>NC_042620.1:61826833-63194333 GCF_901001135.1 Rhinatrema bivittatum | reverse complement strand
GCAATGATATCTGCTTTTCTGTACAACTTTTGGGAGTGCTCAGCAATTCACGCCTGCTCTAGGCAGGCGTTAATTTTTTTAGCATAAACACGTGCATTTTAGATGCACATTTTTTTTGCATTTCAAGTGATTCCCTAATAGCCTCATCAACATGCATTTGCATGTGATGAGTGCTATTAGTTTTGCAGCACATTGGACACACATTGAGGAGGTGCTAATCTCCTTATTGCATAAGGGGATTAGGTAGCGCCTATGCAACCCGCTTCCAACTGCAGGTTAAACAGTGCACTCAGCTGAGAGCACTGTATTTCATCAGCTCCAATGAGTGTTAAATTGCCTTCATACAGTTATCAAAGGCAATAGAGTCTAATCTGAACCACTTTGAAATGAGGTACATGGATGGCAATGTAATACCAAATTCTAAAAATAATCCGAGTAATTTTTTTAATATCATGACTGTTGATTGCTCCATTTGTATTACAATAAGAATTCAGGGGAGAACCATGGAAAGAGACAAGTGGATTGTATTTGTATGATTTTCTCTAACCATATGAATAAAGAATTGTGATTGTAAAAATTCCATGAATGTTAAAATGTTCTGTTCAGTACAATTTTTTATATTTTGTACCCATGGAATAAAGTGCTATCTGCTGAACTGCTGCAGATGGCCATAGTTGGCAATCAGGTCACCTATGCTCAGGTTCAGGAATCTCACAGCTGCTCCACCAGTTTCAATAGATCTCACATAATGGTGATATAGCTGGGTGGGCAGGAATATCCTTGTTCTTTAGTTTCTCGGTGGATAGCAAGGTATATAACTATTATATTCTAGCAACATTAATTATGTAAAGACATGTCAAAATATATTTATTTTTTTCAATGTATCTGCTTTTGTAAAAAAAAAACAAGCCCTCAAATCAACTTTAAACATAGCATAAGTAAAAATAATTTCATAAAACAAAAACAATATCACAGAAAAGAAATACAAGAATAAAATCAGTTAAAAAAACAATGCAAAAAATTATTAAACCCCTAAAAACCATCATAGAAATTCAAATATTAAATAAATAAATGTATGTCCTTCTAGAGGTACAATTGGTAAAATCTGTGAAAGTTTTAATGAAATAGAATGATCTAACATGAGTAAAAGTCAGGTTTTCATGTAAATATTAGCGATGTGCTTTGGGTAAAAATTTCATGTCGGGCTTCGTTTCGGGACCCCCGCGGGAATTTCGTTTTTCCCGTGGTTCAGGGTTTTTTTCGGGGGCCCCGATTTTCAGGTTAGCATGCCCTAACAAGAGTTAGGGCGTGCTAACCTGGCAGAGTTAGTGTGCACTAATGGGGAGTTAGTGCACACTAACTCCCGTTAGTGCGCAATAACTCAAAAATGAATTTTTTTCTGAAATTTCGGAAAAAATTCAATCATTTTTCGGTTCTCCTGAACATTCCGAATTAGGAAATTTCATTGAAATTACCTAATTCTGGAAAAACGATTGTATATCCCTAGTAAATATCATCTTTGACTTACCTCACTTAAACAAAACACAAAAGGAGCTTAACTTTCAAATCTATCATGCTACAGTATTTTAGCTTGTAAATGGATACACTGGAACTGCAGAGTAAATAAAATATCACATATTTCTGCTAGAAAAGGATATACATATGTTTCATTATATGCAAATATTTTCAATGCAAGAAAACACATAATTTACCTACTTTATATACATATGTGCACATAATTTAGGTGCATATAAAAATATAATATGTATGTGTAATAGCCTGATTTATATGAGGAGTTGGGTATTTTATAAATTATGGAATACATTTTTGAAAAGGGATTTTTTGAGTAAAAATGCTTTATACATACATACATCCGATGTACACATGTATCAGCAATTTTCAAAACAGGCCATGTATGCGTATAAATGTAAACCAATTGGGCTTATTTGGGGCATGGTTTGGATGTTCACGTGTACTTTACTATTTTATAAAGAACCTATGCACAAAGTTCATCAAGAATGTACAAATACTTTTAAACCTGCTGCTTAACATGCCAATTCAAACTTTCATAATCTTTTTGGACCTGGTGATTAGTATGCTGACTTCTCCTGGTGCATGGAGATGGTAGCTTGCTAGTAGAGACAGAGTATGGAAGACTAGCTGGCATATTGTTGTCCTTACACATAAGTTTGTTTGGCATCTCTTTTAACTTTTCATTTCATTTTATTTTTTATTTTTGGCTCTGTCTGTCTTTCTGATCCAAGGTTTACTTCCATTGTTTAGGAGAACCTTTCAGTTGACAGCACTGCATTTCTGTATGTGGGTGTGTGGGGTAGGGGGGAGCACTAGGGCTGATTGGAACTTACTAGAGGTGTATGTATCACTGGAACTCACTGGGGCTAACTATGGGTCAGATTCATTAAGACTTTTCTCCTATTTTGTGTCTATGGGAAAAACCCTTAGGGGTAGATTTAAAAAAAAGAATGCGCGTGCATCCATGCGCACGAGCTACCCAGAACGCACACATGGATGTGTGATTTTATAACATGCACGCACTGGTGGGCGCATGTTATAAAATCCCAGTCGGTGAGCGCAAGGGGGGAGTAGAATTTTGCGAATTCGCATGGCAAAGCATCGTCGGGCTTCCCCAGTTCCCTCCTAGTCCACTCCAATTAAGGAGCAGACTAGGAGGGAACTTCCCTACCCCATACCCTAACCTCCCTTCCCCTTCCCCTATCCTAGCTGCCCCCTATCACCATCCTAGGCCCACCATTTTTCTTTAACTTACTTTTTGCTCCTGCATAGGAGCTGGAGCAAGTTGCGCGCTCCAGCACCCTGCAGGCACGCAATCTCCCAGCACAGTGGCAAATGGCCGCTGTACCGGACACCTCTAGCCCCGTCCCACTCCACCTATAGACCGCCCCTCCCTGCCCCCAGACCACCCCTCAGCCAAGGCCCGGCTCTTGTGCATGTAACAGCGGTTACGCGCGTGGCCAGGCCCCTTTTAACTCCTGTGTTTTGCGCACACGGGCCACTAAAAATCAGGCCGTTAGTGAATCAGGTACTATGTGTGTTTGTCACTGGGGTTGTCAGTGTGTGACTTTCACAGGGTCTCTCTGGGGCTAACTGGGGGGTGAGTGTGCGAGTGTGTCACCAAGGTTACCTAAGGCTATGAGGGTGTGGGTGTGTGTGTGTGTGTATGGAGGGGTGTCACAGGAGCTGACTGGGGGATTGGGAGAGTGTTAGTGAAGTGACATTCAACATGAGTATTATAAGCTTATGAATACTCAGGAGGTAGACAGAATGGAAGAGAAGGAGTTACCCCTTACAGAAAATATATAGGACCAAAGCACAGTTTCTGGGTTAGTCTGAGGAGCAAGTCTTGTACAGGTTTAGGTTCAGCAAGGAAACCATATTATACCTCTGCTAGCAGTAAGACCATGTCTTGTGCCTTTCCATTCAGAGAGGCCATGTCTTTCCAGTACACCTCAAGATCATTACGGCTCTGGTCTTTTTTCTTACCGGTACTTTCCAGATATCTCTAGGACTCATAGCTATAAAAAGCCAGTCAGCAACTCCATATGTATAGATCCAATTCTGGCTGTATTTCTTAGAAAAACATGTCTCTTTATTTTTTTCCTCAGAACAGACAGCAACAACACATTTTTATCAAACTTCACATTTCCTCTTTATTCTGAGGGTTATCAATTGCATTCACATCCCTATCAGACCATTTGCAGACAACAAGTCCACCTTCTACAACCACAAGGGCTTTCAACATGTAAGTGGTCTGCAATGCCAAGAGGATCATCATGGGCATAGTGCCTAGATTTCCAGGAGCCTGTCATGATGTTTATTTATTAGATTTTTATATTCCACTTTTTGGCACTACATTCACGTACTGTAGTTATTTCTCAATCCCCAGAGGACTCACAATCTAAGGGGGTCATTTATCAAAGTGCTATATGGTGTTTTCGCATGCATTAAGGCATTTTTGCATGCGAAAAGCACCTTTAACGCATGCGAAAACACCATAACGCATGGTGCATTGCAAATTAGGAAAAGGGGAGCAGTTTGGGATTTCTGGCCAAGTGGGCTGGCTTCGCAAATTGCGAAGCCATATCACACAGCTTTAACTACACCTTTTTCATTTGCGTTAAGCCATGCTATATGTCTTTATTGCACTTTGCAAAGTTTTTAGCTGGTTGGGGGGGGAGGGGGAGAGAGAGAGAGAGAGAGAGAGAGAGACTAGCTATAAGGCCCTCATACTAGGTAGGTATTTATACCTCTATAGGAAGCCTACCTAGCTACTCGAGGTGAAGTTTAGGTATTAGTGTAAGGGTTAGGGGCCTTTGACATGCAGAGTGCAATGTTCGAACAGAACAGTGCACTCTTGTGAAGATTTGATGAACTTCAGAGTGAGGAAACTCACCCAAAGATGAGATTTGTGTAATATTCTCTCAACCTAGTTTGATGTTACCCAGGTAGATAGTCCATGTTGTTGGCAAGCTCATCTAGGCAGATGATAGGCATGCCAATCTCCTCCACTTGCTGCTCTTCTGGAGCCCCTGCAGTCTCTGCCAGCTGTGTTTCAGGGACGTCCTCCAGAGGGGTGTCCTCCTGCAGGGTCAGCATCCAAAGTTGTTCAGGCTGCAGATCCTCGACCACTTGGGTCTCATTGAGAAGGTTGACATCAGTGATGTCAGGGAATATGAATTCAGGTGTGGAAGGAGCATCTGAATCACCTTGCACACCCTCATCCATATTGTTTCTTGTCACGTCTGACTCAGCAGCTGCAGGAATAGACAAAACATTCAAAAACTAGTTTGGTCGCTCACCCAAGCACATAGAAATAAACAAAGAATGCAAATAAGGTAGTCATTTTGAAAATTGTACCTTCAGGTTGACCTGAGTCACAGCCGCCTGGTGCAGTCACTCCATCAAGCACCTCTGAGAGCAATGTAGAGAGGACCAGCTCCTCCAGGGGGGGTCAATTGCAGAGTTCTAGCAGGCTCACCACCTGTCCGTTTATGAGAAGCTGCAATTTTGGCAGCTTTCTCCTTCACCGCCATGTGGGTGTCAAGCCACCGGTGCTGGACCTGCTTCACATCCCTGGACTTGACCCCTTGGAGACTGACGTCTCAATTGATCCGCTCCCAGATTTTCTTTCTGGTGGACTGTGAGCACTTGGATTTGAAGAGGGTCCGGTAGTTGTCGCACACACTCCAGCAGAGCTGCTCCTTCTCCACCTCAGAGAAGCGCACATCACACACACGCTTCTGTAGAGGTGGTTGGACACCATTAGAGCCCACTTGCTCTTCAACCAAGCTTCGTTTTCTTCCAGTGGCATTCTTATGACCATCATGACCACCGGCATTTCCACCATTGTTCTCCATGTCAGTTACTTGCTGCTGAAACAGAGACAGGAAAGAAAAGTATAGTACTCTAGTTAGTGGCAATTTAAAGAACAGCTATGATACATGAGAAAACACATCAGACAAGTACAGAGAAAGTGTACAGAGTGAGAAAGGCCTTTGAGAGAGCATGGACAGATAGAAAAATAAAGAGACACAGCCACCCCAGAGAGCATGGACTTTTCTGGCGCCGAAATAAAAGTTACACCAATCGAGCATCCTAAAGCTAAGAGACGTTCTTTACTGGCATCACAAATGGATTTCTAGGGGCCAGAAAGCATGGCATTTCAATAGTAAAACTCCAGGAAGGACAAAACAGAAACATAACCCCTTGGAGCAAGGACAGAGACTTGGAGAAAGGCCTCCCAGATTCCTACCACAAATAAAAAAAAAAAAAAAGTGGGTTTTTCTGGTGCCGAAATAAAAGTTACACCAATTGAGCATTCTAAAGCTAAGAGACGTTCTTTACTGGCATCACAAATGGATTTCTAGGGGCCAGAAAGCATGGCATTTCAATAGTAAAACTCCTGGAAGGACAAAACAGAACCCCTCAGAGCAATGACAGAGACTTGGTGAAAGGCCTCCCAGATTGCTACCACAAATAAAAAAAAAAAAAAGCCATATAGGAATAGGACGCCAACAAAAAATGTCAAGAAACATTTTCAGGAATGCTTATCTTATAAAAAGGTTTGCCCCCTGTACACACGTTTCCAATACCAGTGGACCCTTTGATTTTGCAACGCTCTATTTTCTGAGTTTTTAACATGCTCTATCCTCAAACACCACATTAAAGAACGTACATTTACAATTTATTCAAAAAATATATATAAAAATTGCTTATATAAATAGAAAGCTACCAGTTCTTACCTTTGCAAAAGGAAGGAAATGAAGAGATGAAGCTCAAGTCTCGATGAAGCTGGAGTCTCGATGAAGCTCAAGTCACAATGAAGTTCGTGTGAATTGAAGGGACCAGTCTGTAGCCAGTACAGGTCCAATTGAACTCGACACAAAGGGGAAGTTTATCTGGTAGCAGCTATTGATATACCCTGATCGTAATAGGATTATGACGTGCTTGCTGACGTCGCTTGCTGACGTCACAGGCACAAAGCGGGAACAAAGCTGATATGAAATATGCATTATTTCTTTTGAATATTGATTTTTTTGTACTTCAACAATTGAACTACATTTGCCAACCCTTTTTGACAATTATACACAGACTTTTTCGCATATTTTGCTCCAGAGATACAATATTGAACGTTGGAAGCAATAAAAAAAATTTGTGCTTAGACGCTGCATTTCGAGCAATGTGCATGATTTTCACGTGCTTTTAATTTCAGCTTCATTTAAATATTGCATTGGCGCTAACAGCGAAAAAATATACGCATGTTAAATCCGCGTGCATTCCTAATGAACACAATTTCTTCCCGCGTTTTTTATTACATCGGCCTCATTGTGTTTCTTGCACATAAAAATCAGAGTTGCTTTCCTGTAACAGGTGTTCTCACAGGATGAGTACCGAGCTGAGGATGCCCGAGCAAAGCACCAAATGCACCCAAAGATGTGCAATAGGCACAACAACAGGGGTAGCAATTTAGTTAGGAGGGTATCCTGAACCCTGAACGGGTCGGTGGAAGGATGTTGGGATGACATTAATAAAAGACAGATCTTCTGGTGGAGAACGTCGTCTTTCATCTGGGAGAGAGGGCTCTGATGATAGATCATCTGTATCTTGGGATGAATCATCGGTCCAAGGATCATAGGGCTGATCTCCAGCACCTAGTGGATCTCCAGCGGGGAGAAATGGTGCTAATCCTGAAGGACCAGGCCTAGGCATCGATGGCACTGGAGGTGGCACTGTTGGCATCGATGGAGGCCCCGATGGTATCGAAGGAGTCTCTGAAGGGGCCGGTGACATCAATGGATGAGTCGGTGGTAAAATCCCAGACGGTGGAATAGGTATCGGTGTTTCCTCATCATATGATGATAATGGAATCTGGTGCTCTCGGTTCCAGTGGTGGAATGGCACCAATCAACGCATCTAGTCTACCCAGTAGCGGTGCAAACGCTATGGGAATTGGATCGGTGACCGGCTCGGGGACCGGTACCGGCGTCGATGGAGGTTGTAGGACCTGAAGTGCTTTACCGATGGCCTCTTGGATCATCCAATCCAATTCTTCGTGGAAGCCTGGGGAGTGGAACCCCGGCTCTGGAGTAGGAGGCAGCACAGGCATAGCTGGAGGGTCCACTGGTGAAGGTGGAATCGCGGATCCCGGCACCACTGAAGGTGGGGAACGCCTTGGTAACCAAGTCACAGAAGAGGATGGGCCCTTTTCTGGAAGGGGCTTCTTTGCCGGTGGCTCTGTTGACGCCGATGCAAAGGGCTTGCCTGGATCAGCGGTCTGAGCCTTGCGATGACAGTGTTGACGTCTTTCTCATTGATCTCCTTGGTCCTTTTCTTGAGGAGGCAAGGAGGGAATTGACACCTTTGGAATCGTCAACGCCAGTCGGGCAGCAGCAGTGTCCCAGTGCTGGCGAGAGGTTGATGGCACCGGCTCGGATGAAGTCGAAGCTATCGATGGAGTTGGGGTTTTTGTCTGAAAGAGAAATTCCATTTTCCCTAAATGAGCCTTAGGACCCTTCGGTGTCATTTGGGCACATTTGGTGCAAGTTAGGATATCATGGTCGGACCCCAAACACATAACACAGACTCCATGCGGGTCAGTGATGGACATTGTTTGAGTACAGTCGGGGCACCGACAAAAACCCGACGCCATGACTCCGTCAAAAAATTTAACCACGGTGTAGTCGATGGCTGGTAGGCCCCGAAGGGATAACTCGATGGGAATCGACTGCAAGAAGGGTAAAACCTTACCTTTCGACCACAGAGTATGGATATCGATAGGGGGACCCCTATGGGGTAGAATGTTTTTGAAATTTTTGAAAGAAGTTCTGTGAGGAAAATTCCTATCAGGAATCTCAAGAGAGCTCCTTAACCCGCATGGCTACTGCTGCGCGGAAAAAAGAAGACTGAAGGGGGACCCCTGCTGGATGCAGGGTCAGTGCATTGCTGGGCATGCCCAGTAGGTGCCAGTCAGTCTAGAAACTTTGACAAAAGTGTTCCATGATTGGGCTCCATCCTGATAATGTCACCCATATGTGAAGACTACCATCCTGCTTGTCCTGTGAGAACATGATTTATACATGAAGCACATTGTTTTCAGATAAAACATGACTTGTGCACATTTCGTGTTTTATGCACATACATTTTGATAACAGGACCCCTGCACCATGATCTTCAGGTTTGGCCCCATATGCTAACACTAGCCCAAGAAACTTTACTATACCTGAAAGTGGAGTTTTGACACTCAGTTGTGCGCACATTTTGTTATGTACAACTTTACTCACAATTTAATAGATTAGTGCACAAAAAAATTTGCTCACAATTGTGAGTAAAACTGCACACAGTTTAGTACCTCTCCATGCAAATTCCTTGCTAATCCATATATTAGCTGTTTCTCCACAATGCAGGAAGATAAGTAGGCTTTACTCATGTTTTCCTAATGTTAGAATTTAAACTCCTTGTCAGGGATGGAGTAAAGATTCTGGGGTTAGTGTTAGTCTTAAGAGGCCGAACCTAGAGTTCATGGTGATACGGAACCCAGGATTTAGGTGCATAAAGCATTATTTTTGCACATAAATCATGTTTTTTGCATGCTAAGCATATTGTTCTGTGCATAATTTCATATTAACATGCTTTTTAAACACCTGGTCTATTAGCATATCATTAGCTTACTTCATTGAGCATTAACTCTGTTTATATCATGTGAGTAAAGAAAATGTTCAGGACATTCCATGTTCATGTTTTACTAAATTCTTATTTATGAAGGCCTTTTTTGGCCTTGTTAAATTGAACGTTTACTTGTGTGCACTAAAATGTGTGCACAACTACACATTTACATGTGCACACAGTCTAGCACACTAGTTTACATTCACCTATAATGTTGGGAAAGTCAAATGCCATCTCTTTCTAAGTACCTGAGACGACTGCGATCTCGTCTGGTGAAATTGTGCATAGGGAACGAAAAAAACCCATGCTAATCTATAAAAAAACATGAAGATAAAAGTTTTCTTCTGGATTGTAGCTATTATTTGCAATGCTGAGTTGGAGGAGAGAGAGATATTTTAAAATCCATGTCAGAATTGTATTACATTATTAAAAGTTTAACATTTTTCATGATAATTTTCTTTTCTGTTCTTCCGAATGAAAATATTTGTGCATAGCATTTTCAAGATAAAGTAAAACATAATTTCATATTATAGGGTAGTAAAATCCCAAAATGAAATGGCTGCCAAGACAATTGCAATATCTTTCTTTTCCAGTTTACACTGCATACCTGTGATGTGATATATTCAGTGCAACAAAGACTGTCATGGTTGTTATGATTACAATTAAAATAGTTAATATGCCAGGGTGTTTATGGCCACTAAAGAAATTACAGTATGACAAAGAATGTTAGTCTCAAATTGCAGTCTGGCTTTAGGGATTTCTTAACATTCATTTTGACAAGTTGAGCAAAGTTGACTTAGCAGTAAAGGGGAAAGGCCATTTGTAAGAAAACGGTCTCCACTTATCATTCCAAAAATTGTACTTGTTATAATGTTTTGTGAGAAAGTATCTGCCTTTTGTTCCCAATGTTTCTTCATGTTAAATAAATATATATTGATTGCAAAAAAAAAAAAAAAAAAAGCTGCTTTGGCAGCACTCTTGTTAGAAGTATTTGTAACCTCCCCATCTGTCATGAAAGTTTTGAGAAGTATGTTTACTTTGGAAAGCACTATTACTCAGGGTTACCCCAGCAAACAATAATAGCCATCTTCAGAGGCTGTGTGAAGACCAAGTCTCTGGAGATCTCTTTTTGTTTTAATTGGCAAACACATTTCAGGTTGATCAGAGAGATAAAGCTAATATGCCTGGAGGGTGTTATATTCTGACTATTCTCATCTTTTGGGAGTAAGAAAGCTCTCTGTAGTTAAATAGTTTCTATCATAGTCCTAAAAATGATCTATATGCATGAAAAATTGGAATATGAATCAAATAAATAATAATAAATAATCATCTTAGGGAATATTTGTTTAAAGCATTATAAAATGTACATGCCTGAAGATATTGAACCTAGTGTCATAATTGCTCTATTTCTTCTGAATTACTAGAACTGTTTGTTACCAGATCCAAATATTGCTAATTCAAGCATGAGAAACCAATAGATTTCACCTTTTCAGATTTTCCTCCATGTTAAGAAATGTATATAGATTAACTTCCAGATGTTTATTGGATCAGTTTTCATTGTGCCGTCATCTGACTGACTCACATGTACATGTATTGCAATACTCGGTAGTGTCATCATATCAAAATAATATGTCCATTTAGCAATTTGTTATTTAATGGTGAGTAAACAAGTATTTGGCCTGCACAGAGCTGGATCTCTAGTGGATTTAAAACATTAAGGTCCAAGGGCAAACTTTAAAAAAACATTTTTCATAATTGAAATTGAATAGTTCCTATGATGCTTAAACTATTTTGATCCACATAGTCTCTCAATCCTGACTTACTTAACATATTACTGTAAAACATTCAATATGAAGAATTTTATCATCCATAAAATTTCCAACTCTACTTGTAGTCCCTGTTTGAACTTTATTGGACTGTAGTATGGAAAAGAACTTCTTGTAGAAAATAATTTATTTTACTAGTTACTAAATATATTTTACAATAAAGTGTATGCTAAAATAAACGAAGCTAGGGTTTCAATAATTCTTTCATATACAGCATAGATAAAGGGGAATTCAACACTTATTTCTGCTTTTGCTTTTGTACCCAATTGGACTTCTTCCTCTGTCATTAACTCTGAGTCATCTTGGGTTGAATTTGACTTAGCTTCAACATTAGAGCTCAACCAAGTGGTTTCTAAATTGAATCTGTTTTATTACGCATTGAATCCCTGCAGTGTCTCAATCATTAAGAACATCAAAGACAAATTAATACCTTCTATCAAATCTTTAATTAATCTCTCACTATCAAAGGAGTTTTTACAAAATCTCTTAAGAAAACTTCTGTTAAACCCATTAAAAAAAAAAAAGAGTCTCAATCCATCAGATTTAAATGACTATCAGCTCATTTCCTCATTGATTTTTTTTAGCCAAACTGATTGAAAGTGTCATTCTTATTCAACTCACTAATTTCATTGAGACCAATTACGTATTGATCCTCATCATTTTTGTTTTAGGAAATCTCTTAGTTCAGAACTTCTTTTACTGTTCTTAATAGATACTTTCAGAAGAAGCCTTGATTCAGGTAATACATACATGCTAATCTCTTTAGACATCACTGTAGCCTTTGATACAGCCAACCACTCCATCTTGCTTCATTGTCTACGTGAATATGGTATTGATGGCTTCATTCAAACAGAATGTTAGGAATTATTAGGAAGGGAAAGGTTAATAAAACAGAAAATGTCATAATGCCTCTATATCGCTCCATGGTGAGACCGCACCCTGAATACTGTGTACAATTCTGGTTGCCACATCTCAAAAAAGATAAAGTTGCGATGGAGAAGGTACAGAGAAGAGCAACCAAAATGATAAAGGGGATGGAACAGCTCCCCTATGAGGAAAGGCTGAAGAGTTTGGGGCTGTTCAATTTGGAGAAGAGACGGCTTAGGGGGGATATGATAGAGGTCTTTAAGATCATGAGAGGTCTTGAACGAGTAGATGTGACTCGGTTATTTACACTTTTGAATAATAGAAGGACTAGGGGACATTCCATGAGGTTAGCAAGTAGCACATTTAAGACTAATCGGAGAAAATTCTTTTTCACTCAACACATAGTAGAGCTCTAGAATTTGTTGCCAGATGATGTTGTTGGTGCAGTTAGTGTAGCTGGGTTCAAAAAAGGTTTAGATAAGTTCTTGGAGAAGAAGTCCATTAATGGCTATTAATCAAGTTTACTTAGGGAATAGTCACTGCTATTACTGGCATCAGTGGCATGGGATCTTCTTAGTGTTTGGTTAATTGCCAGGTTCTTGTGGCCTGGGTTAGCCTCTGTTAGTAACAGGATTCTGGGCTTGATTGACCCTTGGTCTGACCCAGCATGGCAATTTCTTATGTTCTTATGTTCTAATGTATTCTTTCTTACTTATGAGGCTGTTATCAACATGTTGAATATGATCATAAACATGCTCCATAGTCTAAGTCTCTACTGGTTTGCCTCAAGGATCTGCTCTTTCAGAAATCCTTTTTAACATCTATTTAGTGTCCCTTTGTAAGATTCTGTCAAACCTGTGTGATAGATATAAACTCTACAAATATGTCATTCGATTTTATGTTCGAGTCTGTCCTCCCTGGAGAGACACTGTTGAACTTGTAAATCTATGCCTATCTTCCATCAAACATTGGCTATTTTTCAAAAAATTATCTTTGAACATTTTTAAAACCCAATGTGTCTGGATTCAATGTGTACACTCAATTGAATTTCCATTGAAAATACCTCATTTTCATTAAACACTCCAATATGCAACCTTGATGTGCTCATTGACCCTTTACTATCTTTCTGCCCTCATGTTAAAAATATCATAAAGTCTGGTTTCTTTAAACTGAGAATTTTGTGTGGTCTTAAACATCTTTTGGAAAAAGCTGATTTCCCAATGATTGTTCAAGCTTTGATCCTCCCCATAGTAGATTATTGCAACTCTATTCTACTAGGTCTACTGGCAGTAACTCTGAAACCTTTATTATTGCTCAATGCAGCTGCACGTCTCATTTCTGGAACCAAAAGATGAAATCACATCATTCATGTCCTAATGGATTTATATTGGTTACCCATTAGTGAATGCATTAAGTATAAAACTGCAGTTATTACCTATAAATTGATTTCTGACTGTGTCTTCATGGGGCAATGCTTTATTACATCTATATTTTCCCTCCCAACAACTTCATTCCTCATGAAGAGGCCTTCTTCTTGATGTGCATCCATCTCATGCCAATCTGTGCACAACTACGGACAGTGCTTTTTCTGTTGGAGCACCTATTTTATGGAACACTTTTCCAGTGGAACTGTGTTTGGCTGACAGTTTAAAAACATTTAAGTTCCTTTTAAAAACATGGCTGTTTAAGCAGGATTTTTATTAAGCTATGGCACTTTTGCAAGCATCTCCTGGTTTGGCTACTGTCTGGCTTTGTCTAATTATATTTGGGCGGATTTTAAAAGCCCTGCTCGCGTAAATCCGCCCGGATTTACGCAAGCAGGGCCTTGCGCGCCGGCGCGCCTATTTTCCATAGGCCGCCGGCGTGCGCAGAACCCCGGGACGCGCGTAGGTCCCGGGGTTTGGAAGGGGGCATGTCGGGGGCGTGTTGGGAGGCGGGGCCGAACGACGCTGCGTTTTGGGGGCGGGGCGCGGCGTTTCGGGGGCGGGACCGGGGGCGTGGCGCCAGCCCGGGGTGTTCCGGGCTGGCGCCATGCATGCCATGCGCGCCAGCAGCCTGCTGGCGCGCATGGATTTACGTCTCCTTCCGGGAGGCATTAATCCGTAGATAAAGGTAAGGGGGGGGGTTTAGATAGGGCCGGGGGGGTGGGTTAGGTAGGGGAAGGGAGGGGAAGGTGAGGGGAGGGCGAAAGAAAGTTCCCTCTGAGGCCGCTCCGATTTCGGAGCGGCCTCGGAGGGAATGGAGACAGGCTGCGCGGCTCGGTGCGCGCCGGCTGCCCAAAATTGGCAGCCTTGCGCGCGCCGATCCAGGATTTTAGAAGATACGCGCGGCTACGCACGTATCTTATAAAATCCAGCGTACTTTTGTTTGCGCCTGCTGCGCAAACAAAAGTATGCGAACGCGCTTTTTTAAAAAATCTACCCCATTGCTAATATATGTATGTAATGTATAACCATTATTTTATGTATGTTTTTATGCTGTACATTGCCTAGATTTTATTTTAGGTGATTAACAAATTTAAATAAAAGAAAAAAAGATAAAAGATTTTACAAATACCTCAGCTAGATGCAAAATCTGTGGATACTTTCTATTTGCAACTTGAACTTAATTTTTGAGAGGAAAGTAGGTGAGTATATTCCCTTTCACTACTGCCTACAGGTCCAAAGGACCAGAGGACTTTGTACATTGTTTTTCGGTGAGCAGATGCTTATTGGAAAACAGCACCCCTAGATCTGAAAATCTAATCTACATATGAGGCAAAAATAATCAGACATTTAGCTGGGTAACTCACACCTTATCCAGCTAAATGCTGAGTTTTCAATATCTTCACAAATTTTAGTCTTTATTCAGCTAAAAATTAGCCAAATAAATAATGGTCATTTTGGTGGCATTCAAGGAAGGGGGAAAGTTAACTGGGAAACTTATCCAGCTAACTCTAGGATTTAGCCAAATAAGTTTTTTCTAGTTGGCCTCAGGATCAGGTCTAAATTATGCAGGAATGTGTTCCTGGATAAATTTAGACTTAATGGGCTATATTCAAAAGACTATATCTGGTTAAGTGGCAACAGTCTTAGGAAAAAAAAAAAAGGTGTTGCATGGACCTGTCAGCTCGATTCCCAGCTCCCTACTCAATATATAAAAAAATGCTCTTTACTGGGCAACCCCCCCCCCCCCCCCACCCACTCAAGCAATAAATGTACATGTACTGTTTAATAAGTGAGGTGGGTTGGCATCAGTCTCCCCTCTTCCATCCCCTCCCCATTTAGGCAAGATCTGAATTCAATGTCCCTGTCTCCCCAAGCTTGACACTCCCACCAATCCAGAACCTTCAGAAACCCCTTTCTTCTACCAAGACTCATAGCTTGATCCTGGTGGCTTCCACAGCAACACTTTAAACTTCTAGGTTTACAATAAAAGTATACTGTTATCCTGACACAAGGAAGGGGTTTCTGAAGATACCATGTGAGAGGGATGGTTAGGGTTGGGGGAGGGGAAGGGGATGGGAGGCAGGGCAGGAGAACTATTGATTTCAGATAGTGCCTAGCCTTGTTGGGGGGAAAAGGAATGACACTTTCAGCTCTATACACAAGAAGCCAGCTTTCAAACCTATCCATGATATAGCATTTGTGCAGGTAAATGGATGTATGGAGATTAATGCTAGTATTTTTATGAACTGTGTGGCGGGAGGAAATACCAGATATTTCTGCTCCATATTTCTATTATTTGCATATATTTCCAATGTATATTTTATATATGAAAAAATCATGATGCTGTATAAATAAACACCCAGAATTACACACAGAGAGAAGCATTTTATAAATTGTGTGTATAGTGTTTTGAAAATACTTATTTACAAGCGTATGTGGAATCACTAGTTCACTGACACTCCTCTAGTTCACTTAAACCCTCTATGACATCGTACTGAACACTCACCAGTTTACCCAGACCTCCTAACCAAAAGCTGCAGACAACAGACAATTCAATTTGCACTTGCTTGAGTCAATTAGCATTTGTAAAAGTTTACAAATAAGTTTAGTCATGTATACACATATATCTCTTCAAAATAGCAACTACTGCACAAACTTGTGAACCCTACTTCAGAGTACCCCTCCACCTGATAAAATGTTCATGTGAAAATGAAAATATATGTGTACTCTCAATGCTTATAAAATATCATATAAGCATATACATGTTACATACATGTATTTGTGCTATTTTTACATTCGAATCACCTTTGAAAATTCATATTATACTTTTCTATGAATCAGTGCCTGCAGAAAAAGCAGGTACAAATATTTATGGATACTTTGTACCTGTGGCAAGTTTCAAAGCAAAAATATTTTCATTTTGGAAATTATCGTAAAGACTGCTGGTTACAAGCATCCATAAACATTGAGAATGGAAATTCTGAAGTCTAATTGAACAAGCTAAGTCACCATATACCACACCTATAAGTATACATTATCATGTAATAGCTTAAGAGATCTGTAGTAAGTAAATAGAGCAACAGTTGTATGGTTTTCATGAACCAGTAAAAGGACAAGATCCAGACCACACAACACACACATTATATTATGAATACTTGTTACCGATAAACATCCTGGCACATTGTTAGTAAGAATTTTACCAAATATATATTTATGTGCCTCATTGTAAACCATTGTGACGGTGCAATAGTAAACGACGGTATAGAAAAGGTTTTAAATAAATAAATAAACTTTGTTTCAGTTCAGTAAGTTTGAAAACTGTATTTAAAATGTATCAGTTCCTGTCTTTATTTACTATAAAACTCAGCTTTGACATAATGTTTCATCTCTAATCTGCACATATCCTCTGTAGTAGGGATGTGAATCGTTTTAGGACGATTAAAATTATCGTCCGATAATTTTAATATCGTCTTAAACCGTTATGGAACACAATACAATAGAGATTCTAACGATTTATCGTTATAAATCGTTAGAATCGTGAGCCGGCACACTAAAACCCCCTAAAACCCACCCCCGACCCTTTAAATTAAATCCCCCACCCTCCCGAACCCCCCCCCAAATGACTTAAATAACCTGGGGGTCCAGTGGCGGTCCGGAACGGCAGCGGTCCGGAACGGGCTCCTGCTACTGAATCTTGTTGTCTTCAGCCGGCGCCATTTTCCAAAATGGCGCCGAAAAATGGCGGCGGCCATAGACGAACACGATTGGACGGCAGGAGGTCCTTCCGGACCCCCGCTGGACTTTTGGCAAGTCTTGTGGGGGTCAGGAGGCCCCCCCCAAGCTGGCCAAAAGTTCCTGGAGGTCCAGCGGGGGTCAGGGAGCGATTTCCCGCCGCGAATCGTTTTCCGTACGGAAAATGGCGCCGGCAGGAGATCGACTGCAGGAGGTCATTCAGCGAGGGTTCCGGCGCCTCGCTGAACGACCTCCTGCAGTCGATCTCCTGCCGGCGCCATTTTCCGTACGGAAAACGATTCGCGGCGGGAAATCGCTCCCTGACCCCCGCTGGACCTCCAGGAACTTTTGGCCAGCTTGGGGGGGACCTCCTGACCCCCACAAGACTTGCCAAAAGTCCAGCGGGGGTCCGGAAGGACCTCCTGCCGTCCAATCGTGTTCGTCTATGGCCGCCGCCATTTTTCGGCGCCATTTTGGAAAATGGCGCCGGCTGAAGACAACAAGATTCAGTAGCAGGAGCCCGTTCCGGACCGCTGCCGTTCCGGACTGCCGCTGGACCCCCAGGTTATTTAAGTCATTGGGGGTGGGGGATTTAATTTAAAGGGTCGGGGGTGGGTTTTAGGGGGTTTTAATGTGCCGGTTTTGCGATTTTACGATTTTTCGATTTTTCACGATATTTTACCCCCCCAAATGGCAACAATACGATTCCCTCCCCCTCCCAGCCGAAATCGATCGTTAAGACGATCGAGGACACGATTCACATCTCTACTCTGTAGTTTATGGGCTAACATCATCACTATGAATTACAAACTACTGTTTATTTCATCATTCTGAAATGCATTATATTTCTATTCTGATTTCAAGAAAATTGTTGATGCATTGTACTGCATTTTTCTATTGCTTAGGAAACCAAAACTATGTATAATATTTATGTTGGCACTCCTATTTTTCAGAGAAGAGGCTGGGAATGACACAGAGGTGATGTCTGAGCTGGCAGGGAGAGGAAAAGGTAAAAGCAAAATATTCCTGCTTCTCCTTGCTGATAACTATTGTACTGTCAGACATTAAACTAAAGAATGGGGGTGGCAGGAGATGGCCAATGAAATTGACCTGTCACTCCAAAGCAATGCAGGAAGTGGGATGAGAAAATAAAATCAATCAGCTCAAAAAAGCAGAAAAGGTTACTAGGAAGTGCAACAAAAATCTAGGGAGAAAAATTGAAAAGCTATGAGCACAAATGCTCATAGTTTGGGCAATAAATCCCAAACTTACGGGTCATAATGGTGGAGGCGGATTTGGACATTGCTGCTGTTATGCAGACATGGTTCATGGATTTTCACAATTAGGATATGGTCATACCAGGCCAAAACTTATAAATGAAAGACACAGAGGATAGAAAGGGGGTGGAGTAGCTCTTTATGTCAAAACAATATCCAAGCAACTGAACTGCAAGGAATGTGGGGTAGAGAAGAAGCATTATGGGCCATCCTAAAAAAAGATAATGGTGCATCCATTTTTACTGGAGTGGTTTACAGGCCTCTCGCTCAAACAGAAGAACTAGACAGAGATCAGATCAAAGACATCCAAAAGGTGGGAAAGAAGGGAAAAGTGTTGAATGTTGAAGATTTTAATCTGAAGGATGTAGACTGGAGAATCCCTTTTGCAGATTTTGCCAGAAGTAGAGAGATACTGGATGCTCTGCAAGGAGCTCTCTTCAAATAAATAGTAATGGAACCCATAAGGGAGGGAGTTATACTTGAGCTAGTGTTCACTGATGGCATTTCTGTCTCTAATTTCTGGCTGGGTGCTCTCTGGAGCACCAGTGATCATCAAAAGGTATAGCTTGATATCACAAATAGGATACAGAGAGGTCACTTGAAGACTTGAGTTTTGAATTTCAAAAATACAGACTTTGTTGAAATATGGACATACCTGGAGGTAGATCTAGAAGACTGGGAGAAAATGAGAGAGGTGGAACCACAGTGGGCCAAACTAAAAAGAGCAATTATAAAGGCATCAAATCTATATGTTAGAAAAGTAAACAAAAGCAAAAGAAATAAGAAACCAATCTGGTTCTCAAAGGATGTATCTGAAAAAATAAAGACAAAAAGAACAGTATTCAAGAAATATAAAGGATCTCAAAAAGAAGAGCATAGGGAAGAATATCTGGTGAAACTGAGGGTCACAAAGAAAGAAATCAAGAAAGCAAAAAGTCAGGTGGAGGAAAGGATTGCCAAAGATGTAAAGCAAGATGACAAAACATTTTTCAGATATATCAAAGGAGAAAGTTCCAAAGTAGTATAGTGAAATTGAAAGGTGACAAAGATGAATGTGTGGAGAGAGACAAAGAAATAGCCAAAATATTAAACAAATACTTCAGGTTGGTGTTCGCCAAAGAAAACCCTGGAGAAGAAACATCGCTAGTTGACAAGATTGTGGATAGGGTGGTGTGAATGAAACTCCATTTACAGAAGAGAATGTATGAGAAGAGCTACGAAGACTGAAAGTGGACAAGGCCATGGAGCCAGATGAGGTATATCCCAGAATGCTGAGGGAGTTCAGAGATGTGCTGGCAGGTCTGCTGAAAGACCTGTTTAATAGATCCCTGGAAATGGGAGTGGTGCCATGTGATTGGAAAAGAGTGGAGTTTGTCTCGATTCATATGAGTAGGAGCAGAGAGGAAGCTGGAAACTACAGGTCAGTTAGCCTCACCTTGGTAGTAGGAAAATTAATGGAGACTTTACTGAAGGAAAGAATAATGAACTATCTACAATTTGCTGAGTTGCTCAACCCGAGGTAGCATGGATTCACCAGGGGTAGGTTCTGTCAGACAAATCTGATTGATTATTTTGATTGGGTGACTAGAGAATTGGATCAGAGAAGAGTGCTCAATGTGATTTACTTGGATTTTAATAAAACTTTTAGTATAGTCCCATATCGGAGACTCATGCACAAAATGAGAAGCTTGGGAGTGAGTGCCAAAATAGTAGCATGGATTGCAAACTGGTTGATTGACAGAAGACAGAGTGTAATAAGAATATAAGAACATAAGAACATGCCATACTGGGTCAGATCAAGGGTCCATGAAGCCCAGCATCCTGAATCTAGGCCATAAGAACCTGGCAATGGTCATTTTGGTGGCATTCAAGGAAGGGGAAAAGTTAACTGGGAAACTTATCCAGCTAACTCTAGGATTTAGCAAATACGTTTTTCTAGGTGGCCTCAGGATCAGGTCTAAAGTTATGCAGGAATGTGCTCCTGGTGGTCCAGCGGGGGTCCCGGGAGTGATCTCCCACTCTTGGGCTGTCGGCTGCCAGTATCAAAATGGCGCCAATGGTCCTTTACCCTTACCATGTGACAGGGGCTATCGGTGCCATTGGCCGGCCCCTGGCACATGGTAGGAGCAATGGACAGCCAGCGCCATCTTTAAAAATGGCCATTTTGATTAGTGGCAGCCAACGGCTCAAGAGTGGGAGATCACTCCTGGGACCCCGCTGGAGCACCAGGCTCTTTAGAAAAGTTTTTGGGGGTTGGGAGGGTGGGGGGATTCTAAATAATGAGATTTAAAGGGTTGGGGTGGGTTTGTTTGCTCTTTCTTCCCCCCACCCCAAAACGATAAGAGAACCCACGAAAATTTCATGGGGTTTTCCTATCGCTTTCGGGGACCCCCCGAAAGTATATTTTCATCCGACAGAAAAATGATTCACATCCCTAATTAATATTCAATGTTAGCAATTGAAATCAGTCATAAATTACTGAATCAAATATTTAAGCATCCAATGAGAAATTCCACTTAAGCATCCAATCTGATATTTACATGGAGTTTTAGATGTTGAACATCAATTAAAAATATTTCCTATTTACTGAGTGCATAAAGTTAACTGACTAAAAGGACAATCTTCACTGGAATTTACCTGGCTAAAAAAGAAAGAGTTAGCTAGCTAAATTCCACAAGATGAAACTTCCCTCCCCCAGTTGTAAGTACATAGGCTGTCTCATAGCATGTATTCTTTTACCAACAGTTAAAAAGGAAATGTCCAGGGACAGATTAGACAAGGAAATGAAAGTATAATACACAAGATCAACATCTGCATGTACCGGCCCGTGAGTTCTGAATTTGCTCGCAGGGCTCACATAGATGAAGAGTAATGGCAGTAGCAGTGGCACTGAGCAGTTGTAGCCTGGGGAGGCAGGGCAGATCCAGGGGAAGTGGGGTAGAGAGAGGCAGATTAATGGTGTTAGGGATGGGGAAGTTAAGAGGCAGGGGAAGAGGGGGGCTAAGTAGGATAAAAATACAGCTATTAGTATAGCTGCATGGAAAAAAAAGGTTTAGACAAGTTCCTAGAGTAAAAGTCCATAAACCATTATTAAGGCGGAGTTGCAGAAATATACTTCTTAGGGATGTGAATCGTGTCCTCGATCGTCTTAACGATCAATTTCGGCTGGGAGGGGGAGGGAATCGTATTGTTGCCGTTTGGGGGGGTAAAATATCGTGAAAAATCGTTAAAAATCGTTAAAAATCAAAAAATCGAAAAACCGGCACATTAAAACCCCCTAAAACCCACCCCGACCCTTTAAATTAAATCCCCCACCCTCCCGAACCCCCCCAAATAACTTAAATAACCTGTGGGTCGTTAAAAATCGAAAAATCGAAAAACCGGCACATTAAAACCCCCTAAAACCCACCCCCGACCCTTTAAATTAAATCCCCCACCCTCCCGAACCCCCCCCAAATAACTTAAATAACATGCGGGTCCAGCGGCGGTCCGGAACGGCAGCGGTCCGGAACGGGCTCCTGCTCCTGAATCTTGTCGTCTTCAGCCGGCGCCATTTTCCAAAATGGCGCCGAAAAATGGCGGCGGCCATAGACGAAAAAGATTGGACGGCAGGAGGTCCTTCCGGACCCCCGCTGGACTTTTGGCAAGTCTCGTGGGGGTCAGGAGGCCCCCCACAAGCTGGCCAAAAGTTCCTGGAGGTCCAGCGGGGGTCAGGGAGCGATTTCCCGCCGCGAATCGTTTTCGTACGGAAAATGGCGCCGGCAGGAGATCGACTGCAGGAGGTCGTTCAGCGAGGCGCCGGAACCCTCGCTGAACGACCTCCTGCAGTCGATCTCCTGCCGGCGCCATTTTCCGTACGAAAACGATTCGCGGCGGGAAATCGCTCCCTGACCCCCGCTGGACCTCCAGGAACTTTTGGCCAGCTTGTGGGGGGCCTCCTGACCCCCACGAGACTTGCCAAAAGTCCAGCGGGGGTCCGGAAGGACCTCCTGCCGTCCAATCTTTTTCGTCTATGGCCGCCGCCATTTTTCGGCGTCATTTTGGAAAATGGCGCCGGCTGAAGACGACAAGATTCAGGAGCAGGAGCCCGTTCCGGACCGCTGCCGTTCCGGACCGCCGCTGGACCCGCAGGTTATTTAAGTTATTTGGGGGGGGTTCGGGAGGGTGGGGGATTTAATTTAAAGGGTCGGGGGTGGGTTTTAGGGGGTTTTAATGTGCCGGCTCACGATTCTAATGATTTATAACGATAAATCGTTAGAATCTGTATTGTATTGTGTTCCATAACGGTTTAAGACGATATTAAAATTATCGGACGATAATTTTAATCGTCCTAAAACGATTCACATCCCTAATACTTCTTAACCTTGGGCTAAGCAGCATGGACTCCATCTACCCCTTAGGATCCTGCCATGTACTTGCAATCTGGATTGGCCACTATTGGAATCAGGATACTGGGTTTGTTGCTCTTACTCAATATGTCAAATCTTATGTAAAAAAAAAAAAAGGGGGAAAAAAATCAAGGAAGATAATTCAAGAGGTTTCTAAGATTTTGAATAGGCACCTAAATTTTCTAAAGTTTTTCCAGTCCTACTTCTTTTCCCTGGAGTGGGATGGAAATCGTGTGCAGACAAAAGCATGGATAGGCATTTGTGGCTTCTTTCCTTTAGGTTGTGTAATATCGTGGCTCCAAAGTTCTGCAACTTTTTGTATGGAGGGCCAACTTGAGCAGAGTGATCTTGTATGTCTGAAAATAGATAATGAGGATGATACATAAGGAAATGAGAATGCTAATGCAGTCTGGGGAAATTTTGAATAGACCACATTGCTACAAGGTCTTCTGGTACTTCTGTACACAAACATGCCTTGTAGCTATTTTTCACAGGGCAAAAATACCAGGTCTATGGGCACAAAGTATCTGTGGTCTTTGCACCAGCAAAATTTATGCAAAAAAAAAAAAAAAAAAAAAGGCTGTAAAACGTCATTTGCAGATTTGGAAATCAAATCTAGGCATGATGTTTTCCTACATTGTCCTTTTCCTGTTCCAAAAATGCCTCTTGAAGGTGACTAAAAATAAGTGTGCTTGGGAAAGCCAGCACCTACTTTTACCTGCATTGAGGAGGGAACAACTTACCTTAGTAAATAACATAGGACATTTTCTAATCTGAGGCTTGGAGAATAGTAAAAACAAAATGCTTTATTAGACATGCTTTCTCAAAAATTCTATTCACCCTCCCATGCAGCTTCTGTTCCAATCTTGAATAATAGCAATTTTTGTTCACCATCTTGCCTGAACAGCAACATAGCCCAACCTCTTTTCCAGCTTCAAAATGGTTCAAATCAAATCTTTAAGATTTTTTTCAGTTAAGATAAAGAAGAAGCATTGGTTGCTAGCAGTGGAATTATTCATTGGGTTGCAATTTGTTTCAGATTTTCAGGGCAGACTGGCCAGTCCTGATTTTACTCCACTGCTTACATGAACTTTTTACTTCTGGTATCCCTATTGATTTTCCTATGAAAAGCAAGACTTAACATCTATGCAGGCAGTGGGATAAAACCAGAACTAGATCAGCCTGTCCTGAAAATATGGAATTCGCAACTCTAATTGTGCATATAATTTAAATTAATGAATATTCTAGTGTAACCAAAAGGAAACAGATTTTCATGTATGTGTCTATGTACAACAGTAAAGTACTTCCTATGCTTATGAATGTTTATAATGCATTCAGGAATTGTTCCTTGTCTACTTACACTAATTAGAACACCTGCTAACATTAGGTCTATGCAGATCTGCTTATATTAGATTCAGGTTACAACATACGGGATGTCACTTCTTCAAACAGTCAGATGTTAAGAGCTATGGATAAAAGATGAAGAGCAACTTGAATATCTTTGAACCCATGGCAACTCCAATTAAATTTCCAGACAAGTAGAAATATATTCCCTTTGCCCACGCATGATTTCATTAGCATTAACCCTGGTGTATAGTGTAAGCTAAGTGGTGGCAATCACCTCCTATCTCCATTAAAAAAAAAACTCTCCATAGAGAAAATTAGTAACGTTATTCCCAAAATATATTCTGTAATGAACAGTAAAAGTTTGTTTAGTTTTCATCATAAAACAAGCATACAGCATACACTCAGTGGCAATTACAATTCAGTGTAGAGACCACAATTACTTGCTTAATAAATTCTGCCATTCTTTGCCAATTAAATGGACAAATCTTCATATAGCTTACAATCAAATCATGTAATACTGTTTCAAGTGCCCTCAAGTCATTCGGAAGGTTTGGCTCATTACTAGCCAAATTTTCAGTTATTTGCATGCATAAAAAGCAGTTTTTGTGCACGCAAATGCTTCATCAGATAATCTGCTGTTCTTTGCATGCAAAAGGTTTGTGCATCAATTTTTGTGCACACAAAAGAAGACAATTCTAAAGGGTGGAGCTGGGGCGGGGTTTAGAGTTAAGGGGCGGATTTTAAATGCCCTGCGCGCGTAAATCCGGCCGGAGCGGCCTCGGAGAGAACAGGCAGCGCGCACTGGGCTCAGCGCACGCAGGTTGCACAAATGTGCACCCCCCTTGCGCGCGCCGACCCCGGATTTTATAAGATACGCGTGGCTACGCGCATATCTTATAAAATCCAGCATACTTTTGTTCGCACCTGGTGCGTGAACAAATGTACGCAATCGCGCAAATTTTTAAAATCTACCCCTAAGTGAATAATTTCAATTTTGAAACACATACGTGTAAATCCACAAGCCCAGGTTATGCCAAGCAAGATGTAGCTTTGTCAGGGGAAGTTTGTGCTTCTACTTTATGAGACTTTTCAAAGTGAAAGCATGCACCTACTTTCACATAAAAAAATTGTGGAACCCTCTATTGTAAAGATGTGCAGGTTCCAAATTTTGATTCATTTAATGTTTATTTTGGTTCAGTTTATTTGATGAACTGAAATAAATGTTTAAAAATAGCCCACAAATCAAAATTATCCCAAAAAGGGGACAAACAAGACCTTCCCAGATCCTGAAGGCCCCTGATGCTGCTTTTCATGCCTCCCCAGTGCATCCCACCGATAACTCAGGGTTGGGGCTTACTCTGGCTGGGCTGAGCCAAGACCAGCTGGGGCCTCCTGAACCCCTCTGACCCCTGTCCTAATTCCTGACAAAGCTCCAGGGCTGGGGTCCTACCCAGCCCCAACTTACTCCTTCTATGGGGTTCTTGGAAAAGGAAAAGGCAAGAGCAATATCCACTTACTCCTGCCCAGCAGGTGTCCTTAGAAAAATGGCACCAACTGCCCTGAGACCAGCACCATGTTAACATCATATGGCACCAGTCTAAGGGGAATCTGGTTGCATTTTGTTCTATGACCATGCAAACATAGAGCCATATCACAAAATAAAACCAAGTGTTATTTGACATCACTATGCTGCCAATTCAGGTATGGCTGGCTCACATTTTAAAGAGATGTTGGAGAAGGGGTCAAGAGTGAGTGAGCCCCTTTCTTTATTCAGGACCGCCGTGGAAGTAGGAATTGAGGGCTGAAGTATTAGACCAAAATGAAGGAAACAAGCAGAAATATTACACAAAAATTTCCACTTGTTATCTCAGTTCTTCATTTCCTTCTTCTGACCACTACATGCAACCATTGCTATTCCACAAAACTGGATTTTGTGTTTGCCATTGTAGTGGGTTATGTAAATGGAAAGGGAGGTGTTGTTATTTAGGAGAGTTGTGGGTAGATCCTTGGTCCGGTGGCAGATGACCACGCCCCCGGGGGGTGTGGTCATCTGCCACCCAGGGGTGTCATCTGCCTAACTGACCATCGGTCAGTTAGGAGACAGACATACACTAGTTCTTTTATTAGACAGTATACTGAACCACCAGAGGTGGCAGTAGTGAGCTGGAATTCCCGGCTGGGCTGTAGTACCTCAGATACTGGAACAGCGATCCCTGGAGGCTGAGCTGTAGAGAAACTGAAATATAGTGAGTAGGCAGGGTATGTCTCATAGAAGCCCAGGAGCTGGAATGAAGTAGGCCCTTCAGGAGCGAGTACCTGGTTCCAGGGAAAGCTCTGAGAGTGTGATGGTAACTCACAGCTGTAGTAGGCAGCGATGACTTCCAGGCAGAAGTGAATTCCGAAGAAGTCTGGGAACGAGGGCTCTCGAGGAGCGAGTACCGGTTCCAGACTGCAACCTACAAAGTAAGAGAGAATGAGGCCCCCGAGGAGCGGGTACCCCTGGTTAGTCCAAGGAGGCAGAGTAGCATAGATAGAACAAATCCTTATCCATTATCCTTATCCTTGCTAACTCTAGTTGTTAGCAATTCAGAGACCTTTAAATATCTGTAGCGGATGATGTCATCTCAGAGGGACGCCCATGAAGTTTGCGCCACTTCTGGTACTTGAGGCGGGACCGTGCCGCGTGTGCGCCTCTAGGCATCAGATCAACATGGCGGTTTGCAGCGTCGGGCCAGTCGAGGATGGCTGAAGAATGCCGTGGCAGCCAGTCTTCCATCAACCCTGGAAAGAGTTGCCAATGCGGTAAGGTGGGCGGAGTGGAGACATCGGGCAGTGACGGTCGCAACAGGAGGTGAAAAGGGCCAGTGGGAAGTGATGGGTATGTTAGACACTAATACTAATCGAACTACTACTTGTACTTAATATTTCTCTAGCATTAGTAGATATATGTAGAACAATGACTGCCTATGTTAAAGAGATGCCCAAGACCCAGAATACCAGGAGAAATGGTAAAATAACATGCAGCTCAATGTCATGAAACCAGTTCCTGCCTACCCCACCCTCAGCTCCTTGTGAGGCCACTGTCCCATCATCCAGTTTTTCTGTAACTTAAGTCCCCAAAAGGAAAGTCAGAAAGTTCTAGGCAAGTGAGAAGATTTGGTTCTTACTCAAGTTTGGAAGGGGGGGGGGGGGTTAAAAATGAATGAGCAGCTGACTTGCCATCTTTTTCCCCTTCTTGTAGGCAATCCCTCCCACTCAATTTTGGGTAAGCAATTATTAAGGCATGGGAAAAAAGGGACTCTTGATATGTCACAACATTGTTAATATTTTTGGATCAGATAATAATGATTAAAACAATTTTCAAGCTAATTTTCTGAAGCCTCTTTAGAGACCAGAATGCTCTTTCCCATAGATTAGGATTCTTCCATCTAAGCAAGCATGTATTTTAACAAGTGTTTTGCATAAAACTTTGCAACAATTCTGAGAAGACCAATAAATGTATATGCACTTGGTTCCTTCTTATGCCCCCTTTATTTTTTACTTGGTAGTTTCTTCCTTTTCCTTTGGGTTTCCAGCTCAATCAGAAATAGGGATGGGAACTGATGCCATAACAGTTCATCCACAAATGTTTTTTTTTTTTTTTTTCTGTTCCCAATTTACTTTAGTCCAGTCATTGCAGTGACAGTCTTTGACTGGGGGCCATGAACTAAGGTTCCTTGCAGAACCTTACAATCATGGGTCCTAAATATAGCTTCAATATGTCACCATTGCATGATAATTATGACTCCCTCCCCTGGGGAGCAGAAGACCTGAGCCAGGAGTCAAATACAGGTCCCTCTCTTATCATGAACCTGGTATTCTTATCTACCATGTTAGATCACATTATATAACCCAGTAATGACAGAGGCCCGCCACAGAGGAAAAGTTTGAAGTCACTCTGGTGTGTTTGTTACTCAGACAAATGTGGTCTATACAATAAACCTTAGCATGCACATTAATATCCTTGCTATGCAGGAAAGCTATATTGTGCATGTTAAAAGGTTGTGAAAAGATGTTAGTTTAAGCATGCATATATTTGCATGTCTGTGCAAGCAAATGAAAGTATATCATGCAAATTAGAGGTTATTAAATTAGAGATTATCAAGTTTATGCTAAATATTATGATATGCTAACTCTCCATGTTATTTAGGAACTTGCTAACTAATGTATATGATATTTAATACCTGCCAAGACCTATTCTTAACTTACTAACATGAGCAGGTCACATAGATTTTTTTTATATATATATTTATTTTGCCAGAGAGAGAGAGAGAGAGAGGTAATTTGCCTTTAGCAATGCCTGAGTGGGAATTGAACCCTGGCTTAGGGCCCATTTCACTGACCACTAGGCTACTACTCTACTCTGAGGCTAAGCTAAATAGCACAAGCATGCCAAACTGAGCATGTTTTTGAGGGGGCTCAGCTAACAGGAAAGAGAGGGCTTGAAAAAGGCCATGGACAAGAAATTACCATGTACAACTTTACCCAAAGGTCCCTGGAGATCAATACATTTTATCACACCTCTCTTTGCCAAAACAGTTTTGAGGGAATTTTTGCACAGACACACACATTCATATCAGATTTAGGTCTTTAAAACAAAGTAGTGAGACATCACAGATACTTTTCAAGCACTGCTCCACATCTCACAATGCACAAGGCACACAGCTTTCATACTGATATGGAAATGGACAGGTGCTGGTATGATTCTCAGGATCATTGCTATCATTAGTCTAGCTATTGAGCACTAGGGATGTGAATCGTTTTTTAATGATTTAAATTATCATCCGATATTTTTAATATCGTCATTAATCGTTAAAGAGTGCGATACAATAGAAGTTCCCCCGATTTATCGTAAAAAAATCATTTATTGGGTTAGTGCGCACTAACAGAAAATGATACAATTTGACACTTTCCAGGTCAGTTAAGGTCAGTTAGGAATGAATATGTATTCCTGTTGGCTGCCCTCTTATTTATTGATGTTACCAAGGTTCCCACTGAGGTGATGGTTTAATATATGGGGGATGGGAAATGGAAACGGTTGGTAGCTTGACAAAGGGAAGGGAAAGGGGGAGATGAAGGGCCAAGCAGTCCCACTCCCTGGTCTCTGAAGGACAGATCTCTTCAGAAAATTAGAGCTGCTGAATGCAGGGGCTGTCTCCCCCTTCACATCCCTCTTCCCCCTCCCCCCCCCCATTCACTGTGCTCAAGTTTGCAGTTCCTGTGTTAAACTAAACTTTTTTTTCACTAGAGAAGAATAAAATTAAATGAAGTACTTTGTGTATTAAACTAAAGAAACTTTACATAACATGAAATTAAGTACTTCTCTATATTCTACTTTAGTGAAACAAAACATTTAATAAAAAAACTTGCAACCTGAGCTTCAAAACATTAACATACTATAGAAAAGCTAAACAAAAAACTTTATTATTAATTTATTATATTTACAGTGGTTAAATTTAAAGAGCAGGCTGAGGCTAGACTGGCTACTGGCTAGTGGCTACTGCTGGCACTGTCACTGCTGCAGCCTGCTGGCACTTTTTTTCTCTTTCTGGCTAGCGCGTGCTATATCTGGTAGCAAAATGGCCACGGGGGACAGCACCAAGCATGCGCGGCTTAGTGTGCACCTCTAGCTAACAAACATTTCCTCAAATGTTACTTTTAAACCATTAAGTAACAATTTTTTTATAGTGCATACTAACTCACGTTAGTGCGCACTAACCTTCCGTTAGTGTGCACTAACCTTCCGTTAGTGCGCATTATTCAGAAAAATGATTTTTTTGCAAAAAATCATGCTGATCAGATTTTTTTCTCCCCCCAGCTGATCCAGATCGTTAAAACGATCAGGCACACGATTCACATCCCTATTGAGCACTACAAGCATTTAGAGACTTTATCCTGAACAGTGGTATTTGTGGGGTATGCAGCCCTACCAAATGGCTAGACACAAAAGCAGGGGCATTTCCAAGCAGGGGGCTTCCCCCAGGGGCAGTAGCCAGTAGGTCCACCCAGATCTTCCTCCACCTCCTACTTAATTTGAAAGGACGTTTTCTAAGGTACCAGTAAGAGAGGGGAGATAAAGAGGAGAGAGACAGAATGATGGAGAGAAGGAGGAAACAGAGAAGATATACTTGATTACTTAAAAAATATATCAACTTTTCTTTTCGTAAGGCAAATATATCTTCAAACTATAGGTTTCCATAGGACAATAGATTTTGCTATCATTGACACTGTGGCAAAAAATTACTGTAGGCATTCAAAGGCTTGAGGCCGAGGAGCAATCTAAAGCCTGGATTTTCTTTGTCGCAAAGATTAGTGAATCCCGTGGTAACGGGGGGTGGGGGGCCGGGCCTGCAAAAGCCGGCAGCAATCGCACCACCACAGTGTTATTGCTGCCGGCTTTCGCACCCAATAGCACCACTGTGAAAGGAGGTGCTACTGGCGGTGATAACGGGTCTTACCTTATTGCCGCCAGGAAAGTTACTGCCGCGTCCGCCTCCTCGCCACCCCGACTCCTCCCCTTCTGGCCCCGACTCTGCCCTGACTCGACCCCCGGCAACCTATCACATGCAAAAAGGGACTTTTTGTATGCAATAGGCTTACAAAATAACCCCCTAAGCCTGAAAAATTGTTGTGTAGAGCTCATTTCTGTGAGTTTTGAGACAGTAGCAGAATGAGAGTCTATATGACATTATATTAATCCATGATGCAACTGCTGCTTGAGTATTGTGTGCGGTTTTGGCCTCCCTATCTCATAAAAGATATAGCAGAACTTGAAAAGGTGCAGAGAAGTATGACAAAATTTATAAAGGGGATGGAATGGCTCTGCTATGTGGAAAGACTAAATAGGTTAGGACTCTTCAGCCTGCAGAAGAGATGACTGAGAACAAATAATGTAGTGGTTTATGAAATCACAAGTGGTATGGAGCAGGTATATAGGGAATAGGAATATGCATTCATTTGAAACAAGTATTAAACATGACAAATGAGCCATTTTTGTTTTGTTTCAAATGAACCCCCCACCCCCACCCCCAACATTTAAAAAAACCCAATACAAACATTTTGTTAATTTTTCATTTTCAGGAAATAGTGTGCGCTATAAGCAAACTAGTGGAATTATTCAGGACTGTTTGTGTTTGAGTTTGATGTGTGAGTTGTGGGCCTTGTGGTTCCTTAAATTGTTTTAACATTTATTTCATATTTTACCATTTCATATTTTGTTCTTTGCCTTTCCAGTTTTTATTTGTTGCACACCACTTCAAGAGGACTTTGCCCAGGAATAAATAAAAATATAAATAAATAACATATCGTTCTGACTGAATCTCCAAATCTATATCTTACCTGATTCTCTTTGTTAGTACATTTTTTTTCTGAGTTCAGGACATTTGGAAGATTCCACAAGATGTTCCCTTTATGCTACACAAATTCAAATATAATGGAAAATGATCACTGTCACCAAGACAGATCATTCTAAAATCCTAATCTTTAAACAAATTTGGTTCCTTGATCCAAATATAATTCAAAATGATTTTCTGCTTGATAGCAAAAATGTACAATTTCCTTGCCTTCATGAGGTATGCTATTATTAAAATCCCTCATATTTTCTTCCTATTCATATCAAAGTGATTGTCTTCCACTGCCATTGCTCTGCTTATCTCATAATTGACAGTAAAATAGCCCACATCATCCTCACTGATATCCATCTCCACCTGCAGATGGGGAGAACAATTTAAAAAATCATTTATGTAGGTAAAAAACAGACTTGGCTGCTTAAAAATTGCACCCCGCCCCCCACACAGCTGAAAGTGCACACAGTGCTCCCTAATGGGCATAATTTTAGCCGCATTTAGAGGAGACATTTCCAGGGGCAAGTTTTGGGTAAGATCAGAAAATAAGATGCACAGACTGTATTTTCAAATCTAGGCACAATTTTTTCCTTAGAAAATGTGAGTGTAAAAATCCATGAGTAATTTGCATCCAGTGCAAGTTTTGAAGGAGAAACTTGAGCATACTTTTCTCTTTGGAGGATAGTTCACCAGCAAGCATGATTTCTATATTGGAATGTTGCAGTCTAACCTTATAAAGAAATGTATTTAAATCTATCAATAAGGATTTACTTCATTTGGACTCAGAGAAGGACATAAATAAGTATCATGGGGCTAGATGTCGCTCTTAGAGTAAGAGCTGCTAAAAAATGTGCAGATTTATTAGTCAGCTTGAGATTAACAGTCATATTAAATGAAATACAGTGGCCTCCAGCAAGACAGCCATTTCCCTGTTGCTTAAACTTCATGAGTTGGAACCCTTCTTTCAAGTGTAACTTTCTGCTTCAGGTTTCTTATATCAATATTATTTGATAATAGGGTATAAAGAAAAATTCCTTACTTTTCACCTATTATCACCCACCACTTGTCATAGGGGTGAGTGTCAAGAAACTAAATCTACTTTTAGGGATTGGCCACTGTTAGAGATAGTATGGTAAGCTTGATAGACCATTGGTTTTGCCCAGCATGATACTTTTTATGTTCTTTTAAGGACTCTCTAATTGTTATTCTGAACAAGCGTTTTCAAACTGAAAACATATTTTGCAATAGTTGTTCTGGCATATGAACCCTCAGAAATCTCATAGGTAAAGTTCATCATCATCCAATATGGTGGCTATCTAACAGAGATGCATGCTTTGGCTCTGTAGAAATTTTCTATTCTTCTGTAATCTCTTGGTTCTAAGACAGTCAAGCACAAGGGGGTCAGTGAAAAGGAAGGCTCCAGTTTTATTGGACTCTGATTGTACCAGACATCTATTCTGGAGCATGCACATGCTTTATCTATGATCCCATCAAAGTCTGGCATTGTTGGTTCAAAGCCAATCAGCCTTCTGGCAGTTGAGAATTACCTAAGCCCCAATGAATACGCAGCACCATTGCCTCCAGGATTAGAATCTCATTCCTCTCTATGATGGAGGAACATGAGGTCATCAGAGGGCACCCAGGCATTGAGACTTATAAGAGCTGATGAGCTGAGAACTAGGATTGTATCTGCTCCAGAAAGGAGAAGTGGAGGAGGCAGCACATTTTCTCACTAGAAATGCTGGGGTAGTGAGAAAATTAACACCATTACTAGAGGAGGTGGGCAGTAGATCTTCAAAGGCTCTTGCTGCTATTACCAGACTGAAGGTGAGAACTCCATTTGTCAAACCCACAGTCATATCTTAGAGTGTTCTGGCAAATTTGGAACAGACTATATCTGTACTGGCATTGTTAACTCCTGAGAGTCATTCTCGATTTCAGTCTCAGGAGACCAGTTTAAGGTGGTCATTTTCAAAGGCTTATCGTGTGCGATAAGCCTCTATTGCACGCGAAAAGGCCCTTTTTGCGTGCGAAAGCATGCTGGGGGCAGAGTCGGGATGGGGTTGGGGCGGAGTCAGGGCAGTGAGGGGAGGAGTCAGGGCGGCGAGGATGCGGATTCGGCGGTGTCTTCGCTGGCGGCGATAAGGTTAGTAACGTTATTGTCGCCAGTAGTGCGCCCAATAGCATCACCTTTCACGGTGGCACTATTTTGATCGAAAGCCAGCAGCAAAACACTGCGGTGGTGCAAAGGCTGCCGGCTTTTGCAGGCCCGCTCCCCCTTCATCCCCCCGCCCCCCCCGTTTTCACTGGATTCACCATTCTGTGATAAAATGGTGAATCCAGGCCCGAGTTTGCTAGAAATGAAACAGATTAAGGCTATGATCTCTAATCTGGTGCAGGATTAAAAAGTGGTGTGTGTAGTAGGCTTGACAATCTTGAAATGTTTTCTAGGTCTTTGAACCTTTATATTGTGAATTTTCCTGTTATTTCATCACTTTCATCACTGGGGCTTTTTAAGTCGTACATGAGAGACATTTTATATGTTCCTCAAGATAATTTGTCCCTTATAAGTAAGATCTTTTATCTCCCTATGAAGAAGAAATCAGAAGAGGGATTGAGGCAGATAAAGGACTGACTGAGATCCCTATGGACAATCTGGATCAATCTGGGTTTCTAGAGAAGTCTATAGATGAAGTTTCTGATAGTGCTACTCTGTGCTTTGCTTGTTTCTTTTGTGTTTTGTCAGGGTAGGAATTTGATACTTTGATTGTTTATTCATATTTGTCTAGCATTGTTTAAAGGTAAGACAATTAGGGTATTTCTTGATTTCTCTAGGATAATGAAGGAACATGGAAAGAAATTTCTGGCTATGCTTTCTGAAGTATTGGTCCTTCTTGGTGTCATCTGTTTTCCTTATAAATGTATTATCATGACAGCAACTGATAAGCATGTGTTTTTTTAACCTTCCAAGAAGCTAATCATGTTAATTTAGCAAGAATATATATCACCAAAATTATATGACATATAAGATATATCTGTATATTTTAGTTTTCTTCTTTCTTTTTCTAAGTTCTGGCTAAACTGCCTGCCTATATTTTTCTTTGGATTCCAATCCATATTGTGGTCTTTTATGGAGTAGGTATATAACTGGTTTTTGGGGTTTTTTTTATTGTTCTGACAATTATATAATTTCACTTGTACATATACTCTCTTTTTCTTATTAAATATGTACATATTTAATTATAATGTTACGGCACCGGATGAGAGCGTGGACCCCTTGCCTCAGGTGAGGTTGGTACAACCTGAGAGGGCAAACCCCCACAGGTCCCCACCGTCGGAAGGCGAGGCCAGGGTGGTGCATAGGGCTGCCTGGAGCTTCACCAATACCAACCCCGTTCTACGCAGGTTGAGCCCTTGGGTTCAGGGGCTGGCTGGTCTTAGGTGGGCCCCTGTGAAGAGAGTGCTAAGCATCAGCAGAATCGTCCAACATCAGTGCAAGAACAGAGCCCAAGGGTCACCGATAGCCAGTCCAAAGTCAGAAGCCAGAGGGTCGCTGATAACCAGTCCAGAGTCAGAAGCCAGAGAGTGGCCGAAAGCCAGTCCGAGGTCCAAGCCAGAAGAGGGACCAAAAGCCAGTCTGAGATCGAAGCCAGTAAATCTGTCCGTAGGAGACCAGGATGGGAGCTGAAGTGGGAAAAAGGCACGGAAGGCAGGAACAGGACTCTGGAGGCAGGAACAGACTCAGGAATCAGGAACAGGAAACTGGAACAGGATACCACCGAAGCCAGAAGGACTTCACCAAAGCAAAGCAGACTCGTTGCCAAGTCATTGAATGTCCAGGGAAGCCTCCTTAAATAGCAGGTGAGGCCTGATGTCAGCAAGGGGCCGGGACATGTTTTCCCGCCATGGCCCCTTTAAGAGGTGAGGCCTTGGCACGCGCGAGAGTTAGGGGAGGCCCGGAGAAGTCGGGGCTGGCGGCGTCCCAGCTCTTCATGCGTGCAGGATGGCCTGGGGAGTGAAGGCAGAGGCCTGCTGCCACGGCATGCTGGGGAGGCCCAAGCAAATGGACCGCAGGTAAGGCACGGTGCCCACGGCCCATTAGTGCCAGCGGCACTAACAGTGCCCCCCTTCTAGGCCTCCTCCCAGGAAGTCTAGGCTTTAGCAGATGAGTGGTATGGAACTGCGCAATGAGGTTCTTTCCAGAATATTGGACGATGGTTCCCAGGAGTTTTCTTCGAGCCCGAAAGCCTTCCAGGAGAGGAGGTATTCCCAGCGTCGCCCACGTTTTCTGACATCCAGGGCATCGTGGACTTGGTACGTGATGTCTTCGTCGGAAGTAAGGTGTTGTGATTCTGGTGGTTTGCTGGACGGCCAAGACAATACCAGGGGTTTGAGGAGGGATACAAGGAAGGAGTTATGAATTTTGAGAGCTGGAGGCAACTGGAGCTGATAGGAAACTGCATCCAAGTGGCGTAGCACCACAAAGGGCCCAATGTAGCAGGGGCTAACCGCATGGAAGGAACCTTCAGTTGGATGTACCGTGTGCTGAGCCACACTCTTTCACCTGGTTTGAATTGCGGGCTGGATTTTCAGTGGGCATCAGCGAACCTCCTCGCGGTCTGGCCTGCCTTGTTCAATAGTTGCCGAGTGAGGGTCCAGAGTTGATGGAGTTCCTTCACAGTTAACTGAGCCGTGGGTGAGGGTACCATAATGGACAATGGTAGGGATGGAAGTGGTTGTTTGCCGTAGACCAGCTGGAATAGGGATGACCCGTTTCGGAAGATGGGTGGGAGTTGAGGGCGAATTCCGCCCAAGGGAGTAATTCTGCCCAGCCATCTTGTTGATGTTGACATATGATCCCAGGAATTGTTTGAGAGTGTGATTCGTTCTTTGGCAAAGCCTTTGGTTTGGGGGTGATAGGCAGTGGTGAATTGGAGGGAAATGTCGAACTCCCTGCATAAAGATCTCAATATTAGGCAGTAAATTGTGATTCTCGATCGGAAAGGATGTAATTGGGAAGGCCATGTAGCTGGAAGACATGGTGAATGAACAGCCTAGCTAACTGAGGAACAGATGGCATAGCAGGCAGGGCAACAAAGTGGGCCATTTTAGAAAATCTATCCACTATTACCCAGATGGTGGTGTTACCCTTAGACGGAGGGAGGTCGACAATAAAATCGGTTGAAATGTGGGTCCAGGGTTCCTTCGAAGCAGGCAGTGGGTGGAGCAGCCCCCACGGTCGAACGGTGGGGTTCTTCTGTTGCGCGCAGGTATGGCAAGATTTGACAAATGTTCGTACATCCTTTTTCATGGTAGACTACCAATTGTATCTCTGGAGGAGTGCCAAGGTCTGAAAATGACCAGGATGGCCAGCGATCTGTGAGTGATGGGCTCAGTTGAGGATTTTGTTTTGGAGCCTGAGAGGGACCATTGTTTTCCCCGGTAGGACTGGCATTGTGGCGGCCAAGAGAATTCTAGTAGGTTTGATGATATGTTGGGGGGATTCAGGTTTCTCTTCAATGTCAAAGAAGCGAAAGAGGGCATCCGCTCATAGCTTTTTAGAGGCCGGCCAGTAGCGGAGCACAAAATTGAACCGTGTAAAAAAAAGGGACCAGCGTGCTTGCCGAGGATTAAGGCATTGAGCTCAATGCAAATATTCTAAATTTTATGGTCCGAGTAGACAGAAATCTGGTGTTGAGCCCCCTCCAACCATGGGCGCCATTTTTGAAATTCCATTTTGATAGCTAGCAACTCTTTATCGCCGATGGTGTAATTCCATTGTGCCGGGGTGAACTGCCATAAGAAGAAGGAGCATGGGTGGAGTTTATTGCTAGCGGAGTATTGACTTAGGATGGCTCCCACCCCTTCAGAGGAGATGTCAACTTCTACAATGAAAAGCCATCTGAGATTGGGATGGTGAAGGCATGGTTCATGAAGGAATGAAGCTTTTAGGTTGAGAAAGGCCGTAACCGCCTTAGGTGATCACTGTCTGGGTTTGGAGCCTTTATGGGTAAGGATGGTAAGCAGAGGCACCAATCTGGAGTAGTTCTGGATAAAGGATCTATAGTAGTTTGCGAAACCTAAGAACCTTTGTAACGGATGGAGACCTGTAGGCTGGAGCCAATCGCGGATAGAGATGTGATTCGTTTATCACGAATTAGGCAATTTCAACGAAATTGCCTAATTCATCGTGGGTCGGGGGCCCCGAACCCCGAAACTAATTTTCCCCAAACTACGAGGAAAATTAGCTTTTCAGGTTTGTATGGGGCGAGGGGCACATTTTATTTTTTTTTAATAAAAAAACACCCCAAGCATTAACATTTACTGTAATACAACCCCCCCTCCACCATCCCGATCCCTCCCCAAGACTTACTAACATCCCTTCTGGTCCAGCGGGGTCCTGCGAGGGATTTCTCCCTCCATGCCGTTGGACTTTCGGACCTGCCTCGCATCAAAATGGCACCGATAGACTTTGATCTACTATGTCACAGGGGCTACCGGTTCAATTACTCAGCCCCTGTCACATGGCCATTGGCGACATCTTGTGCTCCTACCATGTGACAGGGCAATGGCACTGGTATCCCCTGTGACATAGTAAGGGCAAAGGCTATCGGCACCATTTTGATTACTGGCAGCTGACGGTCCGAGTGCAGGAGTTTGCTCCCGGACCCCCGCTGGACTTTTGGCAAGTCTTGTGGGGGTCAGGAGGGTCCCCCAAGACTTGCCCAAAGTCCCTGGTGGTCCATTGGGGGTCTGGGAGCGACCTCCTGCACTCGGACCATCGACTGCCAGTTGTTACCTTTGCCAATCGCGTCAGGGCTCCGTCCCCGATCTCGACGGACCGGCCCCGCGCTAAGCGGGGCATTGCTGTCTCGAAGGGCCTCAGGCGTCCATCCACGACGTCGACGCAAAGACGCACCGAATGAGGAGTCCCTTCCCCAATGACGTAGGGACTCCTCCTCCCCGACGCGGGCAGCCAATCCTCGCGCGCTCGGGCTTGGGCCATGCCCCCTGTTACGTCAGACGCCGACCGGGGTCAGTTTGCGCGGGAGATTGGCTTTTTATTCTGAGCCTTCTCCCACGCTCATTGCTTCGGCCACTTCCATGTTTGCTGTGGTTCCTGCTGAGAGTTCTTTGTTGTCTGCTACTTGCATTGATCTTGGACTGCTTACGGAACACCCTGCTCTGCTACCTGCCCAGACCTTGGATTGCTTACGGAATACCCTGCTCTGCTACCTGCCCAGACCTTGGATTGTCTCACGGATTACCCTGCTCTGCTGCCTGCATTCGATATTGGACTGCCTTACGGATTACCCTGCTCTGCTGCCTGCATTCGATCTTGGACTGCCTTACGGATTACCCTGCTCTGCTGCCTGCATTTGACCTTGGACTGCATTACGGATTACCCTGCTCTGCTGTCTGCCCTGACCTTGGATTGTCTCATGGATTACTCTGCTCTGCTGCCTGCCCAGACCTTGGATTGTCTCACGGATTACCCTGCTCTGCTGCCTGCATTTGACCTTGGACTGCCTTACAGATTACTCTGCTCTGAGGCCTGCCCGGATCTTGAACTGTCTCACGAATACCCTACTGTCTTCATTCCGTTCCGGAGAACACTCCTGCACGAGGTAAGCGCTCTTCGATCTGGTTCCACTTTATCAGTGTAACACCAGTAATCAAAATGGCGCCGATAGCCTTTGCCCTTACTATGTCACAGGGGCTACAGATGCCATTGGTCAGCCCCTGTCACATGGCCATCGGCACCATCTTTTGCTCCTACCATGTGACAGGGGCTGACCAATGGCATCTGTAGCCCCTGTGACATAGTAGGTCAAAGGCTATTGGCACTATTTTGATCGAGGCAGGCCAGACAGCCTGACGGTACAGAGGGAGAAATCCCTCGCGGGACCCCGCTGGACCACCAGTGATGTTAGTAAGTCTTGGGGAGGGATCGGGATGGTGGGGGGGGGGGTGTTGTATTTAATGTATTATAGTAAATGTTAATGCTTGGGGTGGGTTTGTTTGAGCTTCGTTTTCCCGTGTCATTTTTTGGGCCCGTTTTATTTTTCCCCATTTAGTTTTTGTTCGTTTTTCCAAAAAACTAACCGAGGAAAAATAAACTTTACCCCGAAGTGTCCGACTCCAAAAACGACCCGGTAGAAAAAAACAAAGCTCATCTCTAATTGCGGATGGCTTTGAGTTTCCCGGGGTCCATGCAGAACTCCTGACTGGACACCACATACCCCAGGAACGGCACAATTTCCTTTTCAAACTAGCATTTCTCGAGTTTAGCATAGAGTCAGTTCTCACACAACTGCTGTAGATCTTGGGCAACATCCCTGCAGTGTGTTTGCAAATCTTTGGAAAAGACCAATATGTCGTCTAAGTAGATTACGACACAGTCATATAGCATGTCCCGAAATACCTCATTCATCATATTCTGAAAGATGGCGGGAGCATTGCAGAGTCTGAAGGGCATCACGAGGTATTCATAATGCCCATCCCGCGTGTTAAATGTCGTATTCCATTCGTCTCCCTCTTTATTGAGAATTAGGTTGTATGCACCCCTGAGGTTGAATTTTGAGAGTATCTTGGCTCCCTGGAGCCAGTCAAAGAGCTCAGAAATAAGTGGTAGACGGTAGTGACCCTTGAGGGTTGTTGGAGTCAAGCCTCAGTAGTCTATGCATGGTCAGAGGCTACCATCCTTCTTTGCGACGAAAAAGTATCCTGTCCCCGCTGAAGATGTAGAACGGCATATGAAGCCCTTGTTGAGGTTTGCGTGGATGTATTCCACCATGGCTCTGGTCTCAGTGAGGGATAACAGGTAGGTACGCCTGTGAGGTGGCTGTGAACTAGGTTGCAGGTTGATAGCACAGTCGAAGGTGTGGTGAGGAGGCAGGATATATGCGGCATCTTTGAAAAATACATCCACAATGGTGGCATACTGAGGTGGTAGACCAGGTAACTGGGTTGCCATGGTGGCACAGCCGAGGGGTGTGACTGGTTCTAAGCATCTGGAGTGGCATGCATGGCCACAGCTCGAGAGCTGCATTGTCGACCAGTCGAAACTGGGAGAGTGCTTCCCGAGCCAGTGTAGCCTTCATCGTCTATTGCTCGTATCATATTTTTCCCACTGTCTGCTATAAAGAAATTTGAGGAAAGATTCCTGCCTCTCTGGTCTAGCTTTCAGTGCTCCAACATCTTTCTTATAACTGATAAAATATTGCAGCTCATCTGTAATCTGATGCTTGGTATCCACTATAGCTGCTTCCTGTATGTCTCTGCCAGATCTCACCAGTGTGCCATCAGAGAGAGGTAAGCATGTGTAGCATTCACGCTGGTCCAGATAGCACTGGTTAAATGCAGGCTACTCCCTTCTGCCTTAGCCAGATGGGACTATGGCACTGTTTTACAGGATGGAATAAGCTGCCTACTAAATTTAGTCCTGGAGGGCACTTTTTAATTGGGGCTAACACATGCAGCAGATTCATAAAGCCCAGTTCTCCACTATTTGCAGGGTTTGCCATCCAGGCCAATCATTTCTCTGATGCTCCTCATTACTACTTTCGATGCTGCCTGCCTCTTGCCTTGGGACAGTGATATGTAACATTATCCCATTTTCTCTATGTCATGTTGGCACTGCAGATGTAAAGCAGGGGCTGCTGGCCTGCCACCTGACTGCTGGAAAGGGCCATGGGATCAATTTGCGGAAAATGATTCCCTTTATCTACCCCTTCATTAGGCTTTACTTTGAGCGGCAGAAGGGGTCCTCAGGCTAATACTATCACCCTCTCCCGATGCCAATGCTTATGCTACCTATCAGCATTTTTCATTTATCTCATTTTCTTCCCTTGACTGTTTCCTAACTGTAGTTAATGCACTGAGCAAAATGCAGGTCTTCCTCACTTTAAAGTGCCTGCTGACCATGAATGTCTTCCACTGTCTCTTCTCTACATCTTTAATGCTGATGCTGGCACTGGAATTGAAATTGAGGGTGGACCCTGAGGAAAAATTCTAGTCTGCTTTTCTTAGGGATTGTTTTCAACACTATCAATATCATCTATCTCCCCCTTGACCACACTGAAGGTTAAGATGCTACTGACTAAACCTCTCAAATTTTCTTCAGCTACTAGCTCTTTAATTTCTGATTCATGGAATCCCATTCAAGATTCTTCTTTTGAATCAGTTGTTGAAAATACTGCTTCCATTGCCTCCAAAGTAATAATCTAAAGTGGAGTAAGGGGTGGATAGCCAAATATGTTTTATTTGTTCCATTTAATTTATTTTTTTAATATTTTATGTTTTATTTTATGACATTTAGCTTTAGTACATTTTTCAGTGCATGCAAAAAGCCATTTACTCTGCACTAGTTTATTTTAGTATGGATACATTTGATTTAGTGCACATTAATACAGTAAGTGCCCACTAAAATATTAAAGGTGAATTTTAAAAGCCAGGCATGCTCATCAATTAGGAGATGTGTGAAGAAGTCGGGCTTATGTATGCTGACTGTATTTTAAAAAGCGCCTAGATACACATGTAAAACCTGCTGCATGCTCTTCTGAAAAGTTTCCAAAAAGGGGTGGGGGCAAGGGCATGGTCTGGGCGGGGCTTTAAAATGTCAGTGCCTGCCCAAGAGATATGTGCGTAATAACTTTCACAACCCAGTGTGCATCAAGGGCCCCTGCTGCACAACTTTACTTCTGCTATGGATGATGTGTGTTTTACAAAAGGATAAAGCCATTTCTGAGGGTTTCAAAAGGGCATGGGATAATTAGGGGGAGTGTAGGCTATCAAACCAGGGAGGTTTGGAGAGCCTAGCAGTTAACTGGGTGAATTGGTGGATGAACTGGCAAATTGGCAATGGAGTGATTGTGTGCCCTTTTTAAAATCTCTCAATTTATGTGGTAGAAGTGGGATTTATGCATCCACTTAAAATTTGGCACAAAGGTGCATGCGGCTAGGGCTAGGCTATTTTATAACATGTGTACATATAATTGTGCAAGTTATAAAATGGACACCTCCCTGGGCATGGGCCTATGCACAAGTGCTTGTCTTATTATGCACTAAAAAAAAGTCACTAATTGAAATGAAACATAAAAACAACACATCCATCAAGCAGAGAGAAGCATAGTGGTGTAAGAAGAAATGATCTCTTCAACAGACTGTGTTAAGACAGTGGAGGAGAAGAGAGATAAGAGAGTAGTGAAGAGAATGCAGGTGATATAATTTCACTTTGAGTTTGTTCAGGGGATGAAGCAAAAGTAAATAAAAAAAATTAAATAAATAGCCTTTAGATCCTGAAATATATAAGTGTTGATGGGGCAATAATGTAGGGGAAAGAGATTAAAAGTAAAGTTATCAAATGGTGATCAAAGAGGGAAGAATACAGGTGGAGAAGCCAGACAGAGAGAAAAAGAGAGAGAGAGAGAGTGTTTTGAAGAAAGAGGCAGTGTCCATGTTGGTGATTAGGAGTAGTAGAGTATATTTGAAATTTAAATGGGGAGGTTTTGACAAGGAGTTTTGTGGTATAGGAGCCAGGGAGGTTAAAGTCCCCAAGAATAGGGCAAGAAAGGTCAAGAAAGAAGGACTGTCATAAGTTGAAGTCAATGAGGAGGGAGCAGCAGAGAGATGATAGATGATAGCTGCTTGAAGGGATGTGGAATTCAAAAGAATAACAAATAGGAGAGAGAAGGAAATGAAACTTGCAGGAGTGGAAGAGTAACATGTCAACATACCACAGCCAAATGAGAGAGCTGTGTAAGATAAAAGATAACCTACATGAGACAGAGTAGCAACTGAGATAGAGTCCTAGGGGAAAGCCAGGTCTCAGTCAAAGCAAGAAGATGAAGGGAACAAAAGAATAGAAAAGGTAATAAATATAGACAAACTTGTTAGCAATTGAGCAGGCATTCCATAAGGAACATGAGAAAGGGAGAGGGAGGAAACTGAGGAACAGGGATAAAGTTAGACAAATGCCAGGGATGTAGAGTTGGTTAGATATGCAAATAGGGTTATTTTGAAGGTCAAGATTTAGGTTTACATCTCCAACCAAGACTAATTGTTTAATGGATTAGGAGTTATTTTGTTCAGTGGCCCTGAAGATGTGCATACGATATTGTGAAGTCTAGAATTCAGAAAAACACAAAGGACCTAAACTCATAGGGGTAGATATTCAAAAGAATTTGTCCAGATAATTTTGGGACTTAGCTTGACAAACCTGGAGTTTTTAATTTCTTATTCACTGAATGGCAAAGTTTTAGTTCGGTAAGTCAGGTTTAGCCAGATGAAAGGCAGGGTTAGGCTCTTACATAGAAACATAGAAACATAGAAATGACGGCAGAAGAAGACCAAACGGCCCATCCAGTCTGCCCAGCAAGCTTCACACATTTTTTCTCTCATACTTATCTGTTTCTCTTAGCTCTTGGTTCTATTTCCCTTCCACCCCCACCATTAATGTAGAGAGCAGTGATGGAGCTGCATCCAAGTGAAATATCTAGCTTGATTAGTTAGGGGTAGTAGGGGTAGTAACCGCCGCAATAAGCAAGCTACACCCATGCTTATTTGTTTTACCCAGACTATGTTATACAGCCCTTATTGGTTGTTTTTCTTCTCCCCTGCGGTTGAAGCAGGGGAGAAGGGAATGGCTTAAATTTTCAAGAGTAGGAATGGCTTAAATTTTCAAGAGTAAATGCTGATATTCAGCACTAGCTGGGTAAAGATATCCAGCTAACACTGACTGGAAAGATAAATAGCAGGCCTACAGTTAGATGGATAAGATTAAAAAAAAATTTGCAGTCAAGCAGTGGCAAATTTCAAGCACTCACCAAATCTCTATTTAAACTGGGCATGTTAGGTGGAGTCCCCTTCACCCCATCCTCAAATCTCTCTTTTAAATTAGCAATTAAATGATCCCCCACCTTCAAAATGCTATTAGCTAAAATTCCCTACACCCCATCCCTCTCCCTTTAAAGGCTCCCCAATGCAGAGCAAGAGGAGTACAATTTCTTTCTTCCTTCTGTTTGCTTCATGAGGTAGGTACTGATAGCTCCTGGTACTTAATTCACTACATTCCATCATCTATTGGCTCTTTGCTAAAAGCTGAAGGTTCAAACCCTGTTCAGAACTGAGTTGGAAGGAAGTGAGCATGAATTTAAAATGTCGGAAGTCATCATGTAAATAGTAATTTAGCCATTGACATGCAGCCAAGTGAGGGCAAAAACAAACATTGATTTGGGGGTGATCCAAGGTATGCCTTACAGAATGGGGATGGTGGGCAGAGGACATTTAATGCTATCAGCCTTCAATGAAGGGTCAATCAGTGAATACGTGTAGTGAATAAATGAATACATAAATGCCAGGAGTTAGAACTTTTGGCACTATTATGCAAATAAGAGGCGGTAAGATACTCTGTTCCTCCCATTCTGCATTGGAGATCCTTTGAGGGAGGCAGGAATTTCAGCTAATATTATTTTGAAGACAGGGGAGGGGAGTGGGATCAGCCACTCTTGATCCACTAATATTTAAAAGAGATGAAGACATTTTGGGGACAGGAGGAGCTCTGCTTGACCTGCTAATTCAAAAAGAGGTTTGGGGGTAATAGGGGGAATTGGCCATGCTAAATATCAAAATTATTTTTGGTGGATAGGCAGGTAATTGGCCACTGCTCGGTCTCTCTCTCTCTCTCACTTTCTCTTTTTTTTTTTTTTAGGTACTGATGGTAAGCTGGTAAGTTTAATCAAGTATATTCAGCAGAAAATCTAACCATTAAGTACTGCAAAATATACAAACTAAAGTTACCCAGATAACCTTAACTGGGTAACTTGCCACTCACTGGCTCACTAAATATGGACCTCATATTTTATCGATGTTAGGATTCCCGGCTGGGCCCCCTTACCTGCTCTGGCAGGCATCCAGTCCTGGCCCTCTCCTCCACCACATGGGGCGGCCAGGCCCCGAATCCCCCTGCAACGGCCTGCCCACGAGGCACGACACACCGCCAGCTCAGCCTCGGCATCTGCCCCTGTAGACGCGTGCGCACACTGTTCTTCTTTATTTAAAGGGCCTGCGGTGGGAAACTTTGCCATGGCCCCGGGAGATGATGTCAACTCTGCCGGGTATTTAAACCAGGTTCTGACATCAGCACTTTCCCTCAGCAATGGGTCCTGCTCTGATCTTGAGTGCGTAGTCTGCATTGTTCCTAATCCTGCATTCCAGCCTTGCCTTCCTGATCCTGCATTCCAGTTCTGCTGCTGTTCCTACACCTGCCCTTGGATTGACTCTCTGATTTTGGACCTCTGCCTGGTATCTCATCTCTGCCTGTTCCCCGCCTGCCTGCTCCTTGCCTGGTACTCTGACTTCACTTGACCTCTGCCTGCCCTGACCTCCAGCTTGTCTCTTTGTCTTGCCTGCCTGCTGCCCATCCCAACCTTTGACCTGCTCCTGGTTTCATCTGTCTGTCGCCTGCCTCGACCTTTGCTGCTTGACACCATGCTTTCTTCTCCTTTGGACTCCTTGACGTGAGAGACCCGCACCTAAATCCTGCTGGCCCCGGCACCCAAGGGCTCAACCTGTGGGAAACATGTGGTGGTAAACGTGAAGCTCCTGTTGTGTCTTCTCAGCCTGTACCACCTCTCGATGACTAGGACCTCTAGGGGAATTCCCCAGGTGGCAGTATCAACCTCGCCTCAGCTCAATGTTCCATATACACAACAGGTTGCTGAGACCATAGATCCGGCAGATCTGAGTGGCCTTCAAGCCATCCCTGGATTAGTTCAGAGGCTCCAGCAACAGCAACAGTGCCTGGATGTCCTAGCAGCCACAGTGGAACATTTAGTGAATCACCTGGACTCAGCGTCGATGCCCAGTATTTCTCTACCCATGCCCATGGCAGCACCGATTCCCACCACTGCTCTCCACCTCCTGGCACCCTCCTAACCATGCAGGGGACCCGAAACAGTGCCTCGGTTTCCTGAACCATTGCTTCATGCATTTCTCCTTGCAACTGACCTAATTTGCCAATGATGATTCGCAAATCGTCATTGGCAAATTAGGCCAGTTCGCTGGGCGAATCGACCGCTGCCTTCAACAATGCCTGCGGGAGCTGAAGCCAGGCCAAAAGGCCATCCCTCTGGCCCCATCCTTCTCCTGGCCCTTGGTTCCACCCCCTCCAGCCGAGCCTTTCCAGACTCAGGGAGAAGAACCCATGCAGGTTGGTCGGAGCCACCTCACCCTGGAGGAAAGACAGTGGCAAAGGACCTTGGGCTTATGTCTCTACTGTGCCGTCAAAAGACACATGCTGGCCCAGTGCTCTGAGAGGCCGGGAAACTCCAGAGCCTAGGTGTCATGGGGAGATGACCCTAGGCTCATTAATCCTGCTCCCCAATGCACCACTCCTGGTAACTCTTATCCACCCCAAGGGCTTATTTTCCATGCAGGCCTTCATCGACTCCAGAGCTGGAGGGAACTTTATCCTATTGGACTTGGTCAAGCAACTAGATCTCCCAATAATACCCAGAACACCACCGCTGGTGATCTCCACCATCCGGAGGGACCTGCTACCGTGTCAGATTACCCACATCATCGCCCCTGTGAAGTTACGTAGTGGGATCTTCCACGAGGAGATTTCATTTTTTGTCTTGGAGAAGGCAATACACCCAGTGGTCCTGGGTTTTCCATGGCTTCAGAGACATTCTCCCTGCATTGACTGGGAGGCATTGCAACTGGCCTCCTGGGCCCCAGTTGCTATATGACCTGCCTCCGTGATGTGCCCTGGCCCAGGATTCTTCTTGCCACGTAGCCTCCAGCCCTGCCAAAGCAGAATTCGTAATTCATGGACGTTTTCTCCAAGGAGAAGGTGGAGACACTCCCTGAACATCGTTCGTTCGACTGTGCCATAGACCTCCTTCCAGAATGCACACCTCCTCATGGTTGAGTGTATCCTATTTTGCTTCCTGAGACTCAGGCTATATCCCAGTATATATGGGAGAACCTCAACAGGGGCTTCATCTGCCCTTCCACCTTGCCCACCGGTGCCAGCTTCTTCTTCTTGGCAAAGAAGGACGGCACTCTGAGACCTTACATCGACTACTGGGGGTTAAATTCCGTCACCCGCAGGGACAGATACCCACTTCCTCTCATCCCAGAGCTGCTAGACAGACTCCAAGGTGTGAAGATAGTCACCAAATTGGACCTTTGCGGAGCCTATAACCTTGTGCACATCAAACCCGGGGACGAGTGGAAAACTGCCTTCAACACTCGAGATAGTATAGCTGTGTTTAAAAAAGGATTGGATAAGTTCTTGGAGGAGACGTCCAAAAGGATTGGATAAGTTCTTGGAGGAGAAGTCCATTACCTGCTATTAATTAAGTTGACTTAGAAAATAGCCACTGCTATTACTAGCAACGGTAACATGGAATAGACTTAGATTTTGGGTACTTGCCAGGTTCTTATGGCCTGGATTGGCCACTGTTGGAAACAGGATGCTGGGCTTGATGGACCCTTGGTCTGACCCAGTATGGCATGTTCTTATGTTCCTATGGCCAATATGAATTCTTGGTGATGCCATTTGGCCTATGCAATGCCCCAGCGGTTTTCCAGAACCTCATGACGAGGACTTTCATGACATGCTACATACCAGCATCATCATTTACCTGGATGATGTCCTTATTTACTTCAAAGACTTGCCGACAGACCACCTGGAGGTCAGGCACATCCTGCAATGCCTACACGAGCACAAGCTCTTTGCCAAGTTGGAAAAGTACCTATTTGAATGAGAGTCGCTCCCCTTCCTGGGGTTCATTGTCTCGGCGGGCTTTACATGGACCCGGACGTCACCAGTATCCTGGAGTGAACCCAGCCCTTGGGGTTCTGTGCCCTGCAATGCTTCCTTGGCTTCGCCAATCTCTACAGACACTTTATTGCCCAATACTCGTGCCTGGTGGTGCTTCTCACTGCTCTCACCAGGAAGGGGGCCGACACCAATCATTGGCCACCCGAGGAGGTCGTGGTATTTAAGCAGTTAAAGGAGGCCTTCCTCCAAGAGACTTGCCTCAGATACCCGGACCCTTCTGTTATTAAAGATCTGTTGTTAAAGCTGGGAATTAGCAATCTGTTATTAGAGCTCTATTGTAAAAGCTGAGAGATAGCAATCTGTTATTAACGGAGTTGCTGGATATAGCAATCTGTTATTATTTAGAATAGTTGTAGGTGGATCCTTGGACCAGTGGCAGGTGACCACGCCCTTGGGGGAGATCCCAATAGGGACCACTGGTCAGGCTTAGTGTAGGAGACAGACACACACTAGTTCTTTTATTAGACAGTATATTAAACCACCAGAGGTGGCAGTAGTGAGCTGGAAGCGCCCGGCTGGGCTGTAGTCCCTCAGGTATTGGAACAGCGATCCCAAGGTGGCTGAGCTGTAGAGAAACTAAGAAAGTAAGTAGGTAGGATATGCAGAGCTCTGGAACAAGTCCTTGATGATAACACTCACACCCATAGTCTCTTGAGGCAGCCCAGGAGTTGGAATGCAGTAGGCCCTCGAGGAGCGAGTACCTGGTCCCAGGGAAAGCTCTGAGAGATAGATTGAAACTCACTAATGTTGTAAGCAGCGATGACTTCTTAGCAGAAGTGGTATTCAGGAGCTGGTCTGGGACGTGGGCCCTCGAGGAGCGAGTACCGGGTCCAGACTGCGACCTGAAAAGAAAAAGAGAAGGCGAGGCCCTTGAGGAGCGGGTACCTCTAGTAAAGTCCGAAGAGGCAGAGTAGCTAGGTTTGTGGAGAGCAAATCCCATCCGCAGCGACCTGGAGGACGCTAGGTAAACCTAACCCTTGCTAACTCTTCTTGTTAGTGAAAACTGAGACCTTAAATATCTGGAGCTGATGACATCATCTCAGGGGGACACCCCTGAGGTGCGCGCCAATGCCAGTACATCAGTCGGGCCGTGTGCGCGTGTCCTTAGGCATCTGGTCAACATGGCGGCTTGCAGCATCGAGCCGGTCCAGGGACACCGAAGGAGGACGACATGGAGACGCCGCAGCAGCTAGCTTTCCATCAACCCCGGAGGGAGTCACCAACGAGGTAAGGTGGGCAGAGCGGAGACGTCGAGTGGACACAACACCTTCACACACATTTGTGGTGGAAGTGGATGCCTCCAATATAGCCGTGGGGACTGTTCTCAGCCAATGCTCCAGTAAAGGCACCTTTTTGCCCTGATCCTACTTCTCTCACAAGTTCACACTGGCAGAGAAGAACTACGGCATCTGCGACAAGGAGATATTGGCCATCAAAATGTCCTTTGAGGAATGACAACAGTGGCTTGAGGGAATACAGCAACCCATCACGGTTCTTACTGACCATAAGAACCTTGAATAACTCAGCTGAGCCCAACGGTTGAACCCTTGCCATGCCTGCTGGTCGTGATCTTCAGCCGCTTTAACTTCATCCTCCATTATAGACCAGCCTCCAAGAACACCAGGGCTGATGCCCTGTCCAGGGCCTATGAGACAGACGTCGTTCCTGCCATACCTCAATACATTCTTGATCCTGCAAAGATCCTCCTGACTGCCACCCAGATGGTGCCACAGGGGAAGATGGTGGTACCCATCCATCTTAGACAGAAGGTTCTGGCATGGGCTCATGATTCCCTGACTGTGGGGCATCCTGGAAGGGAACTTATGCTACAGCTGTTACTGTGATATTACTGGTGGCTGCAGATGGAGACAGATGCCCGGGCCTATGTCAACTCCTGCCCGACTTGTGCCCAGAAGAAACCATTGCCCGGGAGCCCCTGGGGTCTCTTGAAGCCTTTGCCCATGCCCTAGAAACCCTGGACCCACATATCAACCGACTTTGTCATTGAGCTACCCCATTGAACGACAACCATGTCATCTGGGTGGTCTTCAACAGATTTTCCAAAATGGCACACTTCATCGCACTTCTCAAGCTTCCCTTGGCCAACGAACTGGCCCAACTGTTCATGCAGCATATCTTCTGCCTCCATGGGCTACCCCAACATATACTCAGTTCACAGCCAAGTGCTGGCGCTCATTGTGCAAGAAATTTGGGGTGCAACTTGACTTTACCTCGGAATACCACCCCCAGGGAAATGGGCAAGCTGAACACACCAACCTAACCCTGAAGACTTTCCTCCACTCATTTGTCAATGAAAGACAGGATGACTGGTCCTCCCTGCTACCCTGGGCAGAGTTCTTACTCAGCACGCACACCCATTCGGCGACTGGATCCTCACCCTTCCAGGTAGTCTACAGGTGACAACCGGCCCCACTGTTGTGATTCCCAGCCGCATTCTCCCGCGACCAGGACCCCCTACCTTGCGCGGGCTGCCGGCACGGCGATGCGATCTGGGCGGCCCGCAGTCCACGAGCCTCGGCAGCATGCTTCCTGGACGTCAGGGAGCAGCGTCGGGGAAGACGCGGCAAGCCCCGCCTCTTAAAGGGGCAGCCGCGCGAAGACCAGGCCGGCCCCGGAAGACGACGTCATCAGCCGGGGAGATTTAAACTCCCTCGGAGGTAAGAGGTTTGCCTTTGCAACAGGTTCCTGTGGAGTGTGGTTTCCCTGGTTCTTCGTTTGTGGCTGTTTTGGACTGGATACTGGACTGTGAGTTTGCCACCTGCCTTGACCCTTGCCTGGATACTGGATTACGAGTTCGCTGCCTGCCTTGACCCTTGCCTGGATACTGGACTGTGAGTTTGCCACCTGCCTTGACCCTTGCCTGGATACTGGATTACGAGTTCGCTGCCTGCCCCGACCCTTGCCTGGATATTGGACTGTTTGCCGCCTGCCTCGACCCTTGCCTGAATTCTGGACTGAGTAGTGCCGCTTGCCGTCACCCGTGCCTGGATTGGACGGTGTTCCTGCCTTCGCTCGGAGGACGCCTTGAGATCTGTTGCGGTTATCCACCTGCCAGTGACGAGTTGCCTGGGTCCACAGGTGGGTGTCATCTCTTGTACCGGCCTAAGGGTCCACAATCATAACACCCACTGCTACCAACACCACTCTCGGTGCCCTCTCCTGCGGCTCAACTCACAGCGCAACAACTCCGTTCCCTCTGGAGCAGTACTCAAGACAACCTCATATGGGCAGCCGAAGCAGCCAAGAAGGGGGCCAACAGACACCGCCGCCCAGCTTCTCCCTCTCAGATAGATTGAGTATGGCTGAGTACCCACTACATCCACCTCCGGGTACCCTTGATGAGGTTGGTTCCCAGGTACATTGGCCCCTTCGCAATCACAGAGCATCTAGGACCAGTTAGCTACTGCCTTCACCTAGCCTCAACTTGGAAGATCCACAACACGTTTCACATCTCCCTTTTGAAACCGCTAGTGCTATCCTGTCCTCATTGTAAGCCGCCCGAGCCACAGGACATGGAATCTGAAGAAGACCAGATATACTAGGTGAAGGAGGTACTGGACGTGAGACGCCATCACAGATGCTGGGAATACCTGATCACTTGGGAAGGATTTGGGCCAGAGGAGAATACCTGGGAACCCACCACGAACATCCTTGACAAGGTGCTCCTCCAACAGTTCCACACGGCTCACCCCAGCAAACCTGGCCCTTCTAAGAGGGGACATAAAGGAAGGGGCTGGGCCCCCTTACCTGCTCTAGCAGCTATCTAGTCCTGGCCATCTTCTTCACTGCACAAGGTGGCCAGACCCTGAATCCCGCTGCGGCAGCCTACCCATGCGGCACAACATGCTGCGAGCTCAGCCTCGGCACCTGCCCCTGTAGGCGTGCTGCACGCCGTTCTCCTTCATTAAAAGGGATAGCAGCGGGAAACTTCACTGTGGCCTCAGGAAATGATGTCACCTAGGGATGGGTATTTAAACCTGGCCCTGACTTCAGCACTTTGCCTCAGCAACGGGTCCTGCTCTGATCTTGAGTGCGTAGGCTGCATTGTTCCTGATCCTGCGTTCCGGTCCTGTTCCTGTTCTTGCTTCTGCCCTTGGACTGACTCCCTGGTTTTGGACCTCTGCCTGGTATCACATCTGCAACTCCTCTCTGCCTGCCTGATCGTTGTCTGCTACTCTGACTTCACTTGACCTCCATCTGCCCTAACCTCCATCTTATCTCTTTGTCTTGCCAGCCTGTTGCCCATCCCGACCTTTGTCCTGCTCCTGGTTTCATCTGTCCACCATCTGCTATGACCTTTGCCTGCCCAACACTGTGCTGTCTTCTCCTTTGGACTCCTCAATGTGAGAGACCCACACCTAAGACCTGCTGGCCTTGTCACCCAAAGGCTCAACCTGCGGGGAATGTGGGCTTGTAAAGGTGAAGCTCCTGTTGGGTCTTCTCAGCCTGCACCTCCTCCTGGCGATGATGCCCACTAGGGGCCTTCCCCTGGTGGCAGTATCAACCTCGACTCAGCTCAAGAGTCCATATACAGCAACAATGGACTTCATTCATGCACATTTGTGGCTTAAAATTTCTTTGGCAGTTATTCAACTTCAGCAAAAAAAAAATAATAATAATCACTGTGTGCAAAAAAAGTCTTAGAGGTTATGTGTATCCTTAGACAAGTAAATTACCTGTATTAATAAAGGACTTTAAGTAAACAAATGCTTGGAATCTTGTATTACATTATCAGCACCATTGTAATACACATTAGGGATGTGAATCGTGTGCCCGATCGTTTTAACGATCGGGTTTGGCTGGGGGAAATCTGATCGTTAGAGATGTGAATTGGGATCGGTTCCGATTCCAATTCTCATCACTAATTTTTTTTAGTGAGGCCCGCGCCAATAAAAAAAAAACCCACCCGACCCTTTAAAATTACCCCCTTAGCCTCCCCCACTCTCCCAACCCCCCAAAAAACCTTTTACATATACCTGGTGGTCCATGGGGGCCACGGGGAGTGATCTCCCATTCCCAGGCCATCAGCTGCGCTAAAAAAAATGGCGCCAATGGCCCTTTGCCCTTACCATGTGACAGGGTATCCGTGCCATTGGCTGGTCCCTGTCACATGGTAGGAGCACTGGATGGCCGGCGCCATCGTAAAGATGGCGCCGGCCATCTTTACGGGGAGGCTAAGGGGGTCGGTTTAAAGGGTCGGGTGGGTTGTTTTTTTATCGGACCATCGGCGCCATTTATATTAGTGGCAGCCAAAATGGCGCCGATGGCCCGAGAGCGGGAGATTGCGCCGGGACCCCCCCCCCCACTGGACCACCAGGTAATTTAACATTTTGGGTGGGTTTGGGAGGGTGGGTTTGGGTAAGGGATTGGTTTTAAAGGGTCGGGTGGGTTTTTTTTTTTATTGGGCCATCAGCGCCATTTATATTAGTGGCAACCAAAATGGCGACGATGGCCCGAGAGCGGGAGATCGCGCCGGGACCCCCCCGACTGGACCACCAGGTAATTTAACATTTTGGTTGGGTTCGGGAGGGTAAGGGATTGGTTTTAAAGGGTCAGGGTGGGTTTAGGGGTTGTTTTGGTGTGCCGGTTTTCCCGCCCTCCTCCCAAATAATTCCGTGCCCGATTTAACGATTTTTGACAATAAATCGGGGGAATTTGTATTGTATTGCGCACTCTAACGATTTTTGACTATTTAAAAATTATCTGACAATTTTTTTAAATTGTCAAAAAATGATTTGCCTTTGACCTTGAAAAGTTTGCTCATGGCTAGTGCAGTGTGTGTAAGTCTGTAAGAGCGGGTGAGTGGAAATTAATATTAAGCTAAGCTTAAATTTAAATTGTGATGAGGGAAACATCTCTCTCCCAGAGTCAAAACTAATCAGCTCCATGAGGCACATTGCTCTTCACCAACCTGGGTGCATAACTGTTGGGATCTCTCAGGTTTTCTGCCTTGTAGAATAATATGTTCCATGTGATACTACTTTGATGCATGGGATTAAATTTAATAGCAATGTCAGATATCAAATCTTTTTCAGGACAAGAACATCTATTATACCAGCTGTTATAGGTTCCCAGCTGGAACAGTCAAAATTGTGTGATGGTTATCACCTTTATTTTTCTTGCATGTGGAAGGGGGCATTACTGAAGCTACATATAACATCTGTGCTTTCCTCATAATCTTTCCATTCTCATCAGTGCATGACACACTAGGAAAAGTTACAGCTGGCAGAAAATCATTTGAAACTGGAACATTTCATGCATTCATTAAGGAACCCAAAGACTTCTAGTACCAAATATTTTCATTCTACTAACTGAAAATATTTTCATTGCAATCGCCTTATTGTCATTAGAATTAAAATTAAATGTATAATGATGTATATTAAAGTCCCCAGCTGAAGATGCTTTCTAAATATAACATTGTGTGGATGTGAAATGGAAACACTAAGAAAAAGCTGCTATTTAAATAAAAACAAAGATCTGAAAAGGAATTTGTATTGGCTGCAGATAGTTTCATAAGGGTGTTTTATGTGCAAAATATGTTCCAGTAATGCAATTAGGTTAGAAAAATACATTATCATGAAACATGGAATCCAATGTATGAAACCTCCCCAGTGGCATAAATTACTGCAGCACAGTTTGAGACATCATAAAAGTTTGCAGGAGTTTATCAACTCAGAAGTTATCCAGCTAAATTGAAGATTTGGGCATTTATTCAGCTAACTTATTAGCCAGCTAAAATTAAGCTGCAAAAGTAAGGGGCATTCTGGAGGCATAACTGGCAGGAATTAGGTTAGCTGGATAAGTTATCCAGCTAACTCTGATATATTCAGAATTAGCTGAATTATTTAGCCAACTAAATCTGTTTGGGCCAAAGTGCTTCCTAAAGTTAGCTGATTAAAGCTATCTGGCTAACTTTAAGATAGTTAGTTATATTCATTAATGCCGCTGTACTATTGAATATACCTCCAAAAGCTAACTTTGCTATCTGTATAGTGACTCAATATGTATCCCTTAGGGATGTGCATTCGTTTGCAATTGTGCCATTGGCCGGCCTCTGTCACGGCCGGCGCCATTGCTCCTACCATGTGACAGAGGCCAGCGAATGGCACTGATAGCCCCTGTCACAAGGTAAGGGCAAAGGGCCATTTGCACCATTTTGATTAATGGCAGCTGATGGCCCGAGAGGGGGAGATCACTTCTGGGACTCCACTGGACCACCAGGGACTTTCAATAAGTCTTGGGGGGGGGGGGGCCAGGCAAGTCTTCGGGGGTCAGGAGGGTGGGAGGTTGCAAATAATTAAATTTGAAGGGTTGGGGTGGGTTGGGATTTTTTTTTTTTTTTTACTACCACCATTGGAATTCATCAAATCTGAAGGGTTGGGGCGGGTTTCGGGCTTCATTTTGGGGGACAGACAAAATAAAATCGGCCCAAACCGCGAGAAAACAAAATTTCCCATGGTGGGCCGATAACAAAGGCTGAACGGAAAGGTTCAGCTGAATCACATCCCTAATATCCCTCTGTTTCTACCAATTCATGTAAAAAAGTATTGGGAAAAATCGGAATGCATCACCAGTGTGGTGGTAGAACATTCCTTCAGTAAATCCTGGCTCACCAGAATGTATTAAATAATTGAAACAATACTAGCTATCATGGTACACACAACGGACTAGGGTGGGGAAGAGAGGGACTATATGAGAGGCAAGAGTTCCAAGACATATATTTAAAATAGAGGCCTAAGGTCTCTTATTATCCTTCTAATAGATGACCCAACCTCATTAGGTCACAGGGTCAGCTGATATAGCTGAGTTTTCAGGTATGCATTTACTCTAAATGATTTATAAATCACTTCATAGACATGAGAAGGTCCAAGGAATATAGTTGCATGAGGCAACTAGAGTGGTGCCTTGAACTTGTGATTGAATATTAACTTCCCATATCTTCTTAGGTCCAAACTCAAAATTATTCCTTTGAGTACAAATACATTGTTCTTATTTAATAATCTGTATTAATTGGTATCATAATTGTACGTGCAACCTGAAATTCTAAAGCTACAGAAACTGACACCTCTACAGATACTAATTTAATTCAAAGGACTATAGAATTGCAAAAGGTTTGTACTGGAATTTTCCCAGAAATTACATGAAGCGAAATGTGGTGCTTTACAAGGAGCACAAAGATATCTAAATCCCCAAGGTGTTGAGTGATGTGAATTACAAACAACACAAAGATGAATAAACCTCCAAGGCTTACAGTGTGTGGAATCACAAACAACACAAAAGTATCTAAAACACCAAGGAATATAGTACAGGGAATCGCAAAGAGCACATAGTCTTAGACAGGCCTTGATAGCAAGATGGAAAACCATAAAAGAAGTGAGGTTGGAGGAGAAACTTGTATTTTTTTTCCTTTTTCATATTATTTTTCTGGGGATAAAACAATCAAGCATAACCAACACACAACCAAATTTGGAAAACTAGGCTGAGTGTCTTGGTAGAGAGGTACCTGGTGGGGGTCCAAGGGCCACAGTGAAGATCCATGTCAAAAAAGATAACCTCTGACAGAGTTAGGTAGGCCTTCACAGGTAATAGCCTATGGGAAGGACCTGAGGAGCCATGTTGTAGCAGGAGGCAAAGGCATGGTCAGGCAGTGCTTATGCACAGGTAAGAGCCAGTCCGAGGTCAGGAAAGGCAACGTTCAGTATGAGATCAAGAAAAAGGCCAGGTTACAAGGAGTAGTCAGAGAAGGAAAAGTGAAAATACTCAGGAGGAGGAAGCAAAACCTGTTGCTAAAGCACTCGGTGGGTGGAATAGGCTTCTATATATACAGGAGTAGTGCTGACATCATCAGCCAGTGCCATAGGAAGATGAAGAAATCAGGCCTATGAAACATGAAAGTAGTAGTGTGCCCCAGATAGAGTAAGATGTAGTGCAAAAGTCAGATGCTGGGAGCCATGCTGGAGTATCTCAACAGGTTGGTGGTTTCAGCAGCAGGATCTGGATCATGTGGCTTGAGCACGTAGTGAACTGTATGTTACACTGAGATTCAAACTGAAAACAACAAGAAGTACCAAAACTCCCATGCTGGCAGGTAGACATATTAATGGCAGATAGACTTATTAACTGCATGACCCCAAGATAGCAGATCAGAAGCAAGGCAGCTAACTGTGTGGTAGTAGTAAGACCCATGAGGTGGTATATTAAAGACATAACAAGTAGACATTATAGAAGGAACTCCTCTAGTAGGTAAATCTGAGGCATAACAAGTAAGCAAAACAGCAGCAGAAAGATCTCAAAGGAGGGACAGCTGGGGAATGGCAGGTAAGCAGAGAAGTAGCAACAAAACTCATAAGGTGGAGCATAGCAGGTAGGAATGTGACAGCAAAACACATAAGGGTGTATATTTGGGGCATGGCAGCTAGGCAGAGTGATGGCAGCAATACCCCTATAGTATATCAGGGGCATGGCAGGTAGGTATTGTAACAGCAAGACCCCGAAGGTGGTATATCAGGGGCTGACAGGTAGACAGAGTAGTAGGAAGATCCCTAAGGTGGTATATCTGGGGCAAGGTACGTAGGCAGAGTAGTAGCAGAAAGACCCCTAAAGTGGTATAAAAGAGGCATGGCAGGTCAGCATGTGGCAGCTAGACTTCTAAGGTGGTATATCAGGGGCATGGCAGGTAGACAGAACAGCATTAAGAATTTCAATTCTTGCCACTCACATGGAAATTCTGGAAACCCAAGCAATCTTGCCACTCACATGGAAATTCTGGAAACCCAAGCAAAGGCACATTGATTTTCAAAAATACCAGTTTTTCCATCAGCTCTGCCACTAGATTTAAGAAATGAGGACTCACAATGTCTCTTGCCATTGAGAAGACAAGTTCGCTAGGCATGCTGGTTTGTGAGCAGAAAAGATGTTGCTGAACCTCCTTGGCTAGGTCTGACCAGACTGCAGACTTGTTTGACATGTTTCCCCAAATGCTAGTATATCGCTGTACGTCAAGTAGCACTATAGAATTTTTTAGTAGTAGTAGTAGTAGTAGTAGTAGTAGTAGTAGTAGTAGTAGATGAGCTCTGTGAGATATTTCACAGAAGTTTATTGTGATGCCTCCTATGCTGGGGTGGGCCAAGGGCCTCTCTTTCCAGCTGCTTAAGCTGTGGTCTGTATCAGGAGAGATGGTTCTCTCTCTTTGTGGGCAAAATGGGTTTGACATATAGGGGTCGGGGAGGAAGTAGTCACTGACAGGGTGCTGCTCCAGCTTGCACTACTCTCTATGGCGGCCACTCTTTTCTGTGCTATATCCCCACGGTGCCTCTGCCTCTGTTCACATACCCTAGCTACCAGCATCTCCTTTATAAAGATGACATACTGGAACTAGAGGGCTAAACTTCTTTTCACCCGTGGATCACAAAGTGTGGCAAGCATGCATGTACTGTTTTCAGTGAGAGGTTTTAGTCTCCCTTGCACCTGCTGCTGCAAGGATTTCCTAAACTAAAACACCTTTGCATCCATTTCCCTATTGCTCACAATATTTACTATAGGGATGACCCTTCCCAGGGTGGTGCTTCTGGAACACAGATCCTCTGTGACGTTCTTGAAAGGATTCAGACTTTGTACCAGATGCCTCATCACTACACAATCATGATGCCACAGGAGTAAATCCACATCTATCTCTTTTTCCAGATACAGATCAGGATGGGTTGTCTGCTTCTCCACTAACCTCTGCAGCATCATATAAGTAGAATTCCAATTGGTGCGAACATCTTGACTCCGATGCTTGTGAGGCATCCCAAATTCTTCTTGCTTCGCACGGAGAAGCTGTTCTGTCTTCACGTTTAGATGAAAATACTTGGCTGTTTTCTTGTGCCTCTTCCTTAGATCGTTCAGGAATAGATTCCCATCATCCTCTGGCCCCAGCCCCAGGGCATCCCTCCCTGCCAGATGCAGCAAGTGTGCAAAGTAACAGATACCTTGAAAGTCCCCCATATTCTATTGCCTTTATCATATTTGCACCACTGTCTGTCACCAAGAAGCCAGCCTGAACACTCCTGCCTCTCTGTCTAGCTGCCATACCTCCAGCATCTTTCTTACGGTTGATAGAAGTTTGCATGAGATATTTTGTGGCTATGCATCAACTGGGTGATCAGTAAAACCCACCTGCACCCTAATGGTTCTTCTCTGCTAGAGCTGCTACCTGCCTCTGCCTCGGACCAGTTCCACCAGTGTGCCATCAGAGAGAGTTAAATGGGTGTAGTATTTGCACTGTGCCTTAGCCATCTGCAGGTGCAGGATGGGGTGACATTCCTTCTAAATGTAGTCTTGGAGGGCACTTTGCAATTAGAGGTTAACACATACAATAGACATTTAAAGCCCATGCTCTCCACTACCTGCAGGGTCTCATCGAGAGCAATCATTTCCCTAATGCTCCTTGTTACTACTTTAGATGTCACCTGCCTTCTGCCCTGGAACAGGGCCATGGAGCAGTACCATATTTCCTCTATGGTAGGTTGCTGGCCTGCCACCTGACTGGTGGAAGAGACCATGGGATCAGCCTTCGGAAAAGTCTTCCTCTTTTCAACCCCTTTCCTCTGGTTTTTATTTTGAAGTGCAGAAGGAGTCTGCAGGCTAATGCTGCCACTGTCTCCTGATGCCAGTGTTAATGGGTATGAATGATCCTGGTCAGCGAACTCTAAATAGAGAGAACAAGGTTTTCATATGGCTTATAATTAAGAAAAACAATTGACCATTGTTTTCCCATTTTCTGTCAGTAAGGTCCATATGCAGGCAATTAGTTGGATAATTCAGAAGTTCTGTCTAAATGCTGACTTTTGAATATTTTAGGGACATATCTGGCTAAACTGTATCTGGATATCTCATTATCTGGTAGAGCTCTTTTCATTATTTAAAATAAATTTAAAAAATGTATTGCATAAATTTGAATAGCTATAAAATAAAAAATGAATAAAGAAATGAAGAGGTCTGAAAGGAGTGTGCTGACTTCCAACCATGAAATGGCTGGGGACCCCCTAGTAGTCATTTCAGGTAGAAATGTTCTTCCTGAGGCAAAAAAAAAAAAAAAAAAAGATCAATAATTAATGAAATAATGATTACATTTAAAAACAAAATGACTAGGCATTAAAAAAAGCAGTTGTAGATGCCCAGGTTAATTTGTCTGAGATTACATTGGATGCTAATACCTCTGATTCCAATATTTATTTTTTTTATTTTATTTATTTAAAATTGTTCTATACCGTCGTTAAGTTAAATACCATCACAACGGTTTACAGAAGGGCACGGCACGATAAAGAGAAATATGGGTGGTATAGATTACAAATTACTCGTGTGCCATGATAGTATGGTAACAATTTAACATAATAAACTAGGTGTGTAAGTTAAACCTGATTGTTAGGAACAAATTAGGCAGTTTGATTTTAACATTAATGTGCTTATGTAGGTTACTAAAAACTTCTAGCTCGGTGCATCCTTATCGCTCAACTATTTTTCTCCTTTTCTTTATCTTTATAAAATGCTTGTTTAAAAAGCCAGGTTTTCAGATTAGTTTTGAATAATTTCAGATTTGTCTGTAGTCTTATTTCGAGTGGCATGGTGTTCCAGAGTACAGGACCAGCCAGTGACAGTGCTCTTTCCCTTACTTGCGTGAGATGTGCTGATCTGACAGAGGGGACAGTTAGTAGAGCTTTATTTGCAGATCTCAGGTTTCTTTGTGGTACGTGCACGCGCAGTGCCGTGTTAAGCCAATATCCAGTTGAAGTCTCCTGAGACTTTGGACAGTGCAGCCCATGCTCCCCAAAAATAAAAAGTTGGCAGAATAAAAAAGTGATAGCTATCCAGACTTATTCAAAGCTGCTCATCCTTCTGGCTCCAGATGCCACCCTTTGAAGAAGAAAAGTAGATGGATGGCTGAAGCTACAGTAGTGGAAGGTGTGACAGGACCTTCTAGAACAGAATTGTCCATGCAAGAAAAAAAAACGTTTGTGCTTCTGGTTTAAGTATTTCCGCTTTTGGCGGTTATATTCCAGCCCCCTCTGCTAGCCAAACACTCCAGACTGCAGTTGGAAAATGAGTATGGGATGTTGTTTAATGCAGGGCAGTATATATGGATCAATTGCAAACTCTGTCATGTTTGTTCTGGCCATAGGGAGGATCACCCATTCTCCCAGTGCTTTGGGTATGGTAGGGACTTTCCAAAACTAATCTTTCCTCTGGCTTCCCAGAAAAAGGCTGATGACTCAGGCCCTATCATCAGTTAAGTTTGACTCCATGGCTTATTGATTGGAATGTTATCCTAATACAGATCATGCCAGGTTAATTTCTGTGCAATTTACTTTTGGTTTTGCCTTTCCTTATCAAGGCTTGACATGATATTAATCTGGCTTCCCTTAAGAATTTATTGCTCCACTAAGTTTATTTAAGTTTTCCCTGTAAAGTCTATTGATAATGTTGTTCCTCCTTAGTTATGTGTTACCTGTAAAGTTTGCTCCTCCTTTAATCATGCGTTACCTGTAAAGCCTGTTGCTAATTTTGTTCTTTGTAAACCGATGAGATGTTCCCAACGTTCGTCGGTATATAAAAGCCATTAAATAAAATAAGAAATACCCTAAGATGACAGGAGAAATTAGAGAAGGAGCTGCCCTTGGGAAGGTTGGCTGACTCGTTTGTAAAAAGCCTTTCCTGAAAATAACAGTCTCCTCTTTGGGCATTGTACCCAAGAAAGAACCCAGTAAATTCAGGTTGATTCATAACTTTTCTTTACCCCTGAGTATGTCTGTGAATGATATCATTGACTTTGACCTAAGTTCTGCTTAATACTCTTCTTTTGAGTTAGTGTAGAAGGTTGGTTCAAGGCTGACAAGGAATCTGTATGTTACTTTATTATGGTTCATCCTTCTAGCTATCTCCTATTGTATTTTAATTATGAATGTGATTTTTTTCAAGTGTATGCCAATGGGCTGCTCCATGTCCTAGCCTATTCAGAAAAATGTAGCATCTTTGTACATTGAGTAGTAATCACTGCATGAGTATATAAAATGTGGATCATTACCTAGTTGATTTTCTGTTTGTGGGGAAAGATGGTCTATAAGGACATAAAAACATATAAAGTGGTCATAATGGGTCAGACTGGGTCCATCAAGCCCAACATCCTGTTTCCAACAGTGGCTAATCCAGAATACAAATATCTGACAAGTACTCAAACATTAAATTGATCACATGCTACTAATGTATTTAATAAGCAGTGGCTATTCTCTAAGTCAATTTGACTAATAGAAGTTCATGGATATGTCCTCCTGTAACTTGTCCAAATCATTTTTAAACCCAGCAAAGCTAACTGGCTTAACCACATCCTCTGGCAATGAATTCCAGAGCTTAATTGTGCATTGAGTGAAAAAGAATTTTCACTAATTTGTTTTAAATGTGCTACTTGCTAACTACATAAAGTGTCCCCTAGTCCTTCTATTATCTGAAAGATTAAATGACTGATTCACATTTACCCATTCTAGTCCTCTCATGATTTGGTAGACCTCCATCATATCCCCCCTCAGCCATCTCTTCTCCAAGCTGAACAGACGTAACCTTTAGCCTTTCCTCATAGGGGAGCTGTTCCATCCCCTTTATCATTCTGGTAGCCCTTCTCTGTACCTTCTCCAGTGCATCTTTATCTTTTTTGAGTTGCATTGACCAGAATTGAACACAGTAGTCAAGGTGCAGTCTCACTATGGAGTGATACAGAGGCATTATAACATTCTCCATTTTATTCACAATTCCTTTCCTAATAATTCCTAACATTCTGTTTGCTTTTTTGACCAGCATAGCACACTGAGTCAAAAATTTCAATGTATTGTCCACTATAATGCCAATATCTATTTCTTGGATGGTATCTCCTAACATTAAAACCTAATATCATGAACTACAGCATTGTTTATTTTTCCCTACTTGCACCACCTTGTATTTGCTCACATTACATTTTATCTGCCATTTGGATGCTCAATATTACAGTCTTGCAAGTTCCTCCTGCAATTTATCACTATCTGCTTGTGATTTAACTACTATGAATAATTTTGTGTCATCTGTAAATTTGATCAACTCAATAAATATATTAAAAAGCATGGGAGGAAGTAAAAATCCCTGAGGCACTCCACTACCTTTCTCCACTGAGAAAACAAACCATTTAATCCTATTCTCTGTTTCCTGTTTTTAATCAGTTTGTAATCTACAAAAGAACATTGCCTCTTATCCCATGACTCTTTAATTTTTATAGAAGCCTCTCATGGGGAACTTTATCAATAACCCCTTTAATATCTAATAGGGATGTGAATCGTTTTTCAATGATTAAAATTATCGTCCGATAATGTTTATATCGTCTTAAATCATTATAGAACACGATACAATAGAAATTCTAACGATTTATCGTTAAAAATCGTTAAATCGTGTTAGTGCGCACTAACTCGAGTTAGTGCGCACTAACTCGAGTTAGTGCGCACTAACTCGAGTTAGTGCGCACTAACTGAAAATGATACAAATAAACACTTTCCAGGTCACTGAAGGTCAGTTAGGAATGAATATGTGTTCCTATTGGCTGGCTGCCCTCTTATCTATTGATGTTACCAAGGTTACCACTGAGGTGATGGTTGGGGGGATGGGAAATGGAACTGGAAACTAACGAACACCAACAGAAAATGAAACAAAGTGTTCACACTTCCCAGGTCAGTAAAGGTCACTTAGGAATGAATATGTATGTATGTATTCCTATTGGCTGGCTGTGCTCTTATCTATTGATGTTACCAATATGGTTGGGGGGATGTGAAATGGAAACAGTTGGAAGCTTGACAAAAAAAGTAATGTAATGATCAGCACTCACGTGACTAGAACTTGTTTGTTTATTATTTTTGTTAGCAGGCACCTGAAATGCTAGTGCATGTTGAATTTGCCAATCACTGTGCATTTTAGAAAGGTGGTCCTGGCTGGAACTGTACACAGTTCAAATATATGTAATTGATTGTTGGTAAGTGCATTTTTTAAGTAGCCACACTGGCACCAGTATGTTTACTTTTCCTCCTACTTAACTCACTAGCTCAGCTTTGTAAGAAGGGCTTCTCTGCTTGTGTGTTGTTTTTGTTTGGTGTGAGGAGAGCAGAAACATCAGATCTTTATTCAATCTACTACAGTCATCTCTTACAGTGCCCTATCCCTATTAATACCAGGAGTGTTGTGATCTTCCTGCACACAGTGCCCTAACCCTGATACCAGTCTGAGACAGCTCCCTCCCTGCATTACTAGTGAGAGGCTGGCTTCACAGACAGGGGGGAGCTGCCTGACCCTCACTCCTGACTTCCCCCATGTCCCAGCTAGTGAATGGTGTGTGGGTGAGGGGGGGGGGAGGATGGTGAAGTCTGAGACAGCTCCCTCCCTGCATTACTAGTGAGAGGCTGGCTTCACAGACAGGGGGGAGCTGCCTGACCCTCACTCCTGACTTCCCCCATGTCCCAGCTAGTGAATGGTGTGTGGGTGAGGGGGGGGGGAGGATGGTGAAGTCTGAGACAGCTCCCTCCCTGCATTACTAGTGAGAGGCTGGCTTCACAGACAGGGGGGAGCTGCCTGACCCTCACTCCTGACTTCCCCCATGTCCCAGCTAGTGAATGGTGTGTGGGTGAGGGGGGGGGGGGTGGATGGTGAAGTCTGAGACAGCTCCCTCCCTGCATTACTAGTGAGAGGCTGGCTTCACAGACAGGGGGCAGCTGCCTGACCCTCACTCCTGACTTCCCCCATGTCCCAGCTAGTGAATGGTGTGTGGGTGTGGGGGGGGGGGGGAGGATGGTGAAGTCTGAGACAGCTCCCTCCCTGCATTACTAGTGAGAGGCTGGCTTCACAGACAGGGGGGAGCTGCCTGACCCTCACTCCTGACTTCCCCCATGTCCCAGCTAGTGAATGGTGTGTGGGTAAGGGGGGGGGGGAGGATGGTGAAGTCTGAGACAGCTCCCTCCCTGCATTACTAGTGAGAGGCTGGCTTCACAGACAGGGGGGAGCTGCCTGACCCTCACTCCTCCGGGGTATTGTGATCTTCCTGCACACAGTGCCCTATCCCTGATACCAGGGGTGTTGTGATCTCCCTGCATGCAGTGCCCTATCCCTATTAATACCAGGAGTGTTGTGATCTTCCTGCATGCAGTGCCCTATCCCTATTAATACCAGGAGTGTTGTGATCTTCCTGCATGCAGTGCCCTATCCCTGATATCGGGATGTGTGCAAGAAGATCACAACACCCCCGGTATCAGGAATAGGGCACTGTGTGCAGGAAGATCACAACACCCCCAGTATCAGGAATAGGGCACTGTGTGCAGGAAGATCACAACACCCCTGGTATTAGGGATAGGGCACTGTGTGCAGGAAGATCACAACACTCCTGGTATTAATAGGGATAGGGCACTGTGTGCAGGAAGATCACAATACCCCTGGTATCAGGGTTAGGGCACAAGTTCTAGTCACATTGACTGATCACATTACTTGTTTTGTCAAGCTACCAACTGTTTCCATTTCCCATCCCCCATATACTGTCAGTAGGAAACTTGGTAACATGAATAAATAAGAGGGCAGCCAATAGGAATACATATTCATTCCTAAACTGACCTTAACTGACCTGAAAAGTGTCAAATTGTATCATTTTCAGTTAGTGCGCACTAACTCGAGTTAGTGCGCACTAATCGGAAAAAACGATTTTTAACGATTTTTTAACTAAAAAATCGTGCCTAAGACGATTTTCTTGCCCTGCCACACGATTTCTATCGTTAAGACGATATGGAAAACGATTCACATCCCTAATATCTAATGGTCTAAATCAACTTTCTCACAGGTTTTCTGCAAAGGATATATATTAAAAAGCTTTTATTATAAGTGTTTACCTCTATTGCCAGCACTTACCAAATTGTCTCTTAGACGGTCTTATCAATATTTTACTTTTAACTTGCCAATGCTTATGCTTTTTCCTATTTTCTTCAGATGGATCCTTCTTGCAATTTTTGAAGGAAGTTTTTTTTGGCTAAAACAGTCTCTTTCAGTTTGCCATTTAACCAAGTTGGCATTTGTTTGACCTTCTTTCCACCTTTTTTAATGCTTGGAATAAATCTCTACTGCCTTCTAAGATGGTATTTTTAAACGTCTAGTCCTGTTTTTCACTCTTAACCTTTGTAGCTGCACTTTTCAGTTTTTTTTCTCTCTTTTTCATTTTATCAAAATCTCCCTTTTTAAAGTTTAGTGCTAATGCTGAAGATTTACTTATTGTACCCCTACCAGTCATTAATTCAATTTTGATCACAATATGATCACTATTGCCAAATGACCCCCAACACCATTCTCTCTCTCACCAAATTCTGAATTTTACTAAGAATTAGATCTAATATAGCTCCCTCTCTTGTTAGTTCCAGTACCAATTGCTCCATGAAGCAGTCATTTATTCCATACAGGATCTTTCCTTCTCTAATATATCCTGATGTTATATTTCCCAGTCAATATTCAGGTAATTGAAATCGCCTATTATTACTGCATTGCCAAACTGGCTATCTTCCATAATTTCTCTTAGCATTTCATCATCTGCCGTATCATTTTGGCCAGGTGGATGGTAGTATACTCCTAATGCTATACTCTTCCCCATCACACAAGAGATTTCTACTCATAAATATTCTACAGTGCATTTAGTCTCTTGCAGGAACTCTATTCTGTTAGACTCTATACCATCCCAAATATAATGCACCACCCCACCCCCAAGTTGATCCTAGGAATGTGCAGAGGGACGCCATATGTTGCATTCAGGATTCGTATTTGTCGGGGGGCAGATACGTTGCATTCGGCAAGGGGAGCCCCCGATACATTCACGCGTTAATTCTTATTCGTTTCCCGGCTAAAATTGAATTAACTACAACTCCCCACCCTCCTGAACCCCCCAGCTTACCAAAACTCCCTGGTGGTCCAGCAGGGGGTTCGGGAGCCATCTCCTGCACTCACACCCTCGGCTGCAGGTATTCAAAATGGCGCCGATAGCTTTTGACCTTACTAAGTCACAGGGGCTACCGATTCCATTGGTCAGCCCCTGTCACATGGTAGGAGCAATGAATGGCCGGCGCCCCAGATTGGCCTTGGAGGGAACAGGGAAAGCTAACGGGGCTCCCCTAGGGCTCGGCACGTGCAAGGTGCACAAGTGTGCACCCCCTTGCGTGTGCCGACCCCGGATTTTATAACATGCGTGCAGCAGCATGCGCATGTTATAAAATTGGGTGTACATTTGTGCACGCCGGGTAGCATGCACAAATGTACCCTGTGCACGCTCGGTTAAAAATCTGCCCCTTAGGGAATAGTCACTGCTATTACTGGCATCAGTAGCATGGAATCAGGGTTTGCAAGGTACTTGTAGCCTGGATTGGTCACTGTTGGAAACAAGATACTGGACTTGATGGACCCTTGGTCTGACCCAGTATCACTATTTCTTATGTTCTTATGTTCTAATTATACCTCAGTGATAGAGTGGATCAACTTGTGGGTGGGGTGGTGCATTATATTTGGGATGGTATAGAGTCTAACAGAATAGAGTTCCTGCAAGAGACTAAATGCACTATAGAATAATTATAAGTAGAAATCTCTTGTTTGATGGGGAAGAGTATAGCGATAGGAGTATACTACCAACCACCTGGCCAAAATGATAAGGCAGATAATGAAATGCTAAGAGAAATTAGGGAGCGGCCTTGGAGGGAACTTTTCTACCTCTCCCCCCCACCTTCCTCTCCCTTCCCTTATCTAACCCACCCCCCAGCTCCCCCACCTTGTTTTATTTTTTATGCCTGCCTCTGTTAGGCTTATCTTGTGCATGCTGGCCAGCTGCCGGCACGCCAACCCCCAGCACAGCTGCTGTGCCAGAGGCCTCGGTCCCGCCCCCGGGCTGCCCCCAGATTGGCACAACGCCCACGACCCTGCCCCCTTCCCGCCCCTTTTTCAAATCCCCGGGAGATGCGCGTGCAGGGGCAGGTTTTTGAGGTTATGCGCATAACCCTTTGAAAATCTACCCCTAAGTCTACTTGATTAATAGCAGTTAATGGATTTCTGCGCCAAGAACTTATCCAAAACCTTTTTAAACCCAGATACACTAACTGCACTAAACACATCCTCTGGCAACCAATTCCAGAGCTTAATTGTTCATTGAGTGAAAAATAATTTTCTCTGATTAGTTTTAAATATGGAATTTGCTAACTTAGGCCTGGATTCTCTAAGGTCGCAGACCCTAGAGAATCCAGTGGTAATGGGGGTGGGGGAGAGAAGTGGGGGGCAGTCCTGCGATAGCCGGCAGTGATCGCACCTCCATGGTGCGATCGCTGCTGGCTTTTGTGCCAAATAACTACACCATAAATGGTGCCGCCCCAACTCCTCCTCTTCCGGGGATGACTCCGCCCCCAACTCCGCGTGCGATAGCGTTAGAGAATAACCCCCTTAATGGAGTGCCCGTTAATCCTTCTATTATCCAAAAGAGTAAAGGACCTATTCACATTTACCCATTCTAGACCACTCATGATTTTAAAGACCTCTACCATTTAACCCCTCAGCCATCTCTTCTTCAAGCTGAACAGCCCTAACCTCTTTTAGGGATGTGAATCGTTTTAGGACGATTAAAATTATCGTCCGATAATTTTAATATCGTCTTAAACCGTTATGGAACACAATACAATACAGATTCTAACGATTTATCGTTATAAATCGTTAGAATCGTGAGCCGGCACACTAAAACCCCCTAAAACCCACCCCCGACCCTTTAAATTAAATCCCCCACCCTCCCGAACCCCCCCCCCCCAATAACTTAAATAACCTGCGGGTCCAGCGGCGGTCCGGAACGGCAGCGGTCCGGAACGGGCTCCTGCTCCTGAATCTTGTCGTCTTCAGCTGGCGCCATTTTCCAAAATGGCGCCGAAAAATGGCGGCGGCCATAGACGAAAAAGATTGGACGGCAGGAGGTCCTTCCGGACCCCCGCTGGACTTTTGGCAAGTCTCGTGGGGGTCAGGAGGCCCCCCACAAGCTGGCCAAAAGTTCCTGGAGGTCCAGCGGGGGTCAGGGAGCGATTTCCCGCCGCGAATCGTTTTCGTACGGAAAATGGCGCCGGCCATACGCGTATGGCCGGCGCCATTTTCCGTACAGAAAATGGCGCCGGCAGGAGATCGACTGCAGGAGGTCGTTCAGCGAGGGTTCCGGCGCATCGCTGAACGACCTCCTGCAGTCGATCTCCTGCCGGGCCATTTTCCGTACGAAAACGATTCGCGGCGGGAAATCGCTCCCTGACCCCCGCTGGACCTCCAGGAACTCTTGGCCAGCTTGTGGGGGGCCTCCTGACCCCCACGAGACTTGCCAAAAGTCCAGCGGGGGTCCGGAAGGACCTCCTGCCGTCCAATCTTTTTCGTCTATGGCCGCCGCCATTTTTCGGCGCCATTTTGGAAAATGGCGCCGGCTGAAGACGACAAGATTCAGGAGCAGGAGCCCGTTCCGGACCGCTGCCGTTCCGGACCGCCGCTGGACCCGCAGGTTATTTAAGTTATTTGGGGGGGGTTCGGGAGGGTGGGGGATTTAATTTAAAGGGTCGGGGGTGGGTTTTAGGGGGTTTTTAATGTGCCGGTTTTTCGATTTTTCGATTTTTAAAAGAGTAAAGGACCTATTCACATTTACCCATTCTAGACCACTCATGATTTTAAAGACCTCTACCATTTAACCCCTCAGCCATCTCTTCTTCAAGCTGAACAGCCCTAACCTCTTTTAGGGATGTGAATCGTTTTAGGACGATTAAAATTATCGTCCGATAATTTTAATATCGTCTTAAACCGTTATGGAACACAATACAATACAGATTCTAACGATTTATCGTTATAAATCGTTAGAATCGTGAGCCGGCACACTAAAACCCCCTAAAACCCACCCCCGACCCTTTAAATTAAATCCCCCACCCTCCCGAACCCCCCCCCCCCAATAACTTAAATAACCTGCGGGTCCAGCGGCGGTCCGGAACGGCAGCGGTCCGGAACGGGCTCCTGCTCCTGAATCTTGTCGTCTTCAGCTGGCGCCATTTTCCAAAATGGCGCCGAAAAATGGCGGCGGCCATAGACGAAAAAGATTGGACGGCAGGAGGTCCTTCCGGACCCCCGCTGGACTTTTGGCAAGTCTCGTGGGGGTCAGGAGGCCCCCCACAAGCTGGCCAAAAGTTCCTGGAGGTCCAGCGGGGGTCAGGGAGCGATTTCCCGCCGCGAATCGTTTTCGTACGGAAAATGGCGCCGGCCATACGCGTATGGCCGGCGCCATTTTCCGTACAGAAAATGGCGCCGGCAGGAGATCGACTGCAGGAGGTCGTTCAGCGAGGGTTCCGGCGCATCGCTGAACGACCTCCTGCAGTCGATCTCCTGCCGGGCCATTTTCCGTACGAAAACGATTCGCGGCGGGAAATCGCTCCCTGACCCCCGCTGGACCTCCAGGAACTCTTGGCCAGCTTGTGGGGGGCCTCCTGACCCCCACGAGACTTGCCAAAAGTCCAGCGGGGGTCCGGAAGGACCTCCTGCCGTCCAATCTTTTTCGTCTATGGCCGCCGCCATTTTTCGGCGCCATTTTGGAAAATGGCGCCGGCTGAAGACGACAAGATTCAGGAGCAGGAGCCCGTTCCGGACCGCTGCCGTTCCGGACCGCCGCTGGACCCGCAGGTTATTTAAGTTATTTGGGGGGGGTTCGGGAGGGTGGGGGGATTTAATTTAAAGGGTCGGGGGTGGGTTTTAGGGGGTTTTAATGTGCCGGTTTTTCGATTTTTCGATTTTTAACGATTTTTAACGATTTTTCACGATATTTTACCCCCCCAAACGGCAACAATACGATTCCCTCCCCTCCCAGCCGAAATCGATCGTTAAGACGATCGAGGACACGATTCACATCCCTAACCTCTTTAGCATTTCCTTATAGGGGAGCTGTTCCGTCCCCTTTATTATTTTGGTTGCCCTTCTCTGTACCTTCTCCGGTGCAATTATATATTTTTTGAGATGCAGCTACCAGAACTGTACACAGTACTCAAGGTGCAGTCTCACCGTGAAGTGATAGAGAGGCATTCTGACATTTTCTGTTTTATTCACCATTCCCTTACTATTAATTCCTAACATTCTGTTTGCTTTTTTTTACCCTGGTATAGTACTGTCCCATTGGTTATCCTCCTTTTACCAGGTCTCTCAGATGCCAACATTTTACGCCCACATTCCACCTTTTTTTTCCTGGTATTCATGCATCAGGACATATGCATTCATGTGGGCAGCTTATATAATTGAGTGGACACATGCATAGCAATCTCCTGATTATGGCCCATGCCTGACTTTTAAAATTCACCTATCAGTGTGTTTTATAATACTGGAGAGAAGGGAGGGCGTTTCAGCAATAAAAATAGCCTCTGGCTTAACTAGAAATTACATTTTTCTCTCATTCAGTTGGTGTTGAAAACAATTCCAAATCAAGGTTTTTCATGGTAAAATAAAATGATGTTCAGGGGAAACAGAATGAGGAAGGACATGCGATGCTCCGTAACTCTTGATTTTCTACTTATATTTCTTTAAGTGCTAGATGTATTATGCCTAAGCCATTTATATGTTTCAATGTTCCTTTCCACTTTCTTCCTGGCTTTCTTTGGAGCCTTCAGAGTAAGTGAGTTAGTGGCTTCTGCCATTCACTCACTGATGCAATCTGGATTTACAACAGTCAAATTCAGATTAAGAGTTGAAGATCTAAGAGCAGTAAACAGGATTAAAGTGCCCATGTTTTCCATTCTTTCTTAAAGGGTTTCTCCTCTTGCCCAGTACTTAGTCTTAGGAGATACTTCAGGCTGAGACCTTCAGGCGGTCAGCCTTTGTTCCTTTATGAAAATGGTTTGCCTCTTTCAAGATATCAATTCCAATAGATGATTTAAAAAAAAATGTGTATAGGAGCATTGGGCTAAGATTGGCAGTTATAGGGGATATTCTTTTAGAATTGGAACAGAAGCAATGGCATTGTCTCTATTGGTCTAATCATCAACAATATTAAAGATATTGGGAGATGGCTTTCAGATCATTTTATGTAGGCCATATTTTGTCTTGGTTGGGAAGGAATGTTTCTTTATAATATGCTAATTTTTTATATTATACTTCCTATTGTTTTTGGTTTATTACCTGTTTTCTCTCTTTACCACAGGTACTTCTATGACACTTCCCATGGTATATGAGTATGAAATCATTCTTTAATTTTCTGGACTCAGAAAGGGCATTTTCTAGATAGTTAAGTGACTATCTTGATCTATCGCTATTGGGATTTCCCCTGCTCTGTTTGGGACAATGTAGAATGCAATAGGATCAGCTGATGCCATTGTTGCTCCACAATAGAAGAACACAAGCCATGCCTTGGGAAATAGTTATTCATCTTAGGGGTAATGATATGGTTGATACACACAATGTGGGGCTAGTTAAGAAGCAGCAGAATGATTTATTTTTGATCTCTGCATTCTTTCTGCATTCTATCTAATCAACCTCAGATTATTTTCAGGCAGGTATGGTATGAGGCACTCAACAGAAAAGATCTCTAAGAAAGTTAGTCATTGGATGCATAAATGTATATGTAATATTTGAAGCCTAATAATTTCTAATCAATTAATCATTGAGTAATGTCCTGTCCTTTGCATGCCTGATGGGGTTAATCTTTCAAATATTGGGTTGGTCATTTTTCTTACTGAAGTTGAAGAGTCTTAAAAAATTATTTCATAATTCAGTGTGTAGGCATGGCTTAAGCAATATTGAGTAGGTCGAGGAGTCTCCAGCAAGTGATGATTTAATGCCGAATTCCCATGGTATTTTAATGGGCTTTTGGTTTTTTCTGATCTCTCAATGACCACAATAGGTAAGATGTAAACTTTAATTAAGGAATGGGTCTGTCCATACTTCAACTTCTATGACAAGACTGACAGACTAAAGTATAATAAATCACTGGAACTGGATGAAATTCACCCCAGAGTTCTGAAGGAATTCAACAATGAAATTTTAGACAGTTTCTAGTGATTTGCAATCTATCATTTAAAAGAGCAATGGTACCAGACAACTGGATGATGGCCAATATGATGCCAATTTTTATAAAGGGGATCCAGTGGTAATCCAGGAAAATATATACTGAGAGCCTGATGTTGATGCCAAGCAAAACGGTTGACACTATTCTTAAACACAAAATTACTGACCACATTATCATTTGTTTAATAATTTACTTATGATATTTATATTCCGCCTTTCAGGCATTTCATAAATAGACATGGTTTAATGGGGGCAAATCAACATATTTTTTGCAAAAAGAAGTCTTGCCTTACCAATTTACTAGACTTTTTTGATGGGGTAAATAAATATGTTTATAATGAAGAGCTGGTTGATGCAGTATATTTGTATTTTCAGAAGACATTTGACAAAGTCCATCATTAGGGACTCCTCAAGAAATTGTAAAGTTATGGGATCAGAAGCTGTGTCCTATTGTGGATTACTAACGGGATAAAAAGGCAGGAAACAGAGGGAAGGACTAATTAGTCAGTTTTCTGAATAAGGAATGTTGTGATTCCAGCTGCTATGTGTCCTCCTCTCCACCAGAGGACCCCAATGAGCCCAGCTCTGAACTGTTCTCCGGCATTTTCTGGCTTCTGTCCTCAGCCTGTGCTTCTGCCTCCACACCAGCAGGGGATCTCCGAATGTTCATTCCCCTGGCTGACCAATCCCTTATCTCCTGTCTATACCACACCCAGACTCCAGCCATACTTAACTCTGTCTCTGCTTTGCCTCAATGCTTCAGCAGGGAATCCTTCTTGGCTCCCTGCTCTAGCCCTCTCTGGCTTGTGGCTTTCTCAAGCCATTTCTAGCTTTGTTTTGTGGCCTCCAGGCCTTCTGACTCCAGCCTTGCTTTTCCCTATCCCCGGGCCTCCGGGCCTTCTGTTCCCATCTTACCTTAGTCTTGCCTTGTGACCTTCCAGCTTCTGTTCCAAGCCTTGCTCTGTGGCCTAAGGGCCTTCTGATTTCTTTCTTACCTTGCGGCCTACTCTAGGCCTCTCTCTGTTTTTTGACCAGACCTTGCCCTGAGACTCCATGTCTCTTCCTTGCATCTAGGTCTCTCTGCCTTGTTTTGTCTTTGCTGCCTTCAGACATTCTATGTTCCATGTTCTGTGTGATCTTTGTCCTGGTTTGTTCTGTCTTGTCATAGTCTGTCTTGCCTTAGTCCCTGTCTCCAGAGTCCCACTTCTATGCTTGCTTGCACTCAGTCCCTGTCTGTTCCAGCATTCAAGTTCCATGCATACCTGCATCTACTCCACTCTTACCTGCACCCAGATCCAGTCTTTTCTTACTGTTCTAGTCCATGCTTATCCGCACTCAGATCCTATCTGTTACAGAGTTCTTATCCCACGCTTATGTGCATCCAGCTCCACGCTTACCTCCACTCTGTTCCTGCTTCCTGTACCACGCTTACCTTCACTCAGCTCCAGTGTTCCAGTTCCACTCTTACCTGCACCCAGCTCCATGCTTCCCTTCACTTTGTTCCTGTGGTACCAGTTCCACTCTTACTAGCATTCAGCCCAGCCTGAACCTTGTTCCAGTGCTCCAGCCCAGCCTCTACCTTGTTTTACTGCTCCAGCCCAACTGGTACCTTGTTCCAGTGTTCTAGCCCAGCCAGCACCTTGTTCCAATGTTCCAGGCCAGCTTGCATCTTGTTCCAGTGCTCCAGCCTCACCAGACCACCCACACTTCGTTCCAGTCCTGTGCCACTCCAGGAGGTGGTGTCTACAATACCCCCTCTCAGCTGCCCTTCATTTACAACAGGGAATGATCATTAGTAGAGTGCCCAAGGGATCTGTATTGAGACCTGTGCTATTTAGCATATTTATAAATTATCTGGTGAAAGGGACAATGAGTGAGGTGACCAAATTTGCAGATGACACAAAATAGTTTTGAGTCATCAAAAGAGCTGCAAATTGTGAACAACTGCAGAAGGACCTTGTGAGACAGGAGAGTGGACTTCTAAATGGCAGATGCAATTTAATGAGGAAAAGTACAAAGTAATGAATGTAGGGAAACATAATTCCAGCTACTGTTACATGATGCTGGGTTCCATGTTGGGACTCACCAGCCAGGAAAAGGACCTCAAAGTCCTTGTGGAAAATACCTTGAAATGTTTGCCTCAGTGTGTGGCAGCAGTCAAAAATGCAAATACAATATTAGGAATTATTTTGAAAAGGAATAGAAACAAAACCAAGACTATCATAATACCCTTGTATAGATCCATGGTGTGATCGCACCATGAGTATTGTGTGTAGTTCTGGTCATACCATCTCAAAAAAGACATTGCAGATGTTGCAGAAGTAGACCCTTGGACTGAGGTGAGGTTGGCACTACCCACAGGAAGGATCCCTGCATGTCCTCACCGTTGGAAGGTGGAGCTGGCTGGAAGAGGCCCAACAGGAACGTCACCGCTACCAGCCCATGTTTCTCTTAGGTTGAGCCCTCGTGTGCTGGTGCCGACTGGACTTAGGCACAAGCCTCTGTGCAGGTAGGAATCCATGGGTGAAGAGATGGTTGGCCAGCAAGAAGGAAACAGGGTCAGTCAGAGTCCGGGGCAGGCAGCTTTCATAAAAATGAGAAGCAAGCAGAGATCACAAGGCAGGCAGCGATCCATGATGATCAAGAAGAGGTCTGAAGTCAAGCCAATGAGTCAATCAAAGGAAGGAAGGCAGGATGAGAACAGTGAGAAGACACCAAAGGAAGTTGTGGGACCATGAGACAAGTATGCAGGAACTCCAAAGGCTCAGGAACATGAAAGCAAGGCATAGGAACAGAAGCAGGATCAGGAACCAGGAACGATGTGGCAAAGAACTATTCCATAGAGTTTGACCTATTGGCAAGGCTATCAAGAAAGGTCCAGGCAGGCTTTATATACCAGAGGCCCCCTTAGCATCATCAGGAGATGCCTCTGCTGGATTCCTGCCACTGGCCCTTTAAGAGGGCTCAGTCAGCACGCATGCGGATCTAGGGAGACTCAGGGAACAGAGCCAAAGAGGGCTACCTGCTTCAACAGGAACAGCTGATGCTAGCGGCACCTGGCACACTGGGTGACCTGGAACAAGAAACCTCCACCAATGGTAGGAAATGCTGCATCAGACCCTGAACTGACTGGGCTTCCATCATGGGCAGCGGAACAGCACACAGGATCATGCCCCTCATGCCTGAACATGATGTGCCTTCCCAGCCGACTCGAGGGTGACTGCAGTGGTCCATGGGAGTAGCCTGCAGCCCGCCGAGCATAACAACAGACATAGAAAAGGTATAGAGAAAGGTGACAAAAATGATAAAGGGGATGGAAAAGCTTCCTTATGGAGAAAGGCTAAACAGATTAGGGCTCTTTAGCTTGGAAAAGAGATGACTGCGAATGGATACGATTGAAATTTATAAAAATATAAATGGGGGTAGAAAGGGTAAATAAGGAATGGCTATTTACCCTTTTAAACAACACTAGGTCTAGGGGCACTCCATGAAACTAGGAATGGACAAATTTAAAACAAATCATAGGAAATATGTTTTCACCCAGCACAGAAACAAGCTATGGATTCTGTTGCTGGCTGACATGTTCAAGGCACGTCCTCCAGCAACAGTGGGATTCAAAAGAGGTTTGGACAAGTTTGTGAAGGAAAAATCCACAAATAGTTATGAGGCAGGTAGATCTGGGAAAGCGAGTGCTTATCCTTGGGTGTGAGATACAAGAAATAGATCAACTATTGGAAATCTGATGGATATTTATGATCCAGACTGTCCATTGTCAGAGACAGAATGCTGGGCTTGATGAATCTTAGCACTTCTTATTTTCTTAGGATAGAGTTCTTCCTACACATTCTAAACATAAAAAATGTTATTTTAACAGATGGAGTGGGGCCCTCAAATATATTTTAAGGGTACATGTGCTCATTTTTGTCTGTCACAGAAAGGGGAAGGGTGTCATTGGACAGCCACGCACTGCTTGTTTTTTGGAGGGGTAGGGCTTCTATGGCCTATCCCTATTTAAGGCAGGTCAGACTAATTCCCTCTGCAGTCATGTAAAATTGCAGGCATAATTGCATAAGCCTCTAATTGAGATTATGGAGTGTTAAAAGTTATGCAGTTGGGTTTTCTGAAATGTTCACTTAACAGTATCATTATTATTAGTATTTTTTTTATGTAAAGCTGTTTGTTGCTGAAGGCATGCAATTCCATTAAAAAATATTATAATTGTCTGCAAATTGATTTTTACAATACACATAAAGTGGGCAGGATTAAGAAGAGGTGTATTGGACAGTTTTTAGTTGAGGTGGAAGTTGAAGAGTACGTCTACAGCCGATCTGGATATTTACCTACAAAAATGGCAGCTGGCATATATGTCCAAAAGTTGCATCACATTTGAAATAAGAACATAAGAACATAAGAAAATGCCATACTGGGTCAGACCAAGGGTCCATCAAGCCCAGCATCCTGTTTCCAACAGTGGCCAATCCAGGCCATAAGAACCTGGCAAGTACCCAAAAACTAAGTCTGTTCCATGTAACCATTGCTAATGGCAGTGGCTATTCTCTAAGTGAACTTAATAGCAGGTAATGGACTTCTCCTCCAAGAACTTATCCAATCCTTTTTTAAACACAGCTATACTAACTGCACGAACCACATTCTCTGGCAACAAATTCCAGAGTTTAATTGTGCGTTAAGTAAAAAAGAACTTTCTCCGATTAGTTTTAAATGTGCCCCATGCTAACTTCATGGAGTGCCCCTAGTCTTTCTACTATCTGAAAGAGTAAATAAACGATTCACATCTACCTGTTCTGGACCTCTCATGATTTTAAACACCTCTGTCATATCCCCCCTCAGTCGTCTCTTCTCCAAGCTGAAAAGTCCTAACCTCTTTAGTCTTTCCTCATAGGGGAGTTGTTCCATTCCCCTTATCATTTTGGTAGCCCTTCTCTGTACCTTCTCCATCGCAATTATATCTTTTTTGAGATGCGGCGACCAGAATTGTACACAGTATTCAAGGTGCGGTCTCACCATGGAGCGATACAGAGGCATTATGACATTTTCCGTTTTATTCATCATTCCTTTTCTAATAATTCCCAACATTCTGTTTGCTTTTTTAACTGCCGCAGCACACTGCACCGACGATTTCAGTGTGTTATCCACTATGACACCTAGATCTCTTTCTTGGGTTGTAGCACCTAATATGGAACCCAACATCGTGTAATTATAGCATGGGTTATTTTTCCCTATATGCATCACCTTGCACTTATCCACATTAAATTTCATCTGCCATTTGGATGCCCAATTTTCCAGTCTCACAAGGTCTTCCTGCAATTTATCACAATCTGCTTGTGATTTAACTACTCTGAACAATTTTGTGTCATCTGCAAATTTGATTATCTCACTCGTCGTATTTCTTTCCAGATCATTTATAAATATATTGAACAGTAAGGGTCCCAATACAGATCCCTGAGGCACTCCACTGTCCACTCCCTTCCACTGAGAAAATTGCCCATTTAATCCTACTCTCTGTTTCCTGTCTTTTAGCCAGTTTGCAATCCACGAAAGGACATCGCCACCTATCCCATGACTTTTTACTTTTCCTAGAAGCCTCTCATGAGGAACTTTGTCAAACGCCTTCTGAAAATCCAAGTATACTATATCTACCAGTTCACCTTTATCCACATGTTTATTAGCTCCTTCAAAAAAGTGAAGCAGATTTGTGAGGCAAGACTTGCCCTGGGTAAAGCCATGCTGACTTTGTTCCATTAAACCATGTCTTTCTATATGTTCTGTGATTTTGATGTTTATAACACTTTCCACTATTTTTCCTGGCACTGAAGTCAGGCTAACCGGTCTGTAGTTTCCCGGATCGCCCCTGGAGCCATTTTTAAATATTGGGGTTACATTTGCTATCCTCCAGTCTTCAGGTACAATGGATGATTTTAATGATAAGTTACAAATTTTTACTAATAGGTCTGAAATTTCATTTTTTAGTTCCTTCAGAACTCTGGGGTGTATACCATCCGGTCCAGGTGATTTACTACTCTTCAGTTTGTCAATCAGGCCTACCACATCTTCTAGGTTCACCGTGATTTGATTCAGTCCATCTGAATCATTACCCATGAAAACCTTCTCCATTACGGGTACCTCCCCAACATCCTCTTCAGTAAACACCGAAGCAAAGAAATCATTTAATCTTTCCGCGATGGCCTTATCTTCTCTAAGTGCCCCTTTAACCCCTCGATCATCTAATGGTCCAACTGACTCCCTCACAGGCTTTCTGCTTCGGATATATTTAAAAAAGCTTTTACTGTGAGTTTTTGCCTCTACAGCCAACTTCTTTTCAAATTCTCTCTTAGCCTGTCTTATCAATGTCTTACATTTAACTTGCCAATGTTTATGCTTTATCCTATTTTCTTCTGTTGGATCCTTCTTCCAATTTTTGAATGAAGATCTTTTGGCTAAAATAGCTTCTTTCACCTCCCCTTTTAACCATGCCGGTAATCGTTTTGCCTTCTTTCCACCTTTCTTAATGTGTGGAATACATCTGGACTGTGCTTCTAGAATGGTATTTTTTAACAATGACCACGCCTCTTGGACATTTTTTACTTTTGTAGCTGCTCCTTTCAGTTTTTTTCTAACAATTTTTCTCATTTTATCAAAGTTTCCCTTTTGAAAGTTTAGCACGAGAGCCTTGGATTTGCACACTGTTCCTTTTCCAGTCATTAAATCAAATTTGATCATATTATGATCACTATTGCCAAGCGGCCCCACCACCGTTACCTCTCTCACCAAGTCCTGTGCTCCACTGAGAATTAGATCTAAAATTGCTCCCTCTCTCGTCGGTTCCTGAACCAATTGCTCCATAAAGCTATCATTTATTCCATCCAGGAACGTTATCTCTCTAGCGTGACCCGATGATACATTTACCCAGTCTATATTGGGGTAATTGAAGTCTCCCATTATTACTGCACTACCAATTTGGTTAGCTTCCCTAATTTCTCTTAGCATTTCACTGTCCATCTCACCATCTTGACCAGGTGGACGGTAGTATACCCCTATCACTGTAGTCTTCCCTGATACACAAGGGATTTCTACCCATAAAGATTCAATTTTGTATTTAGTCTCATGCAGGATGTTTATCCTGTTGGACTCTATGCCATCCCGGACATAAAGCGCCACACCTCCTCCCGACTGCTCCTCTCTGTCATTGCTATATAATTTGTACCCCGGTATAGCACTGTCCCATTGGTTATCCTCTTTCCACCATGTCTCTGAGATGCCAATTAAGTCTATGTCATCATTTACTGCTATACATTCTAATTCTCCCATCTTACTTCTTAGACTTCTGGCATTAGCATACAAACATTTCAAAGTTTGTTTTTTGTTTGTATTTTTATTCTGCTTTTTAATTGATAGGGATAAGTTAGAATTTTTTAGCTCAGGTGAGTTTTTAGTTACAGGCACTTGGACTACTTTTCTAATTATTGGAACCTCACTGTCGGGATGCCCTAATTCTAATGCATCATTAGTATCCTTTAAAGATACATCTCTCCGAACCATGCGCTGCTGAGCAACTGTCGGCTTTCCCCTTTGTTGTAGTTTAAAAGCTGCTCTATCTCCTTTTTAATAAGACATGTATGCGTATGTCCACTTTGAATATTGTCTTGGAAAAAGTATGCACACCCAATTACTCCTGCTATTTGATGCAGGTAGTTCTGGCAAGATAATTTCTGCACATACTTTTTTAAAAAGTATGTGCATAAGTCCCAATCCTGTCCAAACTCCACTACTGTAAAATCTCTCCCTTATGGGCTTCCATTACCATGTATATAGGACCATTTCTGTGCACGAGCCATTACTTTACCTGCAGAGGTTCCTTTGAAAATTACCCTCACAATAGTTACTGCATCCAAAGCCTAGCATAAAAGATTTACAACTCCATAACTTGTCCATTTACGTGTATCTTTTTATTTTACACCATAGATAAATCATCACATTTTACAACATTAAAAAAATGAAAATGTTTCTTGCATCACTAATCTGTTTTTTTTTTTTTTTTACAAATATAACATAACAGGAGGAATTCTTCCTCTCTCTCTCTCTCCCCCCTCTCTACCAAGGTTGATTACCTAATATAATTTATAAATGAATCCCTTGCTAGGCCAGCTGTACTTATCTTAATTATTATTAGTATTATATATTAAACGTCAGGAAGAAAAATATAACGATAAATGATAGATTGCCAAAAAAGATTTAAAAAACACTGAGGTGTTACCTATCAAAAGTTCTCCTTCTGTCTGTGATATAGCACAGATTGCAATCGTGACAGTAAATCTGGTGCTATTGTTAATGCCATGGCACTTTGGTTTTTGGCTTGCTTTAGCCCAATCTGTGACATGCTTGTGAATATCTTTCTTCTGTTCTGTCTGTGTGGCATATGGATCCCTGGGATACAACATCAGACCTAGCCACATAACAAGTGTTCGGAGCACCTTATCATTTTTTAAAAAGCCAATTACTCAAAAAGACAAATGTTACATGTTTCACATTTAATGATGAGCAAATCTGACAAACAAAATGCAATCTAGCTTTAGCTAAAAAGTTTACTTTGGCCACACGTCTTTCCACTGAGACCTAGTGGTAGACATTTTTATGAGGGGGAAAAAAAAATCATATTATTAATGTGCCTTAATTAATGGGGTCCTAGCCATAGAGACTTGTTCTGTTTTTATTTTTCAAGATCTATATTATTGAGTAGCATCTCAAAAATTCAATTTGCCATTTGTAATGCTCATATAAATAAATATAATTAAACAATATAAAATAATAAAGAGCAGATTTCATCTATAACAGGACTTCACCAGTCCAGAAATTGGACTTCCTTTTCAAACTAGTTTCTCCTATTCTATGTCCATGGCCAAACACTTGAAAACAGAAACTATTTTGTATTGAAGTCAATTTATTCTATAAGTGAATGAAGATTTTGGCAAGATGACTATTAGTTTGTATGTTTTCTGTTGCTCCATTATAAAACCTAAGGTATAACAGAGATGATAATTATAAATAGGCCAATGCTTCATTTCTACTTTTAAATGAATAGCTTATGGATATCAGTGCACTGAAAACATATCTTTCTGGACTGACAAAAGATTGCATATTTAAAAATCTTACTTTAGATATAGATACATTACAATATTAGTTATGAATTTTTTCATTAGTTTGTTTCTGTTATAAATGCATACACAATATATTTATGCCAGTAACCAAAGAACACCATTACCAGGAAAATGGCAATAATACAATAAATAAGGTTCTGATGCAAACATTCACTAAGGCTTTTCTCCTATTCTATGACTATGGGGGGAAAAAGGCTTACTAAATCAGACCCATTCTGTGCTTTTGTTTTTGTAGCAGCTAATGTATGTATTCATTTGTCTTGCCTGCTAAATTGTATTCCTACAACTAACTGCAGGAGCAGACAATTGCTATACAAGTCTTTATTGGTCCACCAGGATAGTTATTATATGGATATGCAACCTCTGGGAAACTTGTTTTTGCTGTTTTGATCATACTGGGTGCTTTATACCTCTGATTCCCACCAAGTATGCAACATTCTTGTGATATGCCGTTCATTTGTTTTTGACCTGAAGAAAGGAGTGTTAGCTTCTGAAAGCTAGTCAAGGCACGTATTTAGTCCAATAAAAAGGTACCACTCTATATACTGTAATTTATTTTGGCTTGTTGACTTTTATTTTTGCTCATTCAGGAGAACTGACAAACTAATCACACAACTTTATTTCCAAAAAATCAAAAATCTTATTTAAGATTCTGAATCATGCTCTACCAATAATCCCTCATAAACATTTTCATCTAATTCAAGTGAAAAAAAAAAAAGAGAAAAATGTTGGCCTCATTCTTGCTTTAGAAATTAAAAGCTATTTTATATTGTTGCTATTAGAATGGTATAACCGGAGATGGTAAAGGGTTGAAAACCAATGAACACCTTTTATTGCTACAGAGTTAAAATTGAACAACAAATAAAAATTGACATTCATTTTGAAGTACCCTTATTTTTCAAAATATGATTTCAAACTATGAATTACCATCCCCACGAGATACAATTTTGTCCATTAAAGTTGAGAAACATTGAATAGTTTTAGAGCTTATTAAAAAAAATGCTTTAGGACTTTCCCTGTTTGAACACTAGAAGTATTCCTAAACAAACGTTCAGCTACCTGGTCTAAAAGAGAAAGCCTAAAAGGATCTCCCTAGCTGCTAAAACTCTCAGCTTTTCAGTCATTAGCTTCATGCCTCTCAGTTCACCTGGAGCTTGTGTTGAAATCCCTTGACATAGATCCGATATAATCTATAAGACTGTGGACTGAATTTTTAAGAGATTTTGTTCTGTAGAAACAGAATGGAAGAAACTGTTTTGAAAATGTAACCTAAATATTAAGGGATGTGCAGGCCGACAACTTTTGTTTTGTTTTGTGAAATTTTGGGATGTGGTGGTGTTCCAGCCAAATTTAATAACATTTGGTGATTTTCTTTCTATTTTTCATTTCAGAAAATAGTGCAGGCCATTGAAAAATAATATAAGATATTTGCAGATAATGTATGCAATTTCCTTAAATAAGACAAAGAGAAAAGAAATCTTGAATTTCAGAGGGATATATATATATATATATATATTTATATTATTGAAACTAAACAAGGGTGTTTCATTGTATTTTTCATTTCATTTGCAAATTCACATCCCTCCAACATTATAGCAGTTAAGTACACGTAAATAACAGTATACAGAAAGTTTCATAGCATTCAGAAAATGTATAATATATACTGTCTGTTTCCCAATTTCTAGCTGGATAAGATTAGGACTCTTTAATTCCACTGGCAATTTTATAATGAGCATTATAATTATTTCTGGAGGAAAGGTAGAGAAATAAATTTACAGCATGTTCCAAAAATGTATGGTTCCACATCTAATAACTCTCAACTCTTGTGCGCAAAACAAACACAAAGGCAAACTATGCACACACAATTTCATTTACGTTGCATTATAGCCAAAAACCATTTCTGTTTAAGCAGGGAATGTTGAAAACAAGATATGGGAGAACGTGGGAAACTCAATGCACCTGGCACTGGTAATTTTAGAAGAAATGAATCTTGATGTTTATAACATCGTGTAGCAAGCGGAACAGTGTTACCAGGCTTGGAATGCTGGAATACAAAACAATTTCACCTTTCAGCTTTTTGGTTTTAGTTCTGCGTGATCAGCTGCAACAAAGCACATGAGGAAAGTTTACCCTACCAACCAGTCATCTATTCTGTTAATCTTAAAAACTGTCTTTGCTTACAGTATACAATGTCATGTGTATTTCATGTTAATAGCTCAGGATCAAGATGTGATGAGCTGCACACCTGGCTTGCAAATCACGTTCAGATGGAATGTCAGACCCTGACCATGTATAAGATGTTTTTGAAAAATAAATTATTTTATTGAGTATTATTTTTGTGAAATCTCCAAAATCTGCATGGCAAGTTTAGGTTAGAGGCCTGCCATTACACATATATATACATGCACACATATTAATTTATACAGCATACATTCATTTCCGAATATTAAATCTTACCACTTTTGTCCATATATGTATCATGACATGCAGTGTTCACACAACCAATTTGTTGAATGAAAACATATTCATGTTAACATATAGCAATGTTCACATTGTTTCAATGATCTGAATGACATGCATTTACCATAATTTCCAACATAAATTCTAATACATAGTGAATCTGATTTTTGTTTTGTTTTTGAATGGTCTGTACTTAAAATGGATGTGTTCAAATCTACCAGATCTAGTCTTACTTGTTAAAAGTTTGGATTCATAAAATCATTACTATTTATATACAATATTTTAATTAACAACATTACAAAACAATGGTTACGGAAGAGTGTATAATTTAAGAAGAAGAGTACAAATAGAAACTAGTTTATGGTAAACAGCCAATTAGGAATGTATGACTTCATTGCATGACAAAGGGAGAATATCAGCAAGAGAAAAACTACTGAATTTACCACTTTTTACAGTTTAATCCAGTCCTGATCTGGATTTCACTTGTGAGAAGTGGTATATGCAAAGAATGCCTGGAAAGAATGTGGTGTGTTATAGATGAATGCAAAACACTAAATAAGAGCTTGATGAAGGACAAGGTACTTTTAGCTTAAACTAATGATCTTTAATCTCAAATTGTATGTATATATTTCAAGTCTTTTTATGCTGAACAAGTAGAAGCCTTGTTGAAAATCAGACATTCACATTTCCAAATCTCGTTAGCATTTAAGATTATTAGTAAAAATTCTATCTGAGCAATACCTGAGTCAATAAAGTGTCAGGTGGCTGTATTTGGCATGAAAAAATAAAAGGGAATAGAAGCAACATTTTATACATGATCCACATTTATTTGCACCTGTTATTCTGAGTTTTTTTTTTTAACAAACACTCTTGCTGAGATTTCCTTGCCAACCTGAGATGGTATCAGCCTGGGTAACAGAACAAAATGTGAGAAGGTCCTTCTGTCTTTAACGCCTGTTCACCAGTGAATCATCCTCCAATTAATCTGTTCTTTCAGTAGGAGTTTAATAAAAATCAAACACACACATGTTCCAGTCTTGTTTGAGTTTAAAGCTATGTTAACTTTATTTGGCCAATCAGGCCAAAGAATATGTTAAAATTAAAAGAATGAGGTCAGTGTGAATGTTAAGGTTTTCCTCGTTTGCAATTTGACTATTTGTTATTAATAATCAATAGCAAAGAAGCCTCAAATTAAAAAAGATTAAAGGTCTTGCAAGCTATCCTTTAAATATCTATATTTACAGTAAGGTATATATATATATATATATCTCAAGGGAAAGAAAGATAAATGCATAGTAATAGTACACATAAATCATACTGGTATCAATTCAGCAAAATTCATGAGCTGCCTGGAAATATTTGTCACAGGCTGGAAAAAGATACTGGGAGCATGAAGGCGGCAGACTAACCATAGATGGTTCATTAACATCCTCCACTCTGCTCAGAGATATGCCTACAGACACCTATTCACCTAAATTCAGATATACCTCCAGTCGCTACCAGACTTCAATATATGTTCTCTAATTCAATACTGGCATAATTCCAGCTCAGGCTCCTGCTGAAACCTTGTAGCTTCCATGACCTCTATTAGAAGCAATTTTTGACATGTTTAAAATTTGATTATTTGTGCGAGATTAGGAAAGTTAAATTTTAAGGGCCAGTGTTGTACTACCACACTGTGGAATCATGGTACTCATCGTTTTATAACTGCTTTGGCGAATACTAACATCTACATTACTCTTCTTAACATGCATACCATCTATGTTATCCTCTTCTTGGCCCAGTTTTACATACATTCTGAGTTTTAGTTTCTCCTCTCTCATTTATTTATTCAACCTTTACACACTTTCTACATTATACAAACAATTTTATGCATACATATCTCTCAAGCACTTATTTATATGGTACATATTGGACTATGAAATTCTTAGAATTATAAGTACTGACAGACCTCACTGTTACATTGGCAAATAAGACTAACTCATTCTATTTTTAGGGCTAGTTATCACTATGGTGTACAGGATGAATTAACCTTGTTTTCCAAAGTAACAGTGCAATATATATATATATACTAGCCGTTAAGCCTGTTAGAATGGGCGAGATTCCATCGGTCAGACCGGCACGGTTAGAGCCGCTCTGTTATCCACAACTTCCCTTTTCCTTCTATCCTCTCGCACCTCATCTACAACCCCTTCCCTCTCCCAGCCCTCCTCCACTCTTTTTTCTCTTCTCCAGAACTTCTTACCCTTCCCACTTGTTCAGTCATATTCTCTTCCCTTCCCCTCTCACCTTCCCTTCCCTTTCCTTCCCCTTCTCCCTTCTCCCTCAGCCCTCCTCCACTCCCTTTTTCTCTACTCCACTTTACCCTTTCCACTTACATCCTCTTCCTACCATCCATTCTCATCTTCCCTTTCCTTCCCTTCCCACCTCCTCAACCCCTTCCCTCTCCCTCAGCCCTCCTCTACTCCCTTTTTCTGTATTCCACAACTTTACCCTCCCCACTTACATCCTCTTCCTACCTCTCCCACCTCCTTCACAACCCCGTCCCTCTCCCTCAGCCCTCCTCCACTCCCTCTTCTTCTCTCTGGCCCGCCTGACACTTAGATACTGCCGCTGCTGCTCCATGGGCGGTCTCCGGGGGTCTCTCTTTCGCACGCGCCTCTCCACTGGGCTCGTTGCTGGCCCGTCCGATGCTTGGTGATGAGGCGCGCGCTAGAGAGAGACTCCCGGCTACCTCCCATTTATGTGTCTGTGCCGCCTCCACTGCTTCTCCCCGCGCGAGAGAGAGACCCCACGGAGACCTACAGTGCTGCTGCCGCTGCTCCTCCTCACTGTTTCCAAGACAGCCGTCCGCTGGGCTCCCCTCTAACTGACCTGCTCTCGCGCATGCGCAGTAGAGCTGCTCTCTACTGCGCATTTGCGGCACATCTGTCCAAGCCCATTTATATGGTAGATATATATATATATATATATATATATATATATATATGAGTTGATTTTCCAAATGTTTTTTGCACAGAAACTCACTTCAAGCTAGGTGGAGAGAACATTGCACAAATCTCATTTTTGAGTGAGATTCCTCTCTCCTTAGGTCATCAAATCTTCACAAGAGACTAGAGATGTGAATCGTAACCGGAATCTGATCTTAAATTCAAATCTTAAAATTTTTATCGTCCGGCCCGATTGGGTTTTTGTTTATATCGGCTGTGCTCGATCCGATAAACAAAAAACCCACCCCGACCCTTAAAAACCGAACTCTTAGTTTTAAATGTTTAAATGTTTTAAAATTACCTGGTGGTCCAGTGGGGGGCGGGGAGTGATCTCCCGCTCTCAGGCCCGTCGACTGCCACTAATAAAAATGGCACCGATGGCCCTTTGCCCTTACCATGTGACAGGGTATCTGTGCCATTGTCCGGTCCCTGTCACATGGTAGGAGCACTGGATGGCTCCTACCTGAATATGAGTGAAACTGGATGGCCCGCGCCATTTTTAAAGATGGTGCCGGCCGTCCATTACTCCTACCATGTGACAGGGCCTGGCCAATCGCACGGATACCCTGTCACATGGTAAGGGCAAAGGGCCATCGACGCCATTTTTATTAGTGGCAGCCGACGGCCCCGAGAGCGGGAGATCGCTCCCGGGACTTCCACTGGACCACCAGGTACTTGTAAAAAGTTTTGGGGGGGTTCGGGAGGGTGGGGAAAGCTAAGGGAACAGTTTTAAAGGGTCGGGTGGGTTTTTTTGTTTATCGGCTTGGGCGCAGCCGATAAACAAAACCGCGATCGGGCCGCACAAAAAAAAATGAATGATGTTAATCGGAACCGGAATCGGAACCGATTCCGGTTCCGATTCACATCTCTAGTAGCTAGGATACATCACTGGTGTTTCGTGTCATCGGGGAGAAGTTTCTAACCAAATGTTAATTTATTGAGCTTTTTTGAGGAATTCACCTTTATTTTTTTTGTTTTGAGAGATAGTGCATGCTATTTGGAAATAGTGCATGCTATGTGCAAATAGCATGGATTATTCCAAAATAGTATACACTATTTGGAAATATTGTTTGCTGAAACAAAACTAAGGGGGTCATTTTTCAAAGCGATCGCACGTGAAAAGGGACTTATTTCACATGAAAAGTCCCTTTTCATGTGCGATCATTAAAAAGGGGCGGCGTCAAGACCGGAACAGGAGGAGTCGGATGGTACTGGGGCAGACTCCGCAAAGACAGCGTGGACGGTGGAAAGGTTAGGAGCCTTTTCGTTTCAATAATCACGCCCAATAGCATCACCTTTTATGATGGCACCATTGGGTGCGAAAGCCGGCAGGAATAACACTGCGAGGTGCGATTGCTGCTGGCTATCGCAGGCCCGCTCCCCCGCCCCCCTGTATCATGCGATTCACGATGCCGCGGTGTCTTAGAAAATCTAGGCCTAAGCCTGAATTTTAGAAGGGTTTTTTTTTTTCATTTTAATTGTAAACAAAATGAAATGAAAGAAGGGTGTTTTGTTGCATTTTTCACTTTGTTTTCAAATGTATACACATCCCTAACAGGGCTGACTCCATCAGCAATATTCCCAACCTCCTTCATTCTGAGGAGCAGAAGCCAATTCAGTTATCAACTCCAGGCCTCCTACACAACAACATATAGCACCTCTACTGGACTGCTGAGGAGATGTATTCAATTAACTGAATTTTAAAAATTTAATTTACCAAGTCTAACCAATATTTTTCTTCCAGAAATTTTTCTGAGTCCTGAATATGAGTGAAATTGAACCCATAAATAAATGTTTCTGAGCCAACTCCCTTTGTCTTAGGTAGGTTTTTGAGTTCAAGTTATTGCATTCCTGAAATTTAATACTTAATAGTGGTTACCTATGGGTTATCTTCCAGAATTAATGCTAAAAGTATAGAATGCAGAGATTTCATATAAAGAGAGGTTTTTAGTATTCATTAAGCTTCTATTATATAGCTCTTAAGTGCCATTCTCGCTATTATGCACACATTGGGGCAGATTTTAAAAGCCCTATGCACTCTGGGCCTATTTTTAAAAGGCCCGGCGGCGCGTGTACAGACCTGGGACGCATGTAAGTTCCAGGGCTTGAAAAAAGGGGCGGGGTGGGGCCAGAGCCTCCAGGCACAGCGGCCATTTGCTGCTGTGTCTGGGATCGCGGGCCGGCCATCAGCCGGCGCACGCAACTTGCACCTGCCCAAGGCATCCGTAACTAGGTAAGATACATTTTTTAGGGGGGGGTTTAGCTTAGGGTTGGGGGCGGGAGAGTTAGGGGAAGGGAAGGTGGGGTGGGGGGGTAGGGGGGTAGGGAAGTTCCCTCTGAGGCCGCTCTGATTTTGGAGCGGCCTGGGAGGGAACGGTGGAAGGCAGCGCAGCTCGGCACGGCGCGCGCAAGGTGCACAATTGTGTACCCCCCTTGCGCAAACCGACCCTTGATTTTATAACATGCATGTGACTGCGTGCACATGTTATAAAATCCGGAATACATTTGTGCGTGCCGGGTTGTGCGCACAAATGTACGCCGTGCGCGTATGTTTTAAAATCTGCCCCATTGTGTACAGAAGCCAGATCAAGTGTGAAAATGCAGGGGAACAAAAAATTTCCCAGAATCAATGTATAATATAACATTTTAAAATGAATAGCATACAAGAAATATGTTCCCAGCTTTAGTTTTGTCTCTGTGTAGATTTCTATCTATAGTTTATTTGTTCTTCAATGAAAGCTAATCTTATCACTGCAATCTCAGTATTACAATACTGTATACCACAATGCATCAGAAATTCAGATCTGGATTCCAGCACAGTGCCCCAATAGAACCACTACCAGTGCCAATACAAGCCACTAAGTGGTTTCATATCCCATTGCATGGTGATATTTCTCACATTTGTTACAATGGAAAGTGCTGCTTCTGCCATTTATTTAAACAGCGCTGTGGGACAATACAGAAACAAATATTGAAGATATGGCAATTCATACAACATTTCATTTGAAAAATAACATTGATCTTCTATTATTGGCGCTGTTTTGACTAATTCCTCAAGTTGCAAAATCATAACAGCTGCAGGACTCCATTTCCCTGTAGCCTTCAGTATTGAATGTGACTTATGCTGGGGCCTTTAAATCCATTGCAAAGAAGTTAGTAATGGCAGTTAGCAGACTATAGCCAAAAACTTTTATAGGGATACTTTTAAGCCTTGAGTCTGTCCACTGTATTTTTTCCATCCATATAAGGGGCCTATGCAGTAAAATTTAATGAGCATGATAAGGTTGATATGAATGTACTAAAAAGCATGCTCTGCAATAATGTTCACATTAAAACGATCCCTCAACGTGATATATAAGCAGTAAAACTGGCACCTGCACGGTTGTAAATGAGGGTGCATAATATACAAATGAGGCTTTACTAGGCTCATGGTAAATTTCTTGATATGCTGACCTCCATTTGCTATTTGCTGCAGGCCTGATAAAGCCAAATAAAGTTACACCTATCTCAAACCAGGTTTTATATTTTCACTGGGAATGCTGCAGTTCACATTCCCCCTATGTTAACCAGCCCTTTCACTTGGGGAAGATAGCATGGAGGATTTGCTGTCCTGTGAACCCTAGTGTTGGCCATCTGCTCCCATCCCCTAACCCAGCAAGCATCATCAACTCTCCAGGCAGTCACCACACTCCTCAAATAGGCACCGCTAGGAGGTGAAGTGTCCCTAGCAGCATTCACTTAGAAACTCACACAGAAAGCCTCTGACATACCTCCTTTCCATTAAAAAGCCAAATTCTCCTGAATGCAAAGACAAAATTCTAGAGGGTGGTGGGTCCTTCATATAATGGTGGTTCTTGTTTGGGGAGGGCAATAGGGGTTGGCTGAAGCTCAGGGAACCTACTTGCCTCAGATGGGGTGGAGGTGGGATCTGATGATTACTAAGCTGGGTTTCTTTTGATTATCCAGAGGTAGGACTGTTGGCTACTATGCAGGAATGCATTGGCTACTGGGACAGATGATGATGATACCTATTAGGGATGTAGTGACTACTGGGGGATTATGGTGCATATCAGAGGGTGTGCGGGCTAACTGGGAGGGAGGGATGGAGAAGGGAGCAGGTTCTCATGTTAATTAGCCCAAAGTGAATGGGATGGTTAATAGGGAGAAAAAACGAATGTTCTACTTTTCTGTTAATGTCCATCTTTAGTACTAAGGCCATGCTACTAAGGATAAGATTTAGCATTCCCTACGTAAAATTGCATACCATATTAAGTCCTGCTTTGCCTTGTTAATTTGTTTTAACCTGGCAGTTTCCCTGCTTCTTTTTACTCACAGCTCAGCTGGAGTCAGGGCTATGAAAACTGAAAATTCCCTGTCTCGAATTTCTTAGGAGGGAGAAGCATTGGTGTTTTCACATCCCATTCCCTCCTAACTAGATGAGGCATTCCTGTTCAGTTCTCACAAGTGATGATACTGTTCCCTTTTTACCTTTAACCAGGGCACAAGAGGTACTTGGAATTAAACTCACTTTTTTCTCTTTCTTTCTTCTTCCAAACCTCTCAGTCACCCAGTAATTCAAGAGTTACCAGTCCCCAAGATTATTCCCCTCTGGTGTAGGTTGGCTCCACTAAGTTTTACACAGCAAGTTAACAGTACTTCTGCCTTCTCTCAGCACTGTCTTCTCCCCCATTCTCTACATGGAAAACCTTTTCCTTAGAGAGCAGATCCTTGTACTCAAGACATCTCACAAAGTATTGCCAGTTTTTAAAAGTCAGCACACATCTTATTTCTGTATCTATCCAGCTCCTGAGTACCCTGACACAGATGCCAGTCACTTCCAAATAATTTCTATTATTTTTAAAAATAGAAAATGATGGCAGATTTAGCATTATAATTCTCATCACTTCCTTAGAGTTCCCCTGTATTTATCCCATGCTTTCTTGAATTCAGATACTGTTTTTGTCTTCACCACTTCCACTGGGAAGTTGTTCCATACATCTACTACCCTAAAGAAATATTTCCTAAGACTACTCCTGATTCTAACCCCTTTCAACCTCATCTCATGACTTCTGTTGTAGAGCCTTCTTTCCATTGAAAAAGGCTAACCTTATATGCATGGAAACCTTAGAGATATTTGAATGTTTATCATTAGGGGTGTTATTGTAACAATACTAAAATAGTATACACAAACTTGTATAACATGAAACTAAATACAATAAATAGAAGACCTGTTATATATAAGATGTGGATTGAGAGTGCCTTCATACAATGCGAACAGATTAAGTTCAGCTATCGTGTATGTGAGCCATATTCTGGCTTCTAAATCATTAGGCACCTCAATTAGGTATTAAATTTTATGTTTGTGTCCACGGGTTTGCGTACTCTTCAAATTATTTTCTTGACTGTAAATGTATTATAGCCACCACTTATCTTGTACTTGCGTATATGTAGTCAATCTTGTGCTGCCGGCACAAGATTGGCAGCACAAGATGGCAGCACAAGATTGACTACATATACGCAAGTACTTGATAAGTGGTGGCTATAATACATTTACAGTCAAGAAAATAATTTGAAGAGTATGCAAACCCGTGGACACAAACATAAAATTTAATACCTAATTGAGGTGCCTAATGATTTAGAAGCCAGAATATGGCTCACATACACGGTAGCTGAACTTAATCTGTTTGCATCGTATGAAGGCACTCTCAATCCACATCTTATATATAACAGGTCTTCTATTTATTATCATTAGGGGTGTGCATTGGTTCCCTACAAATTGGGAATCCGCAACGTATAGAGCCCTATTGTATTCGTGTGGAAGCGAAACGTATCGCGATTCCCCACGAATACAACGAATATTCGCCAAATTATTCGGCAGCCTATAGGAGCCAATTTAAACAAATCCCCAACCCTCCTAACCCCCCCAAGACTTACCAAAACTCCCTGGTGGTCCTGCTGGGGGTCCAGGAGCCATCCCATGCACACACACCCTCGGCTGCCGTTTCAAAATGGCACCAATAGCCTTTGCCCTTACTATGTCACAGGGGCTACTGGTGCCATTGGTCAGCCCCTGTCACATGGCGTCGGCGCCATCTTGTGCTCCTACCATGTGATAGGGGCTGACCAATGGCACCGGTAGCCCCTGTGACATAGTAAGGGCAAAGGCTATCGGTGCCATTTTGATTACTGGCAGCCGATGGCCCGAGTGCAGGAGATCGTTCCCGGATCCCCGCTGGTCCACCAGGGACTTTTGGCAAACCAAACATCCCTGGTGGTCCGAGTGCAGGAGATCGCTCCCGGACACCCGCTGGACCACCAGGGACTTTTGGCAACCAAAAGTCCCTGGTGGTCCAAGTGCAGGAGATCGCTCCTGGACCCCCACTGGACCACCAGGGACTTTTGGCACTCAGGCCGTCGGCTGCCAGTAATCAAAATGGCGCAAATAGCCTTTGCCCTTACTATGTCACAGGGGCTACCGGTGCCATTGGTCAGCCCCTGTCACATAGGAGCACAAGATGGCGCCGATGGCCATGTGACAGGGGCTGACCAGTGGCAACTTGTCTACTCTGTTACAGATCTTGGAATCATCAAAGACAAACAGTTCCTGACAACCCTTTTGTTATGTCACAGCTGCTTGATTTGAATGGCCTCCTGAGGCAAACCACTAGTAACAAGTAGGGATGATATTTCTTAATTCATCATGTATAGGGGGTCCCCGGAAATGATAGGAAAATCCCACGAAATTTCATGTGGTTTTCCTATCATTTTGGGGGGGAGAAAGGGCACACAGATAAAAAAAAAACCCCAAACCCACCCCAACCCTTCAGATATAATTATTTACAATTCCCCACCTTCCCGACCCGTCCCAAAACTTGCCTAAAGTCCCTGATGGTCCAGCGGGGGTCCCGGAAGCGATGTCCCCCTCTCGGGCCATTGGCTGCCACTGCTGAAAATGGCGCTGATGGCCCTTTGCCCTTACCATGTGACAGGGGCCATTTTTTAAGATGGTGCTGGCCATCCATTGCTCCTACCATGTGACAGGGGCCGGCCAATGGCACCAATAGCCCCTGTCACATGGTAAGGGCAAAGGGCCTCTGGCACCATTTTGTTTACTGGCAGCTGACGTTCAAGAGCAGGAGATCTCTCCCGGGACCCCCGCTAGACCACCAGGGACTTTAGGCAAGCTTTAAGGGGGGGGGGGGGTCGGGATGGTTGGGTGTTATAAATAATTAAATTTGAAGGATCGGGGTGGTTTTTTTTTTCTGGATTCGGATAGCCGAAAAAGAAAAATGGTCAGAACCACGGGAAACAAAATTTCCCGTGGTTCTACGAAAATGAAATTGGAAAAGATTCCGGCATTCAATTCACATCCCTAGTAACAAGTACAACCACTTCCTCAGAGAAAACTCAATTTACCAGTGTGGGGATTGAAACAATGAAAGGGTTTTTTTGAATTATGGAGAAATGTTTAGCTCTTTGAGTATGAATGAATTATAGATGTGAAGTGAAAAATTAGATATTGTTGAGAACATATATGATTGATTTTTTGATATCCAGATATTGTTTTCTGTGGTGCATCCTTTTTTATGTATTTTTTAATGATATTTCTGTACTTTATCACATTGAAATATGTTATAAATAAAAATTATGATGAGAAAAAATAAATAAAAGTATTATATTGTTTCCCTGCTCTAGCAGCATGATGCTGCCTCCAGCCACTGGCCCCTTTCAACCTCAGGCTGCGGCTGAAATAAAAACAACTTTTCTTCTTTAAAACCCCCCCCCCCCCCCCCCCCACATACCAACAAGGCCCTGAAAAGAGCCATGGCAACCCTCCTTCAAGACAGCTCCTTTTCCTGCCTGCTGGCCTATGACAATCCCAAGTCCAACAAGCCAGCCTATGCCAGAGGGCATCTTAGTGGCATGGGTTGACATCTCCAGCTGGTAAACTTTCTTTACATTTTTTTATACTGTCCACATTATCTTCCTGGATAGACTCAGGTTCCTTAATGTTTAAGAAACTACAAGCTTTTTCTGGATTGACTCAATCCCTATCTTCTTGTCTGAGTCTGGTAAAATCTTGGCATGGTATCCCATTCTGTACACACTCATAGTTTTTCAATCTGCTAATCTCTACATGATCACCACACATTTACAAAATCCACTCTTTTTTGGATGTCTGTCATCATCTCTGACATGATGTGTTTTTTTCTCAGCTGAGCTACTGAAATAGTCTGCTTGCTCTTCTTCCAGACTCCTCTCTACCCCCTTCATCCACTTCAGAATTCAGCTTTTCAACCATTTTATCACCAAATGTGCTATTCTTTTATCATGCTATTTTCTTTCCCATGACATCCAGTCAAGTATCATGGAAACAGAGAGCATGAAAGCAAATAAAAACTCCACAGGTCATCCAGTCTGTCTATCCAAATCTCTTTTTCAAATGTATAGCTCTTTCCTCTCCCCCATACAATCTTTGGACTCCTGTTCCTCCCCTACAAATACATGTATGATCTGTTTAACCAGTATCTTTCTAGTCTTGTTATTTTTCTCCTTGATTTCTTTGAGGCCTATTTACTAAATTGCAAAAACATGTTAGCACAAGATAAATGCCAATGCTGGTGTATGCTGTATGCTACTGGGACATAGTGCAAACCAATTGTAAATAGCTATTTCTGCTGAAAATGTATGTAACTCATTAATATTAAAATGGCTTAATGTGGATTATGAAAATCTTCCTGGACTGCAATAAACCAGGAAAGTTAACTACATTTTAAGAGGTGAAGTTATATTCTCCCAGGAGCACTAGAGGCTAATACACCTGCTGATGCACTCAGTGTGTGTGTGTGAGGGAAGGGGAGGGAGGGGGAGATGGACCAAGGCAACAATGTTAAGGAAACAGTAAATCCCAAGAGATAGGCATCTGACCTCGTGAGTAAAGGTCCAGAGACAGTATCATCAAAGTTAAGTCTCCCTCACCCTCCTGACCATATCAAAATGTCCAAACTGTCCCCACCTCCAAAGAAAGCAAACCAAAGAAAGCATCCAACCAGATCCCTCCTGCTTTCAGCATCCCTTTGTTCTTCATAATGGATAAGAGCAATTCCCAGGTACTCCTGCTCTGTCAGCATTGAAATTAAAAGATGAACCAGTTGATCCATGGTTCACTCCCCTTTGCCCCTCAAATGTGAGGCAAAAGTGATCTACAGATCTGCTGATTCTATTTAGAATTTTGGTGCCGGCAAGCAGGAGCTACTAGGAATATGCATTCATTTGTAAGCAAAATGAAAAATGCCATGAAAGAGCCTTGCTTCATTTTGTTTTGTTTGAATATAAAACCAAAAGAAATCCTAACAAAATTCAGATATCTTTTATTTATTTTGTTTTAGGAAAGTGGACTCATTATTTCTGAATAGCTTAGCTCATACTATTTCCCAAAATGAAAAAAATAAAGAAGCCCCCCCAGCTAATAATGTTATTGTTTATTATATGTTGTACCCCACTAGTGGCCAAATTTGAATTCCTTTGCGCACGTAAAAAACAGGGGTTATGTGTGTGGCCAGGCCTTACACGCACCGTGCGCATTTTCACTGTTACATGCAGAAGTGTTATTTTTCTCCTTGATTTCTTTGAGGCGGGGAGGGGAATGGGGAGAGGCGGGGAGGGGGACGTGGAGGGGCGGGGGAGGGGGTGGGGCTGGAGGCAGCCGGTACAGTCGCAAATGGCCGCTGTACCGGGGAAGGGACTGCCGGCATGTGCAAGTTGCTACTGCCTGTGATAAAGAGACACCCATTCTCCCCACTGTTACCCTTACAAAATGTTTTTTCTACATTGGAGAATGAAGAAACCTTGGCATTAGATTTTGAAGTGATTTCTAAAAGTGAAGTTACTCAATGCACCCAGAAGCCCTTCAACAGAATAAAATGTCATAAAAGAAAGGTGCTTCTGTTGGAAGGCTCAGTCATCAGAGTAACCAATCTGGGAGTATATTTTCATGGTAACACTACAGTTAAATACCTTCCAGGATCCTCAGCTAGTAGAAATGCAAATTAGATAATTCAAGTCATTAAAGAAGAAAGTTGAAACTTTGATATCAGTGTTATCGGTGTTAGAAATGACTTCCATGAAGTACAAAAGGAATACCTAAGACTATTGCCTTTTTAGAAGTACTACCTGTTCGTAGAAAGTGAAATGAGAAGCTATGCCATATAGACAATTTCAATTCCTGGCTCAAAACCTGGTGTACAGAAAGTGGTTTGGGATACACTGGAGGCTGAGATCATGTATGGAGCTGTAAAAGACTTTATGGAAGGGATGGCCTACATTTGTCTGTGGCTGGAAGGAAGAAGCAAAGTGAGAAATGCAGATCATATATTATCAGACATTTAAACTAAAGATTGGGGTGGCAGGAAATGGCCAATGAAATTGGCATGTCACCCCCAAGCCAAACAGGAAGTTGGTGGAGAAAATAACAAAATCAATCAGCTCAAAAAAGCAGAAACGTTATCTAGGAAGTGCAACATTTCAAGAGAATAAAATTGGAAAGCGATGACTACAAATGCCCACGGTTTGGACAACAAAATCCCAGAATTGTAGGCCCTAATGGTGGAGGTGGAGATAGATATTGTTGCAGTTACAGAGATATGGTTCACAAAATTTTCATGATTGGGATATGGCTATACTGGGCTATAATTTGTTAAGGAAGGACAGAGAGGTCAGAAAAGGGGGTGGAGTAGCTCTTTATGTCAAAAACAATATCGAAGCAACTGAACTGCAGGGAAGATGGGGTAGAGAATAAGCATTATGGGTCATCCTAAAAAAAAGATGATGGTGCATCCATTTTTACTGGAGTGTTTACAGGCCTCCATCTCAGATGGAAGAACTAGACAGAGACCTGGTCTAAGACATCCATAAAGTAGGAAAGAAGGGAGAAGGGAGAAGGCCAGATTGACAAACTAAAGAGTAGCACATCACCTGGACTGGATGGTATGCATCCTAGGGTGCTGAAGGAACTCAAAAATGAAATTTCTGATCTATTAGTTAAAATTTGTAACATATCATTAAAATCATCCATTGTACCTGAAGACTGGAGGGTGGCCAATGTAACCCCAATATTTAAAAAAAGGCTCCAGGGGCGATCCGGGTAACTATAGACCAGTGAGCCTGACTTCAGTGCCGGGAAAAATAGTGGAAAGTATTCTAAATATCAAAATCACAGAACATATAGAAAGACATGGTTTAATGGAACAAAGTCAGCATGGCTTTACCCAAGGCAAGTCTTGCCTCACAAATCTGCATCACTTTTTTGAAGGAGTTAATAAACATGTGGATAAAGGTGAACCTGTAGATGTAGTGTATTTGGATTTTAAGAAGGCTATTTCGGATAATAGAAAGACTAGGGGGCACTCCTTGAAGTTAGCATGTGGTACATTTAAAACTAATCAGAGAAAGTTCTTTTTCACTCAATGCACAATTAAACTCTGGAATTTGTTGCCAGAATATGTGGTTAGTGCAGTTAGTATAGTTGTGGTTAAAAAAAGGATTGGATAAGTTCTTTGAGAAGTCCATTACCTGCTATTAATTAAGTTGACTTAGATAATAACCACTGCTATTACTAGCAACGGTAACATGGAATAGACTTAGTTTTTGGGTACTTGCCAGGTTCTTATGGCCTGGATTGGCCACTGTTGGAAACAGGATGCTGGGCTTGATGGACCCTTGGTCTGACCCAGTATGGCAATTTCTTATGTTCTTAATGTTGATTGTTGGAGATTTAAATCTGCTGGACATAGACTAGACAATCCCTTCTGCAGAATCTACCAGAAGTAAACAGATAGTGGATGCCCTGCAAGGGGCTGTGTTCAAACAAATGGTAATAGAACTCACAAGGGAAAATTTGATACTCGACTTAGTGCTCACTAATGGGGATAATATCTTTAATGTCCAGATGGGTGCCTACCTCAGAACTAGTGATTATAAAATGGTATGGTTTGATATTGCAGATAGTATGCAGAGAAGTCACATGAAGACCTGGGTTTTGAATTTCAAAAATACTTTGTCAAAATGGGGGCAAACATGGAGGCAGAACTAGAAGGCTGGGAGAAAATGAGAGAGGTGGAACAACAGTGGGCCAAACTAAAAGGAGGAATTACAAAGGCAACAAATCTATATGTTAGAAAAGTAAACAAAAGCAAAAGAAATAAGAAACCAATCTGCTCCTCAAAGGAGGTGGCTGATAAAAGCAAAAAGAACAGTGTTCTAGAACTATAAAGGATCCCAAAATGAGAAACACAGGCAAGAATATCTGGTGAAACTGAGGGAGACAAAGAAGGAAATGAAGAAAGCTAAAAGTCAGGTGGAAGAAAGGATTGCCAAAGAGGTAAAGAGAGGTGACAAAACATTTTTCAGATATATCAGAGGAAGGAGAAAGGTCTGAAGTGGTATGTTGAAACTGAAAGGTGACAATGATCAATGTGTGGAGAGAGGTGAAGAAATGGTGTAAATATTAAACAAATACTTTAGTTCGGTGCTCACTAAAGGACTGTTTCTGGTTGTCAAGACCATAGATGAAGATGGGATACATGAAACTCTGTTTACGGAAGAGAATGTATGGGAAGAGCTAGGAAAACTGGGTGGACAAAGCCATGGGACCAGATGAGGTTCAACCCAGGATACGGGGGAGCTCAGAGATGCGCTGGTGGGTCCCCTGCATAACCTGTTCAATAGATCCCTGGAAACAGGAGTGGTGCTGAATGATTGTAGAAGAGCGGTAGTGGTCCCGCTCCACAAGAGCGGTAGCAGAGAGGAAGATGGAAACTACAGGCCGAGTAGCCTCACCTCGGTGATGGTAAAATTAATGGAGACTCTGCTGAAGGATAGGATAGTGAACTATCTGCAATCAGGAGGATTGCTGGACCAGGGGCAAAATGGATTCACTAGGGGAAGGACCTGTCAGACAAATCTGATTGATATTTTTGATTGGATGACTAAAGAATTATATCAAGGAAGAGAACTTGATGTGATCTACTTGGATTTCAGCAAAGCCTTTGATACAGTCCCACATAGGAGGCTTGTGAATATAATGATTAGCTTGGGAGTGAGTGCCAAGGTAGTGGTGTGGATTACAAACTGGTTGCTGGACAGAAGACAGCGTGTGATGGTAAATGGAACCTACTTTGAAGCGAGAGCGGTGTTAAGTGGAATCAAAAGCACTTGGAAAATGTTGATCTTGTGTGCAGATTTGTATGAACAAATAAGGAGCTGTCTAAGGGCCTTCTGGGGCAGGACAAGATTTATGCACTTAAGTCACTATTTTATAAGAGACTTACAAGAGTAAGTCTGGCAACTTATTCAAGCAATTTTACACCTGCTAATTAACTAACACACTTGATATCAGACCCGTCTGTTGTCTGTTATTAATTGGGTGGGAAGTCTGGGTGAACTGGGGGAGTTCAGGGTAAAGAACTAGGAGGGTCTTGATGACCTGGAGAAGGAATAGATGAACTGGTGGAGGATTCGGCAAACATGATTTAAAATATACCTACTTCTGTGTATAAATCAGGGTTTTACACAAGGTGGTTTATTTGTTTGCACATGAAATATACTGCATATGTTTATAAAGTAGGTAGAAAAAGGCGGTTTATTTGTTTGCACATGAAATATACTGCATACGTTTATAAAGTAGGTAGAAAAAGTGCATGCTTCCAATACATTACCTATATTTGTTAGTAGCTAAACATATGAGTGTATGTTGGTTGGTAGACATACATGCATTTTCTAATCTGCGTGTACCTTATATGCACAGATTATAAAATACTATAGTTGATCTCCGTACGGCTATATACCGTATGTGTGTATATGTGATCACACAGAGTTCTCTGAAAATTACTTTCTATTTTTGTAAATGAATGCACCAAAACATTTTTGGTATTTTTTGGGGGGATTATGCACTTGTTTTGGGTAGAATAAACAAAAATGAAAATGTCTGATTCTGTTTGGATTACCATTTTTTAAAAGTAATACACATCTCTAACAGATAATAGTGATCCCCAGATGGTCCACACTTGTCATGTGCCCTCAGTGATTCTGACAATTAGAATCCTTTTTCCTTTTCTATAAGGAAACATGCCAGTTTGGTTGAGTTCAGCTGAAATCTGAAAGTCTCTCTCTCTCAGCATGAAAAGCAGACTGGCACAATGTATTCTGAAATTGCAGGGGAATTTTTCCATTCTTTTGAAGAGGACTCAGATACAAAACACAGCTCCATTCCCCAGCTCAAGGTGTCAGGATCCCCATAGGCTCTAGCTGGTTTCTCTTCCTCCAGCCTTTGTTTGGTGTGGGTCCCATGCTCACTCACCAACCTCTCTCTACCAATGCCCTTATTTTTTCCTACTATTTCTGTCACATTTTCTTGGACTTTAAATGCATCCTTAAGTACTTGAAGAATTTCTCTCTCTCCATACGTTCCATAGAATAATCACTTGGTACTAAACACTTCTTCTATAAGCAATGCCATGCTTGTGCTTTTCTCCTTTATCACACTGTCTGGTTTTCTAGTGACAACTTTTTATCAGTTCGAATGGGAATGTTCCAAGTGATCACAACTTCTTCTCTACAATTTTTTTTAGGTTTTGATCCCAGAATTTTTATGGTGCAACAACATTATAGTGTTTATATAGAAGTCCCTATTCAGTCATTGTCCAGCTAGCAAAGTTAGACAAACATATCTAGCTCATTTTGGAGGTATATTCATAAGTGCACCCACACTACCGACTATAGCCAGCTACCTTTATCTGGCTAACTTTAGGACAACTCTTTGGCTGACCAGGCTTAGCTGGATCTTAGCCGTCTAATGTAACTCTTCCGAAAACACCACCAGAATGCTGCTAGGTTCTCTGGCTAAATTTTAATAAGATAGCCAGCTAAAATATAGCCAGCTGAGTGCCCAAATATTTGTTTAGCTTGATGACTGGACTCTCTCTGCAGTTGGCCATGTGCTTCTGCCAGTCTTTCTGTCTTTGGGGGTCTCTTTGCAGCTTGATGGTGGAAATGATGACCAGAAGAAGCAACCCATAGTGATGGCAGTAGGAAGAGGAAGCTAGAGACACAGTAAGCACATGCTCCCCATCTCAGTGGCTTAGCTCATCATCCTTGTAATTCAAAGATTGTGATGTTTGTATACGTTGATGACTACGTTGCTGGAGCTTTTGGGGGATTGACTGAATTCCATGAAAGCTCTAACCACACACTACTAGCAAGTTATACAGATAACTATATAATTAATATGAATAATTCACTATTGATAACAAACATTATTTATAGAGTTCAACCAGCATTTAGTATAGTATTTGTTTCAAACAAATAATATATGTTTTTATTAAAGCACTGTAATATTAACTATAAAACCCAGAATTGTCAAACAAGAAAGATATCTAGAAGTAATGAGCCAAACCTTTTTTAAACTCAGCTACACTAACTGCTGTAACCATATCCTCTGGCAATAAATTCCAGAGCGTAACTATGTGCTGAGTAAAAATGATTGTTCTTAAAATGATTAAAAATGAGTAAAAATGATTGTTTTAAAAGAACTACAAGCTAACTTCATGGAGTTCCCCCTAGTCCTTCTATTATCTGAGAGAGTAAATAACTGATTTACATTAACTTGTTCAAGTCCTTTCATGATTTTGGTAGGCCTCTATCATATCTCCCATAAGAACATAAGAGCATGCCATACTGGGTCAGACCACAGGTCCATCAAGCACAGCATCCTGTTTCTAAAAGTGGCCAATCCAGGCTGCAAGTACCTGGCAAGTACCCAAAAAGTAAGTATATCCCATGCTACTGATGCTAGTAATAGCAGTGGCTATTTTCTAAGTCAACTTGATTAATAGCAGATAATGGATTTCTCCTCCAAGAAATTATCCAATCCTTTTTTAAACCCAGCAACACTAACTCCTCAGTCTATCTCCAGCCCCAGACCTCTGCTATACCTGACTACTCCTCACTCTATCTCCAGCCCCAGACCTCTGATACACCTAACTACTCTTCAGCCTATGTCCAGCCCCGGACCTCTGCTATGCCTGACTACTCTTCAGCTATTCTCCAGTCCCGGACCTCAGCCTTGCTTGACTATGCTTGCCTTCTCCGTGCCTAACCATTCGCTTGATTGACTATGCTACAGACCTCTCCATGTCCAGAGTTCTACATCATTTGCCATGACCTCCACTTGTCACCGGCTCTGATCCTAGCCTGTCAGTGATGCCTCCTCTCGCCTATCCCCTGGACATGGACTTACAAGGCTCCGGCCTTTCTTTGCTTGAGCGCCTCCAGTTACCTTCCGTTCCTTTGGCACCTGAGTTCCTGTACTGAACCCAGTCCAGGGTAGGACTATGCCACCTATTGGCTGCTGACTCTGGGCTGAACCACTTCTCTTTACTAACTAACCTTGAGGCCCACCTAAGTTCTTCCGGCCCCGGCACCCAAAGGCTCAACCCGAGGGGAATGAGGGCTGGTATAGGTGAAGCTCCAGAGGTCTCTAATTTCAGCCCACTCCACCTGCCGACGGTGGGGACCCGTAGGTTCTTACCTATGGGTTGCATCAACCCCACCTTGGCCCAAGGGTCCACCTCCGATGCAACACATGCAAAACAAATCATACAAAGAGAGGCTTAAAACACTCAAAAGGTACTCACTGGCTAAAAGAAGGCAAAATAGGAATATGCTAGAAATATTCAATTAGGATTTAATAAAGTAATAATGTTAAATGTTGCATAGAAAAGAAAATTCAAGAACTTGGGATAATAATATAATGCTTGAGGAAGGTTCAAAAGGAACATAACATACTTGTTTACTAAGATGTGATATACATCTGAAATAGCCTACAAGCAGAAGTAATGACAACCAAAACCAGGACAGAATTCTAACATGTTTGGAACAGACATAGAGCACAATGATAAGGCAGATGCATGTGTGTGTGTGCAAGTATGAGGACTGGTGCGGGAAGAGGTAAAAGAAAAGAGGAAGGAGGTTTGAGTGTTTAGAGGGCCAAAGAGAGGAAAATACAAGCCTGTGGGAAGAGACTGGTGGTATGTCTGTATCAGATTTCCAAGAAGACTGATGTTACCTGCATGAGTTACTTACATTTGTGGTGGATTGACATCAGAATGTCTTTTTTCTACTAGGACCCTGTTTCATATAAACTGTGTCAAGTACAAAGAATTTATTCAACTTTTTAATGCATGAATTCTGAGAGTATTGTCATTATGAAGACACCTTATGCAGTCATTTCTATGAATAATGATTCATCTATGGCTGCCAGATGTGACTGTCCAACATATGGCCTCCCACTTGCTGGCCAGAATCTGGCCTGTTCCTTTCTCTATGTACCAGTGAGAATGTAGCCCAGTGGCTGCACTACTAAAAAGGACTTTGAGGTCACACTGTAATAACTTATGTCTTGTCTTCTTGCACTGTAAAGGTCTCAGAGAGTGTGAGCAGTACAATGCATCAACTTCTGTGTTATCAAAATCTCGCAATCTTTTGAGAACACCTGGAACATTTGGACTCTTTGCAGCTCATGTTTTCTGAGAGCACATAGTACCAAAACAGAAGAAATCAATCATTATGGGGCTGACTGTAGATGGCGGCAAGCAAGGTGGGGGGAAGGGTAATCTGAAGTCCCTAAATGTCATGACCCTGGGCTAGGGCCCTGATTACCCATGCCTTGAGGTGGCCATGAGAGTAGCCAGATATTTTGGTCAACAGTTTCATAAGTTTTGGTGGCAGTTTGGATTTTTACAAAACTTGGTGTTATGACATAAGTGTCAAATTAAGAATTGGTCTTGTAAAATCCAAAGAGGAAGATATGCAGGTCTGGAATAGCCTAGCAGTGGTGATTCTACTGACCAGCACTCTAACAGAATTTAAACATGCTTGGGACAGATATAGAGGGCAGCAATAGGAACAGGGCTGAGAAGTAAGGTGGAAGATATGGTAGGGGAAAGAGCTGGTGTTGGATTAAATATTGGAATTCATATGCTCATCTATGTTAAGGCAGCGTGGGCTTGTCTCGTGCTGCCGATGATAACGGGAGGCATGCGAGTGAGGCTGCGGGAAGGAGAGCTAGTGGGCAAACAGAAGGGGAGGGAGAGGTATGGCAGCCAATGGCTTGGGTTAATTTTGAATTGGGACTAGCCATTTGTTGCCATAGTGATGGTAAGCAGGGGCAGCCGTTTCACGCCTCAGTTGGTACGGGAACGGCTGAGGCAGAGGGCAAGCAGCTTTTGTTGCTAGCGATAGTTTCAGGTTGGTTCGCACTAGTCAAATCCTTAATCAGAATTAAAGTAGTACTTATAAACAAAGCTTAGTTTTCAGTGATTTTATACAGTTTTGTTCGCTGTTAATTTTATTTTCCTCTATCCTTCATGGATAAGAAAGTGTGGAGCGAGGCTGCCGTGTCCGCCCCCCCGGGCTTGAAGATAGATTGTCCACCTGCCCTTCCCGAGTGGGTGGATTTCAGGAGCTTGCTGCCGATGCTTCTCCCGGCCAGCCCGTGAGGCGTGGGGGGAGGGTTTCCGTCAGTCAGCATAGGGCGTTTCCGGTTCCCTCCCCCCCAGTTATCCCATCTTACCAGCTGCAGTCGACAGGGACCCATTCCATTCCCAAGCCTCCAATTTCTATGATGACGGACTTGGGAGAGAATGGTCCCGAGTCTGCTGATGTGGATCCCCCGGCGCCTCCATTTGTTTGCGTTTACAGTGAGTCATCTTCTGAAGCAGAGGCAGAGGTTTCCCTTAACGCCTCTGCCTCACTGTTTGGAGATGGTCAGGGTGAGGAAGTCCCCTCCCCTCCTGGTGCGTGTTCATGGGCCGTTGCCTCACAATGCCGCGCCCGTGCACTGAGTAATTTACTTGAGGGGAGGGGCGGAATTAGGAGGGCTGGAAAAAGGGGGGTAGGCAGAGGAAAAGCATTGAGAGTCCGGAGTGCGCGAGGCAAACACAAAACCCCGTTAAATAGGGGTGAGCACCTTTTGCCTTTTAATGCTTCGGCTGCTGCTAGTGAAGCACAGCTTGTTGCTGAGGGGAGAGGTGCAGCGGGTTACTGAGAGAGGAGTGGTGCAGCACATGAGAGGTGCAGGCATCAGTGCTCGCAGAGCTAGAGTAACAGGGCGACCTGAAGCTCCTAGGAAGCTTCACACTCAAACCCCCCCTACTTTCAGTAGTTTAGCGGTTAGGCAATTTCAGAATGATCAGGATTTAGTCAGGGGTGGTCATCAGGTTGGGTTCAAGAGTAGGTCTGTTCATGTGGAGAAGGCTGAGTTGGTTAATGCCCCTGTTTTAGGAAAAGGTTCCAGGAAGCAGGATAGGGGAAACTTTGGAGGATGGCCAGTTTGGCGTAGTCAGGAGTGAGGAGGTACTGCGTTTGTTCCCAGTGCAGGTCCGGCGGGTTTAGGGGCAGGTAGCTTAAGATCAGGTGACTTACTTGAGGGAAGGAATTTAGAGTGTAAGAGGAAAGGTAATAAAGGTGCAATGGCTGGGAAGTATGTGGTAAAAGGGGTAGGGAGGACATCTTTTCTTTCAGAGATGGTGGATGAAGTGGTGCCTGGGACTTCGAGACAAGAGGTGTGGAGAGCGCGGGATTTCCAAGGAGCAGATCATGGTTGGGAAAGAAGTGATTCCACATTGGGAGGACGGAATGCAGAAGGATGCGGAGTACAAGAGACCTCGGCAGGTGCAGGTGAGAAGGAGCATGAGGATAAGCCTGGGCTAAAGGGAGGACTAAATGGAAAAGAGAACTGTCCTCTTCCAGTTCCACGTCAAGCTCATCCAAAACTTTGGATATCTCTTCTGACTCAGGGCCTAGGTACAGGGAGGTCCTTGAAGAAGGGCCAAAGCATGGGGAGGGTCATTCTGCCACTACTTCCTTATCGGAGTTATGGGAAGGAGTGCTAAGGAGACTTCATAGGCGTATTAGAAAATGAAAGTATGTAAATATATTTAGGTTACTGGAGGGATGTAGGGGGAGTAAAAAAGAGCAAGAAGAAGGATACGAAGAAGTACAAAATGTCAGGAGGCCCCAGGGTGGCCAAGAACATAGTTAATTGGGTGTGGGGATTTTTGTGTTTAGCTAGTGTAGTGGGTCATTACGATCCCTCACAGCATGGAGCTTTGCTGTCATATGCGGACAGCATACTAGGTGCGTTCAGAGATTATGAAGGTTGGGCATGGCTCAACTATGACGAAAAGTTTAGGGACAATGTGGCTGGGACTAGAGTTATGTTGTGGGGTTCACAGGATATTCACCTGTGGCTCACTCAAATGACATACAAGGGTGTTCGTTCAGCAAAGGGTGTGGCTCAGGGGAGCGGGGGGTATGGGGGAGCAGTGGGGTCTGGGGGGGGGGAAGTGCAGTTAGTTCCTTTTGGGCAGCAGGAAGTAATAGTAAACTTAGCTCAGGTATCAAAATGGGAGCAGGAGGTGGTGACATGTATTGACAGTATAACAAAGCAGCCTGCCTTTTTCCAGACTGTAAGTTCCGGCATGCTTGTTTGATATGCGGGCGGGGGAGAGGCGCACCCCACTACCAAATGTACACAGGGTGCCGGAGGACCCCCCCCCCTCCATCAGGGGAAATAAGGCATAATGTCTTGCATTGTAAAGTAAAATCGCCTATTTCTTTGCAAAGTATGGAAGAGTGGTTGGGGTTTTATCCTGATCATTCAGTTGCAAGTTTTTTATTGAAGGGTTTTCAAGAGGGTTATGTTATCCTGTATGTAGGTCCAGAGAAAGCGGTCAGGGGGAGAAATGCTCAGTCGGCAAAACAACATGCAGATATAGCATGAGCAAAAATTCAAGCGGAAATTTGTTTAGGGCAAGTGGTAGGGCCTTTTGCGTCCTCACCGCTTGGTAGCATGCATGTTTCCCCTGTAGCGGTCATCCCTAAAAAGGCTCAGGGTAAGTTTCGTATGATCTTAAATCTGTCTTACCCGAGAGGTCGGTCAGTGAATGATTTTATTTCATGGGAGTTTTCTTCAGTGCGTTATACATTTTTTGATGAGGCGTTGCTGTTGGTGCGGCGGGCCGGTAGAGGGGTATAAAAAAGACTCTAAATAAATAAATAAATAAATAAATAAATAAATAAATAGCTAAAGCAGATATTGAATCTGCTTTCCGCTTGTTGCCCATTCATCCGTGTAGTTTCCCTTTATTAGGTTTCTGTTTCAAAGGGCATTATTTTGTTGACAGGTGTTTGCCGATGGGTTGTGCCGTGTCATGCGTGTTTTTTGAAGCTTTCAGAATATTTGTGCAGTGGGTGGTAGTGCAGAGTACGGGTTATGATTCGATACTGCATTACTTAGATGATTTTTTCTTTGTCGGGCCGAGTGAGTCAGGTTTATGTCAGTGGCAGTTGGATGATTTCTTGCAAGTGGCACAATACTTAGGTGTGCCCATAGTGTCGAACAAGACAGAGGGTCCTGTAACGAGACTCACCTTTTTAGGTATTGAGTTAGATTCAGAGGCCATGGAGTCATGTTTGCCTTTGGACAAATTAGAAAAGTTAAGAGGCTTAGTCAGTTAGTGCGTAAGGCGTCCAAGGTCACGTTATGGCAGATGCAATCCTTAATCGGTGCCTTGAATTTTGTGTGTCGGGTGATTCTGATGGGTAGGGCATTTATTCGGCGGCTGTCAAGTGCTATGGTTGGTGTCAGAGCAGGTCATCACTTTATTAGGGTGACAAGGAGAGTTAAGGACGAATTAAGTGTTTGGGAAGTTTTCTTAGTATCATTCAATGGCATGTGCATCATGCAAGGGGAAGAAGTGTCAAATCATGATATTGAACTTTTCTCAGATGCAGCAGGAGGATGTGGCTTTGGCCGGGTGAGTGGATAAATGAAGGGCTGATCAAGAATATACAATTTTTGGAATTGTTTCCCATAGTAGTGGTATTGAGTATTTGTGGAAAGAAGCTGGCAAATAGGAGAGTACTGTTTTGGTGTGATAACTTAGGGGTGGTACAAGCTATCAATAAGCAGTCAGCTAGATGCCCAAGGGTGTCTGCTTTGCTTCGGGAGCTTGTTTTCCTTTGTTTAAAGTGGAATGTGAATATTAGGGCCAAGCATGTTCTGGGTGCCCAGAATTTAATTGCAGATGCACTCTCTCATTTTAAGTGGCAGGAATTCAGAGAGCATGCTCCGGAAACAAATTTGACGGGGGACCCTTTTCCAGACCATCTTTGGCAACTAGGACAGATGAAGCATGGATGTTGATCAAGCAGCCATTGGTGCCTGCAACTTGGGCATTTTATCTGAATGGTTAAGGAGTAGTAGCAAGATATCTATCCTCAGCTGGATGGCTAGGGGACCCTGTTGATGATGAAATCATTATACAATTCATATTGGGGTCCAAATGGAAAGGATATTCGTTGTCAACTGTACAAGTGCAGATCGGAGGGTTTTCCTTTTTCCAAAAGCTAAAGGGATGGGGTAACCCAGCAATGAGTTTTATAGTAAAAAGAGTGTTGGGAGGTTGGACGAAGGAAAAGGGGTACGCTGTCGACAGGCGGCTTCCCATCAGGTATGATGATCTCATAGTAATGGTGGGACATTTGAACAGGGTATGTTGGTCCTAGTACGAGGTTTTGCTGTTTAGGACGGCTTTTGTGATTGCATTTTTTGGGGCTATGAGACTGTGCGAGTTAGTAGCTAGTTCCAGGGCGAATAGTTCTAGAACAGGGATGATGGGAAGTATTGTCTGGGTATGCAGTTGACCAGTGTCAGTGTGCAACAGGGTAGGGATCATTTCTTGACTTTGGTACCAACAGTGGATGTGTTGGTTTGTCCGGTGCAAACTATTCAGGAGTTTGTTCGCTCGAGGCCGAATGTGCCAGGTTTACTGTTAGTGCATGAGGATGGATCGCCGTTGACGGTTTTTCAGTTTGCGCATGTGTTGAGAAGAGTGATTCAAGGTTTGGGTTGGAATACAGAGCATTACACGTCCCATTCTTTTCGGATAGGGGCGGCGACATCCACGGCAGAAAGGGGGATTGTCCGGTCAGGCGATTCAATCAATAGGTCAGTGGAAGTTCAAAGCCTTTTTGTCTTATGTAAGGCATAGTTATAAGACTGCAGGGAGGGCAGAGGACTCGAGATATTAACAGTTGTTTCTTTCTTTCAGAATCGCGGGAGAGTCAGAGGGGTCAGGAATGTGCCTGGGTCGTGGGCCATTCTTTTCTGCACTGGGCTCAGCGCAGGGCTGAGAGGAGGCCGTACGGACAACATTTGACTTTGGATACCAGGAACTGGATCATCAATTGGTTTAGCCAATTGAGTGTGGGGTACCAAAAATTATAATAATTTCTTTGGGGCATAATGATATAGCGGATTGTTCATGTAAGGATATGGTAGCAAAGGTAAGAAAGGATTTCTCGTTCCTTATGAATGGGATGCCGAATACTCGGTTTGGTTGGTCGGACATAATAGTTCGGCTGCAATATAAAGACTCGGCTTTATGGCATAAAAGGGTTAAAAAGATGAATAAACAAATTGGGACATGGTTGGTGAAGAATGTTGAGTTTTGGGTAAAACATGAGTGGTCATGGGAGGTCATACCTGGTCTCTTCAGAAAGGATGGTGTCTATTTGTCAGACGTGGGTATAGACTTATTCAATAACACGTTGCAAGAGGGATTGGAGCAGGTGATTGAAGTGAGATAGGGGCCACAATAGGGGGAACAAGGGTAACTATGTTGTCCTTGTTCTGTGGCGGTAAACCCGAGCCCAATGTTGTTGATTTTGTTATTGTATTGTTAAAATGAATTTTGGGGGGGGGATTTTGTGTAGCATGGGGGCTGCTACATGAGATGGCCAATGAGCAAGAGGGGGGCCGATGCTCAGAGGCCATGGCACTTACCTATGCTGGGAAGGGGTGGGGTAAGACAAATGGTGGACATTGGAGTAGCTCTACCACTGGGCTGTGCTTGGGGACAAGGCATTCAAGATATGAAAAAGGGGTTTGGTTATTGTTAAGATTGTATTGAAAGTACTGCTTGGGTTAAGTTGCCACCTTTATTTAACCAAATAAAGTTGTTTGTGATTTGTATGGATGAAAAGGGAGGGGGGGAGGATTTGAGGCTGGGAAGTGAGTCTTGCCTCTCCCAGTTAGTTAAGGCAGCACGGGCTTGTCTCGCGCTGCTGATAATGGGAGGCATGCGAGTGAGGCTGCGGGAAGGGGGGCTAGTGGGCAAACAGAAGGGGTTGGGGAGGGAGGAGGTATGGCAGCCATTGGCTTGGGTTAATTTTGAACTGGGACAAGCCATTGGTTGCCATAGTGATGGTAAGCAGGGGCAGCTGTTTCGCACCTCAGTTGATGCGGGAACGGCTGAGGCAGCAGGCAAGCAGCTTTCCCACCCTCCCTCCCTAATATGGGGGCATAGTCGCAGTGGTGGCGGTAAACCCAAGCCCAATGTTGTTGATTTTGTTATTGTATTGTTAAAAGGAATTCAGGGGTGGGGGGGGGGGAAATCTTGTGTAGCATGGGGGCTGCTACATGAGATGGCCAATGAGCAAGATGGGGGCTGATGTTCAGAGGCCGTGGCACTTACCTACGCTGGGAAGCGGCAGGGTAAGACAAATGGTGGACATTGGAGTAGCTCTACCACTGGGCTGTGGTGGGGGGCAAGGCAGTCAAGATATGAAAAAGGGGTGGGGTTATTGTTAAGATTGTATTGAGAGTACGGGCTCGGGTTAAGTTGGAAAATAAACTGCGGCCTTAATTTAACCAAATAAAGTTGTTTGTGATTTGTATGGATGAAAAGGGAGGGGGGGGGGGGAGGATTTGAGGTTGGGGAAGTGAGTCTTGCCTCTCCCAGTTACTAAAGTGGTAGAGAATCTGAAAGGAAGACAACTGGGCAGACTGAGTGGGCCAATTATTATTTATTTATTTATCTATCTATCTATCTCTATATATTCTTTCTTCTTTTCCAAAAGGCTCAAGGTGAGGAACAAATCAACTATAAAAAAAATCATAAATATCATAAAACCTGGTCTTCAGCAACTGCTGAATCATTAACTCTGAAACTGAAGATATGTTATGTAAAATCTGAAAAGCTTTCTTTCTTTCTGGAATTTCACATGACCTGTCACCACAGGATACAATAAAACCTCCTTCAGTATAGCAGTATAAATGTTTCATCTTTATTTTTGCACCTAGCAAAATTGTCAAATGAGCATGAATCAACAAGGTTAACATATTTCACTTCAGTTAATTATCCTGAGCTGTCCCAAGAAACTAGGTTTTAGTTTGTAATCTGAGGAAATCTGCTGTTCTAGTATTAAATCCTTTCCACAGTCTGGCGATTATCAGCTACATTTTTGTACAGGAGAGAATTAATGCCACATACTGCTAAGCAGCTTTGAAGTAAGAAGGCCTAACTGACCCTGGACCTGCAATAACTCTTGTATTGATCCAGTAAGATTAAAAGAAGCTGCAGTCGTATGAGCTTTTTTACTTTTTATATTCTGAAATGATCCCTGCTTCAGATTGAACTCTGTTTTGTGTAGGAGACTTAAGGTAACTCTGAACTGCTGCTAAGTGTGAACCTAAAATCCAAAACATGAATCTCAATAAACACTGAATTCCAACTTATGAAAATCAACAGAGACTTTTATAAGGAACTAAAATAATATGATCACACTGGCAGTACAGTAGTAATAAAGGAAACAGAGTATTGTTTCCCCAGATATCAAAGCATTATTCTGCAAAGATATTATATTTATATTTAATTGATTAATAAACTAGTATGTTTCTAGTACTAGTTATTTGTAAAGTGCTATCAGACGCACTCAGCCCTGTGTTGATACACATATTTTTCACTTTTTTAATAGTACCCAAATCAAGTTATATTTGAAAGCCTTAGGTAAATAAAATTGGAAAAAAAAAGCCCCTCTATATCCACAGCCATGAATTTATTCCAAAGCATTTTAGTCTGCGTGCACATCTTCATCACGTCAATGATAATTAAATCTCAGAATCACAGGTGATGTCCTCACACAGTCTCTCTTGCTGGCTCCCACTGGGCCAATGAAGCAGGCTTCCCTGTGAGGCCTGTTAGCACAGATCAGGTGGTAATGTGGAGGGACAGATGAGCTTTAGCTGACAGATGGTAGGATGACCTGGAAAACCTGCCCCCTTTTCTGGGATCAGGCAGCAGCTGACAGGTATTATTTCATAAAATAACGTCTAAAAGGAATCGCCAGGGTCCTCGCATTAATCTGAGGCTGCAACCAGCCATGTAACGTTTATGTCAGAACAAATCTGTCTCTATGCAGAAGAGGGAAAGTGGTTTTTGATGAAGTTGTTCATAAATTTTAATATAATATGCCTGATGGTGTCAGATATAGTCTCATATCTCTTTTATATTTAAAGGCTCTAGTGAAACAGAAATAGTCAATCTTCAACAAGCTCTTTTAAATAACTAAAATGTTAACTAAGGATACCTGACTGCTTTTTTTATATTTCAATAAAAGACTTGCATTGTAACAAATTGGATCTATAATTACAATAATTTTAACTGAATAAAATACATTGTATGGATAAGACCAAATAAGGGATATATTTGTGCTCTTATGAAGTTGCTTTTAATGGCATTAAAAGTATGGTTTAGAAAAAATATGAATTTAGAAGCACATGAGCAAAAGGATAGAAAATTCTATAATCAACCCCCCTCATATTTCTGCTAGGAAACCTGGACTGTGAATGAATTAAATGCCATTACATTTCCTCCCTGGACAAATTATATTTGCAAATCAGGTTAATTAATGAAGGTCTCAGTTCAATACCTGTATGGCATTTGAGTTTGCCAGCTATCTGGGATATTCATTCACTGGAGAAGAGTTGAGCCTTTGTTTCTTCTTCTTTCTAGGGATCACATTTTTCAAATATGCAATAAATTTATTCATAATTTGCAAAATCAATAGATCTAATATTAGGATGGGAACAGCCAATCTAGCAATTACCAGTCAAACGAAGCCTATATAAATTTAAGCATCTTCTTCTTAGCTCCCTTTGTTCTGCATCAAGGTTTTCAAGCATGATAATATTTTTAGTACTTTTATCACATTATGTCTTATCCTCGGAAAATAAAAAAAAAGTATGATACTTGAGATAATTCTATTTACTGACATATTATTAATGGATTAATAATATACATTTTATCCAGAGAGGCTTACAACACCTTTACATTTTTATTGTCCTTGTACACATATGCATATATACATACAACCCAAGAGTCAAAAGGTTGTTAGTGTATTTTTAACACTTGATTTGCAGATAGGAGGGGGGGAAACAACAGTATTATTAATTATCCAGTCACAGTTGGTTAAGATGGAACACAAAGACAATAAGTGACATAGTGAAAATTCAAACCCACATGTTTGCCTAATGCCTATTGCCTAATGGTGTCTACCACAATGGCGGATGGGTTAGGTAAAGATGTGTAAACCTCCAGGGACTGCAAATTAATTTAATTCAATAGCCAGAAACAGTAAATAGATTTTTACATGGATCACAGTCTAATCTACAGAGATTTTTGAATTGGAATGAAATCAAAATTAATTAGCTACATTATTTATTTATTTGCTTTTACATATCTAGTCCACTTTTCCAAACCAAACTCTTATTTAGAAACAGCAATTACATGATAACAATTTTCCACCATCCTCACTGGCTTTATCTCAAAAAGGATAGAGATAGATTAGAAGCGGCCTAGAGAAAGGCAACCAGAATTGTGCAGGGTCTGCATCAAAAGCGATACGAGATGAGACTGTATGACCTCTCTCTCTCTCTCTCTCCTCTCTCTCTCTCTCTCTATATATATATTTAAAGAGAGAGGGAGGAAAGAAGAGATGGGTTATAAGATTCAGACTAAATTCTTGAAACATTTTAATAATGCAACGGAATCACATATTTTTCAATGGCAAAGAAGCTGTAGAATTAGGGGCCGTGATAAGAAGCTCCAAGAGGTAGACTTAGGAACAACATCAGGAAATATTTTTTCAAGGAAACGGTGGTGGATGCCTGGAATGGTCCTAGAAGAGGTGATGGTGAAGACAAGAACGGTAATGATATTCAAAAGGGAATGGGATAGACACAAAGATTCTTTAGTGGCTAGAGGAGGGAATTGAACAACCAGGGTAGCCTGTTGTAAATTTTGGTGAAATATTTCTGTATGGGGATAACTTGCACAGAGCAGCAGTTACAACCAGCTAGTGGTGCAGTCAAGGAATCCATCTGGGTATATCTTACAGTTACCATATAATTTAGCTATCTGGCTGTTTACATTAGTTCAATGAAATTTGATCAAGTTAACTGATGATGGAAATAGTACAGGAGCAGTCCATTCATGTGTTTCTATGGTCTGGATGGGCCCTCAATGTACCAGAAGAAGGAATGAATAAATTTCCAGGGAAGGGAAGTGTGTAGGATCTTGTCATCACTTTAAGGTAACTTGCAGGGATCGGCAGTTACAATCTTAAATACTTTGCTAAACAGACTAGAGGGGCTATTTTGGTCTTTGCTGACATTTACTATGATACAATGAGAACAACAATTTTGCGCAGCAGCATGAGTGATGTTGTAGTTGCATCAAATACATCAAGGCTTATTGATTAAGGATTGTAATCCCTTTTCTTCTATTAAGGGTAGTAATTGCTGCCCTGTGCAGATTACCCATGAAAACATGGCTCTTTAGAAAAGCATACAATTTAATGTAAAAGACCAATACACTGATAACCGCTACATCAGTACCAGAGATAATGTTAAAGGAGCAAGCAATAAGTAATGAATGATGTGAAGTATATTGTTAGTAGGATTAGTACTTGCATTTACTGTTAGATCGACCAAGAAAATGCATGAATATGAACTAGATTATATAGAAGCTAGTGTGATATCCTAAAATATTTATGATTATGAACTAGACTATGTATATACTGTGGTGATGAACTAGAAGATGAATATTGACACATAGTATGTGATCGTTGATCATGAATATGACTGTGGATATTTGTAACGATGGTTTATAAAATGCCCAAACAAATAAATAAATAAATAAATAAATGCATAGCAGTTCCCAGACTGTAAAAGTCAGGGACCTCATTGCGGTAGTCTGAATCCAACTCCACTCCCCCACCCCCCATCATTGAAATGGAAAGCAATGTTGCAGTTGCATCAAAAGTATCAAAGTTATTAGTTAAGGGTAGTAACCGCCACACCAGCAAGTTACCCCCATGCCCTCATTTCTTCATTTCCATCCTCTAGCCTTAAGGTATCCACAGTGTTTATCTCATGCCCCTTTGCATTCTTTGACTATTTTGTCTTCACCAACTCCTTCGGTAGGGCATTCCAGGCATCCACCACTGTCTCCATGAAGAACTATTTTCTGGTGTTGGTTCTGAGTCATCCCTCCTGGAGTTTCATTTCATGAGCCCTAGTGGTTCGTGCATCATTAAAACCTTTCAGTTATCTGAAGGTCTGTATCATATCTCCCCTGCAGCTCTTCTCTTCCAGGGAATGCATACTCACATCCTTCAGCCTCTCTTCATAAGTCTTCTGATACTGACCCCTCACCATGTATAACTGTTAGCCCCGCCCCATAACACCCCTAGATTGCCCCTTTTTTACACATGTATATGTGTTTATGAAAGTGAACATATGCATGTATTTTGGACTTTTATAAAATACAAAATATACCAGTAGAGGCTACTGATGTAAGACTGTTATATTTTATGTATGCAACGTTTTAAAAATCCAACTTTATGTTACTACGGTATAAGGAAAGCATGATACACACAAACTAACTTAGATAAAAATAAGATAAAATAAACTAATACTCAAAGCCTACCTAACTAATGAGCGTAGCAGAACTCCTATCAGCTCCATCCCTGCATTGCTGCTAACTCAATAGCTTTCTGTTTCATGAATGCTGCTACAAACGGCACCCTGCAGTAGCCAACCTGTGCTTTTAGCCTCTGCTTTGCTTTTAACATATTAGCTACTTTTATCACAACCTTCCTTACCATGGTCTGAATAAACATATTATACATACATTTCTAGGTCAGGTCAATTTCCATTTTTGCTGCAGCCTTCATAGTTCATACATTTCTAGATTTAAGTTCATTTTAGTGGCAGGTCTGCTTTCTCAATGATGACATAAAAATGGTCAGAGATTTAAAATGGAATCATAGAGGCCAATGTTCTGAACTGAGTAACACAATTGGTTAACATGCATTAACAGTGCTGATAATGTGCATAATTTAGCTTGTGTTAGTGTTAATACAAAAGTGATTTTAATAGTGTAATTGTGAGGATCTGTTGCCTTCACCTCCAGCCTGCATGTGGTACTATGAGCTGCTTGGACTATCAATCCAGTCCTCTCACCTCTGTCTCCCTCACTTCTCCCAGCAGCTATCTTCTTTCCTGCCTAGACATGTATTTATACCCAAGCTTTCCCCTCAGTCATTTGCTAGAGCTTGTTCCTACCTCCTGATCCTCATACTTTGGCTCCATCCTTTTTACCTGTATCCAGAAGACTTCTTCATCTCCAGTTTCTACCTTTAGAGTTCCTGCCTGATCTCTTTCCTGTTCTTGGATTCCTGGTGTACTCCAGCTTCTCTCTCTGTTTCAAGTGTCAATCTCATTGCTTGTATTGAGGGCTGACCCCATTTCTCAAGCCTCATCAGCCACTAGTACTTGAGAGCTCAACCCAAGAGGAGGGTGGTTAGCATCAGCAGAAAATGTTCAGCTTTCCGGCTTTCACTGTCATCAGCCTAGATTTGCCTCTTTAGATATTGGGCCACTCTTTCCTGGGGCAACTCGCAGATGACTACCATCACAGTGATAAGATACAAACGTATGCTAACTAGGTCATTATCTATTCATGTACCTAAAAATATCACATATTAACATGTGCAAAATGTAATGCAAATGCATCAATGAAAAAATGTAATTACTCCTAAGGTAGGTTTTTGCATTACCACTCATATTAACATGTGCAATTTTACATGTGTGCTTTACCTTCTGTATTAATGCATTCTCATTTACATCTCATTAATATTACCATTAATATGCATGTTAAATACTATATTAACAGCAAATATTAGTTCAATTTACTTCATCAGCCAAATTAGAAATGCATATGTTAAATCCGCTAATAAATATAAGGGCTGATTCATCAAGGTATTTTTCCATGAATACAGAAAGGGAGAAATTCCTTAGAGATTTGGCCCTATATTTTTTTTTTTATTTATATTCCATCTTTCGGCATTTCAAAGAATATTACATACAGGTATTGTAGATATTTTCCCTAGAGGGCAATGGTCAAATGTTTTATTTGCATTCTAAATAATAGAACAACATAATATAGGTTATTTAATATTATTCACCAGATGTGCCAAGTCTTCTTTTTTTATACTACTCTGGATATGGTTAAACCTAGCATATGTTAACTAGGTCTGACTATAACTAGACTTCATTTTCTATGGAGTCTTGCACTTCAGTTCTGAATTACTGATATCTTAATTATGATTGACCATGTAAATAATGTTAGGTTTAATCACATCTCCATAAAAGTACCATAGCTCATGGCTTGAAATCCTTAGAAGATTTAATTGCTTTTTAATCACAAAGGCTTTGATTTAATGTTAATGTTAATTTTGGCATTAAACTGCAATGTGAACTATTTTCTTGCAAAGACTAGGGGAAATACTTGATTCATAAAATTATTAAGCCATATCTCCTATGGCACAAATTTGCTTTAAACATGTTCATAATTTCTCAGGGATCAGAATGTTTTCATATATTAAATTGTGGATATTTGGCTTTCATGAATTTCATAATAAAAAGAAAGAATTAGAAAATTATACAACATGAAGTGAAGTAGCATAGTTAGCCTGACCTTTGTCCATTACCACCAGGTCAATAAATTTATAAGTAGAAATAGTACAGTTGATTGTGTAAAAACAGAATACTAAATTAAAACATGTACATCAAGGGCTCTATTTTTGCAAATATTTTCAGTATTCTGTAATTTTGACAAAAAGTCTTTGTAAATAGTAACCCCATATTATTTTTCATTTTAAACCATGTTATGGGATTATATTTTTTTTATTTTCTATTATGAATATGCAACATAGAAAGAGAATATGATGAAAAAAACTGCAAGAAACATTTTCTCTGTTAATTTTCCATTTCTGAAGCAATACCTCATATCTGATGTGATTTCAGGATTTATCCTCCCATAACTAAGGATCCTCTGTAGGGATGTTCATTCATTTAAAATGAATGGGCAATAAAAAATGAAACAGGGCATTTTTGTTTCATTTCATTTAGAATGAAATGAAAGAACATTGCCCCTGAAAATGAACATTTTCATTTGCATTCATTTTCAGATCCCATTCAAGTCTAAGGAGCAAGTAAAACTGCAGGTATTATTTCCTTCTTAAGGCAAACCATTAAAGCCAGACTGAATGGAGCCAGGGAAGGAAAGGACAAGAAAGAAGAATGATCATACAAGGCTACACATTTTTTCAAGCAGTCTATCACAGCTGATACCTGCATGGATTGACAATGAGTTCCACATTTTTATTTTCAACCTGAAATTTAAAGCAAGGATGTAACTTTGTGTAGGCATCATGTCTTTTTCTGCTGGATTTCAAACAGAAAGGTTATGTTTTCTGAAATTCTTTCTCAGAGCCAAAGAGCGAGTTAATACAAAGATTGGCCCAAGGTGAGAGGTGTGGCCGCCCACGGGGAGGAACCCCACTGGGCCTCACCATCAGGAGTCGAGGTCTATAGCAGCAGGTGACACAGCTCAGGGAGTACAGAGAGAGCAGGAGACTGGGGTGTGGATACGAATGCCAGTGTAGGTCCTCCTAGTGGTGAAGTACAGAGCAGGCCCCGAGGAGCAGGGAATGCAAAGCAGGGTATGGAGGAGTGCTGAGGAAATGACCCCATGAGGCGGAGCCATGGGGTGTCAGCACAGGAGGAATAATGTAGGCTACTCGAGGAGCAGGGAAGCCCAGGGGTCTCTGGCAAGGCATGTGGACATTACCCCGAGGAGTGGGGGAGAGCAGGCACAGTCTTTGACGTGGAAGCTGGATGCCACCCTGAGGAGCGGGGAGCATCGTGTAGTCACTGAAGTACACAAGGCACTGCCCTGAGGAGTGGGGGAGGGGCACGGCCGGTCACTGAAGTGCACAAGGCACTGTCCCGAGGAGCGGGGAGGGCAGCACAGTCACAGACATAAAGACAATGGCCCGCAGAGCAGGATACACCAATGTTGAGTCCCCACGGACCAGAGTAGTAAGGCAATGGCCCGCAGGGTGGGGTACACCTATGTTGAGTCTCCACGAAGCAAAGAAGTGAGGCTATGGTCCGCAGAGTGTGGTACACCAACGCTGAGTCTCCATGAGTAGAATAGTTCCAGAAGCGACCCAGAGGAGCAGGGAAACTGGCAGGCAGCGACCGAGGTGCAGGGCCCTCCGAGGAGCGGATAGCCAGAGCCCGGAATGAGCCCCCAAGGAGCGGTTACCCAAGAGTGTCTCACGCCAGGTGGTGCAGGATTCAGGAACCAGCATCTGAAGAGAGATCTGCAGGATTCAGCAATGAAGGAACTCGTTGCCAAGTCAATTAGGACCAGGCTCTGGTGGTGCTTAAGAGTCCAGGGCTAGTGATGTCATCAAGGGGAGATGCCTCTGAGGTTCCTGCCCTGGAGTCCTTAAAGAAGGGCCATGTAGCGCATGCACGTGATTAGGAAGGCACGGAGGAGACATGGCAGTTGGTGGCATTCCTGCTGCCCTGGGGGTTCCTGGAACAGGGCAATGTGCATCAGAAGCAGATAGCCACAGCCGTGAGTTCACCCAAGGAAGAGAGGGCGGCAGCACATGAAGTGAGTAAGAGTGGTCGCAGCTGTCTGTGACCGACAATCATAACAGAATGGAAGGAGAAATTTAAGCAAGTAGGACTGTGCTGTTTTCTCTTTATACAATGTTACTGAGAAGATGCTGTAATTTTCTGTTTTATTACAGAGTTACTGAATTATTGAAAAGGCAGGAATAAGAGGGTGTTTTTCTGTGGGTACTTGCAGCACAAAAATAAATATATATATATATCTTTTTATTTTAAGAGCTGCAGTGTCTCTGATGACCAGTGACCACCATATAGACTTGGTAGAACACCATCCTCTCTTTTCTTTGTTCTCTAATTTTCCTTAAATGGGAAAAGGAGTCAGTGACTACAGTGTATATGTGACTTTTTTTCTACCTGTGCCCTTGCTTACTGGGGAGTCTATAAAGTCATAATCAACAAGTAATTAGTATATGCCACACTTTTTAACAAAAGAGACTATGTACTGTCTGTGTGCACCATACCACATTGGTACTACTGCAAAGTACAACAGTACATTACATCTACTGTAATAATAAAAACCCTTAGCCACTATTCATGACTGAGTGACTTAAATTCCATCATTCCACAGGGAGCAAATGGTAGATCTGATGGTAGCACTAGTTGCAACAATAATGGGGAAGGAAGAAGGAAGCACAAATAACACTATCTTGAGTTAAGGGAACAGTAAGTTTACTTTTCTGAGCATACCTCTGATTGCTTTATAGTGCCCTTAGGGGTACCACAGGGTTCGGTTTTGTCATCAGCCATTTTCAATATTTATCTCTAAGACCTCTTTGTAATATATTGGATTAACATTCTATCATGTTCAGAATCTATGCTGATGATATACAACCTTATTTCTCTGTTAAGAGGGATTTACAGTATCTTTAACACTGAACACTGTTGCTCATTGTTTGTCACTTATTCATGGTTGGATATGTTAGAATCATTTGTTATTGAATGTTAGTAAATCAGAGGCCATTTGTTTTTCACAATGGGATGAACTTCAGGTTGGGCAACTGCTGAATTCTCTCTCTGTTATAGTATTCCAGTTCAGTTCTGGGACACAGTGCAAAATTTGGGAATTTTATTTGATTCAAAGCTCTCATTTAAACCCCACATAGAACAAATTCTTAAAAAAGGCTATATTAAATTATGCATGCTCCTTAAGGGATGTGCAGAGGGACGCCATACGTTGCATTCGGTATTCGTATTTATTGGGGGGGGGGGGCAGATACGTTGCATTCGGCAAGGGGAGCCCCCGATACGTTCATGCATTCATTCATATTCGTTTCCTGGCTAAAATTAAATTAACTACAACCCCCACCCTCCTGACCCCCCCAAGACTTACCAAAACTCCCTGGTGGTCCAGCGGGGGGTCCAGGAGCCATCTCCTGCACTCATGCCATTGGCTGCCGGTATTCAAAATGGCGCCGATAGCCTTTGACCTTACTATGTTACAGGGGCTACCAGTGCCATTGGTCAGCCCCTGTGACATAGTGAGGGCAAAGGCTATCGGCGCCATTTTGATTATTGGCAGCCAACGGCCCGTGCAGGAGATGGCTCCCGGACCCCCGCTGGACCACCAGGGACTTTTGGCAAGTCTTGGGGGACCCTCTTGACCCCCACAAGACTTTCCAAAAGTCCCTGGTGGTCCAGCAGTGGTCTAGGAGCGATCTCCTGCACTCGGGCCGTCGGCTGCCAGTAATCAAAATGGCTCCGATAGCCTTTGCCCTTACTATGTCACAGGGGCTACCGGTGCCATTGGTCAGCCCCTGTCACATGGTAGGAGCACAAGATGGTGTCGGCCAATGGCACCGGTAGCCCCGTGACATAGTAAGGTCAAAGGCTATTGGTGCCATTTTGAATACTGGCAGCCGACGGCATGAGTGCAGGAGATGGCTCCCGGACCCCCCGCTGGACCACCAGGGAGTTTTGGTAAGTCTTAGGGGGGGTCAGGAGGGTGGGGGGTTTGTTTAAATTCGCTCCTTTAGATGGCCGAATAATTTGGTGAAGATTTGTTGTATTCATGGGGAATTGCGATACGTTTCGCTTCCCCACGAATAGAACGAATATGACCCTATACGTTGCGGATTACCAATACGTTGGAAACGAATGCACACCCCTATGCTCCTTCATCTAAAACTGATTATAGAATGTAGTGATATTGGAGTTATTGTGGAAGCCCAACATACAACAATTTGTTGTATGTTGGGCTTCCATCTTCCAAAATCATGTTTTATAAAATTTTGCTGCCTACCTCAATATGAGTGGGCATAGATGGGATCATGTGACTCTACTTTTGTTTGAGTTGTCAGTAAAGCAGATAGTGGAATTCAAAATTTAAGTGCCCTGCAAATGAATGGCCCTTCTTACCTTGCTGACCTTTTAACTTTGTATAATCCCTCACAGACATTATTCTCCCAAGCTAAAAATCTCTGCCAAGTTCTCTAAGCTTATGGTAACAAGAACTGAGTATTCTCCATCAAGGGCCCTGATTTCTGTAATGCTTTGCCTGATTTTATATGTGCCTCGGAGGATATTTTATTTTTTCATAAGTATTTAAAGGTGTTTTTGTTCCAAGTAGCCTTTGGCAGCCCTCTTTCTTGAACCAAAGAAGGAATGTGTTCATATCAGTTCGGGAAAATGTATTTTGTATTTTATGACTATGTTTGTTTTTAATTGTGATTTATGAGTTTTCTTTTCAATTTTATGTTATTATGTGTTTTGTTTTGTAATCCACTCAGCATGAAATTCAGTATGAGTGGAATATAAATGATTTTAAATGAATAAATAAATACTGATGATAGCAGTGAGAATATCAGTACTCCTCCACCCAAAATAAAGAGATACTTTATAGCAGGGGGAAACCACATGCAAGAAGAAAGTTATGTTGGAAGAGCATCTGCCACCTGATCTCACTTTCTGGTTCTATGGTGCAGGGGGATCTTTGCTCTAACTATATTCCTAGCTTCTCTTAGCTTTTCCAGGTATTGTACTGTTGCCTGTCTTCCTCTGTCTGCAATTTCTTGTAGTTTATGAATGCTATCCTTTTTCTTACCGTTTCAACCATTTCTTTACAAAATCAGTGGCTTTTTTTTACCTTTTACCTTTATTTACTTTCCTAACAAAAAGGTTTGTTGTTCTTACAAGGTCTCCTTTTGGTTTTGCCCACTGCTCTTCAACTTCTTCTAGCTTATCCCATTCAGTAAATGACTTCTTTAGCTATCTCCCAACTTCATAAAATTAGTTTTGCTGAAGTCCAAGAGCCCTATCTTTGAATAAACTACTACTGCCTGCATTCTAATACACCATCCATGATTACTGGATTCCAGATGATCCTCACTATGATATCAAAAACACTTTCACCATTAGTAATCCCCAGGTCCAGTTTTTCCCCTCCTGTGTTGGTTCTGTTACCAGCTGCTGGAACAGTTCTTCCTGCAAACAATCCAGAATCTCTCAGCAAGAGGACACCACAGCCAGGACACCTGGCAGATTGAAATCACCTAGTAATAGCACCCCCCCCCCCCTTTTCTAGCAATTTTGTGAATGTCTTCAATTAAATCTATATCCATTCCATTTGCTTGTGATTGTGGTCTATATATCACACCAATATAAATGGATGTCCTATTCCGTTTTTCCAGAGTAACCCACAGTGCCTCCTCCCAAGCCCTGTAGATCTTTTGCTTTAATATTCTTTTTCATGTGGTCCCTATGTGCCGCAGAGAAGGTGCAGAGTGTATAATATTTGAGAAACTGATGTTTCCTCCCAAGGAAAAATGGTAAAGGTAGAATGGAAAAAAAGTTGTTATCATGGGATAACCGCCATTATAGTGGGTAGCAGTTATAATGGCAGCTATGATCGCATGTGATAAAAGAAGGACTTTTCTCATACATACCTACATTGCCCTGCTGGGCCAAAAAAAACAAAACCCTTTTCTTACCTGCCCTGTCTTCCTAGCTCTTCTATGTGTTAAGGGGGAAGTCTACTAATCATGGTTGCTTCACTGGTCCAGTTACATAGATGTGCGCATATATTCTTAAGCACGTAGGTGCGCGCCAGCGTCCCCTGCCTCATAACTTTATTACTGATATGGATGGTATGTAAGTCTGAAAAGAAAAATTCTAGGCTAGTTCATTGGGCTATACGGGTTGGGGTTAACAGGAGAAAAAGAAGACAAACTAGGGGGATTTGCAACACCTATCCCTAGCCTATGGTCTCCTTCACTGGTCCTCTCCCCTTATGGTCCCTTTCTGAATGCCTTCTCTCCAGGGCTGATGATTCCTTTAGGCAAATTAGGTAGTTGCCTAGAACTTCAAAATGTTGTGGGTGGTAAAACTCCACCAGCAAAAGGCCCAGAGTGGTACTGAGGTAGATCTAATCCTTCCAAAGAAGGAAGTGCTATGGAGGAAGGGGAGTGCATGAGAGATGGTTCACCTAGGGCACCAAATACTCTTGCACTGGCCCTGCTTCTCTCCTGCCCTGCTTCCCCCCATCACTGACTCCTTCCTATCAGGCCGATACAGTATAAATCGCAGTAGAGCGGGCAAGTGCCTGCTCTCCCGGCGCGTGCACAGGACACTCTCCTGTGCACGTGATTCAGAAAAAAAAATTATTCAAATATGGCCCGCGGTAAAAAGAGGCGCTAGTGATACAAGTGCGTCCCTAGTGCCTCTTTTTGGACAGGAGCAGCGGCTGTCAACGAGTTTAACAGCCGACGCTCAATTTTGCCTGCATCGGTTCTCAAACCCGCTGACAGCCACGGGTTCAGAAACTGGACGCCGGCAAAATTGAGCTTCCGGTTTTCAACCCGCGAGCCAATTTAAATTTTTTTTTTAAATTTTTGATTTTTAACTTTTGGGAACTCCGACTTAATATCACCATGACATTAAGTCAGAGGGTGCACAGAAATTTCTGAAAGTAAAATGTGTGGCTTGGCTGCACATTTTACTAACTGAATTGTGCGGGAACAACTAATAGGGCTATCAACATGCATTTGCATGTTGTGGGCACTATTAGTTTTGGGGGGGTTGGACGCACATTTTCGACGCGCTATTACCCCTTACTGAATAAGGGGTAAAGCTAGAGCGTAGAAAATGCGCGTCCAAATGCGGATTAACAGTGCGCTTCACCGGAGCGCACTGTTAACCCGCATATCGGCCTTTAGTGCCTTCCTTCTTGCCATCTCCCCCAGTAGCTTCTTCCTTGTCCTCTCTCTAATAGCCTTCCCACTTGAACCCTTCCTGAGTGCTTTCTCACCTGTTCTTTGTCCACCCATCCATGCTCCCTCCTTGAATGGCTTCCCTCTGCCATCTTCCCCTTGCAGCATCCTCTCCTGTCCTCTCCCTCCTGCACTCTTCCCATGTCCCCTTTATGAATGAACTACCTCCTGTCCTGCTTCCCCCATCCTTGACCCCTTCCCAAGTGCCTTGCAGCTTTTCATCTTTCCATCTCTCACCTGTGTCCTTTTCTCTGAATCTTGCCCGACTGGCCCCTTCCAGAGTGATGCCCATTATGACCTCTTTCTGGGTGCCTTCCCTTTTGCTCTTGTCCCCTCTCATAGCTCATTTCCAAGTTCACTCCCATCTGCACTCCTTCCTGAGTGTTGCCTTCCCCATGGCCTCTTACCAAGTGCCTTCCTTCCAGTCCTGCTTTCCCCCACCCATAGCACCTTCCTGAGTGCTCTTCTCCCTGCCTTTTCTCCATGAGTTTGTCCTCAGTGTTCTCCCTTCTCCACTCTACTCCCCTTGGCTCTTTCTCTGCTCCTTCTTGAGTGCTTGTTTTATTCCTCCTACTCTGTGTGCTGGCTCCCAGATGGCCCCTTCCTCATGCTCTCTTTTCCTCCCCCACCTCCATGGTCATACTAATCACTCAGTACAGCTTTTCTCCCTCACTATCAGCCCAGCAAGGCAACCAGAGCATATGCAGTAGTGCTCACAAATGTTCCTCAGGGTTATAACCCTGCTTGCCTCCTCTTTCTCCTCTAGTCATATCCAATCAATTTAGATTCTGGAAGCATCACATTTCATCTAGTCTTTGTGTGACTTCAAGTTTCTCGTGATGGTATCAATGTCTTATATTCCCATGTCCTCTCTGTGCTGGTTCAGGCTCCTCATGGAAGTGATCAATCCTTCTTTTTCCCATCTCCTTGCCTTGCTGATTTCAGCTCCTTGTAGTTTCAGTCTTCCTCTCCTCCTCTCTACATGGATTTGGGTTTTTCAAAACTGTGATTTTCCTCTCGTCTTGAAATGGGCAGTGTGGGATTAGACAGTGAATTCAGCAAGTAGCCATTTTACGGAGCTCCTCAGAGGAAAGTCCAGTCTTATCTTTTTTTCAGCAGCTGTACTTTGATTATCTCCCTTTGGGTGAATACCCTGTGATGGTTTCACAAACCCCTAGAGGTCCACTGATTCTAGGTTGGGAACCACTGCATTAGTCACTTTTTCTCCTTTCAAAGGAAAGTACATTAAGGAGCCTGGGAAACAAGAACGCATATCCTGTAGGTTTATTTTATACTCTGCATGCATATAAGCTCATATATTATAAAATAGCCGCATATTTTGGCATGAGCCGGCTTACGTGTGTACATGTGTGCCTGCACAGCTGTTTCCAAGTTACCATCTTAGCAGATAAGAATAGCATAAATGTATTTTATATACTTCTTTCAACATTACCTCAATTAAATCTGATAGCAAACTATACTGGAGTCTAAACATCTGAACTGTCAAAATGGTTTTCTTTAGTTTAAGTCAATGATGTTAATGGGAAGCTATATAACAATCATCTGATACAACAGAGATCAATGAATTGTGTTTACAGCTGTACTATACATGCTGTGCAATAGTTGTAAAATTCTGAACTCTTTCTACCCTTACCCAATGGGTTTTATCTGGGAGATCCAGGAGCCTTTTGCTGACTTCAGGGTGATGGGGGTGCCACCTCCCAGGTATATCTTCAGCACCATTGGTTGGCCAGTAGAGGTTGACACTTTAATGGCCAATGTCATCTCTTTCTTATTGTGCCTGAGTGCTCTACTTCCATAGTGAACTCTTGCCTGACTTGCCTTATCAGACAGGAGAGCTGAACTATGGCTATGGGACCAGCCCAAAATACTAGCCTCTTTATATAGCTGGAAAAACATGTTACTGGTGAGAGTATGCTGTAAGTTACCATGACAATCTGTTGTGGTGCCATTGATAGTAATTTTATTTTACAAACTAAGCTATATTTTCTATTTTTTTTAAGTATTAGTAATGGGACCGACATGTTTGTGAAAAGAAGAATGTATAGTAATGAGACATAAAAGCAGTCTGGGAGAATCAAGTGGTCTTTAACTACCGACATCTATATTTCTGTGGCATACAGTATAAAGCAATTTAATGTGATTGCAAGGTTAGAAACAAGGAGGAGTAATGAAGTTCAGTTAAAGAGACCCTTTCACAAAAAAAGGTAAATGCAACATAATGCAAAGTTCAGCCTGATAATAAGATATCATTGTTGAATGATGTTGACTCATGAAAGAATCAACCTAAATACTAATATATTTTAACTGTGCAATAACTGACCAAGTGAAAAGGTGATTTTTCATTGTAAGCTGAGATAGCAACTATTATTCACAGAGCAACCTTTTGTAGGTAACCTGAAGCTATAATTTTTTAACCTGACATTAATTCAGGTCTTCTTTAAAGTACTAGAACATACATTTCACAGACTTAGAAGAAACATATAGCATTACAGGAGCAATTTAAAAAATGTCAAACAAAAAACATTAAAATATATTTAAGAAATCTCCAAACAAAAATATCCAATTGTTAAAAAAGGTTCTCTGGCAACTATGGCTGGGCTGTCTTAAGAAATTGGTGCCCAGGCCTAGGTCTAGGCCTGGTCCCAGTGTCAAGACCCGGCTTGGTCCTAAAGTTGAGGCCTAGTCCAGAGGCCTGGTCCCAGCACCGAGGCTTAGGCTTGGTTCCTAAGCCCTGACTTCAACACAAAGGCATATGCCTATGCCTGATGCTGGGGTCTGGCCTAGAGGCCTGGTCCATTTGCTGAGGCCTAGGCCTGAATCTGAGGCTTGGGTTCAAACACCTGGGCCCATCACTGAGGCCTAGGGTAAATGCCAGGGCCCAGCCCATTGCTGGAGCCCAGCCTGGAGTTTTAATTCTGTTGCTAAGGCCTGGGCACCATCCACTCCAGATGAAGGCACTGCAGTGATGTCCCTTTGTCGTGTCCTTCAAGCAGACAGTATCATATTTTGAAGATCACAGATAGAAGATGTTGGGGCATGGACATGGAAGCAGGCCTCTGGGTCTGTCCCTGGTGTTGGGCCCAGGCCTAGGCCAAAGCTTCAATGATGAGACCAGGTCTCAAGTTTGGGATGCAGCACCAGGTCTGGTCTCATGGAAGCCCAATTTTTTTAAAAGATACAATAAATATGAAAATACTTGAAACGTTGGGGCTATTTTTGTAGGATGCTATTTTCTGAGCTCCTGTGCCTTCTATTCTGGAGCCTTGGTCCTTATTCTCAGTGTTCTTCTGGTTCCTTATCTCACTGACTCCTTCTCTTCAGTCTTCACCTGGTTCCTCATCTTGCTTAGATTCTGTGCCTTCAATATTTATCTTCAGCCTAGCTAGTGCCTAGATACACTCACCCGCCAGTGGCTTGGACCATGGCCAGCCCCGGGGATGTATCAGTCATGTTGTGGCACAGGAGCTCATGCATGCCTGCAATCCAAAAGGATTTTCAGACTGGCCAGAGGGCTACCTCCTAGACACCATCCTGTTGGGGCTGGAGTTCCTAACAGTAATTTAATATTGAGGTTGTGACTTAATTTCGTGTATTATTGTTTTGTAGCAATTTACAAAGATATTGGGTTTCTATTGGGGACGGATTTCTGTTGTACTGGGATTTTGGCTCTAAATTCTGCTTTCAGTTGTTATGAATACAAACTATTGGATTTTTGGTTCTTTATGGCAATATAGATAATTCAGATTCATTGAAAGAATAATGTTGATTTGGATTTGAATATGTGGTAAAATACCAATAGATTTGTCAGCTTTTTCTGGCATTGGAAATATAGAGCTTGATATTCTGTGCTACTCAGCAGAATAAGTAGTGACTTATGTGAAAGTGGCAGTTGCTGAATATCTAGCTATGTTCAGCAGCCACCACTTAGAAAGGACAAGGTAAGGTGCACCATTTTGGAAAATGGTGCTGATTGGGCCAGGTAACAGTGTATGCCCTGGCCCCATCATGGGAACCCTGACTTGAATGTAAGATTCTAGGGGTGGGGTGCCTGTGGTGTGTGCCAAATTTATTTATTTTATCTCTCAGGGTGGGAAGATTGGATGGGAAAGGGCCTAATGGCTGAGGCACAATTGGACATTGTTGCTATCACAGAGACATGGTTGACAGAATCTCATGATTGGAATACAACAATACCAGGCTATAACTTGTTAAGGAAGGACAGAGAGGATAGAAAAGGGGGAGGTGTGGCTCTTTATGTCAGAAACAACATCCAAGCATCTGAGCTACAAGGAAGTTGGGGTAAGGAAGAAGCTCTATGGCTTGACCTAAAAAAAGATGACGGAGCATCCATTTATATTGGAGTGGTTTACAGGCCTCCAAACCAAAAGGAAGAGCTGGACAGAGACCTGGTTGAAGACATCCATAAGATAGGTAAGAAGGGAGAAGTGGTGATCGTGGGTGACTTTAATATGCCAGATGTAGACTGGAAAATCCCATCTGCAGAAACTAAAAATAGTAGAGCGATAGTGGATGCCATGCAAGTATCTTTGTTCAAACAAATGGTGTTGGAACCCACCAGAGAAGGAGCTATACTCGACTTAGTGCTCACTAATGCAGATAATGTCTCAGATGTCCAGGTGGGTGCCCACCTCAGCAGCAGTGATCATCAAACGGTATGGTTTAATATCACTAAAAGAATAGGGAAAAGAACCACAAAGACCCGAGTTTTACAGTTCAAAAACACAGACTTTGAGGAAATGGGGAAGTACCTGGAGGAAGAACTTAAAGGATGGGAGAACGAGAGAGATGTGGATCAGCAGTGGACCAATCTAAAAGGAGCAATCACCAAGGCAACTGCTCTATACTTTAGAAATGTAAAGAAAAGCAAAAGAAAATTGAAACCTATCTGGTTCTCAAAGGAGGTGGCTGACAAAATTAAAGCTAAAAGAACAGCATTCAAGATATATAAAAGATCCCAAAGGGAGGAACACAAAGAAGAATATCTGATTCAACTGAGGGAGACAAAGAAATTAATCAAGTTGGCAAAAAGTCAAGCGGAAGAGAGGATTGCCAAGGAGATAAAAATGGAGACAAAACATTTTTCAGATACATCAGCGAAAAGAGAAAGATCCAAAGTGGTATAGTGAAATTGAAAGGTGGTAATGATCAATGTGTTGAGGAGACGAAGAAAATGGCAGAAATATTAAACGAATACTTCAGCTCTGTGTTCACTAAAGAAGACCCTGGAGAAGGACCATCTCTACACAACAAAAAAGTGGTGGGAAGTGGAATAGATGAAAATCCTTTTACAGTAGAAAATGTGTGGGACGAGCTAAAGAACCTGAAAGTGGACAAAGCCATGGGGCCTGATGGGATTCATCCAAGGATATTGAGGGAGGTCAGAGATGTTCTGGCGGCTCCGCTGTGTGACCTGTTCAATAGATCCCTAAAAACGGGAATGGTGCCGAGTGATTGGAGAAGAGCGGTGGTGGTCCCGCTTCACAAGAGTGGGAACAGGGAGGAGGCTGGCAACTACAGACCGGTCAGCCTCACTTCGGTGGTGGGAAAAGTAATGGAGTCACTGCTGAAAGAGAGAATAGTGAACTATCTACAGTCCGGAGAATTGATGGACCAGAGGCAACATGGATTCACCAGGGGAAGATCCTGTCAGACAAATCTGATTGACTTTTTTGACTGGGTAACCAAGGAATTGGATCGAGGAAGAGCGCTCGATATCATATACTTGGATTTCAGCAAAGCTTTTGACACGGTTCCGCACAGGAGACTGGTGAATAAAACGAGAAGCTTGGGAGTGAGTGCCGAGGTGGTGACCTGGATTGCAAATTGGTTGACGGACAGAAGACAATGTGTGATGGTAAATGGAACCTTCTCTGAAGAGAGAGCGGTTTTAAGTGGTGTACCGCAAGGATCGGTGTTGGGACCGGTCCTGTTCAATATCTTTGTGAGCGACATTGCGGACGGGATAGAAGGCAAGGTTTGTCTTTTCGCGGATGACACTAAGATCTGCAACAGAGTGGACACGCCGGAAGGAGTGGAGAGAATGAGACGGGATCTAAGGAAACTGGAAGAGTGGTCGAAGATATGGCAGCTGAGATTCAATGCCAAGAAGTGCAAAGTCATGCATATGGGGAGTGGAAACCCGAATGAACTGTATTCGATGGGGGGGGGAAAGGCTGATGTGCACGGAGCAGGAGAGGGACCTTGGGGTGATAGTGTCTAATGACATGAAGTCTGCGAAACAATGCGACAAGGCTATAGCAAAAGCCAGAAGAATGCTGGGCTGCATAGAGAGAGGAATATCGAGTAAGAAAAGGGAAGTGATTATTCCCTTGTACAGGTCCTTGGTGAGGCCTCAGCTGGAGTACTGTGCTCAGTTCTGGAGACCATATCTACAAAAAGACAAAGACAAGATGGAAGCGGTACAGAGAAGGGCGACCAGGAAGGTGGAGGATCTTCATCGGATGACATACGAGGAGAGATTGAAGAATCTAAATATGTACACCCTGGAGGAAAGGAGGAGCAGAGGCGATATGATACAGACTTTCAGATACTTGAAAGGTTTTAATGATCCAAAGACAACGACAAACCTTTTCCGTAGGAAAAAAATCAGCAGAACCAGGGGTCACGATTTGAAGCTCCAGGGAGGAAGATTCAGAACCAATGTTAGGAAGTATTTCTTCACGGAGAGGGTGGTGGATGCCTGGAATGCCCTTCCGGAGGATGTGGTGAAGACCAGAACTGTGAAGGACTTCAAAGGGGCGTGGGATAAACACTGTGGATCCATAAAGTCAAGAGGCCGCCAATGAAGAGTGGGTGACTCGCAAGAATGATGGCTACTGCCTGGAGACAATACCCTCATTCAATAAACGTACACATGCTTACTGTGACTCCAACATCGTTCTAGCTTCAACAGCAAGAGGAAATGTGGAATAAAGGATCTGCACTCACAAAGGGGGGAGTAGCTGGCTTGTTACGGTGGTTACTACCCCAAACCAAATAAGCCTGTTACTTCTATTTCTATGCATATACAGCATAGTAGGGATGTGAATCGTTTCCTCGATCGTCTTAACGATCGATTTCGGCTGGGAGGGGGAGGGAATCGTATTGTTGCCGTTTGGGGGGGTAAAATATCGTGAAAAATCGTGAAAAATCTAAAAATCGCAAAACCGGCACATTAAAACCCCCTAAAACCCACCCCCGACCCTTTAAATTAAATCCCCCACCCTCCCGAACCCCCCCCCAAATGACTTAAATAACCTGCGGGTCCAGCGGCGGTCCGGAACGGCAGCGGTCCGGAACGGGCTCCTGCTCCTGAATCTTGTTGTCTTCAGCCGGCGCCATTTTCCAAAATGGCGCCGAAAAATGGCGGCGGCCATAGACGAACACGATTGGACGGCAGGAGGTCCTTCCGGACCCCCGCTGGACTTTTGGCAAGTCTCGTGGGGGTCAGGAGGCCCCCCACAAGCTGGCCAAAAGTTCCTGGAGGTCCAGCGGGGGTCAGGGAGCGATTTCCCGCCGCGAATCTTTTTCGTACGGAAAATGGCGCCGGCAGGAGATCGACTGCAGGAGGTCGTTCAGCGAGGGTTCCGGCGCCTCGCTGAACAACCTCCTGCAGTCGATCTCCTGCCGGCGCCATTTTCCGTACGAAAACGATTCGCGGCGGGAAATCGCTCCCTGACCCCCGCTGGACCTCCAGGAACTTTTGGCCAGCTTGTGGGGGGCCTCCTGACTCCCACGAGACTTGCCAAAAGTCCAGCGGGGGTCCGGAAGGACCTCCTGCCGTCCAATCGTGTTCGTCTATGGCCGCCGCCATTTTTCGGCGCCATTTTGGAAAATGGCGCCGGCTGAAGACAACAAGATTCAGGAGCAGGAGCCCGTTCCGGACCGCTGCCGTTCCGGACTGCCACTGGACCCGCAGGTTATTTAAGTCATTTGGGGAGCTTCGGGAGGGTGGGGGATTTAATTTAAAGGGTCGGGGGTGGGTTTTAGGGGGTTTTAGTGTGCCGGCTCACGATTCTAACGATTTATAATGATAAATCGTTAGAATCTCTATTGTATTGTGTTCCATAACGGTTTAAGACGATATTAAAATTATCGGACGATAATTTTAATCGTCCTAAAACGATTCACATCCCTACAGCATAGTTCTCTGCTTCAACGGCAGGGGAGAAGAAAAAACTGATACTTCACGCATATCCAGCATAGCTCCCTGCTTCAATGGCAGGGGAGAAGAAAAAAGGGTTCACACTCACAAAGCGGGGAGTAGCTGGCTTGTTACGGCGGTTACTACCCCAAACCAAATGTGCCTGATACTTCACTTTCGATGCATATCCAGCATGGCTCTCTGCTTCAACAGCATGGGAGAAGAATAAACTGATACCTCAAGCATATCCAGCATAGCTCCCTGCTTCAACGGCAGGGGAGAAGATAAACAACCAATAAGGGCTGTATAACATAGTCTGAGTAGAACAAATAAGCATGGGTGTAGCTTGCTTATTGCGGCGGTTACTACCCCTACTACCCCTAACTTATCAGCTAGATATTCACTTGGATGCAGCTCCATCACTGCTTTCTACATTAATGGTGGGGGTGGAAAGGAAATAGAACCAAGAGCTAAGAGAAACAGATAAGTATGAGAGAAAAAAGTGTGTGAAGCTTGCTGGGCAGACTGGATGGGCCATTTGGTCTTCTTCTGCCGTCATTTCTATGTTTCTATGTTTCTATAGGATTCTAATTTTGACTTGGAGGTTGCTACAGGAAGGGGCCCAGCACTGTAAATTTTTGTTTTTAGTTCTGGGATAGGAGGGAGCCAGGGTCAGGATACTATATTGGGGTATGAGGGACTGGGCCAAGACACCTATTTTAATTGATGCTTTTGGGAGGTGGAGGGACCAGAACCAGGGCTGGGACCCTATTTTAATTTATGATCTTAGGGTGTGGGGGGCAGAATTGGGACCCTATTATAACTGATGCACTTGGGGTGGTGGAGGGCTGGCAGTTGGACCTGAACTTTCATTGATAGACAGGGGTGGGGGGCTGGGGGGGGGTAGCCAGGAGTGGGACCTGAATTTTCATTGATGAACGAGGGGGTAAGGGGCCAAGAGGTTACAGATTGTTCATTGATGGAATGGGTGGCTGGAGGGGGCCGAGAGCAGAAGCAGATTGTTCATTGATGGATGGTAGGTGGGTGGGGGGCCAGAAGGCGGACCAGATTGTTTATTAATGGACAGGGGGGCTAGAACAGGACTAGATTGTCTATTAATGTACTGGGGGAGGGCCGTGCAGGCTATTTTTTAGTTTTAAAACTTAGGAGGGAGCTGGGGACATCTGGAATGGCAGCTCTGGGTTGAGCCAGGGGTCAGCACTGACCCCTGCTCAACCTCCCTAAGTGGCTGTAGCATTTATTTTTTTTAGGCCAGCAGCTCTTTAAGGCAATGGCAGTCCCTTTAGTTTGGGGCTGATATTGTGTTAAAGGGTCACTAGGCATGTTGTTGTGGTCCACAGGATTTGGAAACAAGACAAAAGAATGCACCATGCAGACACAATGCTTTTTCGAGGGAGGAGCCCCACTATTATAGTGACACCACACCGCAATAGTGGGACCCCTCACAGGAAAAAATATTGCAACTTGATAAATCTAGGGGTTAGCTGGATAAGTAATGATTTTTGTACTTATCCATTAAGTTAATCAAATAAGTTAGACCTACCATAAAACAGGTCTAACTTAGCCGGAATAACTTACCCAGCTAAGTAGTGATTTTGAAAGGATTATCCCAGGTAAGTTATCCAGATAAGTTTTATCCATCTAACTTATTTAACCATTTTCTTTTAAATGTCTACCTCCCATGTATTCACTATAATATACATGTGTAATTTTAGGGAGGAAATATATGGTATTATATATATATATATAGTATTGCACCCACCATAAATATTAAAATTGCTACAGCAGAAAAGGCTGGGCACTTATTCTTGAGCTGAAAATGTAAACTCCTTTCCAACATTTTGTTCTTTGCTCAGTATAACTGCTTTTGTTCTATTTTGTGAGAAAAATAAAAAAAAATATTATGAAACAAAAGATTACATTGTATGCAGGTGCGGCTTTTGTGAGCATACAAGAAATATCATGGTATGATATCTTCCATGTGCTATTTCACTCATGGTTGTTAAGGCCTACAAGTTAACTCCTACCTCAGAGCTTCTGGTTACATTTTTTTGTGAAAGGGACAGTTAGCCCAGGAGATTTCATCCCTGCCAATTATCCAAGCTAGTTTCGACTCACTTCCCCCTCAACATGAATTGCTGACTGTCCTGATAAAGATCACATCCTCTTCAAGACCAGGCCTGGTGCAGCCGGATGTGCAAACCGTGCATTTGTACAGGGCGGCACTCCTGTGGAGGTGGTGGACCAATGGCAGCAGGAGAGGCTTCAGGCTGCCAGTGGAGCCTAACCAGCTGGTGGCCGAGGAAGAAGAGAGTGCAGGCGACCAAAGGAGAGGCCTGTCTTCTGTGAATGGGCATCTGTGCACACTCACCCATGCATAGCTTCCACCCCCTCCCCCCCCCCCCCATCAAACAGGAATATTGGTGAGCCATATGGCCCGAAGATAGCAGGAGGCCCGCAGGGCCATGGTGGAGCTCATCCCACCATGGCCTGAAGACAACAGGACAGGAGGCTCACGGGACCATGGTAGAGCTCATCCCTCCACAGTCCACTGATAACAGGAGACCATGTGTATGAGTTTGTATGTATGTGTAAATGAGTGATAGCCTGTGTGTGTCTGAGAGCCTGTTTGTGTGTGCATGTATGTGTGTCTGTGTGAGATCCTATGTGTGTATCTATGTGAGAGCTTCTGTGTGTGTCTGTGTGAGAACCAGTATGCTGTGAATGTGTTTGTGTGGAAGCTTGTGTGCTTATTTATGTTTTGTGCCTGTGAGAGCCTATGTATCACATGTAGGCTCTCACAGGCACACACGCACACACACACACACATGCATAAACATAATGCATCTGTGAGGGTGAGGGAGAGGCAGCCTGTGTATGTTAGAGAGAGGGAGTGTGTGAGAGAATGAATGTGTTATTGTGCATGTATGTGAGAAAGAAGATAAAATTTGTGTGGCCTTACATCCTCCAATCCATGCAATCTCCGGGTGACTGGAAATCAGATCCCAGGTATGGACAGCAGATTTTAAAATCCTTATTAGTTTTAATTATTGGGTGTAATTTTGTTGCACTGATGGTGGACCCTTGGCCTGAGGTGGGATTGGCGCTTTTTGCAGGACAAGCCCTACGGGTCCCCACCGTCGTGTGGTGGAGCAGGCTAGAAGACGGAGGCCAACTGGAGCTTTGCCAATACCAGCCTATGTTCCCCTTAGGTTGAGACTTAGATGGGCCTCCGTGAGATGACTCCCAGTTGATGTAGACAAGGGTACGCCAGAGACCAGCAAAGATATTGGAAGGCTGAGGACGTCCGGACAAGGCAGGGTTCCAAAGACCCAGACACCAATAGGTACAAAGGAGAAAATGGGGTGTCCAGGTAAAGATAGGCTGAAGCCTGAGAGGCCAGGTCCATAGAAGACAAGAAGGGTCCAAGGCAAGTTGGAGTCAGGGCAGGCATCAGGAAGGCACAGAAGTTGGCTGTAGAGGCAAAAACTCACAGTAAAAACTTTTTTAAATATATCCAAAGCAGAAAGCATGTGAGGGAGTCAGTTGGACCGTTAGATGATCGAGGGGTTAAAGGGGCAATTAGAGAAGATAAGGCAATTGCAGAAAGATTAAATTATTTATTTGCTTCAGTGTTTACTGAAGAGGATGTTGGGGAGGTACCCGTAATGGAGAAGGTTTTCATGGGTAATGATTCAGATGGACTGAATCAAATCACGGTGAACCTAAAAGATGTGGTAGGCCTGATTGACAAACTGAAAAGTAGTAAATCACCTGGACCAGATGTTATTCACCCTAGAGTTCTGAAGGAACTAAAAAATGAAATTTCAGACCTATTAGTAAAAACTTGTAACCTATCATTAAAATCATCCATTGTACCTGAAAACTGGAGGATAGCAAATGTAACCACATTTTTTAAAAAGGGCTCCAGGGGCAATCCGGGAAACTACAGACCGGTTAGCCTAACTTCAGTGCCAGGAAAAATAGTGGAAAGTGTTCTAAACATCAAAATCACAGAACATATAGAAAGACATGGTTTAATGGAACAAAGTCAGCATGGCTTTACCCAGGGCAAGTCTTGCCTCACAAATCTGCTTCACTTTTTTGAAGGAGTTAATAAAACATGTGGATAAAGGTGAACCGGTAGATGTAGTATACTTGGATTTTCAGAAGGCGTTTGACAAAGTTCCTCATGAGAGGCTTATAGGAAAAGTAAAAAGTCATGGGATAGGTGGCAATGTCCTTTCGTGGATTGCAAACTGGCTAAAAGACAGGAAACAGAGAGTAGGATTAAATGGACAATTTTCTCAGTGGAAGGGAGTGGACATTGGAGTGCTTCAGGGATCTGTATTGGGACCCTTACTTTTCAATATATTTATAAATGATCTGGAAAGAAATACGACGAGTGAGATAATCAAATTTGCAGATGACATAAAATTGTTCAGAGTAGTTAAATCACAAGCGGATTGTGATGAATTGCAGGAGGACCTTGTGAGACTGGAAAATTGGGCATCCATATGGCAGATGAAATGTAATGTGGATAAGTGCAAGGTGATGCATATAGGGAAAAATAACCCATGCTATAGTTACACAATGTTGGGTTCCATATTAGGTGCTACAACACAAGAAAGAGATCTAGGCATCATGGTAGATAACACATTGAAATCGTCGGTTCAGTGTGCTGCAGCAGTGAAAAAAGCAAACAGAATGTTGGGAATTATTAGAAAGGGAATGGTGAATAAAACGGAAAATGTCATAATGCCTCTGTATCGCTCCAAGGTGAGACCGCACCTTGAATACTTTGTACAATTCTGGTCGCCGCATCTCAAAAAATATATAATTGTGATGGAAAAGGTACAGAGAAGGGCTACCAAAATGATAAGGGGAATGGAACTGCTCCCCTGTGAGGAAAGACTAAAGAGGTTAGGACTTTTCAGCTTGGAGAAGAGACGGCTGAGAGGGGATATGATAAAGATCTTTAAAATCATGAGAGGTCTAGAACGGGTAGATGTGAATCGGTTATTTACTCTTTCAGATAGTAGAAAGACTAAGGGGCACTCCATGAAGTTAGCATGGGGCACATTTAAAACTAATCATAGAAAGTTCTTTTTTACTCAACGCACAATTAAACTTTAGAATTTGTTGCCAGAGGATGTGGTTAGTGCAGTTAGTATAGCTGTATTTAAAAAAGGATTGGATAAGTTCTTGGAGGAGAAGTCCATTACCTGCTATTAAAATCACTTAGAGAATAGCCACTGTCATTAGCAATGGTAACATGGAATAGACTTAGTTTTTGGGTACTTGCTAGGTTCTTATGGCCTGGATTGGCCACTGTTGGAAACAGGATGCTGGGCTTGATGGACCCTTGGTCTGACCCAGTATGGCATTTTCTTATGTTCTTATGTTCTTACAGTACCAGGAGTGAACCAGAGGTCAGAGCCAGGAGATAGATCAGACGTAGTCGAGACAAGCCAGGGTCAATACCAGAGAATCAGTCCAAGCATAATCCAGGCAATGCAGGGGTCAATACCAGAGAATCAGTCTCAGGAACGAGGAGCCATCAAGGGAACACGCAGGGACAGGAACCAGGAACGATGACAGGAACTGAAGACAAGAATGGAAGACAGGAATGAAGACAGGAACCAGGAACAAGGAACTAGTACACGAGCAATCATGAAGACCTGTTGCCAAGGCAGGGAACAAGTGGCAGGGCCCTGCCTTTTATACAGAGGCCCAGTGATGTCATCATCCGGGGCTGCGGGCTACTTTCCCTCCGTGACCCCTTTAAAAGAGCACAAGTTGCGCATGCGCGCACCTATGCCAGAGCCCGGAGGAAGGAGGGTGGTGGCATCACTGCACGGCCCAAGCGGGGAAGCCTGCCGAGTGCCAGGAAGAACCGCGCAGGAGTCAGAAGTGGAAGAGGTGGCTGCCCACCGCTGCGAGCGAAGGTGAACCGGAGCTGGCAGCTGAGCTCCCAGGATGAGTAGATCCGGGCGTGGGCCTTGCATGGCCAGGACACGTAACAAATTTGAAGTTTCTGCTCTTTTGAAATATTTATATTTTTTTGGGGGGTGAAAGAACATTTTTTAATTGGATTTTTCTTCATCAGATTTCTGAAATATTTTATTGGTATTTGGGAAATTTTCGATATTCTATTCATTAACTGGTTTGAAATATTCTTTTTATGAATATGACTTTACTATTATGATTAATGTTCTATATTTCTTGATTCTATTATTTAATATTTTATGAAGAATGGAAATGTTTCTAATTTTCCATTGTTGCTCTGCATATAGAGGCTGGCTTGTCGTGGGTTCCAGTTCAGTTCTTAGCAAGTTTCTGTTTATATTTTCTGATCTGTTTATTCTGTATTTGGTTAGGGTCTCTCTGTGTTCTGCATATTTGACGAGGTGAGGTATTTTGCTAGCATGTAATTTCTGTGTAGGGATCTATAGCAGCCTGCTTTCCTAATAAGAGCTTTTATTGGTGCTCTAGGGCCAGGTGTAACATGTGCAATGTTGCCCTTTCATATTTAAGATTGTTAGGATTGTTTTGGTATGGGAGGTTTACTATATCGTAATAGTAATTCCTTTATTCATGGCTTTCTGAGGGCCAAGTCCACACCCAGCACATATTACAAAAAGTAGTATTCTATAGGTGTTCCAAGTGTCTTTTTTGCAGAGTTGTCTGGTTGGCACCACAGGAGTGCATGTAAATATAATATGCAAGTTGAAAGTGATATTTTGCCTCAGAAGACTATACTTTTGAATGTTCTTTTTCATGTAAAATTTGTTATAAATGCATAATTTAATTGTGTGTGTCTGTAAAGGATGTGGGAGAGTGTGTGTGTGGGGTGGGGGAGGGTTCAAGGATGTAAGGTTTGCAAGGGGACCTAATACACTTCCTTATCCATGGGTTCTGGACAGGGGGGCTTGTCAGCTTATGAAAATATAGACTGCAGGACGGAATTGGGCTTTATTTGATAGGCCTGGGACAGGCACTGAATAAATTGGGTGTGAGGAGGGGTGTAGCATAGTAATACTTTGCACAGGGCAGCAAAAAATCTAGCACCGGCACTGTTCAAGCTCGCACCCCACCTCAATCAATACGGAATCCCTCCAATCAAAACACTGTCCCTCCTCCCAAGAATAAGCCCAAGGAAGAGAACTGGAATCTATGAAGAAAAATTCCCATAGGGCGGAACCTTCTCCCCTTGACCCTCCCAGTCTTCCTCCCATCTCAGGAATGTCTACCATTCTGCAGGATTCCAATCTTCACTGGGAGGAGGGAGCTGAATGACCAGCTTGTTGGTGCTTCACTACTATCATCTAGTGGTATCATTCATCAACTATAGTGGTGGGCTGGTAGTAGGTTAGCTCTCACCTTTATTTATTTATTTAAATTCTTTTACTATACCGATACTCAAGACGAGGTCTTATCGTACCGGTTTACAATATAACAGGGGAAACCAATTAACAGCTAAGTAGGTGGTAAAGTTACAAAAAACAGGGAGCAAAAAACATGCGAGATGGAAGACAGGAAAGATTTAAAACGATAACAACTGAAATACCTTCCTCATTCTAGTGAAGATCAAGGTCATCCAGAATGGTAAACTGTCATTCCAGGAGGGTGTGAGGGGGTCAGAGGGTCAGGATAGGAAAGCTCTGAACTATAGGGATCTTCATTGAAGTGGGTCTGATTCAGTATATTAAATTTAGCTTTTCCTTATTGGTTGTGATTATTTTTTGAATATTTTTGTATTTAGATGGTATACACATTTTCAATCATCTCTTAATTACTTTAAAAAATGCTGCTCTGGCTTAGAGACAAGACAGATAACTTGTTAAGCATCTGAAATTTCTGAGCTGTTTTCTCAGTTCTGGCAGTCAGCACCCGAGTCCAGATTGTAACCTCCTTTCTGCCTCCAAAGCCTGCCTTGGCTGCGTGTCCAGTGAGGGATTATGGATTTAGCAAAGAAGGTAAGTGTGACTACAAGCATTGGCTCACCATCTGCTCCCCAGCAGAGTTTGGGCCAACCTGCATAGCCTGCAGCAAGACCAGGGCACTGTGCTCAATTCAGCCCTTTCCAACCTGGCTCAAGAAGCACATCACATTGAGTCAGATGATTAGGTCTAAGTAGTCCATATGTAACAGAATATTTTTTTCCTAAACACCAAAATGAAAACAAAATGAATGCCATTTTCTCATGCTTCTTACTTGATACATTAAGTTTGCAGAAATAAATACTCTCTTAAGGACTATGCAAATTCCAGAAAAATAAAAGTATGCATTATTTAGCAGATCTCCAATTTCAAGATCTAACAGACTTTTTTTCACAGCATGATTTTCCCCAGTTTATGTTGGCTCTCTTTTCTGATTCTACATTTTTCATTCATCTTTTTAAAGTATTCCTTTTAAAATCATTATCTCACAAGTCTTCATATTTTTTCATGTATTAATCTATTATTAAGACTGTGCATTATATTCAACTTAAGCTCAAATTGGTTAAATCCATCTGTAAATTCTGAATACTTATGCAAGTAGGTCTTAAAATAGCTTCCATGTTAAAATTTGGTACATTTCTGGTTTTGACCAATAGCCTGCTTCAAAAACTTTCTGGCATTGCTTCTGTCACTAGGTACATTAAAAAGAATTGTTAAGCACTTTGGACTTCATTAACCTTAATTTGAGATTTAACAATATTTTCAGCAGAAAAATAATGATTAATTTCAGTGAATAAAAATAATCACAACTTATGTTATTTAAAAGAAAAACATGGCTCAGAGGCACTATGTCTCTCACAACTTGAGTAAATTGGCTTTATGCAGGATTTGAGACCTACCCCTCCTCAATTATCTGACTAATTTCACTATAGAAAAGACTCCTCATCCCTTTTGGACTATCCAGATTTGTCTTCATGATGTCAGCAACAGCTAGAACTAGGCAGAGAATACAGGGACCCTAACTTTCAAACCTATCCATAATACAGCATTTGCATGTGAGATTAATGCTAGTATTTTATAAACTGAGCTGCAGGAGCTACACAGTTCATAAAATATACCATATTTCTGCTTCAAAACTACATGCATATGTTTCATGCATATGTTTCAGTACACACAAAATAATTGTAACTCTACATGAATAAATACCCAGAATAAAATACAGGTATTTTATAAAGTATGTGCAGTTAGCATTTTGAAAATACTTGTGCATATACTTAGAATCACCAGATCACCTAGACCCTATAGCACTTCACCATGAACCCTCACCAATTCACCCAGACCTCCCACCCAAAAACTGCAGACAACAGTTGGCATCCGTCAATTATCAGGTGTAAATTTATATGAATAAGTTCAGTAATATATACATTTATTTATGTATTTATTTAGCATTTTTATATACCGAAATTCTTGTAGCAAAGCTACAAATCAATTCGGTTTACATTTTAACATTAACAGGCATGTAAGAATGCGGTTACATAGAACAAGGAAAATTAAGTAGGATCAGCAAACGAGAGGTATACATACATATATATATATATATATATATATATATATATATATATATATATATATATATATATATATACACACACATGTACTGCTCTTACAAAATAGCAATTTTGGCATGGATTTCCGAACCCCACCCAGAATGCCCCCTAGACCACCCTTTTTGTCCCCTAATTAAAATGTGTGTGTGCAAACAAAAATACACATATACTCTTAGTGGTTATAGAATAGTATGTATGCACATATTAGGGATGTGCATTCGTTCAGGATGAATTAGGCAATTTCAATGAAATTGCCTAATTTGTCCTCGTTCAGGGTCCCTGAAGCCTGAATTAATTTTTCCTGAAATATTGGGAAAAATGTGTTTTCGGGTTAGTGCGAATTAATGTAAAAATGTTAGTGCGCACAAATGGGAGTTAGTGCACACTAACCTGAAATTCGGGTCCCCCCGAATTTCAAAGGACCAAACCGCAGGAAATATATTTCCCGCGTTGGGCCAAAAACAAAGCCCGAACCAAAAGGTTCGGGCTTTGCACATCCCTAGCATATATATACTATTTTTATGTGAAGAATCCCATTGGAAATTTACCTTATAGTGAATATGTTCAGACCGTGATGTAAATGCCAAAGAATGACTTGAAGACAAAAATATTTGCCCACACTTCAGTTACCACACAGCCTCAACTTGAATTTAATCCAAAATACTTATTGTTACAACCTTGGCTGCAGTGCAACCGCCTCACCACCAGGGGTCCCTCTAGTGCTGGCTCTCCTGACAGGCCCAGTCCATCTCCCCTGTCCACTCTATGTTCTGGGTGTGCCCTTATAACCCTGCCTGACAGTTGCCTCGGTGCTTCGGCATCGAGCTCACCTGGGCTCCCTGCTCTAGCTTGCGCGGCCTTCGGGCCTTTCCTTGCGCGGCCTTCGGGCCTTCTTCCTTGCTTTTCATACCTGGCCTACGGGCCTTCTGTGTGTGTGTGGCCTACGGGCCTTCTGACCTGCCTTGCCCCGCTTACGGTGTATGGCCTACGGGCCTTCTGTGTATGTGTGGCCTACGGGCCTTCTGACCTGCCTTGCTCTGCTTACGGTGTGTGGCCTACGGGCCTTCTGACCTGCCTTGCCCCGCTTACGGTGTGTGGCCTACGGGCCTTCTGTGTCTGTGTGGCCTACGGGCCTTCTGACCTGCCTTGCTCTGCTTACGGTGTGTGGCCTACGGGCCTTCTGTGTGTGTGTGGCCTACGGGCCTTCTGACCTGCCTCGCTCTGCTTACGGTGTGTGGCCTACGGGCCCTCTGTGTGTGTGTGGCCTACGGGCCTTCTGACCTGCCTAGTCCTGCTTACTGTGCCCTGAACCAGCCTGAACCTAGACACTGCTATCTGCCGCCTGCCCTGACCCAGCCTAGACCCAGACCCTGCTACTTGCCACCTGCCCTGACCCAGCCTGGACCCAGACACTGCTACTTGCCGCCTGCCCTGACCCAGCCTGAACCTAGATACTGCTATCTGCCGCCTGCCCTGACCCAGCCTGGACCCAGACACTGCTCTTGCCGCCTGCCCTGACCCAGCCTGGACCCAGACTCTGTTCTAGCCATTCTTGCCTCTTTCAACCTGGAGCCACCCTTCTGGGTGGCGTTCACGACTCCTGACAGGAGCCCAGTCGTAACAGTATGCCAAAGCCATTCACATTGGGAGAGACAGAAAGGACTCAGTATTCAGACGGTGAGTCTCCACGCTTTATTATCTGTACCATTTGTCAAACTCTGAATTATCCTACTTACCTGAACTGTTTAGCTTGTCAGCTCTCGGACCAGGAGCACTGGATATGCAGCAACTGTCACAAAAGGAATGTGTCTGTATACCAAGAATGCCTTAATTGTAATTCTCCCAAACCAGGCTGGTGGAAGTGTCTCTGTCTTTTGCCTCCAGGCAAACCCTGCCCCCGCTGCACAGCTAACGGGCCACCGTCTCCTCATAAAGATTCAGCCAGAGCTATTACACTCTGCCCTGCTTCTGGCTCAGCTAGGAATGTTTTCACCCTGGACAGTTTACTAACAAAAGATTGTAGCATAACTTTTCACAAAACTTCTCACCAAAAAGCAACTTATACTTCAGGAAAACCAAAAACTTACCTGGCCAAGAGAACTTCTAGGACTTCCGTTCTAGAATCTCAAACACAAAAACAGATGGAACTAATTAACCCGAGCAGTGCTCTGCTTCCCACAGCTGCTGAACAGCCTGTAATGAGCACCTTCCCTAGACGTCCTAGAACTGCCTGTGCCTTCTCTAAAATGCTCCTCCAGAAACAAAATCAGGAGCTTCAGACTTTGGCTCGAGGTATCAAGCCCTTGGCAGTACAATCTGTGTCTTCCATGCACACTACTTCTAACCTTGCTGCTCTGCCATCTGAGTCTGCTACATCACCCCGAGAGAGGCCCAAGCCTGCTGTTTCACCCCGTGAGGGGTCCAAGCCTGTTGTTTTACCCCGAGAGGGGTCCGAGCCTGCTTCATTGCCTCGAGAGGGGTCCGAGCATGCTACAACGCCCGGAGAGGTGTTCGAGCCGGCTACAACGCCCCGAGTGGGGTCCGAGCCTGCTTCATCGCCCCGAGAGGGGTCCGAGCCTGCTACAACACCCAGAGAGGGGTCCGAGCCTGCTACAAATCCCGGAGAGGGGTCCGAGCCTGCTACAACGCCCCGAGAGGGGTCCGAGTCTGCTACAATGCCCCGAGTGAGGTCCGAGCCTGCTTCATCGCCCCGAGAGGGGTCCGAACCTGCTTTATCAACCCGAGAGGGGTCCGAACCTGCTTCATCGCCCCGAGAGGGGTCCAAACCTGCTACAACGCCCAGAGAGGGGTCCGAGCCTGCTATAATGCCCTGAGAGGGGTCCGAGTCTGCTACAACGCCCGGAGAGGTGTTCGAGCCTGCTACAACGCCCCGAGAGGTGTTCAAGCCTGCTTCATCGCCCCGAGATGGGTCTGAACCTGCTTCATCGCCCCGAGAGGGGTCCGAGCCTGCTACAACGCCCCGAGTGGGGTCCGAGCCTGCTTCATCACCCCGAGAGGGGTCCGAACCTGCTTCATCGCCCCGAGAGGGGTCCGAGCTTGCTACAACGCCCCGAGAGGGGTTCGAGCCTGCTTCATCGCCTCGAGAGGGGTCCGAGCCTGCTACAACGCCCCGAGAGGGTTCTGAACCTGCTTCATCGCCCCGAGAGGGGTCCGAGCCTGCTACAACGCCCCGAGAGGGGTCCGAGCCTGCTACAACGCCCCGAGAGGGGTTCGAGCCTGCTTCATCGCCCCGAGTAGGGTCCGAGCCTGCTACAATGCCCCGAGGGGGGTCCGAGCCTGCTTCATCGCCCCGAGAGGGGTCCGAACCTGCTTCATCGCCCCGAGAGGGGTCCGAGCCTGCTACAAAGCCCGGAGAGGGGCCCGAGCCTGCTACAATGCCCCGAGAGGGGTTCGAAACTGCTTCATCGCCCCGAGAGGGGTTCGAGCCTGCTACAATGCCCCGAGTGGGGTCCGAGCCTGCTTCCTCGCCCCGAGAGGGGTCCGAGCCTGCTTCCTCGCCCCGAGAGGGGTCCGAGCCTGCTACAACGCCCCGAGAGGGGTTCGAGCCTGCTTCATCGCCCCGAGTAGGGTCCGAGCCTGCTACAACGCCCCGAGGGGGGTCCGAGCCTGCTTCATCGCCCCGAGAGGGGTCCGAACCTGCTTCATCGCCCCGAGAGGGGTCCGAGCCTGCTACAAAGCCCGGAGAGGGGCCCGAGCCTGCTACAAAGCCCGGAGAGGGGCCCGAGCCTGCTACAATGCCCCGAGAGGGGCTTGAGCCTGCTACAATGCCCCGAGAGGGGCCTGAGCCTGCTACAATGCCCCGAGAGGGGTTCGAAACTGCTTCATCGCCCCGAGAGGGGTTCGAGCCTGCTACAATGCCCCGAGTGGGGTCCGAGCCTGCTTCCTCGCCCCGAGAGGGGTCCGAGCCTGCTTCCTCGCCCCGAGAGGGGTCCGAGCCTGCTACAACGCCTGTAGAGGGGTCCGAGCCTGCTACAATGCCCCGAGAGGGGTCCGAGCCTGCTACAACGCCCCGAGAGGGGTCCGAGCCTGCTACAACGCCCCGAGTGAGGTCCGAGCCTGCTTCATCGCCCCGAGAGGGGTCCGAACCTGCTTTATCACCCCGAGAGGGGTCCGAACCTGCTTCATCGCCCCGAGAGGGGTCCGAACCTGCTTTATCACCCCGAGAGGGGTTCGAGCCTGCTTCATCGCCCCGAGAGGGGTCCGAGCCTGCTACAACGCCCCGAGTGGGGTCCGAACCTGCTTCATCGCCCCGAGAGGGGTCCGAGCCTGCTACAACGCCCCGAGAGGGGTCCGAGCCTGCTACAATGCCCCGAGAGGGGTCCGAGCCTGCTACAACGCCCCGAGAGGGGTTCGAGCCTGCTTCATCGCCCCGAGTAGGGTCCGAGCCTGCTACAATGCCCCGAGGGGGGTCCGAGCCTGCTTCATCGCCCCGAGAGGGGTCCGAACCTGCTTCATCGCCCCGAGAGGGGTCCAAGCCTGCTACAAAGCCCGGAGAGGGGCCCGAGCCTGCTACAAAGCCCCGAGAGGGGCTCGAGCCTGCTACAATGCCCCGAGAGGGGCCTGAGCCTGCTACAATGCCCCGAGAGGGGTTCGAAACTGCTTCATCGCCCCGAGAGGGGTTCGAGCCTGCTACAACGCCCCGAGTGGGGTCCGAGCCTGCTTCCTCACCCCGAGAGGGGTCCGAGCCTGCTTCCTCGCCCCGAGAGGGGTCCGAGCCTGCTACAACGCCTGGAGAGGGGTCCGAGCCTGCTACAACGCCTGGAGAGGGGTCCGAGCCTGCTACAATGCCCCGAGAGGAGTCCGAGCCTGCTTCATCGCCCCGAGAGGGGTCCGAGCCTGCTACAACGCCCGGAGAGGTGTTCTAGCCTGCTACAACATCCCAGGAGGGGTCTGAGCCTGACGCCTTACCCCAGGAGGGGTTCTGGACTGCTTTACTGCCTCAGGAACGAGTTGAACCTGCCGCATCGCCCTCGGAGGGGTCTGATTTCATTTTTGAGTACCACCTGCTAAGATGGGACCCAGGAGGAAGGGGAGGCCTTGAGGAGGGGGTACTGTTACAACCTTGGCTGCAGTGCAACCGCCTCACCACCAGGGGTCCCTCTAGTGCTGGCTCTCCTGACAGGCCCAGTCCATCTCCCCTGTCCACTCTATGTTCTGGGTGTGCCCTTATAACCCTGCCTGACAGTTGCCTCGGTGCTTCGGCATCGAGCTCACCTGGGCTCCCTGCTCTAGCCTTGTGCGGCCTTCGGGCCTTTCCTTGCCTCGCCCTGCGCGGCCTTCGGGCCTTTCCTTGCCTCGCCCTGCGCGGCCTTCGGGCCTTTCCTTGCCTTGCCCTGCGCGGCCTTCGGGCCTTTCCTTGCCTTGCGTGGCCTTCGGGCCTTCTTCCTTGCTTTTCATACCTGGCCTACGGGTCTTCTGTGTGTGTGTGGTCTACGGGCCTTCTGACCTGCCTTGCCCCGCTTACGGTGTGTGGCCTACAGGCCTTCTGTGTATGTGTGGCCTACGGGCCTTCTGACCTGCCTTGCTCTGCTTACGGTGTGTGGCCTACGGGCCTTCTGACCTGCCTTGCCCCGCTTACGGTGTGTGGCCTACGGGCCTTCTGTGTATGTGTGGCCTACGGGCCTTCTGACCTGCCTTGCTCTGCTTACGGTGTGTGGCCTACGGGCCTTCTGACCTGCCTTGCCCCGCTTACGGTGTGTGGCCTACGGGCCTTCTGTGTATGTGTGGCCTACGGGCCTTCTGACCTGCCTTGTCCTGCTTACTGTTCCCTGACCCAGCCTGAACCTAGACACTGCTATCTGCCGCCTGCCCTGACCCAGCCTGGACCCAGACCCTGCTACTTGCCACCTGCCCTGACCCAGCCTGGACCCAGACCCTGCTACTTGCCGCCTGCCCTGACCCAGCCTGGACCCAGACACTGCTACATGCCGCCTGCCCTGACCCAGCCTGAACCTAGACACTGCTATCTGCCGCCTGCCCTGACCCAGCCTGGACCCAGACACTGCTCTTGCCGCCTGCCCTGACCCAGCCTGGACCCAGACTCTGTTCTAGCCATTCTTGCCTCTTTCAACCTGGAGCCACCCTTCTGGGTGGCGTTCACGACTCCTGACAGGAGCCCAGTCGTAACACTTATCTTCTCCATCATGGGAATCAGGGGGTAATCAGTAGGGATGTGCATTTGTCTAGGATGAATTGGGCAATTTCAATGAAATTGCCTAATTCTTCCTGGATCGGGGAGGCCGAAACCCGAAGGAATGTTTCCCGAAATTTTGGGAAAAATTCATTGTGTGGTTAGTGTGTGCTAACACAAAAATATTAGCGCACACTAATGGGAGTTGGTGCGCACTAAGCCAAAATTCTGGACTCCCCGAATTTAAAAGGCCAGAACCATGGGAAATATGAGATTTCCCTAGGCGGGCCGAAAATGAAGTCCGAGCCTATGCTTCGCACATCCCTAGTAATCAGCAAATGGAAAATACTATAAACACTTATCAAGAATGCAGTGGTCTTTTATACCTGCAGACTTAAAAAACACCCTCCCTAAGCAAAAAATAGTACACTTGGTAAAGCAACATTTTTATTTGATAACTGTAGCATAAGTCATGCAAACTATCACTGCATCTCTTTAGTACCAATCAATAATGGCACCATAAAGCCTAGTTGGACAGCAATCTGCATACAATCATCTTGCATACAAGCTTTAATTTTAAACTACACTGACTGCAAAACAAAGAGAGGAAAATAGCTGGAAGGCCATGAACACAAATGCTTATGGTCTAGGCAATAAAATTCTAGATCTGCAAGCCCAGTGGCAGAGGCAAACCTGGATATAAATTCTATCACAGAGACATGTTTCAACTGAGTACCATGAAGAGACATAGCCATATCAAGCTATAATGTGTTCAAGAAGGATTGAAATGCCTGAAAATATAAAGAAAAAAATAGTATTAAATGTCTTTAAAATCCAAAGACATATGGAAAGGAGTAGGCACTGTGGAAATGGCACTTTCATCTATACAGGTGAGGTCTGCAGATCACCGACACAAATGGAATAATTGGACAGATAAATGGTCATACAGTTCACATTTAAATGGTGGGAATGAAAGATGGGTACTGTTGGTGAGGGATTTCACATGCTGGATATGAATTAGGCTATTTCATTGGCAAAATTGGTTAGAAGTAAAGAAATTTTGGACTCCCTTCATGGGGCTCTCCTCAGACAAAATGTTATGGAACTCATTTGGGAAAGGGTGATACTGGACCTGGAACTTATGAATTAGGGGTGTACATTCGTTTGCAACGTATTGGTAATCCGCAACGTATAGGTCCATATTCGTTGTATTCATGGGGAAGCAAAAAGTATTGCGATTCCCCACGAATACAACAAATCATCACCAAATTATTTGGCCATCTAAAGGAGCACATTTAAATACCCCCCCCACCCTCCTGATCCCCCACGACTTATCAAAACTCCCTGGTGGTCCAGCAGGGGGTCTGGGCGCTATCTACTGCACTCGGGCCGTTGGCTGCCGATATTCAAAATGGCGCCGATAGCCTTTGAACTTACTATGTCACGGGGGCCAACCAATGACACCGGTAGGGCAAAGGCTATCAGTGCCATTTTGAATACTGGCAGCCAACGGCCCGAGTGCAGGAGGTTGCTCATGGACCCCCGCTGGACCACCAGGGACTTTTGGCAAGTCTTGTGGGGGTCAAGAGGGTCCCCCAAGACTTGCCAAAAGTCCCTGGTGGTCCAGCGGGGGTCCAGGAGCGATCTCCTGCACTCGGGCCGTTGGCTGCCAGTAATCAAAATGGCGCCAATAGCCTTTGCCCTTACTATGTCACAGGGGCTACCGGTGTCATTGGTCGGCCCTCGTGACATAGTAAGTTCAAAGGCTATCGGCGCCATTTTGAATACTATGTCACAGGGGCTAGCGGTGCCTTTGGTCAGCCCCTGTCACATAGTAGGAGCACAAAATGGTGCTGGCCATCCATTGCTCCTACCATGTGACAGGGAGCAAAAGTCCCTGGTGGTCCAGCGGGGGTCCAGGACCACCAGAGAGTTTTGGTAAGTCTTGCGGGTTCAAGAGGATGGGGGGTTGTAGTTAATTACATTTTAGCTGGGAAACGAATAAGAATGGATCACATGAACGGATCGGGGCCCCCCCCTTGCCAAATGCAATGTATCTGCCCCCCCCCCCACTAATATGAATACCGAATGCAATGTATGCAGTCCCTCTGCACATCTCTATTATGAATAGGAATGTGCATTTGTTTAACACTAACGTATTAACTGGAACGAATGAGGCCATTTTTGGTTTGTCCAACCCCCAAAACATACTTGGGACCCGGACCTACTCGGCTGGGCTGAGTCTGTCTCAGCCAGGGACCCCCTAGGTACCTCCAACCTTCCTCCCACACATTAAAAGCCTTGACTGGGGTCTGGGCCTATCTGGTTAAGCCTCCCAGGTCCTCTCCTTACAGACTCAGAAACATAGGCTGGGGTCAAGACCACCCTATCTGGCCTCTGCTTACCTCCTTGCTGTGGGTCCCAAATTAAAAGCATAAAAAGGGCAGGGATTAGCCCACTGCCCCTGCCTTACCACCCTGATCTTTCAAAATGGAACTGGAGGCCCTGGCACCAGTGCTAAAATGAAATCACTTTCGGGAATGAACTGAAAAAATATGAAACAAACAAAAAACCCAAATGAAAAGAATGAACTAAGCCAAACATTGTTGCCCTGCATATCCCTACTTATGAGCTAATTCTTCAGCAGAGAAAGAGTTTTTAATGTTCAGATGGTTTCCATCTTAGTACCAGTGATCATATAATAGAATAGTTTGATATAACTGTCAAGAATGATAGGAGTCACACAAAAATCAAAGCCATAGGTCCCCACCGTTGGGAGGCAAGGCCGGATGGGAAGCAGAGGCCAGCAGGAGCTTCGCCACTACCAGCCCACGTTCCCCGCAGGTTGAGCCCCTGGGTGCCAGGGCCGACTGGTCTTAGGTGGGCCTCTGCGTGGAAGATCCCGCGTAACATGGCCAGACAAGGCGGGCAGCAACCAGGTGCCAGAGGTCTGAGGCAGGCAGCAGAAAACGAGGACAGGTTAGGTCTGAAGGCCGGAGACAGATGGCAGAATATGTGATCAGGTCCAGTCCAGAGGTCAGAGGCAAGTGGCAGAAGATGTGGTCAGGTCTGGTCCAGGGGTCAGAGGCAGGTGGCAGAAGACGTGGGCAGGTTTGGTCCAGAGGTCAGAGGCAGACAGCAGAAGGCAAGGTCAAGGAGCAATCCGGGTTAAGAGCCAAGGTCTGTCCAAGGGAAGAGGAGCAAGGAACAAGAACGCAAGAACTGGAGCTGGGAATCTGGAACAGAAGCAGGAACAGGAACTGGAGACTGGTACAGGCACAGGAATGCAGGAACAGGATCAGAAACAACAATTCAGGAACATTGGCAGAAGTCAGCGAGGAGACCTGTTGACAAGGCAAGCTCTAACTGTCAGAGCTTGCCTTAAATACCCAGGGCTGCTGACGTCATCACTAGGGGCCGTGGGAGCTTTTCCCGCCATGGCCCCTTTAAATCCTTTAAAGAGGCATGCACGCGTAGGAGCAGGAGCTGAGGAACCAAGGTGGCAGTGGCGTGATCGGTACGGCAGCATTCCCCGCCGCAGATGGGAGGCAGCCGGAGAGGGCGGAGGACTGTGCTGGGTTGAGCAGGGTGACTGGGAGATGGCAGGACCATGACAGCGACTGCCCGCCATGAGGAGGGCCGAGGTCGGGGCTCGGCGCCGGGAGGGTGAGGCTGCCAGCCTGCGGCCAGGAATGGTAACAAGAAAGGCAAAAAAATGATCACACAACATATAAAGGATCTCAAAAAGAGCAGCAGAGGGAAAATATCAGGTTAAGATAAAACAGGAAGGGAAAGTAATCCAAACTGCAAAGGGATGAATGAAAGGAAAGATAGCTAAAGAAGTAGAACAAAGAGAGAAAGCTTTTTTAGGTATTTCAGTGAAAGAAGAATGGATGGGAGTGGGCTTGTAAGACTGACAGCAGAAAAGAAAGACTGCATGGAGAGCAACAAGGAAAAAAGCAAAAATAATAATTTTTTTTTTTTCAGTATTCACTGAAGATAGGTTTGGTGAAAATATGCTGATTGTTGATAAGAGTTTATATGGCAGTAGGGTAGATGCCAGACCATTTATGGAAGAAAGATGTTTGTGCAGAGCTAGCAAGACAAAGTATGGAGCAGGATAGGACACAGACTAGGATATTAAGGGACCAGAGAGAAGTTTTAGCAGGTGCTCCAAAGGATCTAGTCAATAGATCGCTGGGGAAAGGCATGGTCTCAGGACTAGAAAAGGGCAATTTTTGTCCTTCATAAACGTTATAATAGAAAAGAGCTTGGAAACCATAGACCAATTAGTTTTTCCTCAGTGATGACAACAAAATGAATTCATGGAGACTCTACTGAAGACATGAATTATCTATTGCAGGATCCCAGGCAACATGAAAGTGAGAAATGACTTACAAAAAGCCGAGGTGTTAAATAAGAGTTACCACTCCATTCAACTCCAGGAGGTGGTTTGCATAGGAGACCTATTCTTAGATCTATTATAATGCAAAAAGTGTGGAAAACTATTTGCAGGTTTAAACAGCTGTTTTACGATAAAGTGAACAAAGCAGATAAGTTATTAGCACATAAATTGAAAGTTTTTACTTCTGATCTTGTAACTGTTATTAAAACTTCCTTGGGTGGGGTCACTTAGGATTCCAGTGAGATATATAAAGCTTTTAGATCTTATTTTTCTTCTTTATATGCCTTCAAACTTTCTGCTAGTGAAAACAAGATAATTTAGTTAGATAACCTGGCCCTCTTCATAATTCCAAATACTGCTGTGGTGAGCCTGGATGCCCCTTTCTCTTCTACCGGGGTAAAAAATGCTGTTTGGGCTATGAGTAATGATAAATACCCAGGCGGGGATGGTTTCACTTTATTTTTATATAAGAATTATTTAGATTTTCTTACTCCTGGGCTTACAGCTTTATAAAACAAAGTTTTTTCTGGAGGATCTCTCCCTCAATTTTCCCTGTTGCCCTATATCTCAGTCATACCCAAGAAAGGGAAGGACCCTGATGAATGCACCTCCCATAGGCCTTTATGATAAGACATTGGCCAGTCGGGTAGAATGTGTGTTACCAATGCTACTGCATAGAAATGAAAGTGGTTTTATAAAAGACAGATAAGGTGTGGACAATGTTCGACATACTTTGGATCTACTGTACCATGTGAATGAAGCTAGGACCGACGTATTCAACAGGGTTGAATGGGTGTTTTTAAATCTAACTCTTTTTAAGTTTGGTTTTGACGCACATTTTTTATACTGGGTTCAAAGACTCTATTCCAGATTAGAGTAAATTGTATAGTCTCTCAGATGTTCCATATCTTTTGAGGCATGAGACAGGTCCCATATTGCCATTGCTGTTCACATTAGCTATGAAGCCTTAGCAGTTTTTTTCTGGCAATATTCTGATTACTTTAACATTCAGGGAGCCCATGGTAGTGCTAATATGATCATGTTATTTACTGATGATGTCCTCCTATTTGTGTCAAACTCCTACCATACTTTGCAAATTATTGGATGTCCATAAAGAGTTTAGTAAAGTTTCTGGTTACAAGGTGAATAGGATAAAACTGAGATTTTGGGTATATTCCTGTGAGTCAATCAGCAATTTTTCTCTTTAGATGGAATAATAACTTTCTGAAGTATTTAAGGTTATGTATTCCAAATTGTCTGGACAAACTTTACGAGTTGAACTACTTAACACTATTCAGCAGAGTCCAAAACAATCTCAAATTATGGTCTTTGTTTAAAATCTCTTGGTTTGATAGGATAGCTATCATTAAAATGATTATTTTACCTAGGTTTATTTTTTTGTTTGATATCACTGGTATTCATCTTTTAGAAGTTGTCTGCTTCAGTGATAAAATGTGCCATTTATTATTGATGTTGATGTGCTGAATTCAAATATGACAATTAAACCAGCTGATTAGATACTATTTCTATTATATTTATGTTTTTACATTTCACATCTCTGTCTATTGCATACATAGTGCATATATAGCAGAGGTTTAGTCATAAATTATAAACTAAGAACATAAGAACATAAGAAATTGCCATGCTGGGTCAGACCAAGGGTCCATCAAGCCCAGCATCCTTTTTCAACAGAGGCCAAACCAGGCCACAAGAACCTGGCAATTACCCAAACATTAAGAATATCCCATGCTACTGATGCAATTAATAGCAGTGGCTATTCCCTAAGTAAACTTGATTTATAAGCGTTAATGGACTTCTCCAAGAACTTATCTAAACCCCAGCTACACTAACTGCACCAACCACATCCTCTGGCAACAAATTCCAGAACTCTACTGTGCGTTGAGTGAAAAAGAATTTTCTCCGATTAGTCTTAAATGTGCTACTTGCTAACTTCATGGAATGCCCCCTAGTCCTTCTATTATTCGAAAGTGTAAATAACCGAGTCACATCTACACATTCAAGACCTCTCATGACCTTAAAGACCTCTATCCGATCCCCCCTCAGCCGTCTCTTCTCCAAGCTGAAAAGCCCTAACCTCTTCAGCCTTTTCTCATAGGGGAGCTGTTCCATCCCCTTTATCATTTTGGTTGCCCTTCTCTGTACCGTCTCCATCGCAACTATATCTTTTTTGAGATGCGGCGACCAGAATTGTACACAGAGCGGCTTCGGAGGGAAGGGGGAAAGTCATTGGGGCTTCCCTAGGGCTTTGCACGTGCAAGGTGCACAAGTGTGCATGCACTGACCCCTGATTTTATAACATGCATGCAGCTGCGTGCACATGTTATAAAATTGGGTGTGGATTTGTGCATGCCGGGTTGCGTGCACAAATCTACATCCACGCGTAGGTTACAAAATCTGGCCCATAATGTTTGGGTACCTGCCAGGTACTTATGACCTGAATTGGCCACTGTTGGAAACAGAATGCTGGGCTTGATGGACCCTTGGTCTGACCCAGTATGGTTGCTTCTTATGTTCTTATATTTTTAGGGAACTAGTTCCTCTAATCTTTATTATGGTTTGATGTTTGAATTTATGATTTCCAATGAATTTATTTGCTTTCATCAGCTCCAATGTGTGAAATTATGTTTTTAGTTAGTTGTTAGCCTAATGTTATGCAAGAGATGGTGATACAGCTAGGGGAATGACATTAACTCTTAGCAAGAAAGCTGTAAGCCAGTACAAATTGTTCTTTTCTATGCTTGGCTAGGGTAAATTAAATTACAAATGAGATAGACCTGCTTAAAAAATGATCTTAAAAAATGGCACTGGCCATCCATTGCTCCTACCATGTGACAGGGGCCGACCAATGGCACCGATAGCCCCTGTCACATGGTAAGGGAAAAGGCCGTGCCATTTTGATTAGTGGCAGTCTACGGACCTAGCGGGGGAGATCGCTCCCGGGTCCCCGCTGGAACACCGGGACGTTCGGTATGTTTGGGGGGGGGGGGGTTGCAATTAATTAAATTTGAAGGGTTGGGGTGGGTTTGCAGTTTTCTTTTGTTTTTTTAATGTGCCCTTTCTCCCCCCCAAAAAAATGATAAGAAAACCCACAAAATATCATCTATTTTTCCTATTCGTCGCAAACGAATGCACATCCCTACTACAGACACCTCAGGAACAGGTCCTCCTCCCTTGCAATACATGTTGCTACTCCTGGTGCCTTGATTAACTGTTCTTGTGCCTTGCATTGTTGTCCCTGTGCCTCCCTTGTTATCCTACCATGAGGTAGATGGCGATGGGGTCTCTATTGATAACAGGTTAGGTGGGAAGGGGGGTTTTATGTTTTTCCTTATGCTTTTCCTGCTTATTCACCTTCCACCTTTTCTCCGTCCTGTTCTATTGCTGCAAAAGAAGCTTTCTTGTTATAAAGCCTCATTTTTCTACTCCCCCTCAGCTCCTTTTCTTTCTATTCCTTTCCTGCTCTTTTTACCCCCTTCACCCTTCTAACCCTCCACCCCTTTTTTCTCCATTCCTCTTGTCTGTGTGTATTAACATTTTTTGGTTTGGATGTTTTCCAATTATTTATTGTATTTTATTTTTTAGCAAGAAAGAATATCCTTTCTACCATTAGTGATGCCTTAATATATTTTTCACACAGATGGAATGTTGTTACTACTATTATATATATTTTTTAACTTTTTTAATTATTATTTTTTACCCCTTTTTATTTTTTTGTATATATTAATTTTTTTTGCATTTTAGTTTTTAGGTTTGTGATTTTAAATCACTTTTGTGGTCCAGTGGTCAGCCTCCTCTTTTCTTAGCGAGGTGGTATGTTTCAATCTTAAATATTTTGTTTTTAAATTTTTTTTTTTAGCCATTTATGAAGTGTTATTTTTTCATTTAGGGGTAGATTTTAAAACCCCGGCACACATAAATCTCGGGATTAATGCACGTAGCCGGGTCTTATGTGTGTCGGGCCAATTTTCAAATGGCCCGGCCACGAGCGTAAACCCCAGGATGCCAGGGCTTTAAAAGGGGGCAGTCCAGGAGCGGGGTGTGGCAGTCTGGAGGTGGGGAGGTATGGTCCAAGGGGCAGGGCAGAGCTAGAGGTTCCCGGCATAGCGGCCATTTGCCACTGTGTCAGGGGATCATGCGCCGGCTGGGTGCCGATGCACACAACTTGTTCCTGCTCCTTTGCAGTAGTAAAAGGTAAAACAAAAAAAAGTTGGGATAGTTAGGATAGGGATAGGGAAAGGTAGGATAGGGGAAGGGGAAGGGAGGGTAGGATAGGGGGTTGGGAAATTCCCTCCCAGTCCATTCCTTAATTGGAGCGAACTGGGAGGGACTGGGGAAGACCCCGATTCATCACTGTACGATTTTGCAAAATTAGAGCCCCCCCTTGCGCTCCAACCTGACATTTTATAACATGTGCGTGCCAGATCGCACATGTTATATAATTGCGCGTCTATGTGTGCATGCCGGGTAGCGCGCGCATACCTTTTGAAAATCTACCCTATAATGTATTTCTTTCATGCAATACCATTTTTAAATTGTATTATTTTTAAATATCATTTTTATAAAAGTATTGGTTTATTTATATTTTATTTCCTTCATTTTTAGTATTCAATTTTATAGAATTTGTTATTTATTACAATTCTACTAGTTTGATGATAGATTTTTATTGTTTCTTGATAGGTACTAGGGACAATCATTTATGTAATCACCAATGCTGCAGATATCTTGTCAAAATACTGGATCCATCACTGTGTTCATTATGGGGCAGATTTTCAAAAGGTTACGCACGTACGTAACTGGTCATATGCACACCGGGCCTATTTTCGAAAGGCCTATGACACGCATAAAGCCCCGGGATGTGTGTAAGTCCCGGGGCTTGCATAATGGGGCAGGAAGGGGGCGGGTTGGGGTCAGAGACTCCAGGCACAGCGGCCATTTGCCGCTGTCCTGGAGATCGCATGCCCTAAGGCTAAAGTAAGTTTTAAAACAAACGAAAAAAAAAGAAAACGGTAGGGGGGAAGGGCGGGGGAGGTAGGGGAAGGGAAGGTAGGGTGGAGGTTAGGTAATGGGGGAAGGCAGTGGGCTAGGCACGGGCTAGGTACGTGAAAGGTGCACATGGACGCATTTGCGCAAGTTTTAAAATCTACCCCAATATGTTTGATTATTTTTTATTTTTAATGTATTTATGCTTTCAGTGATATTTGTAATATTTTAAACACATTTCTAATTTAATATTTTATATATATTTATCTATGTATCTTCTTGCCTTTTGTGTACCACTCCTGTTGTTTTCATCCTTATTGTATGGTTCACATACCTCTTTTTGTCTTTCTAAGTCTCTTTTTTCAACATATTTTCAGACTCCATGGGTTATTAGAGCAATACCTCTCTGACCGCACAGTGCAATACACAGCTTGCTTCTGGAAAAGTATTTTCAAAAGACTGGGGATTTCCTTGGACTTCTCATTTGCATATCACCCACAGATTAATTGACAAATGGAAAGAACCAAACACATTTTTAAGGGTTTCCTGAGAGCATATATCAATGAATGATTAGATGACGTGATTTCCCTCCTCCCATGGGAAGAATTCTGCCACAACAGCCATGTGGAAAGCTTCTTGGGATCCTCTCTATTTCAAATTTTGTTTGGCAGATATCCTCAGATGCCAATCCCCATTCCAGAGATGGGCCCATATCTCACAACTAATATTGTGTCCCATGATTTCAAGGAGCTATGGCAGAAGAAGCACCAATTCCTTATAGCAGCCGCAGATAAATACAAAAAAAGCTGATGAGAGGTGCTCAAACCAGGGACTTGGTATGGTTAATCTCCTGCAACCTACAGCTCAGAATTCCTTCTACTAAATTCTCTCCATGCTTCATTGGACATTTTCCCATCATTCGCCAGATAGTTCCAGTAGCTTTTCAGTTAAAGCTGCCACCAACTCTCAAGGTCCACAATGTGTTCAACATTTTGCTACTCAATCCTCTACTGTTGTCATGGCCCTCACGACTCCTTCCTAAACTAATAGCGATAACATCAGAGGAGGACACTAAATATGAGGTCCAGGAAATCCTTGATTCAAGGAGAATTCAGAACCAACTTCAATACCTAATCTCTTGGAAAGGCTTTGACCCAGAAGTGAACTCGTGTGAGCCCACCTGTAATGTTCAAGCCCTAACTCACAAAATAATTTCATCAGTGCTTTCCCCAGAAGCCCAAACCTAGAAGCCTGGGGAAGAGGGTTTAGAATGGGGATATTATAACATTTTGGCTGGCTGTGGGATGGCCGGTGACTGGTCACACTTACTGCTGCAGCTTGTGATGTCACCAACCTGACCAGTACCCCACCATCTGTTTCCCCCATGGTTCTGCCTAGGTGTGTGCACACAAGACTTGCCATATTTTAAAAGTCCCACAATGGGAATGTCCTTGCCAGTGCCTAGTGATGAAATCGCATAGCTGGTACTTAAGGCTCAGCTGTGCTATACAGATGCCTAAGCAACAGGTCCTCCTGCCTTGTAGTGCATTTTGCTAGTCCTGGTGCCCTGTTTCACTGTTTCTGTGCCTTGTCTTACAGTCCAGGTGCCTGCCTTATTATCCTGTCTTACCTTGCCTATGATTTAGCTCTGCCTCCATTGACTTGGCCTGTCTACCTGCTTTGTCCTGGTCCTCAGAATCTTGTCTCCCTTGCCTTGACATCTTGCCCTGATTCTGACTTCACCTGCTCACTGTCTGCCTTGACCTTTGGCCTGGATTCAGAAATCATCTGCTCGCTACTTGCCTTGATCACTGCCTGTACCTGGACTGTCTCTGACCACTCCTTAAGGGACTCGTGCCTTTATTTATTTATTTTCCGTGCATCAAAGTGGATTACATTCAGGTACTGTAGGTATATTTCCATATCCCCAGAGGGCTTATAATCTAAGACCTAGATTTATCAAAATGAGTGAGAGAGCGAGAGAGCGAGAGAGCACCTGACCATAATGCCATCTCCCTAGATAGGTATTTGCATCCCTATGGTAGGCCCACCTAGTAACTCGAGGTGATGTTTAGGTATTAGTGTAGGGGGTTAGGGGCCACTTTGACATTCAATGTTAGATGTACGAACAGAACAGTGGTCTCTTGTGAACATTTGATGACCCTCGGAGTGAGGAAACTCACACAAAGATGAGATTTGGGCAATGTTCTCTCAACCTAGCTTGATGGACTCTCTACCTGGGTATCATCAAGCTAGGTGGAGAGAACATTGTACAAATCTCATTTTGGGGTGAGTTTCCTCACTCCGAAGGACATCAAATCATTACAAGAGTGCACTGTTCTGTTCGTACGTTTCACTTTGAATGTCAAAGTGGCCCCTAACCCCTACATTAAAACCTAAACCTCAGCTCGAGTAACTAGGTGGTCATCCTATAGAGGTATAAATACCTAACTACTATGCAGCCCTTATAGCTAGTCTTTCTCTCTCTCTCTCTCTCTCTCTCTCTCTTTCCCCCCCCAGCTAGTTGGATGCTCTGGGAGCTTCAATTCATCTAGATAGGCCTTGTGGGAGACATTGCACAAGGCAATAAAACCTTACTGCCAAGACACAGCAGCTATCACACAGCCTAATGCAATTCACAAAGGTATTGTTAAAATCAACATTAAGTCTGTGCAATAGCTCTTCGCAAGACAGGCAAATCCACCCTTCCTATTTTCCATCACACCATACTATCTGGTGCTATCGCATGCTTTAAGGGGGCTTTTTGCATGTGCTAAGCCCTTAACACATGTGAAAAAGCCTTAGCACATTTTGATAAATGACCCCCTCTGTTTGTACCTGAGGCAATGAAGGGTAAAGTGACTTGCCCAAAGTCACAAGGAGTGACAGCAGGACTCACATGCTGGTCTCCTGGTTCATAGCCCACTGCTCTAACCACTAGACTACTCCTCCATTCCACTATCCCTGCCAGCCCCTGGAACCCAAGGGCTCAATCCATGGGGAATGGAGCCAGTAGAAGTGAAGCTTCAGCTCCAGTGCCAGTAAGGGCAGGTTCACCAGCTGTCAGAGTGGGCCTAGTAGGTTTGCCTGCTAGGCTGAATCAACCAAGGGCTCACAGTCATGACAGCATCACATGTACTTTATACTATGAATGCTAATGTGTATACACTATATAAAATATGCTTACATCTAGACAATAAAATATTTGAGTATCTAAAAGATACGCAGCATGTATTTTCAATATAGCCAGATAAGACTTACTCTTAATCTTCAAAAAATAAAAATCATTATTCTTGGCTTCTCTTCATCCTACCAAATACCTTTACATTCAAGACCCACACTCCCTAATTTCACACACCATGTGAAATCTAGATGTTGTCTTAGATCCCACATTAACCATGAAATCCTAAATTAAATCTGTCATCCAGGTTTATGCTAAATTCAGGTTATTTCATCTTATCAAACCTCTTTTGTAACCCATTGACTTCTGGACTATAGTACAAACACTCCTCTCAGGTTTAGATTAATGCAATTCCCTTTGTATAGGTTTTCCCTAATGTACTTTAAGGTCAATACAATTTCTATAAAACTCAACTGCATGCCTATTCAAGATTACATGATCACATTTTACCTGTACTTCAATCATTACATTGGTGCATACATTACAAGGTAGCAGTTACTGTGCATAGTTTACTCAATAACATTTCCTCCACTTAGATTAGTTCACTTTTACAATTCTACATTCCTACCAGAAACCTCAAATTCACTAATCAGTTCTTCCTTCATGTACCAGTTCAGCGAGAAACAATGAGGTGACCAAATTTGCAGATGATAGAAAATTATTTTGAGTCATTAAAGAGCAGCGGATTGTGAGGAACTGCAGAAAGACTTTCTGAGAAAGCCTGGGCATCTAAATGGCAAATGCAATTTAATGTGAACAAGTGAAAAGTAATGCATGTAGGGAAAAATAATCTCAACTACAGGTACACAGTGCTGAGTTCCATATTAGGATTCACCACCCAGGAAAAGGACCTCAAAGTCCTTCTGAACAATACTTTGAAATCTTCAGCTCAGTGTGCAGCAGCGATAAAAAATGCAAATAGAATATTAGGAATTATTTGCATTTTACCCATTCATTTCAAATGAATGTACATCCCTGTTTATTGAAGAAACAGCAAGGCAGGCTGGCAAACAAAGCCATGGGGGCAACAATATAAAATTAGCAGCCAAATGTCCAAACAGGAATTCTTTATTGAGGGGAGACACAATTTTGCAAACAAGCCCGACCCAGGCCGAGTTTCGCCCTCTTTCAATAGGGCTGCATCAATAAGTGTTTTTCAAAGTTTTGATATACTTTTCACTTTTTTATATTTTACTCAGCATTGGAGAGCATTGCTTACTAAATACATTGTCACGCAGGACTTTTTTTTATTTGAGGTACATATACAATTCTCTATGTGATTTATTAACCTCTATTTTTATAACATTATTTATTCATTTCAATTTTAATTGTTTCATTTACTAAATTACAGACTATTTGACGTATATTTACATCTGAAACCTGGATATTCAGTAACTACATAATCATTATTTAGAGGTAAAGGCAATATGTATTTTGCATTGGCATTGTTTCATACTCCATTAGATACACAGCTAACACAATTTATGTCATACCACACATTTCCATGTTACCATTTTATATGTTCATTTTATATGTCGTTTTAATTATGTTTTTATGATTTTTATTCATATATTTATTTAGTATGTGTTATTTATTGTATATTGTAGCCCCTGATGCAGCCCTATTGAAAGAGGACAAAACTCGGCCTGAGTCGGGCTTGTTTGCAAAATTGTGTCTCCACTCAATAAAGAATTCCTGTTTGGACATTTGGCTGCTAATTTTGTATTGTCATCCCTGTTTATTAACATGGATTCATCACCAAGAAAATGTATAATATGTCATATCATTGTTATGGAAGGTCCACAAAAAAAGAAAGTTTGTACAATTGTGGACTGATTATTAAATGAGACCCATATGGGGAAGAAGGTGAAAAATCACTAAGTAATGTGTGTACGGGTATATGAAGGTCCTAATATAAGAAGAAAAGGCTGTGTAAAATTGTGGTACAGTGAGCTATTCAAAAAAACATAAAATTACCTTCAAGTGCTATTTAATTGAATATATTCATATCTGCATTTGATTTAGAGAACCCTTTTTGTTGGCCAAAATTTCTCTCCAGGGCCTTCTCCAGACTTCACCCCAACCCTAATTCTCCAACCCTCTCGGTGATTTGCAGATATGAATCTTCAACTCAGATCATGGTATGCTGCCACCAGGACCCAGGATTGGTGTTTCTAGTGTTGATTCCCCACCCAACTCTGCCCCTGGAATGGCTTTTAGTAGTGCATGTAAAAGTATGCATAAAATTGCTTTTTCATGTATTTTTATGTACACAACTCCTAGGTGACTTTCAAAAGGCCATTTATGTGCAGAAATCCAGATTTTATGATCATGAATAATGTTGGAAAATGCCCTCTACAAAGAGCCCCAATATTCTAAGGAAATTGCTGAAGTCTATAATGCCAATGATCCACAGAAAAGATATATCACAACCTACAAAGCACCTACTTTCCTCCTGGACCAGTACAGCTATCAGAACTTGATGCCATTGTTTTCATTTGAAAAAATCAGTTATAGCATGGAAAAAAATAGAATTTAAGAGTCAAATATACCAAGATACTGCACATTACCTTTGAAGCAAATTGCCTCTTCTGATGGATCTGCACCTCTGTGTACCTGTTCTTCCAAATGATCATGTAGTGTGACAATTATATTTTTCAATAAAATATTTTCAAACCTTTGAATTTCCTGACCTTTAATTCTCTTTATCATATTCTATGATGTTTCTTTCAATTCATTTTCCTTTTTTTTTAATTTATTCATTATTCCTTTATATAAATTTATTTTGATTTTTGGATCTTTTTTTCCTGTTTCTAAATTTCTTTTCATCATTCTTTCAATAATTATAATATTCTATCCTATTAAGAACATACGAAATTGCCATACTGGGTCAGACTAAGGGTCCATCAAGCCCAGCATCCTGTTTCCAACAGTGGCCAATCCAGGCCATAAGTACCTGGCAAGTATCCAAAAACTAAGTCTATTCCCTGTTACCGTTGCTAGTAATAGCAGTGGCTATTTTCTAAGCAACTTAATTAATTGTAGGTAATGGACTTCTCCTCCAAGAACTTATCCAATCCTTTTTTAAACACAGCTATACTAAATTCACTAACCACATCCTCTGGCAACAATTTCCAGAGTTTAATTGTGCGTTGAGTAAAAAAGAACTTTTTCCAATTAGTTTTAAATGTGCCACATGCTAACTTCATGGAGTGCCCCCTAGTCTTTCTATTATCCGAAAGAGTAAATAACCGATTCACATCTACCCATTCTAGACCTCTCATGATTTTAAACACCTCTATTATATTCCCCCTCAGCCGGCTCTTCTCCAAACTGAAAACTCCTAACCTCTTTAGTCTTTCCTCATAGGGGAGCTGTTCCATTCCCCTTATCATTTTTGTAGCGCTTCTCTGTACCTTCTCCATCACAATTATATCTTTTTTGAGATGCGGCGATCAGAATTGTTCACAGTATTCAAGGTGCGGTCTCATCATGGAGCAATACAGAGGCATTATGACATTTTCTGTTTTATTCCCCATTCCCTTTATAATAGTTCCCAACATTCTGTTTGCTTTTTTGACTGCCGCAGCACACTGAACCGACAATTTCAATGTGTTATCCACTATGATGCCTAGATCTCTTTCTTGGGTTGTAGCACCTAATATGGAACCTAACATTGTGTAACTATAGCATGGGTTATTTTTCCCTATATGCATCACCTTGCACTTATCCACATTAAATTTCATCTGCCATTTTGATGCCCAATTTTCCAGTCTCACAAGGTCTTCCTGCAATTTATCACAAACTGTTTGTGATTTAACTACTCTGAACAATTTTGTGTCATCTGCAAATTTGATTATCTCACTCGTCATATTTCTTTCCAGATCATTTATAAATGTATTGAAAAGTAAGGGTCGGTCACGTGGGATGATCTGCTAGGGAGGACGTGTTCTCCCTGAGCTCCGGGTGCCACGGACTTTTTCATACCTTTTCTACCCCCCTAAGGTGACGAATCGGCACAAGAGACGCGTGTCGGGAAACGGCCCATGTCGATTGTACATTATATGTACAAAACCCCACCAACCATGGCTGCACGAGGTGGCAAAAAAGACAAAGAAAAAGACAAGCTGAAGCCCGCGGATTCCAAAATGGCGCCGAGCCCCGGCGCCATCAGCCCAGTGGTAGCGGCGCCACTTACCATGGACACGCTCAAGGCAACGCTGGATTCCACCTTAGATGTCAAACTTGCGGGGATTACTCACCAGCTGGAGGAGGTAAAGTCCTCGTTGGTGGCTCTGCAGCCGCGGCTCGACGGCTTGGAAGACCGGATCGTGGGGTTGGAGGAGGGGCTACAGGCCCAAACAGAGAAAAGTGGCGCGCAAGATAAGTCTCTCCAGGACTGTTTGCAAAAAATGGATGATTTAGAGAATCGACTTCGCAGGGATAATCTGAGGTTCCTGGGGCTCCCGGAGGCGGTGGACGAGCGCGGCTTGGGGGACTTTTTGGAGGAATGGTTGCCAGCGGCGGTAGGCCTCCCAGATTTGCAAGGGACAATGAAAATAGAACGTGCGCACAGACTGGGGGTACGCCGAGACTCGGATAAGCGCCCTCGTATAGCTATCGCCAAAATTCTCAATTCAGCTATAAAACAAAAAATCTGGATGGCATATAGGCGGAACCCAGAGGCGAAATATAAAAGCCATATTGTACGGATTACGCAGGATTATTCGGCGCAAGTCTCACAGCAACGGAAAAAGTTCTCCCCAATGTGTTCCCAGCTATTTGAGAAGCGTATCAAATTCGCCCTCATTTATCCTGCCACGCTGAAGGTTGGGTGGGAAGGAAAAACCCACCTCTTTAAGACCCCTGAGGAGGCGAAGAAGTTTGTGAGCTCTCTGGAAAACAGGCAGGGGCCAAGCCCATGATGGATTACTATTTCTCATTTTGGTCTACTCAGGTATTACTTTAACTATGTGCGGGCCCTGGTCTCGTTGGATTCGGTGGGATCCCGTTGCCACATGCCTCTCACACTATAAGCCGCTGGCCCTACCGGAGAGGGCTACAGTGTTTTATCACGATCTGGTATACCTGGGATGGTGATGAGTGAGCGCGTGTGCCAGTATCCGACATGTTATACACCAAAAGACTATGTTAGACTCAAAGTTAGACTGTTGTTTTGCTAGGTCTCCTGTTGGGGATTTGGACTCAGTTCTTGTTGTCCGTGGCACCCGTTCATCCTAAGCGGACCTCCCAGATCGGGTGCATTCTTTTTTGTGCCCGTTTGGCAATATGCTAATCTTGTATCATTGGGGTAGGGTGGGGGAGGGGGGGGAGGGGGGGTTGGGGGATTGATTGGGTGTATGAGTATGGCGGGTGTAAGCGGGAGCGGGGATCTGCGGATGGACTGATGTGTATGGGCTTACCTGTGGGTGGGTGAGACGGGCAGGAGGATGACAGTTCATGAGTCCTTACTGGTGCTAGGGGGAGGCTGGGACCCTCTTCACCAGGAGATATTGCAGAAAGGAATGTTAAGATCACTGCATGCTTGGCTGGGCTCATGCCGAAAATAATTTCATGGAATGTACACGGTATGGGGTCTCCCATTAAACGCAAGAAAATATTAGCTCATTTAAAGCGATTGCATGGGGAAATTGCTTGTATACAGGAAACACATCTCACTTCCCTTGAGAGTCAAAAGTTGAAAAGAGACTGGGTGAGAGAATGCTTCTATGCGACGTCTACACACCGTAAAGCTGGGGTGGCTATACTGATTAGTAAATCTGCGGATTTGGAAGTGGAGCGCTCCATTGCTGATCCCAACGGACACTATGTGTTAGTCATAGGAAAGTGGAGGGGGCAGAAGATCACTATTGGTAATGTGTATGTACCCACTGACAATCCACAGAAATACTTACGCTTGTTCGCGGATGTGCTCCTCTCTCACCAGGAGGGTCTTCTGTGTATTGCAGGGGATTTCAATTGTGTGTGGGACAATACACTTGACAGGTCGACACAGCGCGGGTCTCGCTTGGGGGCTCGGGGTGAAGGGGTGAAAAAATTTTGTGATGTGACTGGACTGTTGGATGTCTGGCGAGTCCTCCACCCTACGAACCGGGAATATACCTTTTACTCGAACCCACACCAGACGTTCTCTCGCATAGATTATATTTTACTGGCTCAGGACGCTCTTGGGAGGGTGGACAGGGCAGACATTGAAAATCTGGTCATTTCAGATCACTCCCCGGTATCGGTAGTTCTCAACATTGGTCAACAATCTGGAGGAGACCGATGGTGGCAATTTCCTAATACAATGAAGGGGGACAGGGAGTTCAGACAGTTTCTGATAACCAAATGGACGGAATATGCGAGGGACAATGCCCAGAATGTGACTCAACCTCAGTTGTTTTGGGAAACGGGGAAAGCCGTGTTGCGAGGCGAAATAATCAGCTATATGAGTGCCAGGAACAAGCGCATGACGAAAGATATTCTTCATTTAGATGCTAGGACTAAGCAGGCTAGACAGACCTTTCTATCTTCTCCCTCGGAACCCCACCGACAGGCTTACTTCCACATCCTTCATCAGCTCAACACTGTCCTACACATGAGAGCTTGCAATGCACTTCAAGTAGCCCACCACAATTTCTTCAGATATGGCAATAAGGTGGGAAGACCTATGGCCAACCTAGTGAGGAAGACTAGGGCTCGGACGGCGATACAGGCCATGATTAATACTCAGGGGCAAAAAGTCACGGACCTTAGGGCTATTGGGAAAGTTTTCCATTCTTTTTATACCACTTTATATGCGGAGGACCCCACCCCCGGGGGGGGGGGAGGAACAGTCTTTCTTTTCCAATCTACACACCCCGTGCTTGTCATCTCAGCAACAGGAGTTTCTCAACCGCCCCATTCAGACTTACGAAGTTCTCCGAGTCATAAACGATATGGCATCGGGTAAATCCCCTGGGCCCGATGGGTACTCATATGACTTTTTTAAAATGTTGAGAGACCATTTGACAGTCCCATTGACGAATTTTTATGTGGATGGATTGCTGCAGCAGAGCTTCCCATTAGGCTTTAATTCTGCTCATATCATAGTTTTGCCAAAGCAGGGGAAAGATCCGCATAAACCGGAGTCATACAGGCCCATATCACTGCTCAACAGCGACCTAAAGATACTGGCGAAGGTCTTGGCAGACAGATTGGCGTTGCTGTTGCCCCTACTTATTACGGAGCAGCAGGTGGGTTTTGTCAAGGGTCGTTCGGCTACTGGTCATATTGTGCGACTATTATCGGCTATGACGATGTGTCAGCAACATACAGTGCCTGCCTTGGCTATTGGCTTCGACAGTGAAAAGGCGTTTGACAGGGTAGCCTGGTCATACATGTTTTCAGTCTTGGAGCGATATGGTATATCGGGGAATTTTGTGTCCTATTTAGGGTTATTATATCATCATCCTCACTCCCGCATTATGACTAATGGTTTGTTATCAGACCCAGTGGCTATCCAGAGGGGAGTACGGCAAGGCTGCCCACTGTCTCCTCTTCTTTATATTCTTACAATTGACCCATTATTACGTAAGATAATGACGCACCCTGACATTTGGGGTTTCAGCAAACGTGGTCAGTCTTTCAAAGTCGCGGCCTTCGCCGATGATGTCCTGGTTTTCCTGTCTCGCCCACAACGTTCTCTATTTTACTTACTACAAGTACAGGAACTATTCGGGGTATTTGCTGGCCTCAAGATTAATAGGGACAAGTCGGAGGCCCTGGATGTGGGGCGCAACTTGAGGGAAACTTAGGAGGGGGAGTTCCCGCTAAAATGGGCGTCTGATACCCTTAAATACTTGGGGATTATTATACCTAACCAATTGGATACTATCTACCAACTGAATGTCCACCCAAAGCTGACTTACACGGTTGATACTCTGAAAATGTGGAGGAATTTACCCTTGTTGTTCAAGGGACGGATCCGTCTTTACCAAATGATGATAGTGCCTAAATGGCTTTACCTCCTTCAAATGTTGCCGCTGTGGCTTTCCACAGCTGATCTGACTGTAATGACCCGGGCCCTCCAGAATTTCTTGTGGGGGGGCAAGAGAGCTCGCATTCCTTTGGGGATGCTGTGCCTCCCCCCTGATCGGGGGGGGGGGGGGGTTGGGGTGCCCAACCTCAAAATGTATAATTTAGCCTGCAATTTACGTTACGTCAGGGATTGGATATTCGGGTCTTCTCACTTTCTGCCCCACTCCGTTTTACAGACCTGGTATGAAGTCCCCTCGCTCAATTTTTTGCTTCACGCAGGGCTCTCGGAGGTTCCGGCACATCTCAGATCTCACCTGCTAGTGACCACGTGCCGAGCGGCCTGGGCCTGCCTTTGCCACATGTACCGTCAACCACCTGGTATCACGCCTTTTTTACACATACAAAATAACGGTTATTTTATACCGGGGGAGGGGGAAACACCCTTTAAACGATGGAAAGCGGAGGGACTCATATTTCTCTCTCAATTGTTCGATCTGTCCACTGGGATTTTATATAGCTTTGGGGATCTCCAACACCAATTTAATATCCCACACACTGATTTCTATGCCTTCTTACAAATTCGCCATTTTATGCAATCCTGTGCTGAGCATTGGAACGATTTCTCACGCCACACTGCCCTCAGACACCTTCTCTGCACAGCAGCTAATAAGCCCCCCAAAATCTCGGGTTTTTATAAAGAATTGGCTCAACCGAGAGAGATAGGTCACTTGCAATCCCTATACCAGAGATGGTCCAATTGGAGTGAACTGGACCTTACTTATGAGGATTTTTTGAAATGTTTTGCGACTATTCCCGAGATCTCCATTAATGAGGATATGAGGGAGACCCAATACAAATTCTTATGGCGGGGATATATTCCTCCCACTCAAGCCTACAAGGCTAATCTTTGTGATTCACCTATTTGCAGAAAGTGTGGAAAGTCTCCAGGTACTTTTACCCATGTTTTTTGGACTTGCCCGAATATCCAGTCTTTGTGGCAGGGAAATCAGCTCCTTTTGTGCCTGTCTTTGGCAATGTCAGCTACCACAGACACCTGCATGTTGGCTGTTTGGGGTTGTGTCCAGGGACATTATGGCAGGTCCCCGAAGAGCGCTATTGAAAGCTTTTATGCTCAAGGCGGCTCTCATAGGCAAGAAAGTGATCCTTACAAAATGGCTGGATGTTGATGCCCCAACGTGGGATATGTGGTTTACACTGTTTCTCCGACTTTTTACTCATGAAATGTATATCTGTAATCACCAATCCTCCTTGCATACCTCAGATCTTGCACTTCTTTGGGCACCTTTTCTTAGGTACTTACAACCCACCACAGGATAAGGTAGCGGGTTCTTTGTGATACACTGCATTGGCCATCACTGATTTTTTCCTGTTCTTGTACAGTTCATGCAAAGGATACACTCAAGTGGGAAGGGAGGGGGGGATTGGGGATGGTAGGGATGGGGGTTGGAGGGGGGAGGGGAGGGAGATGGGGCTTAGTTACCCTTGGCTCTGATGGGTCGATGTGCACCCCATCCAGCATTAGGCTCCTGTTGTGGGAATTGCCTTGTTGTTTGATTATTGCAAGACGAGCTGAGCTGGCTGGTTTATTACGCTCAGTTGCAGTACTTAGTTTGGACTGTAAACTTTACTTACCTGTTGTTCGATGTAGTATGGTAACCTACCTTGTACTTTGTACCCATTATATGTTGATGTATGGTTATGGTACCATCACTGGGAATATGTGAACAAAACTCAATAAACAGAGTTAAAAAAAAAAAAAAAAAAGAAAAGTAAGGGTCCCAAAACAGATCCCTGAGGCACTCCACTCCCCACTCCTTTCCACTGAGAAAATTGTTCATTTAGTCCTACTTTCTGTTTTCTGTCTTTTAGCCAGTTTGCAATCCATGAAAGGACATCGCCACCTATCCCATGACTTTTTACTTTTCCTAGAAGCCACCTTTGTTCATTCTCTTATGTCAATCTGCTTATTTTCTGTCATCTATTTGATGTCTTTTTACTTTGTTTCTCTTTATCATAGCTTATGGCATTTAGTAAGCTCCAGGCTGTTCTATAATACTCTTCCCCTCCTCTCTCACGGGCTGTCGGAGCGCACTGTTAACCCTCTATTAGATGTGCATTTTTGACCTGCTAGCGTTACCCCTTATTCAGTAAGAGGCTGAAAAAGCGCGTCCAACCCCCCGAACCTAATAGCGCCCGCAACATGCAAATGCATGTTGATGGCCCTATTAGGTATTCCCGTGCGATTCAGAAAACAAAATGTGCAGCCAAGCCACAAATTTTGCTTTCAGAAATTAGCGCCTACCAAAAAGTAGGCGCTAATTTCTTTGGGCACCGGGAAAGTGCACAGAAAAGCAGTAAAAACTACTTTTCTGTGCACCCTCTGACTTAATATCATGGCGATATTAAGTCTGAGGTCCCAAAAGTTACCAAAAGTTAAAAATAAATAAATAAATAATTTGAAGTCGGCTTGCGGCTCGCGGGTCAAAAACTGGATGCTCAATTTTGCCGGCATCCGGTTTCCGAACCAGTGGCTGTCAGCGGGTTCGAGAACCGATGCCGGCAAAATTGAGCGTCAGCTGTCAAACCCGCTGACAGCCGCCGCTCCGGTCCAAAAGGAGGTGCTAGGGACGCGCTAGTGTCCCTAGTGCATCTTTTTGCCTGTTTTTACTGCCGGGCCTAATTTGCATAGTGAATCAGGTGCACAGGAGAGTGGCCTGTGCACGCGCCGGGAGAGAGGGCGTTCGCTCGCTCTCCCATGGACTTTACTGTATCGGCCCGTCAGAAATATATCCTTCCAAACCAACACACATACGCATACACACACACACACACACATCCTCCCCCTTTTCTCATCACACTCTGCTCTCCTTCTGTCCCACTTTCTCTCTCACCCACACCTTTCTCCTCTTCCCCTCATTTCTTTAATTCCCTTATTCTTTCTTTCCCTTAAGTCTGTCCTCCATCACACCTTTCTTTCTTCTCCAGCTCCCTCTCTCTTGCCTCTTTTCTTTCTCTGTCCAATCTTCCACGTCTCTCTTCTGCCTAATCTCTCTTGGCTCTCCCATCTTTCACCCCTCCTTCTCTCTTCTCCTTTTTTCCCTTAATCATTACTTTCATCCTCTACATTTTTCTCCATCATGTCTCCTTCCTGTTTCTTTCCACCTCTTCCTCTCCCATCTCTCTTCTGCTTTCCTCTATCATACCACCCTTTCTCATATCATACCTCATCCATCCCATTCCATTTTCCTCCCTCTCTTTGATCCACCTTCTCTTTTCACCCCAATTCTCCCTTTCTCATTTATTTTTAACCATCTCTGTCTCACCTTTCTCTCTACCTCTTTGTTAATCTCTGTTCTTTTTTATACCATTCTTCTCTCCTTATTTATTTATTTAAAATTATTTATATACTGCTTTTACAGCTAAAAATTGCCCTGAGGCAGTGGAGAACCAACTTTTTTTTTACATTTAGATTTATATTCCACTTTTCACACTTTTTTCAGCACTTCAAAGTGGATTACATTCAGGTACTGTAGGTATTTCTGTCTCCTCCAGTGCTCCACCCCAGGGGGTAGAGCACTGGAGGAGACAGAGGCTAGGAAGAGCTTCACTACTGGAAGCCCTAGGTCCCCCCGGCAGGAGCCTGTAGGGACCCAGGCCACTTGGACTTAGGTGGGCCTCGCAGAGTCTTCTGGGAGAGTGGAAGTCCGGCATGCCCATGGACAGAAGGGGAGCGCGGTCAAGTTCGAGACAGCACAACATGGTAAGACTTGTTATGCTTCAGCCGCTCCAAATCTAGCCCATCTGTTGAGAGTTCCCCAATCCCATGTGAGAGATCAGAAGGTAGATTCCTAGGAGATTCTCAGCAAATGCAATATACTTGGCAGATCTGGTAACCGAGAACTTGAACTACTGGAGGGTCTGGGCAAATTTGAAGAGCTGTTAGGTATGGAAGAAAAGGGAGATATGATGCAATCATTTAAAAACTTCCAAAGAATAAATACACAGGAGGTGGTCCTCTTTCAACTGAAACCATACTCTGGAACTAGGGGTTAAGGAATAAGGGTGAAAGAAGGTAGAAAGGAGTAACTTGAGGAAATATTTTTTTTACAAAATGAGTGGTAAATTCCAGGGCCGGATTTAGGATTTTGGCACCTATAGGCAGGATTGGAGAGTAGGGGCTGGGAGACCTTGAAGATCAGATAGTGGGTGAAATCTCTTTACCTCCACCCCCTTCAGAGCCCAAAGGAGCATTGCTGTGGCACTCTGGAATTAGATTGCTAGAGTAGACTCTTCCTTGGCACAGCTGCCCTCTTCTTTGGCCTGGGTATTTGACACATTCAAAGTATAGTACGCTAGGCAATTGCCTATGTTGCCTATGCCTAAATCCAGGACTGGTGAATGCATAGAACAACTTTCCTTTGGAGGTGGTGGAATCGAGAACTGTATCAGAATTCAAGAAAACATGGGACAAACATAGAGGATCTCTGAGGGAGAGGATAGGATTCTAAAGATAAGCAGGATATGTGGATGGTCAGACTGGATGGACCTTATGGTCTTTATCTATGTTTCTATGCATATATGTAAGCAACCTTTGAAAAGCATGAACTAAACATGTAATAGCCATGTTACTGGAAAGCAGATATCATATCATCAAATAACTATTTATAGCAGGAGGTTTAATCCTTTTTTTTTGGCAATGGTCATAATGTAATTATCTCTCTGGTGGCATCAGTGGCAAGGCATAATCCTCCCAAAATGATAAATGGGATGGAATGGCTCCCCTATGTGGAAAGACTAAAGAGGTTAGGTTATTCAGCTTGAGGGGGGATATGATAGAAGCCTATAAAATCATAAGAATCCTAGAACTGGTAAATGTGAATTGGTTACTTACTCTTTCAGATAATACAAGGACTAGAAGGCACTCCATGAAGTTAGCAAGTAGCTCAATTAAAATAAATTAGAGAAAATTCATTTTTACTCAATATACAATTAAGCTCTGGAATTCATTGCCAAAAGATATGGTTAAGGCAGCTAGTATAGCTGGGTTTAAAAAAGGTTTGGATAAATTGCTGTTAATCAAATTGACTTAGGGAATAGCCACTGCTTATTACTTGCATTAGTAGCATGGGATTTATTTATCTTTTGGGTATTTGGCAGATACTTGTATCCTGGATTAGCCATTGTTGGAAACAGGATGCTGGGCTTGATGGATTCTCAGTCTGACCCAGTATGGCAACTTCTTATGTTCTTATATTATATGCAGGTTGTCAGTCTAAGCCAAAAGGCCAAAAGTTTATAACCCAGACTGTACACTTAATCTTAGCTAAAAGCCTAAGAAGCATACTTCTTAGTATAATCTTTATACCAGCAATTGATGACCAATAAGGACCAACAAAATTGTTGCAGCCTGTAAGTTATCGGCCATCAATTCCAATTCTATATGAAATGGGATGTTTCAGTGGCAGGATTACTTGTGATATTTTACCATTTTAATTCCCTCATAAGGGTAATAAATAATAACAGCTATGCCATAAGCAGTAATTAAATCTCTTCTTTTTTTCTTCTGAGTTCACATTTGCCCTGAAAGTAACATGCCTCTGTGTACCCATATCTGAAATTCATAGACTTTGGCAAATGCTCAATAAGTGGGACATGAAAAAAGGGTCAGGTCACTTGTCTATTTTCCTAATACCCTACTTACATTTCACTGTTTTGTCCCCCTCCTCCTGGGTCCTTTGTTCTTCTTTCATTGGGTTTCTACTTTTTTTCATTGGAAGTTTACTCCACCTTAATGTGCATTTTTCTGACCTTGATTGGTTCTGCATCATTTGCTAATTTTTTGTCTATCACCACAGGGAATCCAAGAATGGACTGAGGACAAGTATAGTGTTTCGTGCTGAACTCTTTCATGGTGCATAAGTATCAGTGAGTACCATGAAGTCTGGGCATCTCTGCTGCTCTTGCAGGGGGATATAATAACGTGTGCAATCCCTTTGGATATGAATAGGGGGTGTGTATCCAAAAGGGAGATTCCAGGGATGGTCGACAGCTGGATTTGCTAATAAGCACTGCTTGAGATTTTTCCTGAATTCTCTTTTGCATTTGCATGTGTTTTTGCTTAATTCACAGGTTTTTGGTTCCAAGTAATGAGCATTTAGATGTCTACAGCTAATTGCTATTGGAGTGGAGGAGTAAAATAGATGTTAGCAGTGGCCTGAGAACCACTGATGATACCAGAGTTCCAGTCCCTCTTCTCCTTGTCCTTGGGCAAGCACCTTACCCTCCATTGCCTCAGTTACCTTTTACTATGTGTCTATGGGGAAATGCTTATTGAAAAAGGATCTTTAGATTATAACATCTCTGAGACAGGGACTTCTCTTCTGTGCCTAAATTTGTAGTTTGTCTTGAGCTCAGATTTTGAAAGATAAATAATTAAATCCAAAATCCAACTAGTCTGAGTATACAGCAGAGGAGAATATTTCATATGATGCTATCCTTGCAATATAGAAACACAAAATAGACAGATCACTGCAGGAACATTACAAGAAAATGCTGGACATTTAAAACATTTGAGAAAATCAATGACAATCAAATGTATTTTATGTGCAGCAAAAAACTACTAAGATATTAGTGTTTGTGAAAATTGGAAAGAACGTTTAAAAGTGCCTGCAGCAATGGATGTGTGCTAGATAACACTGCAGTAAATCAGACGGCTTGTTCCAACTTAGTTGGGGTAAAAGATTTCAGGTTTGAGGGCTCCAGGAGGCAAATAAAAGATGTCCATACATTTAGACAAACGTTTGTTTAGATAAGTCAATGACAGAGAAGAGAGCATTTGTAGAGCATCTATGGTGGTTCATCCTCCGGAATACCAAGGGTATCTTTATTTTGCCTGTTCCTAATATTATTTTTTGCTATATAGCTCCCAAATATATGTTGTAATTTAACTCTTGGTTTCCAAAATTCATCCCCTTGCCTTCTGGAAGCCAAGTGTATTTTGGGTGAATCAGGACTGATAGCCTCAGTCTTGCTACATTTCTGAGTCACACAAGTGAAAGAAAATCTGGATATGTTTGACCAGCATCATTTTTCTTTATGCTACAAGAAAGATGCTTACATTTTCATATGGGGATATTCATCTATATTCTGAGGAGATTTATTCTTGTTTCTAACTTTTTTCCTACCTCCAAATTTACCACACTAGACTCCTATGTACTTGGATTAATAGAGCACTACACACACACACACAAATCAGCAAATGAAAGTATAACATGTTACCGGAAGTGCTTATTATGATTGTCCACTATTGATGGCATTATAGGTGTGGTAAGTATTTTGCTAAATTATTTGCATTAATATTAGAATAACTATTTATCATCCAATTTATGCCAATTGAATTATGTCAAAAATTAAAAGTATTGTGTTGCGACCCCGGGTCGGCCCCGGGGTCGGCACTCACCCGCGACGCGGCCCGGACCCGTCCCCGCCTCACACGGTCCTGCACGGGCCTCAGACGCCACGCTCCTGCTCTGGAGGAGCAGACAGCGTTCTTCCGCGGCTGGCCCCGCCCCCTTAGACGCGCGCGCGCGACTGAGCCCTGCTCTTAAAGGGGCCAGCGCGGGAAAGCCCTGAGCCACCTCTGATGACGTCAGACGCTGCAGGGCTACTTAAGCCCTGCAGTTGCTGCTCTTCTCTGCCTTGCAACGAGGTTCCCAGGGTTTCCTGTATCCAGTTGCTGCGTTCCTGCCTTATCTTCTGCCTGCTGATCTGGTCTGGTTCCTGACTCCTCTTCTGCTTCACCCTCTGGATTTGACGACGTTCTCTGACTCCTGGTTTGACCTGTTTCCGTCCACGACTCTGCCTTTGCCTACTCCTCGGTTCTGGTTGCCCATCGACTCCTGGTTTTGACTCGGTCCGCTTCACGACTCCGCCTTGCTTCTTCCTTGGTTACGACTCGCCTGGACCTCGGGACTCAGCGTTGGATATTCATCCTTCTTCTTCTCTGCTTGGCTGGCCCCGTAGATTCTCCTAAGTCCCAGCGACCGGGCTCCTACGGGCTCCTCCTGGGGGGGCTCCGGTTTCCAGGGCGAATCTCCTAAGTCCCAGCGGCCGGACTCCTACGAGCTCCTCTCGGGGGAGTACCGGCTTCCAGGGCGTACATTTTTCTCTAGACCTAGTTTTCCCCAATATTACACTAGACCTAGTTTTCCCCAGTATTACCTAGTTTTACTAGGATGAGAGTGCAATGTACAAATCTCATCTTTGTGTACCTTTTCTCTCCCAAATCACATCAAATTTTCACTGATGTGTACTGTGCTGTTCGTACCTCTGATTGTGCATGTAAAACTGCTGTTCCATCCAGTTTTATTAGGACAAGAGTACAATGTACAAATCTCATCAAATCTTCACTGATGTGTAATGTGCTGTTCGTACCTCTGATTGTGCATGTAAAACTGCTGTTCCATCCAGTTTTATTAGGACGAGAGTACAATGTACAAATCTCATCAAATCTTCACTGATGTGTACTGTGCTGTTCGTACAGGAATTATTAGGAAGTGAATGGTGAATAAAACGGAAAATGTCATAATGCCTCTGTATCGCTCCATGGTGAGACCGCACCTTCAGTACTGTACAGTTCTGGTCACCACATCTCAAAAAAGATATAGTTGCACTGGAGAAGGTACAGAGAAGGGCAACCAAAATGATAAAGGAGATGGAACAACTCCCTTATGAGGAAAGGCTAATGAGGTTAGGGCTGTTCAGCTTGGAGAAGAGATGGCTGAGGGGAGATGTGATAGAGGTCTTTAAAATCATGAGAGGTCTAGAATGGGTAGATATATATCAGTTATTTACACTTTTGCAAAATAGAAGGACTAGGGGTAAACTCCATGAAGTTAGAAAGTAGCACATCTAAAACTAATCAGAGATCATTCTTTTTCACTCAACGCACAATTAAGCTCTGAAATTTGTTGATAGAGGATGTGGTTAGTGCAGTTAGTGCAGCTGGGTTTAAAATAAGGTTTGGAGAAGTTCTTGGAGATGTCCATTAATTGTTATTAATCAAGTTGACTTAAGGAATGGCCTCTGCTACTACTGGCATCAATAGCATGGAATCTTCTTAGTGTAGGGGTACTTGGCAGGTTCTTGTAGCCTGGTTTGTCCACTATTGGAAACAGAATGCTGGGCAATGTCTTATGTTCTTATTACTTCTAATTGTGCATGTAATGTTATGTGTGCCGTCTGCGGCAGACCTGTGGCATGGCCCTCTCGCCTTTCTATACAGACTCCAGCCTCTGGTTCCTCCTTGATGGTGGTGGTAGGCTGCTGGCTCCGACCTCGGGCTGCCCCTGGTGCCTCCGGCTCCACCACAGTTCCCAGTGACTCAGCTCAAGATGCCATTGCTCGTCAGGCCTCTTTGTGTGGCCCACAGAGAGACACCACTACCTACCCCTCCCTACCATGTGAGCTTCACTGATCCTTTTGAAGGGCCCATGGTGGGAACCTGGCCGCGGCCCCAGATGATGACATCAAATTCTTCAGTGTATTTAAGCTCAGGCCTTGCTTCATAGCGTTGCCTTTGCAACAGGTCTCCTCAACTACTCGAGTACTCGTTGCTGATAGAGAATTGTCTCTACGCTTTGTTCCTGACCCTCATTGATCCCAGTTCCTGTTCTCCTCGTTCCTGTTCTGTCTATGTTTTGGATTGACTGCACAGATATCTCCAGACCCAGACCTCCGCTACGCCTGACCACGTTTCTGCCTATCTCCAGACCCAGACCTCCACTACACCTGATCACGCTACTGCCTATCTCCAGACCCAGACTTTTGCTATGCCTGACTATGCTACTGCCTATCTCCAGATCCAGACCTTTGCTACATCTGACTATGCTACAGCTTATCTCCAGACCTTGATCATTGTGTTGCACCCAGTCGCAGACGGCTGCAACCTCTGTTCCTCACCACTCTTTTCCCAGCACCAGTGATTATTGGAAAAATGGCAGCCTCCACTTGCAAACACCGCCTTCCCCGGCATCCCCGGAATGGCGTGGACAACCCATCCGCATCTTGAATCGGGGATTACCTAGGGCACACGCGTACCAGGACCTCTCTTATACATGTCATGGCAGGAACGTCGGGGGCGTCCCCTCCGTATGACGTCACCCGCCAGTGTATTTAAGCTATCTGGCCTATGCTTCAACGAGTTAGCAAGGACTTCCTTCCTGCTGAATTCCACTCCTCTTGGAGATGCTTAGCTATTCGCTACTCTGAACTATTCCTGAACTCCTAGACTTGGACGCTATAGGTACCCACTCCTTGGGGGCCTTGTCGTGTTCTGGCTATCCGCTCCTCGGAGGACCTTCCTGCCTGGAGAATCCATCTACTCTTGATTGGGACCCAGCCTCGTTCAGCCTTGTGAGTATGCTTCATGTTTGCTACCATCTTGCTGACGGAACCTCTGGTGTACCCAGTGTCTTGGGCCACTACAGTGCTCACCTCAGCAAACCATCTTCTACACTGCAGTGTGAGTACCTTCATCTACCCAGCTCGGCTGTCCTATTACCAACGACAGTGCTGATTCTTGGCGTACCCCACGCTGTGGGCCACTACCGGATCTACCCTGAGAAGTGAATCATCCATTACCAGGGATATCATCATTGAGCTACCTCACTACTCTGGACTGTGTCTTCCTTCCCACTCGGTGAGTACTTCACCTACGTTCCAGTCTAATAAAGTCTCATTACTATCTGTGTCCGTCTCAGCTGAGGCCATACCTATCATGGTAAGTCCCCAAAGGGCTCTTCCCTGTGGGTAGAGACAGCTCTCACTACGATCTAGGGTCCACAACCATATCAGAACATAACACGTTGCTTTAATTGACTCGCTATTGACTTCTCTGTGATCAGATCTCAGCATCGCTTGCCACGACCTCTGCTTTACCGCCAGCCCTGATTCTAAGCCTGTCATTGATGCCTCTCCTAGCCTACTCCCTGGATGTGGACTTATTAAGCTCTGGCCTACTTTTGCTCATGTGCCCTCAGCCAACCTCAGTTCCATTGGCGCCCAAGTTCCAGTACCTTACCGAGTCCAGAGTAGGACTACACCACCTATCGTCTGCTGTCTCTCGGCTGAACCAACCACTCTTGTTAACCAACCTTGAGGCCCACCTAAGTCCTGATGGCCCCAGCACCCAAAGGCTCAACCCACAGGGAACGAGGGCTGGTATAGGTGAAGCTCCAGTGGCCTCTGCCTATCAGCCCACTCCACCTGCCGACAGTGGGGATCCTTAAGTCCCTACCTATGGGTTGCATCAACCCTACCTCTGACACAACATGTAAAACTGTCCCCCAAACCATAGACCACCACCAAAACCTCACCTCGAGTTACTAGTTGACCCTCTTATAGAAATATAAATAGTTGACTAAAATGTATACCACTTCAAAAGTCTCTCTCTCTTTCTCTCTCACTCACCCACACACACACACAGTACAGTTCACAGACTATATTACAAACAAACTGGCTTATTACATTTATAAAATAAAAAAAACAAACACCTCAAAATTAAAACCATGCAAATTAGAAATTTCAAAACTGAACTGTGCTGCTAATAGCTAATGTCTTTTACCCGCAATGGGCTATAGCAGTGTTGGCGAGCTCCAGTCCTCGAGTGACACAAACAGGCCAGATTTTCAGGATATCTACAATGAATATGCATGAGAAAGATTTGCATGCACTGCCTCCATTGTATATAAATCTATTTCATGCATATTCCTTGTGGATATCCTGAAAATCTGGCCTGTTTGTGTCACTCAATGACTGAAGTTTGCCATCACTGGGCTATAAATAGAGTTAAATATGAGCACATTAACTCAAATTATGTGTACTAGTTCTTTTCAAACCCAATATTACATGAGATTTCAATAATATAAATACACAGAAATTTTTTTTTCAAAAAACTACTTATCCAAGTCTGTCCAATATAGTATTACTGTGCTTGTTTCACATTGCTTAAAATGGACGTGCTTTCGCTCTCAGCCTGAGATGGCCAATGGTTCAGCAGACAATTGCCTTCATCAAGAGTCAAATTAATGGTATTCTAAATGACAAACAGAGCAGCACACATAAATCTAATCTAAAAACATACACCTAATATCACAATATCAGACAATTTTCATTTTATCTCCAAACACACAACCTATAGTATAAAAGCAAATTGGTTTGCTGTTTAGACCAATGAAATCTTTCCTACCTAAGGCAGATACAGCTCCAACTAATAGAAAGGTTTCTAACAAAAATTGACCAATTGATTTCTTTATTCAGACATTGTGGGATCACAGTATTGAGTTTATAAATGTCCTTTTGTTCTTGCCATAACAAAAATAAATCATAATTCCCCCCATGAAGGTGAAAATGGGGTTTCTCCAAATAGAAAACTTCAAATCATTGAAGGTATGATGAGCTGGAAAACAATGGTCAATTAAAGGAGTTTCCTTCCGCTTATAACTAATAGAGCTCTGAAGTTCTATTATGTGGGTCCATAAAACCCATTTAGTTTTTCCAACATACATGAGCCTACAAGGACACCAAATTAACTATGCCACCCCACTAGTCTCACATGTTGTCCAAGCCAAAAACTTATGTATATGGAAAGCTTTCAATGGCAAAGCATTTACTTCAAACACTTGGGGGCATACAGAGCAATGGCCACAAGTATAGAGGCCACAAATAAGTACCTGTATGGTTCGAATAAGGAAATTGGTCATTTTTGTCTGAAACCATTTTATTGATTGCAGTTCTGTCTGCTTTAGGTAGACTGGATCTCATTGATCTAAACAGCAAACCAATATACATTTATAATATGGGAAGGTGCCATGTTGAAAACTGTGAGGTTGTGTGTTTGGGAAAAAGGTAAAAATTGTATGACTGTGGTATTTAGGTGTATGTTTTTAGATTATATTTATGAATGTTGGTCTGCTTGTTTTTTTCTTAGAGAACAATTAAGTTGACCCCTAATGAAGGCAGTAGTCTGCAGAAACTGCCCATGTCGGGCTGAGAGTAGGGATGTGCACAAATATTTTTTTCTTGGTGTTTCATTTTCAGGTCTGGGGTGGGCCATTTCAGTCTAATCCCCGAACCCGAAAACTTTTTTCATTTCTATTTTGGGAAAAACTCAAAAAAACAAAAAAACCCCTCTCCAACCCTAGGCCCAAGCATGACACTGGGGTCTCAGTCAAGGGCTAGGTCTAATGCCAGGGCCTTGACTGAGACCCTTAAAATATAAAAATAATCACCTGCTCTGGGTTGAGGCCTGGCTGAAGCCTGACACTAGGACCTGACATGGAGGCCAGATCTCGATGCCAGTGCCTTGGCATAGGTTGGGTTCCTGGCCAAGACCAGACGCCGCAACTCATTCCATAGTAGGGGTGTGCATTCGGATTGACCGCATTAGTAAAACGCAACTCATATTTTTTTTTACTTAAAAAATTGATTCGACATAAACGATCGGATTTCCCACATATCGAACATAGATATGTTCGATATGTGGGAAATCGCGATTGTTGAGCCAAAATAAAAATATAAACCCCCTCACCCTCCTTAATCCCCCCCCCCGACTTACCACAACTCCCTGGTGATGGAGCGAGGAGTGAGGACGCCATTTCTGCAATCCTTGGCGAGAAGCATGTGACGTCGGCGGCACGTCGAGTGACGCCGGCATCACGTGATTCCCGGCTCGTTCGCGCCGGACGGCTCGTTCGGCCCAAAAAGAACTTTTGGCCAGCTTGGGGGGGCCTCCTGACCCAAGGAGGCCCCCCCAAGCTGGCCAAAAGTTCTTTTTGGGCCGAACGAGCCGTCAGGCGCGAACGAGCCGGGAATCACGTGACGCCGCGTCACTCGACGTGCCACCGACGTCACATGCTTCTCGCCAAGGATTGCAGAAATGACGTCCTCACTCCTCGCTCGATCACCAGGGAGTTGTGGTAAGTCTGGGGGGGGGATTAAGGAGGGTGAGGGGTTTAATTTTTTTTTTTGCACATATGTACATATACCCAACTCATTGGATTTTTTTTATGTCCATATTGGCCGCAAGTGGGACCCCCTTTCGGACATAAAAAATATGAACATAAAATTTTGCTCTGCACATCCCTATTCCATAGACTGGGTTCTGATGCCGGGGCCTCAGCCCGAACCCAGGCCCGAGGCTGAGCCTCGACCCAGAAGCTGGGTCCCTAAACCTGGGCCTTAACCTAAGCTGGGGCCTGGGTCCACATCTGATGCTGTCACCAGGTTCGGAGATCGGGTCCTGATGCCAGGGCCTCTCCCAGACCCAGGGCCGATGGCAGTAACTGAGCTGGAGATCATTTCTGGGCCTCGGCTTAGGCGGGGGCTGGGGCCTGGACCCATTCACGACAACCACCCAGTCAGAAGATCAGGTTCTGATGCTATGGCTTTAGCCCTAACCAGGCCAGATGCCAGGACCTGACCCGGAGACCGGGTCCCGATGCCAGGGATAGGGCATGGGCCCAGGCCAGACTCCACGACTTGACATGGAGGCTGGGTCCAGACACTTGGGTCTCAGCCCAGACCCAAGCCTGATGCAACAACTCAACCCAGAGACCGGGTCCACATGCCAGGACCTCGACCCAGACCCAGGAACAATACCACAACTGAACCCAGAGGCTGGGCCCTGACACTGAGAACTCGACCAGGACCAATGGCCTGATGCTGGGGCTTGGCCCAGAGGCCTGGGTAAGTGAGGGCCGGGGAGATTCCTGGCCCAAGCACTTTTTTGGGTGAGAGAGAAGGGTAGGGGGTTTGGGAGGCCTCAGGAGTCCCTGTTTCTTTTTGTGACTAAATAAACAAAATAAACATTTGATGAAATGAAATGGCAAGTCAAACCCCCAAAAATGAAATGGAAAACAAAACTAAAATATTTCTTCTTCCCTCCCCTAATGTTTTGCATTAATTTTATGTTGTTCATATTTGCTAAATTTCACACATAAAATGGAAAATAGCATGCAGTTTCTTTCAAACATAATTACATGTATTATTTGCCATTTTTTGTGCACTCGCTATGATCAGATTTGCAATCTGGAAAAGTGGCCTATAAATTTGAAATTAAATGAAAGCTATTGAGTTTGCAAAATGCAACATGGTACCTGGCCTTTGATTGTCACTCACAGTTGGAGGAGTTCTGGTGGGGGGAAAGGAGAAGCAATCTGTCTATTCCCATGTGGTTCCACACAGCAGAACTTTTCTCACTGAGGCTTGGTCTGTTGCTATGGAAGAGTAAGAGTAAATGTGGACTTGGGGGTGAGATCTGGGATGCAAGGATGGAGACACAAACTTTTTCCTCCTTTCCTGCCAACAATCCTTTCATTTACCCTTTTGTATTTTTTTATGTTATAGGTTATTTGTTGCAGTTTGTAAATGGGGTAGTAGATGCAGAATGCCTGAACCGTGTTTTTACAGAGCATTGTTGACTCATAATCAAGTTGATAGAGGGACAACACTGGGACAGTCTGGAATTCATGGATGTGACTGATTGTAGTCAGACCTGGTGAAAGCTCTTTGTTGGGATGTGGTAGAGTTCAGGCAGTGGCAGCATCTGGCCAATATATATTTTCAAGCTAACGTGGTCTGGGGGCAAACCATATTGCTGGGATGTGGCAGATGGGCTACCAGGATAAATGGGGGTATGTTTCGTTGGAGTGGCTCGGGTGATGTCACATACATGTCTGTAGAATATGACTAAAGCTGTGGCTCTTGATTTCCAAGCTCTGTCTGTGATTGTATTTATAAAAGTGATAATTTAGAATGATTGTAAAAGAGGAAGGTATAAGGGGAAAGCCAGATAATCTGGGGGTGGGGTTGGGGGGGGGGGTAAGGCTATGTTATTAACATTAACTATTGTTTACATGAGAACTGATCAGAGAAAATAATGTACAGTTTCTATGCTATAATATTATTCAGTTTATTTAGGTAAAACATTGTTCAGTAATGGAAACTTATTTGCAGATATGAATTATTTACAGCCCTTTTAAGTAATCCATTTTCAGGTGTGGCAAAGAAAAAAAAGCAGACCATAAATCTTTAATGTTGAGCATTTGAGGGAACTGAGCAGAGGATTAAAGACATTTTAAAGAAAAAAAAAGAACAAATTGATATAGCCTGTTCAGTGCCTTACTGCACCAGTGTGCTAATAAATTGATGGATGGCATGTCATGAGTAGGGTTGGAAATGCTGGTATTTCTAACAAAGGTAGAATCACTTACTGTAGAAATGTACCAAGCTCAGAGGTTTCTGGACCTGGTATTATGGGATTCAAGATGTGCTTTATTTTCTACAATCTGTAAATATTCATATGGTGGCATGGAAAAGTCGGTACTGACATGTACCAATCAATATTTTTAACCTAATAACAAAGCAGTTTTCAGAGGAAAGTTTCTTGAAGTGCCAAAAGAAAAACACAGTGATAAGATCATATTTTTTTATCTGTACAAGTTCTGAGCCATGAAACAACTTGCAATGTATAACAAAGATTTCTCAGTGACCTAAAAGGTAAAAATATGAATGCATTAAACAATATTGGGAAGGTGCCCAGTGCTTTGCATAATTCATGTACACTAGAAAAAGAAACTATTCTTACAAATACAGGTATGCACTGTACTGTATATACAAGATTTCAAATAAGCATTGCAGCACACCATAGAGGCTATGTAATAAAATGTTTCCTGAATCATTTAAAGCTTGTTGCTCAAATTTTGCATATATTAGATGGAAAAATTACCACTATTTTGTGTACAGCATTCCATGTTAAATTCTCTCCAAGCAACTATTAAAGGTCATGTTTTGACGATTGAATGGCATGTCGGCACCTTGGTTCCCTTGAGAGGCATTCCCCAGGTACATGCAAAAGGTTATTAAATTACCTTCCAAGCAACACTATCTCTTCGGAAGAAAATAATTACAGGCTTTTAGAGGCATCAGAATGCTTTCTTTTCTTTTTTTTTTTTTTTTTAAATAAGATGAAGATGCAGTACCTAATGACCATTTTTTGTGTGTGAGTCATATAGCCTGTCACCGGTGACAGGACAAATGAGCATAATGGCATAGCTTAAAGGGGAAAGGTTCATTTTAAATAGTGACAAATAATATTTAAATGGCATTGTTGGAGACCCATCATGCCTGTAAAATGTAGTTTGTATCTTTGCTTCATCCTTTAATTTTATCAGTGTCAAATGGTATTAGCCATTAACATGCAGCATCAGGTGCAGATATAATTTTTAACCATTAACTCTGGCCATAAACAAACACAACAGAAGAGCTTCTGTGCTAGATAACTTCTTTATTATTCATAATTTTCAGTGTTAAACTATTTTGCCATGTAATGATGCTTTACAAATAAATAAACTTTCAGCTTTCATATCTGAAGCTCAATTCTTTCTGTCAGCTGATTAAGCCATGCCATTTTTAAAGCAGAAGTATCATTTTATGTAGGGACACAAGAGTGCCCTTTTGGTTTGGGGAGTCAAGCAAATCAACCAAGCTCGGCCTCCATCTCTGCCCCAGTTCCCACTGCCAATTTCTTAGTTTACATTATTCAGTTAGCCATTCTTTCTTACATGCACTCTTTGAATAAATCTAAGTAAAATTATTCATTCCCAGGCCAACCAATAAAAAGCTTGATGCTGGAAAACCAGATGCGGAAAAGGAGACAATCACAAAAACAGCATTGTTAATAGAAGTGTCAGTGCTAGGGGTGTGCATTCGTTTTGAACACATATGTAAAACACAACATATTTTTTTTTTAACTTAAAAAAGTGATGATGCGCAACATATCGCAATTTTCAACTTACTCAACATAGCTATGTTGAATACGTTGAACCTAAATAAACACTTAAACCCCCCACCCTCCTGACCCACCCAAGACTTACCAAAACTCCCTGGTGGTCCAGCGGGGAGTCAGGAAGCCATCCCTGTATTCCTTTGCGAGGAGCACGTGACGTTTGCGTCACGTCGAGTGACGCCGACGTCACGTGCTCCTCCGCACCTCCGCTCCCGGACCCCCGCTGGACCCAACCGGAACTTTTGGCCAGCTTGGGGGGGTCAGAAGGCCAAGCCCGGGGGGTCAGGAGGCCATGCCCGGAGCAGGTGTTAATTGCTGAGCGCTACTAAAACCAGTACAGAAAACCAGAAAAAACTGCTTTTCTGTACTGCCTCCTACTTAATATGGTTGGGAAATTAAGCAGGAGGAACAACTCTTTAAAAAAAATAATTTAAAAAAAAAGTGCTGACAGGGGTTAGGAAAATGGACGCTGATAAATTTAGCCTCCATTCTCCGAACCTGACTACCGACAGCAGGAGTGTATAAAGCAATATTAAAGTGTTGGGCGCTTAATATTAATTTATTCATTCCTTCACTTATTGCCCATTGGTCCTTTTCACTGACGTTTGCCAGTGAAAGAACCAATCCCATTTCAGGACCTTCTGAAAGGTGATTGGTCCTTTCACTGACATGTGACTGGAAAGGAACCAATCAGCAATAAGTGAAGGAGTGAATAAATTAATATTAAGTGCCCGACACTTTAATATTGATTTATTAACTCCTTCTGGTGCCCATAGTCAGGTTCAGAGAATGGACGCTGAATTTATCAGCGTCCATTTTCCTAAACCCTGCATGTGCGCTGGTTAGAAAAACTGGGCGCTGATAAATTCAGTGTCCGTTTTCTTAACCGGCGGACAGCCATCGACAGTGGACCTCTCTCCAGCTCGTGCTGTCAAGGAGGCACTAGGGGCATGCAATCGCCCCTAGCACCTCCTCGACAGCACGAGCCCTAATTTAAATATTGCATCACACCCCCAGGGCATGGTATGAAAGTTGGCGCTAAACACACAGTGCCCGCTTTCAGCGCAACTTTTTTGCATCGGCCCCTATGTTTGGAGAGAGAAATCATCAAGTACCAAGAATGATCAGAGACCAAAAAAAAAATGTAACCTGAAGATTCAAAAACAGTCCTAATTGGGCACCATTCACCTTATTATAAAGAACTTCCAAGCTAACCATACAAGCTTCAGAAAAACACTGTTTGGCATAATGCAAATATTAAAAAGTGCACTAGCAATAAATTTGAGAGAATGTGATCATGCCCAGCATACTCTGGCTTAAGAGTGAGGTTCATTCTATATGTGAGACAAACCCAGTACCTGTAATTTCTGTATGTATCCAGAGCTCTCCCCCCATGACAATAATTGAGGCAGAGCAGGATATTTCCCTGTACACCTCACCATGCAACCCCTCCCCCCACACAGTCACTATTTATTTATGCATCTCACACCAAGGGCCTCATTTTCCAAACGTATTGCACGACGTAAGGGACGTTTCGCACGTGAAATGTCCCTTTTCACGTGCGAAACCAAAATGGGGTCCGAGTCGGCCCCGGAAGAGGAGGAGTCGGGGCGTCACCGGGGCCGACTCCGCGACGATGGCACGCACAGCGAATAGGTAAGTGCCTTTTTGCTGCCTATTTCGCTCCCAATAGCTATACCTCCTATAGTGGCGCTATTGGGTGCAAAACCTGCAGCAATCGCACCGCGACGGTGCGATCGCTGCCGGATAGCGCAGGCCCGCCCCCCGTTTCAGCCCCCACCCTTTATCTTCTAAAGTATCGCAGGCCTGCGATACTTTAGAAAATGAGGCCCCAAGTTATGCACCACTGTTTTAATGTAAACCAGCATGATGTGATTTTATCATGAATGCCGGTATATAAAAACCTTAAATAAATAAATAAATAAATAAATAAATTTTCAAATACAAGAGATGATTTCTCTATCCCCAGGTGGCTCACAATCTAAGGGCTAGATTTATCAAAATGTTGCATGTGATAGGAAGAAGGGTGTGTTTTATAGGGATGTGAATCGTTTTTTGACGATTTAAAATATCGTCCGATATATTTTAAATCGTCAAAAATCGTTAGAGCCGCGATACAATAACAATTCCCCCGATTTATCGTCAAAAAATCGTAAATCGGGGGAAGGGGGAGGGGAAGGGGGAGGGCGGGAAAACCGGCACACTAAAACAACCCTAAAACCCACCCCGACCCTTTAAAATAAAACCCCCACCCTCCCGAACCCCCCCCCCAAAATGCCTTAAATTACCTGGGGTCCAGAGGAAGGGTCCGGTGTAATTTTTTACTCTCGGACCTCGGACCTCCGTGGTCTGTAGAAACAAAATGGCGCCGGCGCTACCTTTGACCTGTCATATGACAGGCCGGCGCCATTTTGTTTTTTGTCCCCCGATGTCAGGAGCGTAGGAGATCGCTCCCGGACCCCTGCTGGACACCCAGGGACTTTTGGCCAGCTTGGGGGGGCCTCCTGACCCCCACAAGACTTGCCAAAAGTCCAGCGGGGGTCCGGAACGACCTCCTGCAGTCGAATCGTTTTTCCGTACGGAAAAACGATTCGCGGTAGGAGATCGCTCCCGGACCCCCGCTGGACCCCCAGGGACTTTTGGACAGCTTGGGGTGGGCCTCCTGACCCCCACAAGACTTGCCAAAAGTCTAGCGGGGGTCTGGAACGACCTCCTGCAGTCGAATCGTGTTGCCTTACGGCCGGCGCCATTTTGCGCAAAATGGCGCCGCAAAATGGGCGCCGGCCATACGGCAACACAATTCGACTACAGGAGGTCGTTCCGGACCCCCGCTGGACTTTTGGCAAGTCTTGTGGGGGTCAGGAGGCCCCCCCAAGCTGGCCAAAAGTCCCGGGGGTCCAGCAGGGGTCCGGAACGACCTCCTGCAGTCGAATCGTTTTTCCGTACGGAAAAACGATTCATGGTAGGAGATCGTTCCGGACCCCCGCTGGACTTTTGGCAAGTCTTGTGGGGGTCAGGAGGCCCCCCCAAGCTGGCCAAAAGTCCCTGGGGGTCCGGGAGCGATCTCCTACGCTCCTGCTGTCGGGGGACAAAAAAACAAAATGGCGCCGGCGCTACCTTTGCCCTGTCATATGACAGGTCAAAGGTAGTGCCGGGGCCATTTCTACAATGCACGGAGGTCCGAGAGTGAAAGATCACACTGGGTCCCTTCCTCTGGACCTCAGGTAATTTAAGGCATTTTGGGGGGGTTCGGGAGGGTGGGGGATTTATTTTAAAGGGTCGGGGTGGGTTTTAGGGTTGTTTTAGTGTGCCGGTTTTCCCGCCCTCCCCTTCCCCTCTCCCTTTTCCCGATTTACAATTTTTTAACGATAAATTGGGGGAATTGTTATTGTATTGCGGCTCTAACGATTTTTGACGATTTAAAATATATTGGACGATATTTTAAATCGTCAAAAAACGATTCACATCCCTAATAGCCACTGCTATTAATTGCATCAGTAGCATGGGATCTTCTTAGTGTTTGGGTAATTGCCAGGTTCTTGTGGCCTGGTTTGGCTTCTGTTGCAAACTGGGATGCTGGGCTTGATGGACCCTTGGTCTGACCCAGCATGGCAATTTCGTATGTTCTTATACTCAGCAGAAATTTAGCAGACCTGCTGTATCAAAGCAGTACTAACTTGCAGGACTCCAACAACAACCCTACCCGTGAAAAGGCAGCACTGAAAATATTGCACATGGTCCTGGAATACCAAATACACCTCGTGTTGGGAAAATACAATCAACAAGATTGCAAAAGCTTCTCACACGCTAGCCGAATACCTCAGCTCAGTCACACTTGCAGAACACAGACAAAGCTTCAACAAAAACAGAATTATTGACCACATATTACAAATGAGCGGCTAAAAATTGAAATGGAAATCTCAAGAAGTCAAACTCTGCATGCAGCAGAAAACTGGAAAACTAGAAACAGGCATAAATTTCTTCTTATTTTTAAGCCAAGACACTATCATCATTTTTGTGAGGAGTGTGCATGTATGTGCAGTAGGGATGTGAATCGTGTCCTCGATCGTCTTAACGATCGATTTCGGCTGGGAGGGGGAGGGAATCGTATTGTTGCTGTTTGGGGGGGTAAAATATCGTGAAAAATCGTGAAAAATCGTGAAAAATCAAAAAAACGTAAAATCGCAAAACCGGCACATTAAAACCCCCTAAAACCCACCCCCGACCCTTTAAATTAAATCCCCCACCCTCCCGAACCCCCCCCCCCCAAATGACTTAAATAACCTGCGGGTCCAGCGGCGGTCCGGAACGGCAGCGGTCCGGAACGGGCTCCTGCTACTGAATCTTGTTGTCTTCAGCCGGCGCCATTTCCAAAATGGCGCCGAAAAATGGCAGCGGCCATAGACGAACACGATTGGACGGCAGGAGGTCCTTCCGGACCCCGCTGGACTTTTGGCAAGTCTTGTGGGGGTCAGGAGGCCCCCCCCAAGCTGGCCAAAAGTTCCTGGAGGTCCAGCGGGGGTCAGGGAGCGATTTCCCGCCGGCCATACGCGTATGGCCGGCGCCATTTTCCGTACGAAAACGATTCGCGGCGGGAAATCGCTCCCTGACCCCCGCTGGACCTCCAGGAACTTTTGGCCAGCTTGGGGGGGGCCTCCTGACCCCCACAAGACTTGCCAAAAGTCCAGCGGGGGGTCCGGAAGGACCTCCTGCCGTCCAATCGTGTTCGTCTATGGCCGCCGCCATTTTTCGGCGCCATTTTGGAAAATGGCGCCGGCTGAAGACAACAAGATTCAGTAGCAGGAGCCCGTTCCGGACCGCTGCCGTTCCGGCCCGCCGCTGGACCCGCAGGTTATTTAAGTCATTGGGGGGGGGGGGTTCGGGGGGGTGGGGGATTTAATTTAAAGGGTCGGGGGTGGGTTTTAGGGGGTTTTAGTGTGCCGGCTCACGATTCTAACGATTTATAACGATAAATCGTTAGAATCTCTATTGTATTGTGTTCCATAACGGTTTAAGACGATATTTAAATTATCGGACGATAATTTTAATCGTCCTAAAACGATTCACATCCCTAATGTTCAGTGCTATAGTGTCATCTTTGACTCCTCTCTCTCCTTTTCTACATATATTCAATACACTGCTAAAATGCACCATTTATTTCCCTATATCTTCACCAAAATCCATCGCTTTCTTTCTGAATGCACTTCCAGAACCCTTACCCACTCTCTTATCACCTCCTACTTACTGTTACAACCTGCTCCTCACAAGTCTTCTGGAGAACCATCTCTCTTCACTACAATCTGTCTAAAATTCAGTTGTGTGACTTATCTTTCGCCAACATCGCTACACAAATATAGGCCCCTCTTCTCAAGACACTATGTCGGCTCCCTATCAATTCCCACATACAGTTCAAGCTCCTCTTCTCTCTATACCCCTCCTCCTGAGCTCCACGCATCAGTCAAATCACTCCTATCCATGCTATTCACCTCTACCACTGATTCCCAACTCCATACTTTCCCCCCTGGAATAGACTTTCTGATCTATTGTGTCATGCATCATTTCTTGCCTTATTTAAATCCCATATAAAAACCTATCTTTTTTAAACTGTTTTTAAATCTTAATCTCAGATCATCCTACTTACAGACTCAATGATTAACCACTATCTTAATAAATGAAATTCACAAACTCTATTTTGTCCTGTGTATTTGTCTTGATTAGTTTGTAAGGTCTACTGAGAAGGGACTGTCTCATGTGTTTTTTGTATAGTGCTGAGTACGTTGAGTAGCACTATAGAAGTGTTAAGTTGTTTTAGTAGCAGTGGTTTTTATGTTGGAGATGCCAAGCTCATGTCTTTGTTCTTGTGGATATTGGATAATGAGTGAGTATTTTGTTACGTAACACCAGTTCTTGCTACTCATAAGAACAACAGGGGCTTGATGGTCTCAACATAATACCTTCTCCCTATCTTTTAGTGCTTTTTTCCCTTCAGGCCAGAACCAGTACTCAATACTATTACTTTGTCCAGAACTTGGGCCCAACATCAATTTCCCCCTGACTCCTTCTCTTTCCCCTGTGAAAAGCAGTCAGCTAGCCTCCAGCCTCAAACCATTATCCTCACCACCACAACCATCCATCAACCTTGACTCCTGTCCCATAGCCAGCCTCCCCCTCAGTCAGCAGTCAGCCTCCAGCTTCAAAATCTCATAGTCAGTCTCCAACCTTGGATACTCCCCAGCCAACAGCAAACCTACCAGTACCCCCCAGCCTACCAGTACCCCCCCAGCCTTCTACCCCATCCTCAGTCAGCAGTCAGCCTCAGACTCTTCTCAAACCATCTTTGACCTCTCTCCCTCAGCCAGCCTCCCCACCCCTAGTCAGCAGCCAGCAACCAGCTATGACCCCCCATCCCCAACCAGCCTCCAACTCCAATCTTGCACATCACCACCCAAATCTGGCTCCAGCTTCAGACCCTACTCTCCCAGTCAACTGGCTTCGAGCTTCGAACCCCACCATCCCGGCCAGCTTGCCTCCAAGCCTTGGACCACCCCAGCAAACCAGTCCCTTACCCTGAAATCTCTTCTTCACTATCTTGGAAGTGCCACTGTCAGCACCACAGGGCTCCCTTCATTCTTGTCTCCCAAGACAGAGATCAGCACAAGAAAACAGGAACTCATGAGTCTTTCTGTAAAGTTTGAGCATGCAGGTGCCTATGTTCTCGTGCTGATCTGCATGCCTCGCAAGATGAGCCTGAGAATGCAGAGAGCTGCATGAGGCCAGCAGCATTTCCAGGACTGCACAGCCACAAATGTGAATGTGCCAGGACCCGAGTGGCCACCCCGGATCTAATACCTATGTGTCTACCATAATACAGTATTCTACAAGGAATGAGTATGAAATGAATTCATGATTCAAAAGCATTATTATAAATGTGTCTGAAATTCAAATTTACCTGAGACAAAGCTTAATGAGGATTGCATATGGTAAATATACTGCTGTGATTCTATACAATCAGCAATGACCAAACAAAATGTGTATGTATATTTATTTATTTATTTAGCGAGAAGGCAAGATTTTGATTTGAAACTTCGATTCTAATCTGTTTTTGTTTTGTTCCATCATTGCCAATATTTATCACTTCACGGTCTCTTACAAAAATTTGATCTTTGAAAATGGGGAAGAAATGGGGTTTTGCTTTATTTTTCTGAAATTGGAGTAGATTCGGTTTCAGCTGTCGGGGATCACAATCCTGTAAACCCTACCGAGGGGAAAATCCTCACATTAGAAAATTTCATATTCTGATCCATGATCATAGTTTTCCTGGCCTGTCTTTAAACCTATTTTATGCTATCAGTGTACTCAGAGTTATATAAGATAGCTCTTATAATTTAATTGTCTCTGCTTTAAATAAATGTAAGATCTTACACTGAGCACAAATAGAATGACTGGCACATTCAAAGGCACACTGGGTTTGAATCTTCCAAACTGAAGTGCTTGGCACATCAACAAATATCTGCAGATAATTTCGGTGTGGAATTTGTTTTATGCTCACAGAGAAATATGCAACAGCATTTTCTTGATATTTTTCTGCATTTTACAAAAAATATTGGTGCCACACACACAATTGGAATGATTTGCATACACACAATATCCATGCCCTCAAAACTTCCCTTTCTCCTTAAAGGATGGTATTATTCTGCCACATTCTGGCAAGCACGCATCCTTCACAGAATATATTTACTCTAGTTGGATGCAGGAATATATCTTCCTCCTTGCAGTCGGCAGCTATAGTGCTCTAATCTTTTCTATGGGAACTGATTTTGGGGTTTTCTCTTCTCCCTGGTTCCTCTATCTTCCCTTGTATTTCTCTGGCCTTATTTCATTCTTACTTCATCCCCACTACCTTTCCCCTTCTGATCAAAATTATTTAAGAAGTCATATGTGAAGATGTTTTGTTTTGGTTTTTTTTTAATGTAGGGAGACTGCTATCAGTCACATATGTATGATGTGTGTTGAGTGTCAGAAGGTGAAATACTGTGATTTTGCTATGACCTTCAAGCAGAAATTTAGAAAGAATCTCTCTAATTTATAATAAATATTGTTAGATTTTGTACCCATTCATTATGGTGACATAAGCAATGAGGGTGTGTTCAGTAGGAACCCTCCTCCCAATATAGGAGAAGGCAAGGGAGGTTCTGGTTCAGTGCTTCCCAAGTCAATCCTCATGATATCACAGTTCTCAGACTGCCAGCATATCCACAATGAATGTACATGAGAGAAATTTGTATACACTGGAGACACAGGGGGTTGATTTTCAAAGGGGTACGCGCGTATCCTACGCGTATCCTACGCGTATCCTACCCGCGTACCCCCCGAAAACCTACCCCAAACCCCCCCTGCGCGCGCCAAGCCTATTTTGCATAGGCTCAGCGGCGTCCCGGGGCTTGCATGGAGAGGCGTGCCGGGGGGCGTGCCGGGGGCGTGGTGGTCGTGACGCGGCGTTTCGGGGGCGTGGCGCGGGTGATGTGATGTTTCGAGGGTGGCGGCGCGGGCGTGGTTTCGGCCTGGGGGTGTTCCAGGGGCGTGGCCGTGCCCTCCGGAACAGCCCCCGGGTCAGGTGATGGCACGCCAGCAGCCCGCTGGCGCGCGCAGATTTATATCTGCCTCCAGCAGGTGTAAATCCGGCGATAAAGGTAGGGGGGTTTAGATAGGGCCGGGGGGGGGTGGGTTAGGTAGGGGAAGGGAACGGAGGCAGGCTGCACGGCTCGGCGCACGCAGGCTGCCCAAAATTGGCAGCCTTGCGCGTGCCGATCCCGGATTTTAATGGATATGCGCGGCTACGCGTGTATCTATTGAAATCCCGCGTACCGCTTGCACAAAATTATAAAATCTACCCCAGTATATACAAGAATATATTAGGGTCATTCACTAAAGCTTTATCGCGTGCGTTAGAGCCCTAACACACGCGATAAGGCCATATCGCATGCGGAAAGTGACTTTTCGCAAGCGAAATAATGCTAATTAGGGGGAGGGGAGGAGTCAGCGGTATCTTCGCTGCCTGCGAAAACGTTACCGTCGGCAGTAGTGTGCCGAATAGTATCACCTTTCATGGTGGCGCTATTCGGAGCGAAAGCCGGCAACGAAGATACCGCAGTGGTGTGAAGGCTTCGAGCTTTTGCAGGCCCGCCCCCCTTTTTCACTGGATTCATCATACAGTGATGAATGATGAATCCAGGCCTATATCTCATGCCTATCCATTGTGGGTATGGAGTCATAAGAACTGGTTTGGGAAGCCATGTTCTGGTAATTGTTTCTTCCTTGTATATATTTGCAGAATTAGATCATTTTTTTAAACTCATGATGAGATCGCTCCCCCCCCCCCCAAGTCAGGGCTGCCATACTCTAGGTAACAAAAGAGGCAGTGCATGCAAATACTTCTCATGCATACCCACCTTGGACATCCTGAAAACCCAACTGGATTGTGGCCTTCAAGGATCAAACTTGGGGACAGCTGCCCTAAGCATTAGAGATGTGCATTGGGTGCCCGATCGTTTCCACTTTTGGGTTCGTGTGGCTGCAGGGAAATCTCATTTTCCCTCGGATCAACTTTTTTTTTTTTTCTGAAAAATCAGTTTTCAGCTTAGTGCGCGCTAACTCCCATTAGTGCGCGCTAACCCGAACACCGATTTTCCCCGAAAATTCGGGGAAAATGGAATCAGTTTTTGGTGTTGCTGATCCATGATGATTTAGGGAATTTCGTATGAAATTCCCTATCATCAAAAAACGAATGCACATCCCTACTAAGCATTATGGGATGAATGCAATAGTTGATTGAGAGTGATTTTGAATAGCCCACCTATAAATACACTTTTGCAAACATGTACCTTGCAGCTAATTTTCAAATAAATACTACTTGCTACAAGTACATGCACAAAAAATGGTGTGCATACGTTGCACCTGCTATTTCTGCAAAAGAATGCAAGGCCAATTAGAAAATGTCATTGTACAAACACTGTTAATTAGGGATGTGCAGCAGTGACAGATTCGTCCCATTCGGAATTCGTATTTGTCGGGACCCAAATCCGTTGCATTCGTTCTCGGGGGACCCCGATCTGTTCATTAGTTACATATGTATTTGTTTCCCAAAAAAACCCCATCCCAACACTTTAAATTTAATTAATTACAACCCCCCACCCTCCTGACCCCCCCCCCCCCCAAGACTTGCCAAAAGTCCCTGGTGGTCCTGCGGGGGTCCTGGAGCAATGGATGGTCGGTGCCATCTTGTGCTCCTACCATGTGACAGAGGCCGACCAATGGCACCGGTTGCCCTGTGACATAGTAAGGGCAAAGGCTATCGGCGCCATTTTGAATATCGGCAGCCGACAGCCCAAGTGCAGGAGATCACTGCAGGACCTCCACTGGATCACCAGGGACTTTTGGCAAGTCTTGGGGAGGGGGGGGTCAGGAGGGTGGGGGTTTATTCGTTAGTGATACGTTGTATTTGTGGGGGTTCGCCATACATTTCGTGATCCCCATGAATACAACGAATATGGCATATACATTGCGGATTGCCAACACATTGAAAACGAATGCATACCCCTATTGTTAATTCCCCAAAACCTGAGCAACCCTCTGCCTTCAGGGAATACATCTTTTTCACCCAGCTAATTGCATGTGCATTGTGAAAGCTTGCACATGCTTTTAGCTGTTCTGAGAACAACATTCACCCAGGTCAAGCTACCTGGATAAATACCTTTGAACATTACCTTCATTATGCATAAATCAATAATGCTTAGGGGTTCTTAACATGATTTGTACATACAGATGGAGATACTTATAATAGATTAAAAGCAATGTGTCTGTCAGTCTCAGTTGTCTGCCAATCTCCCTCTCCATCTCTTCACAGTCCTCTAGCAAAGTAGCATGTGGATAGTTCTTACCATAATTCAGGGCAAACAGAATACAGGGAGGGCAATTTTAAAAATGGGCAATGTATTACCTACAGAAATGACGTTGTAAAATTGATCATCCAATATGCATGCAAACTTTCATACATGTGTCATGTAAGCGTGCAAGTTTACCCACAGTAAACAGAGGTATTCCTGGGGCAGAGTTGGAGAAGGGTTAGGACCTGAACATGTACTTTTGAATTCTCAATAGTGTGTGTATGCAAATTGTCCCCAAAAATACCTGTGCACAAACTAGTAGGTGTAATTGTGTGCAGGTAGTTTTTGGTGATGCACATTAAAATTATGAAAATTATGATAGCGTATGTGTATATTTGCTGACTTTCTTATGTGGGCTGCTCAAAATTACCCTCAAAGTGCTTGACATCATTTGATCCTCTGGACTGAAAAAGGTTTGGAATTTTTAAAAACAAAACAGGACAAAATATCTTCCTCCCTAACACAATATGGGATTGCAAATCAATTATTCTCTTAAGTTTAGTTGGCAACATCAGAACATGCATATTTTACAGCATTGTATATTAGCAGATAAAAAAATGCATGCTCAGACTCCTGCTTTATTTACTATATGCTTTAATTTTAAAGGTAATTAGAATTTCACTTTGTATTGCTAAACTACACCTGGAAACTATAAAGTCATAACAGTACTGAAAAGCAAATTGAAATTACAACTCTAATACTCAGACATACAGCTACATATCTTATCCTGTAGTTCTTGGAACTCAATTTAAATATTGCTGCAAATTATGTGATCTTTTTTCCTTTTCTTTTCTTTTATGTATTTCCAGAGCACTTAAAGCCAAGAGAGGTAGGTGTCTTTTTGGTATCTTTTCAATTGTATAAAGCTATGTCCATATTTTTTTTAATTATATCGGCTAAGGATTCAGAATTAAAGTTGGATGTTAAAAAAAACACTTAGAATGACAAATGTTCACATATTGATTATTCAAAATGGCCTTCGCTTTCAGACTGTAAAATGGAAGGGACTGCAGATGTACAAGAATAAATATAAAACCAAATGAGTTGACTTGAAGTGTTGCCGGCTTCCATAAACATGCTACTGCAATAACATGTGACATTAATATTTAATTACAAAAGCACTGCTGCAAAATCTTTGAAATTAATGTTTTGCAAAATTAACATTCAGCGCACAGAAGCAAAGTCGTTCCAGGCGCGACTGTGATTAACAATGCCATTCACTTTACATATTATATTAATATATTATTCAAGCTATGAATTAACACCTCCTAATTTAAATAAGGTGCTACATACCATGATGAGATAAAATGCATTTCTTAAAATGGCCCATCTGATTTTTAGCAATCTGTGTTTATCATTTAATATTTTGTTATTGAATACTGTACTTAGCAAAAAAAAAAATCCTTCTGCTTTAATTTTCCAGCAAAGGAGATCTCATTAAACTGGTGCCTTCAGTAACATTTTAGGATTGCTGAGCCAGTTAAGACTCATTTTTCTGGTTGTTTTGCCTGGCTTTAGTGAAGTATTAAATATTTAGTCTTTTATGCCCTAAAAATTACATACATTGTAGGTAAAATTTATTTCTATTCTAATAGTTGTGCTTATCTTTATTGGTCTAACTAGTCACTTATTCCTATTGAAACAGTATATAAATTCTGTGGTATTTTCTCTCTGGAAAAAGGGACAGTTGCACATTGGATTTGGGGCATATAATGTGGCATTCAGTTACTAATGTAACACTTCACAGAATCTTCATGTGCCAAGTAAAAAGAAAATTAGAGTTCTAATTTATTTCTGGTTCTTGATCATTGAATATATTATTGTGTGTATATGTTACTATTGCTATTCAATACCCTTTGTGACAGAGCTCCTAAAACAGGGTTAAGTTAACAGAAATGGGCTCTTGGAGAAATCCTGGAGAGAATGCATTTGGCCTGAGTGATATTTCATTGTGGCTAAGGTTTATTAGGGGACCTCTTTAAGTAATGTTGTGTGGCAGAACTTCTAGAGAGAGTATGCATGGGTAGCCTATAAGTGGGGTTTTTTTAGAGCAAGAATGTGCCTTCTCTTTTTCATTTAGAGTTGTGATGATGGAGTGAAGTCAAGGCAGGGGAGAATTTCTCTCCTTCCTTGTATCCATTGCCAGTGATCAGCAGGGCCATGGCTCCAGGAAACCCATACTGGAATTCTGGGCAGAGCTATTAAGCCCCCTGGGAGGAATTATGAAGTACAAGTGAATAGGGATGTGCATCGGGTGCTCAATCGTTTGTGCTTTCGGGTTTGTGTGGCCACGGGAAAATCTCATTTTCCATGGATCAGCATTTTTTTTTTTTAGTAAAAAATTGTTTTTCGGCTTAGTGCGTGCTAACGGGAGTTAGCGTGCACTAACAAAAGTAACAAAAATTAACGTTTTTTTGTTAGTGCGTGCTAACTCCTCCCGTTAGCACGCACTAAGCCGAAAAAAGATTTTTCACGAAAATGTGGGGAAAATGTGATCGATTATCGATTTTACCGATATATGATGAATTAAGAAATATTGTACGATATTTTAATTCGTCATAAAAACAATGCACGTCCCTACGAGTGAATGGGATTTTATTTTGTTTCAGAGAAGAAGTGTTTAAAGGAATTATGAGTACTGAATGCTATCTTTTGGAGAAGATGGACAAAAGGCTAATCCCAATTGCTCAATGTTAAGTAGGGAAAAGAAATGATGTTATTTTGAATAAGATTCTTTGGAGGAAATATATTCTGTTGTTAGTTGTTGCTGCTACTAATGGTAAAAGAACCCTGTACACCCTGAGAAATCAAAGATTTTTAATGAGATTTAATTTTGACTGCTGAAACCCCAGAATTTTGGTAAAATAAAAAGGTTTGTTTGAACATATCCTTTGGAGTGACACTCTCCTTTTTCTAAGATGTGGTTTCAACAAATGTGGCTGTCACTTCTATTATGATTTGGGGAGCGGTCTGAGGGGTTACAGAGGAGGAGGAGGTATTTGGTGGAGGTTTCCCAGTCTAGTAAGTTATATACAGCCCTAACTTCTGAGCAAGGCCCACTACACCATCTGCTAAACCAGTTTTATTTGTAAACCCACATAGAGATTGGTGTTCAGCTCACAAACAAGCAGACTACCATTTTATGTGCCCGAATAGGGGTCTACATAAAATTGGTGCCTGAACATGGCACATAAGAAGCATTTTTAGGGTACATTTTTTCAGTAGCAATGTTTTTTGAAAGCTTTGTGATTTTTTTTGGGGGGGTGCATCATTTTTTTGCCCATTAAAGAATTAATCCCCTTTGACTTGAAAGGAAGCAAGATGATCGCTCTTCAGTGAAATGCATTATTAGAATACAAAGACTTTTATGCCAGAAAGAAGGACTCTCTGATCGAAAGCCCACCAAGAGAAAGTAGAGGAGGAGCTTTCCTGCCAATATGGAAGAAGACATTACTAGGGAAAGGAATCATGTGGATATTGACTGCCAATCCTCTTGAGTTTGCATGAACAAGATGTAGATGAACATTAAAAGGAGAATGGTCACCATCTTGTTCTCATGTACTCTAGTTGACATTCAGGTGCAGATATATGCTGATGAGCTGAAGGAATCCTGGACTTATTCTACATTAGGAGTCACCTGTAATGAGCCATTTTGAACACTGGTGAAAGAACCCTCACAAATTGCAAGTTTGTTTCTCTTTTGGTATTGACATTAGCAAAGTTATTAGTAAGGCTAATCATCATAGGCACTACCAGCAGGATCATACCTTCATTGCCTTTTATGTAATCATAGGCCATGATGTATATGGTGAAATAGTTTTAAAAGCAATTTGATTTCCCAAATAAAGTTTAGACTTGTCTTAAAAGCCATTAGAGTGAGTCTATCTGTTTATCTCAAGAGAACCCTGATACTGGTCGTTTTTTTGTGGAACTGCATTGGGGCCTGAAGATGGAACATATAAATACATGCCTTGCAATTCTTCATTTATTTATTTATTTATTTATTTCAGATTTTTATATACCGGCATTCGAGACAGCAGTCACATCATGCTGGTTCACATAAAACAGGGGTGCATAGTAAACATAAACTATAACAATGGTGCGGAAAAGGCAGTTACATGTAACAGGGTGATAAGAACTTGGCGGAGAAGAAGAGAAAGGACAGGTTATTAATTCACACAAGTAAACGATAGAAGATATGGTTAACCGTGGATAGGTGGAGGTTAGGGTGGCGTGGAGGTGTTAGATCAATTGGCATCCGGGAATGCTTGTATGAATATCCAGGTCCTTTAGTCTTTTTTGAAGGTTGAGATGCATGGTTTCTATTCTGAGATTTGAGGGGATGGAGATCCATAATGGTGGAATGGCTGTAGAGAAGCCCGGTCTCTTAGTGTGCTGTGTCTGGTAGATTTGGACGGTGGTACCTGTAGCGATCCCTTGTATGCATCTCTTGTCGGTCTTGACGAATTATGTAGTCGGAGAGGGATCTGTAGGTCAATGGGAGCCAGTAGGTGGATGTTTTTGTATGCGGTAAGAATGGCCTTGTATATTATTCTAAAGTGTATAGGTAGCCAATGGAGGCTCTTTAGGATGGGGGTTATGTGGTCCCCTTCTCCTGGTATTTGTCAGAATTCGTGCAGCTTGCATTTTGCACCATCTGAAGCGGTTTGGTGTATGAAGCGGGGAAGGCCAAGTAGGATGGTGTTACAATAGTCTAATTTTGAGAAAATGATTGCTTGCAGAATGGTTCTGAAAATCCTGGGCATGGAAAAGAGGTCTAATTCTTTTCAGCACTTGTAGTTTGGTAGAAACAGTCTTTGGTGGTTTTGTTAATAGTGGCTTTGAAATTCAGGCGATTATCAATTAGGACTCCTAGGTCTCTCACTTGTGTGATTGTTGGCGTGGCTTGCTGTGTAGAGGTGATGGTGCTGTTCTCTGAGGCGATGATCAGGAGTTCAGTTTTGCCGGAATTTAATACCAGGTTTAGGCTGGTGAGGAGGAGTTTAATTTTTTGAAGGCATGTATCCCAGTAAGCCATCATTTAACAAATTATTGTGGAATGTTAGATAAGGTTCAACATTTCAAATCTCTTTGATGCCACATGGGGCAGATGATCCTCTTCTTCCCTCCACCAGCTACCTGGGCCCGAAACCTCCTCCTCCTTCAGGCCAGCACTGCTCCAGCAAACTATCTTCTGGGCCTGCTTAATCAGCAGCACCCAGAGTCTTCTGGTGTTGGCCTGGAGACCTGGCAGTTCAATTCAGAATTCTGGAGTCTCCAAGCCAAATCCAGAGAGTTCCCATGAATATATATTCATTGCATGTAACTTAGTTGAAAAGAGTGCTGCAAAGAGTTAGCACTGTCAAAAGGCAGTTTAGAGCCCCTGGAATTTCTTGGATTGTCGGCATCTGCTGGTAGAGAGAAGTGTGATGAAGTTATTCTGAAGAACCAGATTGTGTTGGTTCTAGAGGAGGGTAAGTTGTCAGTTCACTTCCAGAGCTGGGAATTGATGCCCAAATCCCCCTCGGGATTGAAGTTAGCATGTGTGGAGAACCAGGGCTCACATGTGTGTAGCTGGGAGAGGAAAGATCAGAAAAGGCTGTGGAAGCCAGTCATCTGCGAAGAACATGTAGTGCATCATTAAAAATACAGAAAAAGTCCTTGTCATATGAGGAGGCATGTAGGTCCTTCAAGGAATCGAGAGAATGTGAGTTCAAAAGATTTGAGTTGGTGAGTCTTACCAGAGCAGTGAGTCCCTAATGTGGCAAGGGGGTCATCTAGTAGGAAAAATTGAGGCCTGTGTTGGGGATCCTAGTAGGATGGATAAGTTGATCTGAGAGGAGAATGTGTTGCAGACTATGGTGCATGCAAGGCTTGATTCTGTCTCTTGATTCCCTGCGCTGCTGCCTTCTCTATGAATGGGCTTTCTATGGCTGGTAGTTCCTTCTCCTCTATGGCTGCTTATTCGTCTCTAATTAGAGCAATAAAAAATAAACTTGAGTTAGAGGGAGAAGGATGGTGATTACCATTCAATTTAATTCCCTTCTATCTCGCAGCCATGCTACACATCCCCACAGGGGGAACCCGATAGCGCAGCTATGCCCGCTGATGAATCAATGAGTGTACTACCTACTAAAACCTGCTCTTGGTGGCACAGGAATAAGGGTTCACAAAGAATCTCATGGAGGAGTCTGGCACCGGCATGGGGACATGCCAGATGACATGTCAGATGACATGACCATCGCAGGGACCGGCAGCAGAGTGGGTGGGGAATCCTGGGAATAGTTACCCTGCTGAAGGCAGCTGCATTCCTCAGCCCTCCCTGCAAGCCATCCAGCTGGTTTCACCCCTGCAGGAGCAGGGGAATCAGCCATACTACTACCCTGCTTTCCCTTACAGTGCACCACTGGATCAGATATGAGTTTGGAGAGTTGCTGAAGCTGTACCCTGCCCAATGTGGCCATACTTGGGGCCCACTAGTTTTTTTCAAGGGGCCCAATCACAATGGCAACCTGGTGCAGTTCCTGGCCTGGGGCACTGTGCTTCTGGGTATGCTCTGTGCCCATAAGCACAGATTAGTAGCCCCTCTGTGCAGTCTGGGCATACAGCACCTGTTCCCCTGTACCCTGAGGTGTGCCAGGCTCCGGCTCCATTTTCGGCTCCTGCTCCACATAGGAGTGCTGGTCCCTTGGGCTCAAATGACTCTGTGACAACCACTGTCGCAGATACAGCTTCGTCCTCTGGGGTATGGTCAGCTGCCACGCAGACTACCGAAGGTGAGTCTAATGTTGATATTCCTATGGTCAGGTTTGGAAACCCTTCTAGTTATTTGCAGGTGCTTGAGGGAGTAGCCATAGACCAGACCCCCACAGAGGTTGGTAAAACTGCAAGTCAGAAGCACAGAGGAGATGTAGGAAGCACTCCCACCGCTCTGACTCCTCGAGTAGTGGATTCTTCTCCTCTGTATCCTCCTCCAGCTCACATGGCTCATCGGTGACAGAGGGCATGCACAACACCGTCACTGCTAGTGTAGGCTTGAAGCTCTTAACACTACTATACAGTTATGGCAGGGTGTTCCACATTTGCTCTGGCACAGCATATGTTGCTGCCAATATGTTGATATATTTAGTTTGATGGAAGTCGCGGGTGGGAAGATAGGTCACACAAGGGCCGCAAGTGGCAATAGGGTCCCACTGGTCCTAAGCGGGTCCAAAAGACCATTAAGAATTGGGTGTGATCCTTTGCCAGGATGGCATCGATAGGTGGCCGAGCTGACCTTTCACAGCATTTGGCAATGTGGTCCCACCTGGACACCATTATTAGTGCTCATTCTACTTACGAGGGATTTTCTTGGCTGAACTATGATGAGCGGTTCAGAGAGAGGATGGCAGACACCCCAAGTATGTCCTGGGGTGCCCATGATGTCTAGTTGTAGCTGACTCACATGACAGTTTGGAGCTCAGATGCACAAGCTAACAATCCCTCCTTTTTGACTCAGGGGAGCTCCCAAAGCCAACGGCATGCTGGCATTTCAATAAAGGGGGTAAACTGTGCAGAAGTGTAAATACAAACATATTTGCTCCACCTGTGCCTCAAGTCATCCTGCAACTAAATGCCCTAAGCAAGCCCCAGGTGGGAAAAGCAAGTAGTCCTTACAAAAGGGCCCTGACCCCAGTTCAGTGGGAGCCTTTGCCCCAACAGGTGTGCAGCTGCTAATCTGCGCAAAGGTTTTAGAGAGGGCTTCAGAAGCCCTTACGAGGGTGCTCTGAATCAAAGCCATACAAATGTGCCTTCTGCAGCCAGGTTTACTGATGTGGGGAGGGAGAAGCTGACAGTGGATATTAGTTTAGGTAGGGTGGCGAGCCTTTTCCCCCGACCTCCTTTCCTCCTTTTGCCAGAATGGTCTTATTGCCCTTGGCGGTGGTGCCTAAGAGTCAGGTAAGTTTAGGCTTATAAACAACCTTTCTTACCTGGCCGGTCAGGCTGTAAATGATTTCATCCATCAGGAGGTCTGCACAGTCCAATATGCTTCCTTCGACAGTGCGCTCGACCTCCTCAGGGATTGGAGGAAAGGGCTCTCATGGCTAAGGTGGACATAGAGTCTGCTTTCTGGCTGTTACCTGTGCATCCAGTTTCCCACTGCTGGGGTTCTTCTTTAAGGGAGCAAATTACTATGATAGGTGCATGTCCATTGGATGCTCTATTTCGTGTGCCTTAGGTGAGGCCTTCAGCACCTTCCTGCAGTGGAAGTTGTCTTGGCACACAGGTTTAACGATGGTTGTACACTACTTAGATGATTTTCTATTCGTTGGTCCTCGGGACTCAGGTATGTGTAGGAATCTGTTCAACAGAATGGACTGTGATTTTGGCATCCCGCTGGCAGTGGACAAGTTAGAGTCACCAACTAATGTCCTTACATTCCTTGTCGTTGAGCTTGACATCATTCAAATGATGTTCAGGCTCCTAGCCAATAAGATTAAGAAGCTGTCGGAGCTGATCCATGGTGACTCACAAGGTTACCCTAGCCTTTGTGCAATCCCTCATTGGCAGTTTGGCTTTTGCCTGTTGGGTGAGCATTTCTGCACCAACTGATTATCCATAACAATCAGAAGGAAGAACCACCCATGCCATTTGGGAGAGATTCTTGGCTGATTTCAATGATTCAGTAGTGTGGCTACTGGAGCTAGTTTCTAATGCCTCTTGGGGCGTGGGCTTCAGATTGTATTGTAAGGGCATCTGGTGTGCTGAAACTTGGCCACAAAGTAGGATGGCATCAGAGATCACATCGAAAATCACCTTCCTGGAACTGTTCACAGTAGTGGTTGCACTCTATATTTGGGGCGATCAGCCTGCTAACAGGAAGGTGATAGTCTGGTGTGACAGCCTAGTAGTTATGCATATAGTCAATCAGCAGTCTGCAAGGTGCATGCCAGATTCTTGAAACATCTACAGATAAATTTGATGGTGAGGGCTAGGCACATCATTGGGCTTCACAAAGAGGTTGCTGATTGTCTTTCTTGTTGCAAGTGGGAAGCTTCTGGAGGCTCGCACTGGGTACTGAAGAGAGGGGGATACATCTGGAACATTGGAGTCAGGACGCGCTCGACAAGTCACACCAGTCAATCACACCATCTGCCTGGTGAGGATACCTGAGGCATTACAACAAAGTCATGGATTTCCTGGAAGTCCTTGACCAGTTAAAGGACTTTGATCTTTCATACAGATTGGTGGAATACAAAGCATAGTGCTTCTCAGGGCACGATGCAGACCAACTTGGTGGGTTATGCCTTTTTTGTTAAGGCACAGGATTGGCCCAACCCAGTAAGGAACTTTGCCATTAGGTGGGTCCTTATAGGATGGACCAAATTCAATTTGCATGTTCCCGATGCACCGTCTGACCCTGCACGACCACTTGCTAGATCTCTGGCATAGTTTCCCCTGGGTAATACTTGACCATTTCAAGCTGGCCCTGTTCTAAGCTGCCTTTTGCATTTCCTTCTTTGCTGCCTTTCGTGTGAGTGATTTGGTGGCTGCAGCAATCTATAGGCATGACTGCTTTGGCCTTTGTGTCTGTGATGTCTCCATCATGGGTGGAAAGTTAACACTCCAGATATGGAGATCTAAGCCTGGCCAGCTGGGGAGGAGCATGTTAGTTATGCTCGCTGAGGACCCAGGTCTGGCTACATGCCCTGTTACAGATGCCACATTCTATAGTTCACTTAGATACATTGGGGGAGTACAGTTTTGAATGCATGCCAACTCATTCCCTTTAAGCAGGTATCAATTTAACACCATTCTTAAATGTGCCCTAGATGCAGCAGGGCTGTAGCCAGAAGTGTTCGGAACTCACTCATTCTGAATTGGTGCTGCTACTAGTGCGACTGCATCTGGGCTGCTTGGTACCATGATCCAATGTAGTGGTAGATGGTTCTCCCCTGTGTATCTGTCCTATATTAAGCAGATGAATAGACACCCAGGCCTCTGTGCACCTTAGTGCAGACATCCAGGGACTGAGTCACTTGGGTGGTGTCATCTAGACAATGGTGGTTTTGTTAACACTAGGGATGTGCAGAGCAAAATTTTATGTTCATATTTTTTATGTCCGAAAGGGGGTCCCACTTGCGGCCAATATGGACATAAAAAAAATCCAATGAGTTGGGTATATGTACATATGTGCAAAAAAAAAATTTAAACCCCCTCACCCTCCTTAATCCCCCCCCCAGACTTACCACAACTCCCTGGTGATTGAGCGAGGAGTGAGGACGTCATTTCTGCAATCCTTGGCGAGAAGCATGTGACGTCGGTGGCACGTCGAGTGACGCGGCGTCACGTGATTCCCGGCTCGTTCACGCCGGACGGCTTGTTCGGCCCAAAAAGAACTTTTGGCCAGCTTGAGGGGGTCAGGAGGCCCCCCCAAGCTGGCCAAAAGTTCTTTTTGGGCCGAACGAGCCGTCCGGCGCGAACGAGCCGGGAATCACGTGGCGCCGCGTCACTCAGACGCGACGTCACGTGATTCCCGGCAAGTTCGCGCCGGACGGCTCGTTCGGCCCAAAAAGAACTTTTGGCCAGCTTGAGGGGGTCAGGAGGCCCCCCAAGCTGGCCAAAAGTTCTTTTTGGGCCGAACGAGCCGTCCGGCGCGAACGAGCCGGGAATCACGTGACGCCGGCGTCACTCGACGTGCCGCCGACGTCACATGCTTCTCGCCAAGGATTGCAGAAATGGCGTCCTCACTCCGCTCCATCACCAGGGAGTTGTGGTAAGTCGGGGGGGGGGGGGATTAAGGAGGGTGAGGGGGTTTATATTTTTATTTTGGCTCAACAATCGCGATTTCCCACATATCGAACATATCTATGTTCGATATGTGGGAAATCCGATCGTTTATGTCGAATCAATTTTTTAAGTAAAAAAAAAAAAGAGTTGCGTTTCACTAATGCGGTCAATCCGAATGCACACCCCTAGTTAACACCTTCTGTCTTTCAGGGTTCCACTGGCAACTTTGGATGATATGGATCACAGGGCATTTGTTTGTGTTTTGTGTGGAGCAGCATGCAAGGAAGGGGCCCATGGGTGGACATCTATGTGTTGCAGCAATAAACAGAATAGTGTAATGGCTTGGTCAGAGGGGTATGAGCTAAGGTTGCCAACTGGCTCCAGATTTTCAGGACAGGTTGATTTATTTATTTATTTATTTATTTATTTATTTATTTATTTAAGGTTTTTCTATACCGGCATTCATGAAAGCATTCACATCATGCCGGTTTACATGAAACAGGGGTGTGAAGAAACAACCAAGAACATAAATTCATGATTCATGATTCATGATTCAGTCCTTGTTTTTCCCCATTGCATGCTGGACTTATTGTAATTTCCCTATTGCTTTCCCTAAGAAAAGCAAGATTATAAGTACCTGCATCCAGGTTAGTAAAACCAGGACTGGATTAAAATGTCCTGAAAATCTGGAGCCAGTTGGCAACCCTAGTATGAGCTCAGATCAGCTTGCCCCCTGCTGAGGCAGCAACTGACCAGATCTGCCCTTCTTGAGGTACTAATCATAAGCCTCTGCAGCAAAGATTTGGGAGAAATTCCTGGGCAGTTGCTCGAGGATAATATGAGAAATGACATTGCACTCATCTCATCCTTAATGCCACACATGAGGGTCATTTGGTCTGAGATCATCCCCCATCACTGGTTCCTGGACTCACTACTGTGGGAATGTTGGATGCAGAAATTAAACAAGCAGATTGGCAATTTCACCAAAAGACGTGCTGGTACACATGTTAGGCACGAGTGGTTATGTATGGATTGTTTGGAACCATTCCACAAAAATGGGGTGCATCTCTCAGATATGGGACAGGGCTGGTTCTTGAACAACTTGAGGCGGGCTAGTCAAAGAGTGCAGCTGGGTCTGTACTCTAATGACTGCAGATTAGTTTAAGGGAGGGTCCCTGGTAAGCCTTATTACTACTCTGGCTCTATTGCAGAGTACCTGAGCAGGGAAGGAAGGTCGCCATTTGGAGGCAGTGCACCATGTGTGGTACACCATACTTCGAGGCGCTATGGGGCTGTCTGCCTCCAGGGCTCACTGGCACTGGAGCAGGGGCAGACTGGTTGCCCCCCCCCCCCCCCACCCAACTTCGATTGGGCAGTCATCTTGCTTGGGTGAGGGGGTGACTTGGTATCTCCCGGTAGGACAGGTCTTTGCTTGACTGCGGTGGGTCCCAGGTCTGGAGACATACTGCCTGCTACAAGGGTGCTTTGACCTATGTTAAGGCTTGGGTACATAGCTATGTTTGTATGTTTGTTATATTTTTTATTTATTTATCGAGTTTTATATATCGTCGTTCGGTTTCACCATCACAACGGTTTACACGTTTCGATTGGTGATAGACAATTTAAATAGGTGGTACAACAATCATGATCAGATTCAGGTAAAAGTACAGTTAGGTAAAAGTACAAGTACAGTCATGTTAAAGTACAGTCAGGTAAAAGTACAGAGCCAGGAAACAGTAAGATGGCAGTTAGTAGTTAGGGGAACAGTTATGTTAACATTTGGCAATATTAAATGTTCAAGGCGTTATGTTGTTTGGGGGATATTAGCATGTTTATGTCCAGTTCGGAGGTCTACCCACATTTGGTCTTTGTGATATTTTGCAAATGTGTGAGTGCTGCCTTCAAACCCCCCCCCCCCCCCCCCCCCCAGCAACAACTGGTCATGGCTACCCTGGTAACCCAGCACCGCACCTGGAGTAAGTAGGGGGGAATGTCACGATTCACTGGCTGGGCTGGGCCTGGTTTGGGCAAATGTCAGGCACGGTCTGTGTGCCAGTAGTGATGTCATTGCATGCACGTGTAAGTGGCATCGGCGGCATGTGATGATGTTGCCATGGTAGTAGCATCACTTCCCGTTGCGGGCATGCACGCTTGGGTGCTAGGACCTCATGGTGGGCTTGAGCAGAGAAGAAGGGGAGGCCTCAGGGGAGGGGGCCAGACCAATTGGTAGAGTGCTGGGTGGATCCTGGATGCACTGGGCAATTTGAAGTGGGTGGACCATCCCTGGGGCAGGGACATCAGATCAGGGAGGTAACCAAGCTATATGGCTTTATTATGTCCCTTTCAGCTCCTGCTCCCCATGCTGCTGCCTTCTCTGTGAATCCACCCACCCACTCACCCTATAATGCTGTGGTTACATCTGTTAGTCAGATTTTGATGTTAGTAAGAGTTTGATTTGTGTTTGTTTTACATTACAGCGGGGGCGGGATACTAAAGCCGGGAGGGGTCACCATTTGGAGGCAGTGCACCATGTGTGGTATACCATATTTTGAGGTGCTGGGGGCCTGTCTGCCACCATTCCTCACTGGTCCCGGTGCAGCAGCAGACTGGTCACCCCCCCCCCACACACACACACTCTGATTGGGCAGTCACTTTGCTTGGGTGAGAAGGGTGACTGGTGATGCCCTGGAGAATTGCCTACCGGTAGGATAGGACATTGGCTGCAGCGGGCCTGGGTCTAGAGATGTCACACTGCCTGCCACAAGGATGCGCTTGATAGTTTGGCCCATGTTATGGTTCACGCACATGGCTGTGGTTTATGTTTGTTATATGAATAAAGGTACAGACAATTTTGCTGACATTTGGTCTTTGTGATATTTTGGAAGTGTGTGAGTGAATGCTGCCCTCAACCCTTCCTCTAGTGACAACTGGTCACAGATACCTGGGTTAATACCTTAGGAACAGTATGGACCTATAGGTATTACTGTTGTGCAATGGCTGTGGGATGTAGACCTTGCTCTTACTAACTTGATGAGCAGAGACTATTATAACATGATATTTCAGTGAAATCTTCTAGCTGTTTTCTCTATTTAGGCATGGAAAGAAATGACAATTCTCATATGTGGATCTATAAAATAAAATTTGAGCTGCATATTAGGGATGTGAATCGTTTTTTGACGATTTAAAATATCGTCCGATATATTTTAAATCGTCAAAAATCGTTAGGGCCACGATACAATACCAATTCCCCCGATTTATCGTTAAAAAATCGTAAATCGGGGGAAGGGGGAAGGCAGGAAAACCGGCACACTAAAACCCCCTAAAACCCACCCCCGACCCTTTAAATTAAATCCCCCACCCTCCCGAACCCCCCCCCAAATGCTTTAAATTACCTGGGGATCCAGCGGTGGTCCAGAACGGCGGCGGTCCGGAACGGCCCCCTCAATTGAATCCTTTTGTCTTCAGCCAGCGCCATTTTGCAAAATGGCCGCCGCAAAATGGCGGCGGCCATAGACAAAAACGATTCGACGCAGGAGGTCGTTCCGGACCCCCGCTGGACTTTTGGCAAGTCTTGTGGGGGTCAGGAGGCCCCCCCAAGCTGGCCAAAAGTTTCTGGGAGTCCAGCGGGGTTCAGGAAGCGATTTCTTGCCGCGAATCGTTTTCCGTACGGAAAATGGCGCCGGCAGGAGATCGACTGCAGGAGGTCGTTCAGCGGGGGTTCCGGGCCGCCGCTGAACGACCTCCTGCAGTCGATCTCCTGCCGGCGCCATTTTCCGTACGGAAAACGATTTGCGGCAAGAAATCGCTTCCTGAACCCCGCTGGACTCCCAGAAACTTTTGGCCAGCTTGGGGGGGCCTCCTGACCCCCACAAGACTTGCCAAAAGTCCAGCAGGGGTCCGGAATGACCTCCTGCGTCGAATCGTTTTTGTCTATGGCCGCCGCCATTTTGCGGCGGCCATTTTGCAAAATGGCGCCGGCTGAAGACAAAAGGATTCAATTGAGGGGGCCGTTCCGGACCGCCGCCGTTCTGGACCACCGCTGGATCCCCAGGTAATTTAAAGCATTTGGGGGGGTTCGGGAGGGTGGGGGATTTAATTTAAAGGGTCGGGGGTGGGTTTTAGGGGGTTGACTCACGATTTTAATGATTTTTCACGATATTTTTAAAACCCAAACGGCAACAATACGATTCCCTCCCCCTCCCAGCCAAAATCGATCGTTAAGACGATTGAGGACACGATTCACATCTCTACTGCATATTAAGGGCTTTTTCTGCATGCTAAAAATACCATGCTATGCAGTATGATTTGAATGTGAACGTTAAGATGAAACCTCATCACAATAAAAAATGTAAGCACTGAAATTATATCAATATATCAATATCAATATATCAATATGCAGAGAACTACAATATCAAAAAACATAGTCAATGTAGAAGAATGAACGGCAATGAATGGGTGAAACATGTCTTTGACTAATGTTTGAAGACTATTGAAATGGAAATTATGTAGCACAGTTTACTATACAGACCCTCATGTTAACATGTTTTAAATGTCTTGTGGACCTATAATATGAATGTCAATTTTGTAAACCTTTGTGATCTTCTAGGAATGACAGTATATAAAATGCTTAAATAAAATAAATAAATACTATCAGCATTTACTCATATGAGGGGACATCATATACAAACTGACTTTACTGGGCTCCTGGGAAACTGTGTGATATTCATTCCATAATCCATACCCACTACATACGGTGGCCCCAGTAATGGACAAAATTTTAACACCTGCCTCAGACCAAATGCTAAATTTCTACCATGTGTGATGAGGCCATAATACCCCATGCTAACTCTGTTCCTTTCACTTTCAGTTACAGAGAAAGAGGTCCACTCTCAACCCCTTCTGCCTTGAGCAGAATCAACTCCCATCACAGGAACACATGCCAGCCACCGCATCATACGCACCACCTTATGGATAATCCTCACAGGACTACCCTCTCCCTGAAGATTTCTCCATATAACAGGCCCGCATTCCTCTTGACCTAGGTTTTACCAGTCCAGAGGAGAAGTATCTTCATGTGCCAGAGACGTATCAGAGCCTTTCTACCTGCAGCACACCTGCCACTGATTTACATTGCTAGGAGGTGTTTCACCATATAGAGTGAAATGCTTCTTAGTGGACTCATTTGGTAATGCCAGGGATGCAGGCAGGAGGAGTCCAGTGTCGCTCCTGCTCAGAGGATCTTGCTCTTCTAAACTGGAAAGACCTGATTCCGGAGAAGTAGGGGCCATCTCTGCAAGTGGGAGGGGAGCCATGGGGGTGTCCTGATTTGTTTGGAGTATGCATTGCTTATTAGGAGGGTGAGGGGATGTTCCTGATGTGCTGGGGGGAATGCCTATCATGAAAGATGGGTGATTTGGGGGGGAGGGGGTGTTTCCTCTGTGATGCTGTGTGTGTGTGTAGGTAGTGGGTGGGGGGGATACTGCTCAGGGAATGTAGAGCATATGAGGGAAGGAAGGCACCTCATTCACTGCACCACCGTTTTTGGGGAGACAAGAATTCCATTATGCTAAAGCAGTGGTTCTCAACCTTTTTTTTGGTTCTCACATGCATGAGACACTGAACATGTGACCATCATGGGGCTAAATGTAAACATGCACTCTGCATCCACAGGAATCCCCCAGCAATGAATGCAGAGCAGATCTAGGGCATTACCCTGTACAACTCACCATACAAAAAAGATATTCTGGTTCTGATGACACCTCAGTAAAAGCAAAACAAACTCCCTTTACTACCCAGGCACAATAGCCTTCCTGTGAAAAGACAGTAATTTACCACAAATGCATATCCTATTGAGAAAACACAACAAATAAGATTGATACAAATGCCTACATGCTAGTAAAATACCTCACCTCGGTCACACACCCAGAACTGACCTTCACCAAGTACAGAAGTACCACAAATTATAAATATGGAGACAGAAACTGGAATGGAAAACCAAAAAAGCCACTTGGCTTGCAGTGTGAACCTGGAGAAAGGGAAAGAGAAATATAGCACCTAACAGACTCTCAGGATTTGCAATAATGCACACAAACTAACCCGCACAAAGTTACACCTGCATTATGGAACACACAAACAGTAACAACCCTATCTAAGAAATACAACTATTAAACCAGGCCCTAAGCACTAATACATTTCCTATTGGGAAAACAGAATAAGCAAAGTTGCTATAGAGCCTCACACAGAAATATTTGTAAAGCTATACTAAAAATTTACAAAACAGCTGCTGAACAGAATAATATCCAACAATTAAAAACTCATAAAAATTATTAAAACATGTCCAAATATCAATAAAATATTTCAAAACAGAAGACATCACATAATACCCAATAATTAAAATGGCATTCAATCAAGAAAAATAAATTTAAAAACCCACCTTTACTTACCCTCTCCAGCAACTCTCCTACTCCTTTCCCTTCCAGGCCAATAGCACTCACCAGAAGCAGCAAGGCCTGCTGAAGCTCTGTCCTCACAGTCCTCTTCCTTAATGCCCTCAACCAGTCACTCACACACACACACACACCCTCAATTAGACCCCACAACCAGTCTCAGTCTCTCTCACACCAGTCATCTTCCTGATCAGTCTCTCTCTCAATCACACTCATGCTCTCTTATATACAAGCTTTCAATCACACACAAATACTCTCGCACTTATTTATACCAGCTCTCATCCAGGAAACAATTCACACCCACAAGCTCTCACCCAGGCTTCCATTCACACCCACACACACTCTCACCCATTCACACCCACAGACACAAACTCTCAACCAATCATCCATTCACACCCACAGATACAAGCTCTCACCCAGGCACCCATTCACACCCACAAACACAAGCTCTCACCCAGGCACCCATTCACACCCTCAGACACAAGCTCTCACTTAGGTACCCATTCATACCCACAGGCACAAGCTCCCACCCAGGCACCCTTTCACACCCACAAACACAAGCTCTCACCCAGGCACCCATTCACACCTTCAGACACAAGCTCTCACCCAGGCACTCATTCACATCCACACACACAAACTCTCACCAAAAACTTCTTCTTCCTTCACTGCAGGGATGGGGCCCAGTTCCGCCATGGCTTTACTCCGGCGGGCCTTCTTTTTTTGCCCCCACAGGGGATGGGCTCCCGTGGTGGCCTCGGTCGAGGTTGGATTTCCTCTTTGACACCACGGGGAAGGGCTCCCATAGCGGCCTTGCTTGGTCAGGGTCGGGTTTCCTCTTCACCGCCACTGGGATGGGCTCCCATGGTGACCTTGCTTCGTCGGGGTTCGACACTGCCATTCCTCCCACCCCACCCCGGGCTATTCAGTGCCTGCCTCACTAGCCAATTAAAGGCTTCCTCCCTTCTTACTACTCCCACTGGCACATAGAAGGGAGGAGGCTTCCGATTGACCTGAGCAAGGGCAGGCAGAATGAAGGAGGCTTCTCACTGGGCAGGGGGGTAGGAAGAAAGGAGGCTTCCAATTGGCTTGCGGGGGCTAGAAAAAAGGAGAAGGAAAGTACAACAGGGCAGTGGGACACCGGGAGATGGGACACACCTGCCGGTGTTTGGCGACATACTGGTTGAGAAGTGCTGTGCTAAAGTGAAAGGGTGAGTTAGTATGGGGGATTTCTTCATGTAGCTAGAGTGTACAGTATAGTTGTTTTTTGTTTCCATGCATTCCACTACTGTCACCATGCTAGTGCAGCAAAAATTTAATGTTTAAATTTAAAGTAAAATGTTTTTACATACCACATTAATTGGTGTTTTTCCAAGCACATTAAATTTTCACCAACTCACATGCTAATTTTTTTTTTCATTAAGTTTTAATGCATATGACTTAATCTGTCACTAAAGAAAAATAAAATAGCTTGATCTGTATGTTTGAATTTCATTACCAGTGATTGGCTATCTTTACAAGGGCATCTATGTTCTATAGTAGAGAGAATCATGGAATCCAATATCTATTTGAAAATAATGGACTGGATAAGGAACTTAGGACCGTTCAGTTTGGAGAAGAGACGACTGAGGGGGGATATGATAGAAATCTACAAAATCATGAAAGGACTTGAAAAATTTAATGTAAATCTGTTATTTACTCTCTCAGATAATAGAAGGACTAGGGGACACTTCATGGAGTTAACAAATAGCTCATTTAAAATAAATCAAAGTAAATTCTTTTTTACTTAGAGGTAGATCTTCAAAACATACACGGGCGCATACTTTTGTTCGCGCCACCGGCACAGCCTCGGAGGGAACTTTCCTTCCGTGTCCCCCACCTTCCCCTCCCTTCCCCTATGTACCCCACCCCCCAGCCCTACCTAAATCCCCCCCTTACCTTTGTTGGGCAAGTTACGCCTGCTTGAAGCAGGCGTAACTTGCGCGCGCTGCCCCGGCATCCCCTGGCACAGGCTGCAGTGCCGGGGGACTCGGGACCACCCTCCCGGCCCGCCCCTGAACCGTCGCCATGCCCCCGGACCCGCCCTGGACCACCCCCTGCCCCGGACATGCCCCCGGACATGCCCCCGGACACGCTCCTCCCGCCCCTTTTACAAAGCCCCGGGACTTACGCGCATCCCGGGGCTTTTTGCACACCGGCGGCCTATGCAAAATAGGCGCGCCGGCGTGCGAGTAACCTGCGCGCGTAAATCCAGCAGGATTTACGCGCGCAGGGATTTTAAAATCTACCCCTTAGCGCATAGTTAAGCTCTGGAATTCATTGTCAGAGGATGTGGTTTCAGCAGTTAGTGTAACTGGGAAAAATCCATAAACTGCTATTAATCTATAAGCAATAGTAGCTTGAGATTTATTTAATGTTTGGGTACTTGCGACTTGGATTGGCCATTGTTGGAAACAGCATACTGGGCTTGATAGACCCTTGGTCTGACCCAATATGGCAATTCTTATGTTCTTATGACTGCTTGAAAATCTATATACAGCTTACAAGTCTGGATCAGATAATGTCTAGTTAATGTTCACATTGAGATTCTGTTGGATCTCAAGGGGTTTCAGTCTCTCTCTGTTAGCAATGCCAATTGGATCCATTTTTTTCGAACCAATTTAGCTAATCCTAATTGTATGCAATTGCATGCATGGACTTGTAGTTCTGATTTGTCTAAGAAAAGCAGAGCTACAAGTCCAGTGGGGCTAAAATCAGGATTCAATCAGCCTGTCCTGGCCGGCTGGCAACCCTGCCTCTGAAGTTCTAAGTGTTGCCCAACCCGCCTCAAGCGTTTAGATCTGTTCTCAGGGGAGTAGGGTAGGCTGAACAGATCCGGAAGAAGACTGAGAGGAGAAAAAAGCAACTATAGAAGAGGGATAAGAGAGAGATATAAAAGATGGGAGCAGTTGGGGAATTGTGGAAAGTGGACTTAAATAAATAAATATGACTGTATCATGCAGTAAAACAGTAAACCAATTCTAATCCAGGATGACTGATAGTGATGTGATTTGTTTTGTGTGTCTTGGTGGGATACAGACTTGGGTGGGCAGCAGTAGCAGCAGCCGCAAGGCAGACAATGAAAAAGGGCCAGATGTACTATTTTTTTTTTTCATGGACACTAAATAGGAAAAAGCCTTGAGTACATATGGCCCTGTGTGTTCTCTGGTACCCATCATTCGATATATACAAATACATATATCAATGAGGCAGTTGGTGGTACCAGCATGCCCACTGTGACACCCCATCATCAGTCACACAGTACAATTTTTAATTAAAGACAGACTTAGTGTCAGGTCTCCAACAGATACTGAAGCAATTGCATTGATTGTAGCATTATAAGGATTAATTTTCAAAATCTTTCCATGTATAAAATCAACATTTACATGTGAAAGTAGTGTGTACATGAGTTTATACTATTTTGGAAACATTATGAGTGCCTGTAATATCATGTGTTAATATTAACAGGGAAATAAAAGGGTGGTTTATGAACATTCTAGGGTAGGATTCGGAAGTGCACGCACAAGTTTTATTTTGTAAGCAGTGGTTGATTACATGCATACATTTCCAAACTTTTCTGTACTCTTTTACACTTGTTAATTCACTCACACAAGTGAAATTGCACTTGTCTTTTGCTTGCAGGTTTTGGTTGGGAGGTCTGGGTTAAAGGGTCGAGGGTCAGGAGTCAGGGTGAAGTGCTGGAAGGTCTGGGTGAACTGGGGAAGGTCTGAGAGAAATAATGGAGTACACACATTCTTTATAAAATATATGCTTCTAAGTGTAACTCAGGGTTATTATATGCACATGTTATAATTATTTTGAGTATAAAATAAAATATAGAAAGGTGACTTTCAAACTGGCACATGGGCGCACATTGGTGCATGTGTGTCGGCATGTGCCCAGGGATGAGGCCATTTTATAACTTACATGCGTATCTGCGTGCATGTTATAAAATAGCCTGGCCGCACGCACATGTGTACCTAATTTTAAAGTGGGTGGGTGCATGCATGTGCGGGCAATTCCCACTTCTACCATGTAATTCTGGGGATTTTAAAAGGGGTGCATGCCCATGCCATTGCCAGCTTCACCAGTTTTTCCACCAGGAGATAGGTCCTCCAACCCCCCTAGTGTAATAGCCTTCATTCCCCACAGTTTCCCCGAGATCCTTAAAACCCCTCAGATTTGGCTAGTTTTCTTTTTTTTTTTTAACTTACATCTCCTGCAAAGCAGAAATAAACTTACATGACACTATTCCTGAGCACACCAAAGAACATTTTTGTGCACACACCTCTTAGCTCCACCTTGGATTGCCCATGCCCTGCCCAGACTCTACTTAGGCCATGCTTCTGTTTGAATTGGAGTGAGAAGTGCACACAGTAGGAGATACGTGCATATCTAGGCAGTTTTTAAAATACAGTGGCACGTGCAAGCACAATGTTTTGCACATCCCCTAATTGGTGTATGCACCAGGCTTTTAAAATTCACCTTAAAGGGCATAATTCTTTTAGATGAGTAGAGAATGTATGTGTTTTTCTATAGTAACAGCCTAGTGGTTAGAGCAACAAGTTTGAACCAAGGAGACAAGGGTTCAAATTCCACTGCTGTTCCTTGTGATCTTGGGCAAGTTATTTTTCCCTCAGTTGCCTCAGGTACAAACTTTGACCTACATTCATCAAATCACTATAAATATAGTGAAAATAGTGCCTGCAATAAAAAAGGGGCGTGTTTATGAAAATTAGCAGTCTGCTGCATGGCAAAGGTAAATACTACATGCGACAGTGTGCCACATCATTTTATGTGGCTTGCACAAATTAGTGCACGGTGCATTATTTTTTCAGTTTATATATACAGGCTTCCTGCAACTGTCTCTTTGAGGGAGTAACAAGGCGTGAGTTAGAAGAGAGGAGGTGAGTAGTGGTTAGTGGATTAGGAGTTAGTTGTTATTGTGAATTCTGAGTGTGGTTCTGTTCTTTCCTGTTTTTCCTTGTGTTTTACTTGAACTTTGTCTTTTTCTAACTGTGTGTGTGAAAGTTTTTGTTTGTTTGCCATGTTTGACAGTTCGCCTTTTTTTGTGGAGGAGTGAGGAGATGTGTGGAGGAAGTGAATGGAGGAGTAAGGAGGTGTGTGGAGGAGATGTGTGGAGGAGTGAAGAGGTGTGTGGAGGAGTGAGGAGATATGTGAAGGAGTATGGAGGTGTGTGGAGGAGGTGAGTGGAGAAGTGAATAGGAGTGGGGAAGTGTGGAGGTGAGTAGAGGAGTGGAAGTTGTGGAGAGGATGGAGCATGAGAAGTGTGGATAGAGAGAAGAGGAATGAGGAGGAGGAGGGAGAAGGGAGGAGAGGAGGCAGGAGGACAAGAGAAGGAATGCAAGGGAGTAGGAGGAGTAGGAGTAGGGACAGGGCCAGGAGTAGAGAGAGGCAAGAGGGAAGGAATAGGAGGGTTGGTGGGAAGGGGGTAGGCAGGCAAGGATGAAGGGAGGAGGATGACAGGCTAGGGATAGAGAGAAAGGGCAAAGGGGAAGGGATTTGGCAAGTCAGGAACAGGAGGAGGAGAGAGGAAGGGAGGGGAGTGAGGAAAGGGAGGACACCTCTCTGGAAGTGGAAATGGCACTCACTTCTGGCAGCCAGGAAGCAGGACACCCTCGTCTCAGGGTCTCAAGTTCAGCTTGCAGGAGAATGAGATGGTCATCACAAGGGTCCTGTAGCATTATGACATGCTACTATTTCATGTTACTAGCAATGGTAACATGAAATAGACTTCGTTTTTGGGTACTTGCCAGGTTCTTATGGCCTGGATTGGCCACTGTTGGAAACAGGATGCTAGGCTTGATGGACCCTTGGTCTGACCCAGTATGGCATGTTCTTATGTTCTTATGTTCTTATGCTATTCTGCAGCCAGGTGGCCAAGACCTCAAAGTCAGCCAAGAGCCAGATATGGAGCAACATAGCCCAGAGCATCACAACATGAGCTGAAAGCCAAGGTGGCAATGAGAAATACATATTTAAGGTGGAAAGGAGGAGGAGCCCCTTGTCCCATCGTCCTCAGCCCCATGGAGGAGAACCTCAAGGAAAGGCTGGGACTGGATGTCTTTGAGGGCATGGCTGAGTGGCTGGACACCACGCAAGCCACAGCCCGTAAGTTCACCTCACCTGTAAATGAGAAGGCAGCAGCAGGTGTACACACATTATTTGGCATACGATGCTCACAATGCTAAGAAGAAAAGTGCACCAATGATGCCAAATGAAAAAAAGGATACTAACTGCCATTGGTACTTATGTCTTATGTTTTGTTTACACATCTCTTGCCCACGAAACTGCCGGTCCCAGCCATGAAGCCCCAGAAACCAGCAGTGCACCACTCACTTTGCACAGGCCCTTCCTCATGGATGCCCAGACCCAAGTCAATGAGGAGGAGGAAGAGAAGTAGCAGCAGGCACAGGCTCAGGAGCCATTGGTGATGCTGCAACCCCTGGGTTCACCAAGCCCACTCAATGTGACCCTTAACCTGTATGGCTTCATGGAGGAACAGAGCCTTGAGTGGGAGCCTACAGATTCTGCACTACCTCACACCACAGTGCCAGCTTGAAGCACCACGCCATCAGCAGGAGCAGTCCATAAGCTCCATGATGCCACTATTGGAGGCCCAAACTCCGGCACTCCACATCACCATCACAGCACTGCCACCAGCAGTCTACCAGCATTGGCACCAGGCCCAGCACCATCACTAAGAACATCTTCACCACCATGTACGAGAGCTCGACCAGCTGGAAAGGAGGTATGGGGTACGCCTCCGACACATATGGGCAGAGCTAGTGCATCTCAGGAAGGCTGTCAACAGGCAGAACCACATTCTGCAAGATCAAACAGCTGCTAATATGCAGAACGTGATGATGCTGGCCGCAGCAGTCAACAGTATGACAAAAATACTGACACAGATCCTGCAAAGGATGCCCAAGCAGCCATCCAAGTCTACCCCAGCATCACTTGAGTCCACACTATGCAGCAGTCCCTGGGGTGACAGACACCCGAGGGTTAGGCCCCATAATCCATGCCCCACCCCCAAGTATCAAGGGGCCATAAAAAGCAAAAGGTGCTGCCTTTGATTGCCAAATAAGAAATGTTGTACCAACAATCCTCGGCAGGCCCCTTTACAGAGATGTTGTGCCATCTAGAATGAAGAAACCTGCTGGGCCCATCCTCACAACAGAGTTGTGCCAGCATGCAGAAGGGATGGTCTACTGTCTGCCAATGTGGTTTAGCATACTAACTCTAAAGCTCTAGTCAATCCTCTGCCCATTTTCCATCCTCCTTGAAGCAGCCTCCAGGCATGGTTCAGCTGCTGCCTCTTCTCATGATTTCTCATCTCCTGCTCTGGATGCTGGTGTCTCATATTATTTCAACTCCTGCTGCCTCCATGCTGCTGGTTTCTCATCTCATATCAGCCCCTGCAGCTGCTGCCTCCTTGCTGCTGGTGTCTCATCTCATCTCAGCTCCTGCTGCTGCTGCCTCCATGCTGCTGGGTATCCTCCTGGTCCTCCTGCCTCCATGCTGTGCTCTTTAGTCCGGGTCCTGCTGCCAGTACTCTTTGGTCCTGGTCCTAATGAATTCTTGCTGAACTATTTGGTCCTGGTCCTGCTGCCTTTTTGCTGAACTCTGCTGCTTTTGCCCTTATGTTACGTGTGCCATTCGCGGCAGACCCACGGCACAGCCCTCTCACCTTTTCACAAGGATTCCAGCCACTTGTTCCTCTTCGCTGGTGGTGGTGGGCCGCCAACTCCGTCCTCGGGCCTCCCCCTGCTACAGTCTCTAGCATTCCCGGTCCTGATGCCACTACTCGTTGGGCCTCTCTGCATGGCCCATGGAGAGGTGCCACCATTCACGCTGCGCCCCTCCCTAGGCGCGCTCGCATCGCTGATCCTTATGTAGGGACCACGGCGGGAACCTAGCCACGGCCCCGGAAAATGACAGCAAACTATTCATAGTATTTAAGCTCAGGCTCTGCTCCATAGCATTGCCTTTGCAACAGGTATCCTCACTGGTCGAGTACTCATTGCAACTAAGAAATTTGTCTCTTCCCTGAGCTCCTGTTCCTTGTTATTCCAGGTTCCTGTTTCCTTGTTCCTGTTCTGCTTATGCTTCGGATTGCCTACACGGACTTTAACTTTGCTTCGCTCGACTATGCTCCAGTCTATCTCTAGACCCAGACTTCTGCTTTGCCTGACTATGCTACAGCCGATCTCCAGACCCAGACCTCTGCTTCACTTGACTTCGATACAGCCTATCTCCAGCCCAGACCCTTGTTTCATCCGACTATGCTATTGACTATCTCCATGATCTGACCTCAGGCTTGCTTGCCATTGCCTCTGGATTGCTGCCAGCCCTGACTCAAGCCTACCATTGGACGCCTCTTCTGTATACTTCCTGGACGTGGATTCATCAGGCTTTGGCCTACCTTTGCTCAAGCACCCTCTGTCTGCCTTTATTCCATTGACGCCCAAGTTTCCAGGACATTATCCATCCCTTGCCTGCTGTCTCTGGGCTGAACCCACTTCTCCTGCAACTATACACAGAGATCCACATAAGTCCTGCTGGCCCCAGCACCCAAAGGCTTAACCCGCGGGGAATGAGGGCTGGGATAGGTGAAAACCAGCGGCCCCTGCCTTTCAGCCCACTCCACCTGCTGACGGTGGGGACCCTTAGGCTGTCCTCTTGAGTGCACTCTTTCAACATGGTCTATATAGGCCCTTCACTTGAACTCTGTTGACTTGTCCCTTAGGCTGCCTACTTGAGTGCACTCTTTCAACATGGACTGTCTGGGACCTTCAATTGAACTCTGCTGCCTTGGCCCTTATACTGTCCCCTTAAGTACACTCTTTCAACATGGACTGTCTGGGGCCTTTTCCTAGCCCTCATAGCAGGGTTGTAATCAGTTCCAACATTAGAGCTGTACTGTAGCTACTGGGCAAGCCACTTCGCTTTCTATAGACTTTGTTGTAATCTTGATTGTGCTAAACGGATAAGATGCTAAGCCTGTATATGTAATGATGCCGTTTCTAACAATGTATGTACAGGTCTTCACTGAATATGCTGTACATATAATGTACAATGTTTTGTGCTATTTTCTATCATGCCCTTGCAGATTGTGAATACTTAAGACGTTGACTTATTTTCAAACAGTGGCCTACATGTCTTTCCTTAATAAAATGGTCACTGGTAGGAAAAATACACTTCCTTGTTGGCTCCTTTCATTGTATGTTTTTTGTGTAAAGACTTCACTAGGTACAAGGTTCACCCTCCACATGACCTTGCATGCTACAATGCCCTGGCACATTTCAAGTAGCCACTTATGTAACAGGCAAGAGAATATGGGCTAGGCCATACAAAAGAAATGCTCACTATGCTCCTAAGGAAGACAGTAAAAGGTAAAGAAGAAGTTTATTACTGGGGTTCTTCAGTATTGCCTCTTGTTGCCTTTTTCCCACTGCATACTCTTAGCTAATTCCTGCTTACATGGACTCCTTTGTGAGATGGACAGTAGCTGGCTACCCAACACAGTATATTGTGTACATGTAGAGCTTGTGTGGTGTTAAGGGGAACTTAGAGTCATCATCACACAAGACTTGATCTTTGGACCCCTTACTTGTGTCATGACTCAAAGGCTATCTGTATCCAACCATTTGTTGAATTCACATTAAACCAAATATGACATCTACTTGCTGACTGTTGGAACAGAGTGTCAGCTGCTGCGTGACAGCTAGGGAGGAGGAGTAAGGGAGTAATTACTTGTCCAGAATAAGAGCAGAGGTCCTAAAGGGCTGCTGCCTTTGGGATCTGGATGCTACCTGTAAGGTCATCCTTACCTTACACATATTATACATATCCCCAAGCCACTACAGAGATGGCAGTCAGGCCCTCTGCTCTTTGCCTGTGGACGTTCTGGACAAGACATTACTCCCTCACTCCTCCTTCCTAGTTGTCACACAGCAGCTGACACTCTGTTCCAACAGTCAGCAAGTACACAGCGGTGTGGAAGGGAAAGGTAGGTTAATTAATAAGTGAAGCAATTAAAGTAATAAGCAAACCCTGTCCCCTAGATTCTACAACACATTTAAGCGCACCACCTCTATGTACGCACAGAAAAGCTATTGACCTACATATGGCAGAAAGAAGGTAGCCCTACCCTGCCAGCATATACAGAGGATAGAGTGAGTGTCAAATGTTGGGGTGGCAGCCTCTGTGTCAACTGAGCATGAATGATCAACTGAGAGCAGGCTAAGTAGACTAGGGACTGCAAAAAGGGACTCTCAAATAGGACTTCCGCCAGGCCTTAGGCACTTGCAAAGTAAACCAACCCCTAATGCACACACATCCCTGCACCTGCTACCTCACTACATGATGTCACTAAACCATCATCATGCAAACCATTCATCTGAATCAGCCCAACATTGATGGCATTAGGTGATCCTTGCACTCCATGTTCCATCCATCACAGCATCCCCACATTCAGTGGACAGCTTCTTAACACCCACTACCTCCCTCCCTAAATTTGCAAGCCTCTGTGACAGCTTACGCTCTGGGTAGCCTGCATACCCCCTAATAACTGGACTATTAGGCCCACTCCAAGTACTAGGTAGAAAAGCATCCATGTCGGGGGGGGGGGGGGGGGGGGGAGGGGTGAACGGTGTGCATGACAGACAAATGTCAACTAATACGTACACGTAAGACTGCATATTTGACTATTTGACATGGCATGCTGGCAATTTTCACACCTCTGCCCCTCTCTCAATGCTCAGTAAAAAAACTGTAAGCATAGTAGGGGAAATGTTAGAGCAAAAGGCATGAGGCCATTCATATGCAGCCCATATGCTCAAGAGTGCAGGCACTCGATCTCTGCTGTCCAAACGTTGTGTGTGCAAAATGAATGCACACACCCTGCCTGCTCTGGGTATGGATTGTTATGACAAGGCAAGGACCTCCGAGTGCCACAACACCCCCAGACACAGAGATTGACGGAGACTAACACAGCACATCACTCACCGAGTTGCACACTAACACACTTATCATTTGAATACGGACTACCTGCAGCACTTCCTGCACTTACACATGAACAATGCATATGTTCCTGAAATGTTTGTCATCAAACAACATTGATGTCTATGGCAGCTTGTCCCTAACTGCTAATGAGGCAGACTGAGTCCTTCCTCGGCACAGATTATCAATATCTGGTCACATAAAATACATCTGTCAGAGGCATATTTGACACCTTCTTTATCTGAGGTACTGACATGGGCCCCTCAAGGACTTATATGGCACTAAATGTGTGTCTGTCAAGAAAGGCCATCAGCCATCATGCCAACGATATGAGACTCTAGGAGCAGTAAGCCTATATATTCAGCACTGTGTCCCATTTACTGTGGAGGCAGCTTTTGAGCTCATTAAGTTATCAGCTGACAACAAGTTTCTCTAGCCATATTGCTATACACAGAGCAGATAATTGAGAGTGTAGGAGCTCACATGCTCTGCTCACCACTACTTTATTTATTTATTTAAAACTTTTCTATTCCGTCGTTAAGAAGGGGTCCATCACAACGGTTTACAATAGGGCACATAAAATAAGGATGCTGAGATCTATTAATTTACACACGTGCCGTAATTTTGATTCGGTACATTGTTTTCTTTAAAATTCACTTACACAACATGAGGTACAGCCTAGAGGAAAGCAGCAATTCCTAATTCCCCACAAGTCATGACAGGCATGTGGTTCAGCAAGGGCCTACAAGCATGAAAATACAGAAATGTGTGGAGTGATGTTGGAAACTGAACTATCTGCAAGGTGTTTGGCGCAGGAGTGCTCAGCCTATGTGCTTTAAGGGTGGTCACAGATCGCACCAGGGCTGTAAGAGATGCTAGCTATAGGTAAAAGAAAATTACTCTGCATATTTTCTGGGTACATACATAAGTCCATACAGCTGTACCACATGACTATCAGTGAGCCGTAAAGCACAAGGGCCTTGCAGCACCCTGACATCTCCATATCTGAGTTAGGCTACCTGTAACAGCTGAGTTGAAGCCAGGAGGATCAAACACACCTTACTGTTGGCTTCTATGATGTCAAGCTTTGCTCAGGAGAGATGTAGATGCTGTAAGAGGTCACTGGAAAATACAAGTGAAGGCAGGACACCATCTGATTCCCAATCCAGTCTTCCCAGAGCGGGACGTGCATCCAGGTGTAGGCTCCCCGAGAAGGTAATGGAACCTACATGACATCACAACAGCCAAGGACCTCACCTTCTGTTCATTATCATTTATAAATAGCATAGCTAGATATAGTATGGTGCATCTGTGTCAGGGGGCATTCAACTGCCAAGAGGAATGCTAGCTTGGATGGACCTGTGCACATTTTGGGAATGTCACCCAGGGACTTTTCCCAAGGTGTGAGGGAAGGGGTGCTACTAGAGCACTCTGATGTCTGCAGTAGGGTTGGCAACTAGTTCCAATTTTCAGGACAGGTAAATCCTGTGTAGTTAGCTGAAAAAAAAATATAATAAAATATTTACCTGAGCCTTGGGTTTGGGTGATTTGTCCCTGGGGTCTGTACTGGCTAGGGTGCTGTGGTCTCTGTTTCCAGGGCTAGGGTTAGCCCATGCTATGTGGGTGCTGTCTCAATTTTTTTTTTTTTGAAGGGAGGAACCCAGTTGGGGATAAGAGGTGCCCAAGAGAAAAAATGTGTTCCAGCAGCTGAAATGCCGCATTTTAAATGTAAAGCGGCATGGTAGCTGCGTTGTTTAAATGTGAACAGCATCTGCCCTAAGTGTCAGCAGCAAGGATGCCATGTTGCTTTTATGAATGCAAGAGTGCTGCGAGTGAGTGGCATCTGCCATGGGTGCAGCAGTAGCGTCAGGACTCAGTGTGGGTGGCTGTTTTGGGTGCCATAGCTGCTCCAAGTCTCCCGATACACATCCCGGTGTATGCCAATCATTGGGGAGTGCCAGCATTTGTTTGAGGGTGCATCGAGAGAGTGTGGACTCTCGCCAGCATGGAAACAATAACAAATAATAAAAGCACCACATGTGGGGGAGAGATTGGGGTAGCGGATGCCTGCACTGCTGCTGCTCTGGGTCTCCTGTGCAGCCTCAAGTCCTGCTGATACAAATTTATTTTTAAAAAATGTGTGTCTGCCCTTTCGCGCATTTCCCCGGTTTACAGCGGCAGCTGGGGTGCTGATGTTGTAGGAGATTAAAGAAATTAATTAATTAATTAATTAATTGGATAAAAATATACACTTGGTGCATAGCCCGGTGCATTGAAGGGTAAGAACTCTGAGTGATGTCAGCAATGAAATCAGTGGCTGCCTGATGCAATGCCTGGAAGCTCTTTTTAAGTAAAAATAAAAGTTTTTGGAACATTTTAAAGTTTAAAAACTTAGCAATTTTTATGTGCAATAATTAAGGAGGTGCCCATAACATTTTTAAATGGCTACACATTCATTTTAATATCTGTTGTGGGAGGGGGTCAGAAGACCTATAAAACTTTGGAAATTCAAAGTTTTGATAATGGTGGTCAGGAGAAGAATTATTTAAAATATGATTCATGTAAAAAAGAGACTTTGAAAAAGTTTATTTAAAAGGTTATATTTATAGGTAGTTCTGGAGTCCAGATAAAAAAAAATAGAGACTTATAGAGACATTTTTTTTTATTAATAATCATCTAAGGAGTTTAACGAAGCTTTTGGCTACTTTTAAAATTGTTCTGAAATATTTTTAAATTCAGACATTGAACTGAAGGGAGTTCTGAAGGGTTTTCATAGGATTTCAAGTAACGGAGTACTGTAGTAATGTTGTGAATGATGAGAGAGTAGATTTGAGATGTTTATTTTGGGAAAATAATATTTATTTGGAAACTATAGATTTTAATTTTATTTAAAAATACAGTCTCTGCCACTTAGGAAAAATAAGTTCCATTGGTTTAAACATTAGAGCAACTGTAACAAGGAAAGCCATTGCTATAGAGACTCCTTGACAACGGAGTCTTGTTCAAAATTCTAGAAGTGAAAAGCCAGCGTAGTATTACTATTTTAAAACCAAAGCACTTTTAAAAGATTTTTCCTTGTGAGGATAAACAAAAGTAAAAGTGGATTAAAAATTCCTTTAGCTTCATTACTCACTAACAGATTGGTTAATTGTCAAATATATCTTCGTATTTACTTAAAACCAAGAAGCAAGGAACTATTGTATTTAATATCTTCATTCAGAGTAATAATCTCTTGAATCTTACATAGTAGTTTCAGTTTAGAATACTGGGGGGATGCCTGTTCTGACTGAGGAAGGGACAAGACCTGCGCAGCTGCTGCTTGCACCCAGAGGCCTAGTAAAAGCCCTGAATAGCTAAAGGGAGCTAGGGAACGCAATTGAATGATTGTGAGGGTGATAGTGATTCTATTTATTAATTATCCTGAGGTAAGAAAGGAAGAGTGAGGATTTAAAAATTAATTTTAATTTGACTGACCCACAGAATTTATTTGTCAGCCTTGATGGTGATTGAATGTTGCATGGATGGATGAATAATAGAATATTTTAAATACATTTCCACAAAGATTTAGTAAATTTTAAATGCTAAATTACAGCATTGGAGATATAAGACTGGTATAGATAAACCAGTATCTCGCTTATTTTTTTTTTTTTAAAGTGGAAGTAAAGCTGATCTAAATAAATCAGTTTCCTAATCTTAAAAAAAAGGATAAAGCTAATGTAGATAAATTAGTACCTTTTACTCAATTATATTTGGAAATGTAAATTTTGTCGAGCATAAATATTGATAGTCTGATATTTTAAATGAGTATAATGAGACATTCAAAGGATGCGTAAATAAATGATTGGGTTCCTGAGGTTTCTGATTTACTGAAGAGAAAGATCTGCAAGCAAATAAAACATTGCAGGGTCATTCTTTATTTTTTGATGTGCTGGTATCTTGGCAGTATTATTCAAATTAGGGGAAGGGGAGGAGTGTGGGCAGGGTTTGGGTAGAGTTATCTCCTGGTAGCACTGCAGGCGATTATGTTTTTCACATTATCGCTGGCAGCACCATGGGAAATAACTAATGAGTGTTTACTAATGGGGATGTTGGGGAGATACCAGTTCCAGAGATGGTTTCCAGGAGTGATGAGTCAGACGAACTGAATGAAATCACTGTGAACCTGGAAGATGTAGTAGGCCAGATTGACAAACTAAAGAGTAGCAAATCACCTGGACCGGATGGTATGCATCCTAGGGTACTGAAGGAACTCAAAAATGAAATTTCTGATCTATTAGTTCGAATTTGTAACCTATCATTAAAATCATCCATTGTACTTGAAAACTGGAGGGTGGCCAATATAAGCCCAATATTTAAAAAGGGCTCCAGGGGTGATCCGTGTAACTATAGACCAGTGAGCCTGACGACAGTGCCAGGAAAAATAGTGGAAACTATTCTAAAGATCAAAATCGTAGAGCATATAGAAAGACATGGTTTAATGTAACACAGTCAACATGGATTTACCCAAGGGAAGTCTTGCCTAACAAATCTGCTTCATTTTTTTGAAGGGGTTAATAAACATGTGGATAAAGGTTAACCAGTAGATATAGTGTATTTGGATTTTCAGAAGGCATTTGACAAAGACCCTCATGAGAAGCTTCTAAGAAAACTAAAAAGTCATGGGATAGGAGGCAATGTCCTTCGTGTATTACAAACTGGTTAAAAGACAGTGGAAAAGGGTAAACAATGGAGTGCCTCAAGGATCTGTACTTGGATCGGTGCTTTTCAATATATATATAAATGATCTGGAAAGGAATACGATGAGTGAGGTTATCAAATTTGCGGATGATACAAAATTATTCAGAGTAGTTAAATCACAAGTGGATAATGATACATTACAGGAGGACCTTGCAAGACTGGAAGATTGGGCATCCAAATGGAGGATGAAATTTAATGTGGACAAGTGCAAGGTGTTGCATATAGGGAAAAATAACCCTGGTGTAGTTTCACGATGTTAGCTTCCATATTAGGAGCTATCACCCAGGAAAAAGTTCTAGGCATCATAGTGGATAATACTTTGAAATTGTCAGCTCAGTGTGCTGCAGCAGTCAAAAAAGCAAACAGAATATTAGAAATTATTAGGAAGGGAATGGTTAATAAAACGGAAAATGACATAATGCCTCTCTATCACTCCATGGTGAGACTGCACCTTGAATACTGTGTACAATTCTGGTCGCCACATCTAAAAAAAGATATAGTTGCAATGGAGAAGGTACAGAGAAGCACAACCAAAATGATAAAGGGAATGGAACAACTCCCCTTTGAGGAAAGTCTTAGGAGGTTAGGCTGTTCAGGTTGGAGAAGAGATGGATGAGGGGGTATATGACAGAGGTCTTTAAAATCATGAGAGGTCTTCAATGAGTAGATGTGAATCGGTTATTTACACTTTCAGATAATAGAAGGACTAGGGGGCATTCCATGAAGTTAACAAGTAGCACATTTAAGAGTAATCAGAGAAAACTATTTTTCACTCAATGCACAATTAAGCTCTGGAATTTGTTGCCAGAGGATGTGGTTAGTGCAGTTAGTGTAGCTCGGTTTAAAAAAGGTTTGGCTAATTTCTTGGAGGAGAAGTCCATTAACTGCTATTAATCAAGTTGACTTAGGGAATGGTGTCTGCTATTACTGGCATCAGTAGCATAGGATCTTTTTGGTGTTTGTGTACTTGCCAGGTTCTTGTGGCCTGGTTCAGTCTCTGTTGAAAACAGGATGCTGGGCTTGATGAACCCTTCTTTCTGGCCCAGCATGGCAATTTCTTATGTTCTTATGAATTCCAAAAGAAAGGCACAAGAAAAGAGAATCTTCATTCTCAAATATGTTCCCAATAGATGTCTCTTGATGAGGGCAGTCTTAGGGGGTAATTTATCAAAATGTGATAGGGTGTTATCATGGGTGTTAGGGCCCTAACACCCATGATATTGCCATAACACGTGCGATAAATATTGTGTTGGCAGATGAGGATGTGGACCCTTTGCCCGAGGGGGAGTTGGCGCCACCTGAGAGGGAAAACCCTTGCAGGTCCCCACCATCGGTAGGCAAGGCTAAGCTGAAGCAGAGGCCAACTGGAGCTTCTCCAATACCAACCCTGTTCCCTGTGGGTTGAGCCTTTAGGTGTTGGGGCCAACTGGTCTTAGGTGGGCCCCTGTGTCGGCGGTTGGATAACAGCCAGGAGAATCGCCGGTAATCAGTCCAAGGTCGGAAGCCAAAGGATCGTCGATAGCCAGTCAAGGGTCAGAAGTCAGAGAGTCACCGATAGCCAGTCCAAGGTCGAAGCCAGAGGAGTCACCGATAGCCAGTCTGAGGTCAAAGACAGGAGAGTCACCGATAGCCAGTCCGAGGTCAGAAGCCAGAAGATCCATTCGCAGGAACCAAGGATGGGAGCGGGAGCCGGGCTTAGAAGGCAGGAACAGGGCTCGGAAGGCAGGAACCAGGGCTCGGAAGGCAGGAGCAGGAATCAAGGCACCAATGAAGCACAGAAACACTACAGAAGTGGAGCAGACTCATTGCCAAGTCAAGGGACAGGAAGAGGAAGCTCTCAGAAGTAGTCCCAGGCCCCTGACATCATCCATGGGGCTGGGCTGCGTTTTGTCATGGCTGGCCCTTTAAGGTTCACAGGAGGCATGGCCGTGCGCCTAGGAAGGACCCGGCACGGAGTAGGCTGCTGGTGGCATCGGCCTGCGGCCTGGTGCCATGAAGGAGGAGTCAGGAGTCAGCCCTCCTGCCGCGGAGGGTGGCGTGGGCGCCACGGGAGCTGAGAAGGCCAGGCGCGTGTGGCAGGAACATCTCCCTGCCACCACGCGGGTCCCGACGCCAGAAAAGAAGGTGAGGAGGGCCGGCCGCTGCCACCCACAGCCGGGACGCCTAACAATAAATACCGCATCACAAATTGCATATGTAAATTTGAAAATCTTATTCAAGTGGGAGGAGTAAGTGGATATGAAGGCTGATTAACACTGCATGCAATAACATAGTGCACACTATCGCAGGATTTAGCACTGGAAATAACTACACATTTTTTTCTTGGATTATACCTGTAATAGCTGTGTGTTATTGCTGAAACTAGATTTATTGCAAATCCCGTTTCAATAAGGAAGGAGGGGAGATTGAGAGAGAGACTCTGTGGTGGCCCAATGCTTTTTGAACTTTTTATCCCACTGTAAAAGGGGGCACTAGTAACTCGGGGTGAGGTTTGTGGGGTGGGGTGGGTTCTGGGGGGCAATTTTACATGCACAGTCATATGTACAAACAGCACAGTTACCATCAGTGAAGATTTAATGTGATTTGGAGTGATAAAAGGTGAAAGAAGAACAGATTTGTACCATGTTCTCTCTATTTTGTTTGATTGCAGCTAGGTAGAGAGTGCATACTAAAGCTCTGGAATTCATTGTCAGAAAATGTGTTTACTGCAGTTAGTGTAACTGGGTTTAAAAAGGTTTGGATAAGTTCCTAGAAGAAAAAATCATAAATTGCTATTAATCAATAAGCAATAGTAGCTTGAGATTTATTTAATGTTTAAGTACTTGCCAGGTACTTGTGACTTGGATTGGCCACTGTTGGAAACAGGATACTGGGCATGATTTAAATGTTCTTATATGTTCTTCGTTCTATGTAATGCTATCAGGCAAGTTTAATTGTTCAATGTAAACCGATTTGATTTGTATCCAATGCAAGAAGATCGGTACATAAAAAAACCAAAAATAAATAAATAAATAAATGATGGATCCTTGGTCTGACCCAGTATGGCAATTCTTATTATGTTCTTATGTCAATAAAATCATGAAAGGACTTGAATGGCTAAATGTGACTCGGTTATTTTCTCTTTCAAATAATAGAAGGACTAGGGGGCACTCCATGAAGTTAGCAAGTAGCACATTAAAAACAAATCAGAGAAAATTCTTTTTCACTCAACATACAATTAAACACTGGTATTCATTGCCAGAAGATGTGGTTAAGGCAGTTATTGTAGCTGGGTTTAAATAAAGTTTGGATAAGTTCTTGGAGAAGTCCATAAGACTGGATGGATCATTTGATCCATAAGACTGGATGGATCATTTGGTCCTTTTCTTCCATCATTTCTATGTTCCTATATATGTTTATGTTTGTTCCAGTGGATCTCTTTAAGACCTATTGATAGGAGATGTTGATAATCTCAGCAATCTCAGCAATAAACCTCCTTTCTACTAGGAGGATGAGGAAGTCTGTGGGAGGTAGATTTGGTGAGACTCACCTGTCTATGGACAGTTTAGACCTCTGGGCTATTAAAAAGATCTGTAGTGGATGAAAATCAAAGAGCTACACTTCATTAACTGTTTTTTTTTCTTAAGACAGGGACTTGGTCCTACATTTGTATTTTTGGAATGCACTGGTTTTATTCATGGAGGTCAAAATATATATTTTGCCTGACTTGTGAAAGTCTACACAAGAAAATAGGGAAATATTCTTGAGTATGTGCCAAAATATAATTGCCCTTGATGCAAAGTTTAACTTTGTTGAACAGATATGAACTGGCCCCCTAGCACCTTCTCCTTCCGCAGCACAATCAGACCCACCCGATCACGCTACCTAGCAACCATAAACATTCCCACCTAGACTCACCCATTACAATGCCACCAGGGAATGCACCCGGCTCCATACTCTGGAATTCTATGCCCGCTGGCAAACAGCAAGATCACTGCCTGCACAAATTTAAGCAAAAACTAAAAACTTGGCTCTTCACGCAAGCATACTCATGATCTCAAGGACACTACACTGCATCCCATTACATCCCCTACTCCTTGCCCTCCCAATACCAACGCCCCCCTCACTTACCTTAACACCACACCACACAGTAGCTCTCCCCACGGAGAATACTAAACTTCACATTACCCGAGTTTATCCTTCTGAAAATGGTCCAGTCCACACACCCAATTATTATGACATTATACTATTCAATTTAGATATATATGTACTTTATTTTATTATTTAGCAACCCCTATTTGTCACATTATAAACCTGTTACTGCTGCACTAAACAAATATCTGCTTAGCTGTTTCTGTTAAACTGTTATTATAGTTAGTCTGTAAAAAGTTGTTATATTGGTTACACTGTAAAGTTCTGTTGCTGACTCCATGTTGCCTGTAAACCAATATGATGTCCAACAACGAATGTTGGTATAGAAAAACCTTAAATTAAGCAATTAATTAATTAATTAATTAATTAATTAATTAATGCACTTCAGTTTCCTTATAAATATTTTCTGAAATTGGCCAATGTAAAATTTGACTTCCATATTCTGATTTTGGATGTAGGGGTGCCATAAAGAGTGGTGATATAGTTCATGTATTTGCAAGTGATATTTTCTTTCTTGAAATAATTTCTTTTTCTGATTTCCCACAATCCTTTATTCTCAGGTTTTATATGGTTCTTCTTCATGATTGTGGACTTGTATAAGTGCTGTTATTCCTTATTTTTAATATATTTTTTTCTTATTTCAATATCTACTTTTTCTTGTGGCAAGTGTATACTTGTTATAAAAATAAAGTTAAATAATAATAATAAAGTAATACCCTTGACTCTACTCCCAAATGCTTAATGACCAACTTGCCTTTTATTCTCCTCTAGTGGCACTCAGACGCAAATATTCTTATTCCTGTGTGAAACCTATGTAAATTCAAAATGAAGCACTGCCAAAGTCATGCAGATCCTATTATTTTACTACAGAACGTTTTCGACATTTCTAAAACATTTTTTCTTTGTGAAAAAATTGGAATGGTTCCTACTATAAACTCTCTTCTTTAACTTTATTAGAGAATACACACAATTTAAAAAACAAAAACCTTGATTATTTTTATAGACAGCATAAAATTTACCATACAAAAATAATTTTATTTTTTTTTTATAGAGCAAGTTGACATCATGATAAGATAATGTTCATTGGACTCTCTCTCCACTCAATTCCAAATATTAGTGGTCAGGAGAGCAACTCCACATATTCTAAAGGGATAATGAGAGCCATGTATATTGTAGTGAAGCTATTACATGATTTAGAGTATGAACTGGTCTAAAAAGTCATATGTAAATAGACAAGGCCAATAAGCTTTTTTTTTTTTTTACACTTAAGCCACATTTTCATTATTTTAATTCACTTGTGTGAAAAATGATTTTAAGTTCTGGTTTGGGTTAAATTGGGTTAAGTTGGTGCATAAAATTCAAATTAGCTACTGGACATAAAGCATTAAACAATCAATTCTCTTTGTATATTAGTTCTGATCTGAAAATATACTGACCACTGTGTGCACTTCATTCAAGCAGCTTAGATCTTTTGGATGTTCCATCTCCAAAAGTGGCTCACCTGATTGAGGCTTAGGAGAAGGCCTTTTCAGTAGCAGGCCCTATTTTATGGAACACATTATCAGAATGATTAGATTACAATCCTTGTCACAAATCCTTTAAGAAACAACTAAAGGACTATTTCTTTAAACAAGTAATAGGACATTAGTATAATAAAAATAGTTTCTATGGAGCTGAGCTGCTGGTCTGACCATTGTTTGTTGCTTTTGTGTTCTGATGTAATTTTAAGTTGTGTATGTTTTTTATGCAACTCACCTAAAACAGTGGAGAGCATGAGTAACAAATGTATGATGATAATAATAATAAAATGGCTAACTCTGCATTCTACAAGTTTTCACTGAATACGGTAGTAATGCTAATAAAGTATAACTGCAGTGTTAGTATTGTTCAAGTTTCAAATTGTTATTGTCTTTAATTGCATGACACACCATGACAGCAAATTTCAAGGCCATTTACATGGGTAAGTAGCATTTTATGCAAGTCAAATTGGCTGTTTCAAAATTGCCCTCAATATGACTAAGTAAGAATTTAAGGGAGTTGCTCCCGGGTGAGATAAAAAAAAACCCAATGTGCACGGATTGTATGTTGAAGTCTACTTGTACTATTTTCTGTAAAAAATCTACACCTACAAAAAGCAACTGTAAAGTCAGTTGGTACTTAGTACCAGCAGGAAGTTTCAAAGTGGAAGTATGCATGCACTTTCTCTTTAAAAACTGATGCAAAGTCTGCTGGTAAAATATGCCCATAGACTTTGAAAATGGAAAGTCTAAACATTTCCCCCATGTTACTATTTTTCAAAAGTTTCATGCTGCTTTTGAAGTTTATTTATATTTTCTTACAGGATATTTTTAGGGTTCATTCATTAATTTTCACAAGTTTGATGATTAGTTAGTTATTCATAAGAACGTAGCACAGCCTTTGAAATTATGTTATAAAACTGTGCAGATTACAAATTGAATTTCAAAATGCTATGTAGCATGCATGCAATACAGTCCTCAATAAATTTTTTTGTAAATATGTTTGAAATGTATCTCCTTTGTGCTCCAAATGCAGTTGAGTAGATGTGCATGGACTTCCAATTCATTTGTGAGAAAGTTAATAAGGACAGTACTGTATTTCTGTCACTTGATTATCCTATTTAGGTCACTGCTATATATGTTGTTATTGTTTTATATAATTATCTCTAAAATCTGTAAACTCCATCAGATGCCAGCACCAACTGATATGTTTTCATGAACCAGAAAAAACAGAAAATTGAGTACTTTAATTTAAACAACAAGATAGCAGCATCAGAGGAGACACAGGCATTTCTGAGAGTAATAAGAGCCACTCTCCTGTTTTAGAATAATAATGTTCTACCTAGTTTTAAACAAGTATTTATTAATATCCAAATACCAGGACGACCAGAATGATGTGGCATGGAATGGCTGCCCTATGAGGTAAAGCTAAGGAAAGTAGGGCTGTTCAATTTGGAGAAGAGACGACTGAGGGGGATATGATAGATGTCTACATAATCATGAAAGGTCTTGAACAAGTTAATGTAAATTGGTTATTTACTCACTCAGATAATAGGACTAGGGGGCACTCTATGACGTTAGCAAGTAGTGTTGTGGATAAGCTGTTTTAGTGGACCCTTGGGCCAGCCTGTGGGAGACTGCAGAGAGATGGACTATAGTCTCTGCTTGAGGGCAGGCCGGGAGGCCGATACCAGGCAGGCGATGGATGGTGAGCTTCACCCAGGAAGCTGGTACTGCCCCGGGAGGAACCCTTAGGAGCCCAGCCACTTGGGACTTAGGGGATTCACCCTGGAAGCCAGAGCTCCCCCGGGAGGAGCCCATAGGAGCCCGGCCGCTGGGACTTAGGAGATCACAGAAGCTGGAGCTGAAGCAGGCGGGCAGGGATCCGGAATCAGGCAGGAACTGAAGCAGGACAGATTACTATAACTAAGCAGGAACTGAAGAAGGACAGGTACTAGAACCAAGCTGGAACTGAAGCAGGCCAGGTACTGGATCCAAGCTGGAACTGAAGCAGGACAGGTACTGGAACCAAGCTGGAACTGAAACAGGACAGGTTACTGGAACCAGGCAAGCACTGAAGCAGGACAGGTTACTGGAACCAAGCAGAAGCAAAGACAGGACTGGACACTGAAGCGTAGCAAGTCTTAGGCAGGAACGGAGCTGCTAACGCAATAGCACACTCCGGGGATCGGAGCAACTGGGAACCGCAAGGAACCCCGTTACAAGGCAAAGTTCTGGGCTCCACGGCAGCCTTACATTGGCCACAGCGTCTGACATCAGGAGTAAGGCGGAGCCTTCAGTGGCGGGAAAAGGCCTTCATAAGCGCGGCTCGGGCGCGCGCACTCGCCTAAGGAGACGGCGTCCAGGAAGGGTTTCTCGGCGGCGTTCCCCCCCCCCCCCCCCCCGGTTGGGGACGCCACGAAACAGGCCGCAGGTCAGAGATGGAACGGGACCAAGGAGGTAAGGGCCGGGTCACGACTGTCGCGACCGGGACCGTAACAGTACCTCCCCTCTTACGCCCCCTCTTAGCAGGCCCGGGTTTATCTGGGTGGTCTTGATGGAATGTTTTCAACAACTCCTTATCAGGAATGTTGCGGGCAGGCTCCCATGTGTTATCTTCAGGTCCACAGCCTTCCCAGGCAATTAGATACTCCCACCAGCGTTGATGGAATCTTACGTCGAGGACCTCCCGGACTTGATAGGTGGTATTTCCTGGCACGGAAGGATCTGGAGCATCAGGAGCCCGGGGATGGTACCTGGAAAGAATGAGAGACTTCAAGAGTGACAAATGGAAGACGTTGTGCACATGCATCGAGGAGGGTAAGCGCAAGCCATAGGAAACAGCCCCTACACGCTCGGCAATACGGAATGGTCCACAGAATTTGGAGGCGAGTCTGCGGGAAGGAATATGAAGTTGCAGATTATTTGTACTCAGCCAAATGCGGTCTCCAGGGAGGTAGACTGGCGCTGGCTGGCGATGGCTGTCTGCCCATTTTTTGGCAGACCAGGCAGCTTCTTGCATCTTCCTTTGGATGGACTTCCATAGAACAAGTAACTGGTGGGCGGAAAGCTGCACTGCAGGCAGTGCACTAGGTTCGGGCAAAGGCAAGGGTGGCCGCAGCTGTCTCCCATAAACTGCTAGGAAGGGAGAGCTTCCTGTAGCGGAATGTGTATGATTGTTGTAAGAAAACTCTGCCCATGGGAGTAGATTGGCCCAATCATCTTGTTTTTCATTTACGAAGGATCGTAGGAAGGTTTTTAAGGTCCAATTTGTTCGTTCTGTCTGCCCATTGCTTTGGGGATGAAAGGCAGATGAGAGACTCAGTTGTATATTGAAGCACTTGCATAAAGCCTTCCAATAGTGGGCAGTGAATTGTGGACCTCGGGCAGATAATATGTCTTGAGGGAAACCATGGAGTCGAAATACATGTTGGATGTATACAGGCTGTGCTCCCTGAGTATTTGGAGCACCTGGCGGACATGCTGGCGATGCGTAGGCAAGTCACGGGAGTAAATCAGGACATCGTCAAGGTAGACGATCAAAAGAGAGGCGCTAGGGACGCGATAGTGTCCCTAGCATCTCTTTTTACTGCGGGCCCTAATTTGAATATTTTTTTTACTGAATCGAGCGCACAGGAGAGTGGACTGTGCGCACACTGGTAGAGTGGGCCCCTATGACATTGTGAGGGCAAAGGTAGTGCCGGCGCCATTTTGAATACTAGCAATACGGCCGGAGTGCAGGAGGTCGCCCCCGGACCCCTGCTGGACTTTTGGCAAGTCTTGTGGGGGTCAAGAGGCATCCCCAAGCTGGCCAAAAGTCCCAGGGGGTCCAGCAGGGGTCCGGGAGCGATCTCCTATACGCGGGCCGTATTGCCAATATTCAAAATGGCGCCAGCACTACCTTTCCCCTGTCACATGGTAAGGGCAAAGGGCCATTGGCGCAATTTTTTTTTAGTGCAGCTGATAGCATGGGAATGGGAGATTGCTCCCCGCGGCCCCCCCGGACCACCAGGTATGTGTAAAAAGTTTTTTTGGGGGGGGGGGGTTCAGGAGAGTGGGGGAGGCTAAGGGGGTAATTTTAAAGGGTCTGGGTGGGGGTTTTTTATCGGCGCGGGCCTCACTAAAAAAAATTAGTGATGTGAATTGGAATCGGAACCGATTCCAATTCACATCTCGTAACGATCAGATTTCCCCCACCCCCCCTGGCCGAACCAGATTGTTAAAACGATCGGGCACACGATTCACATCCCTAGTAAATATCATGAACTTATGCTGTGCTCCTTCTAACCAGGGGCACCATTACTGAAGGGCCAATTTCACAACTAAGAGTTCATGATCCCCAATCATGTAGTTTTGCTCTGTGGCAGAAAACTTGTGTGAGTAGAAGGAGCAGGGTACTAAGACCCCCTTGGAAGAATGTTGGCTCAGGAATGCCCTGCTCCAATGGCGAAGGCGTCAACTTTGACGATATAGGGACGGTTAGGATCTGGATGACGTAGACATGGTCTGTGCAGAAGGCCTCTTTCAAGGCATGGAAAGCAGATTGAACCTTGGAGCTCCAAACTTGAAGGTTACTACCTTTCCTAGTCATGGCCGTAACCTTGGAGCTCCAAACTTGAAGGTTACTACCTTTCCTAGTCATGGCCATGAGTGGAGCAGCTAGCGTGGAGTAGTTAGCGATGAAGTTTCTGTAATAATTTGTAAATCCAAGGAATCTTTATAAAGCGCAGAAGCCTACTGGCTGGGGTCTATCTCAAATACCTTGGAGTTTTCTCAGGGTCCATGGTGAAGCCACGATTGGAGATGATATAGCCCAGGAATGGAAGACGGGTCTGTTTGAAAATACACTTCTCTAATTTTGCGTAGAGGTGATTGTCCTCTGAGGCATTGGAGGACTGTTTGAACATGTGAGCCGTGGGACTTCAGGTCTTTGGAAAAGATAAGTATATCATCCAGATATACCACGACAAATGAGTATAGTAAGTCCCAGAAGATCTCATTCATCAAACGCTGAAAGACCACAGGGGCATTACAAAGTCCGAAAGGCATTACTACGTACTATTAGTGGCCGTCCCTCGTATTGAAGGCGGTCTTCCAGATGTCCTCTGGCTGGATTCGTACAAGATTGTATGCCCCTCAGAGATCTATCTTTGTAAAGATCTGAGCTCCTTGTAGGCAATCAAATAGTTTGCTAATGAGTGGCAAAGGGTAACGATCTTTGCGAGTCACAGCATTTAGCCCACAGTAGTCTATGCAAGGATGTAAACTGCCATTTTTCTTCTTCACGAAGAAGAATCCGGCTCCTGCCAGGGAATAGGAGGGTCTTATGAATCCTTTATTCAGATTCTCCTTAATGTATTCTAACATCGCTTGGGTTTCCAGAAACGAGAGGGGGTAGATCCTGCCTTGGGAGGCATGGTGCCCAGTAGGAGCTCAATGGGATAATCATATTTTTGGAACAGAGGCAGGATGTCAGCATTTTGTTTGGAGAACACATCTTTGAAGTCAGAATATGGCGCAGGTAACCTTATAAGGGTTGTAGAGTTCAGAACAGTAACCACTGGAGCCACCTGCCGCAGACAACGGTTCTGGCACTGGGGTCCCCACTGAGTTAACTGCGGGGATTGCCTGTCAACGTGGGGTGCATGTCCCTGAGCCAAGGAAGTCCTAGGATTACCGGATGCATGGAACGCTTGAAGACGAACAGAGAAATTTCCTCTTCAAGGAGGGTTCCCACGGTGAGGCGGAAGGCCACGGTACGATGAGTAATATGTCCGGGGAGGTGCTCTCCCTGGATTGATGCGATGCAGAGAGGTACTTCCAGAGGTTGAAGTGGGATCTGGAGTAGTGTGATGATATCATCCAGAATAAAATTGCTACTTGCCCCAGTGTCCACGACTGCAGTAGTGGCAAAGGAGCATGATTCCCTAAAAAGGGACACAGGGAGTAATAATTGGGGGCCAGTATCAGTGGCACCCAAGCTCAAGTCCCCTGCCAGGCTCAGGCTCTGCAGTTTCCTGGATGTATGGGGCAGGATTGCAGGAGGTGTCCGAAACCACCACAAGGCAAGCAAAGGCCTTGTTTCTTACATCGGAGGCGCTCTTCAGGAGACAAGTGCCCACAATTAATCTGAATCAGTTCCTCTGGTGATGGAGGAGGTGCTGGCAAGGCCTTAAACTGGGGGCTCGTAGCACAAGCTGGGCATACGGCAGGAGGCCGGAGGACCTTTACCTCCTGGTGTCGCTGGTGTAGGCGATCTTACCAACCAGGGAAACCAGGTCTTCAAGAGATGTGGGAATCTCACGAGCAGCCAGCTCATCCTTGAGGGCAGGAGACAGGTCCTCTAGTTAGATTGCCCGTAGGCAGTTCTCTTGCCACCCCAGTTCTGTGGCTAATGTTCTGAATTCTATCATGAATTCGGTGAGCGAATGCGAGCCTTGATGGAGGTGAAGAAGATGGTGACCCGCAACCACCTGTCAGCCGGGATCCTCAAAGGTCCACTTGAAAATGGAAATGAAGAGGGAGAGATGGCGGAGGATATCATCAGAATGCTCCCAAAGTGGGGATGCCCATGCCAGGGCTTTCCCTTCAAGGCATGAGAGGATGAAGGTGATCTTGGTGTTCTCACTCGGAAACAGCGAAGGCTGTAGTGCGAATTGCATAAAACATTAGTTGATGAAGCCTCGACAGAGGCACTGATCCCCACTGAAATGGGGTGGAGCTGGAAGGGCCAATGATGCCCGCGGGGGCAGGCTTTGAGCCAGACCCCCTGAATAGGCCATAACATAATCCTCTAGTTGAGACTGTAATCTCTCCACAGATGAAGCCAATGCTTCCATGGTTCATTGTTGTTCTCGGACATGAGCAGCTAGGCCAGGGATGGCCTGTAAGGCGGGAGACTCCGCCGAGTCCATAGCCTTGGCAACCTGTTGCACTGGAGGTGGACCCTTGGCCTGGTGCAGGATTGGTACAGCCCTCTGGTCAGACCCAGGGAGCACCTGCCACCAGGAGGCGGAGCACGGGAGGAGACAGAGGCTAGCTGGAGCTTCGCCAATAGCAAACCGGGGTTTCTGCAAGTTGAGCCCTTGGGTACCTGGGCCACCTGGTCTTAGGTGGGCCTCACAGGGTCTCCTAGAGAGGAAGTGCAGAGGAGTGCCCACCATGAAACAAGGGTGCATGGTCGATGTCCAAGCAAAAATGTTCAGAGTTCGCAGGAGGCCAGAATAGAGTGTCCGAGTGGATAGTGAGGATCAAGGCCAGAGTATCAGTCCAGAATGGTCAGCTGAAGCAGGGGTCAGTACCTGTATTCAGACTGGGAGTAGTCAGGTCAGGCAGAGGTCAAGTTCCAGGCAGTGGTCAGAAGTGGTCGGTAGACAGGCACAGGTTGGTTCCAGGCAGCAGTCAGATGAGGTCAGGAGCAAGCAAAGGTCAGTACCATGAGATCAGTCTGAAGGGTACTACCAGTAATGGAGAGACGAAGGAACAAGAGACGCTGGAACAGGCAAACTAGAAACACCGGAGTGTACGACACGATTGCTAAGGCAAGGAACAGGAAGCAGGGCCTCGCCTTAAGTATCCGGCCTACATGACATCATTGGGAGGGTACCCCTGTGGGTTTTCCCTCCGTTGGCCCTTTAAAGGGCTGCAGGTCGGCCGCGCGCATGCCTAGAAGCAGGGCCGAGGATGCCGATGACACAGAGCCCCAACGGGAGCTCCGCTGTGAGGCCTGCACGGGAGACTGCAAGCGGGGGAGCTGGGGATGCTGCAAACTGGCTGCAGAGGAGAAGGAGGAGAGTCCGGAGCTCGTGGATGGGAGAGCGAGGAGAGCAGGGCCGGCTGCAGAGTGGACGCGGCCGGGACGCGCAACAGTTGTAGTGGCATAGTGGAAGGAATGCCAGAACGTTGAAGGGAAAAGAGGGATTACAAATCCTGGAATGCAAGTTATTGCCTTTGTTATTGAATATTTAACTAGGCTGAATATCTCATTAACTCTGAATGTTTATTTATTTATTTGTTTTTTATATACCGACATTCAATCTGGGATATCACATCGGTTTACATTTCAGGTACTGTGGGTATTTCCCTATCCCCAGAGGGCTTGCAATTTAAGTTTGTACCTGAGGCGGGGGCGGGGGGGGGGGTTAAAGTGGACCCGCCCAAGGCCACAAGGAGTGACAGCGGGACACGAATCCTGGCCTCCTGGTTCGTATCCCACTGCTCTGATCACAAGGCTTTTTCTCCTCCTGAACATAATTAAGGCTTTGGCTGTTTATTTACACATAACTTATAGAGTAATTTAGAATAACTTAAATATACTTGAACCATAATGACTTATAGAACATAAATGACTTATGGAGTAATATAGAATAACTTACATATGCCTGAACATCAGTGATTATAAAACATACATAACTTATAGAGTAATTTAGAATAACTTACATATACCTGAACATGAGTGAAGTTAAGTTAGGTAAACTTTCATGTTACTGAGCATAAATAAGACATTGGCTTCCTGTTTTCATATTTTTACTAATGGGGTGAATTAAATGACTTATATAATAGGCTTTTGAGATGTTAGGATTTAGCATGTGGTAAGGTGAAAATAAAATGACGATGGCAAAGAGGTTTCACTATTTACAGTGATTATAATTGGAGCATCTGGGGAAGTTGCCTGGGCCTGGGTGATTGTGGGGCATTGGGAACCAGGTGTTTGGAGGAGGGAAACAGGGTGATGCTAGGGTGATGTGAAGAGGAAAACAGGGTGACGGTGGTGTGATGAGCATTTACAATATGGACTGGATTTGCATGGAAGGATGGGCGCATAAAGGGAGGGTTAGCATGGGAATGGTTGATATGCTTGTGTGGGTAGTATTCGAGGTTTGGTGTGTGGGGCATTTAAAGGGGTGCAGACAGGGGGGGAGGGGCAGGTTCGCTTCACTTTCATGTTGAGGATGGGAACCTGGGCGGGAGGGGCTCTGAACAGCCTCTATAGATTTTGTTCATAATTAGTAATTACTGGCTGGATGTCCTAGAAAATAAAAGTTGAGAATTTGATTGAACCTTGGAATGGTGTAAATTTTGTGGCCAGCAATTAAAGATCAAATAAGGGACAGGATTCATGGAGGGGAAGGTATGAATATAACTCTCTGACCACTCACTGCCTCTAACTGGGTCTACTTCACCATCTGCATTACCCCATTTTGCTGAAACCCACTAAATAAATTAGACAGCCTGACTCGCAGTCCGAATATGTTTGATCCTCTCTTATTTTATGTGCCCAGAGAAGGGGTTTAAATAATAGGCTAAGAGAGGCAGATTGGGAGTAAGACACTGGAGCAGAGGGGACCAGGCAGAGCAGTGGCAGATGTAGAGTTGGCAAGAGTGATGGAGGGTACTGGTGATCAAAGGGGATGAGTCTATGTCAGTGCTCAAGAAGGTCTAGATCCAGGATTTTTGCATGGCCAATGAAGTTGGAATAGGAGGCAGAGTCCAACATTGAGTTCTAGATCATCCTCCCAGTACTTTGGAATCCTTGAATCCTGGTTCTGATTCACTAACTTGGCAAAATCAGTTAAAAGGGATTCTTGTTATGATCACAGATTCCTGGTTGTGTAAGCAGGTATCAAAGGTGCTTAGGCACAAGATCAAGAAACAAACTCCTGTTGATATTGTTTGCATGTTGGAGGATCAGAGAGAGAGCAGGAAAGGGAAGGCAAAGAAGAAGAAGAATAGATTGAAGGAGGTTTCCTCAAAGGTAATGAGAACATCTTGATACTTTTTGTTTTTTGTGCAATATAGAAGGTTCAATTATAATGAATGCTTTAGGGTCAAGATGGAAGGTAATAGTTACATGCCTGTAGTTGACCTGGTTGCTGAACAAGACACATGTGCATGGGCTGCATTTGACTCACCAAGGAGGTGAAGCATACTCTTTTTGTGGGGCCATTCTGCCAGCAGGGCCTAACAAGCTGGGATCAAGCAGTTCTAGGCCAAGTGGGTGATGTGCAAGTGTACAGGGAATCTGCTGGCATTTCAATAAGATCTCCTTTTTATTTCTGGATTGAAAATGTAGGAACAATTGTTCCTCATGTTCTTGCAATCACCCAGCTTCCAAGTGCAGCAAGTAGAGTCCAGCAGGTCAGGTAAGTATTCCTAAGTTAGGATCTCTTGCTCTTGCAGTTCCCCAGACTAGCAATAATGTTACCATGACTTTGAGTGTACCCCAGGATGAAGGCAGAAGCTGTATTTTAGAAGGATTTTGCCCTGGGTTTTAATATGCCTTGATCAGACCATGGGAAGGGGGGTATAATGTGGAATGTGAAGTCGGGGTCACACTTTGGGGAATCACAAACAACTGATAATTATGATTCTGAACTGCAGGTGAAACCAACAACAAGGAGATTCTTTGAATGAAAGGCCTTCATTCAGTTTTATATACAAATATGTCATGAACATTTTATGAAGGTATGTTTTGTGGAATATTCCTGCATTTCAGTGGGATTTTTCTGTGATTTCTTGTCATGGTCTAGCCATTAAGAGTATTATAAAGAATGCTCATTCTCATTCTAAGCGGTCCATGTGTATACAATTGACTCCTGGAGCAATTATATAAGATTGGGAGATAAGGGTGAACCGGTCTAGATATAGTATACTTGGATTTTCAGAAGGCGTTTGACAAAGTTCCTCATGAGAGGCTTCTAGGAAAGTAAAAGTCATGGGATAGGTGGCGATGTCCTTTCGTGGATTGCAAAACTGGCTAAAAGACAGGAAACAGAGAGTAGGATTAAATGGGCAATTTTCTCAGTGGAAGGGAGTGGACAGTGGAGTGCCTCAGGGATCTGTATTGGGACCCTTACTGTTCAATATATTTATAAATGATTTGGAAAGAAATACGTCGAGTGAGATAATCAAATTTGCAGATGACACAAAATTGTTCAGAGTAGTTAAATCACAAGCAGATTGTGATAAATTGCAGGAAGACCTTGTGAGACTGGAAAATTGGGCATCCAAATGGCAGATGAAATTTAATGTGGATAAATGCAAGGTGATGCATATAGGGAAAAATAACCCGTGCTATAATTACACAATGTTGGGTTTCCATATTAGGTGCTACAACCCAAGAAAGAGATCTAGGTGTCATAGTGGATAACACACTGAAATCGTTGGTGCAGTGTGCTGCGGCAGTCAAAAAAGCAAACAGAATGTTGGGAATTATTAGAAAAGGAATGGTGAATAAAACGGAAAATGTCATAATGCCTCTGTATCGCTCCATGGTGAGACCGCACCTTGAATACTGTGTACAATTCTGGTCGCCGCATCTCAAAAAGATATAATTGCGATGGAGAAGGTACAGAGAAGGGCTACCAAAATGATAAGGGGAATGGAACAACTCCCCTATGAGGAAAGACTAAAGAGGTTAGGACTTTTCAGCTTGGAGAAGAGACGACTGAGGGGGGATATGATAGAGGTGTTTAAAATCATGAGAGGTCTAGAACGGGTAGATGTGAATTGGTTATTTACTCTTTCAGATAGTAGAAAGACTATGGGGCACTCCATGAAGTTAGCATGGGGCACATTTAAAACTAATCGGAGAAAGTTCTTTTTTACTCAACGCACAATTAAACTCTGGAATTTGTTGCCAGCGAATGTGGTTAGTGCAGTTAGTATAGCTGTGTTTTAAAAAGGATTGGATACGTTCTTGGAGGAGAAGTCCATTACCTGCTATTAAGTTCACTTAGAGAATACAAATAGCCACTGCCATTAGCAATGGTTACATGGAATGGACTTAGTTTTTGGGTACTTGCCAGGTTCTCATGGCCTGGATTGGCCACTGTTGGAAACAGGATGCTGGGCTTGATGGACCCTTGGTCTGACCCAGTATGGCATTTTCTTATGTTCTTATGTTCTTATGCTATGGACATTTGTAGTGCCATCTATATAGGCGGCATATTTGTGTGAATATGGAAAAGTGTCAAGCTTTCTATGGTTGGATGGGAGGCCCTGTGCTTAAAAGTTGAACGATTCAGTTCTTAGAAAGGGCAAACTTGGTTGGTGGTTCTTGTGTGACAGTATTAGTACAGATTCTGAGCTTCTAATTTTGGAAGGCTCATGACTGAGGAAACATGTTTTGCAGTATTTATTGTTAGGTTGGTCAAGACAGGGGTTAATAGCTCCAGATAGGAGGCATCTGATTATATATGTATTGTTAATAGATTTTTGGCAGCGTTAACTGCAATTCATGTGAGTCAGTGCAAGGTGTAGTTGCTTACCATGGTGACTGTATTGTAGTTTGCTTTTTTAACTTTGAATGTGATAGAGAAAGAGCAAATCTACAGCAGAGCTCTGAACACTTGCAGGGTCTGCAGTTAAAAGAAAAGTTAAAAACAAACTTTGTTATTGTTTTGTTTTTTTTTTACTTTGAATGTGGCTTCTAAATGGAGTGGCTCTATAACTGTATTCTGGACGTTCATGGACACGGCGGTTACACTAAACCATGCCCAATGGTGGGAAAAACTGTGTTTCGGTTTTTGCACTACTAAGCCAAGCAAGAAAGAAAAGACTGTTCTAATTCTGTCTTGAAGGACTTCAATGGTCTCCTTTAAGTAATCTGGGTCTGGGAAGAATTGACGCTGGGGCTTCCCCAGGGAAAAGTGTGGACTCTTGTTTCCCGTTTTCCCTGGGAAACCCATTTCCAGAGCTTTTTTTGTGTTTCTTTTGTAGCCACAACTGGCTTTGTTGTTACAGTTACATATGGGCCTGGAAGAGGGGTAGCCAACCCTGCCGCCTTGAACAGCGGTGTCTTTTTGACCCTTCTCCACAAGGAGGCGATACCGCCAGTCTGGACTAGCTACCCAGTCCTGAGGTAAGCCTGAGGCTGTGTCCAAGGGCACAGAAGCAAGGTCTCATTCATCACCCCTTGATGTCTCCCAATTATAGAGGAGCACAGAGATCCATCTCAGTGACCACAAGGAGGCACTACCCTGTGATCATCACAGTTGGGAAGAGAATGGCATGGCTTCAGATACACTGGTCTAAAGTGGATCAGAAAGATGTGGGGCATTTAGTGATGCTGCATGCAGTTAGGGATTCTGAGTCTTGTCTGATGCACAGAACATGGGAGTTTTTGAAATTTCAGCCAGAAGGGGCAGAACAGTTTCTGGTTCATAGGGGCAAAATGCTATTGACAGGATATTGGTTTGCAGCAGTTTTGTTGAAGGTTTGCAGTGAATAGAGGAAGATCTTAGCTTATACAGCACCTATTCATTCAAAACTGGGGCTGCCACCTATTCAGCTTAGTTGGTTCTTCCAGAATCAGTCATATGGTGAATCACAGATGAAATTGGGGGGCATCATCACATATCTACCCAGTTTATGTGAAGGTTTCAGTTGGCCACTAATTTGTTTCTGGCAGGCAATTCATCAGGTGTTCGATGCAGCAGTGTGCTTGGGTCAATGATCACTCCTATGTCATCTGGGCCTTTTAGTGCAAACTTGTCAGTGATTGTATGGACCACACTTGGGTTGGTTGAATACAGTATGGCTTCAATGGTTCAGTCATTGTGGTATAAAGTAGGACTGGTTCATCTTGTTGCCTAATAGATGAAGTCTAAAAAATGAAGTCAACTATCTTCTATTAGAGAATATTTACAAGTTCCTTTCCCATGAAACCATTTGATGTTCAGTGATAAAATGATAAATGAATTCTCTATCATATGAATAGGCCAAACATTATTGTATTAATTGTTGCATTTTAGGATTGCATTGTTGATGTATTATTGTATTTTATTCATTTAAGGTGAATTTTTAAAACCGAAGCTCACGTTAATTAGGAGTTTGCAGCTATTTTGGGCTCACACATGCCGAGCGGAGTTTAAAAGCCACCTGGATACACGTGTAAAAGCTGCAGCACACACATCTCAGAAGTTTTAAAAAGAGGCGGAGTGTGGGCATTTAGGGGCGAGAAGCTGAGATTTGCATGTAAATACTTAGGCGTTCTGGCATGCACCGATGCCCCCAGCCATGTAATGTTTTTGCTACGGATGCCTGTGAAAGCTATAAATAGAGATAAATAGGTAGATCGGTGAGGGTTGAGGCTAATTGTGGGGGGATGATAACTGGGGGGGTGTGGCAGACCTCTGTCTTAAACTAGGTGATCTGGGGATGAATTGGGTAAAACTGCAAATGGTATCAGCATGTGCCCCTTTTAAAATCCCCTGATTTACATGGTAGAAGTGGCATTTCTGTGCACTTGCACACACCCACTTAAAATTTTGCGCACATGGGCGCGTGACCAGGCTATTTTATAACATGTGTGCAAGTTATAAAATATCCGCATCCCTGGGTGTGGGCCAACAAATGCATGCACAAGTGTGTCTGTGTGCTGGTTCGAAAGTTACTGGGGATGTGAATCGGGCTTCGGACGATTGAAAATATCGGACGATATTTTCAAAATCGTCAGAAATCGGGGGCTCCCCCAAAACGATAGGAAAACCCCATGATATTGATCATGGGGGTTCTCTTATCGCTTTGGGGGAGGGCTGGAAAAACAGCACACAAAAATAACCCCTAAACCCACCATGACCCTTTAAAACTAATCCCTTAGCTTCCCCCACCCTCCCGACCCCCTCAAAAACTTTTTACAGGTACCTGGTGGTCCACTGGGGGTCCCTGGAGCGATCTCCCGCTCCCGGGCCGTCGGCTGCCACTAATCAAAATGACGCCGATGGCCCTTTGCCCTTACCATGTGACAGGGTATCCGTAACATTGGCCGGACCCTGTCACATGGTAGGAGCACTGGATGGTTGGCACCATCTTGTACTCCTACCATGTGACAGGGGCTGACCAATGGCACCGGTAGCCCCTGTGACATTGTAAGGGCAAAGGCTATCGGCGCCATTTTGAATACTGGCAGCCGACAGTCCGAGTGCAGGAGGTCGCTCCCGGACCCCCGCTGGACTTTTGGCAAGTCTTGTGGGGGTCAGGAGGGTCCCCCAAGACTTGCCAAAAGCCCCTGGTGGTCCAGCGGGGGTCCGGGAGCAACCCCCACTGGACCACCCCAGCCCCTGTCACATGGTAGGAGCACAAGATGGCATGGGCCATCCAGTGCTCCTGCCATGTGACAGGGTCTGGCCAATGGCATGGATACTCTGTCACATGATAAGGGCAAAGGGCCATCGGCGCCATTTTGATTAGTGGCAACCGATGGCCCGGGAGCGGGAGATCGCTCCACGGACCCCCACTGGACCATCAGGTACCTGTAAAAAGTTTTTTTGGGGGGTCGGGAGGGTGGGGGAAGCTAAGGTATTAGTTTTAAAGGGTCGGGGTGGGTTTTTTGTTTATCAGCTCGGGCACAGCCGATAAACAAAACTGCAATCGGGCCTGATGAAAAAAAACCCACATGTGAATCGGAACCGGAATCGGAACCGGAACCAATTCCGGTTCCGATTCACATCTCTAAAAGTTACCATCTTATTGTTTTATTATTATGATGTATTGTTATGAATATAGTATTACTCTGTTTGATGTAAACTGCTTTGGATCAAAAGTTTGCTTGAAGATGATGGGATAGAAGTATAACATAACATTTGTGGACAGTTGTGAGTTGGGAAGCATCAAGAGGCCTTGATAATTTATTTGGGTAATTCATATTTATACAAGTACTGAAGTATCTGGCTTTAACTTGAGGTCACAGCTGAACTACAATCAACTAATATCTGTAGACCTAACCAGTGGGGTGGTTTTCAGATATGAGCTGATATGTTGTATTTCAGGGTATTATGGCTAATGTGACACATGTCAAGGGGGTGGACATGCATGACTAGGACTGAGAAGGTACGAAGGAGTTAAATACATTTGCCAGTGGGTACCTGCAGGAAAATGGTGGGAAGGTTCACCTTCACGATGGAGGATAGTTATTGATGTCTGAAACTCAGGTGAGTTGAATGTGCCTCCCACCCTCCCCTGGTCCCTTGCTAGGAGAATGGAATGAAGGCTGCCAAGGCATTGGGATGGGGTGCACATATATTTATACTTGTCGTTTTGGCTTAGGTTCATATAACTTGTACCACAAATTAACCTGTAGCCTTTTATGGCCCTTTTGAAGTGTTAGCATTTGTTCAGATTGTATATAGGAATGTGTGGAATGGGAGCTGGAAATTCCCTGCTGCCTTTGTTAATAATTTATCTCTAAAAATTTGTCATTTTCAGCAATATTATAATGTTAGTATCTAGATCATAAATGCACTAGGAATTTGATAATGGCTTTACTCAAAAGATGGCATGTACTGTAAATGGATCTGGATCCCATCCATGCATCATAGTAATGACGGCAGAGAAAGACCAAAATGGCCCATCTAGTCTGCCCAGCAAGCTTCCCAAGGTAGTAACTGCCGCTCCATGCAGGTTACGCCCATGTTTCTCTTAAGGTAGTAACTACCGTTCCATGCAGGTTACCCCCATGTTTCTTGTAGATTTAACTATTTTATTTATTCCCATCCTCTAGCCTCTTAGGGTTCCACAGTGTTTATCCCATGCCCCTTCGAAATCCATCCATCCTCTCCCTCTCTTTTATTTTTTAGCACATGGTGGAAGATGTCTGGCCATGGAAAAGGAGGTAAAGGACGCGGGAAGGGTGGCGCCAGGCGGCACAGAAAGGTGCTGCGGGATAACATCCATGGAATTACAAAGCCTTCTATCCGCCACCTGGCTCGTAGAGGCGGTGTAAAGCGCATCTCCGGGATCATTTACGAGGAGACCCGCGATGTGCTGAAGGTCTTCCTGGTGCACGTGATCCGGGATGCCATCGCCTACACGAAGCACGCCAAGAGGAAGACAGTCATGGCCATGGATGTGTTCTATGCCCTGAAACGCCAGGGTCGTCCTCTCTACGGCTTTGGAGGCTAATCACCCTCCCCCTCTCAGACCCGCAGAGAAAACGTTTCACCAGAACCAAGTGTTTGATGCTATCAACCACTTTTGAGCCTGATTTATTAAGGCCATTGTCCATTTCTTCTTCTATGGAAATAAAGTTTGGTGAATCTGCCCTTCAGCAAGACCAAAAAACTCCAAAATTCATGTAACCAGTACTGATTAGTAATTTAGTCCTATTTGATCATGTTTGCACATATGAACTCAACTACTATTTAGGAAGACAGAACTGATAGGGGCCCTCCATGAGTGATAATGAAATGGGGATGTGCACTTCCCAAGATGGCTGGGTTCATGCTAAAACCTTGTGTGTTTGTTTCCATAACAAGAAAATCCTCAGTTTTATTGTTAGATTGAAACATAATATTCAGTTATTTGGCTGTATACAGTTTTGTCTATGGCCTTTGCTATGTGTATTGGATGAGCATGCTCTGTGAGTATATTGTCAAAAGCCTTGAACTGTATACTCTGGATATATTTAAAAAGAAAAAAAATAAATAGAAATAAATAAATCATATTCAACTTGCTTATGTTTGCACAACTTCTGGCTTGCAATGGGCCACAAGAACACACAGTAGAAGAACAAATCTCAGAGTAATGTTGGATTAGAGGTTAAATAATATGAATTAGATTGATGTTTAGAATAACATTCAGGTCCCTATTAGTCTGGGATAAGAATAGAATGGGAGAAAATATTATGGAATCAGGGCCTTCAAAGGACCTTGAGTTATCAGCTTTTTCTTGTCTAGTCTCTACCCCTTCTGTCACCTTCACAATATTAACAACCCCAGCTCTGGAAATGTCTAGCTCTATTGAGGCATCACACTGATTATATCTCTCAGTATCATGATGCACATCACATTGGAGAGTTATCTTGTATAGCACTGTGTCCAGTGACAGAGCTGTTTATCAGTGGGGTGCTTGAAAGTTCCATACAGCAATAAACGATTTCTAGTTTACACAATCTGATACGAAGTGTCAACTTGCACAGTATCACAGAAGATGTCAGTGGTTGTGAATGTGTTAAGGGAAACTTCTGCCTGAAACTTCTGTCCTAGAGAATCTTGCAGTTTATATGCTGATCAAAAATTTGAATGGTGCCAAAAAAAAAAAAAAAAATCAGGAAGTCAAAAGGACTTGGCGGGAGGGGGGGTGGGGGGGGATCTTTGTTTCTCTGTAAAAGCCTAAAAGTTACACTCAACTGCAGCACAAAGAGTAAAGAGGCTGTTATTCATATTAACTACATTTACATTCCTACCGCAACATCCAGAGAGCTAATAGTGGGGTTATTAACATAACAAACGTAAATGTTCTATATAAATAATACTGTTTCAGGCCAGCAACCGCTCATCTGACAGCATTTAGGCACAGGCTCAACATCTGTTTATGAACACTTTGCCTAATGATATCATCAGATATCATTAAGTGCGGCAGAATACAGCACAGAGGCAGGTGCAGCTGCCTAAACTACCCGTCACACAGAAAGAAAAGAGCTGCATTCCCCATCCGAAAACCCATCATTAGGACAATTTTCTTCGACAAACCAGCCCTGTGATTTCAATCTGTATATCACCTGTAATTGTAGTTTTTAGCAAGAAGCTGATTCTATACATTTAGTGGCGAATCACGTTGATGGCCTGAATACTGGAAACACATTTGTGGTACCAGCTGCGGCGGCTTTTTTTAGAGCCTGTGTTAACAAATTACTGCTAACAAGGCAATGCTTGGAGTGCAGCTTTGTTTCTCTTTCTTGTTCATAGTGTTTAGATGTGCACAATTATGGAAATTAGCAATTGATTGCTTCTCAATAATAATTGATTATTGGTCACTTAACCCTTCTGAAGCACTTCACCGGAGGTGAGGACATGAGACAAGCGCATTCTTATATGTTCGATAAAACATAAATAATGGGTCCACAAGAACCCTTTGATTTTGCACATCAGTTTTCATGATAAACACACCAAAGGGATGATAGAATATCCCAAATCCCAGTTGGCCCTGAGGCAAATTGTAGAGATCATAGTAAGCCTGTAAAAATTTCTCTGTGGACTATACAAAAAAAAAATACATCTTTTTTTTTTTTTTTTAATATACTCAGTTGTTCTTTGATTTAAAACATTTCTTCTGTGCATCCATCCTTTTTTGGCCTGTTTTATTTTGCTAAATTTTATAATTTTCATGCTGCATTAAAGCATGAATATCATTCCTGAATAACCCTGGATCAGAAATGAACTGACAAAATATGTGTAAGCTCTTTAAAAGAGATGTACAAATATTGAAATATCTACATTCACAAGCTGTTAATGCAGCCGTTCATAATTAGCCATTTTGATTTGCTAGATATCCATCAAAATTATATCCTGTATTGACCAACTTGATGAAGCAGACCGCAATGTAGAGGGGATACAACATGATGTTATGGCTACAAAAAGTAAAGTCTATTCTTTAATCTGGAATTTGTCGCTAAGATCAGTTTGGATATCCAGTATATATCAGGTATTGCATAAAAACAGTCCCTCTATTAAAAATTGTCAATATCATCTCTATCTATGTTGCACACAGCAGCTTTTGACCTTCCAAAATGAGTGAATACTTGCTCATTATTAAAGCTCAGGATAATTATAATCTTTTGTACTTCAAGGTTTGTGCTAACTGTAATGTCTTATATATTCTTAGCTAAAGCGTTTAGAGGGCCATTTTCAAAGGCTTTTACAACCTATGTAAAAATATTTAAAAAAAATGTCTCCCTCAAAACACATGTGCTCTTATTCATGGGGAAAAGAGTACATAGTTAGGTCAGGGGATGGGAAAAATAGGTAGAGTTTTTATTTTGAAATCCCTGCATATACTTCATCATGCATACTTTTAATGAGGTGCAAGGAATGTGGATACAATAGTCCCTGATCTCTCTTCTGTCCTCAGATTTTCAGTGGAAAGCTCGTTCTGGAGTTTCCTTTTCAAAAATGAGCTTGCAGGTCCTACATTCATACCATTTTTTGTTTTTCCAGAAATTATTCTCTTGAGAGCATGCAAGTACAAAAATCTGTAGAGACAACATTATACAAAATGACAGTAAGGTTGTATGCTAAAATGCCACTTAGGAGGCAATTTTCAAAGAGTTATACATGCCAAAATTAGCATATATGCTCATAAACAGCTTGCACTCACGCATTCAATATTTTATAAAAGTTGAAAGTGCATACATACTTTGTTTTACATGCACATATGCATGTGTAGAAAAGGGGGTAGTCTGAGCCAATCTGGAGAAGGGCCAAGAGTTACGCCTGTGTAAGTTTCTATTTTAAAAAACACATATGTACATTTGACAACTTATACCACTTTACACTTACTAATTATCTGGCGTGATTGATATAAGACTTGTTTATTGTGTATTTTTGGCTGGGTGGGAGGTCTGGGTGAACTGAGGGAGTTTAGGCTGAAGGACCTGGAGAAGGATCAGGCATATTGTTGGAGTAATTGATAAGCTGGTTAATTTCAATTATGTGCACGTTTTAAAATATGCCAACTTATGCATGTCAATTGAGCTGCAAGCAAATAAGTCTTATTTTATTTTCCTGTGTAAATAGGTAATCTCAGTACATTGCATGTATTCACAGATAAGCATACATATGCAATTATGTTGTGGGGTATATATATATTTTATCACACACATCAGGGATGTGCATTCATTAGTTTTTGGACGTCCATTCGTTTCACTCATTTTGCACGTAAGTATGTATATAATGAATGGACAAATATATGCACAAAATGAATGGTATGCGTGCCCATCTAAAGTGTGTCCATTACGTGCACACCATTCATTGTGCTTACATTCGTTAGATACACAATAGGTGTCCAAACGAATGAAATTAATGGAAGCATGAATGCACATCCCTGATACACATGGCTATAAAATACTGGCATAGATCTTTGAGCATCCATATATGCCCTTATATGCTGCTGTGTGGAGTTGTTTGAAAGTTATCCTCCCAGTGTGTAATGCTCTAAATCTTTTAGTTCATATACTACAAAATAGCCTCAATAGTGTGTCAACTCTATTTTGACGGCAATAATCAAAAAGGTGCCTGCAATATGCAAACTCTGTGGGTACATTTATCCAGCTAAGTGGCAGCCGCTGACCATGGCTGAATATTTAAAACATGCCACTTAGCCGGATCAGTCAGAACTTATTCAGCTAAGTGGTGCTGAATATTGGCCACTAAAACATTAATATGATGAATTCTTGTGGAATTAATTCAGAATCAAAAACAAAAACTTTAAAAATGATGCAAAATCAGTCTAATTAAAAATATGCTTTGAAAAATGTTTTATAAATAAATTGCAAAGGCAGAATAAAATTTTCTTTTATGAATTAATTGCAAAGGCAGAAACTTTACTTTTAAATGTTTTGGCTGTTGATACAAAGATTTTTCTCCATGTTTCCAATTAAAAGCTCCTTTTCTGGGTGGCACTAATAAACCAGTGGTTAGAATAATGTGCTGCTATGTAATAACCTAAATTTTATTACTAGATCAATCTCTGCATTCCCAGGTGAACCTAATTTAGGGGGCTTCAGAAGCAGAACTTATATCCAAATGGAGTAAAGAAAGAGAGAGAAATGTTCTTCTGCCATAAAAATGTTTACTACATGTTCAAAGAATAACAGTAAACACAGTCCTCAAAAGACCTAAAGCCTTCTGCCTTGGTTAGTTTTCAATTTTTACAATCATTTATTTGAGTAATCATTTTTTTGCACAATGGGAGCAAAGCTTTTGTGAATCAGGCCCTCAGTCTAATGAAAGATTAACATAGTATCATCCTTTTCAAGCGGAACAATGGCAAACAGTGTTTATCATTTGGGATTGTGTGCACTACTTTATTTCTTAGGGGAAAATTTCAAAAAGATTTACACATATAAATGTAACTACTAGTATAGTAATTTTCAAAAGCCATTTACCTGCATAAAGTGCACTTACATGGGTAAATCCTAAGCACACTTCAATGGCATATCTTGTATCAATTTTCAAAAGCCCATCTACTCGAGTAAAGTGCAGTTACATATGTAAAACCCATTTCTAAGTAGGCAATTTTCAAAGGAGTTACATGTGTAAATGTAACATTCTATAAGGTGAAGTTTAAAAGAGATGTGCATGCCAAAATTGGGAGATGGATACACATCTAGCACATGTGCATGTCCACTCGATTTTGTAAAGTGGGAGAAAGCATGTGCATGTGCCGATCCATGCACATCTCAATCAGAGAAAAAAGGGGCGTGGTGTGGGCATGGATATTCCAGGGCATGGCCAAGAGGAAGACAGAATGAGCCTCATACTGGGTGAACTAGTGCATGATTAGGAAGGGGAAGGTAAGTGAGGGGCTTATATGCTCCACCAATGGACTAGTTCGCATGAAGAAGACAACATAGTTACTGAGATATGGGCAACTTCATGGTCAGAAGCCAAAGGGGAAAAAATAAGAATAGAAAAAAATGGGTATCCTTGTTGAAGAGCTAAGGAAGAAGCAAGGGTTTGAACTTGACATCCTCCAACCCCTATTAGGATACTAAGTCTAATGGGGTAAGGCAGAAAGGCCATGGTAAAATGATAGGAGCTTTCACACCAAAGAGGAAAGGAAGAAAGCCATATCTGAGAAAGAAAAAAACTCCCAGATAGAAGAAATATACAAACATGTATTGACAGGAGCCTCACCACAAGGGGATAACTTTAAATCAATAGTACACAACAGCAGCATATACATATGTATATAGCCACGCATAGTTTTATCATAGTATTTTATAACTCACATGTATTTTATATATATGAATTTTATAAAATATGAATATCTCTACCCTGCAACATATGTGCATATATTGGCTTATGTGTAATACATGTAATGCATTGAAACACTTATACCAATGCATTGAATATGCGTACTTTTCCTGCCTATTTTAAAAATATACATGTGTAAATTTTACTCATGAAAGAAAAGTAGAACTTACTCTTGTAAGTCCCAATTTATGCACGTAAGTCAGCCAATTTTTAAAACATGCACACATTAAGGAAATTACCAGTTTTTCCAGTAGGTTCACCAGTTCACCCAGCCCTTCTCTAGTCTTTGAGAACATCCTGGTTCTTCAGCCTGAACTCCCCTGCCCAGTTTACCAAGAGCTCCCATGCAGTCAGTACTATACAATAAACACATTGTGCAAGGTGATGCATATAGGGAAAAATAACCCATGCTATAATTACACAATGTTGGGTTCCATATTAGGTGCTACAACCCAAGAAAGAGATCTAGGTGTCATAGTCGATAACACATTGAAATCGTCAGTTCAGTGTGCTGCGGCAGTCAAAAAAGCAAACAGAATGTTGGGAATTATTAGAAAGGGAATGGTGAATAAAACGGAAAATGTCATAATGCCTCTGTATCGCTCCATGGTGAGACCGCACCTTGAATACTGTGTACAATTCTGGTCGCCGCATCTCAAAAAAGATATAATTGCGATGGAGAAGGTACAGAGAAGGGCTACCAAAATGATAAGGGGAATGGAACAACTCCCCTATGAGGAAAGACTAAAGAGGTTAGGACTTTTCAGCTTGGAGAAGAGACGACTGAGGGGGGATATGATAGAGGTGTTTAAAATCATGAGAGGTCTAGAACAGGTAGATGTGAATCGGTTATTTACTCTTTCGGATAGTAGAAAGACTAGGGGGCACTCCATGAAGTTAGCATGGGGCACATTTCAAACTAATCGGAGAAAGTTCTTTTTTACTCAACGCACAATTAAACTCTGGAATTTGTTGCAAGAGGATGTGGTTAGTGCAGTTAGTATAGCTGTGTTTAAAAAAGGATTGGATAAGTTCTTGGAGGAGAAGTCCATTACCTGCTATTAAGTTCACCTGGGGCGGATTTTAAGAGCCCTGCTTGCTGGTGCGCCTATGTTCAATAGGCCTACCGGCATGCGCAGAGCCCTGGGACTCGCGTAAGTCCCAGGGTTTTCCGAGGGGGGCGTGTCGGGGGCGTGTCGGGGCGGGGCCGAGCGGCGCGCCGTTTTCGGGGCGGGACACGGCATTTCGGGGGCGGGCCTGGGGGCGTGGTTTCATCCCGGGGCGGTCCGGGGGCATGGCCGCGCCCTCCGGAACCGCCCCCGGGTCGCGTCTAGGTGTGCCAGCAGCCCGCTGGCGCGCGGGGATTTACTTCTCCCTCTGGGAGGTGTAAATCCCCCAACAAAGGTAGGGGGGGGTTTAGACAGGGCCGGGGGGGTGGGTTAGGTAGAGGAAGGGAGGGGAAGGTGAGGGGAGGGCGTTAGCGAATTCCCTCCGAGGCCGCTCCGATTTCGGAGCGGCCTTGGAGGGAACGGCGGCAGGCTGTGCGGCTCGGCGCGCGCCGGCTACACGGAATAGGCAGCCTTGCACGCGCCGATCCAGGATTTTAGCGGATACGCGCGGCTACGCGCGTATCTACTAAAATCCCACGTACTTTTGTTTGTGCCTGGAGCGCCAACAAAAGTACACGAACGCGCCGTTTTTGAAAATCTACCCCCTAGAGAATAGCCACTGCCATTAGCAATGGTAGCATGGAATAGATTTAGGGGTAGGGAGTCAGCCCCGGTGACGCCCCCGACTCCTCCTCTTCCGGGGCCGACTCCACCCCGATTTCAGTAGCGCAGGCCTGCGCTACTTTCGCTAGCTATCGCAGGCTTGCGCTAACAGTGCAAGCCTGCGATAGCTTTGGAAAATGAGTCCCTAAATTTTAAAAGTGGTTTAAGTTTTCTTAAAATGTGGAGATTATTAAAATCATCTCTAATCATATTACTTATAGATATCTTCATATTCAGTTCACTATCCAGAATCACCCTTATTTCCCAAGTGGAATTGACTAACTTAAAATTTAAATAATCGATTTTATAGGACGTTAGTATATTATGATCTAGTCTATTGCTTAAGAACACTATTTTGGTCTTTTGGTTATTTAGTGCTAATTTCATATGTGCAAACAATTGTTGGATTGAAGACATGTATATTTCTCATGATTTCAATGTATTCTCAATGGATCCCTTAATGGGTGGAAGCATCTGTTCATCATCAGTGTATATGTAATATGTTATCCCTAAACCAGATAACAGTTTGCAGAGTGGCAACATATAAAGATTAAATAAAGTCACTGATAAAGATGAAACATGGGGTACTACTGAATCAAGAGGAATTTTATCAGATTTTAAAATTCCAATCTTCACTGTAAATGAGCGGTCATACAGATAAGAATTAAAACAAAACAATGTTTTTCCTGTTAATGTAATTTCTGAAAGCTTGTTGATCAAGATACTATAGTTGACAGTATCAAACACTGCAGAAATATCCAACATAATCAATAAGTAAGACTAGCTGAGAATTGTATCTGTTAATCCTATTAAAAGCATCTCAGTACTAAAAAAATTTCTAAAGCCAAATTGAGATGGGTATAAAATATTGATATCTTCAAGATAATCAGCTAATTGTTTTTGTACTACCTTTTCTATATACTTAAAGCCAGATTTTAAAAGGCATGGATGCATAAAACCATGCCATTCAAATTTTCAAAGGGGCCCGGCCACGCGCATAAATCCTGATAGGCGCACATGTGCCAGGCCTCTTCAAAGGGGCAGGCCGGAGGGTGGGGGGTGGGTCTGGGAGGGGCGAGAGGGCAGGCCGGGACAGCACCATTGTATGCTGTCCCAATAACTTGCGCGCCGGTTGCCGGATGGCGCGCACAACTTACTTCAACTCCAGCCATGAAGTAAGTTGTGAAACTTAAAATAAAAGGATAGATCAGAAGAGTTTAGAGATTGGGGAGGAGAGGGGAAGGAGGAGGGAATTTAGGTAAGGGGGTAGGGAAGCTCAAACTAAGGAGCAGACTGGAGGGAACTGGGGAAGGCCCGATTGCGTTCCCTCATGTAATTTGCAAAATTTAATCCGCCCTTGTGTGTGCTGCCCGCTCATGCGCATGCAGATTGTAAAATCTGGCACACATGCATGCATGGCCTCCCGATTTTATAACATGTGCATGCCGGCACGTGCATGTTATAAAATCAGCGCATCCATGTGCGTGTGCCGAGAACCGTGCGTACATAGATGCGTGTGCATATGTTTGAAAATCTACCCCATTGATAAAAATAGCAACTTACATGTATAAGTGTTGGTACCACCCTAGAACGACCCTAGACTGCCCCTTTCTTACACACATGTATGTGCATATGAAAGTGAAAATAGACTTTTTTTTTTTTTTTTTTATTTAAAATCTTTTAATATACTGATACTCAAGATAAAATATCTTATCGTACTGGTTTACATCAAACAAGAGGTAACCAACGATATAGGAGCATAAAAGCATAAAGTTACATGAAACAGGGTGATGAACTCAGGACAACTGTAGAATGGATAACAAGCAGAGTTGAATAGTAACAAGGCGAACGATTTAGTGGGTGAACATCTAACAAACAAATATTTTTTTAAATCACTTAGTAAGTGGTCAAACAAACAACAGTTTTAAGGGGTAGTGCTGTCTGTGCATGGCAAAGGCTCTAGGGTTGAGGCTAGGGGAAGGAGGTAGAAGAGACAAGAGGGGGAAAAGTCTAAGGGTGGGGAGTGGGAATAGTGAGTAGGACTCTAGCGGGGAGGTTGTAATATTATTGGTTTGGGCGCAGGAGAGCATTCTGAGCTTAAAATTGTAGATGGAACAGTATTTTAGTTGGTGGTATTTTAGTTGGAAGATATGACATAATATTTAGGTACAATCTATGAAAGGATAATTATGTCCAATCCTAATTTGTGTAGTTTGAGGAATGGTCAATCGGGGAAGGCTTGTTTGAAAAGCCAGGTTTTCAGTTTCTTTCTGAAGGCGACTGGGCATTGTTCCTGGCAAAGCTCTGGTGGTAATGAGTTCCATTGAGATGGTCCGGCAGTGGACAAGGCACGTTTCTGAATGGCGGGGTGAAGTGAAGCTTTGGTGGGGGGTGCCGTTCTGATTGGTCTAGTAGATGCGTGAAGGTTGAGTGGAATTTTCAGTTGGAGTGCGGATTGAAGGTAGATGGTTTTATGGATAATGGTCAGAGTCTTAAATAATATTCTAAAGTTGATGGGGAGCCAGTGTAAATTTTTGAGTATAGGTGTTATATGGTCTCTTCTCCTTGAATTAGTTAGGATTCTAGCTGCAGCATTTTAGAGCATCTGTAATGGTTTTGTTGTGGAGGCATGAAGGCCGAGGAGTAAAGCGTTGCAATAATCAATTTTTGAGAACAGTATGGCCTGAAGGACTGATCGGTAATCATGGAGGTGAAGGAGGGGTCTGAGCCGTTTTAAGACATGTAGCTTGTAGAAGCATTCTTTGGTGCTGTTTATGAACTTTTTGAAGTTCATGCGGGTGTCTAGAATAGCTCCGAGGTCTCTCACATGGTTTACTGCTGGTGTGAAGGGGTTGTTGACTCAAGGGTTGGAGTCATTGGGAGAGATTACAAGGATCTCCGTTTTTCAAGTGTTGAGGACAAGGTTGAGACTGGAGAGGAGAAGATTGATGGAATGAAGGCAGCTGTTCCAGAAATTTAAGGTTTTGGAGATAGGATCTGTGATGGGGATCAAGATCTGTATGTTGTCTGCGTAAATGAAGTGTGTCAGGTTGAGACTTTCAAGAAGCTGGTATAGGGGTAGCAGATAAATATTAAACAATGTAGAATACCGAGTACATGCGTAGAGACTACTTGTGCATGCTTGTGCTAAATTTTACGCATGTAACATTTTGAAAATTCACTTTTAAGCCAGAGGATATAGCTGTCACAGTCTGACAGATAGGTTGGGGAAATGGAGAAGCAGGTCAGTTTTTTGTGAGATGGGATATATATTTTTTTTTATGTACTGATCTATTAACCAAATGGTTCCATCACAACCAGTAAACTCAGAAGCACGTCTAAAGAGAAAGAAAAGAAAAATGGTTATATTCCCTTGGCTTTCAGATCCAAGGGATAGAGATACCTTCCTGGAGATAGGAACCATAGGATAAAGAGCCTGCAGGAGGAGGATGTGTATGAGCTGAAGCCAGGGTCATTCAAAGTGGCCTGTGAGGGAGTATATAAGAAACTCCCTCAGAACACCTTAAAAAATGGCCACAGCTATCTGCACTGGTCCTCCTTATGTCCCAACCCAGCAAGGGATTGTGGGCTAGAGTGGATCCCTGCAGGCTGGGAAAAGAGACCAGGGCCCAGAGGTATGGATTGACCCCCAGGAGAAAGATGGAAGCCTTGAGAAGAGTACATAACTGAACTGTAAGTTGTAATGCCACAATTGTTTGTTAAACTGCATAAACCAGCTACATTATTTTGTTTATTATTGTTCACCAAGAAGCATATAAAGATTTTTGCCAGAGTCTAGCCTGAAGTCTGTTTTCAGGCTAGTCCTGATCGCTCGGTACCATGTGGCCATATATATATAAAATTGAGAAGAAGGAAATACTGTTACATCCTCATAGCATTTTGCCTTGTTCTCGCTCATTTATAAACAGCATTTCACATCCAAAAAAGAAAATTCCTTCACAAAGAACACATCTCTAAATCTCACTACTATGAACTTTCATTCTTTATTACAACCCTCCTAGGATAGCATAGTACAATAGTAGATAAGAGCAGAAAAAGCCAAACCAACCCATGAACTTGTCCAGCAAATTTCATCTACACTGCTAAGGATATTCACGGTACAGCATTTTCATGTGTAAGTGGATACATGGAGATTTACCCTAGTATTCTATAAACTGTATGGTAGGAGCTGCACAATTTATGAAATACCACATAGTTTTGCTCATTTCTTGGCTATTCACTCTACAAAGGCAAACTTTATTTTGGGTGCACTGATTTCTACACTACTAGAAATTTCTCATTGCTGTCACGGCCATTAGATTCTATATATTGTACACAGTATACTGTGACAATCAACTACCACATTTCCTAACCGCATTTTACTATAAATTAACATGACCTTGCATGATATATCTCTATCACACACTGCAAAATGTGGTAATGCCACATTATAATGTGAGCAAAGACAATGGCGCTACAAATATGTGTTTTGTGTGTGTGTGTGTGTGTGTGTGTGAATTTATGAGAGAAAGATTGTAAGAAATGCCAAACTACTTATACAAACAGTTATCATTGCCTTATGAAAATGATTCTCTATCTCCAAGCAAACCTCACCACAGATGTAAGAAAATACTATTTTGAAATCCCCTGTCTTATTTGAAAAGCAAAATGTACCTTCTTGATTATTAATATTGCCAATGTATTTTTCTTTGTTAGTAATCATTATTGCACTATTTTCTTAAACTTCAATTAAAAAATGAATTTCAAAATGATCCAGCTGAAACAATAACAATATCATTTTCCTTCCTGTTACTTTTTTTTAATATACTTTTACTTACATCTAATGATACTGCCTTAATTTATATAATAAATGTAATTGAGATCATGCTATTATAAATTGATGTCCATTTTGTAAAAATAATAGTCTATTTCTAATGTTCATATATAAAGCTTTTCCTGGTATGCTGCTTTATAACCATCAGAACATGTAAGTAACTGAAAACTTAGGTCGTCACCTTAAAACAAACTGTCACACATTTTTCTTCACACATTTGAAACCCAACTTATCAACCTTAACAAGTGTTGTTATCAAAAGAATTCTGTTGCCTTTGTTCTTTTCCTTTTGCAAGTAAATTACACTTTTAGGATTTATTAAGACAAGAAACAATTTTTGAATAGCAGGTCAAAACTCTCTATGGAAAAATTCTCATTACTTTCTAGCCTGAGGCAGTATTTAGCACGCCAACGTATCCATCTTTCTCCTTCTTTTATATATATATATCTATATTTCCAGAATCTTGTTTTTGTGCCTAATGCTATATAATACTGGAGCAGTTTGTTCAAAGCAGCAATCTTATGTTTGTTCCTAGCCGGTAAACCCTGATCAATTACTGCTACGCAAGCCCCGAAGTAACACAACCATTACTGCAGGAGGCAGATAAAAATGGAACCCATCGCACTACAGCATATTTCCTTTAGAGTTTCAGCAACCAAATCAAGAACTTAGACTACCTTTGTTTGGTTTGCTAGGGTTTTCTAAACTTTGTTTCATGTCCTGACATTTCCTGCACTTTTTTTTTTTTTAATGAAAATGTACAAGACAAAAAAGTGTTTAGAGGTTGGAACAATACTTCTGTAAGAGATGGATAAGTCTGTATTAAATTGCAACTGATCTCCCTACAGATTTTGTGTAAGTCACAATCTATTGTATGTTTTTGATTTTAAGACGTCACCAAACATTAGAACATAATGTACACACAATAGCGACATTGAGCAGAAAAATGAGGTGTTATTTAGCAATATCATTGAGAGAAGTAGTCATTAAAACAAAACAAAAGAAAAATCAAATTAGAGGTATAGAACCATTTCTAATAAAAAGCAACAGCTAATCACACTTGGAACTTTCCTGTTTGTCTCATTCCTTTATTCTCAAAGGAATGCAAAAGATGTGCTAATTTAAGTAGAAAAAATGCTTTCTTATTTAATTATACAGAGCATATGTGATACATTTACCAGTTTAAGATCACAAGTATTCATCTTCCGATGGTGCTGCTTCTGCACCTGCAGAGAAGACGTAGGGTTTCGGGGGGGGGGGGGGGGGGGGGGGGGGGGGTGTTGTTAAATATCTGTGCTGGGATTTAAGGACTAAATGATAGTGAGGATTACTGGAAATTTTCCAGCTCTTCCCATACTTACTGTGCAGAGGAACCAAAAATTAGTAGTTATACCACAGAACTAATAATGTTTGACATTTTTTATTTTAGTGTGTATGATATGAATCGTACCAAGAAATTGTTCTAGTAATCTTGGGAAAACTTAAAAAGAACTATAACTAGTGAAAACTAGTGTCCAGAGATTGCGATTGGAAATTGCGAAAACACCTGCCATTTTTGCTGTTCCGCCTTAAGACAGGAAGATGCAAAATTCTGACATGCCAATGGGTATTAGTTAAAAATGAATTTGATTATGTAAGATACTTAGATGTCTATTTATTAAGGTGAGGCACATGGTAATGTGTGTTATTTTCTATGACACCCATTATTCCTAATACAGCCTGTTCACTATGCTCAGTTTATTTTATTTTATTTATTTAATTTTATATACCGGCAACCGTTTGCACATCGTGCCGGTTTACAGATAACTTAAAACAAAAAACATGTGTTATGTGTTAATGCGTATTACTGTGTGTCACATCTTAGGAAATAGAACCCTTAATATTTAAAGCCAGATATGTGTAAAGTCTTTAGAAATGTTTTCAGTACATTATATGCTGGTTTCAAACTAAAGCCATGAACCAAGTAGCATTTTGCAATGGCCTGATGAAGAGAGCTTAACTCCTGAAAGCTAGCTAAGATCATTAGACAGGCATCACCTACAACTTGCTGGTTGTTAGCTGGTTGGCATTTATGGATCTAAAGTTTTAATACTGTCTGCCACTAGTAAATGTAATCCTAAGGGTTTTGTGCATCTCTGCACTCTACTCTTAGCATATTACCCCTGCTTAGTAGGGAAATAAATCTAAATAATTGGTATATTAAAATGCTTCAATGCCAGCATTATAGTCACAAATGTTTGTTTTGCAAATATTTCTGTTAAGTGGTTTTATATTTCCTGCAAAAATAATTATGTGAGGGAGGGGGCCACTAGTGAGCTATCAACAATCATGGACACTTAGCCCTGATTATCCACAATTTTAGAGAACTTCTTATGATATTTTTTCAGTTCAAACCTATAGATACCTAAATGAATGCAAACAGTATGAGTTACCTGCATGAAGTCCCCCTACACGAATAACCGAAAGAAGATTGCTGACCTAGAGTGGGCAATCTGCATAATTTGAGGGCAAACTGTGAGAGGGATATGGACTTGCTGTGTGGCAGGAAAACACAAGACGGAGTTGAGTGAGCCAGACAATTCCCGCTGCAGCATGATGCTACAGAAAAGGCAGCTAGGGAGACAGCAATTGGTCCTGTAAACCACAGAGGAAAATGAGGGAGGGGGGGGGGGGGGTAAAACCATGATCCAAAATTGAATAACTTCTTGGAGAGGCAGGGTTATATCAGAGAGCTGGGATGGACTTGAGAGTGCTAAAACTAAACACGTAATAGGAGGCAGAAGGAGTAGCCAATGGAAGAAATCTAGTTTCACTGAAAAGGGCAGATGTAGGAGTGGGAGCAAGGGGCCCCTGCTCAATAGGAGGCAAGAGTGTGAAAAGGTTGCTCAAACATCTTTCTTACAATTGTAAATCCGGACAGGAGTGTTTCTGCCCCTGCCCCTGACCCTGAGCAGCTGCTCTTGCTGTGCTGTTCCTCCGCTCCAGCTCTTCCTCTTGCTTCCTAGGCCACAGGTGCAGAGCGAGGCCTCTAGCTCCTTTAGCCTGACCTCTAGCTCTCTGCTCCTGAGCACATGCAGGTACAGGATAGGAGATACAAGAAAGTGAATAGAAGGGGTATGGGGGAAGGGAGAGATGTCATGAAAATATCAGGAGCACAGTCTACTTGAAAAGCTGAAAGAAACATGAAAATGAATGTGTGATCGGAAATTTGCTCCATTGTTAGTTATTACATTTTTATTGTCAGATTAGGACTTTTTTTTTTTTTTTTATAAATTAAAGGTAAGGTGGGTGGCTTAGATCTATAGGCTCTATAGGTGGGTGGCTGAGATCCTCTACAGCATCTAGGTAGGGAAATATGCTTGGAGTAGACACCTCGATGAAGAGGATGGGAGGGCCAGTTAATAGAAAGACCAGTAGTGGCAGCTGTACTTAGGAGGGGTTGATTGTAGGGATGTGAATCGTTTTTCTGACAATTGAAAATATCGTACAATATTTTCAAAGTCGTCAGAAATCAGGGGCTCCCCGAAACCGATAGGAAAACCCCACAAAATTGTTCATGGGGTTTTCTTACCGTTTTGGGGGAGGACAGGAAAAACGGCACACAAAAACAACGGCCGGCGCAATCTTTAAAAATGGCGCAGGCCATCCAGTGCTCCTACCATGTGACAGGGGCCGGCCAATGGCATGGATACCCTGACACATGGTAAGGGCAAAGGGCCATCAGTGCCATTTTTATTAGTGGCAGCTGATGGCTCGAGAGCGGGAGATCATTCCCAGGACCCCCACTGGACCACCAGGTAATTTTCAAACGTTTTGTTTTTTTTTTGGGGGGGGGGGGGGTCAGGAGGGTGGGGTAAGCTAAGGGAGCTGTTTTAAAGGGTCGAGGTGGGTTTTTTGTTTATCAGCTTTTGTTTATTAGCTTTGGCGCAGCCGATAAAAAAATACCCGATCGGGCTGCATGAAAAAAAATTCACGATGTGAATCGATTCACATCTCTAGTTGATAGTATCAGTCCATGCCTGCCCGTACCTGAGCACCAGCACAAGTGAATCAGTGTGCAGTGGGGCAGTCACCATTTGTTTGGACCAAGCCAGCATACCCATGGCTGCAGCAGGACAAAACAGGAAAGTAGAACACCTCTTGTTTTGGGGAACAGTGAGGCTTAAGGGAGTGAATAAGCAGATTCTTCTTATGTGAACATTCCTTTGTTACACACTGCCATCAAACCCACAATTTCAGTGACAGGAAGGGGAGAAGAACCCAAATAACTAATACAGGATTACTAGCCAAGAAGCACCCGCTATTAATCCAAACTAGCCAATGAAAGTTAGCACGGCCAATACCATAGTAGGATCCAGGACTGGACTCCCCAGTAGTTGGCTACAACCACAGCAGATGAAGGGAAGGACTAGATATCTGTCAGACCACCCTTGTTCAGTCATTGCCAAGAAACTGAGTTAATCTTGATGCCTATAGGAGAGATACTTTTATGGTGTTCAGAAGAGAGGTTTCCAGGATGAGGATTTGCAGGTACCATGAACCCTGAGTGGGAAGAATGTGGGTAGAAGACCAGCCTTTACAACCCTTTCTAAGGGGGGAAATACCTAAAATAATCCATAGCCACCCTACTTCTAGTCTTAACCACCCATGGATCTCACCAGGCTGGGCTGCTAGGTGCCCTTCTATCCTGCAGCCACATTATTCTGTGTTGCTGCTGGATATTCTTCTACCCACAGCTACTCTGTAAGCTATATAGTACTCCCAGGAGCATCAGGAACATGGTGTGTGCCAGAAAAATGAAAATAATATACAATATTAAAAGGTACAACGATTTGTTTCATAAGGAAGCACTCACCAACTTCACCAGTTTGAAGACCCAAAGCTCAAGATGGCTATTTTTAATGGCAAGAAAGAATCTTTTGTAGTGCCATTTGCAAGCATGGCCCAAAAGAAAGAGTGGAATAATGCCAAGAAGGTGGACTGCCTCTACAAATGCCTGAAGGAAACTGCCATTTGCTATATTTACTCCTTCCCAGACCATGTTAGGAAAGATTATACCCTAATGATAGAAAAGCTTGCACAACAGCTTGGTCAATGGAAATTGCTCATTACTCTGGGTAAGAAGCTGGGAGATCTCAAAGAGAAGAAGGAGACCACAGCAGAATTTGCCAAGGAAGTATAAAGCCTAGTCAACAGAGCTTACCCAGGAATGGATCTTGAGATGCAAAATCAGCTTGCAGATAATGCCTCCTTGAAGGGCCTAAAAAAAATCAATAGCAATCATATAATTCATAAATCAGGACTCCATGACTCTGTGGGAAAGCCAGAGTTGTTGAGGCACTAAAATTTAACTTCTGGATGACCCTTGGGTAAGAAGAAGATAGGAGAAGCCATACTAGAAGATTTTCTTGGGCAGATGCTTAGCCGAATGAGGAAGGTAATGGGTTTGATTGCCCGAAGAATGCAGACACCTGCAGTGGAATACCATGAACTAGATATGCAACAAGTTAGAACAGCTGATCCTGAAGATTGAAAAATTCCAAACTGGAGTCTTCTGGCTGCAAGACTCAGCTGCCAATGTCACACTCATGTCAGGAGTCCAGGGGCAGACAACCAGCCATTCATCAGTAACCACAGACCACTATTTTCAGTATGGAAGAGAGGGACATTGAAAGAAAGCATGCTCCCGTCTTTTTTCATGTTGGGTCAAAAATCTATCAAAATTACCTCCATTTTGATTTCTGGGGGGGTTCACAAATCCTATTTTCTTTCATTTGCCAATGGGAGACAACCATATATTATGCCAATGTTCTTGAATATTGACACATGATGGTCATTTAGCTTTTCTAATATAAACCAATAAACAGGAAAACCAAGGTATGCAGACAACCCCATCAGTATTACATCTTGTTAAAGATCTTAATTTATATGGAGACTCCATGCATTCCAGGCATCCACAACCCTTTCCATTAAAAAATATTTCCTGACATTGTTCCTGAGTCAAACCCAATTTTAAGTGGACGCCTGCCTATGCACTCAAATGCCACTTCCACCACGTAAAGAGGGATTTTAATAGACATGTGCACTGACACCATTACCAGCTTTACCAGTTCATTCCCAGTTCACCAAGGTAAGGGATTGGACTTCCAAATCCCCTAGTTTAAAAGTCTTCCTTCTGCCCTGTTAGCCCCAACCCTTAAAACCCTGCCACTATATGTATTTATCTTTATTTTATTACTTATAGGTCCTCCATAGCAGAAGTAAAATTATGTGGCAGGGGACCCTGGTGCGCACACATAGTTACATGCTAATTTGAAGTTGAAAGCCAGGAATGCCCATGCCCTGCCAAGACCACACACCCCCTTTTTTTTTAGGACCTTTTCATTTCTGTGTGCAGCAGGAGATATGCGCCCACTTGAGCAGCTTTTACATTTCATTTAGTCCGTGCCAGCCCGACATATTGGCATATCTCCCAGTTGTGGTGCGTGTCGGGCTTTTACAATGTAGCTTGTAGTGTGCGTGATTAGAAAGAGCATGCACTGTTTACCAAGAAATGTAAAAAAAATTCAAAAGCGCACCCCATACTCACCTGCCTTGTAGTCATCAGTCACCCACGTACCTTTTCCACAGCTCTTTGAGGATGAAAGGGGCAGAAACAATCCCCAGTGGCTCTTGCCTCACTGGTTCAGAATTAAAAATAGTGTCTGTCTCAAGGCTGGCCAGCACAAAGTTGTTTTACAGCCACAAAACAATACAACCATAAAACAATACAGCTGTGAAACTTATTTTATGGCTATAAATTTTGTTTTATATCCATATTGCTTTATGGGCATGAAACAACTTGGTGTTGGCAGGCCCTGAGGCTGATTCTATTATTTAACCTGAGACAGAAGGGCAGGAGCCACTGGGAATTGTTTCTGCCCCTTTCATCCTCAAGGAGTAAGAGGATTAGTTAAGGGCTACTCAAAGGGCAGTGAGGGATATTTCTTTTTGTGCTGTTTTGATTTAATTTTTTATTTCAGAGATGCAAATAAACCAGAGATAAACATTTAACAAACTGAATACCTAGTGCACCTCCCCCAAAAAAATACATCCGAAAATCTTTAGGACCACTGTTAAAATTGTGGTCTGAGGGCCGCCTTCTGTCCCTCATGTGGGTTTATCCTGTAATACTAAAATATTTCTCTGAGATCTTCTCTTGAATCCATGGGTAATTCCTGTTTCTGATGGATTCATTGTAATCCTTCCAAGTTCTCTGAATAGAACAATTCTATTTTATTCTAGAGGAACATAATGGGCCGGAATGATTCTGACCCAGATTTATGGGAAAAAAACAACCAACAACATTTCCATGAGGATACTTTCTAAGGTAGAAAGCTGAATTAGCCTCCCTGGGAAAGGGACACTGAAACCGGAATGTGATTCCCCTATATCCCGGTACATAGAGAGTTAAAAGGTTCTCACTTTACAATTGTAGGAGGTGGGAAGATGTTCTGTTGATCATATATGACTACAGTTATTAGAAGTATCTGTACGTACTTTATGATTATTTATCCCCTGCCAGGGGAGGAGCAAGGTTTTTAAAAAAAGAATCTCACAGAGAAAGATTTATTAACTTATTTTCATATTTATTGGATAATGTTAAGATGCTGCACAAGGGTTTTTCTTTCAGTACTGATACTATTTCTGCATATCTTCAAAATGTTCAGCAAATACTTTTCCATGTATATCCCTTTGGGGAATTTTCAAAAGGATTTGCATATATAAACTCCTATTTATATGTGTAAATTGGTTTTTTTGAAAGTTATCCATGGGATTGTGCATGGAAAAGTACGTGCAGAACTTGATTACACATGCCCTTTTCTCCTCACTCATGGTAGGCGTTCCAAGGAGTAGAACTGGGGCAGGGAAAGCACTTATGTGCATACTTTTGATTTTTTCTAAGTATGCACATAAATATACATGCAGAAAGTGATACCTGTCAGGTGTATGCACATAGGAGGGACCCTTGTGAATTTTCAAAACAGATTTATGTGCATACATTCACTTTGAAAAATTCAGGCTAAAGTCTGTGAGAACTTTGGACTTGAGTCCCTTAGCCATATGCAGTCTGCTGAAAATTACCCACTTTAAGTGAAAACTAAAATCAAAATGTGACTGTGAAACCTGCGCCTTCCCGCACTGAACCAGAAAAAAATCACAGTGCTGCAATACTTATAAAATACATGTTAGCAATTCCTATGTTAATTTCAGGGAGGTAGACTGCAGGCCAATGATCTAGAAATATACTACATGCATTAGATATTTGGTATACAACATATTTTAAGCATTGAGGGTTGATTTTCTTGTGGTCATCAAGCAATTAGAATCATCAGCTCAAACTTAGCTGGTAATCTTAGGTATATTATTTTCAGCCAAAATAGCTTGTGGCTAAAAATTACCATACATCTTGGCAGCTAAAACTTAGCTACCAAGATTTCAGTCTAATATTTGATAGATTGAATTTAAGAAAATACATTTAGCCACATAACACACTGAAAAATATAGTTTCACTAGGTGGCTACATTTAATTACTGAAAATAAATGTATGGCCCCAGAGGTGCTTGAGGGCAGGGATAAGATTTAGCCTTTAATTTTTTTCAGTAGCTAAATGTAATGCTGCAATTTAATGTGGGCAAATGCAAAGTAATGCACATGGGGAAAAATCTCAGCTACAGATATACGATGATATTTTCCATATTAGAAATCATCACTCAGGTAAAGGACCTTGGAATCTTTATGGACAATACCTAGAAATATTCAGCTCAGCATGAGGTAGTGATCAGAAAGGCAAATAGAATGTTAGGGATTAATTAGAAAAGAATAGAAAACTAAACTGAGAATATCATAATGTCTTTGTATAGATGCATGCTGCGACCACACCTTGAATATTGTGTGCAGTTCTGGATGACCCATTTCAAAAAAACAGACCTAGGAAAGCTACAGACAAAGGCAACAAAAATGATAAAGGGGATGGAAAAGCTTCTTTATGGAGAAAGCCTAAACAGAGTAAGGCTCTTTAGCTTGGAGAAGACATGACTGAGAGGGAAGATGATTGAGATTTAAAAAATCATGAGTGGAATAGAATGGGTAAATACAGAATAGTTATTTACCCTTTAAAACAACACTAGGACCAAAGGCACTCCAGGAAACTAGCAACTGGAAGATTTAAAACAAATCATATGAAGTATTTTTTTATTCAATGCACAATCAAGCTATGGATTCTGTTGCCAGAAGATGTGGTCAAGGCAACTAGAGTAGAGTTCAAAACAGAGCTGGACAAGTTCCTGAAGCAAAAGTCTATAAACAGTGTTTAGCCAGATAGTCTTGTAAAACCCAATCTTTATCACTAGGAGTAAGATACAAGAAATCTATTTGGGATCTAACCCACACTAGCCATAGTTGGAGACAGAATTCTGGGTTCAATGGACCTTGGCACACCTAGCATAGAACTTCTTATATTCTTAGAGGGCATCTTTCAAACAATTCCATAAGAGTCCCATATATGCCCATATATGGTCATACAAAGGTCTACTACAGTATTTTACAACCTATGGGGTAGATTTTCAAGCCCTGGCAAATGTATATCCAGGGGTTTTCGCATGTGGCTGGGCCCTATATGTGTCAGGACAATTTTCAAATGGCCTGGCCACGTGCATAAACCCCGGAATGTGTGTAAGTCCAGGGGCTTGAAAAAGGGGCAGTCCGGGGACGGGGCGGGTGTAGAGGTACCCAACACAGTGGCCATTTGCCACTGTGCTAGAGGATCGCACTCCGGCATCCTCCCAGTGTCCGCAACTTGCTCCTGCTCCAAAGCAGGAGCAAAAGGTGAAATATTAAAAATCGGGCTAGTTAGGATAGGGATAGGGGGAGGGCAGGCTAGGAGAAGGAAAAGGGAGGTAAGGCTAGGGGGTTGGGAAGTTCCCTCCCAGTCCGCTCCTTAATTGGAGCAGACTGAGAAGAAACTGGGGAAGGCCTTGATGCGTCGCCGCTCATAATTGCTAAAGTTGACCCCCTCCTTGCGCACACCGACCCAGCATGTTAGAAAATCATTCATCCATGAGCGCGCATTAAAGGGGCTCTTAGGGAAGATAAGGCCATTGCAGAAAGACTAAATGAATTCTTTGCTTCTGTGTTTACTAATGAGGATGTTGGGGAGATACCAGTTCCGGAGATGGTTTTCAGGGATGATGAGTCAGATGAACTGAACGAAATCACTGTGAACCTGGAAGATGTAATAGGCCAGATTGACAAACTAAAGAGTAGCAAATCACCTGGACCACATGGTATGCATCCTAGGGTGCTGAAGGAACTAAAAATGAAATTTCTGATCTATTAGTTAAAATTTGTAACCTATCATTAAAATCATCCATTGTACCTGAAGACTGGAGGGTGACCAATCTAACCCCAATATTTAAAAAAGGCTCCAGGGGAATTCTTGGTAACTATAAACCAGTGAGCCTGACTTCAGTGACGGGAAAAATAGTGGAAACTATTTTCAAGATCAAAATTGTAGAGCATATAGAAAGACATGGTTTAATGGAACACAGTCAACATGGATTTACCCAAGGGAGGTCTTGCTTGACAAATCTGCTTCACTTTTTTGATGGGGTTAATAAACATGTGGATAAAGGTGAACCAGTAGATGTAGTGTATTTGGATTTTCAGAAGGCGTTTGACAAAGTCCCTCATGAGAGGCTTCTAAGAAAACTAAAAAGTCATGGGATAGGAGATGATGTCCTTTCGTGGATTACGGGCTGGTTAAAAGACAGGAAACTGAGAGTAGGATTAAATGGTCAATTTTCTCAGTGGAAAAGGGTAAACAGTGGAGTGCCTCAGGGATCTGTTCTTGGACCGGTGCTTTTCAATATATATATAAATGATCTGGAAAGGAATACGACGAGTGAGGTTATCAAATTTGCGGATGATACAAAATTATTAAGAGTAGTTAAATCATAAGTGGATTGTGATACATTACAGGAGGACCTTGCAAGACTGGAAGATTGGGCATCCAAATGGCAGATGAAATTTAATGTGGACAAGTGCAAGGTGTTGCATATAGGGAAGAATAACCCTTGCTGTAGTTACACGATGTTAGGTTCCATATTAGGAGCTACCACCCAGGAAAAAGATCTAGGCATCATAGTGGATAATATTTAAAATCGTTGGCTCAGTGTGCTGCAGCAGTCAAAAAAGCAAACAGAATGTTAGGAATTATTAGGAAGGGAATGGTAAATAAAACGGAAAATGTCATAGTGCCTCCATATCACTCCATGGTGAGACTACACCTTGAATACTGTGTACAATTCTGGTCGCCACATCTCAAAAAAGATATAGTTGCGATGGAGAAGGTACAGAGAAGGGTAACCAAAATGATAAAGGCGATGGAACAGCTCCCCTATAAGGAAAGACTGAAGAGGTTAGGGCTGTTCAGCTTGGAGAAGAGACGGCTGAGGGGGGATATGATAGAGGTCTTTAAGATCATGAGAGGTCTTTAACGAGTAGATGTAAATCTGTTATTTACACTTTCGAATAATAGAAGGACTAGGGGGCATTCCATGTAGTTAGCAAGTAGCACATTTAAGACTAATCGGAGAAAATTCTTTTTCACTCAATGCACAATAAAACTTTGAAATTTGTTGCCAGAGAATGTGGTTAGTGCAGTTAGTGTAGCTAGGTTCAAAAAAGGTTTGGATAAGTTCTTGGAGGAGAAGTTCATTAACGGCTATTAATAAAGTTTACTTAGGGAATAGCCACTGCTATTAATTGCATCAGTTGCATGGGATCTTCTTAGTGATGGGTAATTGCCAGGTTCTTGTGTCCTGGTTTTGGCCTCTGTTGGAAACAGGATGCTGGACTTGATGGACCTTTGGTCTGACCCAGCATGGCAATTTCTTATGTTCTTAGTTTTTGAAGAATTTTCTGTGTAAAAAAACTACTGCATGTAGTAAAGCATGGTTTAATATGTTATCCATAGACAGTACTGTTTGCAAATGAATCCCATAGAAGGGCTGGGAAGAAGTAAACATTTTGTTTGGTTTTTAGTTTTGTTTTTAAAGTTTTTTGCCATTCCCAAAGAATTTTGTTTCATGTAATATTTATTTTATTTTAGTTAAATTTTTTTTTTTTAAAACCCTCCCAAAAATGAAAAAAAAAAAAAAGAAATGGGGATCCCAAGGCCTCATGTGCCACCCTGCCAGCCCTCCCATCTGGAAAAATGCCAGGGCCAGGATCCTCTCTGGCCCCCACTTACCTGGTCTTAAGGGGATCTTCAGAGGCCTAGACCAAGGCCAAAGCCTAGGCCTTGTGTAGGCTCTAGGCCAAGGTCACGGTGACCTACCACAGCCTAGGTCTACAAGGCCAAGGCTTTGACCTGGGTCCAGGCATCAGAACCTGACCTCTGGGTCAGCCCTTAGTGTTAGGCTTGAGTCAAGAGCCAGCCATCTTAATGTGGCATTGGATTCGGTAAGTTGGGGGGCAAGTGGCAGGAATTTTCCCGGGCTTGGGCCTTTGCTCAAGACTCAGCCAAGCCCCTGAGATTGGGCTGTGTCTTATGCCTAGGTGAGGTTAGGTCGAGCTGCCAGAGTCGCAGCTTTGGGTCTTGTCCTATTCACTAGGCAAGGCCCAGGCCTGACCTTTGACTTTTTTTTAATCAGTTTTCAAAATGAAACAAGATTCCAATGAAATTGAATCAGAATTTAACTCATTCTATTTTGAAAATGACCCAAAACAAAATAGGAAATTTCATCTCATTTCCTATTTCATTTCTTCCAAATGACCAGCCCTACCCCACTGTAACAGGGCCCTTGTAACTTTGGGAAATCCCCCAAACTAACCTGCCCAAGTTTAAAGTAATTTCTGGCATGGAGGAAAACTCTTGCACCAGCAGGGCTGATGGTTGAATTGGGCGAGGGTGGATCCACCCAAATATGGGATCTTTCTCTCTCCCACCCCTTCAATAATACATTGGACCCCCTGGTGTCATCCCCAATGAAATGATTTTGGAATATGTGTTAGTGATGGAGGGTTGGGATATTGAGAAATTGTGTGAGAGAGGAACTCTGCATGTTCATGACTCACTCATGCCAATACCAGGAAAAGAAATGCAGGGGCCACACAAGAAGGATTAACACAACCCTCCATCTAGCATAACATTTCCCATGAAATTCACATGTGGAAAATTTCATAGTCATGGCTTGGTATACAGAGAACAATAGCTAATCAGCTCATTATCTCCTATTTGCATAATTTGCATGAGTGGTTGTGTTCTAAAGTGGCCATGATTAAGTCATCAATCACAAGTTTTTGCTCATATTTAATGCTTAATACATATGGCGGCTGTTAGTACATGCACTAAAGCTAATTAGAGCATGCAATAATAAGTAATGCAATCAGTGCCGGCCTTTGAGTAGGGAAAGCTGGGCGGTCAACCAGGGTCTCAGGAGATGAGGGGTGCTATTTGAAAAGAACACTCACAAACACGTTCAACAAAACAAATACAAATACAAATGGCATAGTGCAGAGCAATACTGCCTATAGATTTTTTTACTTTTCATTTTTGACTTGTATTTTGCCTGTGAGTTATAGCACAGGAAATGAAGGGGTAAGACTATATTCCTTAGAATTTCAGTCTGTAACCAGATATATTGTAGCCTGTGCCTATGCAAATACACTTCCACAATAAACGTAATCTGCAGTGCAGTGTGGAAAGGCATGTTTCAGCATGTCAAACAAATAGGCACATCTGTGCTTATATTGTTTTTCATCCCAGCTTTGTATGCATGTGCAGCATTGACGTTTTCATAGCAGTACTTGCATTTTAAACTGATTTTTATAAGAAGGTGCATTTATGAGTATCAAAACTTATTTTGCCTCGTGTTGTCTTTTTGAACAAACTACAAGGTATATCAATTATGTACAAAATGTGCTTCTTGGCTGAAATTTTATAAACAAATAACTATACCTCATCTAAAATTTGCATGTTAATTTTCATCCTGGCTCATTTTGATGAATAGAAAAATAGCACACAAAGGGGGTTAGTTAAATCGTGGTTTTCTCCCTGTAGGAGAAAATACTGTAGGGGTTTATTAAACTGTGGTATTTGGTACTGCAGTGCAGTAAGCCTCGCAATATTTTCCCAGTAGCAAAATACCAAAGCTTTGCTGCTCCCCAAAATGATAGGGGCATAAGTAGATATGGGACCAGCCAACCACATTCTTTTCACAGACAGCGAATGGCCTAGATCCTAGGAAGTGCTGCAGGCCACATTAACCATCAGGGATTGCCAAGTATGGCTGGAGGGGAGTGGATAGGGGATGAGGTAGTGGGGGATTCTTGAGGCTAGAGAACAGTTATGAGGTAGGAGTCTTTAGTGCTCGGGGGGGGGGGGGGTCCAATTGTTCAAAGAGATGGGCTAGGGAAGGGGGAGAGGCCATCGCAACACAACTTTGACTTTTTTATTTTTATACCTTGGGACCACCTCTAGAGGTAGTGAGGACAGGGGTCTCATAAGATCCCCAGGAGCATTTACATATATTGGGAGGGACTTCTTTTTTTCCTATTGGGTTCTTTAAGTTACAGCCCTGGGAGCATCGGGCCCACGTTGGGGTTCTGATGCTCCCGAGGAAAGTTATTTAATTACTAATTGCTGCTCTGTGTGCTCTCTTTTGGCCTCCTCTTTCTTTTGTCCCCCCGCCCAGCTCCCTGTTTTATGTATTTTCCACCTTTGGTTCAATTGTGAACCGGTATGATGTACCCACTAATGCTGGTATAAAAAAGTTTAAAAAAAAATAAATAAACAAATAAATAAATAAATATGAAGACATTTATTACATGGTAAACACCTAGCACAGCTTAGTAAATATACCCCAGAATGCAAAACAGCATAGCTTAGTGCATGCCCCTCTAAGACAGTTGTTTAATTCTTTGGAGCCAATGTACTAAGCTGCCTAGTTTTCCCTTGAAGTGAACTGGAAATGTGCAAGAAATTCTGCATGTTACTGGCTCATTTAAAGAGTATACAAATTGCTTTGTGGGCCAAAATTATGAAAAGGTTCAGGTGAAATCACAAACTTTCTCATTAAAAAAATTAACTATACCTTCCCAAAACGAGTTCTGTTTCATCTAAAATTTTGATTTTATTCATGCAGAAATTTATAATAATGGTGTAAAGTAATTGTGAATGAAGGTTAACACAGTATTATCCAATAGAATCCAATTTTGACTGAGCTGGAAGCCTACAGAGCACAAAGAAATTGCCTTGCCAAAAATGAATAGTACAATAAAACAACTGTAGCATTGTTTTCCCCATAGTACATACACTACAAATCCCTTCTCACCTCCTTCAGCATTTCCATTGAGGGAAGTAGTGTGACATGGAACAGGTTCCCCTGGCAGCTACTCCTGCCCCTAGCAGTAGAGTGCACATAACATTTTATGTGAAAGTAATAGTTAGTGGAGAGTTGTCTGCCCTTTCTTTGAAAGGGGGTATTGAATGTTTATCTAATAGGTTGTTCATATTAACAGCACAAGATTTCAAACAAGTTCCATCATACATTCTTGTCACGTGTGTTTTTGTTTAATTCTATAGCATCCATAAAAATATGTGTGTACATGAATGCATGAATGTTTTACTGAGATATTTGGTGGTGTTATGAAGACTGATGGAGAGAAAGTAAAATCGAAGTTAAAATGTATAGTATATTATGGTATCACCTATGGTCCTATATTTAATAGATGCCTGGGAAAGCCTTTTATGTGTTTGTTATAGTTTATACTGATAGTGTTGATAGTAATGTTGAAATTATAAGATGTTTTAAAGATGCATATAACCCTTAGATTCTCTGTTGTTTATCAATAAATGAGATGGGTCTATGATATTAAGAAGGAAACTTCCAGAGGGGTAGCCATGTTGGACTGCAGGAAAAATGATAAAAAAAAAAAGAAAAAGCTGGTGACACCTTACAGAATACAGTCCAATTTTCAGCCAAGGATGAGCTCCTAATATAGGCCTGGATTTATCAAAATGCTATAAACATCGCAGCAGTAACGCATGCGATGTGAAAAGGGGCATGGCTATGATAATGAACAGAATACCGCCTCGCGATAGGTTTTTCAGGCAGTATCGCAAAATGCGAAGTGACTTCGCAAATCGCGGAAGTGACGTCGCCATTTGCGAAGTGAATTCGCCATTAGCGAAGTGAGTTCGCGGTTTGCGAAGTCGCTTCGCATTTTGCGAAGACACTTCGCATTTTGCGAAGTGACTTCACAATTCGCGAAGTCACTTCGCATTTTGCGAAAATGTTTCCACTATAAGAGACCACTTCCTGCAACTCCTCCTGTGAGGGTGTGTTAGTGGTTGAAGGCGTAGGAGAGGAGCAGAGGTGATCGTACAGGAAGGATTCATTGACTACTGAGTGAGTTGTGCTGTGTATTTGTTGTCCTTTGTTTCCCTGAACCATTTGTCCTTTGTCATTGTTGTGGGAGTGCAAGGTCTGTCTGTCCTGTTTGTCTATTTCTGTGGAGGAGGAGTGCTGATGGAGGAGGAGTGGTGGAGTGGAGGAGGAGTGGTGGAGTTGGTGAGCAGTTGGAGAGAGGAGTGTGGAAGAGAGGAGTAGTGTGGGAGTGGAGAGAATGGAGCGTGACAGAAGTGGAAAGAGAGGTGAGAAGAGGAGTGAGGAGAGTAGAGGGAGGAGGAGGGAGCGGGAGGAGGAGGAGAGGAGTGGCAGGGGAATGCAAGCTAGGAGTCGAAGTGGGGATAGGGCTAGGAGCAGGCACAGGCAGGAGGGAAGGGATAGGAGGGTGGGGGAGGGGGAAGGGGGAAGGGAGTAGTCAGGAAATAGTGGTGGGAAGAGACCAAGAAGGAAGAGAGACAGGACAGAGTGGAAGGGAAAGGTCAGGCCAGGAAGAGTTGGGGGGGGGGAGAAGGGAGGGGAAGTGAGAGCGGGTCGGAGAGTGAGGACAGGGAAGACACCCCTCCAGGACAGGAAGTGGCACCCCCCTCAGGCAGGCAGCCAGCAACCCGCCAGAGACTGCGGGCCATTCGGTTCAGCTCCCAGGAAAATGATCTGCTCATAGAAGGTGTGCTGGAGCATTATCCATGCCTGTTTGGAAACCGAGCCGCAAAGACAAGCAAGGCAGCTAAGGTGCAGATCTGGAAGGGGATAGCAGAGATTATCAACCGGCACAGCGGCTTACACAGAACATGGGAGCAGGTATCTCACCACTACCGGGATGTGAAGGCACAGCTGAAGTCCAAAGTGGCAGCACGCCGGAAGTACCATCAGCAGACAGGTGGAGGGGCACCCTGTCCAACAGTGCTGACCGACATGGAGCAGAGGTTGCTGGAGCGCCTGGGCCCGGACGTTGTGGAAGGGTTGGAGATGCGGCTGGACACCTCACATGTTGCGGCTGGTAAGTGACCACGTGCCCTATCGCCACACCCAACAACTGCTACACACCTACTGTGTCAAACACTGTGTGCGTTGGCCATTGACAAGGAATGACCCAAACACACTAGTGGAAAGCACACAAATATTGTCAGTATATGGTCACATTCTACCGAAACACAGTGCTCCTCTGATGGAAAAATGCTAGAAAAGCTGTAACACCATAAATGTTTATGATGTTTCCCTGTCTTTACTGTTTTCACAGCTCGCCGTCAGGAACGTCAGGGATCCAGCCACGAAGTGCCTGGACCCAGCTGGCAAGGACCATCTGTGAGCCAGCCCATTGCACTGATGCAGCGTCCCCTACTCATGGATGCGCAGACACAAGTGGAGCATGAGGAGATGAGCAGCCCACATGATTCCCCACCGTTTGAAGGCCTCAATGTGTCCCTTGACCTAGACACAATCATGCAAGACACAGCAGGCTGGACATCCAGAGGCAACACACCACCGCACTCATCAAGCAGTGATGGCATGCCAATTCTGAGTGCTGCTGATCTCCATAGGCCATCAAGCCCGGCAGCACTGACACCTTCCCCACCGGTAGCACCCCCTGCAGCGCCGCGTGCAGCACCTCGTGCAGCACCACGTGGAGCACCCCCGGCTGCACCCCCTGCACCACCTCGTGCAGCACCCCTGGCTGCACCACTGCATGAGCCCATGACAGGTGCACAAGGCCAGCTGTTGGGATCACAAATGCAACACCTGGCAAGGGTCATCCAAAGGCAAAATAGGATCATGCAACATGGAATAGCTGCAAGGTCCCAGGATGCACTAACCATAAGTGCCGCCATCATCAGCCTCACGAACATCATGACCCAGATCCTTCAGCGGATGCCTCACTCGACGTCTGAGTCCTCGTCACTGGCGTCAACACCCCAAAGCAGTCCAGCCAGGGGACGAGGGCGCAGGGGGCGTCCATCGAAGGACATGCCGCCTCCAAGAGGCAAGGGCCCACGTGGCAAAGGGCCCTGAAGTGAAACATCATGGTCCAAAATACCATTCTCTCCAGGTCTCTGGTGTGCGGCCTCCACAGAGTTCCTGAGCTGTAATCTCCTTTCCTCCATCCACCTTGCTCTTAATACCAATAAAACTGAAATTATGCTCATCTCACCCCAAAGCCAACCGATCCTCCCCCCCTTTTCCTCAGTTCCAATTTGCTCAACAAGTCCGTGATCTGGGTATCATTCTTGATGGTCACGTCACACTAAAGAAATTCATAAATAACATTCTAAAAGACGGCTTCTTTAAACTCCACACACTAAAAAAACTCAAACCCTTATTACATCCCCCCGATCTCCGTACAGTTCTCCAAACCACAATCTTCGCCAAAACAGACTACTGCAATTCCCTACTCCTCGGCCTACCTAATAATGCCATCCATCCCATTTAAATCTTACAAAACACCACAGCCCGGATCTTGACCAATTTACGTAGACATGACCATATTACACCTGTTCTAAAAGACCTACATTGGCTTCCAATAGCCTCCCGCATACAATATAAGGCTCTCTCTCTCATCCACAAAGCCCTATACAATCCCGAAATGAACTGGTTCAATGAATCCTTCCGTTTACACCAGTCTAATAAGCCCACCAGACTAGCACATCTAGCAACCATGCCTATCCCCTCTCCTAAACTCTATAAACTCACTTCCACAAGAGCCCGTGCACTATCGATAGCCGGGCCGACCCTCTGGAACAAAATGCCTGTTGAACTACGGCAAGAAGAATGCCTCAAATCTTTCAAGCGGAAGCTCAAGACCTGGCTCTTTGCAAAAGCATACACTTAATTTATCACTATACCTCACCACTGTTCCCACTCTCCACACTCCTCCCCTGTTTCCCATTCTACCACCCCTCTCTCCCCTCCCCTTTTCTCCGCCACCTTCTTTTCTTTCTCTCTGCCCCCTCTTTCCTCGCTCTCCTCCCTTCTCTTCCCCATCTTATCTCCTAGCCTGATTAAAATTAACCTCATAGCTTTCTTTCTTTTGTACATATGTATATAATTGCAATTCTTGTTTATAATTTTATTGCAAAACTTCCCATATTATTGTTCCCCCCTCTCGTTAATGCCTTGTTATCATGTTTTTACTGTTCAATGTAAAGCGCCATTCCGTGCGCTTGTTTTTGCGTTACAATGTGAACCGATATGATATCCTGGATGAATGTCGGTATATAAAAATTTTAAATAAATAAATAAATAAATAAATAAATAATGATGGAATATCATTGATGACCTTGGGCCCTCCACAGAGTTCCTGTGCTGTAATGATGGAAAAACAGTGATGACCTTGGGCCCTGCACAGAGTTCCTGTGCTGTAATGATGGAAAAACAGTGATGACCTTGGGCCCTGCACAGAGTTCCTGTGCTATCCTGATGGAAGGAAACGGATCAGCGTGCCGTAAGCTCTGCTCATCTGCGTTAAGTGCTGGCTGCCTGCTCCCATGTCACATCCTTCGTCTCCGGCTCCCATGCTGCTGTGTCTCATCCTGGGCCTCCTGTTCCCATGCTGCTGTGTCCTGACATGCCCTATCAGTGCTCCTGCTGTACCTTGCTCTTCGTCAGCTGCTGGCTGCTTGCTGGAACCTTGCTGCCATGGCTCTTTGGCTGTCCCCTTTCAGTGCACTATTTGACCATGGACAGTCTGGGGCCCTTCCTTTTGTGCACAGTCTACAGCATCATGTAGTTATCTATTACCTGCAGTACTTTAGCTTGAGGGGTACCAGTTCCAGTCACTAGAAGGTCTGCCTGTAATCATGCTTATGGTATAAGGTTAGCAAGATATACCTGTATACGTAATACTGCTGTTTGCATATATATTTGGTATCAGTTGCAAATGTAAGTGCTGTTCAGTTAACATGCAAGTGTAAGATGTTTGTTATGTTAACCTGTAGATTGTGTTAAAGTAGGACCTTCCCATTATTGCCAGCAGTGCAAATAAAATATGTAAATAAACTGCACCGACCTTGCATAAGGCATATTGAGGTGTTATTGTGTTGCAGTATTGTTTACAGTTGGACATGTGTGAATGTATCTTTATGTGCCTTTCATTAGCCTGAGTAACACAGCTGTATACATTCCATAACAACACTTCCTATACTGTGGATGTACAGGCTACGTCTTGAAGGCAATGAAGGAGCATGTTCAAGGTGGGAACAAAATATTGTCTGTTTAAGATCGGACATATGCCAAAGAAGGGTATGACACAACATCCAAGTTATGTGGGTGGATAACAAACGTATGTAGTCCATACACATAGCAAGTAAGAAGGCATGGTATATGTCACACTGTATTGTGACCTGTGTATATTGACAGCTGTGGCATAAGCCCAGTATCTGTTGATTAATAGAATGCCGATGTACACATATACTGGGTCACTGTCAGAGGGCCATGAGCTACAGACAGCTTATACTGCCTCCAAGTGAAAGAAACCAAGACCCTTATAACAAACGATAGGCATCTGTGACATGCACCCAAAGGGGGCCGGGCCAAAAGCTGCTTGTCCCTCACAGAACAAGTGGATGGGTACCATGGTGCACTCCTATCAACACGACCTAGGTATCATGCTTATCTGTGTTGGCATAACCCAGTACATGTTGCGGTCTAGGCATTCCTCATGGTTGTCTTACAGGAAGAAGCACAGGTGCTGATTGTTACTGCTTAATAAGATCTGACACTGTGTACAGACATAAGGTACGGCACACATATGGATAGTATAGCTGGGCATGTTGTTAAACACAATGGAAAGGATTGTAAATCCCCCATCTGCATGAGGCGAGCATGTGTCAAGGGAACATAAGGCAGCAGTATGTCTGGTGTGCCACCAGAATAATGCAGAGTGTGATGGTCTTTACGTCATAGCTTTCTGTCCAGCACCTGTACAATAACATACTGATATGAGCCGACACCTGTCATACCAGCATGTTATCAACACAGCCAATAGGCGGAGCTTCGGATAATTGACTCTGTAAACCTTGCATTGTGACAGGTCAATAGCAGGTGAAAGGGAACTATGCACAGTGTGCAACCTGACAGGTATACCAACATGACCTTTTACCAGCTTCGAAGGTCAGTTTAGTGGCCACCCTTGCCACACACTTAACAGAAACATTGTAAAATGTCATGTGAAGCGAAATGATATGCTCACTGTCATTACCTGTACACATGTAGCGAATGGGATCTGTACCTGTATGTACATAGCCACCTGTTATGCCCGACTTCATGCGTGTGAGACCTCAAAGGTGATTTTGGGCCTAACAAGTTTGACATTTAACAGGAAATGTCAGTCTACATACACACAGACACACAACTGATATATCAAGAGCACTGTGCATGGTCGTCACACAGGTTTGCCATTTCAACTGCTATCACTGTGTTACATGCCCATTTCTATACCAGTGAGAGGTGCACACACAAGTCTGTCAGCCCTCCAGGTTCTAGGTAGGTTACAGCCCATGTTAACAGCCTACATACACTATATGTTTCTGTAACATGGCGGCGGAACAGAAGGTGGCTACACAATGTATAATAATGGCATTAGCAGCACAGCTTTTATTGCCACACCAGTGCAAGGGTTCATAATCCACACATGCCTGACAATTGGACTGATAATTTGGCATACACATAACGCTAGTCTAAGCGTAAGGAGTGGAAGCGCTGCTCATTATATTCAGCCACACCTAGCAAGGCTATTACAAGGCATAGGCCGGGGCCATCAGGCAAAGTGTGAAACTATAAGGTTCTGGCGAATCTGCCTGCCTGTAGCTACATTCTCCTGGGCTCGCGCATTCACACATGCAGGATCCTGTGGCAGATCTGGACAGATATCCATTGGTATTCGATGACGTACTGCCACATTATGGAATACACAGCACAGTAGTATGATCTTTGCTGCTTTGTCTGGGGCATACATTAAGGCTCCCCCAGTCTTGTCCAAACAGCGGAAGCGGGTTTTCAAAAGGCCAAAGGTGCGTTCAATGACAGTTCGGGTACCACATAGAGCATCGTTGTATCTCATCTCGGCAGCCGTGTTAGGCATGTGTATGGGGGTGAGAAGCCATGGGCGGCAACCATAACCTAAGTCTCCTGCACCAATGAGATAATGAAAATATTATTTGTGGTATGTTATAGCCACAGCTGACTGGCTAGCCACAACATCCATTAAGACAGTGCAAGATAGCCGGCAACGTTGCTGCCCCTTAACAGCTCCTTACTGTTGCCTGACAGCAGTATAGTTAGGAGTTGTCATCTATTGAGCTACCCCTGTTCATTGGTACAGCATTGGGTGTGCATCTGGCAAGGGTGCCCTCACTGCCCCTGCTAATCTAGCAAAGGGTACTGAGGTGGCAGCCAACTGTACAGACAAACATTACAGCTGTGAAGCCTGCAGTGAAAGGCATGACCGTACCTTATGTTGTTATGGTGCAGGTACATTGCAGGTATGCAGGCTGTGCAGTGTGGCAAGTATTGGGAAAAAAGCCTATATTGTCACTAAGAGAGGACACCAACATGAAGGGAACAATACTTGAAGTACAGGAGTGCAGGATTACACTTCCACTGTACATGGGCAAGATGTGTGGCTATATAATCACACATACAGGTAATGTGGCAGCAGTGTGCCGTGTGCAGGCATTGTAATGTTACCACAAGGCATGCTATGACATGTACCATTTGTGGAGCAGGTACTATGAACCTACATAAAGCTTACTATTTCACCACCTTATTGACTCCTTTGCCCACAGAACGTCAGCAGGACAGTGTAGAAGGGTGTTCAAATGGCATACCTTAACCTTATTTGTTAATTAGGAGGCATGGCAAGCCATGTATACAGGGTTCATAACGTTCACCTGCCCATGCTAACCCCACAGCTATTCTCCACCCCACCCCCCTCCTTGGGGTAATAATCACACACATATACATTGCATGACATGGAATAGATAAAGGAATAACTGTCTTTTACCTACAAGCCAAGCATCACCGTACAGGCCAGCCTCAAAATCCGCAAAAAGGCCCGATTGCCTTAGTATGAAGGAGTCATGCGCCCCGCCCGGGTACCTGGCCACCACGTCAAGAATGCGCAGTCCAGCATCACAAACCATTTGAACATTCAGGGAGTGGAATAGCTTTCTATTGCGGTACGCTGCCTCCCTTTCCTGTGGTGGAATGATGGCTACATGTGTGCAGTCTATAGCTCCAATAACATTGGGGAACTGTGCAAGGGCATAAAAGGCTCTCTTCAAGTCCATCAAGTCCTGCCTGTTGTGAGGAAAATATATGTAGCGATGAATGCGGTCCATGACAGCTTCAATGACCTGATCCAGACAGCGTGAAAAAGTGCTTTGAGACATACCTCCCACAACTCCTACTGTGGTTTGGAAGGAGCCGCTGGCAGTGAAATGGAGTGCAGCCAACAGTTTGGTCATGCCAGGGATGGCATTTGACCTTGTGGTTGTTGGATCCAGATCAACTCTCATGTCAGCATATAACTCACGTATTGCCTGAGAGCTGAGACGATACCTGGTCACCACTACGTCCTCAGGCATGCCCTCCAAGGATGTACGTGTAGGAAAGATACGCTCCCTATTTATCCTAGCCTGGGCCCTGCCATCTGGCATGCCCTGACCAGGCCTCAGACCCTGCGCAGCTGGTAACTCCCTGTGCTGTCTTGGTTGTGGCCTGGCCTGTTGTACAGGTTGTCCTGCGGCCACATGCTGTGGTCTGCGACGGGCGTGGCGAGGCATGTAGTAGCAGTGCATATATGAACACCTGGCAGTGAGCAACAGTTGTCCTGAAGGTTCACTTGGTAAAGACAAGGTCTTTTATTGGCCCAGAGTGCTGGATAGGTTTTTCCTTTTTTATCGCATGCGAAAAGCGCCTTTAACGCATGCGATAAGGGCTTTTAGCATGCGATACGTCCTTACCGCAATTGAAAGAGGTGTTGTTATTTCCGGCGTTAATGTCCTGCGATAGTGCCCCTCTTTTATCGCACACCGCGATCCCAGCACCTACTTTACATTAGACCTCCCCCAACTCCTCCCCTATCCCTCCCCATTTTGTAATTTGCATCGCGAGCGGCGTTACGGCGCTTTTCGCATGCGTTAAGGCCTTATCGCATGCGAAAAGGGCTTATCGCATGCGAAAAAGGTCTATCGCATGCGAAAAATGCGCTTTTCGCAAGCGAAAAGCCCTTACCGCGATTTGATAAATGACCCCCATAGTTGGCTAAAATTTGATTTCCTGCATTTAGGAGAATTTTCAGCTGAACCTAGATTCTTATATTTCAGCTGAAAATCAGACTAAAATGTAGGTGTCCAAAATGTGGCTCAGCCTTGGGAGAAAATAAACACAATTAATCTGTACTCTCAGACAACAGTGGCACCTGGATGAATAAGGTCAATGTATTATTTATGCACCCTAATTATTTGACAACAAATCACAGTAAATTATTATTCGAACACCCCTCCAGAGAGTCCAGTCTGGCTTAGTGTTCCTACCCCAAAATGTCACATGCTCACACAGAAGTTGTTCCAATCCAGCGCCAGCCATCCAGTGCTCCCTCCATGTGACAGGGGCTGGCCAATGGCATGGATACCCTGTCACATGGTAAGGGCAGAGGGCCATCGGCGCCATTTTGATTAGTGGCAGCCAACGGTCCGGGAGCGGGAGATCGCTCCCGGGACCCCCACTGGACCACCAGGTACCTGTAAAAAGTTTTTTGGGGGGTCGGGAGGGTGGGGGAAGCTAAGGGATTAGTTTTAAAGGGTCGGGGTGGGTTTAGGGGTTATTTTTGTGTGCCATTTTTCCCGCCCTCCCCAAAAACGATAAGAGAACCCCCATGAACAATTTTGTGGGGTTTTCCTATCGTTTTGCGGGAGCCCCCGATTTCTGACGATTTTGAAAATATCGTACGATATTTTCAATCGTACGAAGCCCAATTTTCATCCCTACAAATTAATGCACCTTAATAAATAGGCCCCATTTGCTTTAATGTAAATTGGGTTATGCATAGTTATTATGGTCAGTGTTTGGCACAGGTTAGTAAATAAGCCTCTACACCTGCTGTTCATTCAGTTGTATTCCTTGTAGCTTCCTGCAGTATGTTTGGACTCCCCTCTCCCTGTCAAACAGGTAACAGCTATATTGATCTCTTTCCATAAGTGATCTTTTGTGACTGTGGATCTCTGTGGGACTCTTCCCCAAGGTGTGGTAAATAGTACTCTATTACCTGCTGCTGGATAAACATTTTCTCCTTGCTTCTGAAAATGATAATGCTGATCTAGGATCCGGGTAGTGGTGTTCTGATTTTTCTCACTGCCTGAGATGTGGAGGAGTGGCTTAGTGATAAGAGCAGTAGACTGAAAACCGTAATCATCAACATCGCTTATTTATTAGGGATGTGCAGCAGGGACGGATTCATCCCATTCGGTATTTGTATTCGTGGGGAGCCAAATCCATTGCATCCGTTCTCGGGGGCTACTGGTGCCATTGGTTGTCCCCTGTCACATGGTAGGAGCAATGGATGGCTGGTGCCATCTTGTGCTCCTACCATGTGACAGGGGCCAACCAATGGCACCAGTAGCCCCTGTGACATAGTAAGGGCAAAGGCTATCGGCGCCATTTTGAATACTGGCAGCCAACAGCCCAAGTGCAGGAGATCGCTCCAGGACCCCCGCTGGACCACCAGGGACTTTTGGAAAGTCTTGGGGGGGACTCCTGACAGGGGTTACCAGTGCCATTGGTCGGCCCCTGTCACATGGTAGGAGCACAAGATGGCGCTGGCCGTCCATTGTTCCTACCATGTGACAGGGGCCGACCAATGGCACTGGTAGCCCCATGACATAGTGAGGGCAAAGGCTATCGGCGCCATTTTGAATACCAGCAGCCGACAACCCAAGTGCAGGAGATCGCTCCAGGACCCCCGTCGGACCACCAGGAACTTTTGGTAAGTCTTGGGGGGTCAAAAGGGTAGGGGGTTTATTTGTTAGATACGTTGTATTTGTGGGGGTTCACCATACATTTTGTGACCCCACAAATACAATGAATAGGGACATATACATTGCACATTGTCAATACGTCGAAAACGAATGCACACCCCTATTATTTATTACACGCTTTTTCAGCAGGAAGTGTTCAAAGCGTGTAACACACTACACAGGAGAATTATGCAGAGCTGAGTTACAAACAGTATACTAGGCAGCAATTTTAAAACACAAATATCCTAGATAATCATATTTTAGACAAAACAAGGGGGTTTATATGTGACTTTGTAAACAAAGAACTGGATTGTCAGACTATTGTAAAGTAGCTTGAGAGTGGGTGATGTAGAAAGTAGGGAGGATACAGTGGAGGGAATTATAGAGGCAAAGCGGGTTTTGCTTAAGTAACCAGGAAAATGACTAGAGTCAGGAAGTTGAGGGTGTTTTAGGAGTGAGGTGGTGTGAAAATCCAAATGGCTCAAAAGTGGCTTCTGCCTGGTTGACAATGGCGTTAAGGTCCGAATGAGTCAATAAACAGCCATGTTTATTGACTTGCACCTGACCTCTTCCTGAGGGTGAAGAGGTCAGATGCAGGTATGATGTCTAGGAGTAATGTATTCCAGAGAGGTGGGGCTGCTCCTTTGAACATTCTCTTCCTTGTGGTAGTGAGACACATTTCCCTGGGGCCAGAATTACCAGTTTAGAGTGAGGCAGAGTGTGCAGAGGTCAGAAGCAGGGTATACTGGGAGAGCCATTCTTTCAGTTAGGAGGAGGCCAATCACTTGAGCAATTTGAAAGCCAGGACTAGGATCTTGAAAGTGATGTGATGCGAGATTGGGAGCCATTGAAGGGTCCTGAATAGTAGGGTGATCAGTTCAAATTTGTTGGTGTTGAGCAGATACTGTGATGCAGCATTTTTCACACAGAGTAGACGGTGGTTCATCTTTTCTGGAAGACTGATTGTAGGGAGTTTCAGTAGTCCACGTGGAGATGGTGTAAGCTTGGACAACTATGGTGAAGGCTGAGCTGTCAAACAGTCAGTGAAGGTTATGAAGCTTATGAATCTGAAAGAAGACCGATTTTGTCACTGTCAGAATTTGAGCCTCACATTAGAGTTTTGAGTCTAGGGTAAAGCTTATACTATGGACTTGGTGGCTGAAAGGCACAATGGATTCTTCCTGAGAGGATATGACAGTAGTCAGCCTTCCCGATCCAAAGTACTTTCTTCTTTTGGTGGTTTAGCTTGAGCTGATTTAGGTGGGGATAGGCTGCTATGGATTTCAAGCAATTGTTCAGTTTTGTGATTGCTTGTTCAGGATCAGAGCCTGAATATTGTCTGCATAGGTGTGGAATGGAATTTGGAAGTCCCTGATTAGTTTGTCCAGTGGTGCCAGGTAAATGTTGAACAGTGTAAGGGATAGGCTGGAGCCTTGTGGCACACCTCATAGGAGGGTGTGGGTGTGTGTGTGTGACTGTGTGTGTGTGTGTGTGGGGGGGGTGGGGGTGGATAAGGCTTGATTCAATGAGATAGCTTGGGAGTGGTAATGGAGGAATGATCTGAATTAGGAGAGCACCAAGGCTGAGAATCTTAGGTTGGTCAGGCAGGATATAAAGATGGTGTGAAAAACTGAGGAGAGATGAAGGATAAGAAATGTTGGCTGGCCTATGTCATGGTATAGGTGTAGGTCATCCACAAGCAATGATGGTTCCGTTTCTGTGCTGTGAAAGCATCTTAAGCCTGATTGAAAGGGTCAAGATGGTTTGTGGCCTGTAGTAGCTCTTCTGGTTCTAACAGCACCACTTTTAAACCATTTTGCTGAGAAAAAGGAGATTCAAGACTGGATAGTAGTTGCTAAAGATGTTTGGATCTAGACCAGATTTCTTCATTAAGGATTTGACCATTGCTTATTTGAGAGATTTTGGGAGATGGCCTTTTCAAAGGAATTCATTAACAATGACCAGGAAGTGGTTTAGGAGACCCTGTTTGGAGTGCTTGATAAGCCAAGATGGCAGGGGTCTTCAATGCAGGTTGTGGCATTGTGATCCATGAGTACTGAGTCCAGATTATCCACAGCCAAAGAATTGTAGCTGAAAAGGGAAAGAGATGGTGAGGCCTTTTTAGTCTGGCAAGGTTGGTTGCTGGAGTTGGTGTCCAGCTTTGATGCTGTAGGGGTTGGTGTCCAGTTCCACTCTGTTGTTGGGGTTGGTATCCATTTCAGTTCTGATGTTGCTGATCTTGTTACTGAAGAAGTCCGTAAGTTAATTGCAGAAGAAGTCTGAGGCTAAGGAGAGTAGTTGGTTTGATTTATCACCAAGGAACTTCTTGATTGTATGGAACAATTCTTTTGGGGAGTTCTTAGCTTGGACAATTGTCTTTGAAAAATGTATTCTTTTTGCTACCCTTGTGATAGTTTGCTTAGTGCCTTCTATAATCTTCTCTATCTGATTGAGAATTCAATTTTCTCTAGTGATGTTCACATTTTCAATCAGTCTGTTTTAGCTCATTCAGTTATGATGATTACCAGGGTAGGATTTGGTTTTTTAAAGGCAGAGATCTTTAAAGGGGCCATCTCAACCATAAGGTACTTGAGATCACAGTTCCAGGAGTCGACAAAGTTGGAGACATAGTGTAATGAGTTTGTTGAAGTAGTCTCACTGGGTTGCTTCATTTTGGGGTACTGGAGGGACTGAAAGGTTTCAGGAGTTAAGTAAGCAGAAGATCTGACCAGTTTTAAGGAGGCCCTCCTTTTTGGTTTATCCATCAGGCTCAGGCAGATCAAGTAGAAATCCATCCATGATAATTTGGTGGTGTGGGTGACTTTAACTGATAACTCCCTGAGAATGGTTTGTGGAGAAATTACTTTGTCCAGGGTATGGCCCACTCTGGGTGTTGGTTTGTTGATCAGTTGACAGAGGTCTAATGTATCCAGTGGTTGTTGAGGTTGTTTCATTGATTTGGTTGTCATTGTTATGAGCAGTTGGAGGGACTCATCAATGAGCTTCAGTGGATGGTAAACCAAGTAAAGACCCCATTTGTGATGTGAGTTTAATTGCAGAAAGATAGTTTCAATCTCTTCCAGGATCCAGATAGAAGTTAGGGTCACAGCAAGAACTTGTAGATTATGGCTACTCCCCCCCCCCCCCTTCTCTTTGCTTCTTTCTGCCAGGAGAGTGGTCCAAATTGTAATACTGAGGGAAGGGCAGATTAGGTGTAGCAATGGAGAGTCAGCATCACATGCCCACATTTCAGTGAGGCAGATGATATTCGCTACTGGGTCTGTGATCATGTCCAGTAGACTCTCTAGGTTTTTGTGGATCGATTTGGTGTTCAGTAGGAGGACCTTGTGAAATGTGACTTTGTTTGGGGCTAGCTTGCTTGGTTGAAAAGGACTCCAAGGGGGTGGATGAGTGCTGAACAAGATTTAACATTGCTTTGAATAGTAGGAATATAATGGGCAGAGTACTTGCCTTTGCCTGTGATTATGCAAATGGGCAGAATTGTGAGACACATACTGAAGGTTAGTTGCTATTTGAGATAACTAGATGGGATGCTATTTCAGAGGCAGTCTGGGTGTTCTCCTTGCTTTTGAAAAGGATGTTGCTGATCTAGAGTTTCGTAGTGGGGTTCTGATTTTTCTCACTGCCTGAGATATTGAGGAGTGGCTTAGCGGTTAGAGCAGTAAACTGAGAACCAGGGAAGCCAGGATTCAAATCCCACTTCTCCAAATGATGCCCTTTGTGATCTTAAGCAATTTATTTTTATTTTATTTTTATTTATGTTCTTTTTTATACCGAAATATAGCTGGGTGCCTTCATTCCGGTTTACAGTGTAACAAATTCATTACATTGAACAGATAAATTATAAATTATAGTACAAAACAAAGAGCAAATATATATATAACATCTCAGCAAAAGCAGAGTATAACATGTTAGAATACCATAAAGGTTTAATTTTGCATATATTTATTGTACATAAGTGTTAAGGTTCAAGATGATGGTTGAAATTGGTAAATATATTATATCATTCTGTGTATGATTGTCTAAACAACCATGTTTTTAGTTCTTTTTTGACTTTGACGTTCATTTCCCCAGGTACCAAATTAGATTATAGGTCCTCTCTGGCACAGACACCTACCAACTATGTCTGATTTGCAATTTGCCTTTAGTGTGAGTTTGGAAATGCAAGTAATTAAATCTAAATCCATATCACTTCTACATCCAGTAGTCAAAATTATGAGAGTGCTTTTTCTCTTCCTACTGTCTCCTCCTTCCTCCTTCTCTCTACATCTCTCCTTCCAATGTCACCTCTTCACTACTTCCCCTCGTTCGTTTTCTTTACTACCTCTCCTTCCACCTCTCTATATCCTCCATCTTCTCCCTCCAGGAGCTCTCCACAATCTTCTAGCAACTCTGACTAGAAGTGAATTTGATGGATTTTTATAGTTGTCCTGAAGTGTTGGTGTATCAGTGGGTAGGCGTCTGCTGTCATTTGGTCCAACTGCCCTGCTTTTTTTTGCCTGCTAGTACCAATTTTGCACTAAATTGGATACTGCATTAACCACAGGTTACTGCAGAAAACCTTCCATGCAATATTTCTTCACACCATTATTTATTTATTCTATTGATTAATATTCCACTTTGCATGCACTTCAAAGAGGATTAGATTAGTACAAAGTGAAATATTGGGTTTTTACCATAACATATTTGGACTGCAGTAACTGTGGTAACCAGATGATTTGACTGCCCACCTAGTCCTGGGGAAATTCTGTGCTACTGCAGAGCACAGAATTTGCACAGAATTGCCAAATTCAGCGCATAAAATAGCAGAGGACACCCCGGCATGCTGCGGGATGACTCCATTCGCGGCAAAGATGAAGGCCCGTTCGTGGCACACGAGGGCCTTCCATCTTCACTGCAAATGGAGTACACTCCATTCGCGACACATGGGGGCCTTCGTCTTTGCTTGCCAACAGAATGCATCCCGCGGCACATGCGAGATGCGCTACATTTGCAACATGCTGGTGTGAGAGAATGTGTGGGGAAGAGAGGGGAGGGGGTGTTGGGGAGGGGAGGGTGAGAGAGCAGGAGGATGTGAGAGAGAGCATGGGAGGTAAGAGGGGGTGAGGGGATGCTTCAGTATGGGTTTCAGAGTGAGAGAGCCTATATGAGGGGAGGGGGTATGGGGGAGGGGAGAGTGAGAGAAAGCATGGGAGGTAAGAGAGCGGGGGTGGAGGGAGATGCTTGAGTGTGGGTTTCAGAGAGAGGGAGCCTATATGAGGGGAGGGTGAGAAAGCATGGGAGGTAAGGGGGTGGGGAGGATGCCGGTGAGAGAGAATGTGTGTGTGAGAGAGGGGAGGGGGTGTGGGAGAGGGGAGGGTGAGAGAGCAGGAGGATGTGAGAGAGAGCATGGAAGGTAAGAGCGGGTGAGAGGATGCTTCAGTGTGGGTTTCAGAGAGAGAGAGAGAGCCTATATGAGGGGAGGGGTTGTGGGGGAGGGGAGGGTGAGAGAAAGCATGGGAAGTAAGAGAGCGGGGGTGGGGGGAGATGCTTGAGTGTGAGTTTCAGAGAGAGGGAGCTTATACGAGGAGATTGTGAAGAAGTGTGTATGTGTGTGAGAGATTGGGAGCTTGTGTGTATGAAAAAGGGATTGTGTGTATGCGAGGGTGCTAGCCTGTGTGAAAGGATTGTGTATGTGTGAGACAGAGCCTGTGTGAAAGGGTGCATGAGAAAGAGACATAGGTAGCCTGTGTGAGGATGTATGTGTGAAAGAGAACGGGAGCTTGTGTGGGTGTGTATGCAAGAGAGAGGGCCCTGTATGAGGGGATGTGTGTGTGCTAGAGAGTGAGGGAGCCTGTATAAGGGTGTGGGTATGTGTATTAGAGAGAGGGAGCATGTGTGTGAGAGAGGGAGGGACAGAGGGAGCCTGTGTGAGGGGCAGTACTGAGAACGGGGTTAAACTCTGGGACTGGCAATAGAGTGGAAGGGGTTGAGCCTAGAGGTGGAGGGGAGTGATACTGGAAGGTGGAGGAGTTGAAGCCTGAGAGGAAAAAGTGCCCAGGGGAATAGGGAGAGTGAGTGAGACGGGACACTCTCACAGTGACTTTCTAGGGAAATTCTATTCAAAATAAAATTCTGCATCTGTAAGTAATAACTTTTTTCTGTATTAATTTAAAATGTAATTACTTAAAGACTGTCATGTAAATTGTGTTATTTTGACTAATATAAAGTTTGCAGAATTTTAAGTTTTTGTGCACAGAATTTAACATTTTTTTGGGCAGAATTCCACCAGGAGTAGGCCTACCCCAAGTGACATGAATGTAAAAACAAAGGAAAACAAACACACACTTTGGCTATGTTCGGTATAAAATGTGACAATGTTAAGGTACACAGTTCCACAAAAACATTCATGAAGAAGTAATTTGGCAGGCAGAAGGAATACATTGGGCAGAGGAAGAATAAGATTGCAAGCATTTGTTGGTGTTTATAGATTATGGTAAATAACTACTCTAAGGGGTTGATTCACTGAAACTTTCCTACTATTCTGTTATCTATGGGGGTGGGGGGAGCCAAGTGAATCAGCCTTTAAGTCTGAAGTTTCTTTATTTTTTTTTAAAATTGAAAATTTAAAAAAAATACTTTTTACAGGATAAAATCCAGTCACTTAGGTTAACCATAGACTACTGACAATTCATCATAATGTCAAAATATCTGTATTTACCATGTCTGATGACAGGTCCTATTTATGGTAAGTGGTCATTTATCCTGACAAGTCTGCAGACAGAAGAAGGAAAATAATGTCCTTGTTGCAGAAAAATTCTAAGGTGTATAAAAAGTCATTCTTGGGAGTAAATCTCTAGGAAACAGACAAATATCTTCTGTGCTGAATACCTCATGAGAACATAAAAACATGCCATACTGGGTCAGACCAAGGGTCCTCCAGGTATTTGGAAATATATGTGACTCATAAAACTTCCACCAATAAAGCCAAAGTTGCACCTTTTTGTATAACATAAAATACATGTTTAGGCAACACATTATAGTTGTGTAGAGACAACCAGTAAAGGGAGAGTGAAGAAATTTATAGCTATGACTCTCCTGTGCACGCGATTTAGCATTCAAATGAGGGCCCTAGCACCTCTTTTTTGACAGGAGCGGCAGCTGTCAGTGAATTTGACAGCTGACGCTCAATTTTGTCGGCGTTGGTTCTCAAACCCGCTGACAGCCACGGGTTCGGAAACCGGACACCGGCAAAATTGAGCGTCCGGTTTTCAACCCACGAGCCGCGGGCTGATTTTAATTTTTTTTTTTAATTATTTTTTACTTTTGGGACCTCTGACTTAATATTGCCATGATATTAAGTCAGAGGGTGTACAGAAAAGCAGTTTTTACTTCATTTTCTGTACACTTTCCAGGTGCCGGCAGAAATTAACGCCTACCTTTGGGTAGGCACTAATTTCTGAAAGTAAAATGTGCGGCTTGGCTGCACATTTTACTTACTGAATCGTGCGGGAATAACTAATAATTAATAACATATTATCTGCTTACTCAATAACTTTTTGACTTTCTTGGCATTTTTCTCATCTTCACATTTACTCTGCATTCCCATGCTCTTCAGACCTTATTGTTCTAGTTACTTGTTAACATAAAGTAGCTTTCTCCTAAAGCAGCCATTAACAAATCATTATTCCCTCTTAATGATTGGGGACGATCATCACACTCAGGGCCATGCAACTGTCTTAGGTTGTCAGGGGGCATATTCTGATCTTACCCGTCTTTGACAACATGACTCATCCTGAGGAGGTTTCTTACTAGGGAAGCTGCTGTATTAAGAGAAGCATAGAGGTTCTGTGTCATATTTGACCTCTAAATGTTGACTGTATTCAAAGTAATAGGAGATGTTGTTTTAGGCCCATAAAACAATAAACAGGTAGGCACACACTACTTTCACACTCACAAAAAAGACCAAAGCAAACCACAAGTAATCACTGCCAATTACCCCTAGAAATGTGAGCTAGTTTAACAGTTTTTCCCACCAAGTAGACCAAATTCATTGCCAATTCAGAATTATTATCAATGTAAACACAACCTTGTCCTTTTATAATAGCAAATAGTCCATCTTGGGATAATAACAAATAATCATTTGGTTCTAAATATAGCTGTGACAATACATTGATAAACCATAACTTCTAAAAATGGCATGTAAGCACTGCATGTTTTGTACCATAAATTGAAAAAGGAACCATGTAACTAATGAAATCTATCTTCAATCAGGAACAATTCTCACTTCAATCAGGAATTATTAGAGTATTAAGAAGGGATGTGAATCGGTTTTTGACGATTTAAAATATCATCCGATATATTTTAAATCGTCAAAAATCGTTAGAGGCGATATTTAATAGGAATTCCCCCGATTTATCGTCAAAAATCGTAAATCGGGGGAAGGGGGAGGGGAAGGGGGAGGGCGGGAAAACCGGCACACTAAAACATCCCTAAAACCCACCCGACCCTTTAAAATAAATCCCCCACCCTCCCGAACCCCCCCAAAATGTCTTAAATTACCTGGGGTCCAGTGGGGGGGGGGGTCCCGTTGTGATCTTCTACTCTCGGGCCACGAGTGCGTTGATAGAGAATGGCGCCGGCGCTACCTTTTCCCTGTCAAAATGGCGCCGGCCATATGGCAATATTGTCATACTGCAAAATGGCGCCGGCCATACGGCCGGCGCCATTTTTCATTACAGCAACACGATTCGCGTGCAGGAGGTCGTTCCCGGTCCCCCGCTGGACTTTTGGCAAGTCTTGTGGGGGTCAGGAGGCCCCCCCCAAGCTGGCCAAAAGTCCCTGGGGGTCCAGCGGGGGTCCGGGAGCGATCTTCTATGCTCGTGACGTCGGGGACAGGAACCAAAATGACGCCGGCGCTACCTTTGCCCTGTCATATGACAGGGCAAAGGTAGCGCCGGCGCCATTTTGGGATTTATTTTAAAGGGTTGGGGTGGGTTTTAGGGATGTTTTAGTGTGCCGGTTTTCCCGCCCTCCCCCGATTTATGATTTACACGATATTTTAAAAAACAAAACCGCGACAATCCGATTCCCTCCCCCCCCAGCCGAGGTATAGCATAGTTGCCTTCACTCCAGTTTACATTTAGAACAACTTGTTACATTGAAAGATTTTTGAACTTTAAATTTAACAATAATGAGAAATGGCATAAAATAGAAGAATGAACAGAAACAGGAAATAAACAGGGTAGGTACACTGAATAGATATACAGAGATATCTGAGTTCTTCATAAAAAAGGAGGCATCAGAAGCTTGAATCAGGAGAGATTGTCCAAGGGGAATAGTGAAAGTTGGCAGGCAATGGGATTATAATTTAAAGTCATTGAGAGCTGTCCTTAAGAGTATGGCTGAGAAGCCAGGATTTTAGGTCTTTTTTGAAGGATTTTAAGTTTTCTTGTGCGGTAAGGAAGTGAGGTAATGAGTTCCATAACTTTGGTCCAATGATGGAGAAGGCTCTGTTTCTGGTGGAGGATAGTTTGGCATGTGGAAGTGAGGGAATAACAAGTTGAAGTTTACTAGTTGTTCTTGTTGTGCGTTGACAGCGATGTATGTGTATAATGTCATCAAAGGCAGTGTAGTCGGCTTTATTTATTTATTTATTTATTGGTTTTTATATACCAGAAGTTCCTGTATACAATACATATCACTCCGGTTCACATTTAACAGAGATAACTATCGCCGGGTAGGCGGTTTACATGGAACATATCAAATATAATATAATGAACAGAAGAACTATAAAACAGTATAGTATATTATATTAAGAAACAACTAAGATCAACTTAGATTTATAGATTGCTTTGTGGATTATTGAGAGAACTTTGAATTCAATTCTTTTTTCTATTGGGAGCCACTGTAATTGGTTGAGTACAGGTGTAATGTGATCATATTTTCTTTTACCTGTTAGAACTCTGGCGGCAGCATTCTGAAATAATGATTTGTTAATGGCTGTTTTAGGGGAAAGTTACTTCATGTTAACAAGTAACTAGAACAAGAAGGCCGGAACAGTGTGGGGCGTATTTTAAAAGCCCTGCGCGCCAGCGCGCCTATTTTGCATAGGCCGCCGGCGCGCCCAGAGCCCCAGGACGCGCATAAGTCCCGGGGATTTCTAAAAGGGGCGGGGAGGGGGCATGTCGGGGGCGTTCCCGAAATGACGTGGCGTTTCGGGGGCGGGCCTGGGGACATAGCGCCAGCCCGGGGGCGTGGTCGAGGCCTCCGGACCAGTCCCCTGGTCGGGTGATGGCGCGCCAGCAGCCCGCTGGCGCGCGCAGATTTACGTCTGCTTTTAGCAGGCGTAAATCAGCCAACAAAGGTAACGGGGGGTTTAGATAGGACCGGGGGGTGGGTTAGGTAGGGGAAGGGAGGGGAAGGTGGGGGGAGGGCGAAGGAAAGTTCTCTCTGAGGCCGCTCTGAAATCGGAGTGGCCTCGGAGGGAACAGGCAGCGCGCGCTGGGCTTGGCGTGCGCAGGTTGCACAAATGTGCACCCCCTTGCGCGTGCCAATCCCGGATTTTATAAGATACACGCGGCTACGTGCGTATCTTATAAAATCCAGCATACTTTTTTAAAATCTACCCCCATGGGAATGCAGAGTAAACGTGAAGATGAGAAAAATGCCAAGCAAGTCAAAAAGTTATTGAGTAAGCAGAGAATGTATGATGTCTGATGTGTGATGCTATGTTTACTTCCATAAGGAAACACAATCTCATTCTTTCGGTTTCCATTCTTTATATAAGATTTGGTTAGCCCACTACTAAGATAGGTAATGCCAGATATGGGCCATGTGGTGTGAAGAATTAGTAGTGTTAATTCTTCAAGAGGGAATGAGAATAACCTGGATTAAAACAATTTCATTATTTTCATTAGGACAAACAAACTTCTTTGAGCCCAGGAGCACATGAAATGCCCTCCCCCCCCCCCCCCCATTTCAAGGTACACCACGAGACCTGGCCGGAGAACCATGGTGGAGCTTGGCCGGAGGGGATCCATCAGCGGAGGCGGGAACCGGAGTGTTTACAGTGGACTTAGCTGCAGCGGTTGGGACTCTGGCCGGGAGCCCGGAGAGCAGCATGGAGGCTGCGAGTTTAGGACAGGCAGAGAAGATCATGCTGGGACAGAGTGGAGAGACTAACAAGCAGGCGAGGGGTGAGGACTCGGCAAATGAATCCAGAGGGATAGAGGAAGTTTCCCAAGAGAGTGGGGTAAGACAAAGCCTTACTTTGCTGAAATTATCCAAGCCGAAGGTGATTACTTTGGATACAATATGGAGTGTATTGGTGGTGTTAGAAAATTCAATTTCTTCGATAGCTGCTGCTATCAATAATTCACAGAGTTCCAGTCAAAGAAATGAACCAATGGTAAAGACACATAATACTAAAATTGAGGAAATAATTGGGCAAATAACACCAGTAAAGGAAGTACAAACAAAATTGATACAAGGAGATAATATTAATATGAAAAAAATTGAAAACCTCGAGAATAAGTTAAGATACCTGAACCTTAGAATATTAAACTTTCCAAGCATTAAGCTGATGCCTTTAAAGGATCAATTTAAAAAGTATCTTACTGATATTCTCTCAATACCTACAGATGCTGTACCACCTGTCTCAAAGATTTATTTTGCTTCTACATCAAGGAACCAGAATAATTTACCTTTGACACCGCAAACGCAGAATATTGGATCTGATTTAACAGCTTTTTTGGAAACCTCATCAGAAGATCAACCTGAATTTCGTAGGACCTTGTTGGTATCCTTTATATTTCCTACTGATGGAGATACAATTTTGAGACTGTTCCTTCGTAATAGAAACAAGTTATATTATGGACATAAAGTTTGGATATATCCTGACATCACAAGAGCAACACAGATTCATAGAAAACTTTTCCTAGGAATGTCTCAGGAAGTTAGGCAAAGGGGTGGCCAAATAAATATCAGATATTTGTTTGATAAATCTAGAAAATGTTAGATATATTTTCTTTGAACCGACACAATTGCAATATTTGTTGGATAACCGCATAATAGAGGCTAGTATTACCTGACTTTCAGGAGAAGTATAAGAGATAAAGAACGGCAATTCCTCCCTAATTTCTTTATATAAAGTTCTTATATGGAAGTGTTCTAGTAATACTCTTGGATCTCCCAATTACTTTATGACATTACCAATAGAAAAAGTATATTTATTGTAAAACTAAGATATCAGGAAAAAATAGTTTTTCTTTGTTACATATAATTTACCTAAATACAAGGGATGTGAGATAACTGTGTTTGAAGTTACTTTTCTATTTGTAATCTTTGAGAAAATTAATAAATAAAGAATTGAAAAAAAAATATGCTTTACTGTAATAGTAAGTGATTGAAAGACAATTTCTCCTGTTTGTATGTCCCAGATTGTAAGCTCCATGGAGCAGAGAACGGCAAGTAAAACCATAGAAAGATTAAGTAGCATTTGTTGCAGATCGTAGTCTCATTTACAAAATGGCAAAGTGCAGATATGGTGGTGCAACAAAGGATGTCAGGGATCCATCAGAGGAAAAGTTGCAGTAATAAAGCAAAGTGTAAGTGCAATGTGCCAGAAAAGAAAAAAGATTTATTGTAAATGGATATATTATAAAAATTAGTCATTGAATTTATACACACACATTAAGGTACATTTTAAAAGCCCTACATGCACCAAAACAAGGATATATGTGCAAAAGTTGGGCTGGCATGTACCGAGCCCAAAACCGGGCGGATTTAGGCGAGCAGGGCCCTGCGCGCCGGTGAGCCTATTTTACATAGGCCTACCGGCGAACGCAGAGCCCCGGGACTCGCGTAAGTCCCGGGGTTCTCCGAGGGGGGCGGGCCCGGTCGTCGCGGCGTTTCGGGGGCGTGTCGGCAGCGTTTTGGGGGCGGGTACGGGGGCGTGGCTACGGCCCGAGGCGGTCCGGGGGCGTGGCCGTGCCCTCCGTACCCGCCCCCAGGTCGCGGCCCGGCGCGCAGGAGGCCCACTGGCGCGCGGGGATTTACTTCTCCCTCCGGGAGGCGTAAATCCCCGGAGAAAGGTAAGGGGGGGTGTAGACAGGGCCGGGCGGGTGGGTTAGATAGAGGAAGGGAGGGGAAGATGAGGGGAGGGCGTTAGAGGATTCCCTCCAAGGCCGCTCCGATTTCGGAGCAGCCTTGGAGGGAACGGGGGTAGGCAGCGCGGCTCGGTGCACGCCGGCTATACAGAATTCATAGCCTTGTGCGCGCCGATCCAGGATTTTAGTGGATACGCGCGGCTCCGCGCGTATCTACTAAAGTCCCGCGTACCTTTGTTTGCGCCTGGAGCGCCAACAAAAGTACGCCAACGCGCCTTGTTTGAAAATCTACCCCTTAGTATAGCTGTGTTTAAAAAAGGATTGGATAAGTTCTTGCAGGAGAAGTGCATTACCTGCTATTAATTAAGTTGACTTAGAGAATAGCCACTTCTATTACTAGCAACGGTAAAATAGAATAGACTTAGTTTTTGGGTACTTGCCAGGTTCTTATGGCCTGGATTGGCCACTGTTGGAAACAGGATGCTGGGCTTGATGGACTCTTGGTCTGACCCAGTATGGCATGTTCTTATGTTCTTATGTAAACTGGGAACGAACTAGAAAAACTGGTAATAAAATCGGTGCGTGTCTACTAAAATTCCCCCACTTATGCAGTAGAATGGCATTTGTGTACATAGGCACCTGCCTATTAAAATTGCACGCACTTGTGCACGTGTTCAGCCTATTTTATACCATGCGGCATATATGCACGTAAGTTATAAAACGGTTGCATTCCTGGGTGCGAGCCAGCAAATGCACGCACATGTGCACCCGCACTGCTGATTAAAAGTTAGTACATCTACTTTTTGAAGGGTAAGAATAATGTTGACATTCTCTTTTTCTCTATATATATAGTTTAGTCAGTCAAGACTAAATTTATCTGTTGCATTCACATTTATATTATTGGAATGTGAATTCTAATTATGCATTTATTAGCTGGAAAGGGCAAAGTGTGACACTTTCCAATCAACAAAGGATTAAAGGATTTAATAGACTAGCGTGAACATAACATTACAATCTTTAATTGGGAGAGAGGAAGGAGGTGAAGTAATGTAAAAAATCTATATACTTAACAAGCAGTAAGTACTGTTTATGCTATTGGAAGGACAGGAAGTAGAGTTTAAATGGCCAAAGTGATAAGGCTTTTCCCATTCTTGCTGTACCTTCAAGTCAAAATTGCTAGCTGGAAGGGGGTGGGGGGAGGAGAAGAAGAGGCTGGAGCAGCTCTCAAGCTTTTCAAACTTTCTCCGATCTCTGCTCTCTACTATTACTTAATATAAGCCATTGACTTTAACACAGGTTGATATTTCCACCTGATAGTTAAATTAATTGAAAAAGTGCTGCTTGAATGCCTTTTTGAGTTTCCATATTATTTACGTTGCATTATGGATATAAGTAAAAACAGCTAAAAAATAAATAAATTAAAAATTGCACCCAGATGAGCCTTCAGGGCAGGAAGCGTATCTACTGCAGACAATCCTACAGTGTCCTAGTCCTCATCTAGCTATCAGTAAAAAATAAACAACAAAAAGCAAACAAAATGGTTTCCGTTTCTGGCAGTCAATCATTCGTTTATCTATTTCCTGTTGCAAACTTTTCTAGTGGTCACCTTTTCTAAAGGGTTCAGAGTCTGCAGTTTTCCTTACAAGACTGGTGGCTAAACAAATGCAGCTTCAGTAGTTTTATACAACAAATCTTTTCCACAACAAGCATAACGAAAAAAAAAAGAAAGCCTAGTGATTCTGATGGTTAATAGCCTGCATGCTACTGCTCCCATGACTTCTGTTCCCTCACATCAAAGAGGGGAGGGAATGAACCATCGTTGCTTCCCTGTGTTCAACCCCTGATCTCTCACTCCCAAAGAGGCAGGGAATAGGCCTCTGGCAAGGCTTCCCTCAGCACTATGTCCTAAGCAGCTGCTGTTGCTACTTCTCCTGCAGCAGAGAATGACTGGGGACAGGGAGGCAAAGAATGAGCATGGGAAGGAGGCAAGTGATTGGAGAAGAGAGGGTGAGACAGAAGGAAGGAGAAGATGAAAGAGCGCAAGGAAGAAATAATGGGAGGAAAGACAGAAAAAAAAAAAAGAAGTGGGCCACATCACCCATGTCAACCCAGAGAGTCTGATCCAGTCATGGGTTGGCTCCATTGCAGGCATGAAAATGTAGTTGTAAGGAAAGCAACTCAGTGCATACAGTGGAAGGAAATCAGGACTGGATCAGCTTCTTTCGATTGACCTGGGTGAGTAGGAAACCCTCGAAGGGCAAGAATAAGAGATGAAAGGGAGAGGCTACTGAGTGACAGCTGCGTGAGTGAGCAGCTGACATGAATGTATAAGGCTGAATGTGTGCGCTTGTGAATAAAGCTCCAGAAACATGTGTGGGTGTGTATGTATGTGACTGAGACTGCCTGGACTCTATAATATGCTCACAGTCCTGGGTTTCACATCTGTGAGTTCTGCTCATATAACTGGAGTTATATTATTGGGAATGGCATCCCGTTTTCATCTATTTCAAAGCTCATTAATCTGATCGCCATACAAGAGCCCAGTGCTGGAAAAAAGGATCTTAGGGAACAGGGTGCATATGATTTGAAGGATTTTGTTATTTTCTGGGCTAGAGCTTTTCATGTCATTATCCACTAATATATTATTCACAAACATTATTTAAGCAAGGTTAAAATGTATTTGAATCACAACTGCAAGCTATTTTTTGTACAAATTTGCCATTACTAATTTTTTTTTTACTCTGACAGTTTTACACAGATCTCCTTTTGTTGGAGGGTGAATTTCTCATGTAATAATTAGCTGTGGAATATTACCCCAAACAGGTGTCTGTAGCTGTCAAAGCAGGAACAGGTGATTTAGAATTAGCGTATTAAAAGAACTGTGAATTAGCAAAGCAAAAACGTGTTAATTTCTTGTTCCATCTGTTAATATGTATTCACTGCCAAATATTTTACTTTGTAAAACTGTGCTGAGATTGGCAAGAACATAAACTATTTAAAAAAAAGTTTAAAGGCCTCGTGTTTAAAAATCATGACATACGCTACTGCAAAAATAACTTCTGTACTTACGGCAAGTTGTTATCTCTCTGTCTTTAAAACTTTATTCCATAGAACTGAAATTGAGGCAACATTATTTAATATGAGTCTGAATTAGTGTAAAAATACTTGAAAAAAGTTAATGACCTTCAAAGATCTCAGCAGCAATACAAGTTTATTTACACATAGATATTTTAATTCTGATTTACCAATCAATTATCCCATCATATCTTGTCCTACACCTTCCATATTTTACTACTGCACCATTTCTAGGAGTAATTTTCTCTAGATTAGAATATTCTTTCTAATTGATGGGTAAGAACTGCACTATTGGGCCATTTTAGAAGATAGTGGCATGAGCATGAAATTGCAGTTTGACCTCTTGTGCCCTAATTCAGCATCTCTGGAAGTGGTGACATTTTCATATCAGCAGATGCAACATTTGAAAGCGTTCTGGTGCCCAACTTCGAAATCTCTGTTTTCCCAAATGTCTCTAACCAGGAAATATGAACTTCCATGGTACTGATCTGGTCTTTTATCATAGCACTAGTGGAAAAAACAAAAGCAAACACTGAGTACTTTATATAGCCCCATGTTTTATGAGTTTTGCTACAGAGACTAAACATTTTGAAAATAACAGCCAGGGTTGTATTTTGGTCTATCAATCAGACAAATGAACTCTTGATCAATAAGTATGTGGCATCATTCCTTATGCATGGATGCTGCATTTAATATGCCAGCCAGCCCACAGCACTTACCAGTCCATGAAAGGGGGGGGGGGAGGAGTGGGGAGAAAGGAGATCTATAATGCAGCAACTGTGGCAACCTAAAGCATTTTCAGTCCTCAGCCTCTACCCTGCAGTCACTATGGTTCCATTCTGGCCCGCACGTTAGCTCTCAAGGCCAATACATGTCGGAGGAGGGTCGTGCCTCCATTGGTAGTCCTGAAGGGGCATGGTGCATTTGTGGGGGGAAGGTGTACAAAGGAGACACAGGGTCATCACCTTGTCTTCTCCCACCCTGCTCTCCATGCTGCTGCTGGTAATGTTCCCAAAGATGCACTGACTGGAAACACGTTTTTTTTTCCTTATAGCCTGGGAACATTGAACCCTCCTATTAGTCAAGGATCATCTCACATTGCTGTTGAAGCCAGTCATGGTTATGAAATGTGGGACATGAACTAGCTCAACAGGGAAGTGGATATGTTGCTTTACTGCCTTAATGGGCACCATGTATGGAATGAGTGATTCCCAATGGTTTGGCTTGATGCAAGCCTTGTGACATCCATATGGCTATTGGCAGGGCTTGGTTATTGATGCCATCCAGAAGGCTCTGATATGCTTCCCAAGGAACATAGGGAACATTGCTGAATGGGGTGACTGCAAACTTTGGTTATTGGGAGAGCCTTAGACCAGTTGTTAATTGGCTATTGGGGTTTCTGTGGTAAGGGTACTCAAGTACAAGGAGGGTTAAGAGAGGGGAGGTCCTGAGTCACTCATTAAAGGGAAACAGAGACAGCTGTCATAGTCACTGACTGAGCAGGTATATATGGGTTTGGTTGTCACCAGGGCCTCCCTGGTTATGGTGCAGTGGCAGCAACATGGTTGATCCTAAACTTTTGTACCCTACAGCTGTGGAATGGAAGCCTTGCTTGGAGCAAAGTGGGCTGCTTGGTGATGCATTGATATGAATAGACATCCTAAGAGGACCAATGCCTTGCTTGTTTGTGGCAGGCTGTGGGTTCTGGAAAAACATAAACGCTGGGACCACACTACTTGGTCTTGCCCCTCCTCATATTGGGAAGTAGTGATTTGTAGAGAGGGTATTTGTAGAGAGGGTGGACTTGGGTACTTGGGTCTGATTCCCTTATCAGGTCATTAATAAAGCTGTGACCTTTTATTATTCCACTCAATTAACATCTTGCAGGTTTATTGTCTCTCTGTTTTTTTTTTTATATTTCCTGTTAAAAGCTAGGGATAAAGGCTGGTTGGTCATAGTGGCCTATATTACTCTAGATAATAGAAAGGAAGTGATCCAGAACTAGGGATAGGTGGATAATGATCCATAATGTCGGATGTGCCATAGTCCATGCTGAATGTGAGTTTATGTGGTCCCATCCTGTGACTGACAAATCATGATCTGTGCTTTATGGCTTGTGCTACATGGTTTGCAATTCAAAAATAATTTGTAAAAAGTGTGTGTGATTAAGTAATGAGGAGCATATCTTTTGGAATTCTTGAAAATCGATATGTGGAAAGGCAGGGGTAGGTAAGGAAATGGGTGGGCCTGAACCGAATAAACAGAGCCCACCAATAACCGATGTGCCGCCCCTCCCCCACAAGGGACGGCGTCCCCTCGAAGGGGGAAGGAGAGGTCCGCGCCAAAGCACTAGCATCCGGCGCGCGATCGAGACCATCACCCGCTCCTCCTGCGCGCGAAAAGGAATGGGGCTAGGCCACGCCTACCACGACGGCACACAGGAGAAGACGAAGCTGCGCGGGCCGATGACGTCAACGGCCCTTTAAAGGGCTGCGACAAGGACAGGACCCCCCTTTTCGAGCCCCAGCGCGCACCCAGAAACGATCTTTCGGAGAGCAGCGCTGGGTTTTCGTGGCCCGTGGAGGCCGCGGCGCGCAGGGTATCACCTGAGCCGGGTGAGTGAGTTCCCAGTCACGTAGGGGCCCTCGTGCGGAGAGGAGCCGGGCAGGAGAAGTGGGCGATGTTCTGGGGAGCTGGGCCTGGCGGGTGGATTACTCACCGCCAGCTCTCCGGGCTCTCCACGGAAGCCGCCCCCCGCCCCCCCCCCCCCCCCTCACAGGACTTTGGAAAAAGACTCACGGCTGGCTGCATTGAGTCCAATGACTCAGGCGAGATGGTGCGCCATCGGTGACCGTCTTCGCATGCGCCGGCCGCCAGGACGGCAGGAGAGAGGTTTGCCTCTCCCTCCTTGCCTACAGCTTCGATGTTCGGCCCCCGCTGCAGGCGTCCATCAGGGACGGTTGGGACAGTGGGAGGGAGAGCTCGGTGGCCCACCGGTCCCAGAGCACGCCCCGAGGGCTCGGGCGGCGCAACCAGGATGGGGGGGGGGCACCGTCGGGTCCTTCGACCTGGTGCGCCGGCCTCTTGGGCCGCCGAGGGCGAGGCTTTTGTTTGCAATTTTCCTCAGCAGTGCACGCATTCGGGTCCCTTGGAGTCCAGCATCGGAGGTGCCACATGTCTTTGGGGTCGGTGTGGGCCATTGTGCGGCCGGGAGGAGGGCGGAGCATTGGGGCCTTCACGGTGTGGGACAGCGGCCGGGTGGAGCGGTGCCGATGCAGGCAGCGTAGGTTTCCGTCGGAGGGAACTGCTGGGACAATTTGTCGTGGGGAATCGTGTGGGTTGCTTCGGGGGCATGTCGATCCACAGACGGGACATCGCGGGACAGCCCGCTCTCGTTCCTTGTGTTGGGGTTCGTCGAGAGAGGTGTTCCCCCCATGTTTGGTCAGCGGGGGGACGAGTGGGGCCTGTCGTTTTTCCTGCCCCTCAAAAAAAAAAAAAAAAAATGGAATCGAAGGCAACAAAAGTTAGGGGAGGGAGAGCATGCCGGCTCCGGAAGGTGCTGCCCCCCCTCCCCCCACTTGGCGGCGGATAGTAGAAAGACTACGGGGCACTCCATGAAGTTAGCGGGGGACACATTTAGAACTAATCGGAGAAAGTCTTTTACTCAACGCACAATTAGACCCTGGAGTTTGTTGCCAGAGTATGCGGTTAGTGCAGTTAGTATGGTTGTGTTCCTGGAGGAGAAGTCCATTACCTGCTATTGAGTTCACCTAGAGAATAGCCACTGCCATTAGCAATGGTTACATGGAATGGACTTAGTTTTTGGGTACTTGCCAGGTTCTTATGGCTCGGATCGGCCATTGGTCACCCGGAGTACTTTAAGCATGGCTGAGTGGTTTAAGGCGCTAGATTAAAGTTTCTAGTCTCTTTGGAGGCATGGGTTCATATCCCAGTGCTGCCATTGTCCGTCTTTCTTCCCTGGCCATGCGGCTTCTATGCTTCCAGGTGGGATGGATGGGCTTTTGTGCTAGCCTAGTTTCCCTTACCAAAAAGTTGCATGTTACTACACACTTTGTGCTGCTGCACAGCTTGTGGAATGCAAGACCCGGAAGATCCCCGTTTGGAGGAGCGGATCACGGGAGAAGAGGGAGATCAGCCCCCACGTAAAAAGCAAGAGATGCCCCGTTCCGGGGTCGGGAAAGCGTGGTGTGAAGAACGGGGACCATGCAGCCCCACCACGGACCAGAGACCGCGATAGTGCTGTGAGAGTATGCAGGTGGGTGTGAGTGGATGAGCTATGAGGCCAGGAAGGTGCAGCTTCTGGTGGGGAAACAGTTCCCCTCTTCGGAATTTAGCTATGCAAGCAGGTGGTGGAGTTCTACTAACAGGATTACCTACCCCCACCCCCCCAAGTGGAAAGCAGTTACTGTAGAATGCAGGATTAGGCATCCGTGTGCGGCAGATGGTTTCAGCATGCAGGGGCGTGCTGTAATGCTCGTGGGGAGGGATGGCCCTGGCGGCCTCTCCTCGATATGATATGGGGTTCATGGTGGGGGATCTGCCCCCCAGGAGGGAAGTTGGATTGGTCTCGGCACAGTGTGCACTATGGCGATAAAAAAAAAAAAAAAAAAAATGGAGGAGAATAATGGCGAACGGGGCGTATGTAATGCTTCCTCCATAGCGCGCCAGGGTGAGCCCCGACTTGAATACAGTACATTTCTGGTCGCCGATTCTCCAGGAATGTACAGTTGCAAAAAAAAAAAAAAAAAAAAAATCAGAGAAGAGCAACAAATAGGAAGGAGAACAGATACCCTAGGAGAAAAGATTATAAGAGGTTAAGGTTGTTCTGCTTGAAATTGCTACAGGGTGGAGTTGTTTGAAGTCACGGGAGGAATAGATCGGGCGGACGTGAGTCTGTTATTTACGTGTGCAGATAATGGAAGACGTTCTTTGACGTTGATGAGTAGCGCATTTAAAACCAATTAGACAAGTGATTGGCACTCGACTTGCATTTGCTGAAGCTTTTGCCAGAGGCGGTGGCTGGTGCGGTTACGGTAGCTGGGTTCCGCGGGGATTCGGATGTGTTCTCCGAGGAGAAATCCATTGATTAGCTATTAATCGGGTTTATTTGGAATTGCTACTGCGGGTAAGCACTTCCGTGTCATCGACTTTTCTTAGTGTTCGGGTGGTTGCTGAGTGCTGGCCACCTGTGTGGCCGCTGTCTGAAACAGGATGCTGGGTCTCATGGATCCTCACTATGAATCTGCATGGCAATGTAGGTTATTAATTATATGAAATAATCCTTGCACTGGGCTGTATTCATGTTCGATGCTGCTCCTCCAAGGGGAGGAGCTCACAATTTTGCGGAATTCTTGAATGGGACCACCCGCTAGATTGGAGTATCGAGACACCCACAGACAGCGCCTTTTAGACTCGAAACAGAATCGCCAGAGATGGTAGTAAGGAGTTGACTTGCCCGGCATGGATGCAGTCCTTCAGATACGGTAATTTCAATCTTTGAGTTGCTGAGCCACAAGGCAAGACTATAAGTAGTTAGTAGATAGGGTATGCGGGACAGATAATCAACGGTCGACTAAACACTCACAATTGTATATATCTGTAAGGTTGTCTTATACAGCAGGGAGTTTTCAGTATTCCAGAGACGCAGTCGAATACTGTTTCATATAGGCAGTCTGAATTACAACTCATAATGGCCTCAGGACTCATATAGCGGCGTCGGGGTTAGATTCTGGAATAGAAAGGAGCATCGAAGGGTTAGAAACGTAGGCCTAGTGGAGTGAGTGACAGTTCCTATACGCACGCAGCTATATTTAACCCATGACCTCCGATAATGTCTCGATTTATTTATCTCTGACGAGGATAAGAAGATCTGAGTTCACAGATGGAATTTGAAATAATCCTTTATTCGGTGAGGCGATCAGCAGAAGTATCGTGATTACCTCTCTTATAATTTGTCAACACTCTGGATCCAGGGAGTTTGGAAGCACCTGGAGGACAGGCAAACTTGAGAGTTCGGAAGCACATAGAGGGCATGCAAACTAGATTGCAGGGGGCCCAAAGAGGAGACAATTACGATCAGTCAATGAACGAAAGATCAAGGCTCGCACACTCCATCGGAAACCACTATAATCCAATAAGGGTTTCATTGTTCGCAAGACCACCCGGGTATAATCTCCTTCTCTGAACTTAACAGATAAGTTTTAAAGTTTACATAGCAATCAATAGTAATCCCCAGATCTTTCAAGGAGTACGGAAGTAATAATGGGGTACGGCTCGATAATACTACGGGTTTGTTAGTACTTGTAATATTACCTCCTAATTGTCTATCAAGAAGAATAATTTCTGTCTTCTCCATATGTAAGGATAACTTCATAGAGCATAGTAATTGATTAATGGTTCTAAAGAAAACACGTATTTAAAGGTTTGCTCAGAGTGCCCCCGAACAGCATCAGCATTGATATTGAAGTTTAAACCTAAGCCTGCGGACACAATGGCTTATATTGTAAGGAGTCTTAGCGATTAGGAACAAGGGCACCCATGGAGCACTTACCAATACCAATCACTATCTGCAACAGAACTCACGGGGTCAACGTCCGCGCTCGCCATTACGCAGGAACGTAGGCCCACGACGAGCAAGTACCGGACCCCGTCCAGCAAGCTGGAATCAAAAAGAGCGAGAACGGAGCCCCCGAGGAACGATTCTCCATGTAAGCTTAGGGAGGCAGAGGAAAGTGGGGAATTGCACCCAAAGAGATAGGATTTGACTCCTTGCTAACTGGAGCGTAGTAGCAATCAAGGAGGAGAAGCAGTGGGAGGACGCTGCAGCCGCAAGCCATCCATCAGGCCCAAAGGGAGTGGCCACGGCGGACAAGAGGGTGGAGTGAGGCAGAAAAACTGGCACGAACGCAATAACTTCGAGTGGGCTCGCACAGGCAGATGCCCCAGGGAATACGACGGAAAGCAATACAAAAAAAAAAAAAAAAATTTTTCCAGGCTTTCACTGACGGGGCACCTCAGGCGACCGAGGGAGTGTGGGTGATGGAGCGGTTACGGCGGCGGGGAGCCATGACGCCGGCTGACGAGCGGGGCCACGCCCAAGTCCACACCCCAGCAAGACAGTTGTCGATAGACCCGGCAGTGGAGAGCGGGTCAACATGATAAGCTAGTAGGGTGACCCTGCGAGAGATGATGAAGAGCGGAGGTACCCACAGAGGGAGAGGCCAGATGGCGAAGGCAACATAGTAACTCGAGCTGACGGCATTACAAAGTGACATGAGTGCAGGAACCCGAAGACCCATTCCCTAGAGGGTAGGCCCTTGAGGTGCACATTTAGGAACAATAGGCACCCCCCCCCCAAGGAGTGGGCATACTGAGTGGTTAAAAAAACAAAAAAAAAACAAAAAAAAAAAAACAAAACAAAACAAAAAAACCCCGGAGGGTTGGTAGACGCAGAAGAGACACGGGGAGCGGGTTCCTAGGCGTTATGCTATCCGCGAAGTACCAAGTAAGGCTTCAGTAGGTATTCCAGTAGGTATGCCAAGCAGGGGGAGAGCGAGTGCCCGGGCTCTCTGATACCAGCGAAGTACCACACCAGGCGGGAGGAGGTCTCCAAAATGGGTGACCGAGAAGCGGTAAGTGGTAATGAGACTTAATCCGGTCTACCCGGTAGCATGGATAGCGAGCGCCAAATTTGGTGACAGTAGCCACCGGGGCCACTAGGAAGTTCCCATCAGGATTTAACGCATGCACAGCCTTATTACGATGGTCCCAATAGGCCGAGGGTGGGTAGACATGGTTTGTTGTTAATTGGTATTGTCAGATACCAGTGTTTGCACTTGACAAAGTACATAACCAACAAAAGAATAATTATTTCTTCCAGATACTCCAGGCATTAAGTGCTTAGATTGGTCCTGAAAATGGTGCTTACCACGACTACGGCGCCCCAGAGACTTGGGGTTGCCGCACAGGTAATAGCAATAATGATATATCTGAGATAAGAACGTCCAACACAGGTAATAATAATAAGCATACTTCGACTAAGTATACGTAGTAAAGGACTCACACAGCCATGCGGACAAGGGTTCGATAGTTGCCAGGGGGAGGCAATATTCAAGGATTGGTCAAAGTTTACCAATGTGAGACAATAGCGAAGGACCTGAACCGCAAGGATGGAAACATATTTAATCAGGCTCATCGGGATGCCATTGGTGGCAGTGCATGTTACAATCTTCTATGGGATTCCAGGCCGCAGCATTATTTAGGAAGTGGGGGACACGAGGCAAGGGTTCACCCTACCTCGTGTTTTGGCGGTTACCCGGGCCGGTAGGGCATATTGCAAGTAGGGATGTGAATCGTTTTAGGACGATTAAAATTATCGTCCGATAATTTTAATATCGTCTTAAACCGTTATGGAACACAATACAATACAGATTCTAACGATTTATCGTTATAAATCGTTAGAATCGTGAGCCGGCACACTAAAACCCCCTAAAACCCACCCCCGACCCTTTAAATTAAATCCCCCACCCTCCCGAACCCCCCCCAAATAACTTAAATAACCTGCGGGTCCAGCGGCGGTCCGGAACAGCAGCGGTCCGGAACGGGCTCCTGCTCCTGCATCTTGTCGTCTTCGGCCGGCGCCATTTTCCAAAATGGCGCCGAAAATGGCGGCGGCCATAGACGAAAAAGATTGGACGGCAGGAGGTCCTTCCGGACCCCCGCTGGACTTTTGGCAAGTCTCGTGGGGGTCAGGAGGCCCCCCACAAGCTGGCCAAAAGTTCCTGGAGGTCCAGCGGGGGTCAGGGAGCGATTTCCCGCCGCGAATCGTTTTCGTACGGAAAATGGCGCCGGCAGGAGATCGACTGCAGGAGGTCGTTCAGCGAGGGTTCCGGCGCCTCGCTGAACGACCTCCTGCAGTCGATCTCCTGCCGGCGCCATTTTCCGTACGAAAACGATTTGCGGCGGGAAATCGCTCCCTGACCCCCGCTGGACCTCCAGGAACTTTTGGCCAGCTTGTGGGGGGCCTCCTGACCCCCACGAGACTTGCCAAAAGTCCAGCGGGGGTCCGGAAGGACCTCCTGCCGTCCAATCTTTTTCATCTATGGCCGCCGCCATTTTTCGGCGCCATTTTGGAAAATGGCGCCGGCCGAAGACGACAAGATGCAGGAGCAGGAGCCCGTTCCGGACCGCTGCCGTTCCGGACCGCCGCTGGACCCGCAGGTTATTTAAGTTATTTGGGGGTGGGGGATTTAATTTAAAGGGTCGGGGGTGGGTTTTAGGGGGTTTTAATGTGCCGGTTTTTCGATTTTTCGATTTTTCGATTTTTTAACGATTTCACGATTTTTCACGATATTTTACCCCCCCAAACGGCAACAATACGATTCCCTCCCCCTCCCAGCCGAAATCGATCGTTAAGACGATCGAGGACACGATTCACATCCCTAATTGCAAGTGATGCCGGTGACATCACAGGACGGCGTGGTAGCCGGTCAGCACCTTGGGCGGCGAAAACAGTTGTGGCACGGAACGTGCCGATGGTCGGGGGCCCCTGGCTGGTGGACAAGGCGGGGGGCCCACGGAGCAAGACTGCCTTGCTTGGAACCTACGGCGGGCAGCGGTGGAGACATCACACCGGCTCGGGTACCCAGGGAAAGTTTTATTGATCTGTTAAAATAAAAGCTGCGGCCTTATTATACCAAAGACAGCTCTCCGTGTGGTTAATGAGTGAAAAAGTGAATGTTGACAGGATTAAGGGATTAAAGTAACAAAGGTGGGGACGACGGACCCGGGGGAAAAGTGGCGGCTGCTAGAGTTATAAAAATATATAAAATAATGTGAGGCAAATCTAGTTAGTACTAAATGGAGAGCTGTTTTTAGTGTAGCCCCTTATCTTAGGAATACTCTTCCAAAGTCATATTTTAGTTTGGATTTTCAGTTGTATAGGAAATAGGTCAAGGTTTGATCGTTTGACCAGACATTTTAATATGATTTGTTTAAAGTTTCAGTTTTAACAATGGTGAATATCTTATGTGCTTATTTAATGTTTTCTTTTATTTTTTTCTAGTTGGTGGGTTCACTTTTGTCTTTATTTGGTTTCATTTTTATGTGTTAATTCTTTGCTTGATTAAATTTTCAGCATTTTGGATGGTCTAATATGTATAATATTTATTTTTGCTTTATGTATTTTTATGTTTTTATAGAATTGTATATTATGTTCCTTTGCTATGTATACTACTTTCAATGCCTATAAATTAGTGGTTTATAAATAAAACTGAATTCAATTGGATTATTTATATTTTACCTTTATGGATAATTCAAAGTAAAGAACAACAATAAAAAAGTAAGTGCTGGGGGGCGGATCCAAGATGGCCGCATGGCAGCTAAGCTCGGCATTTTGAGCTCTGTGGGTGATTTGAAATAAAACCTTTTCTTGCTAAAAATTTTCCTGATGGAAAGAAAGCAGAAACTGAGGGGGTAACCATTAGGGGTGTGCATTCGTTTTGAACTTAAATGGAAAACACAACTTTTTTTTTTTTAACTTAAAAAAGTGATGAGGCGTAAACGATCGGATTTCCAACTTATTCAACATAGCTATGTTGAATACGTTGGAAATCGCGATTGTTGATCTAAATAAAAATTTAAACCCCTCACCCTCCTTAATCCCCCCCCCCAAGACTTACCAAAACTCCTCAAGCTGGCCAAAAGTTCCGTGAGGGTCTGGGAGCGGACGCGTGGGGAATCACGAGACATCCGCGTCACTCCGACGTGATGCCGACATCACGTGGTCCATCGCGGTTCCGCTCCCGGACCCCTCGTTGGGCCCAAAAGGCACTTTTGGCCAGCTTGGGGGGGCCTCCTGACCCCCCCAAGCTGGCCAAAAGTGCCTTTTGGGCCCAACGAGGGGTCCGGGAGCGAACCCGAGGGGAATCACGTGACGCCGCGTCACTCCGACGTGGTGCCGACGTCACGTGATTCCCCTCGGGTCCGCTCCCGGAACCCTCGTTGGGCCCAAAAGGAACTTTTGGCCAGCTTGGGGGGGCCTCCTGACCCCCCCAAGCTGGCGCACTAACGGGAGTTAGTGCGCACTAACTGAAAATGATACAAATTGACACTTTCCAGGTCAGTAAAGGTCAGTTAGGAATGAATATGTGTTCCTATTGGCTGGCTGCCCTCTTATCTATTGATGTTAACCAGGTTCCCACTGAGGTGATGGTTGGGGGGATGGGAAATGGAAATGGAAACTCAGGAACACTAACAGAAAATGATACAAATTATTGACACTATCCAGGTCAGTAAAGGTCAGTTAGGAATGAATATGTATTCCTATTGGCTGGCTGCCCTCTTATCTATTGATGTTACCAAGGTTCCAACTGAGGTGATGGTTGGGGGGATGGGAAATGGAAACTGTTTGTAGTTGACAAAAAAAGTAATGTGATCAGTCAATATGACTAGAATCTGTGCCCTATTCCTGATACCAGGGGTGTTGTGATCTTCCTGCACTCAGTGCCCTATCCCTGATACCAGTCTGAGACAGCTCCCTCCCTGCATTACTAGTGAGAGGCTGGCTTCACAGACAGGGGGGAGCTGCCTGACCCTCACTCCTGACTTCCCCCATGTCCCAGCCAGTGAATGGTGTGTGGGTGAGGGGGGGGGGGAGGATGGTGAAGTCTGAGACAGCTCCCTCCCTGCATTACTAGTGAGAGGCTGGCTTCACAGACAGGGGGGAGTTGCCTGACCCTCACTCCTGACTTCCCCCATGTCCCAGCCAGTGAATGGTGTGTGGGTGAGGGGGGGGGGAGGATGGTGAAGTCTGAGACAGCTCCCTCCCTGCATTACTAGTGAGAGGCTGGCTTCACAGACAGGGGGGAGCTGCCTGACCCTCACTCCTCCGGGGTATTGTGATCTTCCTGCACACAGTGCCCTATCCCTGATACCAGGGGTGTTGTGATCTTCCTGCACACAGTGCCTTATTCCTGATACCAGGAGTGTTGTGATCTTCCTGCATGCAGTGCCCTATCCCTGATACCAGGATGTGTGCAAGAAGATCACAACACCCCCGGTATCAGGAATAGGGCACTGTGTGCAGGAAGATCACAACACCCCCAGTATCAGGAATAGGGCACTGTGTGCAGGAAGATCACAACACCCCTGGTATTAGGGATAGGGCGCTGTGTGCAGGAAGATCACAACACTCCTGGTATTAATAGGGATAGGGCACTGTGTACATGAAGATCACAACACCCCTGGTGGCCAGGGTTAGGGCACTGTGTGCAGGAAGATCACAACACTCCTGGTATTAATAGGGATAGGGCACTGTGTGCAGGAAGATCACAACACCCCTGGTGCCAGGGTTAGGGCACTGTGTGCAGGAAGATCACAACACTCCTGGTATTAATAGGGATAGGGCACTGTGTGCAGGAAGATCACAATACCCCTGGTATCAGGGTTAGGGCACAAGTTCTAGTCACATTGACTGATCACATTACTTGTTTTGTCAAGCTACCAACTGTTTCCATTTCCCATCCCCCATATACTGTCAGTGGGAACCTTGGTAACATGAATAAATAAGAGGGCAGCCAATAGGAATACATATTCATTCCTAAACTGACCTTAACTGACCTGAAAAGTGTCAAATTGTATCATTTTCAGTTAGTGCGCACTAACTCCCGTTAGTGCGCACTAATCGGAAAAAACGATTTTTAACGATTTTTTAACTAAAAAATCGTGCCTAACACAATTTTCTTGCCCTGCCACACGATTTCTATCATTAAGACGATATGGAAAACGATTCACATCCCTAGTAACTATATTGCAACATTTACAGCCTATAAATACCAAGGTAAATGAGCTGGAGGAAAAAGTTACAGATATGATGCAGACTAATATAAATCTGGAACAGCAAATAATAATATCTAATTGAGAACAGATTAATGGACTCCAACAGGTCCAAACTACAATGATAAAGGAAAGAAGGTATATGGTTTTCAAGATGGAGAATATGGAAAATGTGTTAAAAAGCAGGAACTTGAGGTTTATTAATTTTCCCCAAGTTCCCTTGAATTCTCCCAGAGAGACATTTAAAAAAAATCTCCTTGAAGTAATACAAATTGAGGAATCAATTCTTCCGCCTGTTTCAAAGATTTTCTATTTGCCACAAGTAAGGAGACCAGTGCAACACAGTGAGGCAGCAACATCTGTAATCCCAGCTGGTGAATTGCCATTAAACATCTCAGCAATACTGGAGACATCAGATACAGAAGTGGCAACTCCTGCAACATTAATTGTGACTCTTGCTCTAGAGCCGGATAGAGAGTGGCTCTTAAAACTGTGTCTTAGACACAGAAATGCTGTATTTTTGGGCTGTTAAGTAAAAGTGTACCCAGATGTTTCTAGGGACACTCAAAAAAGAAGGAAAGCTTTTCTTCTTTTGAGACCACAAGTGTTGTCGATTGGGGGGGGGGGGGATTGTCTTTTCCTTAAATTCCCATGCAAATGCTTGGTGAAGACTGCTAATAATTCGTATATTTTCTTTGATCCCCCCAACTGACACAATTTCTAATTGGGGAAAACCCCAGTGACACCTGTAGGTACCAGTTTGGATGCATTAAGTTCCTCATAAAGTAAATTAGTTCTCTGTAAGCTACTATGGATTTACCCTTTTGTTTAAAATATCTCCTTGGTTTGTGTTTATCAACCCCCCAATATTTGTGGACTTTATTCAGAGAAAAGGATGTGTATTTCCTTAAAATTTTGGTTTTGATATACGAGTATGAATGTAACCTCTGTTTTTTCTCTTCCTAGATGTTTATCTTGTATTTTTGTAAAAATGCATAAAGATTAAAAAAAAAAATTAAGTGCTAATTCAATGAATATAGGCATAATAATACAATTAATAATATAGCACATAAGTATCAAAACAATATCAACAAAATTAAAACATTGGGAATATAGTAGGGATGTGAATCATTTTTTGACGATTTAAAATATCGTCCGATATATTTTAAATCGTCAAAAATCATTAGGGCCACGATACAATACCAATTCCCCCGATTTATCGTCAAAAAATCGTAAATCGGGGGAAGGGGGAGGGCAGGAAAACCGGCACACTAAAACCCCCTAAAACCCACCCCTGACCCTTTAAATTAAATCCCCCACCCTCCCGAACCCCCCCCCCCCCAAATGCTTTAAATTACCTGGGGATCCAGCGGCGGTCCGGAACGGCGGCGGTCCGGAATGGCCCCCTCAATTGCATCGTGTTGTCTTCAGCCGGCGCCATTTTCCAAAATGGCGGCGCAAAATGGCGGCGGCCATAGACCAACACGATTCGACTGCAGGAGGTCGTTCTGGACCCCCGCTGGACTTTTGGCGAGTCTTGTGGGGGTCAGGAGGCCCCCCCAAGCTGGCCAAAAGTTCCTGGGGGTCCAGCGGGGGTCCGGGAGCGATTTCCTGCCACGAATCGTTTTCCGTACGAAAAATGGCGCCGGCAGGAGATCGACTGCAGGAGGTCGTTCAGCGGCGGTCCGGAACCCCCGCTGAATGACCTCCTGCAGTCGATCTCCTGCCGGCGCCATTTTCCGTACGGAAAACGATTCGCGGCAGGAAATCGCTCCCGGACCCCTGCTGGACCCCCAGGAACTTTTGGCCAGCTTGGGGGGGCATCCTGACCCCCACAAGACTCGCCAAAAGTCCAGCGGGGGTCCAGAATGACCTCCTGCAGTCGAATCGTGTTGGTCTATGGCCGCCGCCATTTTGCGCCGCCATTTTGGAAAATGGCGCCGGCTGAAAACAACACGATTCAATTGAGGGGGCCGTTACGGACCGCCGCCGTTCCGGACCGCCGCTGGATCCCCAGGTAATTTAAAGCACAGATGCAGCTTTGATTTCCTTAAGAGAAGCGGGACACGGGAGTTGGATAAACCTGTCTTACACAAACAGTGCAGTTAGCCACCTTTGGGCAAACTCAGCTTGAGCTAAGGTAATGAAATATATTAGGGAAAAAATTAAGTAGAGCAAGAAATAAGACCGCCGCCATTCCGGACCGCCGCTGGATCCCCAGGTAATTTAAAGCATTTGGGGGGGGGGGGTTTGGGAGGGTGGGGGATTTAATTTAAAGGGTCGGGGTGGGTTTTAGTGTGCCGGCTCACGATTTTAACGATTTTCACGATACTTTACACACCCAAACGGCAACAATACGATTCCCTCCCCCTCCCAGCCGAAATCGATCGTTAAGACGATCGAGGACACGATTCACATCTCTAGAATATAGTACTACATATTCTGGCTTTTTCTATTTGTATTTTAGTTATTCAGGAGATGCAAACCAAGCTTTTAAAGTTCACTAATTATGATCCATAAACATCCCTTTATTAATGACCAATGATTCAGTTTAGTTGTTGTAATCCCACCCATTGATTCATGAATTGTGATTCATGGATCATTGCATCTGAAAAAATGGATGAATAAATATGTTAAAATTTACTTATGTTTGTGTACTCAGAATCAAGTACTTGTTCAAAATGGAGGAATATGTGATGACCCCCTTCTAGAAATGAGAGTTACCAACTACAACAGAAAATTTCTGAATTTTAATAAACAGGAAAACCTACATTAGGATGATAGAGTTCACTTCCAGGTTCTACATCAGAAACTTACTGAATTTAATTCCAGCAGAGGATGTTCTTGTCACAACGGTGTAACAAAAATACAAACTAGGTGTTCTTTTTCAATGTCAATGTAGATTCATCTATTACAATCAAGGGTATGGGTTTGTATAGGTTTATTACCACAATCATTAACGTAGGGATTTTTTAAGGTTCAACAAAAAGAAGGGTCTACATTCCATGTTTTACCACTTTTTAATGGGCACATAAATTTGACTTTGCTGAAGTTATAAACTAATCAAAGCTAGTTCCACTCTAGACAGGGTATAATTCCATCCTCCAGAAAGAGAGAAAAAGGATTACCAAGTAACTTTTATTTCATTGACATCTTAATTTGTCAGAAGCACACATATCTACATAAAAGGGATCTTCTTGAGGTTTTCATGCTAGAAACTGTAAAGGCAAACTTAGGGCCTCATTTTCTAAAGTATCGCAGGCCTGCAATACTTTAGAATATTGCACTAATGGGGGGCGGGGGTCGAAACGGGGGGGGGGAAGCGGTCCTGCACTAGCCGGCAGCGATCGCACCGCCGCGGTTTGATCGCTGCCATTTTCGCACCCAATAGCGCCACCATAGAAGGTGTAGTTATTGGGCGCGAAGTAGGACGCGAAAAGGCCCTTACCTTTTCGCCGTCTGCGGCGTCTTCGTGGAGTCGGCCCCGGTGATGCCCCAACTCCTCCTCTTCCAGGGCCAACTCCACCCTGATTTAGGTAGCACAGGTGTGCGCTACCTTTGCAAGCTATCACAGGCTTGCGCTGTTAGCGCAAGCCTGCGATAGCCTTGGAAAATAAGGCCCTTAGCTGTTATTTTGAAGATTCATTGGATCCTAGGACATGGCCTTGAAACTATAATGATCTTTATACATTTTGCTTTTTTGATACATTAGGAAACTTTGCTATCCTGTTCTGGCATTTGTGTTTCAGTGATGCTCAAGTATAACAATCATATCACATTATAAGACTTGTTTTATGGAAGGCCTGAAAGATATATTGTATGATGAGCATCTGAATTAAAATGATTTGATAGGAACTCTCCTCCATGGTTCTAGGACATCCCCAGCAAATTAATATTTGGTTCCTTGAACCAGTCATAACTGGCACAATATGGGATATATCAATAAGGACTTTACACATTATTTATAAAAGGAACTTGCATGAAAATGAACTGTGGGCTAAGTAATGCTATATCATGTTTACAAGAGGGGAATGCAAAAGAAGGGTCAAGTTGATATTTCCAGAGCAGAAACATTTTGTCTCAACATTCCCTTTTCTATTTCGTTATTGCTAAATATGTGTTATAGTTTAGAAACTGCAATTGAGAAATGTATACATTTATTTATTTATACAAATTTATAGCCCACTGATCCACAAATCTCAGCAGATTACAAAGGTACCTACAAAAATAAAACATAGACCAAAACAGCATACATACATAATACAAAATACAAAATGCAACAAAACAAAGAAAAACTGCTATTCACAATAGTCTGCTGAACTTCCATTAGAGGCATCAATCAGAGAAAGCCATGGAGAACAAATGAGTTTTAAGAAGTTTTCTAATCAGAGCAGATAATTTACAGCCCTCAGCTCTTTAGTCAATACATTCCAGAGGGAAGGGCCTGAAATCCTAAACATTCATATTTTTTCTATATTTGAATGGAAAAATAACTAATATTCATGTCTTCACATTCTTCAAGCCAGTCCACAATATTTTGTTTATGAGGATGTGGGATCAAATACTAGATTGAAAGCAAAGGACCATATTTATGAAGCATTTTTTTCCCCATAGACACAATAGGAGAAAAGCTTTGGGCCTGTTTGCTAAAACTTTTCTCCCATTCCGTGTCTATGGGACAAAATGCTTTATAAATAAGGAAGAAACTGTGGGCAGAGATCTTATTAATACTTTTACTTGTTGAAATGACCACAGGAGAGAGTATCTTTTATTTCCCCCTCCCATAATATTCTGACAGATCTACATGAAGAGTCCCCGATGCCTAATAATGGAATGTTGTTTGGAAGACAGAGAAAGCTGTGTCCCAACTGAATGTTCAAATGAAAAAGATTTCTGAGGACTCTAAACAATAATATTTGGCATCAGCTGAGAAAGTTGTATCTGAATTAAGATCTAATTTAATTTCTGAGCATGCTTTAAAATCTGTATATGTAAAAGATACCTTGATTATCAACAATCGTTTGGAGAACATGGAGATTGCTCAGATGGGGAAAATCTCCGTTTTTTTAAACTTTCCAATGACATGTTTATTGTCACCATATGAGATGTTTAAAAAATACTTATGTGAGGTATTGGGCTATGCTAGTGATAATATTCCATTAGTATCCAACATTTATTACTTTCCAAAAAAAAGAAGTTGTTAATGAACTGGAATGTGATATGGATTGTTTATCGATTAATGAACCTAATCTTACTACTTTTCTTGAGTCTTCCTTGGATATTATTGCATTGAGAGCCACCCTATAGCTTAGAGAGGGAGGATATTGTTTTTCATAAATATTTTGCATGTAAGCATTTAGTGTTTTGTGGAGAGAAAATCCAAATATTTCCAAGTGTGTCAATAATAACTCAATAAAGAAGGAAACAAATTCTGGAGTTAAAGCAGAGGGTAATATCTATTGGAGCCACATTTTTTCTTAAATTCCCTTGCAAATGTATGATTTCGTATCAAAAGAATAATTTTGTTTTCTCTGACCCATCGCATCTTGAAACTTTTCTGAGTGATAAGGAAGTCAGCAAGGTTGACAATATTGATGTATGATGTTAGTGAGGAATTGGAACATACAAATATAATATTGCCTTTTTCTATCTATAACTGTATAATTTAATTTGCTTAGAATGAGTGTCCTCCTTTTATGTGGGCTGGGAAATATGATGTTTCAGTAGTTTTCTTCTTGAATTTTCTCTATTATAGTGTAACAGCACATTTTGTTCTTGTATAGATCTTTAGGGGCAGATTTTTAATCTTACGTGCGCGGGGTACATTTGTGCACGCTACCCGGCACGCACAGATGTACACCCTATTTTATAACATGTGTGCGCTGTATGGGACACAATTGTCCCATACAGTATCAGATTTAAAATTTTTTGTGATTGAGATGGTCACACTGCCAGTGCAGGGTGGCAATCTCACAACCCTCCTGATTAGATGTGAACAGAAACGGATTTATACCCTCAACACCATCTTTCAATATGGTTTAAATGTGGAATTGGAATGGAGTTATTTTATCTAATGGTGATGACGTCAGTGTTGTTTGCTGCAGTGTGATTGATTAATTCTGTACCCTGTGACCATTCAGATGGAGGTTCACGCCAAAACAATTGCCTTTAAATGTCAGCTTTGATGCAGCTCTGATGCACTCCACAATACATGTAAGACCTATGATGACAACAGGTATGTTTTACATCTGTTTACTAATAGTTAATAGGGGAAGTGGTGGTTAGTTTTGTATCAAACAGTCGTTGCTTTTGGACTCGTTTGGTTATTTTGGTCTATTTGTACCTGTGTTTGCATTACAGATGCTTGTGTGTTAAAAGTACCCCCCTGAGCAGCCGGACTGGCAAAACACGGTCCGTGTTGGGGGATTTTGTCGGGAAATTTTCGTTGTACTAAAAGGAGCAGCCGTTGTTTGAAAAGAAAATAAAGACTATATATAAATCAGACCAAAAAGTTTTTTCTGCACTTATATCTTTCATATTACTGCTGTTGAGTAGAGATGTGAATCGGAACCGGTATCGGTTCCGATTCACATCGTGAAATTTTTATCTTGCGATCCAATTGGGTTTTTTTTTTATCGGCTGCACCCGAGCTGATAACCAAAAAATACAGCCGACTCTTTAAAATGAATTTGTTAGTATCCTCCCACCCTCTGGACACCCCCCCCCCCAAATTTGTAAATACTTGGTGGTCTAGTGGGGGTCCCGGGAGCATTCTCCCGCGCTCGGGCCGTCGGCTGCCAGTAAACAAAATGGCGCCGATGGCCCTTTGCCCTTAGCATGTGACAGGGTATCCGTGCCATTGGCCGGTCCCTGTCACATGGTAGGAGCAATGGATGGCCGGCGCCATCTTTAAAAATGGCACAGGCCATCCAGTGCACCTACCATGTGACAGGGGCCGACCAATGGCACCGATAGCCCCTGTCACATGGTAAGAGCAAAGGGACATTGGCGCCATTTTGATTAGTGGCAGCCGACAGCCCGAGCATGGGAGAATGCTCCCGGGACCCCCGCTGGACCACCAGGTATTTAAAATTTTTTTTGGGGGGTCCGGATGGTGGGGGGATACTAACAAACTCATTTTAAAGGGTCAGGTTGTGTTTTTAGGTTGTGTCCTTTCTTCCCGCCCCCCCCCCCCATAACGATAAGAAACCCACTAAATTAATTGTGGGGTTTCCTATCACTATCGGGGACACCCCCCCCCCCCCCCCCGATATCTGACGATATTTAAAATATCGGACGATATTTTCAATCATCAGATAAACGATTCACATCCCTACTGTTGAGTGCAGACTCGCTCCATCTTTTGTGTGGTGAGATATAACTAGTGAAATGTTCACTATAGCCCTCTGCCTTAGCCAGCTGTGCAACTATAGCACTGGTTTTTACAGGATGGGGATAATATGCCTACTAAATATAGTCCTGAGGGGGTTTTATAAGTGCGGACTAAAAGGTATAGCAAACTCTTAAAGACCATGTTCTCTACTATCTGTAGGGATTGGTCATCTAGTCCAAACATTTCCCTGATGCTGCTTCTTACTATTTTGGATGCCTCTTGCCCTGGGTCAGTGCTGTGGAGTATCACCCCATTTCTTCTATGAAGGTTTGCCACTATAGATGCATGGCAAGGGCATGCTGGCCTATCCTTAACTGCTGGAAGGGGCTGTGCAATCAGCTTGGAGAAAAGTCTTCCCATTTTCAACCCCCTTATCTCTGTCTTTTACTTTAAATTGCAGAAAGGGTCCCCAGGTTAGTAATGCCACCTTTCCCTGATGCCAAAGATAGCATGTTCTGTTTCTGTAGGTGATGCTGCATACCAGCGTTTCTCTGATACCCCATTTGATTCTCTCTACTAATGAGCTTACCGCAAAGAATACATTGAACATTATGTAAGACTTCCCTCACTTTAAAGGGCATCCAGATCAGGGATGTCTTCTGCAATCTTCTATATATATCCTTGGGGCTGATGCTGGCACTGGAGTTGAGATTGAAGGTAGATCCTGCAGAAAAATGCCATGAGCATCACTCATGCCTTCTCTTCCTGGGGGTTGCTCTCAACACAGTCAGTATCTCCCCCATCACAGCATTGGAGTCTAAGATGCTACTCACTAATCCACCCAACTTTTTTTAAGCTACTAGCTTTTCAATTTCAGATTCAGAGAATACAAATCAAAAAAGCTCCAAAAGGGCAAAGGCTGGTCAGTGCAATTTTGAAAAATGATGTTGACCGACCAGAGTTTAATGGGTATTCCTGGCTGCCACTGCATTACCAGTGTACCTTTATAAGATAAGGAGGGTCCGGGGGTAGGGGGGTGGGGGTGTAGATCCTGAGTTTTTGTTAAAATAATGTGGCCTGCATTTTTTGAGGCAAGCTACATTATTTTATTAGCATCTGCATTATCTGCTTTGCAAATATTTGAACATTTTATGCATGAAAATGCATGCAAGGCAGCTAATTTCAATAAAGGGTGGATTTTTTCTTAAAATATTGCACATTATTGTGAATATCACGTGATATTGTCATGATCATCAATTACTGCATTATAAACAGAATTTCACGCACAACAAATGATGTTTATCGCATGTTAATCACTTATAACAGCTTAACAAATGTACTTATAAGTTTGGAATTAGCAGGAGAAATAGTGGGATTTGAAAATACTGCTACACTAAGTGGACCTGAGTAGCCAGATGTGTTATCTAGCTAAATATGGCCCAGCTAACTCGGGGATAGGGCAGGGAATTCTGAGGCGGAATCAGTCATCTGGTTAGTTAGCCAGATAATTGGAGATTGTCAACAATTATCTGGCTAACATAACCTGATAACATTATTGACTGCTGAATAGTAGCCATAATGTTATCCAGATTAAACTTACCTGTTATCTTTAACACAGTCTGTGTTATATTAAGTGGTGTAGGTGTGCTGCTGAATATCCCGACAAAGTTATCCAGATAAATGTATCTGGCTAACTTTGCTGGTAGGAGAATGGCTGAAAATGGACCCCTTACAATGTACCTCTCATGTGTTTTCTACATACATGTATTCGGAAAGCAGCACCTTCTTCTATTATTAATTGATAAACTGAAAAAAACTAGAAGTATAATGTGTACGTTGTATACAAACGTTCAGCAAATTTGAACAAAGAACTTCAATGCATCTACAAACGTTTAATCTGTATCAAAGCCACATCATCAGACGAGTGTTAGAATTCAATTACCCATCTCTTGCCTCGCAATGGGCTGCAGATGGCATCAGAAGTAACACCAATTCCTCAATCATTTGCTGACAGGTGAGAAATAAATATGCTATAGTCCAAAAAATCTTTTACTTTACTAAATGTGACTGACTCTCAAACAGGACTGAAGCAACAATGTTGACACTGTGTGCTTTTTCATACATTTATAACAGCAAATATAACCCGAGACAGGCCCATGTTTCGGCAACCGCATCCAGCCTCAGGGGTCCATTATTATCTCTCAACGTTTGCATCTAACACAGGTTACATGTTATACTTCTTGTTTTTTTTCTATTTATCAACTTTATATATACTTAATTCTGAATATATGATATAAAGTTACACACAAAGAAATTATAAAATATTTAAACAAAAATTCCTAGTAGCTTTGGTTGAATTCAAGTGTGCTGAATGAAGTATATGTGCACACATTTGTTTGAGTTGCTCAGTTTGTAATAGTCTTCCTCTGTATAGTTTTGTGTAGAAGACTGAAGGCATTGCTGTCTGAGTTAGATTCTCAGTCCTTTCCCTCTCCTCCTAAAATCCCTGTATAGTTAGTTCTGAGTTGTTATAACATCCTATTTTATTCTATGTTGAAAAGAGTGAAGAATGAAGTAGTAAAAAAGCAGCTCTTACTATATGTGAATGTGTTGTTCCTCACTGATATTCAGTGTTGATGCTAAAACAATGAGACAAGCCAAAGGGCCTGATTTTAAAAAGCATTTAAATGCTTAAAATTGGGTTTTACAAGTGTAAATGCATTTTACCCATGTTAGTGGGCTTTTGAAAATTGCAGCAACATATGTCATTGAATTGTCCATAGGATAATCATGTGTCAGTGCACTTTCCATGCATAAATTGCTTTTTAAAATTGCTACAATAGTATGCTACATTTACATATGTAACTCCTTTTAAAATAATCCTTAAATATACAAAGGGGATGAGATATTTTATAGTTTCAACTTGTACTTATGTGATTCTTCCCTAAATCCTGTTTAGCATTCTATGTCATTTTCTTCTACTAATGAAGATAACACCAGAAATGAAATATTGTTGACTTTTTAAAAATGCTTCCTTTTATAGATTTGAGCCATAGTAATACTTTTCAGCATGTTTAAAATGAGTTAATATAATGGCTGAAATGTGGGCAAGAATGTTTGCCTTCTTGCCCTTATTTTGAACTGAAATCATAGCAGAAGCATGAGTGGAGGAGTAGACTAGTGGTTAGAGCATTTGGCTATGAACCAGGAGACCAGTGTTTGAGTCCCACTGTTGTTCCTTGTGACCTTGGGTAAGTCACTTTACCTTCTATTGCCTCAGGTACAAACTTAAATTGCTGCAAAAAGTGGAATATAAATCTAAATTTAAAAAATGGCAAAAGGATGCTTATGAATTACTTCAGTCCACTTCTAGATATTGGTGATATCAGGAGAGCAGCAGTGCATATTGAGATAAGGATAATAAAGATCCTGGGATTAATAATGAAAGCCATTTAGCCAGATAACACACAAGTTATTCAGCTAAACACTAACTTTTTGAATCCTGGGGGACTTGTCCTGCTAGATTTTAGCTGGATAAGTTATTATACTGTTAAAATGTAACCTGATAAAAAATAAGCATTCTGGGGGCATTCTATGACAGGCCTAATTTATCCAGCTGAGGCCTAAATTCATCAAAATGCTAGAAATAAAGCAGAAACATGGTGTATTAGCCTCTGTAATTAAAAAAAAAAAGAGGCGTGCTTAGGGAAATTTATGATATACCGCATCGCATAGGTATGTTGTGCAACTCGCGATATGTTATCTCATTGCACGACGGTATCGCATTGTGTGACATAGGGCATCACGCAGCTGCTTGTTTCAGAGTGTGTCAAGCATGGGAGAGAGGAGAGGTGGTGAGTTCTTGGACTTTAGTGGATTTGTAGTTGGAGGTTTTCAATTTATGATTGCGATGTCCTGTTGTTTAGTGTTATCTGTTTAACTTTAAATTGTCTCTTGTCTTCACCTGTGTGTGGAAGCTTTTATTTGTCTGTCAAGTTTGTTTTTCTTTGTGTGGTAGTGGCGGAGGGGTAGTGGTGGTGGAGGAGTGATGGTGGTAGAGGAGTTATGGTGGTGGTGGTGGTTAGGAATGGTGAAGAGTGAGAAGCTGGAAAGGATGGATCTTGAGAGGCATGGGGAGAGAGGAGAGGAGAGAATCGTGAGGAGGGAGGTGAGGAGGACAGGAGTGGTAGGAGGAGGAGGAGTAGAAGCAGGGATAGGGACAAGAGTAGAGATAGGGAGGAGGGTAGGGATAGGAGGAGGCAAGATGGGGAATAGGATAGGTAGGAGAGTGTTGTGGGGGGAGGAGGACAGCAAGGTAGGGATAGACAGAGTGAGGGAGAGTTGGCAGGCAGGGGAGGGAGGAAAGAAGAGGAGTGGGAGTGAAAGAGAAGAAAATGACACCACTTTTGAAGAGGAAGTAGCAACCCACTCATCTGACAACCAGACTTGTCTTTGTGTGTTAAAGTTAAGCGTCGAAGACAAAGGTATGGTCATCACTGGGGTCCTTGAGAACTAAAATATGCTGTTTGAGAACCATGTAGTGAAGACTTCTTGGGCAGCCATGGGCTAGATGTGGTCCACCATTGCCCAGGCCATATTCTGGTGTAGCAGAATAAAAGATTGAAGAGCTGGTAGCCCACAGCTACAGTGACAAAGGCTCAGCTGAAGAACAAGGTGGCAAGCCATAATAAGTATCTGTGATAGACAGGAGGAATAGTCCTTGTCCCCATAGAAGAGCACTTGATTGAATGGCTGGGACAGGATGTATTCAAGGGGATGGATGAGCACCTGGACAGCATGCGAACCGGGGCTGGTAAGTTCACCTCACCAGTAAATTTCAAGTCTACAACAGATGTCCACATATTTTGGCATAAGATGCTCACATTGATTGATGCCAAATAGTACATGTGTACTTCTTAGCATTATTACTTATGTCTTCTTTGTATTCACAGCTCTCATCCAGGAACCCACCAGTTCCAGCCATGTAGCCCCAGTGATTCCAGCAACTTTACAACTAGATGCACAAAGCCAGTGGAGTGAAGACGATAATGAGCAGCAGCAGCCACCACAATGCCTTCAGATACAAGAACCCTTGGGTTCACCACTTAACAGATGTACTGGTGGGTCCACTGAAGGGCCTGTTCAATAGATCCCTGGAAATGGGAGTGGTGCCACAAGATTGTAGAAGAGCGGTGGTGGTCCCACTTCACAAGAATGGGAGCAGAGAGGAGGCCGTTTAGCCTTACCTTGGTGGTGGGAAAATTAATGGAGATTCTGCTGAAGGAAAGGATAGTGAACTATCTACAATCTAGTGGGTTACTTGATTTGAGGCAGCATAGATTCACTTTGAGAAGGTCTTGTCAGACAAATCTGATTGATTTTTTTGATTGGGTGATTAAAGAATTGAATCAGGGAAGAGCGCTTGATGTGATTTACTTGGACTTTAGTAAAGCTTTTGATACAGTCCTATATTGAAGACTTGTGAACAAAATGAGAAGCTTGGGACTGGGTGCCAAGGTAGTAGCATGGATTGTAAACTGGTTGACTGCCATGAGATAGCGTGTAATGGTAAATGGAACCTACTGTGTAGAAAGAATGGTGTTAAGTGGAGTGCCACAGGGATTGGTTTTGGGACTGGTTCTGTTCAATATGTTTGTGAGCAACCTGGCAGAAGGGTTAGAAGACAAAGTTTGTATATTTGTGGATGATACTAAGATCTGCAACAGAATGGACATGCCTGAAGGAGTAGAGAGAATGAAATGTGATTTAAGAAAGCTTTAGAGTTGCCTAAGATTTGGCAGCTGTGATTCAATGCCAAGAAGTGCAGAGTCATGCATCTGGGATGCGGCAATCTAAAAGAGCTGTATGTGATGGGCAGTGAAAGACTAATGCGCATAGACTGGGAGAGGTGTCTTGGTGTTATAGTGTATGATGATCTGAAGGTGGAGAAGCAATGTGACAAGGTAATAGTTAAAGCCAGAAGAATGCTGGCCTGTATATAGAGAGGAATAACTAATAAAAAAAAAAAAGAGGTGATAATGCCTTTGTAAGGTCCTTGGTGAGGCCTCACCTGGAGCACTGCATTTAATACCAGTGCCCGTATCTCAAAAAGGACAAAGAAAGGATAGAGGTGGTCCAAAGAAGAGTGACCAAAATGGTGAGGGGTCAGTTGAAGGATATGAATATGTATACCCTGGAAGACAGGAGGTGCAAGGGAGATATGATACAGACCTTCAGATACCTGAAAGGTTTTAATGATGCACAATAATCAAACTTTTTCCATTGGAAAGAAATCAATAGAACTAGGGGGTCATGAAATGAAATGAAACTCCAGGAAGGACGACTCAGAACCAATGTCAGGAAATTGGTGGTAAATGCCTGGAATGTCCTTCTGGAGGAGGTGGTGAAGATGAAAACTGTGAAGGAATTCAAAGGGGCGTGAGATAAACACTGTAGATCCCTAAAGGCAAGAGGAAGGAAATGAAAAAAAAAGTGCATAGAGTTAACTTGCTGGTGTGGCATTTGCTACCCTTAACAAATAAGCCCTGATACTGTTAATGCAACTCCATCATTGCTCTCTGCTTCAACAGCAGTGGGAAAAGGGGAATTGGATTCAGACAGCAACCAACAAGGGCCCTGACATTTATGGTTTGGAGAACAAATAAACATGGGGGTAACTTGCTGATGCACCTTTTACTACTCTTAGTCACTAAGCCTGATACTTTTGATGCAACTCCAACATTGTTCTCTGCTTCTACAGCAAGGGTTAAGGGAAATTGGATTCAGACAGCATCCGAGGGCCCTGACTTTTACAGTCTGGGAAACTGATAAGCCAGAGGGTAACCTGCACAGTGCAGCAGATTCTGGCATAAGCATAAGCTTGCTGGACAGACTGGGTGGATCATTTGGTCCTTTTCTGTCATCATATCTATGTTTATATGTAACATGAGCCTTAATCTCTCCGGCTTCATGGAGAAGTTGATATGATATTATCATGAATGCCGGTATAGAAAAACCTTAAATAAATAAATAAATAAATAAATAAATAAATAAGTCATCCCTGACATGGGAGCAAGCTGACCCATCCCCACCTGCCACCAGCATTGCCAGCTTTGGAGCCCCAGACAGCAGTTGAAACACCACCAACCACAGCACCAGCAGCACTGGAATGGACAATATATGGGATGCTCAACCTCATGGAAAGGAAGCAGGGGCTCTTCCTCCACCACATAATGGCAGCGCTGGGGCACTTGAGTAGGGTTCATATCAGTTACACTCAGGCCCCGCAGGATCAGACAACAGCTGTTATACAGGGCCTTACCTCTGTAGCAACATCTATAAATAATCTGATGACTGCATTGACACAAATCATTCAGAGAGATTGCCAGAGCCTCCACCCATGCCCTCCCCAGCTTCCTAGGACTCCACTCCACACAGCAATCCTTGTCTAGAAGGATGGGCCAGGGTTTGGCTCCTCAAAAGGATGCCATCCCCAACCCAATAGCCACACAATGAAGAACGGCTATGGAGGCCTCCAGTTGTGAACAGAAATAAAAGTTAAAAATATTTGTCCAAACAAGCCTGGCCAGTTGTCTGAACAGAGTAACTGTGCCAGATAGATGGGAGAAGCCTGCCAGGCCCATCCTGACTACAGAGTTCCTGTGCTGGCTTGTTGATATGGATGGTCTACTGTTTGCCTGTATTGTTATGCTGTCTACTTGTTATGCCTTCCTCTATGTTCTGCCCTTAGTCCTGCCTCTTTGATGAGGACTGCAATCATGGTCCTACTGGTGTCTCTTCTCATAATGACTCATCTCTTGGTCCTGCTGCTGGTGTCTCACTTCATCTCATTCTGATGCTAGCTGCATGCTGGTGTCTCATCTCATCTCATTCTGCTGCTGACTACATGCTTGTGTCTCATCTCATCTCATCCAGCAGCTGCCTCCATACTGGCATCTCATCCTGCTGCTGGCTCCATGCTGGTGTGTCACCTCATGCCATCCTGCTGCTGCCTCCATGCTGGTATCTTATCTCATCTTTTCCTACTGCTTCCTCCATGCTGCTGTCATCTCCTAGGGCTCCTGCCTCCCTGCTGCTGTGTCATCTCCTAGTGCTCCTGCCTCCATTCTGCACTCTCCAGTCCTGGTTCTGCTGCCTCCATGCTGCACTGTCTGATCCTAGTCCTGCTGCCTGCTACTTGAACTTTGCTACCATGGCACTTAGGTTGCCCCTTTGAGTGCACTCTTTCAACATGGTCTGTTTGGGTCTTCTTCTTGAACTTTGCTACTGTAGCCCTCAGGCTATCCTCCCTGAGTGCACTCTTTCAACATGGACTGTCTGGGCCTTCTTTGAACTTTGCTGCCGTGGCATTTAGGCTTTTCTCTTTGAGATCACTCTTTCAATGTGGACTATCTAGGCTCTTCTCTTGTCATCACATAGTTGTGTTTGCATCAGCTCTAACATTAGAACTGTACTGTAGCTATTGGGTTGCCACTTTTGCTTTCTAAGTTTGTTGTAGTAATTATAATTTTTCAAAAGGATAAGATCCCAATACTGTATATCTCATGTTGCAATTTGAAACTATGAATGCATGTCTCCACTAAATGTGCTGGTCATTTCAGTTATAATTTCATGTGCTATTTGATATTTTGTCCTTGTAGAATGTGATTATCAAGACATTGAATTGCTTGTTTCTGGTGACTACACATGTTTAACAAGTAGTCACATACTTTGAAACTTCACTGTCTGGTTGTGTCTTTCATTGTATAGTTTTTGTTTTAAGGGTTCACTAGGTAAAAGATTCGGGACACACATGACCTTGCATGGTAGTGTGACATTGGCCATTCCAACTACGCACATTTTTTACATGCAAGATCATATGGCTTAGAAAGCTCATCGTATGCTCCCAAGGAAGACAGCAAAAGCAAATGAGGAAACACCTTACTGTGGAGCTTCACAAGTAGCTCCTGATGCCTTCTCCAGAGAGCATACTCAAAGATCATCTTTAGCTAAGAGGTATGTACATATCAACCACCCAGGACAGTGTAGGGGTGGGAGCAGGTCTGTTGAAGTCTGCTTGGTTCCAAGTAACAATTAATGAACTATTCCTGAAGAGAATATTTAGGGTGAAAAGCTCACCGAGACCTCATATGTTGCATACCCTGTGTCTGGGCTTAATGAGAGCTTATAATGGCGTAAGCTTCTCTTAATATTATAATCATAGGTCTCAGTGGGCTGGATGTTATGGGACGCTGTGAAGAAAGCTGTCCCGATGCACTTAAAGTCTCGAACTATGCTGTAAAGTTGTACTTAACTTGCAACTTGCAACTTTGATATCCGGCATGAAGTTGTGAGAAGCTGGTGATGAAGATGATCAAGTGGTCGAATCCGACTTTATTACCGACACGACGTGTTTTGGAGGAAACCTCCTTCCTCAGTGGGTCGGGTGCCACTGATACCTGCTTTTATCTCTTGCCGCAGATACTTGGCTTTATGTGTGCAATACGTTGACTCAATTTGCTGAACCGGACGACGTCTCTGTGAACACTCTTGTCAAAGTGCTGAAGTCAATCGCTGTGCCGTGAACGGTTCATTCATGGCACAGCGATTGACTTCAGCACTTTGACAAGAGTGTTCACAGAGACGTCGTCTGGTTCAGCAAATTGAGTCAACGTATTGCACACATAAAGCCAAGTATCTGCGGCAAGAGATAAAAGCAGGTATCAGTGGCACCCGACCCCCTGAGGAAGGAGGTTTCCTCCGAAACACGTCGTGTCGGTAATAAAGTCGGATTCGACCACTTGATCATCTTCATCACCAGCTTCTCACAACTTCATGCCGGATATCAAAGTTGCAAGTTGCAAGTTAAGTACAACTTTACAGAATAGTTCGAGACTTTAAGTGCATCGGGACAGCTTTCTTCACAGCGTCCCATAACATCCAGCCCACTGAGACCTATGATTATAATATTAAGAGAAGCTTACGCCATTATAAGCTCTCATTAAGCCCAGACACAGGGTATGCAACATATGAGGTCTCGGTGAGCTTTCCACCCTAAATATTCTCTTCAGGAATAGTTCATTAATTGTCTATATTGGTTGTTTCCTGTCATTAGTGGATTCTTTGATTTTGGTTCCAAGTAACAGCAGGCCTCATCACTGTCTCCTCTTGGCCAATGGGGAATCTCTACCCTCCTGCCTTCATACCTCCCTGCCTCCTCCTCAGTTGTCACACAGCAACTGACAGAGTTTTAGCAGGCTGCAAGTTGACAGAAGTGCATAATCATTAGGCTGGGTAGTGGTCATGTTATGTGGCTTTAGTTAGCAGCAAAACCTATCTCCTCTATTCAACAGGAGAATTGTGCCACCTAATCTATGCACCCAAAATGTATGCATATATATAAGGCAGATTTATTTGCAGGCCTAACCTGCCAGCATGTACATATGGCAGAGTAAGCCTCAAGTGATGTGGCCTTGTGTAGCAGGCTCATTCTAGTTACCAGAATATTTTCAACAGCTACGAGGGTAAGTAGGCTTCTGTCTCAAAAAAGTGAACATCAAATAGGGGCTGTGGCAAGGCCTTCCTCCTGGTGGCTGACCCTGACCCTTTCCCAACCCATTTAACTGTAAAACATGAAACTACCTGGCATGATGGCACAATTTGCCTTCCCCCTTTCTTCTATCCCTGCATCCCCAAAATAAGTTGACATCTTCTTAATCCCCCCCCCCCCCAAACAACACTGCCTTCACAGCAGCTGAATGTCTTTCAATCAGGCACCCCCCATACCAATACAAATTGGCACACTCCAGGTACTGGCTAGGAGAGCCTCAGGTGGTTGGGGGGGGGGGGGGGGAGGTGTATACTACAGGTGGATATCTACACATCTGGAAAAGTGCACTGCATATCTGAGGTGTTATGCTGTCAATTGTCGTACCCCCCCCCCCCCCTCTCAACCGAATGAATAAACAGTGTCAGGCCAAGGTGGAATGTTTAGTTAAAATATGTGTGGCCATTTTCACCCCACCTACTCATTATTTATTTATTTATTTAAAGGCTTTTATATACCGATGTTCATGTACTGGTACATATCACGTCGGTTTACATAGAACCAAAGTTGGAAGTTACATCAAACATTAGTTTATCTGTAGCATTAGTTTATCTGTAGCATTCATTGTAAGGAGTGGAAGCACAGGATTGCTAGTGTCCAATGCCAGTGTTTAAATTGGGCATGCTCTGCTGTATGCATTGGTGTGGTATGGAAGATAACTATGAGCCCTACATCACCTCCAGACACAGACATAGACGGAGGCTAACAGAGCATGTCACTCACCCAGACACACCCAGACACACATATCTGTAAGTGTGGCTTACAGAATACCTCCAGCACTTTGATAACCTAATGAGGGTTTATTTTGCTATTCCTGGCTGGTTCATCATCAACCATCAATGATGTCTGTGTCAGGCTTGAACTTACCTGCTAATAAGGTAGCTAGAGTCATAACTCCTCACAGAAGATTGTGTACATCTGGCAGGCTGACAGATGTCGGAAGCAAATATGCTCACTGATTTTCCTTGTTATAGACATGGGCCCCTCCAAATCTCTGGTGCCCCAAATGCTTGCCTTTCTACATTACAATACTGAAAGTACAGAAGACATTATGCCTACCACATGATACCTCTGGGAACAGTTGGTCTATACATTTTGCACAGTGTCAGGCTTCAGAAAGAGGCTTGGTGTTGTCTCATGAGGTCATCAGCTGACAACACCTTCTGTAGCTGTAATGCCATGCAAAGCTGATGAGTAAGTGACTATCTGCAAAACTGCCTTGGTCTTGGTATCCATTAAGTTCAAATTTACACATTTTGATTTGCCCACGCATGTAAAAAACAGGGGTTATACACGTGGCCTGGACTGCGCATGCCACGCACATTTTCAAAGGGGCCCAGCCTCACGTGTAACTCCCGTTACATGCAGAAGTGCAGGGCTGAAGGAAAAGGGTGGTCCAGGGGGCAGGGAGGGGCAGTCCAGGGGTGGGGTGGGGCAAGGTTGGAGGTGGCCGGTACAGCGGCCATTTGCCGCTGTGCTGGGGAAGGGACTGCCAGCGCGCATAAGTTACTATTGTTCCATGTTATAAAATCGGCGCATCCATGTGCGTGCGTGCTTCTTTTAAAATCTACCCCAAAATGCTTGAACGCCATAGGGTACCCTTCCTAAAGGACAGCTATTATGTTATGTTGGCTACAAGTAATGGCTGCCATGTGGACAGGTAAGGACTTCAAATCTGAAAGGTCACAAGTCTGCATGGGAAATTACTATTCTGCAAGTTTATCTCACCTGGGGTCTTCAGCCTATGTGCTTTAAGGGTGGCCACAGATAGGATAAGAACTGTATCAGCTACTAGCAATCAGAATTAACTACTCTGCAGATTTTATATGTACAGGCATAAAGCTGGATAACATGACTAGCCTAGGTCTGGACAGGCAAAGGTCTGGTCAGGCCTTACATCTCAATATTTCCCAGTGGCTACCTGTGATATTTATTTATTTATTTATTTATTTATTTATTTTTAATTTTTATATACCGACATTCCTATATAGAATACAGATCACACCGGTTTACAGTATAACAGAACCGTCGCGTGGTGATATCTTAGACTAGGTTAATAACTTTTAACACAGCTTTGCCTTAGGTTCAATGAGGTGAACCTTTTGTAAGGTGACATGGATGCTAATATAGTCATCAATAAACTCTGAGCTATGCATTTCAGAGGTTACGTTGTACAACTTGTGAAGGTATGACACCATCCTATTCCAAAATCCAGCCTTCAAATAGACCAGCATCCTTGTCTAGTCTCCTTGAGTAGTTAACAAAGCCAACATGACAGCCTAAGGGCAAAAGCCTTCACCATCTGTACATGACAGTTGACTGCTTATCTAGGTGTAGCAGGGTCCAGCTGTGCATGGTTGTGTGCAAGCCCTAAGAGAGAACCTCATCCCCACTAGATGGTTCAGAAGAGCAACGGGCATGAGAAGCCAGGTCCTGCAACCATAGCCCAAATCTCCTGTGGCAAAGTGAGAATGACTGTATCACTCACACCACCATGGGTTTGTGAAATTACTGCCAACCAACAACATGATATTACACACTAGAAGCTAATTTATAGCTTGACATGAGTCTTACAAGGCTATTTCCAAACCCAAAGTCCATGCAGCCTTTAACTGCGATACTATATATATGCTCTAGCACTTGCTTATGCTGTTTCAGATCTTCCTGAATGGAAAATCTGCATCTGGGGTTCCATACAATTTGTCCATGTCATTCACAAGCAAGCTATCAGTACCCGGTTCTAGCACTCCTGTAACACCGTGTAAGTGCTGTTTGCTGTAAACACATAGCCAAAGACAATAGAAAGAAGCAGTGCTCTTACCTATGAGCTAACTATCACCATAGAGCTCATCTTCAAATTTTTTAAACAGGCCACATTGCCAAAGAATAAAAGAATCATGTGCTGCTCCCGGGAACCTGGTGACCAAATCAAGGATGCACAATCGAGCATCACAGACCACTTGCACATTGATGGAGTGGAAGAGCATTCTGGTGTGGTAGATCTCCCTGTGTCAGGGTGGGATGATGGCCACTTGAATATGGTCAATAGCTCCCAGAATATTGGGAAAGTTGGCAATGGCATAAAATCCTCTCTTCAATTCCAGCAAGTTCTGCGTGTCATGAGGGAATCTTATGAAACGATTAATGTGGTGACATACAGCTGTTATGACCTGACCCACACAGTGGGAAAAAGAGGTTTGGGACATTCCCCTGATGACCCAACTGTTGTTTGGAAGTAGCCAGATGCATTAGAATGCACAGGCACAATAATTTGGTAGATATGGTAGAGTGTGGGACCTTTCTGCGACTGGATCCAGGTCCCCTATGAGTTCTTGATACAATTCCATGTTAGCCTGAAAGCTGAGGCTGTGCCCACCTAACTTGAGACTTAACTATCTATATTCAAAAGAATATACAGTAACTGGTTAAGAGTCACTATTTTGCTAAAGCAATAAAGTACAGTGCATGCCTGCAGTCCAATTCCTAACCCCTCTTGCTCCATTCTATTTAACAAATGGTTCTGGTGGGATGAGCATTTCCCACCCCTCAAATCCCACCAATAGTTCATTAAGAACATATGCTGGGGTCTGTAGGCAAGCCTACCCCTCCCTGATTTCATTGAAAATGGACCTTTCCCTCCACCTATTTCCACCTCCTCTACCAAACCCTAGCTCTCCTACCCACCTAGTACCTTGAGGAATACAGTCTCTTCATCCCTAAGTGCTTCTCCTCCTCCTCCTCCTCCTCTCCATCCCCCTCCCCCCCCCAATCCCTAGCACACTCACACTCACCCTCACCCAGTACCTTAAGAATTTGCAGTCCCTTCATCTGAGATTGTGGTGCTGAAGTACGATTGCAGAATCTTTCAATGCTGAAAGAGGACACGATCATGCTTCAGTTTCACAATCCTGGCACAGGACCATTTTCTATGGAACTGGTGTGGGAGCAGGGAAGGGCTGGCTACCTGTTGACTTCAGCACATTTTTTAATGTAGTTTCAGTAGGGTTTGTGGGGTGGAGCTTGCTCGGCTTGGCAGAATCATTTGTTAAATATTGGGGGTTGGGACTGGGCTGCAGGCCTACACTACACTTTTTTTTTTTTTAACAAAACAGTGCCTCTTAACAGGATAACTTTAAAACCTAATTTGTTATATTCAAACAAATCCAGTTAGGTTTTTAAGTTATCTGGCTACATGTAGCATTCAAAGAACTGGTGTATAATCCTGTGTATCGGGAGTATAGTAACTTTTCATGAGATATGCAGATCCCCTGAATCACATTTTTTAATAAAGGATGCCATTATTTTTATTTGCCAACAAATAACTTTGCGCTGTAAATTTTTCCAAATCATAAATTTGGGTTAAATGAGCCTATAATGCATATAAATGCTTAAAAAGACTAGTGACTGCATAAAATATTGTGCGTAGGTTTAAAATATACAATGCATTAAAGTTTAAGTTGACTTATGTAAATAAAAAAGTCAAGAGAAGAACTTGTCAGAAGGCAAATAAAGCATGCAAATTAAATCAAACAAAAGGCAGCTCCACTCTTTACATAAATAGCCGCGTTAATAGGGTATTGTATATATTACAATCTATTCAGATGCATTGCTTTTACAAAAACAAATTTTATGCTCTTCTAAGAAAAAAGGAGATTAAAACAGCTTATTTTAGAAAATTTAGCAACAATGAGAAAAGTAATCGTCATCTGTGGAAAATAAATATAAAATTATTCTGGCTCCATCTACTTCTATGAGTAATGAGATGCACTTCATTCAAATTCCTTTGAATTGAAACAGTGCTGAGAAAGCAAGAACCTGATTCTGGAGGAAATGATTCCTAATCTTCATGATAACATACCAATAGAATGCAATTATTTAGCATTGACTGAAAGCAAGCACAACATCTTTCAAGCAAAAATGGAAGCTTCCACCGATGTAACAGACTAATAATAAAACATTGTTTCTTACAATATAACTGGGTTGCTTTTTCTTTTAGAAAAAAAAATATTGCTTAACAAAAACAACTCTGTAATATTGTACATAAAGCTAATTTCAAAATTTCTCTGTATGATAGAACCAAGAATGATATTGACAGTATTACAATGCAAGTTAGACTGAATTTTCAAAAGGATTTGTGCACATAGAACCCAGTTTTATGCACGTAAATGGACTTTTGAAAATTGCCCAGATACATGCAACTTTGAAAATTCACTCCTTAATGTACACCCATTACTGATCCATCTCACCAACATTAATTTCACAATTGTTATCAATAAATGTTAGCCCTGTCTATCATCACTGTTGAAAATAACTTACATAAGTAGTCAAGATGCTTCTTTATGACTAAACCTTCTGAATAAACTCGTTAACCATTTGCAGCTATGACTTTAAATATTTGTATCTATCTTAATAGATTCGAAAATGTGCATTCTGGTTTTTGGCAATGTTGTTTAAAGAACTTTTAATGTCCATGATATCCTCCATGTAGGAGAGGTCTTTGGAGACAATAAAAAAAAAAACAAACATTCCAGTTGTTGCAACGCAAACATTTCAAGTTAACTTCTTTCTGTTGCTTTATGGGCAAGCCCTTTAAAAATGATTTATTTTCACTGTCACAGTAATGGAACATCGAGATGTGTTACACCATTTAATATATTCAATTGAGTGTCTTATGTGGAAAATGTGCAGTACTGTGCATCATAGCATTTATTAGGGACATTCATCTCTCAACTTTTCCATTCTTTCTTTTTATAAAGAAGCTTGGAACAACAAGAGTTACAAATGATAAAGAAATTATTGACTTTCTGATTTTTAAACTGTCTCTCATGTCATCACTGAACCAATTTTAAAAGGTGAGCACCTCACAGATAGTGTGGTAGTTTGTATGACCAGGAATCTGTGATCTGGCCACAAGTGAATGTTCCAATGTCAGCTTTGCTCGTTCTAAAATATCCCTGCAAGTGCAGCTGTTTGAGGAGGAAGGATTAATTTAACTCCTTTCTTCCAGTAAAAAAAAAAAAGAAAGGAAGAAAGAAAGAAAGATTATGACAGAAAAGACAGAATGCCATGAGGAACTAAGGTTCAAATCCAAAACAGCTGCTTCATTTAATCCACATGGGGTTGTCTAGTTGAAGCATATTAGCAAATATTAAAGTGCATGAACAACTATATTTTTATGAAGAGCTCTCAGCAGCCCTGCCATATCTCTCCACTTGGGCTAGCCCTGAAGGCTTGGACACTTAGAAAATAAAAGGAAACAGGTGGTTGAGAAAAAATATCTTATAGCCTCAAAAACAGCTGCCATAGAAGAAATTCAATCTAGGTATCCCCGAACAAACTATGTTTTCATAAGAGAAATATTTACATATGAGCTGTTTAGTGTATTATCTGACACATATATTAAGTACTATATTGCCAACTGCTTCAGCTTGATTGGCATAAATTAGGCTCATATCACTATTTATTTCTAAATTATATTTGCTTTGTTTATTGCATTTGTTTATGACTCAGTTGTATCAATGAGATGCTCACAAAGGCTGAGGATCATTACTGAACATCTAATATTAGTATTTTCCTTGTAAGTGATCCAGCCCCATTACAATGCTGAGAAAGAAAGCACAGCAATGAAAGGGTTAATCTTCCAACTTCCAGCTATCCAAGATCAGTTGCAGTTTAGGACTCTGAAATACTTTAATAGGTCAGTTCCTGTGGGAAAAGATTCATGCAGGTGATGAGTGATAGGATTGGCCACCTGAACCATCAGGAAAGAATGCTTTAAAACAGAGTGGTTTCTTATATGTTTAATTAAAGAAATGTACAATTTCATTTGAAAAAATGGTGTTTTATTTTTTGGAAGTGGTGGAAGAGCAGCAACTAACAGATTGGATAAATTTGTGCAAGGTAATCCTTGAAGAGCTAGGAAGATCATTGGCCCTATTTCTTATTTTCTGAATATATTTGATCTATTACAGAAAGAATTTACAAAAAAAGAAAAGAAAATATCAGTCTTTTCATCAGATACTGGTAGATAAGGGTTTTTGTTAAGCAGTCAGAATTATTTGTCACTTAGGCATAGATGACTCTTTCTCCTTTATCCCAGTTTGCAGAATGAAAATAAAGTGGTCATGCTATAGAGTCAAGGATTTTGCTACCCTGTAGGACGTTCTCAGTATGGCTGCCTCTAAGGAGAAATGGTTATTTTTAACTACATCAGATTTCACAGAAAGGGCCAGATTTTCAAAAGATTATGCGCGTAAATCTGGAGGATTTACGTGCGCAACCGGCCTTATGTGTGCCAGGCCTATTTTAAAAAGGACCGGCAATGCGTGCAAGTCCCGGGGCTTGGAAAAAGGGGCGGGGAGGGGGCGGTCCAGGGCCGAGCGGGGCGGAGGCGGTGCCAGAGGCCTCTGACACAGCGGCCATTTGCCGCCTTGTCAGAGATCATGTGCCAGCAGTTGGCCGGCATGCGCAACTTACTTCAGCCCCAATTGTTCTGAAGTAAGTTTTGAAATAAAAAAAAGACGTAATCAAAAATAGGGGGGAAAGGGCAGGGGAGGAAGGGGAAGGGAAGGTGGGGTGGGGAGTAGGGAACAGAGGAAGACAGCGTGGCTCGGAGCAGGCTCGGTGCACGCAAGGTGCACAATTGTGCATCCTAGTGATGTGCATTCATTTTGAACGAATGCGCAATCCGCAATGTATGGGTCCCTATTTGTTGCATTTGTAAGGTTCTGAAATGTATGGTGAACCCCCACAAATGCAACATATCACTAACAAATAAAACCCCTACCCTCCTGACCCCCCCCCCCCCATAAGACTTGCCAAAAGTCCCTGATGGTCCAGCGGGGGTCCTGGAGCGATCTCCTACACTCGGGCCGTCGGCTGCCGGTATTCAAAATGGCGCCGGTAGCCTTTGCCCTTACTATGTCACAGGGGCTACCGGTGCCATTGGTCAGCCCCTGTCACATGGTAGGAGGATTAGACGGCTGGCGCCATCTTGTGCTCCTGACCCCCAAGACTTGCCAAAAGCGGGGGTCCTGGAGCAATCTCTTGTACTTGGGCCGTTGGCTGCCAGTATTCAAAATGGCGCCGATAGCCTTTGCACTTACTATGTCACAGGGGGGGTCACGAGGGTGGGAGGTTGTAGTTAATTAAATTTAAAGAGTTGGGATTTTTTTTTTTTTTACTTTAATGGGAAACGAATACCTTATGTAACTATTGGATGAATCGGGGTCCTCCGAAAATGGATGTAACCGATTTGGGTCCTGACAAATACGAATACCGAATCGAACATATCCATCCCTCATGCATATCCCTAGTGCACCCCCTTGTGCATGCCGACCACGGATCTTTTAAAATCCGGCGTACTTTTGTTTGCGCCGGTTGCGCGAACAAAAGTATACACGCGCGTACTTTTTTAAATCTGTCCCTCTTTGACTTGGGTTCCGTTCTTTCAGATTCCTGTCCAGAGAAGCTGGCTGAGACCCAGAGTCAGGGTGCATGGGCCCTTGGAGAGTTTCTTCGGATCCAACAGGATCATAGAAGTGGAAAGGGCCAAGTGGTGAACCAGTGGAAAAGGGAGTTAATCCCATATTCCTCATACTCTGTGGGGAGTTCTGAGGAGTGGATTTCTAGTTGGAACCAATTTAAGTACTGCTAGACTGGAAAGTCTACATGAAGAGTTCTTGTTGAAAGAATCTATCAACAAAAGGAATTTCCAGATTTTCCTACTGGGAAGGCATCTGTAACCAGTTTGCACTTACCATCCAGGGAAAGAGCCCAGGAAGGCTCCCGTTTATTTTTTTAAAGAGTTCCTAATGCCAGGGAGTACAGCTTTACGAGTACGAGTACAGCATATTTGGTTTATTTGATTTTCATTTCAGGTTTTAAGTACATAATTCCAAACTGTGCCTGTTGTGAATTTTCATCTGCAATTGTTAACCAGTAAAAGGATCTATTTTTTTAAAACACCCTCCCCCCCAATTTGGTATTGTGTGATTTTGTTCTTTTTGACGCCTGAGACTTTTGCAGAAGACCTGTACCAAAAGGCTAGGGTCTTTATCTTCTTTCCATTAAGGACAAAACTCTGGAGAATGGGTCGGAACATGTCCTCAGCACTCCTAAATGTACCCTAAGCCCGACTGGCCAGTGGAACTGAGGCTGCATGCGTAAATTCAAACCCCTTCTCATTTCAACTTCTAGGAACGCTTCTACTCAGTACTGGTAAACTTATACATGGACTTGATATATGTGCTTACATTTATTCATGGCAGGGGGCCAATTCTGTAAAAAAGACCATTTAGGCACATAAAACACTGTATTACCCATAGAAGTTTCTTTGAACGTTACCATCATATTGTGCAGCAAAATATATCATTTCCAAATAGTTTCAGCTTCTGTGCAATGATAGACAGAAAAACATGGGTTTTAATCTAATATACTTGTTCAGCTTAGCCTTTATGTTGACTAGAGGACTTATTTGGGAAAATATGCTTAAAAGGCCAGGCTGAAAGACAGACACTTGTAATAAATTAACAATGGCATTTTAGGAAATAAGCTAAAGCCACTTGAGTCAGAACCAGTAGAAACCATCTGTCAAGTATTTATTACATAACTCACATGCATTGTATCTCTAGGAGATTAATATAGAAAAATCCATATTTGCTGCTGCGCTGTACTAGGTGTTGGGGGTATCAATGACCATTTAACTCATTGTTTCAAAAAAATGTATTAAACTGTTTATTAAAAGAAAACAAATATATAGATATCAAAGCAAACAATTCAGTATAAGGTATATTTTAAAAGTGATAGCGGCACATGCATCCCCTAAGCATGCCTTTACTCACACAAGCACTGATGTGTGAATATCTCACATTGGGGAGAAAAGGGGTTTGAATGAGGGCAGGGCATGGGCGTTCTGAGGTAGCACTTTCTACCTGGATGCTATCAAGCTAGGGTGAGAGTACATTGTGTACCCTTCTTCAATCCGAATCACCTCAAATCTTCACTGATGTGTACTGTGCTGTTCGTACATCTGACTGTGCATGTAAAACTGCCCCCAAATCCTAGACCACCACCAAAACCTCACCTCGAGTTACTAGAAGACCCTCTTACAGTGGTATAAATAGATGACAAATATGTGCGTCACCTCAGAGGCTCTCTCACTCCCTCCCAGAAATAGGTTTTGCAATATTTATTGTGAATCCCATTTTGGGCATATTGCACAGCTTAACCCCAGGAAGAAAGGTGTAGTGATTTCTGGTGTTAAAACATAAGAACATAAGAACATAAGAAAATGCCATACTGGGTCAGACCAAGGGTCCATCAAGCCCAGCATCCTGTTTCCAACAGTGGCCAATCCAGACCATAAGAACCTGGCAAGTACCCAAAAACTAAGTCTATTCCATGTAACCATTGCTAATGGCAGTGGCTATTCTCTAAGTGAACCTAATAGCAGGTAATGGACTTCTCCTCCAAGAACTTATCCAATCCTTTTTTAAACACAGCTATACTACCTGCACGAACCACATTCTCTGGCAACAAATTCCAGAGTTTAATTGTGCGTTGAGTAAAAAAGAACTTTCTCCGATTATTATGCTATCACACGCAACATTAAACACCCCTCATTTTCATAAACCCCACCCAAACTCCTCCCCTTTGACCAAATATTAGAAATTTGCAAACACATCACAAGATGCGAAAAAAAATGTATACGTTAGGGCATTATCACAGACATTAGGTTCCTAATGCCCGTGATAGCGCCCTAACACATTTTGATGAATGATCCTGTTAATTTTTTAAATATAGGTTTTATACAGCCATTTCTTAATGGCAGAATAATGATGGCACCTCTCTAACCACATTTTGATTACTACATAGAATGCAGAATTAGGAGTGTCATCGCTAAACAATGATTACAACAGGAAAGGGAAATCTGTTTCTACTATACTGAACTATTAAACAGATATATAGCATACAAAAGAGGACTTCCACATTATAAACAAATAGAAAAAAACCCCCTCAGAATTCTTTTATATAAATATCTATGGTCAACTCAGTTTTGCCTTTGCAAGTTAACACAATAGTCCGCAAAATGCTTGATGATAACTAACATTCTTGTGCTGTAGCTATTAAATTGAAGTCAAGCATTTTAATTCTGCTATATGATGGTTACAAGTGGCAGACACATGAACAACCATAGTGCTGGATTGTTTCTCAGCCAAGTATTCTCACTCTTCTCTCAAGTCCACAGAAAGCAGATCCCATATTATATCACACCACTGATAAATAATACAATACCGCCTTTTAAACCAGGTTTTTAAACCTCCTAAACCACATGATGTATGTTCCATTTCAAGAAGATTTGAAATGTATCAAACATACAATGTAAAACTAGCATGAGAGAATACAGAATGCCTTTCAATGTAACAGACTCTTAAACCTTTTACATCTTTCATTTTTAAGCTACATGGATTTTGATTTGTACAATTGTAGCAATATTCTCAAGCCTAGTCAATCTAAACTAAAAAGCACTGTTGCACAGTAAGAAATCAAGAAATACATTTCAGCAAACCTGGTATAGTTGGTCCCCAGGGAAGTTTTTTTTTTTCCAATTCTGTTTGTCATAGCCCAGATCCATCATGTCATGCTAGCCTAACTTACTACTACTGTCTCTCTCTCTCTTTTTTTTCCCCCGTAGCACGCTCCAACTATTTTCTGTTGAACTAGTGCTGTCACAAGAAAATATATAAAAATGCTGTTTTACAAACATACTGCTTCGTTCTCTACCAAGCTCTCCGGAGTCACTGATTTTTCTCACTGTCTTTATCAGGGGTGAATGTTGACAGATCACTGAACCTTACTGTCAGTGGTGATAGGCTTAACGCTATTTTGTGCAAGGTAGAGAAAAAAATTGTCTGTGTGCTTTGGATCTAGAAGTCCCCCAACTCAAAAAAGCTTATGTACTAAAATAATTAGCTTAAAGGCATTTCAGAGAAGTCTGAATGCAACTGCAGTTGGAAATCTCAACTGGGTGAACTATGTATTCCCTTGAGAACAAAGGCAAACAGGCTATCCTTTCCTGCTGAGATGGCAACTTTAATAACTCCCACTATTTTTCAGTATTTGTGTCAGACCTTTAAAGAGTTTTGCCCTTCAGGTGAAACTGAAGTTAGATGCATGGGAATGATCCATAGCTGTCCCTTTGAGACACACACAGGAAAAATGTCCCTCTATGGGTAAAACTAAAGAAAAAACATGTTAAAAAAAAAAAGACTATGCCTAATAGATAAATGCCTCTCTGAGTTTCCAACAAGGGGAATGAAGGTTTAATAGGTTTTTCAGCCTGTCTATAAATTCTTGAGATCATAATATTTAGAAAAATTAGCACATTATGTGAAAAATGTTATAATACATAATTAGTAAAAGTGCTACCATGGGAGTTGCATATATAACTTCTACCCATCTCCTTTTTCAAGGGGGGGGGCACCTTTCTAAGCCCTACTGGTCCACTCATTGTAAGGTTGGAAACATATGTTCTCTGATGGCGACAGGTTTAACATGTAAGGCCCTAAAAAGGATCATTCTCCCAAAATAAAATAGTTCATATCAGAGGCTGTATTCCAAACAAAAGAGATTTTATTGATCATAAAAAAAGACTGCAATAGTTACAAACATCAAAAAGCAGGTAACAATTCTTTGAATTCCAAACTCACAAAAAGGCAGATACAGATCCTTATAATGTTTAAGTCAATTTAAAAAATACTAGAATCCCTTAATGTTCTCAAAAATACATCTGACTCTTCAAACCCCAAAAGAATAGTAGCAAATTCTCCTTTTGTTCCTGAAGTTACTCATAGATGATTGGATTGACCAGGAACACTTCTTCCTGATGTCTAAGTATTAGCTTGGGATAGACCTTAGACACTTGTAGTAGAGGCCATTCCTAACCTATGAATCTAACAGAGCCCTAAGGCAGAGTGCAGTTCCTTAGCAGCCTCTCTCCAGGCTTCTTCCAAGACACCACTCATCTTTATCAATCAGCTCTAAGAACTTCTTTTAATAATTGATTGTCTCCCATTCTCCTGAGCCATCTTATAGGAGATAGATCCTCCAGTAACTTCTAAGTGACTACTACTCTAATTCCATTGCTGGAATTTTGCCCACTTAAAAGAATAGGGGGCTTAATCCACCCTACACATATATAAGGATTATAAAATGTGGGGTGTTCCTCCTCACCTTGGTACCCTCTCCCAAATATCAATGCTCTTCCTCCTCCTTCTCCTCTCCCACTCACATTGAAGCTCATGCTTTTATTGGCTGCCTTCCCACGCCAGCCCCCTTCTCCCTCTACATCCAATAATGATTTTTATCATTCTTTATTGTCACCCTTCACCTTCAGTGATGCTTCTACTCCCATGTCATTATGCTCCTACTACTTCACTATGCCCTGGTAATGTTTCTCATGCTTTCCTGTCCACCAACACTGATGACTCACCTTCTACTCTTTCCCCACCAATCTCTTAGCAGGGTGTAAATATCAAGGAAGAAGGGACAGAGTGATAAGGTGAAGGGGTCCCTGGAGCAATTAGGAAATGGAGGAGTCACAGGCAGGAAGAATTAGGAAGTGGACACATCACTGGGGAGGGATGAGTCTTAGAAGTGGGTAATCCAGCACAAGATCGGGGAGTAAGACTGGGAAATGCCTCAGGATGAGTGGGAGACAGGTGGTTTGAAGGCTGGGAGGCATCAGCAAGGAACAAAGGAGATGCACCAGGGTTAGAAGGTATGCAAGGAAGACAGGGGAGTGGAACAAGCCATGTCAGTGGGTGGGAGGATGGGGGTAACACTAAGAAAAATCTTTGGGAGTGGAAGAAGGAATGGGGGGCTCAAAGGAACTGGGGAAGAATAAAGGAAGTGGGGCGGGCTGCTTTCAGCAGGGTAGAGGGAAAATGTGAGCAGGGTAAAATGAGGGGGGTGGAATGAAGAGGAGTTGGGGGTTGTGAGGCATCAACAGCAGACTTTTGGGTTAGGCAGCATCATGGAATTTGGTCGATTTGATAGAATGGGAAAAGGATCAGGACTGGGAAGCAACAGAGGGAATGGGAGGGAGGAGTATGGGAGGTGTCAACAGGAGAGGGAGGAAATGTGCTGAGAGAAGGGGGCTAGGAGCAATCAAAGGGAGGTAACGCAGTGGGATTGGGAATTTTGATTTGAATTTTTTATCTTTTGAAATTTGAAGTTAAAGTGAGTTACAATGCAGACAACTGTAGGTATTCTCCTTCCCACAGATGGCTTAGGGGTGTCATGCAGTAAATGTTATATATCATGTGGTAAATGCCTTAATGCAGAGATAAAGCAGGGATAACACATGACAGGACTAAAGAAGCACTTGTGGCCATTTCCATTTTGGAAATGGTATTGTCCTGGAGCATAGTGGGTGCTCTGGCCTTTGACTCTAAACCATCAGGGAAAGAAAGTAAGCTCATCAGGGACTGGGAACTTCCAAAGGGGGTCAGGAGGTTGTCTGCTTTTTGTCTTTTTTCAGACTGATGAGAGGATTTTTGTAACAAGATGGGGCTAACTTACAGAAATTAAGGTAGATTTTAAGAGGAGTGTGTGCAGTTCGTGGCGCGCACACATTGACGTGCTGACTTTATAACATGCGCGTACCGGCACATGCATGTTATAAAATCTGATGGCCTCACACACATGCATGCTGGATTCTAAAATTTGCACGTGCATGTGCGGGCGGCCTGCGATTCACGCGTACGGGGGGGGGGGGGGTTTCGTGTCGCACAGCAACACGATCGGCTGGTCCCCAATTCCCTCCCAGTCCGCTCCAATAAAGGAGCGGCTGGGAGGTAACTTCCCTAACCCTATCCTTCCTCCCTCTTCCCCTCTCCTCTCCTCTCCATCCACTAAACCTTCCCTAACAATCCCAAATTTTGTATTTTCGTACTTACTGCTCCTCTGGGGCAGAAGTAATCTCCACGTGCCAGCCAGTTGCCAGCGCACGCTTCCCCGGGACAGCATTGAATGGCGCTGTCCTGGCCTTTCCCACCCTCCCCTCTCCACCCAGACCACGACCCTGCCTGCCCCTTTCTTTGGTCCCGGCACTTCGGTGCATAACGGGGGGGCGGTTCGCCCGTGGCCAAGCACTTTCTAAAATACGCGCGGCGCGCACAAGGCTCGGCCATGCTCAGAACCCCCCCAATCTTAAGCGAACGGGCCTTTTAAAATGTACTTGTTTGTTTTTACTTTTGTAACCTTTGGCTGCCTCAGGAGGCAGGTAAGAGAGGAAGTCTCTATAGCTTCCCCCACTCCACCCCATGGATTTTACAAATTCGGAGGAGGAGCACCAGGGGGCGCATCAGGGAAAAGCAGTGGATTTCCCCAAAGTCTACCTACCTCAATAATGGTTTATGGAATTTTCCTCCAGGATCTTGTCCTAACCTTTTTGAAATGCAGCTACTCTGAGCCAGGAATCAAAGCTTAGGCTTAGAGAGACGCACAGACAGGCCCCTGGAAACTGAGGATGAGGCAGCTCCTGTTAATAACTGACCTATTGATGTTTGTTCGATTGAAGCACTGCTAAGGTAAGCAGTTTATATTATATAATTTGCTTGTGAAGAATAAAGTTTTGTGTAAGAAAAACCAAGGCATAGCATGTTTTTTGTTCTTTAGCAAGCTACAGGCTGTGGGGGCTGTGCTACAGAGGGATAGAAATAATTGAGTAGAAATAAAACAGACAAGAAAGAAACAAATGAAACTTGGAGAAGACAAGAGAGAAAAAGTAATTGAGTTGAAAAAAAAAAAGGGAAAGATGTAAAAAAAGTCAAAGGAAGATAAGGTTTGAAAACATCAAGGAGAAAGAAAGACAATGTGAAAGAGATATGATTGAAAGGGAGCCAAAATGTGTGAGGATATCCCTTAGGAAAGAGCATAGAAAAGTAAGGAAAATATCAAAAACTGACATTGTAAAGTCATCTTGTTTTTGAAAATAAACATCAAAATAGATGATTTGAGGTTTTATTACTTTATTTCCTCAGTGAAATTCAGAATCTGGAAGGCATAAGAGGGATAACAGCTTGTCAAAATGATCAGTAGGGGCAAGAGTATGCCAGAAAAAAATAGTGTAGAAAAATTGAAAATAAGAAAATACCTAAATTAAGTCAGGGTGGGAAAGGGTGTTTTCAAAAAGTCTTGAAACCATAGAGTAGAATTGGAGTCCAGAATTCCATATTTATATAATTTAATTGGGGAATGAATAGTGGGTTAAAGACTAGTGATGTATGCAGAAAAAATATCAATTCAATTCATTCATTTGGGGCATTTGGTTAAGTCATTTGTTGTGTTTGGTTTAAAAAATCTTTGTTATTTGTTCATGTAATTCAGTCATTTGTTTTCCATTAAAATAAATGGGTGAAGCAATGCATCCTATTTTGGTCTCTTAAACTGGAGTTTTCCATCCATGTTTAATGAAATTTGAGGGCAGTTATCAGCAGCAGAGGAAAGAGCATTCCAAGGCACCAGGAATGGGACAAAGTGGCACCAAAAGTAGACGAATAGCCCAGGCACCATGACAGAGCAAAGGAGCACCAATAACAGTGGTATGAACAGCTGAAGGCATCAAAAGAGAATTAATTCCCCTAGGCTCCAGTAATGGGATGAATTCCCCAAGACAACATAAAAAAAGCAAAGCAGAACCAACAGTGGAAGAAACACGCCAAGGCATGATAAGAGAGTTAAAGGGTACCAAAAACAGCCTAAGGCATCAGAAGAGAAATAAAGAGCACCAACACCAGAAGCATGGACAACCCAAGGCACCAAAAGAGGAGCAAAACAGCACCAACAATGGCAGGAACACCCCAAGGCATTGATAGAGGGTCCATTCAGCACAAACAGTGGCAGGAAGACCAAAGCTACCAAAACAGGGGCAAAGGGCATCAACAGTGGCATGAATGCTCTAAAACATAGAGTGAGGTATATGACAACAAGTCTTGTGGCATGAATCTCCTAGGGCACAGTGAGAGTGGCAAAGAGCACCAATAACAGTGGAATAAAGACCCTGAAGCACCGTGAGAGGGGAAAAGCATTAGGACCAGTGACTTGAAGCCAGAGAAAACTCTGAAGAAGGTCTACAGATGTCTCAATGTGGGAATTGGTCCTCAGACTGGAGTGTAGGGAAAATGATTAATCTGGAAGCCAGAAGATGATCAACTTGCTATCACTGGGCAGGGCAAAAGCAAGATAAAATCCCCAGACATAGAGTATAGGACAAGGAAGCAAGCCCAATGACTTCAAAATCCTCAGACTATGAGTGAAAGGTCAGGCAGAGAGGGGCATCAAAACCTCAATGCTCTGAGTAAGCAGAACTGGAAAATTAGTAGCATCAAAAGCCAAAGCACTGAGTGCACAGTGAGGCACCAAGCATAGTGGTATCAACATCCCAAGGCATAGAATCAGGGTTAAAGCATAAAGAGGAGTGGCATGAACACCACAAGACAGAGTAAGGCAGTAAGATGGGTGGCATCAACACCCCAAGATTCCGAATGTAGAAAAAGACAGGAAGCACAGTGGCCCGCAGACATTGAGTGAGGGGTAAGACAGGAAGAAGAATGGCATCAAAACCCAAAGCAACAAAGGAGAGGTTAATGGCCCCAACAACAGTGTCATTAACACTCCATGGCTGCAAGAGAAAGGCAAAGCATCAGAAACAGTTGCATGAACACCCTAGGGCACTATGAGGATGAGCAGAAAAAGCTGGGCAGTAACAGAAGGAGAACAACACAACAAAGCATTGAACCAGTAAAGAGCCAGGGTGGGAGAAGGTTGGGTTTTTTTGGGGTTTTTTTAATCTTTTTGTTTTATTTGGGAACAAAACACTCCAGTATAACAAAGAGAAAGATAAACAAAGAAGGAGATAGATCAAAAGTCCTTAAAAGAATATTCTTTATTACAGTTATGAAAGTTGCCCAGCAGTTGCCCGACTCTGGCTGAGTTTCGCCCACATTCAAGGGGCTGCTTCAGGGGCTGTGGAAAGTATGGTAAATTATGAACTGGGACATATATATACTGTATGCTTCAAATTCTTTCATAAAAACATGAGGTTGTAAAGTAATAATTGATTCTTGTCATCCAAGGGTTCTTTGACTTGGCAGGAGCAAGCGTGGCAACTGGCAACAATGCAACAATTTGCTGCAGGCAAAAAGTGTGGGCAGTGGTTCACTCATATCTCCTGCCACTCAGATGGAAATTCAGTGAAAAAAACAGCAGGATGAGATTTATTTTAGGGAAAACAAATTCTTCTACCAACTCTGGTGCCAGCTGTGAATAATGTGAACTCATGATGTACCCTGATATTGATAATATCTATTCATTGGGCATAATGATTGATGGACTGCCTTGGTGAGCTCTGGCCAAACCATGGTCTTGTGTGCTTAGTATGTCAACAGGTCTATGCCTACATCTTTAACGAGTTCTGTGAGACAGTGCATGACTGAAATATCTGCAAGGGTCTTCTGTGCTGGGGAAGGATGATGGTCTCTTCTGCCAACTGCTGTACAGCTAGTTCTGCATTGGACACATGCTAAAGGGGACGGGGATTGGCAGAAAGAAGGTGGGGGGAGGAAGGTGGGGGGAGGAAGGTGGGGGGAGGAAGGCTGCTCATACTGACAGTACTGTGTGGGGTTGCCCATTATTTCCTCTGCTGCATCCCCACTGCTCCTCTGCCTTGGCTCTCCCATTCCTGCAGCCTATCCACCAGAATCTCCTTCAGGTAATTAGACTGTGGGACCAGAGGGCAAAACTCCCTTTTATCCTGTCATGGCTCTTGAACATGGCCATGCATACATTTCAGCCTTATCAGGTTGAAGGATGGAGTAAACCACACCCTTGACTTAGTTGGTCAGTTCTGTGTTACAGGTAACCTCTCTCATGCTACCTTTCCATCCAGTTGCATTAACTCTTCGATCCTGGCTATTTCAAACTCACAGTTCTGGTTTTATAAAAAAAACTTAGCAAGCAATATTCACAGCTCATCGGTTTGTCAGAAAGAAAAAATATCAGAATAATCAAACCAGTTTTACCATCACAGTTAAGAAGAGTCTCTGTTCCAGGCCTGCATCTAATTCTCTGGCCTGGCTTTTCAAAAACTTAGCAAACAATATTCATAGTTCATCAGTTTGTCAGAAAGAAGATCAACAGAATAATCAGCTTTTCCAGCACAGGTAAGCAGAGTCAGAATCATCCCTAATGGTTGTGTATGTTTGCTGCCACCCACCTCTGGCTGCACTCCCTGTAATCGACTCAAGGAATTTTGCTTTCCTCTTTTTTCTTTCTCAAATAAGCCTTTAAACTAAGGAAGCAATCTCAGCCACAACCTCCCTCTTAGCAAACAAGATGGAGATTTCTCTCTCAGTTCGTGCTGCACCTGATTCTATTTTCATTTCATCTTATTTTATTGATCCTCCACAGCATCCCCCCTGGGCTCCGTCTCCTGTCCCTCCTTTATCTTTGTGATGGATGGCAGAAATTCCATGTCCTCTTCTATATCTTTCTGTCTCCAACCCCTCCATATTGGTCACTCCCCTTTCCACGACAACCCCTGGAGTAACGTTTCCGCTGTCTCTGAGGGATCCTCCCCTATTAGATGTTCCACTGTTGCTTGGTGACTCTAGGAGGGGGAAAGCCATTCATCCCACCCTTCCTTCTTTTCTCTTGGACAGTAAGTCTTTCTAGAGAGGTGTTTTCCCTAGTGTGGGGCTTGACACTCTAGACTTTAATTCCCTATCATACTAGTTTCCTTAAGGGTTTGATCTCACATCATCGCATACCCCTAGATCACACATTATAGCTAGCATATAAGGATCCTGGCAGGTGAAAGATTTTAACCTATTTTCCAATTGCGGCCGCAGGTAGTCCATATGCTGCAAACATTGCTGGTTTCCATCCCTGATCCTGCCTGAAACTATCTAACTTCTCCAAGATATTGACTATGGGGATGGCTTCACCCGGGATTGAACTTGTGGAACTTGCATCCTCCATGGCATCCTTGAAAGGCTGCAAGAGTTGTGAAATATGTATCTAATCTCGATGCTCCTAGGGACAATTTACACTGATCTCAGTTTCCCGAGACAACTGATGAAGAGCTGTCCATTATTCCATTAACATCTAAAAGAACAGATAAGTGTAATTCCACCTTGTACCTACATCATGAATAAGCCTGTCCAGAGGTCTCTCACTATTTTCAGCTTCTGAAAGTGCTTCAGCCCACCCTTTACACTTCAATGAAAATGCCAGCTACTTTCCTACATGTTTCTATCAGTTTCTTCAGGATTGAGCCCCTATATTTCTTAATCCCCAGCCCCAGGGTGTCCCTTATTGCCAAGTGTGGCAGTGTATAAAACATCAGATCCCCTGATAGCACCCATCTTTCACTGCATTTCATATTTGCACCACAGCCTTTTACCCCCTTCCAAAAAAACTCAGGAAAAGCAGTCCTTTGTTTTCTAATCTAGCTGACAACCTTCCATTATCCTCCTTATTGCAGGTAAGATATGGGGTCCAGTCTTTGCTGGCCTCGGCAGCATTGGACCTGGTCCTGTTTCTAGGTAATGGGCCTAGGCCTTGACAATTGAACCAAGACTAGGCCTGGCTCAGGCATCAGGCCTGGTTCTGTGCTTAGGTCCGAGCCTTGGCAATGGGACCTAGCCTTAGCGGGGCTGTGGTGTCGGTCCCAGGCCTAAGCATTGTAACTCAGCCTTTGGCTGGACTTCGGTGACAGGACTGGCCATGGCCAAGGCCTATTCCTACCAGAAGTCTCTTTTGTTACTAGTGTTCCCTATTCATGAATTTTCTATTTTGTAGAGAAAAAGTTGGTTCTTTTGAAACAAAAAGAAAATGGCTCATTTGTTATGTTTTTCATTTTTGTTTCTAAGGTGTCTCAGTACCTTTCCTCTACTGATTGCCATTTGACAGCGAATGTATTCGGCAAAATGCTGGTCTTCCATATCTGTAAAGTGCTTCAACACTTTTGATGTCTTGATGGATTCCCTCTCCCACTCTGGATCTTTGTGTGCTGATCCTGCTGCTGAGATGCTAGGACTTGTCTTGAGCATGGACAAAGAAGGAAAAGGCCAGTGGCACTTCTCATGCTCTCAATTATCCATTCTCCCTGAGGGGTGGGGATGCTCTTGGTTTTGACAGTATCACTTGCTGCCTCCTGTAGCTTCTGTCTGGATAGCACACTAGTAACTAGACTCCCCAAATCTTCCTCAGTTACTAAATCATCAATTTCCTCTGACACCGAAATTCCTTGACATGATTCATCTGAATCATTACTTACTCTTACGTTCTGCTGCATACTACCCTCAAGAGGAAACAGGAGAGAACACTGGAATGGTTTTGGCTTCTTTACTGCTCCTGACCCTACACTGCTGATGCTACTCTCCAGTGATTCTGCTTCTTTGCCCCTTCATAATCGGAATAATGAAGATGAGACAGGTAGCTACTCAATATTATATACCTCACCCTACTTATCACTAGCTTGTATATCTCTCTTTAAAAAAAAATCAATCATTATCATGAAGAGGGGACTCTTAATCATATCTCTCTACTTTCCTTATTAGTTCTGCTCATGCAGAGGAACAGGCTTTCCTTCTTTTCCTCTGCCATTCTTGCCTTATTTGCACTCTGATGAAACTGGCAATGGCATGATGGAATTTCAAAGATCACTTGTGGCACTGGCCAGGGGATGTTAATGTTACAATATACTCAGTAGTGTGGACACACAGCCATAGCAGAAAGTTATTTTTCTTATGAATCAAAGCACCCAGTGCTATGCTGTTGCTACTGTGTGTTTGCAGACTTAAACTAAGTGACTCCCACAACTGCTGAGAGAGGAAAGGCTGCTGACTGTATATGCATTCCTGTCACTCACAGTGAATAGGCTAACATAGATCTCCCTTATGTGCTGTGGAATGCAGACAAAATGTGACACAGTTGCACCGTGTCTCTGTCTACTCTTTGCATGACAGCACTCTTACCCCTATTGATATACTGTAACAGATTTTTATTAGTCTCTCATATGACACATTGCCAACAGTCCACCTTCCGTTCTGCTATCTCAGTCTTTTTAGAAACTTATTCTTTCACTCTAACAATATAGAGCTTCATAGCAGAATTTCTCTTCTTTCTTTATAAAATCCAACAAAGAAATGGCTCTAAACAAAAGTTCAGTTTTCCCATTCAGTTTCATGCTAAAAAAAAAAAAAGAGGAAGTCACTCTGGGGTTGGGCTGCATGAAAAAGTGCTTAACCTTGAATTGTTCTAATCCTTCCTAGTCCCTTCCATCCCAGCTTCACTCTGTCTGTCTTGAGTAGAAAAAATAACCTTTGATTTTACTCGTACCATAGTCTGAAATAAATGGAAATGAAAAATTGTCATTATTTTTTAATCCCTTGTACATTCATTTTGTTTGTAATGAAATGCATCAAAAAGAGACTTCTTTGGCTCAGATTAAGCATTAATTTCAAAAAAATATATATCTTTTTTAAGATTATATGAATAATCGCAGGGCATTATTTTGAATGATGATGTCACAATATATTGAAAAATAGGGGGATCTTAGTCTAGAGGAAGTGAATGAAGAGAAGAGGCATGGAGTGGCTTGTGGGAATGACGGCTACTACCTGGAGATGAATATCCTTATTCAATAAGCATACACACGGTTAATGCGACTCCAACATTGCTCTATGCTTCAACGGCAAGAGGAAATGTGGAAAAAAGGATTTGCATCCACATAAAAGCAGGGGAGTAGCTTGTTTGTTACGGCAGTTACTACCCCAAACCAAAAATGCCTGATGCTTCACTTTCAATGCATATCCAGCACAGTTCTATGCTTCAACGGCAGGGGGAATGAAGAAAAGAGGATTTATATTCACACAACCAACAAGGACTGAATTGCACAGGCTGGGTAAACAAGCGTGGGAGTAGCTTGCTTATTACGGCGGTTACTACCCCAAACCAATTAACTGGATACTTCACTTAGATGCAGCTCCAGCACTGCTATCTACGATGGCGGGGGTGGAAGGGAAATAGAACCAAAAAAATTATTTAAAGAGACAAGAGTAACAGAAAAGTATGAAAAAAAAAGTGTGAAAGCTTGCTGGGCAGACTGGATGGTCTGTTTGGTCTTCTTCTGTCATCATTTCTATGTTTCTATAAGGACTTTTCCAATTAATGTTTAAATTTAATCAAGTGTGGTTAGTTGTATTGTGATACTGACATAAATGCAGGCTGTGTTAGTGATAAGGTGATCTTTTATACATCAGGCCAATGCAATACAGTGCACTCGGCTGAGCACATGACTTTACCAGCACTTGGTCGCGCATCCTAAACCCCTCACGTAATAAGGGATTAGTGAGTATGAAACACAGGTCCAAACAAGCATGAAGCAAATATTTATTTTTTTTATCTATTTTGATATTCTGCTTTTCAGCCCTTCAAAGCGGATCACATTCATCAAACTATTGCATGCAATTGGTAGAGGGGCATTTTTTATGGTAATGGTGCAGTTTGAGAGAGAGAGAAAGAGAGAGCACACCTAACTATAAAACCCGTCTAGTAGTTGGGTATTAATACCTCTATAGGAGGCCCATCTAGTTACTCGAGATGAGGTTTAGGTAGTAGTGTAGGGGTTAGGGGCTAGAGATGTGCAGAGTGAAAAGATAAGTTGCTATTCGGTATTCGTTGCGCCGGGACCAAATCCATTGCATCTGTTTTCATAGGGGAAACCCGATTCGTCCATTAGTTGCATTCGGTATTCATTTGCCATTAAAGTTGGAAAAACAAAAAAAAAACATTCCAACCCTTTAAATTTAATTAACTACAACCCCCACCCTCCTGACCCCCCCCCCCCCCCCACCCCAAGACTTGCCAAAAGTCCCTGGTGGTCCAACCAGGGTCCTTGAGCGATCTACTGCACTCAGGCCATCGGCTGCCAGTATTCAAAATGGCACCGATAGCCTTTGCCCTTACTATGTCACAGGGGATACTGGTGCCATTGGTCGGCCCCTGTCACATGGTAGGAGCAATGGATGGCCGACGCTATCTTGTGCTCCTACCATGTGACAAGGGCTGACCAATGGCACCAGTAGCCCCTGTGACATAGTTCAGGCAAAGGATATTGGCACCATTTTGAATACCGGCAGCTGACAGCCCAAGTGCAGGAGATCGCTCCAAGACCCCCGCTGGACCACCAGGGACTTTTGGCAAGTTTTGCGGCGATCAGGAGCATGGGGGTTTTATTCGTTAATGATATGTTGCATTTGTGGGGGTTCGCCATACATTTCGCGGACCCATGAATTCAACTAGAAGGGACCCATACATTGCGGATTGCGCATTCATTCAAAATGAATGCACATCCCTATTAGGGGCCATTTTGACATTCAGAGTGAAACGTACGAACAGAACAATACACTCTTGTGAAGATTTGATGTCCTTCAGAGTGAGGAAACTCACACAAAGATGAAATTTGTACAATGTTCTCAGCCTGGCTTGATGGTCTCTCTGCCTGGATAACATCAAGCTAGACTGAGAGTGCATAGTACAGCTAGAAATGCCTTATAGCTAGTATCTCTCTCCAGTGGGGGTCCTGGAGTGATCTCCTGCACTCGGGCCATCGGCTGCCGGTATTCAAAATGGCACCGATATCCTTTGTCCTTACTATGTCACAGGGGCTACCGATGCCATTGGTCGGCCCCTGTCACATGGTAGGAGCATTGGATGGCTGGCACCATCTTGTGCTCCTACCATGTGACAGGGGCCGACCAATGGTACTGGTAGCCCCTGAGACATAGTAAGGGCAAAGGCTAACAGAGCCATTTTGAATACCGGCAGCCAATGGCACGAGTGCAAGAGATCACTCCAGGACCCCCGCTGGACCACCAGGGACTTTTGGCAAGTCTTGGGGGGGTCAGGAGCGTGGGGAGTTTATTCGTTAATGATATGTTGCATTTGTGGGGGTTCGCCATACATTTCGCGGACCCACGAATGCAACGAATAGGGACCTATACGTTGCGGATTGCACATTCATTCAAAATGAATGCACATCCCTATTAGGGGCCATTTTGACATTCAGAGTGACACGTACAAACAGAACAATACACTCTTTTGAAGATTTGATGTCCTTCAGAGTGAGGAAACTCACACAAAGATGAGATTTGTACAATGTTCTCTCAGCCTAGCTTGATGGTCTCTCTGCCTGGGTAACATCAAGCTAGACTGAGAGTGCATATTACAACTAGAAAGGCCTTATAGCTAGTTTCTCTCTCTCTCCAACAGCTTAAAATGCTATCTTGCAAAAAGTGTGATAAAGCCATATCGCACAGTTTAATGCAAATGAAAAAGGTGTAGTTATTTCTGGTGTTAGAACTGTGCGATATGGCTTCGCAATTTGCAAAGCCAGCCCACTTGGACAGAAATGCTGCCCCAAACTCCTCCCCCTTTTCCAAATTAGCATCGCACCATAAGTTATGGTGCTTTTCACATGCAAAAAGCTCATAACGTGGCTTGGAAAATCACCCCCTAATTTTGTACCTGAGGCAACGGAAAGTAAAGTGACTTGTTTAAGGTCACAAGGAGCAACAGTGTAAGATCATGTTGATGAGACTATTAGCTATTACCCCAATGCAAAAAAGAAACATGTGCCCGACACACACATTTTTATGCTCAAAAAGTAACGCCTGCCCTGGAGCAGGCATTAACTCTTGATGAGCCCTTAAGTTTACCTAAAAGCAGAAAACACTGCTTTTCTGTACTTCCTCCGACTTAATATCGCGGCAAAATTAAGTTGGAGGAACCTAAAAAAGGAAAACAGAAAAAAATAGTTTTTAAAGTGTCGCCAGCAGTCAGGTTAGGAAAACGGACACTCAATTAACGAGTGTGACTGCACACAGATTAGGAAAATGGACTCTCATAAATCTGTTTTCCTGGGCACCTGATGCTGAGGAGATGCTAGGGATACAAAATGTTCCCTTGTGCTTCCTTTCTACCAAGGCAGCCATTTAAATATTAAATTGGACACACTGGAGAGGTAGATTGGCAAATATAAGAATGCAGGCACTCAATCATGAGCACCCATTCAGTGCATGCTGATATTGCATTGGCCTGAGTACTATTTCATTATAATGTGGTACATAAGTGTGGTTATTGAGTATGTTTTTTTGGGGGTTCTGTTTTAGAAAAACTGTTGTGAAAATCACCTGAAGCAGGAGCATATTTTCAAACAAGGTTTCATGTAGAGGTCTTTATAAGGGGTTGTAAGATTAAGAGAAGAGAAGTCTTTCATATCCATAAAATACATGTGGGCTATGAATTCACAAACTGATTTAGAATTGGATTAAATCAACTGGCAATGGAACCAAAGGACTGATGATTATACAAACGTTTCAAGCACAGAATTTCTGAGAGAGGTAAAGTGTTACCGAATATGATGATTCCCATGGTTTCATCATGGATTCATTTTTGTATCAGAACCCTGTAGCATGGCTCCCAGACTCAGGATGGTAGCTGCAATGGCCAAACAAGGAGCTGGAGGAGCTTAGGCTTATTAAAACAGATGAAAAATCTCTGGGTAGTCAAGAATGAAGGCTCATGGTGTTAGGATCTCTACCTTGGTTCGGATTGAGCTGGAAGAAAGAGAAAGGAGGAAATACCAGGATCCCCCTCCCGCCAAAAAAAAGAAAGAAAGAAAGAAAGCAAAACCAAACCAATTACTCATGGAAATATTTCAATATCTATTACCAAGATTGAATCAAGGCTTCACAGTCTAGCTATGCAAAATGGATGCATGACCAAAGGAAACAAGAAAATGAACCAAAAGTGCTATCACTGTAGGATGCAAATCAGCCTATTTTCTATGTCTGATGTCCTGACACAAAATACCACATGCTGTACCTTCTTTTTCCGTCCACTAAAAATACTAAATTAGGGGAACAGAAGCTAAATGAGCCTAATTATACTTTGGCATGCCACACTGCTCCTAAAATGGCACTATCCAGATTTTCTAGGTGAGCCAAACAAAACAGTAAAATAAATTGTATTAAATTGTTTTATTGGAAGTTTGCTAAGACTGCAACAGAAGACAAGACCTGGCAAGTGCCAGAGCTATAATCTTTCAAACTGGTATAAACTGATTTTAATTTTATTATTGTGAAGTGTAATTCACTGAATAAAAAGATAATTTTTTTCTTCACTTCCATTTTGTTGGCAGTTTGTAAATACTTTAACAACAGGAGCTGGAACTTTAAAACACTGCAATACACTTCAGTTTTAAAAATGCATTCTTTTTTAGGGATGTGCAGAAGGACGCCATACGTTGCATTCGGGATTCGTATTCATCAGGGGGCAGATACATTGAATTCGGCAAGGGGGGCCTCCGTTATGTTCAAGCGTTAATTCTTATTCGTTTCCCGGCTAAAATTGAATTAACTGCAACCCCCCACCCTCCTAACCCCCCCCCCAAGACTTACCAAAACTCCCTGGTGGTCCAGCAGGGGGTCCAGGAGCCATCTCCTGCACTCACACCCTCGGCTGCCGGTATTCAAAATGGCGCCGATAGCCTTTGACCTTACTATGTCACAGGGGCTACCGGTGCCATTGGTCGGCCCCTGTCACATGGTAGGAGCAATGGATGGCCAGCGCCCTGTGACATACTGAGGGCAAAGGCTATCGGCGCCATTTTGAATACTGGCAGCCGAGCGACCTCCTGCACTCTGGCAGCCAAGTTACCTTCTGCACTCGGACTGTCGGCTGCCAGAGTGCAGGAGGTCACTCGGCTGCCAGTATTCAAAATGGCGCCGATAGCCTTTGCCCTCACTATGTCACAGGGGCTACCGGTGCCATTGGTCAGCCCCTGTCACATGGTAGGAGCACAAGATGGTGCCGGCCATCCATTGCTCCTACCATGTGACAGGGGCTGACCAATGGCACCGGTAGCCCCTGTGACATAGTAAGGTCAAAGGCTATTGGCGCCATTTTGAATACCAGCAGCCGACAGCCTGAGTGCAGGAGATGGCTCCCGGACCCCCCTGCTGGACCACCAGGGAGTATTGGTAAGTCTTGGAGGGGTCAGGAGGGTGGGGGGGTGGTTGTTTAAATTTGCTTCTTTAGATGGCCAAATAATTTGGTGAAGATTTGTTGTATTTGTGGGGAAGCGCGATACGTTTTGCTTCCCCGTGAATACAATGAATATGGCCCTAAACGTTGTGGATTACCAATACGTAGGAAACGAATGCACACCCCTATTCTTTTTAACTAATTCATGGCAAACTCTTGATTAGATACAATATGGACACCGTAGCATAATTCATAGCAATTTTCAAAAGCCTATTTATGCGTGAATAGTCCATTTACACATGTAAAACTATTGAAAATTCAGTAGAAATTCAAAGTAGTTACGCATGTTAAAGTAATAATTGTCAAATGTCATTTTACACAAGTAATTCTTTTGAAAATGAGCTCTCTGAGGGTAAATGATCTTTATTAGATCTCTTCAGCTTGTCTAGAATGTAACTGTCCATATACTGACTGGGACAGGTCACAATGAGCATTTCACTCCTCTATTGATTAACTTTCACTGGTACCCTGTTGAATGGAGAATGGCAAATAACATCTAAAACTGCTATGATGTTGTTGTGTGACCATCGCTGCTCGACGACTTCACTGCACCCTCTTTACCTCTGTGGCGACTCCCTCCGGGTCTGATGGATGGCTGGCTGCCGCGGCATGTCCATGCCGCCTCCCTCCGGTGTCCCTGGACCGGCTCGATGCTGCAACTCAGCTATCTTGTCCTGATGCTTAGGGCGCACGCGCGTCCCGACTCTTGTACCAGCAAGGTCGCGAACCTCAGGGGCATCCCCCTGAGATGACATCATCTGCTTCCAATATTTAAAGGTCTTTGAAAATGCTAACAAACTGGGTTAGCAAGGATACGGAAGGGATAAGGTTACGGACAAGGTTTCTCTATCTAAGCTACTCTTCCTCCCGGACTTACCAGAGGTACCCGCTCCTCGGGGGCCTCGCTCTTTTCTTTATTTTCAGGTAGGAACCGGTTACTCGCTCCTCGAAGGCCCATGTTCCTGAACACTCTGAAGATTCTCTACTTCCTGGAAGCTATCACTGCTACAAACAATTGTGAGTTACCATTGCTCTCTTAGAGCTTTGCCTGGAACCAGGTACTCGCTCGAGGGCCTAATCCTTTCCAGCTCCTGAGCTTTCTTGAGACCTTATGTGAGTTTTGTCATCTAGTTCTGTTCATGAACTCTGCCTACTCTGCCTACTCAATTTCTACAGTTTCTCAACAGCTCAGCCATCATGGGATCGTTGTTCCAGTACCTGAGGGACTACAGCCCTGCCGGGCATATCAGCTCACTACTGCCACCTCTGGTGGTTTCTAATAACCTGTTAAATAAAAGAACTAATATGTGTATGTCTCCATACTCTAGCCTAGCCGGTGGTCCCTCCTGGGGTATCCTCCCGGGGGCATAGTCATCTGCCATTAGTCCAGGGATCCACCCACAACTATATCAGATTCATTCATTACAGACTGCTATTCTTTAGCAAGACGATATCTGAGACACTACAAGATTGCTAACTCCTCCCTCTTCAGGAGCCCGCTATACAGAGCTTTCTATACAGATTGCTCCTCCTATCAGACTGCTCCTCCCATCAAGCATCAGATTTCTAACAGATTGCTAACTCCGCAGTCTAACCCTCAACATATTGCTAACTCCCTAGCAAATCCAGAACAGGTGTTTTATAAACTACTTTAATAGTTGAGTTTCTCCTTGGATTAGTTTGCTATTATTTATAATTCCCCTCAATCTCATAGGACTTCACAATCAGGATTACTAGATGCTCCTTCTATTCAGTCCACCTGTGTTTCAGAAACTTGAGAAAATATGTTTTCTGTAGCACGACCAAGTTTTTTGGAACACCCTTCTAAAGCAGTTACAAGTTTCTTCATATGTGCACACTTTTAGGTAGCAATTAAAAACATGGCCGCTCTGAAAAGCTTTTACTATTGATTGCACAGATTATTTATTGATAGAGCAGGATTGTTAGGGAGCAGGATTGAGTTGGCTTTATGTATTTTTATCCATTTTTATTAGTTAGGAATAAGATAGTATGAGTATTTTAAAATGTATTGGTATTTTGTATTGTTTTTATGTTTTTCTAGCTAGTTTTATTATTTAAGATCTCCACAGCAGAAAAGTAAAAACATTTTGAGGCTTTGTTTTAATCAGATATGACTGTTCTTATAGTAACCCACCTTGATCTGTGTGAATAGAGCAGTGTAGACAATTTGCAAATAAATAAAAAAGTAAATAAATTATATTGAAAAAAGAAGTGTGGTTGCCATGTTAATCCATTTGCATGAATAGAAATAAAGTTTAACAAAGAAAAGTAAAGAAGATAAAAGTATAAGGTGATACTTTTTGCATTTGACTAATGTAATTCATTTCTTGACTTTCATTTGGGAGCTAATGTTCCCTTCCTCAGGTTAGAATAGAATAAGCAAAAGATTGCATTACAGAAAAAAAAGATTCATAAAAGGCATTCCAATGATAATATGTAGGGAATGGGGAGGAATGGGGATGGGAGGATGTGATGAGATGTCACCTTTGCATTACCCATCATTCCCAGCTCTCCACCACTTCACACTCTCATTGGAATGCATTTTAGGATTTCACTTATATTTTCTGGTAATATCATCTTTTGCCATTCTTTTCTGATTTGAGGAAGGGCAAAGAGACTCCTAAAATATAGTCAAGTAATGTAGTTTTAGTTCAATAAAAAGGTTATCACTTTATATATTTCTTGTTTTTATTTGTTAATTCTATTTCTGCATAACAATACTGCAATGTTTGAATGCATACAATATTTGAATTGCTATATTTTATGCATAGTTATTGAAAATGTTTAAAATTCAGATGCAAATGGAACATATTCTCTCCTCCTGTTTGGATATTCAGGACTGGAATAGAGAAAGTTTTCTTACTTGATGCCTTTTTATTTATTTAGATTTTTATATTCTGCTTTTTGGCATTATATTCAGGTACCACAGGTATTTCCCTAGTCCCACAGGGCTTATAATCTAATTTTGAACCTGAGGCAATGGAGAGTTAAGGGACCTGCTGAAGGTCACAAGGAACAAGAGAGTGATTTGAACAGTGGTTTTCCTAGGTCATAGCCCATTGCTCTAAACACTAAGCTACTCCTCCACTCCACTTCTTTTGTATTTTGAATTTTCCCCCTTTCTTTCCCTTTTACAGATGCTCAATTGATCCTGGGTAAACATCTTATACTTCTTTATACTTTCCCCTCTGAGAAGGCACATCTTAATGATAACATAAAAGTGAGCTACTTTCTATGTGAAGGAACTTTCTGTAAAAAGTTTATTTACTAAGCGAGAAGGTTGAAAAGAACCACAGGGGTAAAAATTATTTTGTTTAGGGATTCTCATGATAATCATTAAAGAGCCTATATACTAAAGGTTTTCATTTCTGAGTGAATTTTTAGACGCCTGCACACACCAATACCGGGTTTTTCAAAGGCCCGCGGCCACATGCGTATCTCCTGATATGCGCGGAAGAGTCAGTTTAAAAAAAAAAAGAGCAGAGTGGGGGGAGGGGGTATTGGCAGGGCAGGAGTGGGTTGGGGGCTGGCTGGGACAGCACCATCAGGCAACTTACTACTGCTCCACAAAGCAGGTAAGTATAGAAAAAAAAACTTGTTAGAGGGGATTTAGAGGTCGGGGAGGAGAGGGTAAAAGACAGTCAGGAAAGGTAGAGGTTGTAGGAACTTCCCTCCCTGTCCACTCCTTTATTGAAGTGAACTGGGAGGAAACTGGGGAAAGGCCCAGTCCATCGCCATGTGCATTTTACAAAATGGCCCCCCTTACCCGCGAGTCGGCATGTGCGCGTGGGTAGCCAATTTTATAACATGCATGCCAGGAACCGCGTGCACATGGACACCCGCGTGGTTCTTTTAAAATTTACCTTTTTGTGTCGATGGGAAAAATGCTTAGGGGCCTATTTATAAACTGAGATAATGCAATTGTGTACAGTAAATATTATTTTCCAGGGATGTGTATTCATTTCAAACAAATGGGGAATCAGAAGCTAACCTGCCCAGTTTGAATTATCTGAAGCAAAGGTGCTGTCTCTATGAAAACCATGACAACTCTCCAGTGTTTACAGTTTGGGGAATAGTGCATGTACTATTTCCTGAGAAAATTAAAAAAAAAACAAAAAAACCCCGAAGCCCCACCACAACACCGAGTTCCAGGCCTACCTAGCTGCAGCCTCGCTAGGCAACTCTGACTTCCCCATCCTGCCCTCCCTAGAAATTAGCCAGAGCCTGGGATTGCCTAACTGCATTGATTTGAGCCCAGCTAGAGCTTCTCTGGGCTCCTTTGATCTTCCTCCCAATCCCCACTAAATCTTCTGGGGCTTGGGCATACATTCCTGGGATGAGCTGAGCCCATCCAGGACTTCCCTGCATCCCTCCTGCTCCTCTTCTGCCCCTCCCCCAGGTCATCCACGGCCCTCCCTTACCCCTTCTGTGGAGCTCTATGCACAAGAAAGAGCATGCATGATCTCCAATCATACCTGCTCCCAACAAAAATGCTTTAAACAATGGTGCCAGTCAGTATAGAAACCAGCATTACATTTGTGTTACACTTGGTGCTGGTCTCAGAGATGGCAGGCAGCATTTTTAAAAGGATTCTGGTGGAACACGAGTGAGTGTGGATCACTTTTGATAATGTAAAATGTTTGGCTGCACATCCCTATTGTTTACTATGCAGTACAATGGAAATAACACACAGAGGTCTAGATTCATCATTTTGCTATAAATATAGCAAAATAGTATCTGTGATAATTGCAAACTGAGAAGTCCATTGCATGCTGTATTGAGAGAGAGAGGTACACTAAAAAGTTAATTATTTATACCACTGTAAGAGGGGCACTTGTAACTCGGGGTGAAGTATGTGGGGATGAGTTGGGTTTTGGGGGTCAGTTTTACATGCACAGTCATACATACGAACAGCACAGTTACCATCAGTGAAGATTTCATGTGATTTGGAGTGATGGAAGGTGAAGGAAAGAGTAGATTTGTTCCAGGTTCCCTCTACCTAGCTTGATTGCAGTTGCTTCAGTCTCAGTTATCTTTTGGCAGTTCACATTAAAAATAGGAAGAAAATTACAAATAAAGTATTTTACAAAAGGTTGGCACTGAAATCTGATTTGGTAGAAAGTATTCAATCTGAGAGTTTGCAGGTTATGGCACAGTGTCAGATCCACGTTGTTTTATGGGTTATAATAGACAGCAATCTAGTTGAAGTCTGTACATAAGGAATGTTTAAGGGTCAAGGTTTTTTCTTTCAGTAGTATGTAGTAAATATCACCGTGGCATGTTTTTCAATAATAGGTGAAAAGTTGGGCACAGAATAAAGTGAAAAGTGCTTTCATGCTTCAAAAACATCAAATACCTTTTTGGCAGCAACTAACTGTCCTGGTGCAGTTTGACACATGTCTAATAATAATAAAGCTGAGAAAAAAAAAATCAGAGTGAGAACTAGCCTCAATAATTAAATATTGTTACAGATGGGAACAGAAGGACCTTGTGCTGCAGGATAGGATTCTTCTGGTGCACATCTGGTGCCCCTTCCTAAATCCTGATTTGCAGTGGAGGTTGAGGGCATCAGATGACATGAGATAGAAAACAGTATGTCTTACTGAGAAAAAATATGAATGTATACAGTAGAGAATAGGATAATAGTTGAAGCAATACCCATTTCCTTGTAATGTTTGTTCAGGGTCAGCTTTACTGCGTTTTCTAGTGCTTACTTCCCCAAATTTAAAGAACGATGGAATAACACTAGAAAAAGCTGCCGAAACTCCCATTCCCATAGCATCTGTGTCTCTTTCCCCATTCCTACAGCATTCAGTAACCCCTCTCTCTTTCCAAACATCCCTGCCAGCTCTGGACCTCCTGCTCTTTTCAGCTGCTAGCAAGATGGGTGCCACCAGTGACCTGAATCTCCTGCTTTCTTCTGCCGCTGATGGGATAGGATCTGCCAGTAGTCTCTAGGCTTTTCTCCATCATCAGCTTATTAATCGTTCTGTGCTTGCACCATTTTTAAACCCATGTGGGCTGACCCTTCCTCACCTTGTGCGATCAGCAGGTAGGAAAGAGGATGCTGGCCATGAATTTTCAACCTGCTCGTGGTGCTGGCACAGAAGCTATGGAGCTCCCATTGCTCCTTCCAAATGACATGGAAAACATCAGTGATGTTTTTTGTTTGATTTTGTTTCATGTTGACAAAACCTCTGCCACTAGGATCCTGAACAATACTAACAGAAGAGAGCAAATCACGCCCATACTTCGGAGCCTACATTGGCTTCCCATCAAATTCAGAATTCTCTACAAAGTCCTTACGATAATCTATAAAGCCATTCACAACCTAACTCCTCTTGATCTTAACCTTCCTCTCCGTCCCCATGAATCTTCCAGACCTGTCAGATCTGCCTACAAAGGCACTCTTTACGCCCCCCCAGTAAAGACCACCTTAAGGAAACGTGCCCTATCCACCGCTGGTCCTTCGCAATGGAATGCTCTTCCACCTGATCTCAGGTAAGAACCATGCCATCTAACTTTCAAAAAAACCCTCAAAACTTGGCTATTCAGTCAGGCGTTTCCTTAACCAGATGATCCTTTCTTCAAACCATGAATGCTCTCCTCGCCTGTCTGGTTTGAACTCTCTATCTGGACTAGAGGGGACTGTTCTCAATAGCGTTCTATTGGACATAAGCTCTATTATATATTTACTCACATTTATTCCATCATGCTAGTTTTTGTTCATTTGACAGTTTTCTTAATAATTAGCTTAGTTCTACCCCCATGTTCCTAGTTCTATGTGACCCCTGTTCTACGTAATGCTTTTTGTAATATTTCTGTTTCACTGTAAACCGATATGATATGTAATTCTCTACATGAATGTCGGTATATAAAAGTTCAAAATAAATAAATAAACAAACAAACAAACAAATAAATAAATAAAATGAAATAAAAACCATCATTCCTGTTTTCCCATGTTGTTTTAAATGACTGTGCAGCTCTAGAGCTTAGAGCAACATCGCTCTAAGCTTCAACAGCAAGAGGAAATGTGGAAAAAAGGATTCACACTCACAAAGAGGGGAGTAGCTGGCTTGTTATGGCGGTTACTACCCCAAATCAAATAAGCCTGATACTTCACTTTCAATGCATATACAGCAAAGTTCTCTGATTCAACGGCAGGGGAGAAGAAAAGAGGGTTCGCACTCACAAAGCAGGGAGTAGCTGGCTTGTTACGGCGGTTACTACCCCAAACCAAATGTGCCTGATACTTCACTTTCGATGCACATCCAGCATGGCTCTCTGCTTCAACGGCAGGGGAGAAGAAAAACAACCAATAAGGGCTAATAACATAGTCTGGGTAAAACAAATAAGCATGGGTGCAGCTTGCTTATTGCGGCGCTTACTACCCCTACTACCCCTAACGAATCAAGCTAGATATTTCACTTGGATGCAGCTCCATCACTGCTCTCTACATTAAAGGTGGGGGTGGAAGGGAAATAGAACCAAGAGCTAAGAGAAACAGATAAGTATGAGAGAAAATATGTGTGAAGCTTACTGGGCAGACTAGATGGGCCATTTGGTCTTCTTCTGCCGTCATTTCTATGTTTCTATGTTTCTATGTTTCTATATTTTCTTCCTATCACTTATGCAGGTTAGAAATAAATCATGGTGTCTGTACCAGCTGACTTTCTGAATACATTTGAGGCAATGACCTAGTTGGACAGTTATATGTGTGAACTTGAGAGATTGTAATCAGCTTTACTTTCTTGTAGATTCAGCCCCTGAAGCAGGCAAGCATCAGCAAAAAAAAAACTGACAGTTTTTGGCATTTTTTGTTTAGGTAGCACTGATTATTCTCCATCCTTTGAATGAACACAGGTAAATGGAAGAATATGAGTGACATTGTGGGGCATATGGTCTATAAACTAAATAGTAACTCTTAAACAGGCATGCGGGCACACATGCACGTGCATTGCCAGCTCGCATCCAGAGCTGCATCCATTTTAAAACATACACACATATTTGCACGCATGTTATAAAATAGCCTGGATGTGCGTACATGTGTGTGTAATTTTAAATGGATGCACACATGTGCACACAAATGTCGCTTCTATCATATAAGTGGGATCGTTTTGTAAGGGACACGTGATGATGCTATTTTCCATTTTCCCAGTATATTTCCAGTTTGCCCGGTTTAGGGACAGGACTTGCAAACACCCCTTAATTTATTAACCGTTCATTCCCCTGTTAGCCCCAACCCTTAAAACCCTGCTGACTAGACTAGATTTTGTTGTTTTATTACTTACTTGCCATCCATAGCAGAAGCAAAGTTACATGGCGGGGACTTCGGTGTCTGCCTGTGCACATCTCTAGGCCTTCCCCTGACACACCCACACCCCGCCCAGACCATTCCCAATCCCCAGCCCTGTTTGCAAACTTTTTCCTTGTGCATGCAGCGGGAGATACACGCGACCTTGGGTGGCTTTTAAAATCCGGTCAGCACGCACCGGCCTGACTTGTGCGCATGTCTCCTGGTTTTGGCGCACTGGGCTTTTAAAATTCACCTTTTATTTATTTATTTATTTAACAGTTTTATATGCCGACGTTCTGGTAACATAGTTACTAATCACTTTGGTTTACATTGCAACACCTTGAAGCATCTAGTAAATTACTGTAAAAATTAAGATTTGGGTCTGTGCATAACAGTTATATTTACTATTCTTAAAGAAGTCTTATTACATGTGGAATAAGGACTTTGGACTGTTTTTATTAGCAAGAATCATACAAAAAAAAGTAAGCCCTATGCCAGGACATGATTATCTCCAGCCCTGTTTGTTCACTTGTTTAGGGCTTTGTGCCTGGTTGAGTGTTATTATACAGGCATTTATGATACCAGTATAATTGTATGCATTGCATTTTTCACCTACCTTTTTTCTATCGATTTTCTGGGTAGTAATAAATCAAGCCAGGGTGTACATTAAACAATTCTGACTCTTACCACAGATGTATTGTGTGTTGCTTTCTAGGATATGGAAACTGAAATGAAAACTATGTCATTATACTTAAAAAAAAATGTTCTATGTCCACAAAATTCCCACAGATTTTGCTTTGCAATATAAAATGCCTACTTTTTCTCTTTAGGTTGGGGTCACTTAGAGCATGAAATCTTGAGGGAGCATCCATTTATTTTGGTTGGGCTCTCCATCTCTCGAACGCAACCTTCTCCATGAATTCCACAACCCCTCTGCCTAATCCTTTTCTCTCAGCCCCTCCCACCCCCAATTCCATGCATGATCCCCTCTCCACCTCCCCCAAACAATCCTCTTTCTTCCTTCATTGCCCTGCATTATTCTCTCCTCCCCTCTTCATCCTCTCTCTCCATTTCCAGAAGAAGGAGAGCAACATCTATTTGCATCTGATTCCGTTCTCTTTTGAATGTACTTGGTAGTTTGAATGTGTGGTACTGGTAAGTTCCACGAGGCTAGAGGGTTCTTGCACCTCCAAACCATGAATGCGGAGCTGACTAGCAGAGGAGGCAGATGTGGCAAGAAGTGTTGCTGTGCTCCTTCCAGCAGAAGGGCAGAATGAAGATGTGAGGGAACTGGGATAAAACTGTATGGTGGGGGGAGGAAGAGGGGGCCCAATCTCCGATAATGCCCACCTATGATTCATGGCCTGCTGTAGATTCACCAACTCCTTTTCAATTTCAGTGCAGCTGGTAAAAATTGGGGTGCATTCTACACTGCTAATGCTGACTTGTTATTCTTAAATAATGCAAGACTTGCGTGCTTAAGGAGATTTAAACACAATAGCTTGATATGGCTTACCAAATCACAATATGTGCTTTTTCTCAGCCTTTGCTTTGATTGAACTGATAAGGCAGTCTTATATCGATAAGTACATTCTCGATGCCCTTATATGAATCTCCTCTGATATCCATCAAAAATCGTCAGGACTCCTTCAGTCATCTGAATCCTATATTGATTGACATGCCACCTGCATCTTTTTCTAATAGCCTCGCCTCATAGAGTGGCATGGTAGATGGACCAATCCACTTTGGGCTGCAGTATAACTTTCCTCTGCAGCACATTTTTCAAAAGAACAAAAAGTCTTACTTATTGTAAAATGATTATCAATTGTTAATCCCTAAGCACTTTATAATGTGACAGGATGTAAAGGATTGCTCCTTATTTCCTTGAAAGAGAACTGTCATAGCATATCTACAATTAATAATTTGCACTGCTCATTTTGTGGTCCTTTTGCCAAATGTGAGCATGGTTAAATTTGTATTTATCAACAGGTTCATATACCTTGTATAGTTTGTACTCACTTCTTAACTCTACTGTTAGTGTAATACCAAATTACCCTAAAATCATATAGCAGGTTAACGCTATTTTCAAATCATATTAAAACTTTCCAGATATTAATGCAATCTCATAATAATAGGATTGTAAGCTTTCAAGTGAAATGTCTTAGGGGACTCTAGGGCCACATTTCTCCCTAACTTCCATCACCGGTTTTAGAAAGAACAATAAACACCATAAGATACCAAAGGTCTGATCTGAGATGCTTGCTGCAAAGAGACCTTTAAAAAAAAAAAAAACAACAACAACAACCCCAACAACAATAGACTGACTGTGATATCTGTGAACCAGTGGATACACTGGTTCACTTACTTTTCAACCAGTTATAAAATAATTTGGCACATCTTGTATTTTAACAAGCTTCTGTGGGATTAGATAGAATGCAGACTTTGTTTACATTAATTAGCACATTATCACAAAGAAGTACAAAAGAACTTGCTAACTGCATCTATCAAGAAAAAAAAATACTGTAGAGTGAGAGCTGAACCAAGGTATTCCTTTCTCAAATTACCTCAATCAATTATTCATATGGAAGGAACAATATATTTACGCAATGCAGACATGCAGTGCAATTTTACACTCTGCACTTGCCATTGTGTGGAAGCTGGAAGCAGAATAATCCGTTTAACAATTTAGCTTGTGTATGTGTCGCCCCTAAAATCTTAACATCCTTGAATTTTACCTTGCTTTCATTGTTTTATTTCAAAGTGATTCTCTTCTGAGAGGGAACTGGGTATTTTTGTTTAGGGATCGGTCAGGCAGTCTGTTCAGATCCAGCATCTCACCACTCCCATCTCTCCTATTGTGAAGTTGAACTTAATCTGATGAGAAACAAGCCTCTCCTGATTCTGACTTGGTACAGAGAAGATTCACTCAGAGGCATCTGACCAAGTTCATCAACAATCTTCCAAAGGCACCTTCATTCGTTTGCTTTCGAAAACTGGGAGGTTAAACTGTGAATTCACGGCTGATGTCTTTTGTTTTCCCTATGCTAGGAAGACCCATATTTATTGTCACACTGCTACCATAGCAAGACTCCACTTCCTTCCCTGCCATCCCTACTACCCTCTACAATCTTCCACATTCCCTACCCACTATCCTCATCTGTGCCCAGAAGTGGCAAAGTTGTACCCAATAGCCATGGACCCTGCTGCTATCAAGAATAACAGCAGCTGGGTGAAGACTCTGCCCCAGCGGGCATTCACAATCACTACGATGGCACCTTTCCTTCTGTAGTGATTTCCTATTTGGAAAGGAAGTCCATAACAGCAGGGGGAGAAAATGGAGGTACATAGCAGGAGGAGGAGGAGGCATCCATAGGTGAGCAAAGTGGTGGATTTTGCCATCTTAGGACATTACTTGTGCTGCCTGTAGGTACAACCCTGTGTGGATGTCATGAAAAAAGGTTTTCGAGAATTCCCGTTTCTGACAGCTGGCATCTTTAGAGAAGACAATGCTTTTACAGGATGCTGAATCTCCTGAATCATGAATGAAGGCTTTCATCAAATCACTGCATTAGCTCATAAGAGTTTTTGAGGCTCCAATTCAATCCAATCCAATCTAAAATGTTAAAAATATCCAGTTATTAATTCTGGCTCAATCACAAATAATTGAAAGTGATAGGGAGTTTCAAAATACTTTCTTATTCTAGAATTGTCATACTATTTTGAGGGGTTTTTTTTTCCAGCATTTAGAGTGATAAGACTATTAGAAAAGTGGTGTATTGAGCAACATAAAATAGAATTGGGAACTCTAAATAAGGTCCTGGTTACTATAAACTTGTCCTATGAGAAAGCCAAAAGATGTCACTCAGCCTTCACTTTTTGGGTTACTGGTTATGTGCCTTTTGGGCAGAAATTTATTAAGGGAATGATATATTTCTTTGAGAAAGTGTTGTGATGGAAAACCTATAGAAGTAGTTTTTCCTGGGTCAGTATAAAGTAGTGCTCAGATCAGGAAGGGTTTTTGTTTTTTTTTTACTTCTCTGGTCTTGTGACTTAGGAGTTGGCACCAGAAGTTAAAATGTAGCCAGGAGGAGCCTTTTTCCTTCACTTCAGCCAACTAGTCAGTATCTAGCAAGGCCATACTGTCAAGAGTTTAGGACTACACTCCTGTACAGTGTCATGGAGCCATCTGGGAAGACCCATAGACAACCAATTAACAGGTCGATACTGTAAGACCGCGGGAGAGCGGACGAACGCCCGCTCTCCCGGCACGCGCACCGGCCTTTCGCCGGTGCGGGCGATTCAGTATTTAAATGAGGTGCCGCGGGAAAAACGGGGAAAAGGAGGCGCTAGGGACACTAGCGCGTCCCTAGCGCCTCCTTTTTGTCAGGAGCGGCGGCTGTCAGCGGGTTTGACAGCCGACGCTCAATTTTGCCGGCGTCGGTTCTTGAGCCCGCTGACAGCCACGGGCTCGGAAACCGGACGCCGGCAAAATTGAGCGTCCGGTTTTCGGCTCAACAGCCGCGGGCCAAATTCAAAATTATTTTTTTTTTACTTTTTTTTACTTTTGGGGACCTCCGACTTAATATCGCTATGATATTAAGTCGGAGGGTGCACAGAAAAGCAGTTTTTACTGCTTTTCTGTGCACTTTCCTGGCGCCGGAAGAAATTAGCGCCGACCTTTGGGTCGGCGCTAATTTCTTAGAGTAAAATGTGCGCCTTGGCTGCACATTTTACTTACTGGATCCCGCGCGCATACCTAATAGGGCCATCAACATGCATTTGCATGTTGAGGGCGCTATTAGGTGCCGCGGGTGGGCCGCGTGTTTTCCTCCCCTTACTGAATAAGGGGTAAGGGAAAACACGCGTCCAGAGCAGGCTGACAGTGCGCTCCGACGGAGCACACTTTACTGTATCGACCTGTAAGTGGGAATTCATCCTGGACCAGGGAGGAAGACATATGAGGATTGTGAGTACTGAATATAGTTACTTGATGTCAAGGAAAGACTACCTTGTTTTCCATGAGAGAGGGGACAAATATTAAAATTATGCTACTGGATAAAGGAGACTATTTTTTTCTTCCTGTTGCTGCTATCTCTGTAAAGACCATGCTGAAAACTGAAATGTAAAAATAAATTTCCTTAATCCCAAGTTATGGGTTTATGAGACGCATCTGCCAGTCCAGGGAAGAAGATGGTGTTATGGAACCAGTTGATTAATTATTTCAACATTGGGGGGGGGGGGTAATTTTCAAAGGAGTTAAGTGAGTAAATGCAACATATTAGCATTTTCAAAAGCCCATTTACATGCTTAGACAGTAACTTTCAAACCAGCTTGTTGGTGTACATTTGTGTGCATATGTTGGCCCGCATCCAGGGACATGGCCATTTTATAAAATACGCTCTCATGGACACATATCTTATAAAATAGTCTGGCTATATGCACATGTGCACCAAATTTTAAAATGGACACACCCGTGTGCACAAATCCCACTTCTACCATGCAAATCAGGGAATTTTAAAAAGGGCGCATGCCTATGCCTATGCCATTCTCAATTTACAAGTGTATCTACCAGTTTTCTCTGTTAAAAGATAGGTCCACCAACACCCTCTGGTTTGATGGCCTACACTCCCCCAGAAATGACTCAATCCTTTTATTTTTTAACTTACACATCATCCATATCTGAAGTAAAGTTACATGGCAGGGGACCTCAGAGCACCGGGGTGTGTAAGTATGTACGTGCACATCCCTGGTTCATGTCCTGAAATGCCTATGCCTCACCCCTTTTTGAAATCTTTGGGGATGTGTGCACTGCAGGACATATGTGCGCACCTGTGAGGCTCACAAGCCCAACTTATTCACTCATCCCCTAATTAATGTGCATACCTCTTGAAGTGCATTTACATATGTAAAACTCATTGGCAATTCAATGGAATACATTGTAGCAATTTTCAAAAGCTCACTTACATGCATAAAGTGCATTTACAAATGAAAAACCCAGTTTTAAGAATGTTAATACTTTTGAAAACTACTCCCTCCTTGTTCAGCATGAATGGGGATATACTGTTAAGAGGAAAGTTAGGTTAAGTTATTTTGCTATTGAAGCCTGGAATTGCTATGCAGATGCTTCAAAGAGAAAGGGAATTTATTTTTAAGGAGTTGCTATGCATTTGGGAGCCCAGGGTGAATTCTGGGAACTTAACCGGAAAATGTAATTAATCTGCAGACTCAAACATAGAAGGAAAAACTGTTTACCTGCTTGTATCTCACTTAAGGGCCAATGCAATATCATAAGCACAAAAAAATGTGCTTCCAACTTGGATGCACATTTTTTGAATGCCCACTTATCCCCCTCTCTTGGACGCTCGATCTAATAGTCTAATGAGCTGGCAGACTAAAAAGGATGCGCAATAGATAATTTGCCCGTCCTTAGCACGTCCATGCCATCGAGTGCCCAGGAGAATTGACTGTGCGCAGGTAAGGAAAACGGACGCTCAATTTTCTAAGCATCCATTTTCCTAACCCCTCAACAGTCACAGATTAGGAAAATGGATGCTCATAAATTGAGCGTCCCTTTTCCTAACCTGACCGCTGTCAAGATTTTGTTGTTGTTGTTGTTGTAGCTTTCTGTGGTTCCTCCTTCTTAGCATCGCAACAATATTAAGTAGGAGGAACCACAAAAAAAACCTGTATTTTTTTGCTCTTCTGAGCATGACTTGGGGTGCCTCAAATCTTAACGCCATCTCTAGGCTGGCATAAATTCTGGAGCTTTAAAATGTGCACATTGGCTACATTTTTTTTTTTTTAATCAGGGGTACTAGCTAATAGCCTCATCAAGATGGCATTTGCATGTGTTGAGCGCTATTAGCTACGCGCCGGTATGGACATGCATTTTCCTGATATTACATTGGTCTTATATCTAGCATGTTCAAAACGCGCATTCAACTGCGCATTTAGTGGTGTGCTGAGCTCAGCGCCCAATATTACGTCGGCCCCTTAGAAATCCAATAGTTAGTGAAGCTACCAGACACAAAAGCCTAATATGCTTTGTGCTATCGAATTTATATTTATTTTTTTGTTGCTTTGTTTATTTTCTAGCTACTAAAATAGAAGTACAAGTGTTTAAGTTAAGCAAGATCCAGTTACTTTATACTGCAAAATGAAGCCAAAATCATACTAAGGAGCTGTACAAGCAATCTGGTTGAACACTTTCTGGCTTTCAGAATCCAGAACAGTTGGGGGTGCAGTTAGAGGGGTCACAGCAGGGAAAAAAGAGTTTTGTCGTGCTTCCCCTGTCCAGGATGAGAAGTATAGTCTAGGGATGTGATTTTTTACTATACAAATGATAATCCTACCTCAGTCAAGAATCTGTTTTCTCTTTGTTTTACCGCAAAATAAATGCACAATCCCCCCCTTCAAAAAAAAAAAAAAAGTAAGTTAATTTATTTGGACAACAGTGCATACTGTTTGTAAATAGCACACATTATTTTCTGAAACAAATACAAGAAAGGGAAAAAAGCCCACAAAATGAAAAAACATAAATCTGAAACCAAATAAAATGAGCTGTAACAAACAAAAATTCTCTGCACATCCCTAATTTAGCCCTTTCTTCCATGCCAGGACCACTGTACCATCTGCTTGAGTTTTTTTGAATGTACAGCCCACAAAGACTGGTACTTAGCTAACAAATGGGCAGCCGACACGTTGTCATTTTATGTGCCCCAATAGGGGGTTACATGCAATTGACAAAAAAATGGTGACTTGTCATCCAAATTCCTATTGAAGTGGAAAAATCAAGATTTCTTCTCTTGTTTATTTTTCAAATAATGTATTTTTTTTTCACATGTCCCAGCAAGAAAATACTATCCATAAGGCTTTGGTTTTTATATAGGGGGCTCAGACTAAGAAAACAACAGGAAGCTAGTAATCAAAGTTAAAACAGCATACTATGATGTGCATAACATATCCATTTCTTTGCCTCTAGGCACCCTTATTATTTGCAGCTATTTGAATTTTTTTTCCCACTAGTTAGTGTACCGTATCTGTACTATTTAGTATCTTTTAGTTCAGATATGCATAGTGATAAAAGAGAATGCATTGCTTTTACCTGACAAAGCAGCAAATTGCTTCATACATATTGTACCCTGCATTCACACAGCCCCAGTTATTTCTTCTGGATATCTTTTCCCAGCACATTGTTTCCCAACCCTTGCCCGGAGGCACATCTAGCCACCCAGATTTTCAGGATTGCACAATTAATATGCATGAGATAGATTTGCATACCCTGGGTCTAGCTCATGCATATTCATTATGAATATCTTGAAAATACAACTGGTTAGGTGTGCCTCTAGGACGGAGTTGGGAAACACTGGTGCAGCATTCTATTTTATTTGCTGCTGGAGATTTCTTGACAGCGATCAATAATCCTGGACTGTATCAAACTTAAATGTGTAATGTGAAATACTACAGTACCTGAATGTAATCCACTTTGAAGTGCTGAAAAGGTGCAAAAAGCGGAATATTAAAAAAAAAAAAAAATCTAAATAAATAAATAAAATAACACTATCAAATGGCTACTGCAATATCATCCAAGACAGGTGTTACTAGTGGAAAAGTTTAGCTCACTTTAAACTGACATTTTGGGGTCTGTGCAATAAAAATCATGCCAAAAGTGTTCTTAACATGCACATTGTAATACTTTTATGTACGTGCAAAAATGCCATTTAATTGGTGATGGAAAACATGTATGCCTGCATGTGCTTAAAACTCCCTCCCCCCCCCCCCCCCCCGACCCCACACAAACACGATAACAGCTGCATAATATTAATGTGTATAGTAAAACAATTTAGAAATCCTGCATGCTAACTGGCTAAAAATGAAAGAGCTGATTTCCATAGGGGATTTCATCCTCCCCAGGCACAACACACAAGGGGCCTCCAAGCCCCAAAATCCCTCCCAACAAAAAACCAAGGGTTGGCATGCTCTAATCCCCATGTCCACACCCCTGACACAAATACAAAGGGACCAGTATGCCTTGACCTCTAGACTCCCAAATATATGTGATAAAGGGTGCTTGCAGTCCCAGCATCAGATCCCTACAGTACACATGACAACAGGGGCTTGTGACCCAACATCAGTCCTCCCAACACGCATGATGATGGGGCCTTGGAAACCCTACCTCCTGACTCTAAGGATCAAGGATCTTCAATGCTCCATTTACCCCTTTTGCCCCCAGCAAGTCCCCTCTCTGCCACCCCCTTCTGTTGCAAGCTAAGAACAATTGGGGCAAGGAAATTTTAGTTTTTCCCTAATCCTAGAGATTTCAAAAATGGTAACAGTGGAGCTCTGGCATTATTTGTCCCCAAACTCAGAGGTGTGATTGGCACATCATGGCCCCTTAATATTTAGAGTTGGGAAGAGATGGCTCCTTGATGTTGAGGCTGCCAAACCCATGTTGCCCCATGAATTATGAGGGAGGAGATTAGGGCCTAGCAAGGGTGGGAGGAGGATTTGGGAATGCTGCCCCTTCATCTTTCTGTTGGGGGGGAGTGATGAGATCAAATCCCTTTGTTAACTGACCGAAAGTGAAAGGGCCAGTTAGCATGGCAGTTTTCAAAGGCTTCTGTGAGCACAAAAATGCTAACACCGGATTCAACAGTGTCCACAAAACAAATTGAGATGCTAATTCAAAAATTGCTTAAATAAACTTAGCAGTGTGTGATTATTCCATGAAAACACCGATACGATGCCATGTTTCCAGTCCCGACTGCTTCACAAGGTGTCCCAATTATAATCTTCACCTCCATACTTAGGCCCATCTCCCAGATGGTTCTTTGACCTCTGAAACTGAAGCACACACTCTCAAACTTATATCTTCAGGAAAAACTGAAAAAACTCACCATTTCCAGTTCCTCCTTTTCCCATTGGTATAAGTTTGTGTGTATGTGCTTCAGTTTCAGATGCCAAGCTTTCTTAGGGACTGCTTAGGGTGCTTTATGACAACCAGATCATTACACTTCACTCAGGAAACTTACTTTGCTTAATATAATGCCCTTATAGAGCTAAAGCTGAATTTCGATATGGAGACAAACTTTTCAGAATTGTGCATCAAGGTTCTGGAATTCATTGTTGGAGAAGGTTAGTGCTGAATCACATTATCTGAAATTCAGGCAGTTCCTTAAGTTATGGCTTTTTGGAATTGCCTTGACTCTTAAAAACAAGGATTTGGGAAGGAGAAGGGAGGTAAATCATCTTCCTTTTGTTTTAATTAGTTGCCTGTTTCTGACAATTGATTCATATGTTGTTATTGACTATATTCATACTTTCTTTTAATTTTATCATATGTTGCAATGCATAGATCTACGCTAGCATTTGACAAAGTCCCTTCTTAGGAAATTAAAATGTCATAGGATAGGGGACAGTGTCCTGTTGTGAATTGCTAACTGGTTAAAAGATAGGAAACAGAGATTAGGGCTAAATGGTAAATTTTCCCAATGGAGAAAGGTGTATAGTGGAATGCCCCATAGATCTGTTTTGGGGCCACTGCTTTTTAATATATTTATGAATGACCTGGAAATGGAGACAATGAGTGAGGTGATCAAATTTGCCAATGACACCAAATTATTTAAAGTTGTTAAATCTCAAGCAGATTGTGAGAAATTGCAAGATGTCCTTGCAAAACTGGGAGACTGGGCATGCAAATGACAAATGAAATGTAATATGAAAAGTGATACACTTAAGGAAGAGTAACCCAAATCATAGCTACACAATGCAAGATTCCACATTAGTAGTCACCATTCAGCAAAATAATTTAGGCATCATTGTTGATAATACGCTGAAATCTTCTGCTCAGTGTGCAGCAGCAGCAGCCAAGAAAGCAAATAGAATGCTAAGAATTAGGGATGTGAATTGGGCTTCGGACGATTGAAAATATCGTATGATATTTTCAAAATCGTCAGAAATCGGGGGCTCCCCCAAAACGATAGGAAAACCCATTGATATTGTTCGTGGGGGTTCTCTTATCGTTTTGGGGAAGGGTGGGAAAAACGGCACACAAAAATAACCCCTAAACCCACCCTGACCCTTTAAAACTAATCCCTTAGCTTTCCCCACCCTCCCGACCCCCCAAAAAACTTTTTACAGGTACCTGGTGGTCCAGTGGGGTTCCCGGGAGCAATCTCCCACTCTCGGGCTGTCGGCTGCCACTAATAAAAATGGTGCCGATGGCCTTTGCCCTTACCATGTGACAGGCTATCCGTGCCATTGGCCGGCCCCTGTCACATGGAGGGAGCACTGGATGGCCGATATAGAAAAGGTACAGAGAAAGTTGACCAAAATGACAAAGGGAATGGAACAGCTCCCCTATGAGGAAATGCTAAACAGCTTATGACTTTCAGCAAGGAGAATAGGTAGCTGAGGGAAGATATGATAGAGGTCTAAAGGAGTGTGGAACAGGTAGATAGGAAACTATTATTTAACCTTTCTAATAGTACTAGGACTAGGGGACAGTAGGTAGTGCATTTAAAACAAATTAAAGACTTATGGTTTCACTCAGGGCACAAATAAACTGTGGAATTTGTTGCCAGAAGATGTCATAAAAGTTATAAGAAATTATTTACTCTGCAGGAACATGGAAATCACTTGGATAGCCTAAGCTACCATGGTTCAGGAATGTGGTTCACTTTCTTGAAGAATAGAGACTCTGTAAAATTTTACACAAAGGCTTAATCTATGGACTTTAAATTTTCCCAAAATTATGGGGGAACTGACATTGGTGACTCTAAAAATATATTTTTCTTATGTTCTTCATATTCTACCCACTAGGTTTCCTTTCCTTTAACAAGATATATTTTCTCCAAATTTCATTTGACTCTTCAGTTCAGGTAGATCAAGGAGTCATTGATAATGTTCCTATGGCAACAGTTCCAGAAATTATTGAAAGAGCAACTCTTAATTTATTTTGTTTCTGATTCTGACCCAAGCTATGTTATGTCTTTGTATTTTCAACATTTGGATGCTTCTTTTTAAGGTCAGAATGTAAGAATGTTCCCTGATATTTCCACAATTACTCAAGAAAGAAGGAAGAGGCTTCCTGGCTTTGAGGAAAGATACTTTAGATTTGGGAGCAACATTTATTCTATGATATCATTGCAAATGTTTTATAAAATATTGTTCTGAATTTTTTTTTTTTGTCTTTTTTCCCCCTGAGCAGCTTAAATCTTTTCTGAATTCTAGGAGACTATTACCATCTTTTTCTGTTCCCATGGCATCTTAAATGTCTTGATTAATATTAGCTTAAAGGTCTATAAATGTTTTCTTGTGAATGATAAACTTTAGTAGCTTCTTTATCTCCTATTATTTGCTTCTCCCCCCTCACTGTAGTTTCTTGATTGTTTAGAGTAATAACAGTTATATTATAGAATATATTGTATTCTTAATGGGATAGAAAGTTTGTTTCTATTTGTCCTACTTGTTTTTCCTTACAAAGTATTAGTGCTTTTTTAAATTAAAAATAAAGAAAGAAAAAGAGAATAAAAGAAGCTGTGATGAAAGTAAATAACATAGTTGGGTTTGAAAAGGGTTTAGACAAGTTCCTGGAGGAAAAATTCATAAACCAATATTAGCCATATAGACTTGGGAAAAGTACTGCTTATCCTGATTATGAGCTAGAAGGATTGAACTTATCTTAGATTCCTACTGAGTACTTGTGACCTGGATTTGCCATTGTTGGAGACAGGACACTGGGCTTGAAGAGCCTTTGATCTGCCCCAGTATGGCATTTCATATGTTATTATATGGTATTTTGGTAGCCTCTCTCTAGACTGCTTCATCACTCTCTGCATCATATTTCATTTCCAATGAATGCACATCTCTATTGATTATGTCTCTGTTCAGGTCTTCTGCCAGTGCTGGAGTTGTATAGATCACTGCAATATTCTTTTTCCTTTCCCTTATTTATAAAATTTGTAAAAACTACACTGTTTAAAATTCTAGGAGATGTACAATATAAAATGTAGATGAAAATGGCATCTCCCCTTGTCAAGATGTCCTTCAGTGCCTTCTCCTTTCCCCTTGCCTCCTGCATTTCACTTTAATATATTTTTGTAAGAAAATGTTAATCATTGACCTTTTCTGCCTTTCCCCATACCTTTGTTTGGCTATCTCCCTGACATCGGACTTACTGAACAATGTCTTCATGATTTCAACAATATCTTGATTTGCTTAACCATCAGGGCTAGAAAGTCTGGAATTTTATTAGCTAGTCTATAAGATTTGTGCTGACGATAGCCTTCCAAAAATCTCTTCCAGGCCTGTTGTCACATTCTAGAACTCATCCATGCCTCCCCTTGCTTTCCCATTATTTACAGGTAATATGAAATTTGAAATATAAAAACTATTTTCTACAAGCAGAGAGAAGAAAGCTTTTGTTTGCTATGCAGTCATATAATCTATTAAACCAAGCATTTTAATTACAGGAAACATCTCCTAGGGAGTCTAGGAAGAGCAACAAAATGACCCACAACCAGAAATCACAAGAATATATTTGTGCATATAACTGTGGCAGTGGAGGAATTCATATAATGAAATCTCTTTGGACACTATTATCGTTCCATCATAATTCTGTTGTCATGTACAATAAACATGAAAAACAAAACAGTCATAAGTCAAGTTATTAAAACACAAAAGGAATCAAAGTCAGAAAAGAGAGAAATAATATGCAGACCATATATCTGTGGAAATAACATATAGAAAGCAACCTTTGAACTTTAAGAAAGAAGGCCAAAAACAAGGCATTGTGGGGTGCTCAGATTACCAGGAGAATAGAAGAGTTTGGTGGGGGAGAATGAAATAGGGAACGATTGAAGTAAACTGGTGGAGGAGCATGAAGTAGCTTGCAGGAAGACAAGGGGAGCCACTACTAGGGGTAAAAATATCAAGCACTTTTTCCTCTTTCTAGTTTGATTCCGAGAGCAGCCAGCCTTCATTTTGGTTATTTGGGAGACTTACAAAGTAGATCTTCAAGCAGTGTTATTGATCTTGGAAGGCAATGGTAAAATCTGAGCTAGCAAAGGGAGGTCAGGAGCATATCAGCAGAGTGATTACATTTGCCTCTTCTTCCCCCCAACATCCTTCCTCTTGAGGCAGCAGTGGGTCTTGAGTCACATGAGAGACCAGCAATATAACTGACAACAGGCCATATGTGCCACTTGCGGTTTGTGAGTTGCAGAGCCTCAAAGCAAGGCAGACATTGGCAGTGACAACTGAATTCCCCAGCCAACCCATGCAGTGTATCTCTGAGTATGTCATTGGGGGAGGACAGTTCATGAACACAATGTGCTTTACAGTTATCCTACAGGCACTGTGGTCTATGCACACTTAACAGAACTGCAGATTCAGTGCACTGAAGGGCTGGTAAGCAAGGAAGGTACACTAGAAAAAATGGCATACATTGTGATGAAACAGAGAGGTGGGGCAAGGAAAAGGAAACCTGTTGCAAGCAAAGACTTTTGCAGCTGGGAAAAGGCTTGTCAGTTCATGTAACCCACAGAACGAAGACTTGGAGGGGTGAGAGAGGACAGAATTGAATGCAGACAGGATGAGGCCAAGGAAGATCCCGAACTGAATGAAGAAGCACATGATGGAACAACTTATGAGGAAGAATAGTTGAAAAACTATGACCTCAAATGCTTTTAGTCTGGGCAATAAAATCCCAGACCTGCAGTCCTTAATGGTGGAAGCAGATTTGGACATCATTGCTGTTACAGAGACATGGTTCACTGAGTCTTATGATTCGGATACAGACATCCTAGGCTATAACTTATTAAGGAAGGACATAGAGCACAAGAAAGGAAGAGGAGTAGCTCCTTATGTCAAAAACAATATCCAAGCAACTGAAATGCAAGGGATGTGGGGAATAGAAGAACCATTATGGACTGTCCTAGAAAAAAGAATATGGTGTTTCCATTTACATCAATGTGGTCCATAGGCCTCTAATTCAGACAGAAGATCTGGACAGAGATCTGGTCAAAGACATCCAAAAAGGTGGAAAAGAAGGGAGAAATATTGCTTGTTGGCAATTTTAATTTGACAGATGTGGATTGGAGTATCCCTTATGTGTAATCTACAAGAAGTAGAGAGAGAGCAGATGCCCTTCAAGGGTCTCTCTCATGCAAATGGTAATGGAACCATGAGTGAGGGTTTGGTACTTGACCTAATGCTCACAAATGGAGATAATGTCCTAATGTTCACATAAGTGCCCACCTCAGCATCAGTGATCATCAGATGGTATGGTTTGATATCACAATTAAGATATAGAGAAATCACATGAAGGCCCAAGTTTTGAATTTCAAAAAAACAAACTTTGTCAAAATGGGAATGTTCCTGGAGGAAGAACTTGAAAACTGGGAGAAAATGGATGAGGTAGAACAACAGTGAGCCAAATTAAAAGGAGATATTACAAAGGCAACAAATCTATATGTTATAAAAGTAAACAAAAATAAGAGGAAAGAGTAACTGATCTGGCTCTCAAAGGATGTGGCCGAAAAAAATAAAGGCAAAAAGAACAGCGTTCAAGAAGTATAAAGGATCCCAAAAACAGGAACACAGGGAAGAATACCCGGTGAAACTGAGAGAGATGAAGAAAGGGAAGCAAAAAGTCAGGTGGAAGAAAGGACTGACAAAGAGGTAAAGCAAGATGAGAAACATTTTTCAGATATATCTAAGAAAGAAGGGCGGCCCTATGTGATCTAGTGAAATTGAAAAGCGACAAGGAACAATGTGTGGAGGCATAAAAAGAAATGGTAGAAATCTTAAACAAATACTTCATTTCAGTGCTCACTAAAGAATAACCTGGAGAAGGACCATTGCTGATTGTCAAGACTGTAGATGGGGGTGGGGTAGACAAAATGCCATTTACAGAAGAAAATGTATGGGAAGAGCTAGGAAAACTGAAAGTGGACAAGGCCATGGAGCTGGATGAGGCACATCTCAGGATACTAAGGGAGCTCAGAGATATGCTGAGGTCCACTGAAAGACCTGTTTAATAGATCCCTGGAAATAGTAGTGGTGCTATGATTGGAGAGGGAGCACTGGATGGCCGGCGCCATCTTTAAAAATGGCGTGAGCCATCCAGTGCTCCTACCATGTGACAGGGGCCGGCCAATGGCATGGATACCCTGTCACATGGTACGGGCAAAGGGCCATCGGCGCCATTTTTATTAGTGGCAGCCGATGGCCCGAGAGCGGGAGATCACTCCCGGCGCCCCCACTGGACCACCAGGTAATTTTAAAATGTTTTTGGGGGGGTCGGGAGGGTGGGGGAGGCTAAGATGTCAGTTTTAAAGGGTTGGGGTGGGTTTTTTTTTATCGGGCCATCGGCGCCATTTTTATTAGTGGCAGCCGACGGCCCGAGAGTGGGCGATCGGTCCCGGGGCTTCCACTGGACCACCAGGTGATTTTAAAACATTTTGAGGGGGGGGGGTTGGGAGGGGGGAAGCTAAGGGATTAGTTTTAAAGGATTGGGGTGGGTTTAGGGGTTGTTTTGGTGTGCCGGTTTTCCCGCCCCCCCCCCCAAATAACTCCCGTTAGTGGACACAAACCCGATTAACGATTTTTCACGATAAATCAGGGGAATTTCTATTGTATCGCACTCTTTAACAATTTTTGACGATTTAAAAAATATCGGACGATATTTTAAATTGTCAAAAAATGATTCACATCCCTAATTAATATTAACAATAAAAACAAAGCAACTTTCAAACCCATAACAAAATTACTGTTACCATCATTTTTACGGACAATACTGCTTGAACATGCTTTACTTTTTGTCTTGGCCATAGATGTAGTTCTGAACTTTTTCCCTAATGTCTGCATATCAGTACCCCCAGACCATAAAATTCAGGGTCCAGCGTTGGCTATTTGAATCTAATTCCCGTTTTCCCCCCCCCCCCCCCCCCCCACCATTGAAGCAGAGAGCAATGTTGCAGTTCCATCAAAATCATGAAAGCTAATTGGTTAAGGGTAGTAATCCTCATACCTTCTGTTAAGGGTAGTAACTGCTGTTCCATGCAGGTTATCTCCATGCGCCCTTTTCTTCATGTCAACCTCTAGCCTTTAGGAACCACAGTGTTTATCCCATGCATTTTTAAATTCATTTATTTTTCACCACCTCTTGCAGAAGGACATTATAGACATCCACCACCCTTTCCATGAAGAAATATTTCCTGATGTTGGCTCTGAGTCTTCTCTTCTGGAATTTCATTTCATGAGCCCTAGTTTTTTTGTTTGCTTTCTAATGGAATAGGTTTGAAAATCATGCATCATTAAAACCTTTCAGGTATCTGAAGGTCTGTATCATATCTCCCCTGCATCTCCTCTCTCCCTGGATATATATATTTTGATCCTTCAGCTTCTCCTCCTAAGTCTTCCAACACCATTTCAGTTACCATTTTCTGGACAACCTCTGTCCTGTCTCTACATTTTTTGAGATAGTCTCCTTTTTCTTACTGATTATTCTTTTCGTTATGCAGCCCAGCATTCTTCTGGCTTTAGTTATTGCTTGTCACATTGCTTCACTGGCTTCAGACTGCTAGACACTATCACCCCAAGGTCCTTTTCCCAGTCTGTGTATATTAGTCTTTCACCCCCCATCACATACAGTTCTTTTGGATTACCACACCCCAGATGCATGACTCTGCACTTCTTAGCATTGAACCAACCCGCAGGCTGTTCTGATACCAGGACCTCAGACCAAATCCAGGATCAATGCTGCAATCCAATTCAGAGGTCGGGTTTGACAGGTCCTAATTGCAGGTCCTCAGGATGGACCAAGGCCCAATGCTGCAACCTGATCCAGAGGCCCAGTCTCGATGCCTGGATCTTGGCCTAGGATGGAGCCCAAGCCCTGGCATAATGTCATGACTCAGCCTGGAGGCTGGGTTCCAATACCAGGGTCTTGGCCCGGACCAAGGCCCGATGACACAATCTGGCCTGAAGGCTGGATCCTGATGCCAGGACTTACGACTGATGCAGGGGCCTTGGTCAGGAGGCCAGTCCTAATGCCTGGGCCTTAGCCCAGGGTCAAGCCCATACTTCAGATCCCAGGCCTGGGAGCTCTTCTTCTAGGTCTTCTTCTTTATTCGGCTTTTCAATGCCAAAAAGTTAATTAACTCCATCCACTGGAGTCATGCCAGAGTTAATTTGTTCGGCATTGTGCGGCATTGCCAGACATCAAAATGGCGCTGTCACTGGGCTAAATGCACTGGGCTAAATGCACTCTGGCAGGGTTCCAGAAGACGCTGTCATTTGGCATTGAAGAGCCAAAGAAAGAAGTGGATTTAGAACAGGAGCTCCAAGGCCTGGGCTCCGTGGCCCAAGTATCGGGACCTGGTCTCCTGGCTAAGGCCCTGTCATTAGGCCTGGATTTGAGCCTATTCCCAACTGTTGGGACTCAGCCTCTGAGTTAGGTTGTGGCATCAGGCCTCGGTATCTGGCCTCTGGGTCAGATTTCAGTGTTGGGCCTCGGTCCAAGCAGAGGTTCAACATTGGGACCCGACCTCTGGGTTGGGTCATGGTGTCAAGCCTGGCCTAGTGCTCTGGCATAGGCCGAGTCTTCGACGTAGGGATCTACCCTTCTGGTCTGTTCGTGGCATCAGGAATGGATCTGAGCCGAGGCCTTGTTGTTGGGACCTGGCCTCTAGGTTGGGTCACAATATAGGGCTTGGACACATGCTCTGGCCTAGACCAAGTCACAAGCATCGACACCCAGCCGCTGGGGCAGGTCACAGCATTGGGTTTGGGTCCATGCCGAGTTTCCAGCATCGGGACCTGGCCTCTGGGTAGGGTTGCAGCATTGGGCCTGGGTCTGGGGCCTTGTCCTCCAGATCAGGTTGCAACATTGGGCCTCAGTCTGGGCTGAGTTCCCCTCTTCAGGAATTGGTCTCAGGGCTGAGATGCAGTGTTGGGCCTGGGGCTAGGTTCCAGCTTAGGCCGAGGCATCAGCCTAGATTAGGTCAAGGCTGCAGTGACCTACTGCGAACTCAGCCTATGCAAGTCTGAGGCTTCAGCCTAGTCGTAACCAGCAGATCCCCATCAGACTAGGTAAATGGTGACTGGGGGGCATCCCGGCCCTGGCATTTTTCTGGGTGAGAAGAAGACCTAGTTTTCATTCTTTTGCCATTTTGTTTTACATTCGGATCTGTTTTTTTCACACAGATGAAACAAATCAATCCATGAACTGAAATTCTTGGGGAAAAAAAACCTCACAATCACAAACCAAAAACGAAAATACATTTTTTTACCTTGCACATCCCTATATGATAGAGGTCTATAAAATAATAGAGTGGAACAAGTAAACGATAATTGGCTATTTTCTCTTTAAAAGAGTACAAAGGTTGGAGGACACACGGGGTAGATTTTACAAATTTACTCACATGCGTACTTTTGTTCATGCACCAGGCGTAAACAAGAGTACGTGGGATTTTAATAGATACGCGCGTAGCCGCTTGTATCTATTAAAATCCGCTCAGCCGGCCTCTGTTCCCTCCGAGGATGCTCAGAAATCAGAGTGGCCTAGGAGGGAACTTTCCTTCTGCCTTCCCCCACCTTCCCCTCCCTTCCCCTACCTAACCCACCCCCACAGCCCTATCTAACCCCCCCTACCTTTATTCCAGAAGTTACGCCTGGTCGAGGCAGGCATAACTCGCACGCGCGGGCTGGCTGCTGGCGCGCCATGTTCCAGTCCGGAGGCCATGGCCACGCCCCTGGAACTCCCCTGGGCCGGAACCATGCCCCGCCCCCGGAACACCCCCGGGTGAAGTGCCACCACAAAACACCCCTCTGACACGCCCCCGGACTTACACACATCCCGGGGCTTGTGTGCGCCGCCGAGCCAATGCAAGATAGGCTCAGCGCGCGCAAGGGGGGTTTGGGGTAGGTTTTCGGGGGTTACGCACGTAACCCATTGAAAATCTACCCCACAATGAATTTATTAGGAAGTACATTTATAACTAATAAGAGAAAATATTTTTTTACTCAACATATAGTTAAGCTCTGGAATTTGTTTCCGGAGAATGTAGTTAAAGCTATTAGTGTAGCTGCATTTAAAAAAGGTTTGGGAAAATTCTTGTAGAAAAATTCCATATATCATTATTAAGGTAGAGTTGCAGAAATCTCTGGGATAAGTAGCATGAAATCTATCTACCCCTGGGGATCCTGCCAGGTATCGGTGACCTGGATTGGCCACTGTTGGAAACATGATACTGGGGTTGATGGACCTTTGCTCTTACCCAGTACAGCAAGTCTTAAGTTCTTAGGTTCCCTGCCACCCCTTAACCCCCTAAAGTGCATATTAATACAGAGGCCCCTAATTGTCTAACAGGAGTCCTTTGGTAAACAAGATTTTGAGTTGCTCTAGTTTATATTTCCTACATCATATGGTCTATGCAGTGGTAATGTAATCAAGTTAAGAAGATACATGTTTTGTTGTTACACAGATATGGAATGGTAATTTATGAAATTAACTGAAATCAATGCATATGAGTGAAATGTTTCCAACCCTATCAAATCTAGGTACATTTTATATCCATAGCAGGTGTAGTTTTGAGCAGCTTTAAATAATAACGAAAAAAGAATGGATCCATAATGTGTTCACAGAGTGGTTGGTTTACTTAAAGAATCTGGCATTGATATTTTTCTCCAGTCCTGGGGTACCCCTAATTTACCTTCTCTATACACTGACCTTGGATGGGGAATGAGGATTCTACTTCACTGAAAGGAGTAGCCAGAAGCAGTGAGGATAATTTTCAAAAGCATTTTCCCAGGTAGATGCCCTGGCTGAAAATTAATTGTATCACAAAGGCTAAAAGGATGGGCTATCACAGTGAGCTATTTTAGCTGGATTAAAACAAGATGTTCCAGTTAAAATATGCGTTAATGTAATAATTATGTATATCACTTAGGGCCTTGGTACAAGGGATTAATACATTTTAATAAATACAAATATTTAGGTCAGGGGAGGAAATCACCATTTATTTATTTTATTTATTTTGAATTTTTATATACCGAAGTTCTTGTAAGAAATACAAATCAATCCGGTTTACATGGAACAGAAAAAAACACCAAAGGCCTTAAATTAAACGCCCAAGGCTTTGAATGTCTCCATGCATGTCTCCATGTCTCCATGCATGCTTTACCACAATGCAGGAAAGTGAGTATTGCAACCAATGTGTGTTAGACCATCTGTGGCTTCTCTCCTGCTCACTTCCTTTTCTTTTTCTGATTTTCTTTTAGCATTCTAAATAACTTTTCATTGCCTTTCTGTACTCACAATATTATTTTTTTCTTAGTTTTCTACCTGTTTCTCTCCCTTGTATTTGTCATTAAACCTCCCACTAATGTTCTTGAGAGCTACTCTAAAATGATGAATGAAAAAGGGGCTATAAAATTCACAATTCCCGCATGGCTAAAATACCATGGGAATCAAAATTAATTGATCTATACTTGGCCTTCACAGATTTGATTTTGGATAATCCACTCCCCCCCCCCCCCCCCCCCGAAGGGTTCTAGACTGACATCCTAATCACATGATCGTTGATATGGATTAATTTAATTGTTTCATATTTGTAATATCCTTATTAAAAGTATGCACAGATCTGTTTACTATAATAAGATCTAAGAAGATATTAGCACCATTTAAAATCAGTAGTCATATAAGGTAAATATATTAACTAAACCCATTTACTTTCAGTGCCATTTCCCATATTTTGTATCCAGGAAGATCTGATGAGCGATCCACAGCCTCCAAAAGATTTTTGTCTCTTTTTATCAGTATTGCAGTTTCATACACTTCCTTCACATGAATACTTTCCTTTGTGAGACCTATTATATGATTTTCTTGTTAAATTGGGTAAATAATCAAGCATGCAGTAAATGAATCAGAATAAAATCTCATAATAGGTAATATTTTCATAAAATTATTTCAGATGATATACAATGCATAATTAAATTCTAAATAAAACTTATTGGTCCACACTAACCAGATTAGAATCGTTCACATGTATAATCACTGTCAAATGCTGTATCATGTTGAATCTGCATAATAATTTGGTGCTTATTAAGGAGCAATGGTTAAGTGATACCTTTCCCCTTGTATAGGGATAATCCTTCATTTTTTACTGTAGTCCAAAAGTATACTTTTACATAGTGATGGATTTCTGGAAGACTTTACACTTATTTATACTTATTTACACTTTCAGATAATAGCAGGACCAGGGGGCATTCCATGAAGTTAGTAAGTAGCACATTTAAGACTAATCAAAGAAAATTCTTTTTCACTCAATGCACAATTAAGCTCTGGAATTTGTTGGCAGAGGATGTGGTTAGTGCAGTTAGTGTAGCTGGGTTCAAAAAAGGTTTGGATAAGTTCTTGGAGGAGAAGTCCATTCACTGCTATTAATCAAGTTTACTTAGGTAATAACCATTGCTATTAAATGCATCAGTAGCATGGGATCTTCTTGGTGTTTGGGTAATTGCCAGGTTCTTGTGGCCTGGTTTGGTCTCTGTTGGAAACAGGATGCTGGGCTTGATGGACCCTTAGGTCTGACCCAGCATGGCAATTTCTTATCTTCTTATGTTCTTACTTAAATTTGTGTATCAAAAATAGTAGACAAATTCAGGAACCCATGCCTACATGTTCTAGTGCAATTGAAACAAGTATATGAAAATGATCTTCAACAAAAGCAATTCAATGCTCTATATTGGGATCTTCTACTGCTCTGTTCCTTCACTCCTAAGCACAGCCCAGTTATACTTCTAGGGGGTCAATATTCAAAGCCGTCTAGACAGAAAGATGTTGATTTTCAAAAGTTGCACCCATAAAATAACATTAAGCAAGTATACACTATTTTAAAAATCATAACATATGCATGCATATTGGGGACCACAAGTAAACTTGGACGTGTAAAGAAACAATAGGTGTGCTCGGAGTGTTCTCGGAAGGAGCCCACATTTATGCACATAAGTTGCTATTTTTAGAACCTGCCAAAGTGATACGTGGAAGTCTTTTACTGGTGTATATTTGCTCCTGCTCAATATCTAGTGTAGGTATCTCCACGCCACAACATATGTGTATAAGTAGGCTTATATGCGAATACATTCAGGCTTTACTGTATGCCTGACAAAGAGCAGAAGTAAATATGCACTGGTAACAGCCCTAGGTGTGCTGCCTTTGCCGATTTTAAAATCAGAATTTATGCACATTCGTGTTGGCCCTGACTTGGAATGCCCCTGATCCGCCCCAAATCTGCCCCTTTTATAACACATGTTCTGTTGCTTGTGCACGTGCATGTGCATGCCTAAGTTGCTGCTTTTAAAATAAGAGTTGTGCACGCTCGCCCAAATACTTGCATACATGGGCTTTTTTCCACGAGCAACTCTTTCAAAATTCAGCTCATAAATTTATATGCGTCACTTCACTCACACAAGTTGTGCCCTTGGTAGAGCAGGTGTGACTCTGCTTAGGTGAGTTTGTGCACACAGCAGTCCACTTACAAGGGAATTTTCAAAGCAATTTTAAGCACATACATTTTCTTTGAAAATTGTCTTAAAGGCTGCACATAAAAGGTGCACACATAATTTATCTGTATGGTTGGCAGCTCACGGGATGGTTCCACGAGTCGCCTCACTCACGCCCAGCGCCACTGGAGCCCCATTGTGGCTGGGATGCCACCTCCCTCTGCTAAGGCTGCTCAATGCAACACGTACGCCATAAAGCCACTGACCTCTCTGGCTCCTTCTAGGCATGTGCATGCCCAACATCACTGCTCTTAAAAGGCCCATGGTAGAAAACAGCCATGACACTACTTAAAGCACCTGAGGAGCATCAGACATCTCAGCAACAGGTCCCTAGAAATGCCTTTGCTCCTCCCGTATTCCTGTCCCTTGCCGTGTCTCTGTGTTCCCATGTTTCTGGCTTGTTCCTATGTTCCTGTTCATCCTGTCTCACCTTGTCCTTGCCCTGCCTCTCCATTTGTCATTGGTCTTGACATGTCTTGGCCCTTGTCTTGTCCTGTCTTCCTCGGCTTGTCTTCCTGGTTTCTGATCTTGGCTTGGACCCTGACCATTCCTTCTTTGCTGCCTGGATCTCACCTTCCACTTTGGGCCTGGCCTTGCTTTGTCTGTTGCCTCCCCTGATCTCTGGCCTGTCTACTGGTTCACATTGTCTGCTACCTGCCCTGACCTTCGCCCGGCCTTGGATTCTCATTCTTGCCACCGCCATAGGAACCTACCTGCTGGCTACCAGAACCTAAGGACTCAACATGCGGAGAAGGTGGCTGGTATGGGCGAAGTTCCAGTCCGTCCCGCCACAGGGCGCATCCACCAGCTGACAGAGTAGGTCTAGTGGGTTCCCCAGATATGTTGCACCAAATACTTCTCAGGCACCAAGGATCCACCATCACTACATCTGTTACATTATCCCTACCTGCACAGTTATAAAATTTCCCTCCCGAAATCTAAAAGTCTCTTATTGTATTTGCTCACATCAGAGTTTACAGAATTAAAGAATCTCCTGTTCTTTCTTCTCCAACTTCCATTCATCTATTCTCATACATAAGCATTGTATGTACTTCGGAAATTCTAAAGCACTTAGCATAGGCAAAAACTATTTTGTCCTGGGTGTGACAGTAAAAACTATTTCAGTTTTCAATTTCCAGTTCATAAAAAGTTGCAGTATCATATAGTCAAGGGCATTCGTTTTCAGTTTTTATTTTATTTTTACCAGGATCGATGTGTATTACAAGAACAAAAATGACATTTACCTGGAAAAATAATGTTTTATTTCCCCACTGATTTCTACTTATTATTTTTTTTTTGTAATAAACACTAATAAATGCCCAACATAAAGTAAAAACTGAAAACATAGGTTCCTGCATATAGGACTGAATTTTCAAAATTTTAAGTACATAAAAATTAGCATATATACACATAAGTAGCTTCTACTTGCGTATTCCATATTTTATAAAAGTAAAAAAATCTGCATGTATTTACACTTTTGCACACACATACTGTATATGCACATAAAAAGGAGAAATCTTGGAGGCATTCCAGGGCGAGGCCAACATTTCTGCACATAAGTTGCTATTTTAAAAGACATTTACTTATGTAAATTTGCCAACTTAATTGCATAATATTACACCTACTAATTATCTGGTGTAAATGATATTAACTGTGTTTAATATGCAGTACTGATGGGTGGAAGGTCTTGGTGAATTGGGAGAGTGCAGGCTGAGAAACCAGGAGGGTCTCAATGACCTGGAGAAAGACAGGGCGAACCGATAGACTAATTGGTAAAACTGCTAATTTCCTTGATGTGAGCAAGTTTTAAAATACAGTACACTAATTTACATGGGCTAGTCCTATTTAATTTCTGCATGTAAAATATATGTGCACATATTTTTAAAATAGGTAGGAAAAGTATGCACGTTGAATTCATTAATATACATGGTTTCAATGCATTGCATCTATTTGAGTGTAAGCCTACATATGCATGTATGTTGCGGTGTAGAGCTATGTGTGTTTTATAAAATGCACATTTATCATATGTGCAGGCTATAAAATACTAGCGTAGATCTGCTCATGGCTATATTTGCATGCATTTGTTTAAAAGCAATCCCCATAGTGTAGACTATTTTTAGAGAAAACGGATTTTTTGTGTACATTCTGATATTTTTTATTGATCCAATATTGAATAATAAAAAGTCCTATTGCATGACTTCTGACAACACATAGGTCATGCCATCACATATGTGTAAAAGGGACCCATGTGATCTCAAACGTACACATTCATTATTTATGTATTTATTTATTTAAATTCTTTTAATATACCGATGCTCAAGACGCGGTTTTATCGTACCGGTTTACAATGAAACTAGGGGGAAACCAATTAACATTGCCAATGTACTAAAATGTGTCAAGCATGAACACACATTAAGGGCTTGATTTTCAAAATGCAGAAGACCCTGTTTTGTGCAGGATCCAATGTGCATAAAAGTATACACGTTAGTTGATTTCACATGTACTTTTAGGCGCACTGAGAAGAAGTGTTCCGGAGGGAGGGGTTCAGATTTATGCTCATACGTTTAGATTTCAAAAAGTACTGTAGTTATGTATGTTCACCTGAACAATTTATGCCCTTGATGGAGTAGATGTAACATTATCCAGGTGGGTTTTTGTGCGTAAGTTCACTTTGAAAATTCTTGGCAAAGTCTGGGTGTACAATGCACACACAGACTTTACTGCTGGGCAGGCTGTTTGAAAATTACCTTTATAGGCAGTTAGAGCACACAAGCTAGGGTAACGCATGATAACAGCACCATTAACATGCATAAATTTACTTGTGATAGTTTTGAAATCTATGCTAATGAAGTAATGACATGCAAAACTATACAAAATAGCTTATTATGGGTTTTTACAGCAATAAAGTACAAGTACAAACTGTTTCATATATGCATTAATAAAAAAAAAAAAAATAAATAAATAAATAAATATATATATATATATATATATATATCTTGGGGAAGTGTAGTTAAGCTTTTGCAATACTGTCCATATGAAAAGTACATGCATCTGCCTCATTTACATGCCATTAGTATGGGCCATTAGAACGTGCAATAAATACCAATTTTATACGTGTTAATAGCCAATGTTAGCACATATTAGTACCTTGACCCCATAATATGACTATTTTAGTGGTGGTCCAAAAGAAAGCATCACAGCCTGCAAATAATCTAGCACAGACCCATTTCCTTTGAATATGATAAATGTCACCAGATGAATGTCAGCAGATATGAACGCAAAACTAATGTGAAGTTCACATATAAAAATGGATTCATTCATTGAGACAAATTTTCAGTGGTTCATTAGCATGAACAATAACATTAACTCTCTTGAAAAGTATTGTACTGTTCCCATCCAAACAATCAAGCCTCAGAAAATCTAGGTTGAAACAATCTGAGCAGCCACCAGATGGCAGCAGTGTGTTTTATGAGCCATATAGTAATGCTCTAAAATCCAAGTGCATTTCTTACCAACACTGTAACATAATTTGTACTTGAAAAATAAATAACTAAATCCAAACCTCTGCAGAAAAAAAAAGTGTTTGCAGCACAGAAGTTTTTTAAGCTGCCATTGACATAATATCTTTCTGTTATGTCTATAGATCCTGATTGCTACTTATTTGCAACCATTTTCTTATTTGAGCCTTCATGTTTTCCATGGCTACTTCCCTGGATATAATTGCTTAGCATGTCCATTGAGCATTAAGTGAGGTTCTGCTATATTTTTATAAATCCCAATAAAATGCCTGTGGCTGAAAATAAATATTTTCCTTTCAAAAGAATATATCAACATCTGCAGTTATGAAGGCGACAGAAGTATAGCTGACAAAGCAAAATGATTCTCTTAATTTCTTGAGGAATACATGTAATATGCAGCATGTAGGCACAGCTAATATTCTAGAAGAATATGAAATTATCAAGACAGCAAGCTGGATAATCTACTTTGAACAATACAGTTTCTAATAATAATCGTCCTGTGTATTATAGCAAGAGAATACATAGATTTCATTACATCAAATTAAAACACTAATCACTCTACCCCAAAAAGGTTAAAAGGAGGAACAAATCTGTTGATTTCTAAAGTTTATTCGGCCTTTCCAACTTTTGGAAAAAATACATATATTAAACAGTAATTTGGGCTATGTCTTTTGTAGAGCCAAATTTTAACTTTGTATATTAGAAAATTCAGTTTCCTGTATTTAAGGAAACGTGGACATTGAATTATATGGAGAAGATAGATTGATTATTAAGCTGTAGTGATATAGCACATGCATTCCTTTTGCATTCATCTCACAAGTCAGGATTTTATAGGGAAGGCCTCTGCAGTGAAATATTATAGTACCCTACAAAATCCTTAACCTTCCTAAAAGATCTTGGTCCAGGTTTGCCACCACTCCCTCCCAAATGGTCCTGTACCTCCTAGGAATGTTACTGCTTACAAGTTCCATAGGACAACTCTGCAAAGTGTTTCTGATGTGTGCTCTTGAGATGCAGATAATTCACCAATTTCCCCTGTTGTAGTGCCGATGTATCCATGGACTCTGGAAAACCAGCAATTGCATCTGATCCCAAATTTTCAGCGAGAAGTTGCTTCAGTAGCATTACTTGAAAGGGACAGGAACATTTGTCTTGCATCTGCTTCTGATGGGCATGGATCTTTGCAGAAATTTCTCAGAGGCCCTAATCAACATCCTGATAGCAATGTTTCGCCTTTGCTATTATTGCCTTGCAGTGATTCTAAGGATGCCAATGCTCCATACTGTTTATTTTCAAATGAACTCTTTGGCTGCCTGGGTTTTCTTTGGGAAGTCTGTCCACAGTAACACACTGTAATTGTCCAGGACTAGCTTCAGAATGTCCTTGTTTTCTTCTACAGTAAAGTACCATATCTGTTCATATGGCAGTGTCCCTGCTGCTGTGGTTTGTAGTCCAGCCTTCTACCCCATCTTCTCCTCATTCTCCACAATCTTCAGTCTCTTCCTCTTGCATCTCTACCTTCTCCTCAAAGTGTTCTACCCTTGAGAGCTCATCCTTTCCCTTTTCCAATCCCTTTCACCCCTGCTTTGCTGCACTGTGTTCCTTTACCTGGTATATAATAGACCTGACCTAGACTACGAGAAATCTCTCCTCCACCCTTCTGGCCTGACTGCTTTGTCAGTTCCCCTGCACAACCACCATCTCCTCCCTCTTGTCTTTACCAGCATTGTAATAGGCCTCTTTTCAGTAGCATCCAATCTATTTTTGACATTCATTTCCACTATATCTACCCACATTGTGACTTCTCACACTCTTTCCATTGCAGCCACTCAAGCACTTCCATGCTCCATTTTTTTTTTTAAAGCCATTCATGTCCTCCCACTTTGCTCTTTCAAGAGCGCTACAGATATAGAAAACTGATGGACAGAAGCATTCATTTACCCACTCAATCGTACTCTCAGCCCAATATCTAAAACAATGGACAACAATAAAAAGTTACTCTAAAGCACAAAAAGAGTACAAGCCATGCAGATGCCCGGTAGGTATTCTCTTGACCCTTCCCTCAGCACTGACAGGCAGTCCCATATACCAGGCCTCTTTTTATACAGTTTTCAAGCAAGGATGAAGATTCATAAGATAAAAATTACTTATCATGCTCCCTTAAGTGCATGTACACTATTTTTTTGTGCATTGTTCACATGCTATTCAGTGATTTATAGCATCAAAACACTGTCAGGTAGATTTTAAAAGCATTGCTCGTGCAAAAATGGCCACATACAAGCGAATGTGGTACACGCATGAGCAACACAAATTTTAAAAAGCCGCAAAGTAAGCGTCTACATACCTGCGCCAAGAACAAGGGAGTGGAAAGGGGGCAGGGTATGGGCATTACCAAGATTTATGCGTATAACTCCGAATTTTAGAAAAGCTGACCATGGCGCTTGTCATCCATTTAACTTTACTGCTAGTCCTGATGAGCAGCAAATCTGGAGATCTTAAGTTTTAGGGATTTCAACACAGCATGAGAGTTCAGGGTCACTTATAATATGAAGAACAGAGGGGTTTTCAAGACTGCTGAACAACCATAATATATGAGAGAGAAAGAGAATATGGCACTGTATAGATCTAGCACTGAAAGAGGGCCATTTTCAGCTCAGGGTGAAAAAAAGCTTAACTGCCATAACCACATCCTCTGGTAATAAATTCCAGAGCTTAATTATGCGTTGAGTGAAATAATTTTCTCCGATTTGTTTTAAATGAGCTACTTGCTAACTTCATGGAGTGCCCCCTAGTTCTTCTATTGTTTGAGAGAGTAAATAAATTTACATGTCCGTCTTTCATTCCCTCCCCTATGGCCAGGGTGCAAGGGTCTGTAGTACACCAATGTAACACTGCATCTCTCCAAAGCTACCCTGAGTTGAAAGTTCCCCTCTAACATTGGTGGATATATACAGTGTCATATTATCTCTCTCTTTTAGCGATGTCTCTCTTTCTTTCTCTCTCTCCTTCCCTCTCTTTCTCACATGAAAAAACTGGTTTTCCCTTTATGTGACTATATGCTCGTAAAATCTGCTAAAACCCTGGTGGCAATACTCGAGCCACTTCTTAAGATCACGCGCGGCAGATATATTTTAAATGATGTATGTGCCCGATATAAAACTGCAACATATCTCGGCGCATGTATATTCTTTTTAAAATTAGCCAGAATATTTTTAGGTCTAGCTTGCATGTTAATGGCTTTCATCTTAGTGTTTTCCACCTTAATAATGTGACATTTTAACATGCTTACTATCATTTTTAGCATTTTCTATCTAAATCATTTTTAGCATATGTTTTAGTGCGTAGGCACTAAAACATCTATTTGTGCTCAATTTCAATATGTAAATGGAACAATTACCTTAAAAAGCTAGCTTCTAATCATGGGAAAGTGCCAGTCACCAGAGGGCAGTAGATAAAGAAGGCCCCCAGTGGTTTGTACCAGGAAGGTATTCTGTTTGACTGAGCTTTGTAGTGGAAGGCCTAAACAATATCAGATGTTGAGAAAAAGGAATGAAAAGCAGTGAGTGCTCTTTGGAAAGCTGATCTGGATGCCAGTTGAAGAGAGAAGGTGAGGTTCTAACCATCAGTTATTGTTCAGGTAATCAAGCCTAAATACTAGTAAAATAGGGTCAGATATCAGAATAAAAATTGCATGGGAATGTCTTGATATCTAGCACATCCATAGTGTTTGATTTGATACATAATGTAAAGCAAGTGACTGTTCAAAGTAGCATTTAATTCTAGGACACTACATTCTTATGTATTCTCCTAACTGCTTACTAACTGTCCCTCAGCAAATAACCTGTCCCTCAGCAAATAACCTGAACTCCATGGTACCCTTGTAGTTCGCCAAACGTCTCTCCTCATTTGTACATAACAGGACTAGACCCTTGAATATATGAATCTTCTGTATATAGTGTTTTCCCATTAATGCTTTTCAAGTTACCCTCCAAGTTACACTCACCCCTGTTTTATGTACGTTCCACGTTCTGTTCCATGTAAACTGATATGATGTTTCGATGAATACTGGTATATAAAAAATGTTTAAATAAATAAATAAATAAACTGGTTTCTTTGGATTATTTTATTCCCATTTTGTCTGACCACCTAAACCCTTTCACTGTGGGGGGTACATCAGACAGAGTATTGCTCAAAGCAAAAAAAAATCAGAAATTCTTTTAAAAGTTCCCTCATAATCGTGTTTATAGAGGATATTATTATATTCTAAGTTTTTCTTTTCTGCTGGAATAAATCTGACGTTCTTGAATGTCTTAAGACAGAAAGTGGATATCAGGCAATGATGCATTAACTCTTGTAAAAAAGTTAAATTGGATCAGTGCAGATTCAAATCTCTTGGATATCAGTCAGCCCTGGCCTTGAAAATAAAATGCACATGCATAGAAAGTATGCCACAAAACTTTTGTAATGCAGTAACAAGCAGTAGTTCAACTTTTCAAAGTTTATCTCATAAAATGTCCATCACTAAAATTCAGCAAAGCTTTATAAACCTACTATAATACATCTGGAGTTTATATAGATTTGATTCCTATAGCAGAAGAGCAAGTGAAATTAGTTCCACTTTCTTTTCGGACCAAATTTACAGTCTTATCCCTAGATTTATCATTTTACTATAAAATTATGAAATATAGTGACTGTGATAAATAAAGGGCTGTGGTTAAGGTAATTTTCCTAATACTGCATAGCTATTTTTATCACACCTCACAATATTCACATCAAACACTGAAAAGTGCCTAGAGAGGTTTTTATTGCATTTTGGGCTGCTAGAGAAAGAGAGACTCTTTATAAGGAGCTCATATAAATAACTATTTATACCACTGTAAGAGGGGCAACTAGTAGCTCAGGGTGAGGTTTTGGTGGTGGGCTAGGTTTTGGGGGTCAGTTTTACATGCATGGTCAGCGGTAAGAACAGCACAGTAGACAGTGAAGATTTTATGTGATTTGGAGTGATGAAAAGTACACAAAGATGAGATTTGTACATTGTACTCTTGACCTAGCTTGATAGCAGCCAGGTAGAGAATGCACAGCTCCCTCCAGAGCCCAGTTCAAATGCACATTGACTCCTGAGCAATGGCTGCAAATTACTGTACCCCTCTCTACCCCAGGATCAAGAATTGAATTCAGAACTTTCCTACGGCAGTGTACAGCATGAACCCCCTAAAGTGCTTTCTGAGCTTCTTCTCCTTGTCAGAAGATTATGCATAAATGTTTTTCTTGGCGCACATTATGCTACTTCAAAATCATGCAGTTGTCTCAGTTTTGAAGGGTGTTATTGCACAATTTCCCTAATGCATAGAAAAGAAGATCTCTTTAGTAAGAGTATGCAAGCCAAAAAATTTTAGGTTGTGTTTCATGTTATATGAGGGCAAATCTCCATGTTTATGTTTTTCCCAAATTTTTTGCTTTATTAGGTTTCATAAATATAGGCCTGGATTTATCAAAATGCACTAAATATTGCATGCAATAGGAAAAGGGGTGTGTTTTATGGTAATAGACTGTTTATTGCAAAGTGCGCTATCTTAGCGCTTCACATAGGTATTACCACAAACTGCGATAACATTTTTGCAATAAGTGCTAGAATTGTTGTAATTCTTCCCTACAACCACTGGAGAGAGAGAGACAGACAGACAGACAGACAGACACTAGCTGTAAGGCTTATACTAGGTAGGTATTTATACCTCTATATGAGGCCCACCAAGCTACTCGAGGTGAGGTTTAGGTATTAGTGTAGGGGTTAGGGGCCACTTTGACATTCAGAGTGCGATGTACGAACAGAACAATGCACTCTTGTGAAGATTTGATGACCTTCGGACTGAGGAAACTCACCCAAAGATGAGATTTGTGCAATGTTCTCTCAACCTAGTCCATCAAGCTAGGTTGAGAGAACTCTGAATGTCAAAGTGGCCCCTAACCCCTACACTAATACCTAAATCTCACCTCAGATAGCTAGGTGGGCCCCATATAGAGGTATAAATACCTACCTAGTATGAGGGCCTTATAGCTGTTGTGCCTGGTCGCAGACAGCTGCGACCTTTGCTGCTCACCTCATTTTACCCAGTAGCTCCGATTCTGGCTAAGATAGCCACCTCTGCCTCTGCACGCCAACCTCCCTGGCGTTCCCGGGATGGGGTGGGTGATCCCGGTCGCCATCTTGAATCTGTGTGACCTAGGGCACGCGCACACCTGCCTCCTTCTTGTGCACGTCATGGCGGGAACCTCAGGGGCGTCCCCTCCGCATGATGTCACTGCCTATGTGTTTTGAATCCTACCAGACTTTCCTACCTATGAGTTAGCAAGGATTCCATCATGCTCAATTCCGTTCCTCTGAGACGCTTCGCCTCGCTGTTCCTGCATTTCAGACTGAGTGACTCAGGTACCCGCTCCTCGGAGAGCCTTATCTGCCTGTCTCACCTTCACCAGCTAATGAGTTCCTCTCGCAGCTTCCTCAGACGACCCTTAACTGTTCCTGCTTCGGGTCTCCGCTGCTGCTACTATGAATTCTCTACTGCAACACTATGGAGAGTGTACTAGACCTGCTCCACATTACTGCTTGCATGTTGCTGTGTGGATCCTTGGGTTACCCCACTCTGTGGACCACAACCGGAGATACCACACACAAGGTCTACCAAGAAGTAAGTATTCCCAGGTTACCCCGCTCTGTGGACCACTACTGGATCCACGCTGTCTTGTGCCAGTTGCCAACATCTATCTCTGGCCTACCCCACGCTGCGGACCACTACCGGAGATACCACGCACAAGGCTTACCAAGAAGCAAGTATTCCCTGGGTTACCCAGCTCTGCGGACCACTACCGGAGAATCCATCCCAGGTCTTCTTACTCCAGGACTGAGTTTACAAACCCACTCCTCAGGTTCCTCTTTGCTGTATAATAAATATTCTCTGACTCCTGTGTCCATCACTGCTGAGACCCCACCTGTCGTGGAGAGTCCCCACAGGGCTCCTCCCTGTGGGTGGAGTCAGCTCTCTCCACAACCCAAGGGCCCACAAACCCAGTTCAAATATAACAATAGCTAGTCTTTCTCTCTCTTTCCCTTTCTCTCTTCTCCGAAAACATTTCAAAGTGTGATAAAGTCATATCGCACAGCCTAATGCAAATGAAAAAGGTGTAGTTAAAGCTGGGCAATATGGCTTCGCAAACTGTGAAGCCAGACCACTTGGCCAGAAATCCCACCCCAAACTCTTCCCCTTTTCCTAATTTGCATTGCACCATGTGTTATGGTGTTTTCACATGCATTAACACCATATAGCACTTTGATAAATGACCCCCATAGTGTGGTATTTCCAAACAGTGTGCACTAGGAAGATTAGAAGGAAAAACAAGAAATTTTGTATTTTATTTCTATCATTCCATTTTGAAAATGACATAGTCAATGCTGTTGGCATTGTCTATGTCATTTGAAATGAATGCATGTCCCTACTCTTTAGTAGCATGGGAATTAAAACAGGATTATTTCTGGCTTTGTAGACATTAGGCTATCAGCAAGAATCTACCATCGAGAAAGTAGGAACAATATCATGGAACAATTTATTTCCCAAACCCTAAAGCTATAAAAGCTCTCGAAGATCAGGCAAGAAGATGCACCCTAATGTTTATAGGCTGTTCTGATAAAGTGTAACATAGCTTCACTTTATATATTTGCTGCTGATTGCTGTAGAAGTTTTACACATGGTTCTAGTTAGTGTAGTCTGAAACAATCCATTTGATTATCTTTTTTCTATAATTGTAAATCACATCAGAAAGTACCTTTTATACAATTAGCCTATGAAAATAGATAGGAAATGACAGAATAACAGATATCCAGTTGCTGACAATACTTCTATCCCCTAACATGGTGTAATTTAGTTATTATAACCATCTCTGTGTGTAAATGACATTTAGGATTATTTAAGATTATGTTGTAATCCTTTTAATCCTCAGTGCTTTAAATTTAAGGCTAAACACCAAAGAGCAAACCAGCACTTAGCAGAAATGTTTAAAGCAACTGATCTGAACATAAATCTCTTTTTATTCAGCACTTCTCTGATGAAGATATATACTATCTATTGCCAACAGAAAATAGTACTGTAATTTCTCTGTTTCCTATATTCTATGCACAGCTTTCTCCAACAATTGCAGCTAGCCGAAGCTAATATCAGCAAAAAAAAAAAAAGTTCACAAAGTACATTACCATATTAATAAAACAGAAATGTTTAAGCATAATGCACTAATATGCAAATGCTTATGTAATCTTCATCATTATAAGTCATATAACTAATAATCCTTCTAGTGGTTGGCAATGGATTTTAGATTCAAAATTGCTCACAGTCGTAATCCTATTTCTTTGATTCCCCTTTACCCAAACATTCCAATGGTCATTTTCCATATATAATCAATAATGCATGGTCACAGATTGAATGCCAGAGCTAATTCAAATTCGGAATTCTGCTTCCATTTATAACACAACACATCAGCAGAACTGATTATTGCCTTGTTTCAATCAGCACTCCTTTATTATTCTGTAGGTAATGAAAGAAAAAAACAATGCTTTATTACCATGTTCTTCAGCTACAAGCATGTTTTTTTTTCCTGTGAGCACTGGAGAGTTAAGCCAGCTATGTAATAAAATATTGATAGTAGTAATCCAGATTTTGTTCATTGTTAAATGCTTTTAAAATTCCTTCTGGTGCTAAGTTTTGGGTAGTCATGCCAGGGTATGATTACAGCATGTACAATTTTCCCTTCTTACCTAAAGGTTCTACTATTCACCTCCCGCTGGGGACTAGTGATTAGACCATTGAGAGGGAAGGGTGGGACTTAATTGCATAATAAACCAGACGCATGCAAATGAATACCATGTTACCTCAGCTTTGGAGTCATCTTCTCACTGCCTCAAAAAGGCAGCGAGTGGATATGGGGGTGGGTGTGCTCATTGAGCTGAAAAGTCAGGTACAGAGGATGACAAAGCATGGAGACGGCAGGACTATGCTGTGTATAAGCAGATTGTTGGGGTAGAATTTTTACCCTATAAAAACAGTCTTGAAAAATCAAGCCTATGTCTTCAACCTAAAACACAATTAACTGTGATTAAGGAATATTGTAAGTTTTCATATTGGTCTAAATAGAAGAGCAATTGTAATTTTTAACATAACATTTTAATCAGGTGAAAGTGGATATTGCATTCAATTAATATTTTCTTACCTGAAAGACATTCTTTCTGCTGGATTTCTCTTTGGTCCATTCAATATTGGCTCCACATAAATCCACCCATTCCGGTTTATTTCCTGCTTTCTGTAAACAACAATTAAATGTGAAGCACATTTTGACTGTAGAGAAAAGGGGCCCCTTGTCAGATAAAGTGATACTGAATCGAGATCACTAGTGATGATCTGAGGAACTATGGCAATAAAAAAAAAGATTTCTATCTGTAATTTTGTATATTCAAGCAACCTCAATCAATGCATATTAATAGTCAGAGCTTATATTACCTTAGTACCTTGATAAAAACAATAATGTCTGTCAGTTACTTCCTATTTGCTGTAGTCTACAAGGTAAAGAATCATTTAATGACAAGTACAGGAACTTCGAGGATATTCAATAAAAAAAATATGATTTACTGTTGGGTTAGCATCTGGAAAATTATGCTGTGCCATGACTTGTAACTCAGGAGATGTGGATCCAGCAATGATATCAAACCTCATGCATGAAGATCCAGCAGGGTTCAGGAGTATTACAAGTACGGTGGAGGGTATGGAGATTGATAAGCATAAGCCATTTCTTCTGGCAAATTAGCCTCTTTTCTGAGTCGGATCTGAACTGAGTCACTCATTTCTAGTTTATATCTTCACTTTTGCTGATTTTAATTCTGCTCATCACTCTGATGCATTTACACTGAAGCTTTGTTGTTTTTAGTAAACACTCAACTTTTACAAAAGTAGGAAAATTGAAATATTTATTAAATTCAATGATACCTTATATTGGTGTTAACAATTTATTGCTCAGAAATGCTCTTGAGAGATGTCATCTCTTATTTCACAACAAACTAAGGCCTGGATTTTCTAAGGTTGCAGAGAGGTGGTGCTATTGGGTGTGTTACTGGTGGTGATAAGGGTTCTTGCCTTTTTGTGGGGGGGGGGGGGGGGGGGGGGGGAGAGAGAGTGAGAGAACGCCTAGCTGTGATGTACTGATCCTAGATAAGTATTTATATCTCTATAGGAGGCCCACCTAGTAACTCGAGGTGAGGTTTAGGTATTAGTGTAGGGGTTAGGGGCCACTTTGACATTCAAAGTGAGACGTACGAACAGAACAGTGCTCTCTTGTGAAGATTTGATGACCTTGGGAGTGAGAAATCTTACCCAAAGTTGAGATTTGTGCAATGTTCTCTTAATCTAGCTTGATGTTACCCAGGTAGAGAAAACACCTTAACACATGCAAAAACGCCATATAGCACTTTGATAAATGACCCCCTAAGAGATAAATCAGCTATTCATGAGATTAAATCTATTGCTTAGGTTGATAATACAAGGAAGCAACACCATAAAAACAAACAAGAATCTCAGTGAATAATGTTTTTCTCCCTTTGTCTCACTCCTTTGTTTTACTGCTATTTTAACTATTAGAAATGATGAAAGCCATATGGCAATAGGAATACGGTAGTGTAAACCCCATCAGAAAGATTAGATCTATAAAGAATTAGCACCACAAATCATAATCATAGTAAACTACCTTGGGATCAATCTAATGTGTGACATAAAATGGCAAACAGAATGATAATGTCCTTGTAAACTATTAGCACACAAGGAAATAGAATGTTGGGCCTTTAAAACTGGTGGCAGTCTACATTCATATTGCAGATTGTCATGGGAATTTTAGGTCATTCACTGTTGACTTAGTTGGTGAAATTTGTAGTGACTTGAATATATTCAAGGAGCTGTCACAGAGTTCCAGATATTCTGAAGAAGTGGAACAGTGAAGGGGTTTGCAGTATGTGCATTTACATTTGCTAAATTGCTATCTTAATGAAACAAACATTTGCATAGCTGATCACATCAAAGTTTGTTTGCTACATTGTTTTATTTTGCAGTGATGCCATAAGATATGCAAATAGGTAACATTGTGTTACTTTCCTATAGCTGAGTTCACATTTCATTTTTTTTTTACTAATATATACTTTTAAAACTATATATGGGCAAATAGTTCTTGCATAGCCTGCTAATATACAACTTGTGATGTTTTTTCATCAAATTATGCCTTTTTTTGTTGTTGCCTCAGAAAATTTACAGTCAAGGTGCATATTTACAGTACTTTTTTCTATTTGGTGGGTATGTCAAAAATCCTTAAAAATTTAAACCATAAAAATTTAATCCCATAAAATTTAAACCATAACCATAAGATTAAACCATGATCTACTAAGTTTTTTTTCTCCTATTTTATGTCTATGAAAAAAAGCATAGTAAATCAGGTCCTAAAGTTTATACCTAAGGCAATGGAACTTGAAGTGTCTTGCTTAAGGTAGTGGGATTTGACCTCTGGGTTACTCCTTCATTCTGTATTACATATATAGTGTAATGGATTACTATAAACTATATAGCATTATTTAAGACGACAGCTACTTCTTCAGTGAATTAAATACGTAGAACCTCAGTATACATTTTTTAATGAAATCCTTCATATTAGTTTTTCACTAATAAAATTATGGAATGCGACATAGAAAAGAAAATAAATAAGAAGCAAACACTGAATGTGCAAGAATTTTTCGGCTGGTATACACTACATTTGTTGTGTGGAGGACAGGAATGGCAATATGTTACGCTCATTTTCTCATTCCAAAATCTTTCCATGTCTTTGCTTTATAATAATAATATGATTAATGGGCCAGTTTGTAAAAATAATAACGATTTCTTTTTAAAGTAATTTAGAAAGACACTGAACTTCCTACTTTTATATCCATCCTGTTATGTAAAGATATCTGGAAATGCTTATAATTAAAGTTGAATGTAACATATAACATGATAGCTGACAGTAGATATAGATCAGAAATCTCTTCAGAAGTACATGGGAGAGCTATATACCACTTCACCCCTTCATGAGGATGCTGCAGAGACCCAAAATTGACAGTAAATATTGTCTGCCATCAACTTTGGAAGGAAGTATATTTCTGCCCCCTTCCTTACCCAGAGGTGAAAGTAGAAACTGTTTCCAGAAAAGGGCATTTCCTCCAGGAAGGTCTGCCAGCAGATTTGAAGAGAAATTCAAGAGTGGAGAACATCTGGAAACCCCCGAAGTAGTTTCCACCCCAGGACACAGGACCTAGACAGGGTGGAGTTTGGAAGTGACACTGGACCCCAGGTACTGTGGGGAAAGGGGCCCTCCATCACTGGGACCACTCCAGCATACGTGTAACATTTGTCTTTCCACTCTCTGGAAGATGACAAAGTTCCAAGCCCCAGCCCTGAGGGAAACATTCACACTCCTCTACAAATAAGAAAACTGGCTATATCTAGATACTTTATTATTTACTCCTACTGATTTGCTTTCAATCAATCACAGTAAACTTTAATTTGAACACCCACCCAGTGAGTCCTGCCTGTTTTGTGTGTGCGCCTGCACTAAAGAGCTCTGTCAGGGGAGTTCATTCCAGTCCTAGGCCTAGAAGATTATCCTTCCCCCTCCCAGAAAGGACCCACCCCCTGGGACAAGAAGAGGGGGAAAGAGACTGTGGAGTTAGCTCTGTTTAAGAAATTCTTTTATGGCCCTTTGGGATCCATCTAATCTCAGAAAAAAGGGTTATAGATATATAATATATCTATGTGAGACTCTCTTTCATATACCTTGCTTCCCTCAACTCTTTCTTTCCCTTTCCTTCCTGATTGTATTTAAACATCGGTTTGTAATTCTTTCTACTGCCTTTTTTATATCACTTTTTGCACTTCTCTCAGTTTCCTGCTTACCCCTACATAGTTCTTTGTTCTTGCTCCATCTTAAACAGAAATTTGGACAAAGAATTGCAAGCATAATTTGGATTTGTTCCACTTTCAGTTTGCACAGAAATACCATGGAAACAACACCTTCTGGTTATTCCCATAGTAGTTCAGCCTCTCAGCAATCTGAAGTTACTCATCCTGACCTTCCCCAACAGAAGGAAAATCTGTTCAGCCTAACTTTCCTTACTGGGATATACTGTAGTCTAAAATTGCAAGTTTTAAGATATATAGTATTTAAAGTATACATTAGCTGGATCTACCTTAAAAGATTAAACAGCATATCTAAATCATAATTCATTAATAACATACAAATCAGCAACTTGGCACAATAAGGTGCATATAACATTATAGATCACATGATGTTATGATAAATGAAAGTCACTGGTAAAGGAACAATAACTTGCACTCATCCAGTACAACTACAGTAATGCTACAAAATAGTTGTACATTTATGACATTCTATAAAATATATGTTTGCAATGATCACATTGCTACTGAAATCATGCACCTAGAAATATTAGAGATGTGCAGCCAAAAACGTTTCATTTTGTATTGTTTCTCCTTTTACAAATTTCAGATTGTTTCCACATTTCAGCATATGCTAAATCATTTTAGCATGCACTAAAACCGTTAACCCGGGCAGCAGTGACTGCCCATCGCCGTGAAGGAAGGGGGGAGGTGGGGGGGAAAGAGGACGCAGTAACCATCTTACGTATATAATACAAAATACAAAACTCAGTAAACCACATGTGGGATACAACTGGCCACAGCTTTATTACAATAAATGGTGTTACAAGCTTTGTACCCGCGCCATAAAATAAGCAAGCTATCCGAGGGTTGTCACTGTGCAGGCAGCACATCATCACCGCCCCTGGGCCAGGTGCAACCGAGCAAGGCCCTTCGCAACCCGGGAGGAAATCACAGGGTGCTCCGGTTACCTGCCACGTCCAAGTAAGGTGACTGCCCCAACGAAGGATGTGGGCATGCGGTCTGCCACCACACTGAGGCCAGCGGCCCCCAGGCAACAGACAGCCTCCATCATATTGATATTATTTATCATGTGCTGTGCACTGTCATTAGTTGAAACCCCCCCCCCCCCCCCGACTCAGGTACACCCACCCCAGCTGCAACAATATGTAAAGATTTCTCTTGCTAACATAAAGATCTAACTATCCTGCTGCCCTTGTACCACAAGAAAGGGGTGGGTGGGAGGGTTTCCCAAGTGAGGCAGCCGTGTAGAGGGCAGGAAGCAAAAGGGAATGAGGCACTGAGCCCCGGTCAGATACCTCCCTCCACACGGCTGCCCCTCCCCCATGGGACGGCCCATAGCCAGAAGGGGCTAATGAGCATCCCCGAGATCACTCCCACCCCTCTGACTAAGCCCACCTCTGAGCCCTCTTGAGCTCACCCGCCCATAGCGCGAGAGTCCTGTGGCTCGGACCAGGCATGCTCTACCTTCAGGGGGGGCTAACGTTGGCAAGTGGGCCACATCACTGTCTGTACCAACACTGCGCTGCTAAAGAGACAGTGTCTCCCTCCCTTTTTCCGGCATTCACAGTGTGCATGGCGTCGGGTTATCGGCAGCGTCCGCGCACACCACGGCGCTACATTTTTAACACTCACTAAACTATGTAACACACATTAAATGATTTAGTGTTCTCTGAAATGCAGCCATGACACAACACAATATTTGTTTCATACCAATACAAAATGACAACATACTGTGGGGCCCTTCCGAAGGAAGTGGTAAAGACCAAAACTGTAAAGGATTTCAAAGGGGCGTGGGATAAACACTGTGGATCCATAAAGTCTAGAGGATGTGAATGAAGAGAAGAAGCATGGGGGTGGCTTGCGGGAATGACAGCTACTACCTGGAGATTAATATCCTTATTCAATAAACATACGCACGGTTAATGTGACACCAACATTGCTCTATGCTTCAACGTCAAGAGAAAATATGGAAAAAAGGATTTGCATCCACAAAAAAGCAGGGGAGTAGCTTGCTTGTTATGGCGGTTACTACCCAGAATCAATTAAGCCTGATACTTCGCTTGGAATACATATCCAGCGCAGCTCACTGCTTCAATGGCAGGGGGATGAAGAAAAGAGGATTTATATTCAGACAACAACCAATAAGGACTGAATTGCACAGGCTGGGTAAACAAGCATGGGAGTAGCTTGCTTATTACGGCGGTTACTACCCCTAAACAGCTAGCAAGATACTTCACTTAGATGCAGCACCAGCATTGCTATCTATATTGATGGTGGGGGTAGAAGGGAAATAGAACCAAAAAGTTACTTATAAGGGCCAAGAGTAACAGCTAAGTATGAACAAAATAAGTGTGAAAGCTTGCTGGCAGACTGGATGGGCCGTTTGGTCTTCTTCTGCCGTCATTTCTATGTTTCTATATGTTTCAATGCAAACAAAAAAGTGCTGAAAGCGGGCGCTGAGTGTTCAGTGCTCGCTTTCCTAATGTTCCCCCAGGCACCTCTCCTGGGGTGCCATGAAATATTTAAATTAGTGGTCGCATTGTCAAGGAGGCACTGGGGTCGATTGTGCGCCCCTAGCTCGACAACTGGCGCCCACGAACAGTCGGATGTCAGCGGCCGACCGCCGGTTAAGAAATGGATGCTGAATTTATTGGTGTCCGTTTTACTAATCAGCGCTCAGCCATGGGTTCAGGAAATGGATGCTTGTTAACTGAGTGTCCTTTTCCCGATCCTGACTGCTGGCACTTTTTCTACAACTTTTTTTTTTTTATTCTTTAGTTCCTTCTATTTAAAATCACAATGATATTAAGTAGGAGGATGTAAAGAAAAGCAGTATTTTCTGCTTTTCTGTACAACGTTTGGAAGTACACAGAAATTAACGCCTGCGCTAGGCAGGCGTTAATTTCTGAGCGCAAAACTGTGCTTTTTTGGACACACTTTTTTTTTTTGCATTTCGGGTGAGTAACTAATACCCTCAACAACATGTATTTGCATGTGATAAGTGCTATTAGTTTTGCCGTACATTGGACGTGCATTGTGGAGGCTCTGATCCTCTTATTGCATAAGGGAATTAAGCGCCTACACAACGCGCGTCCAACTGCGGGTTAAACAGTGCGCTCAGCCGAACAAACTGTATTGCTTCAGCCCCTGTATGTTGTAGGTGTATGTCATTTTCAAATGACATAATATCACTAAGAGATATTAGCCTTCAAATCTATAAATGTTTATCCTTAATTACTCTTTATTTCTTCTTTGTAGAACATTTTGAAATCTTATTGTGCCAATGCTGCATAATAAAGCCAATGATCACTTGGCAGAGACTAATGCCATTCTTGCTTTCCTGACCTCCTCTTTGTTCATATACCTTCCACCAGTTTGATTTGCTTTCATTCAAAAAAAGAGTGTATGTGATGGAAAGCAGGAGTGAATGAAATGCTGAGAACTCAAAAGCTTCTCATCACCCGCCAGATCAAAAAACGTTCACTATTTGGAACTCCTGCCCAAAAAGTGTACCTTCCTGGCCACTCACCAATAAAGTAAGGCAGGTTTAATCAGGCCTTGGAAGCCCCTCGCAGTTGGTTTCAGTCAAATGCATGCCTGTTTTGTCTATGGTCTCACGGTCTCAATGACTTTTTCCTATTTTCTGATGCCATTCTAATGTCTGCAGACTTTAACTGCATTGTAAGAAGTGCTATAAGGATGTATGCCATTATTATTTGTGCTACTTAACTGTCACATCGCCGAAGACTAAGATCACTGACTTTTCCTCAAGGCACAATAAAAAGGTACAAAGTGAAATTTGTAGTAACTGCAGGCTACAGAAATTGCATTAGCAGCATTAGAGAGAATCAAAAGAAATATTCAAGGAGGTTAGCTGGGTATGGTAGGAGACACATTATACAAAGATTAAACACCACTTTAGAGAGTTACAATATTTTCACATTAACACTCTGTCTTCCCTGGGTAATTATTCTTAAAATGCACCTCTTAAAAAGGATGTGCTAAGTTGACGTATTATTATTCTTTACTGTATCTGATTAAAGGTTTAACAAGTAATTGTCCTGCATCTGTTCTAGGATGCAAATAACTCAATGTGATTTTCTTTTTGGTAAAGACAATCTTTATTCAGAAAAAAAAAACAAAACCCTTTTTGCCTGGTTTGCATCAGTAGAAATGTAAATACTTACCAAGTTAGACAGAGCTTGCTGTTTAGATTCTTTATGGAATTCCAGTTTTTGACCAGAAAGGACAATCCAAGCATTAGACCAGTTTTTCCTTGAAAGAGAAGATCAAATGATTTAATAAATTCAAAACCCACCATCTTTGGTTTTCAAACAGAGAAATTGGAAATGTTTTTTTTAATGATTTGAAAACAGCACTTTGTGCATCATGGTTTCTATTATAATACCTGGTATGTGATTGCTGTGATTTGTCCCTCCTGATGAGCTTTGTAGTGAATCATGTACGTGTCGGGGGATCTATGGTTTTTGAATCTTTCTGTTATATGCTTCAACTGCCTCATATTAAATAATAGAACTTGAAGAAGATTTAAACTTGAGGATTTTTTTAAATTTATTACTTCCTCACCCTTTGTGCTGATTTACTCATTGTGAGAACTGGTTTTATCCACGTTTTTGTGCTTGCTTATGAATACTTAACATTTTCTCCCTTACTTCTTCAGCTACTTCTTTAGAAAACCATAGAGGTCTCATTTTCCTCTTTCCTTTATTTACTTTCCTAGCAAAAATGTTAGTTACCCTTATAATGTCTCATTTTAGTTTTGCCAGCTGCTCTTCAAGTTCCCATATTTTTTGCCAACCAATTACTCCCCTGGTTTAACAAAATTAGTTTTCCTGAAGTCTAGGAATGTTCCCTTTGAATGAACCTTCATCTCTTGTGTTCTAAAACTGAGCCACATCATCTGTTCATCACGCGATCCCAGATGATCATCCACTGCAACATCAGAGATACTGTCCCCATTGGTAAGCACCAGGTCCAATATCACTCCCTCCCATTTGGGTTTTGTTACCAGTTGACAGAATAATTCTCCTTTCAGAAAACCCAGGATTTCCTTGCTTCTAGAAGATGCTGCAGCTGGGTTGTCCCAATCAACATCCAACAGATTGAAATCCCCTAGCAATAGCACCTCTCCTTTCATAGCAATTGTGTGAATTATATTTCATTAAATCTCTATCTTTCTCTGTCTGTCATGGAGGACTATACATTATATTCTTGAACATATAAAAATAATTTATTTAAGCTGTAGGAAAAACTTCAGATGCTTAATCTTGGCAATGACTGCTTGTGTTCAGGTGAAACAAAGTACCATCATTAGTTGAAAAATCTCTAATAAATCTCTTCTTAGTAGTGAATTTTGTTCTTTTTTCTTTTTGTAGAGTGAACAAAAGTTTTTTAAATAGTGTTACCTCAATATACAAGTGTCACAGCCAATTTTGTAATGGATATCAAAAAATTCATAGCATTAAAAATTGCTTATCTTAGTGGCCATTTAGTGACTGAAAGTTCTCAATAGAAACTTCCACGCCTGGCATCCTCCACACTTCTGATGCTATCAGCATTTCACCAACTAAGGGCTGTATCAGGGAAAACAATCCAGGTAACACTTTATATCGTAAGTAAAACAAAAATTGAATTTAGAATCCATAGTGATGGTAAAAAAAGGCTTAATCAAATATTACCAACGTCCAAGTTATGCACACTTTTGCATTCAAATGTTCTAGTATGTATTGCGGGTCCCGTCCGTGCTCGGCCCGCACCCAGGCCTGCTCACCTCACTAACCCCTCCATGGGACCCGGGTCGTCCTCTCCTGCAGCAGCAGCAAGCACAGCCAGGCCTCAGTGTTGCCAGGCCTTCCACCTCCAGCCAGGCCTCACGGCAGGGCCCGGCATCCTCTTTGGCATCAGCCCCGCCCCTAGGCACCCGGTCCCTTGTAGGGCCATGGGTAAGTCCCAGCTCTGCGATGCGCCCTGATTGAGCACAGTATATCAGGAAGTTCCTGCCATCACTTCCTTGCCTTGGTAATCGGGCCGATCACATTGTGATTTCTAGTTTGCCTCTGCATTTCCAGTCTTTATTCCAGTCTCATTCCAGTCCTGCTCCAGTCCTCTTCCAGCATCTTTCTGTTCCAGCATCCTTCTGTCTCCTCTCCTCCCCAGGTACTACCTCTCGGACTGCCTTCTTGGTACTGACCTTGGCCTGTTCTTGACTACGTTGATCGCTGCCTGCATCTGACTTTTTGCCTGTTTCTATGACCAATTCTGCACACTGCCTGGAACCAACCTCTGCCTGAACTCGACCACGTCTGACTATGCTCTGGAACCTGACCTTGCTTTGGCTGACTACCCATGGACTGACTACTGGTATTTGATCCCTCCTTTGGCTGACTATACACGGACTGATCACTGGCACTGACCCTTGCATTGGCTGACCATGATAATTTGACTCTGGCTCTGATCCTTGCAATACATTCTAAGACTCTCCTTTGGCCTTCTCTGGCACCCCAGACGTAGCCCAGACATCAACCGCGCACCCTTGATCATGGTGGGCATACCTCTGAACTTTCTTTCAAGGAGATCCTGCGAGGCCCACTTAAGACCAGGCGGCCCAGGTAACCAAGGGCTCAACCCGAGGGAACCCCAGGTTGCTAGTGGTGAAGCTCCAGCTAGCCTCTGTCTCCTCTTGTGCTCCGCCTCCTGGTGGCAGGTGATCTCTGGGTCCGACCAGGGAGCCTACCAACCCTGCATTAGGCCAAGGGTCCACATCCCGGTGCAACAGGTTGCCAAGGCCATGGACTCGGTGGAGTCTCCTGCCATACAGAGCATCCCGAGTCTGGCCGCAACTATCCAAGAGCAACGATGCGCCATAGAGACACTAGCCTCTTCCGTAGAGGAACTCCACTCTTAAATGCAGGATGCAATAATGGCTAATCCTGTGGGCCTAACTTCTACTCTGCTACCAAGAGTATTACTGGCACTGCCAGCCCCTCCTCGTTTCAATGGGGATCCACGTCTCTGCCGAGACATCCTCAATCAGTGCTTCATGCAACTTGCCCTTCAGCCGTCCTTGTTTCTGAAAGAATCAATGAAAATCACTTTCATCCTTTCACGCCTAGAGGGGAAGGCCCTGGCATGGGCTTCTCCACTTTGGGAGCATTCTGACCCCATTCTCACACAACTGTCCCAGTTCATCACTGCCTTCAAACGGATCTTTGAAATTCCCGGTCGTCAGGCAGTTGTGGGTCATCACCTAGTCCACCTCCGTCAAGACTCAAGATCCCTCTTTGAGTTCACCGTGGAGTTCTGGACACTGGCAACGGAACTGGGATGGCAAGAGGATTGCCTCCGGGCATTCTACCTAGAGGGTCTATCTCCTGCTCTCAAGGACGAGCTCACTATCCGTGAGATCCCTGTATCTCTAGAGGACTTGATTTCCTTCGCTGGGAAAATTGACCATCGCCTCTGGCAATGGCACCATGAAGTGAAAGCATCCCGGCCTTCTGCTCAACACCCAGCACATGCCCTTAGCCCTCAGTTGAAGGCTTTACCAGCACCACCTCCTTCCACCGAGGAACCGATGCAAGTTAACCGTGGGCAGTTGTCTCCCAAAGAGCATCTTCGGCGCAAGAAGCAGGGCCTCTGTCTCTACTGTGGTGCCTCCGGACAGCTGAGGCAGTCCTGTCTGGTCCATCCGGAAAACTTCGAAGCCTAAGCCCAGCGGGGGTCCCGAACTTGGGTGCTATTGTCACTGGCTACCAATTATTACTGCCTGTTACCCTTTCCATGGAGTCCCGTTCCTTCGCCACCACTGCTCTTAATCGATACTGGATCAAGTGGCAGTTTCATCATGTACGATATCATCTGCCTGACTATTAAAGTGTCCTCCAGACTTTTAAAGAGCTAAGTGTTTTATTTAATAATAACTGAGTGCATTGTATTGAAAAACAAAAAAAAACCACAAAAAAAAAACCCCCACAAAAAAGTAGCCAGAAGCTAGAAATAAGCTAGGAGCAGTATATACCAAAGTAAAAAAGTTGAATAGTTCAGCTCAGTTACTCACCTTTGAAAGGTGTTGAGGTAGTGTGATTAGGTTTGAATAGGGAACAACATTTGTTAATCAAGGGAGCTGTGAGTCACTCAGGCTGACTAACTAAGGGCCTTATTTTCCAATATCGCATTGGTAACGCATTAGGGGGCGTTACCAATGCAAATGAGGCTTCTTTCGTGCACTGGGAAAACATCGCGTGCGGCGCTAATGTTTTCGTGAATGGCGAAAACATCGCCGCACGCGATTTTTCCCCACTGCACAAAAGAAGCCTCATTTGCATTGGTAACGCCCCCTAATGCGTTACCAATGCGATATTGGAAAATAAGGCCCTAAGTGTGAAGATTGTGTGTTTGTGAATAGGTGCTATTCTTTGTTAATCAGCACAGCAGTGAGTCACTCAGGAAATCTAACTGAAAGGTCACTCAGGAAATCTAACTGAAGTGTACATCTCCTAAGGGATTGTTTTGCACTAATTTACTTTAGAAGCACATTATAAATTAGAAGGAAAGAGCTCAGTAACCCACATTCCAGTGGAAACACTGAGAGGAGAGGATCACCTTGCTGGTGGCTGAAAGGAATCAGTAAGTTTTTGCTTGGGACATTGACATTGACTTTTTTAAAAGTATTGGGGCAAAGTTAACTATTTGGGAATATTATTTAGTGTGTTTGTGTGTTTGTGCCTTTAATAGTCAGGCTGTGAATAAACAAGTTAGACTGTTTGCATTTTTAAATAGTCAGTCAATAAGGTAGCAGTAGGTAGGCAGTGAATACACAAGTTAGACTGTTTGCATTTTTAAATAGTCAGTCAATAAGGTAGCAGTAGGTAGGCAGTGAATACACAAGTTAGACTGTTTGTATTTTTAGTCAGTCAATAAGGTAGCAGTAGGTAGTGTGTTTATTTTTTTTAAAGTCTGCCTGACTATTAAAGTGTCCTCCAGACTTTTAAAGAGCTAAGTGTTTTATTTAATAATAACTGAGTGCATTGTATTGAAAAACAAAAAAAAAACCACCAAAAAAAAAAAAAATCCCCATAAAAAAAGTAGCCAGAAGCTAGAAATAAGCTAGGAGCAGTATATACCAAAGTAAAAAAGTTGAATAGTTCAGCTCAGTTACTCACCTTGGAAAGGTGTTGAGGTAGTGTGATTAGGTTAGAATAGGGAACAACATTTGTTAATCAAGGGAGCTGTGAGTCACTCAGGCTGACTAACTAAAGTTAGACTGTTTGTAATTTTGGATGTTTATTTATTTATTTATTTATTTATTTATGCATACACTTTTCTATACTGTCATATAGCACAGGCCATCACAATGGTTCACAAACATAAGAAAATAAAAATTGATCTGTTAAACAATATAAAATACATTAGTAACAATAAAAATTAGATAAGCACAATAGTAAACGATGAAAAAGATATAAAAGTTATTAACAACCAGCCTTCATATTCCTAAAGTAAGGTAGAATAATAAAAATGAAAACACTAACATTCCCTGGCATAGTTATAAAAACTATCTTAAAACTATAAATAAACTAGCATAAATAATATTATTAAAACAAAACTTAAAACTGAAATGTAAATGACATAAAAAGCACTTCCACTGCTAGCAATTACATTCTTTATATGCCTGCTCAAAGAGCCAGGTTTTTAGCTGTTTTCTGAACAGTTTCAGATCACTTTGCATTCTTAAATTTATCGGGAGTGTATTCCAAAGGCCTGGCCCCACCAGCAAAATCGCTCTCTCTCTTACAGAGGTAAGGCATACCGATGCCAAGGATGGAATTGATAATATACCTTTATTAGAGGATCGAAGATTACGTTGAGGAGTGTGAATTCTGACAAAGGCGTTTAACCATTCTGCCTGGCTGCCATAGATAGCTTTGTGTAAAATACATAACACCTTATATTCTATCCGTTTGTCCAAGGGTAGCCGTTTGTCCAAGGGTAGCCAATGTAATGCTTCTAAGATAGGAGTTATATGGTCTGATTTTTTGCAGCCAATAAGTAGTCTCGTCGCCGCGTTTTGAAGTATCTGAAGAGGGAGAATTGTTGATTTTGGAAGACCAAGCAGGAGAGAATTACAATAATTGATTCCATTAAAAAGTAGAGATTGCAAGATGGTTCTAAAATCATTATACTCTAAAAGGGGTTTGAGGCGCCTTAACATTAAACGTTTACTAAAACCTTCTTGTACTCTTAATGAGATATGTTTTTTAAAATTTAATTCAGGATCTAAACAGATACCTAAATCTCATACTTTATCATTTAATTTAATTGTCAGATTTTCGATCTGCACTGTTCTGTTGATATTTGAGACCGATTTTCCTTTTGAATAATAAAAATTCTGTTTATCAAAATTGATACTCAATCTCATTTGGGTTAGTAGTTGTTTAATTATATCAAGATACATGTTGGATAATTTAAATGCCTGATCAATGGAATCTGGGATCAGAATGAGGATCTGGATGTCATCTGCATAAATGTAATATGTTAAGCCAAGTCCTGAAAGCAATTGACAAAGTGAAAGAAGGTATATATTAAATAGAGTTGTAGAAAGGGAAGAACCTTGTGGAACACATGTATCGAGAGGCATGATTTCTGATTTACTAGAGTTAAAAGATACTTGGAAAGTTCTATTGCTTAAGTTTGAGGTAAACCATTTTAATGTTAGCCCAGAGTGTCCAATTTACAATAATCTGCAAATGAGTGAATTATGATTCACTGTATGGAAGGTGGCCAAAAGATCTAGAAGTATGAGTAAATATCTATATCCATAATCAATTCCTCTCATGATGATATTAGTTAATGAGAGGAGTAATGTCTCTGTACTAAAGTGCTTCCTAAAACCATGCTGATTTGGGTTGATAATATTGTTTGTTTCCACATGATCGAACAGTGGTTTAAGTACAACTTTCTCAGTAATTTTAGCAAAAAATGATAAATTTGAGATGGGACGATAGTTATTAAAATTGGAAGGATCTGAATTCTTTTTTTTTTAAGATGGGTTTCATAATAGATAATTTCAGTGAATCGGGTAGCGATCCTTCCTCGAGTGATTTGTTCACTATTGTCGCTGCCATAGGGGCAATTGTTTGTGGAAGTTCTTTTAATATAGTTATAGGAATCTCATCAGATGGATGCGTTGCAAGATTAAAGGATTTAATAATCCCTTCAATTTCTACAGTGGAGACCAATTCAAAATTGGCCCAGGTATTAACATCTTTCCTGGTTAGGGCGATGTGTTGTTGTGGTGTTCTATCAAGCGTATCAATGATGTTAGAAATTTATTTTTAAATAATTTTGCAAGATCATGACAAAAAGTATTTTTGGTGTTAAAGTTAGATGTGTTATTTTCACAACTCAGTTTTTTAACAAAATTTCAAAGGATTCTAGGTTTATGTGTGAAGTTTTGTATTTTTTGCTATAGTATTCTTTTTTTGTTTTATTGATTAAATTTTTGTAATGAGCATGTTGAATGTGGTAGTTAGTTAATGATTGATTAAATTTCTTTTTTTGCCATATTTTTTCTTTTCTCTGTAATGCGCGTTTTACGTCCTTGATCATGGATTCGTTATTTTCTTATTGAAATTATAAATTTGTTTGGTTTTGATGGGGTTTATTGTGTTTGCGATCTCAGAAGTAATGTTGTTCTAAGAATTAATAGCTAATTCGGTGCTTTCACAATCGAATATTGTAACTCATTTTGAGTATGGTACAGGGGAAATGGTAGGCGGTAATTGAAAGTAGTGTAATTATTGATAGTTGGGTGTTGTAGGAGCTCAAAAGATATAGAACATTGCATTAAAAAATGATCAGACCAGAAGACAGGGTTAATTTGTAGAAGGACTAGGGGGCATTCCATGAAGTTAGCAAGTAGCACATTTAAGACTAATTGGAGAAAATTCTTTTTCACTCAACGCACAATAAAGCTCTGGAATTTGTTGCCAGAGGATGTGGTTAGTGCAGTTAGTGTAGCTGGGTTCAAAAAAGGTTTGGATAAGTTCTTGGAGGAGAAGTCCATTAACGCCTATTAATCAATTTTATTTAGGGAATAGCCACTGCTATTAATTGCATCAGTAGCATGGGTACTTCTTAGTGTTTGGGTAATTGGCAGGTTCTTGTGGCCATCAAGCCCAGCATCCTGTTGGAAACAGGATGCTGGGCTTGATGGATACTTGGTCTGACCCAGCATGGCAATTTCTTATGTTCTTATGTATCGGTATTAATTGTGTTATTAATGAAAATTAGATCGAGGGAATGGCCTGCTTTATGTGTTGAATTATAAGAAACTAATTTGAAGCCAAGCACAGAGAGTGCATCAAGGAGAATTTGGGCAGAATTTGACAAAGGTGTTACATCAAAATGGAGGCTAAAATCTCCGAGAATGACAGTTGGAATATTGTGACGTAGATTAGTGGTAAAACATTTGATTAGGGGAGATACATTATGTTCTAATAGCCCAGGGGGGCAATAAATTAAACAGATTAGAATTTTAGATGAGTCAAATAAGGCGACTTCATATTGATGGGGTAGGTTATGGGATACAAGTTTAATTGAAAATATTTACTTAATAATTAGCATATTCTTCCCCCTTTACGATTTGTTCTAGGTACTGAAAAACAGTCATATAGATTATTTGACAACTGATTAACAATTACTGTATCAGTCATTTTTAGCCAAGTTTCAGTTAATGCAATAAAATCAGGTTTTTCATCCTGAACAAAGTCAGAGATGATCATGTATTTCTTTGCGATGGATTGAGCATTAATTAATAAAAAGGTTAATAAAAGCAAATTAGGAATCACATTTTTGTTAATTTTTATCAGGTTCTGTTGACAAGAGGTTCTTGTTTTTTGGGTAGTTAATGATGACTTCTTCATGCAATAAAACTCTTTACTGTACATACTGTTGTAGATGCAAGTTGGGATCGAAAATGAAGTGATGGCATCCATTGTCTGATCAGAGCGACAGAGTTTTTTTGGAAATTTGCGATGTAGGAAGGGTAGCACAAAGGGGTGCACAAAGGGGCATTCCCCTTTGTTGCACTCCTTAGGCACCGTGTGCTGGGTGTTGTGCGCTGACAGCGGTCTCAGCGTTTATGACTCCCTCGGCACCCTAGGATGACGTCACTAAGGTGGTGCTGGGCCGAGGGGGGAACAGCATGAGAAAGGGTGATCCGGGGCCGGAGCGAAGGCAGGCAGATGCAGTGCTGTAGAGAGCCTCGGCGATGACAAACAGGCAGGCTGGAGACAAGCAGCAGGAGAGCTCAAATGGCTGGTCTCAGCGCTTATGACCCCCTTTGTTGCACTCCTTAGGCACCGTGTGCTGGGTGTTGTGCGCCGACAGCGGTCTCAGCGTTTATGACTCCCTCGGCACCCTGGGATGACATCACTAGGGCAGTGCTGGACCAAGGGGGAGAACAGCACAAGAAAGGGTAATCCGAGGCCAGAACGAAGGCAGGCAGATGCAGTGCTGTAGAGAACCTCTGCGATGACAAAGAGACAGGCTGGAGACATGCGGCATTACAAAATTGGCTGTGACACTTGTATATTGAGATAACACTATTTTAGCAAGCTTTGTTCTCTTTACAAAAAGAAAGAAAAGAAGAAAAGAACAAAATAACTGCGAAGAATAGATTTATGAGAGATTTTTCAACTAATGATGGTGCTTTGTTTCACCTGATCACATGAAGTTATTGCCGAGATTAGGCATCTGAAGCTTTTCCTGCAGTTTAAATCAATTATTTTTGTGTGCTCAAGAATCTTTTACTGAGTGCGATTTTCTTTAATACTGACTAATATCTTGCATTCAATTGTCTCCTCCTTTTGTAGAATTTACTCAATCTAGGGCCGATGCAATACAGTGCGCTCAGCCAAGCGCACTGTGTAACCTGCACTCCAACGCGGGCTAAATAGGTGCTAATCCACCCCCTAATGCAATAGGGGGATTAGCGCCTATTTAACCCATGTCAGACACGGAGTGAATGTAATAGCGCTCATCACATGCAAATGTATGTGAATGAGCCTATTACTCATTCACTCTGCATGCAAAAAGATAAATGTGCCTCTCAGATGCACATTTATTGCTCAGCTGTTAATGCCTGCCTGAAGCAGGCGTTAATAGCTGAGCGCAGGTAAAAGAAGTACAGAAAAGCAGAAAAAAATGCTTTTCTGTACTTCTTTTTTAAAGTAAAAAAAAAATAATAATAATAACTCGGCAGATTGCCGATAAACTTGGTGCCATTTTCATTACTTGGCAGACAGGCAGGTAATGAAAACTGACGCCGAGTTTACCGGCTCCGGTCTTCATAACCAGCAGCCACGGCAGGTCGCGTTAGCAAGGAGGTGCTAGGGTCATGCAAGCGCCTCCTTCTTTCCACGGCCCCCTAATTTACATATTGCATGGTGCCCCCTTGCGGGTGCTATGCATGCATTAATAAAGCGGGCGCTGAAAAGTCAGTGCCCACTTTCCACGAAAATTATTACATCGGTCCCTCTATATATTACACCAATATAAATAGATGTTCTATTCCCTCTTTTCAGATTAACTTCAGTGCCCACTCTTTATCTCATAAACCCTGTAATTCTTTCACTTTAGTACTTTATATAAATATATATATCTCAAGTCATGGATTTCTGTGTACCAAGCCCCCTTGACAGCCACTACCATCTGAATCATCCTCTTCAATGGCTGTCTCTGGTCAGGGACTTTGGGCCTCATTTACCAATATCGCATTAAGGGCCGTTTCCCATGCAAATGAGGCTTTTTTCATGCAGCGGGGAAACTTCGCGTGATGCGAAGTTTTCGCGAATACATTTCCACAAATCGCGGCACGCGAAGTTTCCCCGCTGCGCGATAAAACACCCAAAGAATCATCGCAGTGCACAAAACTAGGGAGGGGGGGGGAGGGAGAGAGAGAGAGAGAAAGAGAAAGAGAGAGAGAGAGAGAGAGAGAGAGAGAGAGAGAGAGAGACAGACTTGCTATAGTATCTCTTCCCTAGACAGGTATTTGTATCCCTATGGGAGGCCCATCTAGTAACTCGAGGTGGGGATTAGTTATGAGTGTAGGGGGTTGGGGGCCACTTTCACATTCAACGTGAGACGTACGAACAGAACAGTGGTCTCTTGTGAAGATTTGCTGGCCTTTGGAGTGAGGAAACTCACTCCAAGATGAGATTTGGGCAATGTTCTCTCCACCTAGCTTGATGGACACTCTACCTGGGCAACAACAAGCTAGGTGGAGAGAACATTGTCCAAATCTCATCTTGGAGTGAGTTTCCTCACTCCGAAGGCCAGCAAATCTTCACAAGAGACCACTGTTCTGTTCGTACGTCTCACGTTGAATGTGAAAGTGGCCCCCAACCCCCTACACTCATACCTGTCTAGGGAAGAGGTACTATAGCAAGTTTCTCTCTCTCTCTCTCTCTCTCTCATATAGGCTGTCTGGACACTTTTGTGCACTGCGATGATTCTTTGGGTGTTTTATCGTGCAGCGGGGAAACTTCATGTGCTGTGATTTGTGGAAATGTATTTGTGAAAACATCGCGTCACGCGAAGTTTCCCCACTGCACGAAAAAAGCCTCATTTGCATGGGAAATGCCCCTTAATGCAATATTGGTAAATGAGGCCCTATAAGCATTAGTATACACAGCTTTCCAGATATTAGGGATGTGCATTCATCCAGGACGAATTAGACAATTTCGATGAAATTGTCTAATTCGTCATGGTTCGGGGAGCCCAAAGCTTGAAGGAATTTTTCCCGATTTTTCGGGAAAAATTTTTTTTCGGGGTTTGTGCACACTAACTCCCCGTTAGTGCACGCTGATGAAAAAATGTTAGCGTGCACTAATGGGAGTTGGTGCGCACTAAAACAAAATTTGGGTCTCCCTGAATTTTAAAGGCCCGAACCATGGGAAATGTGAAATTTCCTGCAGCGGGCCAAAAATAAAGCCCGAACCAGTAGGTTCAGCCTTTGCACTTCCCTACCAGATATTGACCTTTATTTCTCATTTCTGTACCAGTGTTTAATGTTTACTTACATTAAGGTTTTGTTCTCCTATCCCCAATGATTCTAGTTTAAAGCCCTCCTTAGCAGGTTTCCCAGGGAAAAGGAGTAGCCTAGTAGGTACAGCAGCAGGCTGAGAACCACAGAAGCTAACTTAATGCTTAATTATGGGTACTGATTTGGTCCCCTCCCACCCAAATCCTTCACATTTATAAACCCCCACCCAAACTCCAAACCTTGAACCCCCAGAACCTTACCAAGACATCTTTTGTGGTCCAGTGGGTTCCCAGATTGCCCCTAGGACTCTGGGCCTGGGGCAGCCATTTTAAAAATAGCACTGGCCAGACAATGTACTACATTTACTAAAAGCTGTGCTGGGGTTAGCCACTGGGTGCCCTAATTTGCACCCAGTGGCTACACTGAACCACTAGAAATATCTTGGGAAGGTACTGGGGAGTTCAGGGGTGGGCTAGGATGGGAGGCTGGGATCCAGGGGTAGATGATTTTGACACTCAGGTCAGGATTGGTTGGAAGGTATTTCACCAACATCCATTACTAACTGTTTTAAACTTTTATTATTTAACTGTGGCCATCTCTTGGGAAAATGAGGGTGGTGGGCCAGAGGTTCTCCCAGGGATTTTGCCATACTTGGGGGCATACTTTAAACAAGGGGATCCCAACCTTTTGGGGATCCCTTTTCAACCTTCAAAAATTCCACAGATTCCCACATGTGTCTCTTTAATTTTTACATGCTGTTAAATGCCATACAGAAATCTAATTAATAATATATACTTCAGAATCATTTGTAATGATTAAATATTAAATAAGGAATGGTTTCTGATTATAAACTATGTTTTCCCTCTTGCTCTCCCCTCATGACCCCTTTATAAGTGCTACTTTCCACCTCTATCATGGCCCCCTTCCCAAGTGTCTTCTCTCCTGCCCTGCTTCCCTCCACCTAAGGATCATTCCTTAAAGCCCTCCCACTCTTGGTCTTTCCTCCATGCAGTCCCTTATCTGGTTCTTTTTTTCTGTAACACCTTCCTAATTGTTTACCCTCCTACCTTCTATCCTCTCCAAATGCTTTCCCTCCTGCCCTGATTTCCACCAAACCCTGGCCCTTTCTCTGGTCTTCCCTCCTGTGTTCCCTTCCCTGGGCCTCTCTCTCTCAAGGCCCCTTCCTAAGTGCTTTCCTTCTTGTGCACCTTCCTCCCTCCTGCCTTCCCCTCCATGGCCCCTCTGAGTGCTACAATCCTCATGGCCCCTTCAAAGTGCCTTCCCTGTTTCCCCTCTCCATGGCCCTTCTTGTGTACCTTGCCTCCTATCCACTTCCACTTTGGCCTTTCCCTTTTCCTCTCCCTGCTTCTCTCTCCTTTTTGAAGAAGAAATTCAGCAAAATGGGATTCAGTATATTTGAAAAGTATCATACATTTTCTTCAGGTCAGCTAAAGCACATGTATCATTGGCCAGAAATGCTTCTCAAGGTCATCACCGTGCTGGCAGTTGCCTCTCACTGTGTGGAGCAGCAGCTGTTGAAATTGCTTCCTCTCCTCCTCCTCTCAGCATAGAGACATAGTGACAATCAACTGCACTCATCCCCTCCTCCTCTCCATACCAGTTTGGGCTTTTTGACACAGCAGTCTTCCTCTCCTTGGCATGGGATCAGATAGTGGGATTAGGTATCAGGAGCCTTAGAACATAACTCTTCATAGGTGAGATCAGCCTACTCTATTTCTCAACAGAGGCAACTTTGGTTGCCTCTCTTCTGGCAAAACCCAAGTGATAGACTCATAGACTCCTAGGGCTGAGACTTAACTGCTACCTTGGAAGTTTTAATCTGTCTGGCAATCCACCTGGACCTTAGATTCCAGGAACAGGCTTGTGAAAGAGGCTTGGCTTGTCACCCCATCCAGTTTGCCCCCAGCTTTCAGTGACCATGGTTATCAGGCCATCTTCAGAACCAGCTCCTTTGCAGGAAGAACCCATGCAGGTGGATCACTTCAAGTTGTCTCCAGAGGAGAAGCAGAGGTGTAGATGCCTCAGTCTATGTCTATACTATGCTGCCTCTGGACATCTTGTTAATTGATGCCCGGTCAAGCTGGGAAACTCCAGGACCTAGGTATGATGGGAGAGGCCACCGTATGTTTTCCTGTTCCTCTCCACAAATCCTGGTACTGATATGCCTCTCTTTTGAAGAAACCCATGTGGATACTCCATCCTTCCTTTATACTGGCTCTGGTGGCAATTCCATTCATTAATTCTTAGTGCAGCAGTATGTTATTCCGACTGTTCCACTAGAGACTGCATTCACAAATTCTTCGGTACATAGAGAACCCCTACCAGGATGTGTCATTTTGGCCACCAAACCAATATGCATGCAGACTGGTCTTCTGCGCAGATTACAGTTTAGTTTATATGTGTTTTCCATGGCAATAAATGCCATGATCATGGGCCTACCTTGGTTCTTGATGCATCAACCTCATATTGATTGGGATAACTTGCAGATAGCTCAGTGGAGGTCCTTTTGTGTTGTATAATGTCTCTTCTAAGGTCATGCCTGGACTTTCACCCCAGAGCTACCTGGCCTGCCACCACAATATGCAGAGTATTCATATATCTTCAGCAAAAAGGAGGCAGACATTCTTCCAACATATCACTTCTATGACTTCCCCATTGATTTAGATTTCTGGGAAGGTACATCTCAGGTGTAGAGTCTATTCCCACTCAGCACCAGAGACAGAGACAATGTTGAAATATATTAAAGAGAACCTGGATAGAGGGTTCATTCTGCCACCATCATCACTAGCTAAAGCCAGCTTCTTCTTTCTTTGGAAAAAAGATGGTTCATTACTACCCTGCACTGATTATCAAGGGTTCAATGCTATTACCAAGAACTGATATCCTTTCCCGTTGATCAATGAACTCTTCAACCATCTCAAAGGTGTGGAGATATTTACCAAGCCGGACCTCTGGGGGTGGCATACAATTTGATCAGAATACAAGAAGGCAATGAATGGAAAATCACTTTCAATACCAGGATGGGCACTATATGTTCCTGGTGATACTCTATGGGATATGTAATGTTCCTGCTGTCTTTCAGTTTATGATTAATGAGATTTTCTATTACCTTTTATACTCTCATGTGGTATTATATCTGGACAATATCTTTGTCTTTTCAAAATACTTGAAAGAACATCAGAATCATGTCAAGCAAGTCCTCCAGAGGCAGAGAGAATACCAGTTATATGAAAAATTAGAGAAATGCATCTTCAAGCAGGAGGAACTCCCATTTCTTGGCTATGTCATTTCCAGACAAGGCCTATGGAGGGATCTTGAGAAGTTAAAAGCCATCCAGGAATGGCCTCAGCCAGTAGGCGTCAAGGATCTGCAACATTTCCTCAGATTTGCAAATTATTATAGACAATTCATTCGTGGCTACTCTTCCCTGGCCAATTCACTCATAACTGACCAAGAAGAGTTTTGATACCAAGAATTGGACCGAGGAAGCTGTTCAGGCATTTAATCAGTTCAAAGAAGAATTTACTCAGACTCTGTGTCTGCATCACACAGACCCTTCAAAGCCATTCATACTGGAGTACCTTGATAGGTACTCTGTCCTCTCTCTGCATAGCAATCATGGATTCCTCATAACTTGATCCTATTTTTCCAAGAAGTCTACTCTTGCAGAGAAAAGCTATATAACTGGAGATTGAGAACTGCTAGCAGTGAAACTAATCCAAGAATAATGGTGGCGTCTATTGTAAGGGGCCAGACACCAAGTGAATATCAACACAGATTATAAAATTCTGAAACATCTGGCACAAGCATAACAACTGAACCTCAGTAAGCCCACTGGTCACTGTACTTCAATCAGTTTGACTTTGAATTGTGGTACTGCCCCACAAAGACAAAGCAATAGGCTGATGCTCTCTCACAATCCTTTGACACTGAAGGCTCCTTGGACCTGCCAAGACATATCATAGACCCCACACGAATACTTGTCATGGCTGCTGAACCAGTCCTTCCTGGGAAGACAGTAGTACCTCAATGTTTATGCAAGAAAGTTCTTCAGTGGGCCCACAATTCCCATCTAGTAGGTCATCCAGGAATTTATAGAATCTTGGAGTTAATCTTCCATCACTATTGGTGGCCACACATGAAGATCAATGTAACGCAATATGTTGAAACCTGCTCCACATGTACCATGAATAAGAGCACCTGAGCTCAGCCTTGGGGGCTGTTATAGCCACTGCCAGCCCCCAAGGAACTTTAGACCCATTTGGCGACTGACTTTGTCTTGGACCTTCCCCTTTGAATAGGCAATACCACTAAATGGGTAGTGGTGATTCATTTTTCAAAGATGCACATTTCATTCCGCTCCTTGGACTCCCATCTGCATGTGAATTGGATACTTTCTCATCAAGTACATATTTCATAGAAACATAGAAACATAGAAATGACAGCAGAAGAAGACCAAATGGCCCATCCAGTCTGCCCAGCACGCCATGCACTTTTCTTTTTTCCTCTTACTTGTTATGCTTGGCTCTTAGTACCTTTCCCTTCCACCCCACCATTAATGTAGAGAGCAGTGCTGGAACTGCATCCAATTGAATATGTAGCTTATTTAGGGGTAGCAACCACCTCAATAAGCAAGCTATACCCATGCTTCTGTTCACTCAACTATGTAATTTAGTCCTTGTTGGTTGTTGTCTATATATATAGATACTCTTTTCTACATTGCCCCTGCTGTTGAAGCAGAGAGCTATGCTGGCTGTGCGTTGAAGGTGAAGTAACAGACTTTCTCCTCTGCCATTGAAGCAGAGAGCTATGCGCTGAAAGTGAAGCAACAGACTTTCTCCCCTGCCATTGAAGCAGAGAGCTATGCTGGATATGCATTGAAAGTGAAGTAACAGACTTTCTCCCCTGCCATTGAAGCAGAGAGCTATGTTGGCTATGCGTTGAAGGTGACGTAACAGACTTTCTCCCCTGCCGTTGAAGCAGAGAGCTATGCTGGCTATGCTTTGAAAGTGATGTAACAGACTTTCTCCCCTGCCGTTGAAGCAGAGAGCTATGCTGGCTATGCGTTGAAAGTGAAGTATCAGACTTTCTCCCCTGCCGATGAAGCAGAGAGCTATGCTGGCTATGCATTAGAAGTGATGTAACAGGCTTTCTCCCCTGCCGTTGAAGCAGAGAGCTGTGCTGGCTATGCATTGAAAGTGAAGTAACAGACTTTCTCCCCTGCTGTTGAAGCAGAGAGCTGTGCTGGCTATGCGTTGAAAGTGAAGTTACAGACTTTCTCCCCTGCCATTGAAGCAGAGAGCTATGCGTTGAAAGTGAAGTATCAGACTTTCTCTCCTGCCATTGAAGCAGAGAGCTATGTTGGCTATGCGTTGAAGGTGACGTAACAGACTTTCTCCCCTGCCATTGAAGCAGAGAGCTGTGCTGGCTATGCATTGAAAGTGAAGTAACAGACTTTCTTCCCTGCCGTTGAAGTGGAGAGCTGTGCTGGCTATGCATTGAAAGTGAAGTAACAGACTTTCTCCCCTGCCGTTGAAGCGGAGAGCTGTGCTGGCTATGCATTGAAAGTGAAGTTACAGACTTTCTCCCCTGCTGTTGAAGCAGAGAGCTCTGCTGGCTATGCATTGGAAGTGAAGTATAAGACTTTCTCCCCTGCTGTTGAAGCAGAGAGCTATGCTAGATATGCATTGAAAGTAAAGTATCAGGCTTATTTGGTTTGGGGGTAGTAACCGCCGTAACAAGCAAGCTACATCCCGCTTTTTTGTGAATGCAAATCCTTTTTTTTTGCCACATTTCCTCTTACCGTTGAAGCTTAGAGCGATGTTGGAGTCATATTAAACGTGTGTATGTATATTGAATAAGGGTATTATCTCCAGGTAGTAGCCTTCATTCCCGCTGCCACCCCCTCTTCATTCACGTCCTCTAGACTTGATGGATCCACAGTGTTTATCCCAAGTCCCTTTGAAGTCCTTCACAGTTCTGGTCTTCACCACTTCCTCCGGAAGGGCATTCCAGGCATCCACCACCCTCTCCGGGAAGAAATACTTCCTGACATTGGTTCTGAGTCTTCCTCCCTGGAGCTTCAGCTCGTGACCCCTGGTTCTGCTGATATTTTTTTTGACGGAAAAGGTTTGTCGTTGTCTTTGGACACGCCCCCGGCCGGCCGGCGGCCATCTTTAAAGATGGCGCCGGCCATCCAGTGCTCCTACCATGTGACAGGGACTGGCCAATGGCATGGATACACTGTCACATGATAAGGGCAAAGGGCCATCGGCGCCATTTTGTTTTAGCGCATCTGATGGCCTGGGAAAGGGAGATTGCTCCCCGCGGCCTCCCTGGACCACCAGGTATGTGTAAAAAGTTTTTTTTTGGGGGGTCGGGAGAGTGGGGGACGCTAAGGAGGTAATTTTAAAGGGTCGGGGTGGGGTTTTTTTTATCGGCACGGGCCTCACTAAAAAAAATTAGTGATATGAATTGGAATTGGAACCAATCCCACTTCACATCTCTAACAATCAGATTCCCTCCCCCCCAGCCGAACCCGATCGTTAACACGATCGGGCACACGATTCACATCCCTAACTAGTAGAGAAGGGATAATGATAAACACAGAGCAGTTTTTATACACAGAGGGGCGGATTTTCAGAGCCCTGCTCGCGTAAATCCGCCCAAAACCGGGCGGATTTACGCGAGCACGGCCCTGCGCACCGGGAAGCCTATTTTACATAGGCCTCCCGGCGCGCGCAGAGCCCCGGGACTCGCGTAAGTCCCGGGGTTCTCCGAGGGGGGCGTGTCGGGGGCATGTCGGGGGGCGGGCCCGGTCGTCGCGGCGTTTTGGGGGCGTGTCGGCAGCGTTTTGGGGGCGGGTATGGGGGCATGGCTACGGCCCGGGGTGGTCCGGGGGCGTGGCCACTCCCTCCGTACCCGCCCCCAGGTTGCGGCCCGGCGCGCAGGAGGCCTGCTCGCGCGCGGGGATTTACTTCTCCCTCCGGGAGGCGTAAATCCCCGGAGAAAGGTAAGGGGGGGGTGTAGACAGGGTCGGGGGGGTGGGTTAGGTAGAGGAAGGGAGGGGAAGGTGAGGGGAGGGCGTTAGAGGATTCCCTCCAAGGCCGCTCCGATTTCGGAGCGGCCTTGGAGGGAACGGGGGTAGGCTGCGCGGCTCGGCGCGCGCCGGCTATACAAAATCGATAGCCTTGCGCGCGCCGATCCAGGTTTTTAGCAGATACGCGCGGCTCCGCGCGCATCTACTAAAATCCAGCGTACTTTTGTTTGCGCCTGGAGTGCAAACAAAAGTAGGCTATTCGCGCGCCTTTTAAAATCCGCCCCAGAGAGCACAGAGAAACACAGAGCACTAGTAGAGAGGGGATAATGGAAAGCACAGAGCAATATTTATACACAGAAAGCTTCTACAATATAATTTCAATTTTTAGCACTCAGTGGCTTATCTGCTCTGGAAACAGTTGATTCCTCGCCTGGGCTGTGCCACATGCAGTCTGTATTGTTCCAGCCGGCTCACAAGTTAGCTACCCCCAACCTCTGAGTTTGCCACACCCACTGTTTATACCTGGTTATACATTTTTCATCTTCATGGACTCACATCCCTTATTCTCTTGAACCTTGGAGTACAATTTGTGAACTACCTCTGGAAGTCCCTGTGCAAGAAATTTGGGATCATCTTGGATTTCACCTCAGTTATCCACAGAGCAACAGACAAACAGAATTGGTTAATCAGAACATGAAGGCCTTTTTAAGGGCTTATATAAACCATCATCAAGACAACAGGGCATCCCTTCTCTCATGGGCTGAGTTATGTTTTAATAACCAAGTAGGAAACTTGAATGGATCCTCACCCTTCTACTTAGTCTTCAAGCACCACCCATGGGTACCCCTGCTAGTCTCTGCCTTGGTTGCCTGCCCAGCAATTAATATCAGGAGACAAGAACTCCAAGATCTGTGACAAAAGAATAATCAGCTCCTTGAGCAGACAGAAGAATGCTTCAAAAAGCAAGTGGACATGAAATGTGCAGCACCATAACTCAAACAGGGAGTGTTGCTATGGCTCAGTACAAAAACCCAGTACCTCAAGATGCTGTCCATAAAATTTTCTCCCAGATTTGAGGGACTTTTCCTATCCTTCGACAGGTGGTACCAGTGGCTTAAAAATTGAATCTCCCACCTACATTCAGAATCCATGAGGTCTTTCATGTACCTCTATTAAAACCTGCAATTTTGTCTTGGCCCTTAAGACCACTGCTGAAGCCTACTGAAGTGGTGATTGATGAGACTCAATATAAGGTTGAAGAAATTCTGGATTCCAAAAAATAAGGAACAAGATCTTGTACCTTATTGCTTGGAAGGGCTTTTGGACACAAAAATATTTGTGGAAGGCCACCTCAAATCTCTAATCAATCCAATTCTTAAAGGACTTTCACAGACATTTTCCTCATAAGCTCAAACCTAGAAGCCTGGGGGTGGTACTGTTATGTTTGGCTAACCACAGGGTAGGCCAGTGATGGCTAACCTATGACACGCGTGTCAGAGGTGACACGCTGAGCCGTTTTTGCAGACACGTGCAGCGTTTCGTGGACTATCAGGAATTTTTTTTTTTTATCAGCTGCGCCGAGCCAATAACTCAAAAACACAGCCTGACCCTTTAAAATGAGTTTTTTAGTATCCCTCCACCCCCCCCCCCCCCCAATGCCCCCGGGCGCAGGGAGGCTCATGCGGCGCAGCCACAGGCAGTTGGGAAGGGCCGTGGTGAGGCTCACGTCACCACGACCCGAAGAAATAGATCACGTTTAAACGCGCTGATGCTCCTTCTCCTTCCTGCCTGTGCGGCCCCCGGAAGTAAATGTTGCCGGAGCCACATGGGCAGGAAGGAGGAGGAGCATCAGCATGTGCAGAAGAGGAGCAGCGCTTACGGGCGCCGCGAATCCCAAGTCGCAGCAGCCCGAGAAGAGGAAGAGGCCCGGTAGCAGTGCCACCGTGGCCCAAGAAGATCAGGGCCACTGCAGAGCCCATCCTGCAGTGACCCATGAAGAGGAGGCCCAGAGGTGAGAGAGAGGCTGAGGGTCTGTAGAGGGTGTGTGTGTGTGCGTGTATGAGATGAGTTGAGAGAATGTGTGAGAGTGAGGACATGAATGTTTGCAGAGAGAGCATATGCTTGAGCAAGACAGCATGTGGGAGTGAGAGAGAGCCTGTGTGTGTGAGAGTCAGACAGCATGTGCCAGTGAGAGACTGTGTGTATGAATGATTGTATAAGAGAGAGCATGTGACAGTAAAAGCCTATGTGTGTGTGTGAGAGAGAGAAATGCATGTGAGAATGAGAACCTGACTGTGTGTTTGAGGGAAGAAGATGGAGAGAAAAGAAACAGAAAAAAAGACAATATAAAAGGAATTGGCAAAAAAAAAATAAGAAAGATTAGAAAACTAAGATCAGACAGCAAAGGTAAAAAAACAAATAAATTACATTTTAGTGATTGGCACATGTAATCTTTGGGAATGTGCAAGAATAGCACTTTCTCTATGCGGATCTCACAATGTACGAGATCAGCATGGAGAAAGTGGAAGCCCACGGGGCCTACACAGAGGAGGCAGCAGAATGGGCTTCAGTGTCAGTAGTAGCAATCGGCACCTCCCCAATAGCCATGTGACAGCAGTGACAGTGGCAGCAGAGGAATGAGAGAGGTTCCAAAGTTGCTGGCAAAAGAGAGGGGGTCTGCCTTTAGTGTGTGCATGTGTATGAATGGGACTCTGCATGGAGGTGTGTGTGAATGCATGGGTGCCTGCCTGGGGGTCTATATGTATGAGAATGAATTGGTGCCTGCCTGGAGGATGGAGCGGGAGTTGTGTGAAAATGAATGGGAGCCTGCCTGGGGTTCAGTGTGTGTGTGTGTGTTTGTGTGTGTGTGTGTGTGTGTGTGTGTGTGTGTGAGAGAATGACTGGGAGCCTGCCTGGGTGTGTGTGTTTGTGAGGGAGCCAGTGTGTATATGTGTGTGTGTATGTGAGGGAGCCAGTGAGTGTGAGAGCATGAGTATGTATGAGAAAATCCAGGGGACTAAGAGTTTGTGTGTGGGCGGGGGTGTGTGTGGAGGGGGAGAGTGTGTCTTAGAGCCTGTCAGTGTCAGTGAGAGCGAGAGGTTATGGTGGGTATAAGAGCATGAATGTGTATGTATGTGAAAGTGTATGTGTGAGAGAGAATGGACATGTGAGTATGTGTGTGAGAGAGAGGATAACCTTCTAATTCTCGACAATATCAGGGTGACTGGAAATCAAGAGCTTCCACAGAAGGGGACAGCAGGGGCTTTTTAAAATCCTTATTAGTTTTAATTGAAGATTTAGTCAATGAAATTCAGCAACAAAAATGTCACTAAGCAGGTAAGGTAAAGAATTATTTGTTTTGCTTTATTAATAAATACAGTACATATATAAAAATTATAACTTTTTGTTATTAATTAGAGCTATAAATATCACAAAATTATGGATTTTTCTAGAAGTGACACACCACCCGAGTTATGCTTGGTTTTTTTTTTAATGAATTTTGACACACTGAGCTCAAAAGGTTGGCCATCACTGGGGTAGGCCCACGACAAGTGATACTCTCCAATTCACTTCAGTACCTCCTGTACCCTTCCAATGTGGTAGGAACCCCACTATGATCCAATGAGCCCCAGCGACCACCATGGCTCTGACGCCGCCTGCACGTCACCTTCATCCTGCTCCTCCCTGGGGTTTCCATAGTCTTGTGTACGCATGCCATGCATCTGAACTTAAAAGGTCAGTGGTGGAAAAAGCCCTGTGGTGCCTAATAATGATAACCTCAGGCCCTCACTATTTAAGTGTGGCCCAGACTGCCTAATGCCACCTCAGCAATGGGTCTCCTGCCTTGTGCACAGCATGCTGCTCTTGTGTTCCTGAGTTTCTGTGTTCCTGAATTCCACTGTTCTCTCATCCAGCCCTGCCTTACCCAGCCAGCCTCATCCAGCCTTGCATTGCCCATTCTATCTCATCCAGCCTTATCCTGCTAGTCTCATCCAGTGTCTATCTGCTAGTCTTTGTTCTCCCTTGGCCTGTTAAACTGGTACTGACCTTAGCCTTGGACCTGACAATGTTTGCTTATTGCCTGAACTTGACATAACCTTGGTCCTGACCACATTTTCCTGCTACCTGGACCATTGCCTCGGACCTTGCATGCTGCCTGGACCTGATCATAGATTTGGGTTGACCACATTTGCTTGCTGTCTGGACCTGATTCTTGCCTTGTACCTGACTATACTTACTCACCTCCCACTTCAGCTCCTGGCCTGCTCTCAGTATCTCTAGTCTGCTATCTATCCTGACCCCTGCATATCCTTAAGGACATAAGAAGTTGCGAAACTGGGTCAGACCAAGGGTCCATCAAGCCCAGCATCCTGTTTCCAACAGTGGCCAATCCAGGTTACTAGTACCTGGCAAGTCTCAAAACATTAAGTAGATCTGAAAAGCTGTGTCGGATGGATTGTATATGCATGTTATGACTATGCATTACCACTGAAGTGTTTGAGCTACTGCCCATGCAATCCCTCTTGATGCTGCATTTTTGGGCGAAACATGGTGTCCGTGTTAGGTGACATTTTGACTTTTAAAAAATGTTCTCTGGAAGCAAGGAGTCTTTCTACTAAATAAACTGTGAATTATCACTGCTGAGTGTTTCAATTGAATGCTTTCTGAAGATGGCTACTTATATCATGCTCCCTTTCTTTTAAACCACAAATACATAATTTACATATTTTCAATGAATTAGGTATGAGTATATTTTTTCTATTTTATTGAATATTGTATGCTTTACTGCAAAGGTGAAATCATATGATAATCCGTAATCCAAGCTAATGTGACATTTCTTCAGACTTAGTTTTCTTTTCCCTGTTTTCTACATGGTCTATTTGGTTGGTTACATTGTTGACACTTTGACATATGTAAAATTTTTGTAGTGTTTCTGCTCTTCCTTTCTCTGTTACTGTTTATCATTTCTACTTCTGTCATCTGCCAGCTTTCTTTTATTCTCTGTAGGTGTATTGCTTAAATGTAGTAATATCTCTAATTTAAATGTTTTGGTTTTTTTTTTTAATGGCTTTTGAAATTCTTAACATGGGCACTGAAGCCCTCTCCCCAGCACAGCCCCAACTTGCCTGCCACCTACTCCTCACCCTCACTTCACAGCAGTGCCAACATACAATAAGAATCATAGGGGAGTCTCTTGGAATAATTTTTTGCCAAAGCTTTATTTATAATCAAAATATAAGTACAATACATCTTATGCATCCTAACTACTTTTCAAAGATGCAGTTTGTACAAACAGAATATTTTGTCACATTAATCATTCATCCTACTTTGTCAATTGCAGCCAGCATGCCTGCCCGGCTTCTATTGACCTGCCTAAGAGACCCGGCCAATATGAGGTGTGCGTAGCCTGCCAGAATGACCCAGCTCTGCCTGCTCTTGATTGCTTCATATGTCTTATACACACAGTCTGCTCGACAGACACAACTGTTTTCCTGCTTGCATCCTATTGTGCAAACAGCCTGCCAAAGCAACCCGGCTGTGTTCTTACTCGATTCAACTTGAACCACACAATACACTCTTCTATCTTGCCCTAATTTGGTGGGGCCTTAGAGTACTGATCTGGTCATATACGTTCATTAGTCTTGCTGTCATCATGCCAAGGGCTGGGTGGGTGGGTAATTTCATCTGCTTTCAGAGGGAAAAGTGGAAGCCACTGAGGAAGCAGTGACTCTTTATCCCAATGTAATGTCCCTCTGATTCCACCCCAACCCTCTCCATTGTCAGCATACTCTTATCCATCCCATGCCATTTTATGGCCTCATGGGTTAACCCACTGAGGCACCTTTTTCTTGAACTAAATTTTCAATAAGATGTTGTCATAGTCAAACACTAATATACATCAGCAAGAGCCTGGAGTTGGTATGGGTATATTTTATAGATAAAGTACAAATAGATACTATATGCAATACATAGTATAACAATAATTTCTTCAATGAAAAACAATAAACTTGTACTTCTCTCTTATGGTGTTTCCCTTCTTTCTCAATCACAAAATGGCATGCTGCTCCTATGGCTATAGAAATAGCTGCAATTTGAAAACACAGAAAGGTAATAAAGTTTTCCCAGCAAAAGTATCTGTTGAGGTAACAGAGAATAACCCAGCTGAAACCTATCCTCTGAACTTGCCAAAAAACTGCGGATGCTATATTTTAAAATTTTTGTTGTGGATATACTTTGGAGAACTTGAATATATATTTGCAAATAGAAGTTGTACATATGTAGTGAGCATGAAATATATGTATAGTAGGTTGCATACTAGAGATATTACTACATTTATTAGTGCTAACTGGTATTGCAAGTATTTAATATTATTATATCATACTTATTAATATAGCTGAGCAGTATTATATATGATAGTTTTAGGAACAAACATTTGCATCAGTTTGTGCTGTCCTTTTGAGCAGATACTTCAAAATACTGCAGCCAGAATACTAACGGGAAGAAAGAGGAGGGACCATATAACCGAAACTCTAGCAGACTTACATTGGTTACCCATCGAATACAGGATAAAATACAAAGCCTTATGCACCATACACAAACTAATATATGATAAAGAAGCAGACTGGCTAAACACAGCCTTACGAGTAGGGATGTGAATCGTTTTTTGACGATTTAAAATATTGTCCGATATATTTTAAATCGTCAAAAATCGTTAGAGCCGCGATACAATAACAATTCCCCCGATTTATCGTCAAAAAATCGTAAATCGTGGGAAGGGGGAGGGGAAGGGGGAGGGCGGGAAAACCGGCACACTAAAACAACCCTAAAACCCACCCCGACCCTTTAAAATAAATCCCCCACCCTCCCGAACCCCCCCAAAATGCCTTAAATTACCTGGGGTCCAGAGAAGGATCCCGGTGTGATCTTTTACTCACGGACCTCCGGTGCTTGTAGAAATGGCACCGGCGCAACCTTTGGTTTTTCTGTACGGAAAAACGATTTGCGGCAGGAGATCGCTCCCGGACCCCCGCTGGACCCGCAGGGACTTTTGGCCAGCTTGGGGGGGCCTCCTGACCACCACAAGACTTGCCAAAAGTCCAGCGGGGGTCCGGAACGACCTCCTGCAATCGAATCGTGTTGTCTATGGCCGGCGCCATTTTGCGCCGCCATTTTGCGCAAAATGGCGCCGGCCGTAGACAACACGATTCGACTGCAGGAGGTAGTTCTGGACCCCCGCTGGACTTTTGGCAAGTCTTGTGGGGGTCAGGAGGCCCCCCCAAGCTGGCCAAAAGTTCCTGGGGGTCCAGCAGGGGTCCGGGAGCGATCTCCTACGCTCCTGACCTCGGGGGACAAAAAACAAAATGGCGCCGGCGCTACCTTTGACCTGTCATATGACAAGGCAAAGGTAGCGCCGGCGCCATTTCTACAAGCACCGGAGGTCCGAGAGTAAAAGATCACACCGGGACCCTTCCTCTGGACCCCAGGTAATTTAAGGCATTTTGGGGGGGTTCGGGAGGGTGGGGGATTTATTTTAAAGGGTCGGGGTGGGTTTTAGGGTTGTTTTAGTGTGCCAGTTTTCCCGTCCTCCCCCCCACTGGACCCCAGGTAATTTAAGGCATTTGGGGGGGGGGGTTCGGGAGGGTGGGGGATTTATTTTAAAGGGTCGGGGTGGGTTTTAGGGATGTTTTAGTATGCCGGTTTTCGATTTATACGATTTTCACGATATTTAAATAACCCAAATGGCGACGATCCGATTCCCTCCCCCTCCCAGCCGAAATCGATCGTTAAGATGATCGATCACACGATTCACATCTCTACTTACAAGTACACGTTCCACAAAGAAACCTCCGCTCAGCAAACAAAGCACTACTAACAATCCCTTCAGTAAAGTCAGCAAAATTAACCCAAGTGAGAGAAAGGGCTTTATCATTGGCTCTGCCCATACTATGGAACACGATGCCACCCGAACTCAGATTACAGAATAATCTCAAAACTTTTAAGAAAAATCTAAAAACATGGCTCTTAAAAAAGCCTTCACTAAAGAGTGTGGAGGGTAGAGAATGAAAGTACAAGGTAATGCAGATGAGAATGAATTTAATCAATCCTACTTTTAAGAAGTAATATTTCAAAGCGATAGTAACTCAGTAATATACCTGGACTTGACCAACATTACTCAAATAATGATTTTATTTATGAAATTGTAACTGAACTTTATTGGCACCTGTTAGAATGTAAGATATCCTACATTTACTTACCTTAGTCTATGTGCCTATTTGTAAACCGTTGCGATGGTATATATTTATTTATTTATTTATTTATTTATTTAAGGTTTTTTTATACCGGCATTCATGAACTCGTTCACATCATGTCGGTTTACAGAAAACGGTTTACAGAAAACGGTTTACAGAAAACGGTATAGAAACGTTTTTAAATAAATAAATAAAATAAAATAAATGGTAGATATGTTGAAAAGGTTTTATATCCATGTGAAAAGTGTGGATTTATACTGAGATGTTTAGAGATATCAGAAAAAAATATTTGCTCTTAGGCCCCAAAATAACTTTTCTGTACAATGAAAAAAAAATTATAGTGTAATTCATAATTCCTATCTGACTCAAGGACATGGAAGAGTTTGCAACTATGGCAGTGCTTCAGTCTAGACTTGTCCCAGTCTGAAGCAGATGTAAATATATTCATATCTTGAAAGATAATAGAAACAAACGGAAAGCACAGATTTACTGTATTTGGGGGGGGGGGGGGGGGGGGGGGTGGATAGCTGTTTGTAATAAATGTTAGCGAAGGTCTTTTCAAACCTGGCCCAGGGACTTTACAGCCAGTAAGGTTTTCAGGATATCTACAATGAATATGCATGAGATAAAATTGCATATACTGAATCTCTATGGCCTGAGTTTAACAAAATGAACTAAATATTGAATGCAATAGGAATATGTTTTATGGTAATAGGCAGCTTATCATAATTTGCACTAATACCTATGCAAAGCACTATCATAGTGCAAATTGCAATAACTTTTTCACATTTTGTGATGAGTGAGAGAGAGAGAGAGACTAGCTATGATGCCTGCACGCTAGATAGGTATTTATATCTCTATGGGAGGCCCAACTAGTAACACGAGGTGAGGTTTAGGTATTAGTGTAGGGGGTTAGGGGATACTTTCACATTTAAAGTGAGACGTACGAACAGAACAGTGCTCTCTTGTGAAGATTTGATGACCTTCAGAGTGGGGAAACTCACCCAAAGATGAGATTTGTGCAATGTTCTCTCAACCTAGCTTGATGTTACCCAGGTAGAGAGTGCCCCTATAATATGTAAATTTATCTAATGCATATTAATTGTGGATATTCTGAAAACTCAACTGGCTGTAGGGTCCCCAGAACAAGTTGGGAAGCCTTGTGTTAGGGTAAAGGAAGTTAATACAGTGTCTCTGGTAGCTCCTCCCCTTTATGATATAAAAATTTTATTTTGTACTGCGACAACTATATTTTTCATTCAAATATCTTCTATCTCGTAAAACATTTATTGTTTGTTTCACATTTAATACTATTCAAAATCTTGAGAATAAATATAATGGGGCAGATTTTAAAAAGTTGCGCGAGCGCGTACTTTTGTTCGCGCAGCAGGCGCGAACAAAAGTACGCCTGATTTTATAAGATAGGCGCATAGCCGCGCCTATCTTATAAAATCTGGGGTCAGCGCGCGAAAGGCTGCGCAAAATCGGCAGCCTGCGTGCGCCGAGCCGCGCAGCCTGCCTCCATTCCCTCAAAGGCCGCTCCGATTTCGGAGCGGTCTTGGAGGGAACTTTCCTTCGCCCTCCCCGCACCTTCCCCTCCCTTCCCCTACCTAACCCACCCCCCCCGGCCCTATCTAACCCCCCCTTACCTTTGTCGGCAGCCCCGCTCCGTCCTCCGGTCCCGGGGGCTGGTCTGGAGGCCTCGACCACGCCCCCCGGCCAGCGCCACGCCCCCGGGCCAGCCCCCGAAACGCCGCGTCAGTAGGCCCCGCCCCCGACACGCCCCCAACACGCCCCCTTACAAAAGCCCCGGGACTTACGCGCGTCCCGGGGCTTTACGCGCGCCGGCGGCCTATGCAAAATAGACACGCCAGCGCGTGCGGCCATTTGAAAATCCGCCCCAATTTGTGTAAATTGAACCCATAGGGGCAGATTTTTAAAAAGTACGCTGGATTTTATAAGATACGCGCGTAGCCGCGCGTATTTTATAAAATCCGGGGTCAGCGCGCGCAAGGGGGTGCACATTTGTGCAACCTGCGCGCGCCGAGCCCAGCGCGAGCTGCATGTTCCCTCTGAGGCCGTTCTGATTTCGGAGCGGCCTCGGAGGGAACTTTTCTTCGCCCTCCCCCCACCTTCCCCCACCTTCCCCTACCTTCCCCTCCCTTCCCCTACCTAACCCACCCCCCGGCCCTATCTAACCCCCCCCTTACCCTTGTCGGCAAAGTTACGCCTGCTGAAAGCAGGCGTAACTTTGCGCGTGTCGCCGGCAGCCCCACTCCGTCCTCCGGTCCCGGGGGCTGGTCCAGAGGCCTTGACCACGCCCCCGGGCCGGCGCCACGCCCCTGGGCCCGCCCCCGAAACGCCGGGACCCGCCCCCGAAACGCTGCGTCGTTTCGGGAACATCCCGGACACGCCCCCTCCCGCCCCTTTTCGAAAGCCCCGGGACTTACGCGTGTTCCGGGGCTTTACGCGCGCTGGCAGCCTATGCAAAATAGGCGCGCCGGCGCGCGAGGGCCCTGCGCGCGTAAATCCGGAAGGATTTACGCGCGCGGCACTTTTGAAATCCGCCCCATAGGCCTTAAAGATGTTCATGTATATAAAATCATGCGACATGTTAGGGAAAATTAGAGGGATCATTGACTTTAACTTAATTTTTCCTCTGTTAGGATGATGGGCATGAAGCAATTGAACAGTAGTTGCATACTTTCACAATTTCTGTTTAATTTTTTTATGTTCATTGTCCTGACAGAGCAAAAATGGAAGTTAAGACCAATGTTCCCTCTAAATTTTCCTAACGGGAAGTGATTTTATTATATCTTTGGCTTGGCTACCTGTAACTTTTAACAAATTTGGATGTCTCCCTTTTAATAGTGAGTTTATAACTCCTACTGGACGTCAAAAATTCAGTTTAGGCTTCCGACTGTCAAGTTGCTAGTATCAGGATTCCTAGACTTGGGGTATATCACCCCAGGAGTGGTGCAGGACTACATAACCGGATGCTGGGCAGGACTAGGGCCAGTCTTCCACCTAGCCAGCTGCCTCCCCCTCAGGTGGCGCCTTTGAGTTCCGTGGGCCAGTAGGTCTTTGCTGCAGAAGTATAACATAGTGACTCTGCAGACAGGCGCAAGGCTTGTCAGACTGGAAAAAGGCTCATCAGGCTGGTAATCTGAAGCAAGGCTGGAGAGTCTGCATGGACTGAATCAAGGCTGGACAGGCTGGGTAGTCTGGAGCAAGGTTTGAACAGACTGGGAAGTCTGGAGCAAGGCTTAGACAGGCAGGATAGTTTGGAGCCTGAGTAAGGGGTATAGGGACAGGACAGAGAGTGGGGACCGGGTCTGAATACAGATAACTACATGCTGGAATTGGGCAGGGACTAGAACTAGGTAGTACTAGGTACAGGCTGGGTCAATACAATACATAGGCGAGACAGGGAAATAATATTAAGACTAGGACTGGGCAGGTCAGTATTAGAAAAGGCCGGCAAGGGCAGGACAGGACAAGGACTAGACCAGACAGGACTGAACAAGGACTAGACAAGATAACACAGAACAATGAACAAAAAGGCCAAAAGGCAGCAATAGGGGAGGCCTGTAGGCCACTAGGCATGAGACCCAAAGCCCACAGACCAAGGAAGAACTGAGAGCAGGCTTGAAGGCCACAGGACAGTGTGCAAGGTAGCAAAAGGTCTGAGGACCACAGGGCAAGGAGAAAGGAGAAAGAAGGCCCAAAGGCCATAAAGCATGGCAAGGCAAGGAACAGTAGCCAGGTCATAGAGCCAAGGTCAACCTCCTGAGAAGGCAAGGATAGAATGGCAGTTCTGGGTTACATAGAGCTGGAGTTTGGGTGTGGTTTAAGCAGTGAGGAGGAGCTGGGCAAGGCTGGAGGCTAAGCTTCCTGAGGACTCCTGGAAGAGCAAAGGTTGCAAGACAAACTGAGTCAGGAGGCCATTGAGGAGATGGTTGAGATAGCTCAGAACGGAGTTCCATGAAGGATTCTGTAGGTGGGGAGATGGCATAGTATCAGAATCATATATAATGAGGCTACACAGCAGCTAGCCAAAGGATATTTGAAAATTCCTTGTAAGTTCAAAGCAAGGTTTATTCACATAGGACATTGTCAATAGAAAAGACAAACAAGTTGTTTTCACTTTGTTAACTAAACTCTCGTAAGGCATGGAACATAGATATCTCTCTCAGCACTCCAGTCTAATAATGGCAAAGCAGGTCAGGGAACTAACTCATCATACTCACAATCAGTTGGGTCTAGGTCAGAAATATCCAGGGGACAAAATACATAATTCAGCAAGGTTACTTGGTTCAAATGCTAAGCAAGGCAAGATTTCTGGGTTGAGATATAGCAGGGCTCTGCCAGGTTCACATCATGTGGCTCATATCCCTGAAATTGCCAGGAACAATTTATTGTTCACAAAGGCCCCATTTTGAATGTCTGACGACCAAACCAGATCCTTAGGTGTTATGACAACAGGCTTGACGTTAAAATTGTAAGACAGTCTTTTCTGAATTGCCTTAGTCTTTGAGCAGCAGAGACACAGAGTGGCTCCCCAGTACAGTGGTTCAAAGTCATCCAGAGCCTTTTTGCTCTGACACAGATCTGTTTATGTACTCAAATCTAAACACAACTCAGACACTAAAATCTAGAAGGAAAATAAGAAAAATGATCGGTTGAGCCTTGAGGAGAATGTTTTAAACCTGACACATTAATTACTCTATTTCTGTTAAATGAATGATTTTTATTCTGCATATCACTTGCCTCAGCAGGGCTTCATTCACCTTCTTCTTATTCCTGTGTGTTATATATGACTAAAGTACTACTGCAGCCAGGGATTTTTTTTTAAATTATTTTTTGGGCAATGTATATCCAAAAGGAAAAATGACTGCAACAAGCAATCAATAAATCCTAAAGCATTAGGATAAGGATTTAAAAGGGTGTCTGTGTGGTGGGGGGGAGGAGGGGGGGGGCAGTAAGCACAGACTATTAATTAAATTTAACTGGAAAATTCAAAGCATGGACGATATCAAGGTGTCAATACTTAACAGAAAATCAGAAAATCTGTAAAGCTAGAATATAAATACTCCTGATAATTTTTCTTTAAATACTGCATATTTATGGCAGAAAAGTATCATTTAAAACACAGATTTCTATAAAATATGTAATAATAGAAAAAATAGAAACATGTATAGTAAAATGAGTATTTTCATTCTTACAAATCTATTGTTAAACAGAGGAACATATTTTAAACATTCTATGATTTGCCCAATTGGCAGAAATTGATGCCTGCATTCTAAGTAATGGTCACCAGATGGCAGCACACTATAAGATCACTATTGATCATAATTGTTCTGCCCCTTAGAAAAGCTGCTTATGTTTTAATGCTTAACAGACAAAGCCACATTTATATGTGCATTACTAATGTCCAAACTCTCCCAGCTGCAGTCATCTGAGTCAGATCCAGCTTCATATACATGGCTTATCATTGTGAGCATCGTAGTTACACACATTGTGAGCATTTGTTGCTAATGGTATTAACAAGCAACATAAAATATACAATACCTCAACTTCTTGCCTCCATCTGCTATTTTGGCTTTATTTAAGTACCCTTCTTTCCTTTCTTCAACCTATGAGCAAAATGTCGACAAAACAAATTTAACACAAACATGCAATCTGCACTTATTCTTAAAGGGGCTATTTAATCAGTTTGTTTAAAAAAAAAACAATTTCAGTATTTCACCACATGAAAGAAATAGCCAAGTTTGCAGACTAAATTGTTTTCGCTTTGACTTATGTTAGGTATCTGTGGTTTCATTTATACTAGATTGTCAGGTGTTCTTCAACCATTTATTATTAACAGGACAAATACAGCTATAACTGAAAAAAAGAGTCAAATAACCAGAATTATTATGGAATAGGAGTTTAGATGCACTAGGGATCTTCAAGCAGTACGTGACTATTTTGGATACATTAATATCTGTATATCTACCATCACAGAAACTAGATAATGCTATGGAAAATATTACATATTGCAATAGCATAAAGCCAGAGCCAAACCTATGGTTGTGCAGGTTGTGCAATGAACAAAGCATCTTAAAGAGGTGTTTAGACTGAACTATCAGAGTTTGATTGCAATGTCATAACTGTTATCAGAAATATTAGAAATGATTGTAGCTTGCACTAAAGTGATATAGTAAACATTAAATCATGCTAGCACACACTTAATGACTTTTAATGCATGCTAAAAACATGTATATATTTAATATGTATTCTACCTTTCAGGATCTTCAAAGCAGATTAAAGGATATTTATTTATTTATTCAAATTTTATATACCGTCTGCAAATCATGTTAGACAAGCAGATGTACAATTAAAAAAAAATACATAAAGTATAATAATAATCAAAATTTTTAAACAACTCTGTGTGGTCCCATGTGTGCACGTATATGGTCGTGCAGAGATCTACAACAGTATTTTATAACCTGCACATATCAGCTATTCATATACTATAAAATACATAAGTTTTCCCATCCCAACATACATGTATATGTATGATTACAGAAAAAAAACCTGCACTGCATTGGAAGGATATATTTCCATGCATTCAAAGTTCACACCTTTTTGTTTATTTTTTAAACATATGCATGTATTTTTAATTGAGAGACATAATACTTCTTGCTTATGTAAAACCCTGATTAATGTGTGCAAGTCAGTATATTTAAAAATGTGTGCATAATTGAAATTGCCAGTCTACAGATTTCTCCACTAGTTCACCCAATCCTTCTCCAGGTCATTGAGACCCAATTCACCTATATCTCCCAGCCAACCAATATGCAAATCTGATATCAATTACAAAAGAAAATTAGGTGGAAAATTATGTGAATAAGTTGCTGAATATAAGCATAAAATATCCCCATCCTGGATCACCCCTAGACCATCCTTTCTTATATATATATATATATACATACACGCGCACACACACACATATATATACATAAACATTAGATGAAAAATACATGTGTACTTTTTGGTTTAATAAAATAGCATGTGAATGACTACAAGCTACTTGTGCATATATAATGTTAATTTTACACTCAAGTGTTTTGAAAATTCAGCCCATAAGTAGTTCCTTGTCCCCAGAAAGTTCAAAGAGTACATTTTCAAAGGAGTTACATGCTTAAAAGTATCATATATTCTAGTAATATTCAAAAGCCCATTTAAACCCATAGGGGTGGATTTTAAAAAGCATTTACATGCGTAAATCTGGGTTTTACGCATGTAAATGCACTTTACTCGAGTAAGTGGGCTTTTGAAAATTGCTACAATATATGCCATTGAATCATCCATAGGATTTATTCGCATAAGTGCACTTTACGTGAGTAAATGGCTTTTGAAAATTGCTACAATAGTAGTTACATTTATGCGCGTAACTCCTTTGAAAATTACCCCCATAACGTTCATTTATATGTGTAAAATCTTTTGAAAATTTAGCCTTATAGAGTTAATTGTCAAAGGAATTATGTGTATAGAAGTAGCAATTTTCAAAATCCCATAAATCCTTTTGAAAATTATCTCCTTAGTTTGTACATGAGGCAATTGAGGATTAAGTGACTTGCCCAAAGTCACAAGTAATAGCAGCAGCATGTGAACATTGGCTTTCTATGTTCAGAGCACACTGCTTTAACCACTAGGCTACTTGTCCATGCCATGCTAAAATGAAAACAAAACAAAAGAAAAAATGTAAGACAAAGAAAATAAAAGCAGAACAAAATGACAATAGATGAACATTTTTCAGCTGCATACTTCTGAAATAAACTGAATTACTACAAGATATTTTGTAATATGGAACAGGATATAACTATTAGGGATATGCATTTGTTTGAAACAAATAGGTAAAAGATAATAATAAGTTACATATTTGTTTCATTTGCAGACTCCCAAACAATATTCTTAGTCCCATTTCTTTATGTTTCTTATTCATTTCATTGGCCCATTGAAGACCATGCTTGTGTACTGTGGTGAAAAAAAAATTGATAACAATAACAACTCCCTTGTCAGAGCCAAGGGAGGACAAGTTCACATGAAGACTGGCCAGTGGACAAAACACAGTGCATTATCTTCTTAAGTAGCCTATGGCAGCTATCTGGATCAAGCGATGCTGACCCACTCCCATTGTAAAGTTTGAGCAAGTGCATAAGCAGTAGTTCCTCTTTATTTTTTGTTGAAGAAGAATGTGCTAGGAGAAGCTTTCTAAGACTTTTTGAAAAAGCTTAATTTTTGGGATTTAAAACTAGTACAGGGCTACTTCTAATCTTTTTTGTGTTACAATGGTCTTGTTCACAGTACACTGATGATTTTGATTGTTCTCTTCACTAGGGAAGAGTCAGGTGAGAAAAAGTAGGAAGATTGCAGTTGTGGCAGTGCTGCTGATGATCTTTTTTTTTTTTTTTTAATCTCTGGACAGTGAGGTTAAATTAGCACATAGAGACTGAATAGAAGAGTCTTACCAGGCTGCCAGTCTGTTAGTGTTTAACTGATTTTTCATGTGTGGAGTCAGTCTGCACACAGCACAGAACATATCCATTGTAAATGAGTGTGAGTGTGGATATGTGTATGTGTGTGAGAAACACAGTTCTCCATATGAGTGGTACTGTAAGTGGTGGTACAGATACATTATCAATACATTAATTTGTAATATCCAAATTTCCAATAGTCAGTATACCACCATGTCAGATAAAGAGAAAGGAGGGGATGTTTTCAGCTTTGGCAGAGGCAGCAATAAATGGTAGTCCAGCATCTAAACTAAAGAGGGACTTTTTTAGATCTAGCAGAGCAGGAGAGAAAGACAGCTCAATATAGAAGACAATGAAATCTGGAGAGCATATTCTACCCCACCTGTTCCTCTCACTGTTGTTTTGGAGCAATGGGAAGAAATAGGAGAGTAATCTATAACTGGCATTATCAGGGGAGGGGTAGAAGAACCAACAGCACACTCCTCTTTGTTTTTTGCTTCTGATGCAGTGATGGCAGTATTGGCACCAACTTATTCAAAGATACAATTTTGTCTTGGATTTTATGAATCAGTAGATACTGAAGAGCTAGTAGCCAAAGAGAATTTGTGAAATATAGTCAGTAGCATCTTAGCCTCTAGTTGAGTAGTAGGGGAGAGAAATGATACTGATGAGGTTAAAATGAACCTCCAGGAAGAGCAGGCAGTGTAGCTAGAGAGCAAGAGTTATGCCCTAGCATTTTTCCTCTGGCTCCACCCTCTACTTCAATTCCAGTACCAACATCAGACTGTTACGTGTGCTGTCTGCAGCAGACCTGTGGCTCGTCCCTCTCACCTTTCCACAAGGACTCCAGCCTCTGGTTCCTCCTCGCTGGCAGCAGTGGGCCACCAGCTCCGTCCTTGGGTCTCCCCCAGTGCCTCCGGCCCTACTATAGTCTCCAGCGTTCCCAGTCCTGATGCCACTACTCATCAGGCCTCTCCGCGTGGCCCGCAAAGAGACGCCACCACTCGCACCGCGCCGCTCCCTAGGCATGCACGCACATCGCTGATCCTTATTTGGGATGGCGGCAGGAACCTAGGCGCGGCCCCTGATCATGACATCAAACTATTCATAGTATTTAAGCTCAAGCTCTGCTCCATAGTGTTGCTTTTGCACCAGGTCTCCTCGATGGTCGAGTACTCGTTGCTACTAAGAGATTCGTCTCTTCCCTGCACTCCTGTTCCTTGTTGTTCCTGGTTCCTGTTTCCTTGTTCCTTTTCTGCTTATGCTTTGGATTGACTACACAGACTTTGACTGTACTTCGCCTGACTACGTTCCAGCCTATTTCCAGTCCCAGACCTCTGCTTTGTCGGAGTACGTTCCAGCCTATTTCCAGAACCTGACCTTTTCTTTGCCTGACTACGCTACCGTCTATCTCCAGTCCCAGACCTCTGCTTCACCTCATTATGTTCCAGCCTATCTCCAGACCCAGACCTCTGCATCGCCTAACCACACTACAGCCTATCTCCAGCCCAGACCTTTGCTTCGTCTGACTACGTAATTGACTATCTCCATGCTCAGACCTCAGCCTTGCTTGCCATTGTCTCTGGATTTCCGCCAGCCCTGACTCAAGCCTACTATTGTACACCTCTTCTGTCTACTTCCTGGATGTGGATTCATCAGGCTTCGGCATACCTTTGCTCGAGCGCCCTCTGTCTGCCTTCGTTCCACTGGCACCCGAGTTTCCAGAACATTATCCAGTCCAAAGTAGAACTGTACCATCTCTCGTCTGCTGTCTCTGGGCTGAACCCATTTCTCCTGCAACTATACACAGAGGCCCACCTAAGTTCTGCCGGCCCCGGCACCCAAAGGCTCAACCCATGAGGAACAAGGGCTGGTATAGGTGAAGCTCCAGCGGCCTCTGCCTTTCAGCCCACTCCACCTGCCGATGGTGGGGACCCATAGGTCCTTACCTACAGGTTGCGTCAACCCGACCTCGACCCAAGGGTCCACCTCTGATGCAACACAGACTCTAAGAGGCCAATGCAATACAGTGCACTCAGCCGAGCGCACTGTATAACCTGCACTCAGACATGGGTTAAAGAGGCGCTAATCCACCCCCTAATGCAATAGGGAGATTAGCACCTATTTAACACGCGTCCGACGTGGAGTGAATGCAATAGCACTCATCATATGCAAATGCATGTGAATGAGGCTATTACTCATTCACTCCACATTAAAAAAAAAAAGTGAGAGTCTCAGATGCACATTTAGCTCTCAGATATTAATGCCTGCCTGGAGCAGGCATTAATAGCTGAGTGCATGTATAAGAAGTACAGAAAAGCAGAAAAAACTGTTTTTCTGTACTTTTTTTTTTTACTTAAAAAAAAATACCTCGGCAGACCGCTGAGTTATGAAGACTGCCGGTAAACTCGGCATCCGTTTTCATTACTGGCAGATGGCTGGTTATGAAAACTGATGCCGAGTTTGCACATGCTCAGAAACTTTTACTGGGAGGAAATCAAGTGTCATTTGATCCAGATGTCAGGTATAGGCTAGTAAAAAAAAAGTGGATTCACCTTAATTGGTCCTCCTATCTATTTCCCTGTATCTCCAGCCTTGGTATCATCTTTGTTCCTATGTCACACAGGCAAGAGATGGTTGCTATAGTTACCAGATAGTCTCCTCTGCTTGCACAGTACTGCCATGGACTTGAATGGGAAACATAAACAAATGAGATAACATTTGTATTAAAATTCATGCACCTTCATTCATTTCATGGGGCCATGAATGAAACAAAATTGATTCATTCATTGCTTTTTACCAATTTATTTCACATGAATGTAAATCCCTAATACATACTCCTGAACCAAAAGGATAATCAAAATACTTACCAACTGTTCTAGTGAATTAATAACATCTGACATATTATGTTGAGAATGATTCCTTCTATGACGTGATATCTGAAAAAAAAAATTCCATATTAGAATGAGCATAGATAATAGTTTTAGTCAAACAAGGAAGGCATATACTAATATATTTACCGTAATTATTTTCTCATATGTGCTGCAACTTCCACACAATGTGAATTTAATTTAAAAATGTCCTAAGATATGCACTCCTAGAGGCATGAGGAAAATTAGTACTGGAAAAAAAGCACCTAAAGGGTCTAAAACCATCAAAACAATATAGGAAAAAAGTATAGTCCACCATGCAGATGGATGTTTGGATGTTTGAAAGTTGCAAATAAGAAGTCATTATCAGGGAATTTGGAACTTCTGTATATATATATATATATATATACAGAGCTTCTGAAGGACATGCACGGTCATTGAAGAGTAAGGAAAAACATGTGAGAGGTAGAGGGACTTTGGAACAGCAGTATGAACTAATTTGAGAAGATAAGGAACCGATACCGGTACGGTTGAACGCTGTACTGGTTGAAAGTTTGCCAAGATCGAGGGAGTGGTGACTCCATTTTGAATACAGCGGTTTTTTTCTCAAATAAGGTGTGGTGATACAAATTTGAAACTGGGGGAGGAGAGTTAATGATCGGAAGCATGTGCGGACGGAGTGAAGAGGTGGCATAGAGGTTCACATTCATATTCGGGAGAATTTACACATAAAACGTAGGAGCCATTGAGCCGGAGTGAATTGGATGTGTATTTTCCTGTATCCACTCCGCTTAGAGTGCAGATATAAGTGATGGAAGTTATTCGTTTCCATTGACGTTTGGTCATAATTAAAGTATTCCCCTGAAGAAGCCAATCTTGGCGAAACGAGGACCTTGTCGGGATGGGATGTAAAGACATCTAAAGGACATACACCACTAGTAGTTGATCAATGTGTGAACTAAGGAATGCGATTGAAGACACGAGATTTAAGATAGTTGAAGTACTAAGTGGTGTATTGCTTTAACATAGACCTGTTATAACGTCGATGAGAGGAGGGAATATTTAGTTGATCAGGGACAGATTGAGGGTAATATTAGAAGAGGATGGAGGGTCAAAATGAAGGGGTTTGGTGAGGATTTTAGTATGTATGTTATATTTCATGGTTTGTAATACATTTATTCATACACATCATTGGTGATTTGGTTGAAGTTATTAATAAATTTTATACCTTCAAAAATAACCACATTTTTTGAAATGCTTTATTACATATTATAATAGTGCTTTTTACCCTGACAGCAGTCTGTTGGGGAGTTTGTTGGTATATAAGCCTCAGCACTAGGGGAGATTATATTGCCAAATTTTTGGTTAGCTATATTTGGTACTTTATCCACTCCGCTTAGAGTGCAGGTAGGAGTGGGATTCAGGGTAAGGTTTTTTGCAAACTTAGATGGTATAATTTATTTAATAGAGGTTGTATACATGAAAAGGTTGATAGGTGGGTTGGGAATTATCATTGGGATGCATGTGATTAATTATAAAAATTTAAGGCACTAGAGGGGAAGTCTAGTTTGACCTCATGTGAGTTTTGTGTTTTCAGATATAAGTGATGGAAGTTATTCGTTTCCATTGACGTTTGGTCATAATTAAAGTATTCCCCTGAAGAAGCCAATCTTGGCGAAACGAGGACCTTGTCGGGATGGGATGTAAAGACATCTAAAGGACATACACCACTAGTAGTTGATCAATGTGTGAACTAAGGAATGCGATTGAAGACACGAGATTTAAGATAGTTGAAGTACTAAGTGGTGTATTGCTTTAACATAGACCTGTTATAACGTCGATGAGAGGAGGGAATATTTAGTTGATCAGGGACAGATTGAGGGTAATATTAGAAGAGGATGGAGGGTCAAAATGAAGGGGTTTGGTGAGGATTTTAGTATGTATGTTATATTTCATGGTTTGTAATACATTTATTCATACACATCATTGGTGATTTGGTTGAAGTTATTAATAAATTTTATACCTTCAAAAATAACCACATTTTTTGAAATGCTTTATTACATATTATAATAGTGCTTTTTACCCTGACAGCAGTCTGTTGGGGAGTTTGTTGGTATATAAGCCTCAGCACTAGGGGAGATTATATTGCCAAATTTTTGGTTATATATATATATATATATATATATATATATATATATATATTTATGTATGTATTTATTTATTTATTATTTAATTGATTGATTTATATATCATTATTCAGTTTTCTATAACAATGATTTACATAATCATAAAATGGTAGCCAGAAGCCTGTGCATTTTAGAGGTGGAAAAGGAGAACAACAGCTTGCAAGATACTAATTGGAACTGGGTAGATATCAGGTTCATAAGAGCATAAATTCATAAGACTTGCCATACTGGACCAGACCAAGAATTCATCAAGACCAGTATCCTGTTTCCAAAAAGTCACAAATATCTGGCAGGATCCCAAGGAGTAGATAGATTCCAAGCTGCTTATCCTGAGAATATGCACTGGATATCTGCAACTCCACCTTAATCATAGTTTATAGACTTTTCATCTAGGAGCTTGTCCAAAATATTTTTAAATGCAGCTACACTAATATCTTTCACCACATCCTGTGGCAATGAATTCCAATTATGCATTGAGTATTTTTTTTCTCTTATTAGTTTGAATTGTATTATCTAGTAACTTCATTGTGTGTCTCCTGTCTTTGTACTTTTTGAAATACTAAACAACTGATTGTTTATTTGTTCCTTTCCACTCATTATTTTATAAATCTCTATCTTCCCTCAGCCATCTCTTCATCAAAATAAAGAGTCCTTAGCCTTTCTTCAAAAGAGAATTGTTCTGTCCCCTTTATCATTTTGGTCGCTTTTCTCTGTACCTTTTCTAATTTTGCTATACCTTTAGTGGGATGTGGTAACCAGAATTGCACACAATACTCAAGATGAGGTTGCACCATGAAGTGATACAGAGGCATTATGATATTCTCTGTTTTATTGTCCATTCCTTTCCTAATAATTGCTAGCATTCTATTTGCTTTCTTGGCTGTTGTGCACACTGGGGTAGATTTTATAATTTTGCGTGAGCGTGTACTTTTGTTTGCGCACCAGGCACGAACAAAAGTACGCTGGATTTTATAAGATACGCGCGTAGCCTATAAAATCCGGGGTCGGCGCGCACAAGGGGGTACACATTTGTGCAATCTGCCCGCGCCGAGCCCAGCGCACGCTGCCTGTTCCCTCCAAGGCCGCTCAGATTTCGGAGTGGCCTTGGAGGGAACTTTCCTTCGCCCTCCCCCCACCTTCCCCTCCCTTCCCTTACCTAACCCACCCCCCCCGGCCCTATCTAAACCCCCCCTTACCTTTGTTGGCAGATTTACGCCTGCTGAAAACAGGCGTAAATCTGCACGCGCCAGCGGGCTGCTGGCGCGCCATCACCCGACCCGGGGCCTGGTCCGGAGGTCTCGACCACGCCCCCGGGCCGGCGCCACGCCCCCGGGCCTGCCCCTGAAATGCTGTGTCACGCCCCCGAAACACCACGTCATTTACGGAGCGCTCCCGACACGCCCCTTTTACGAAGCCGCGGGACTTACGCGCGTCCCGGGGCTCTGCGTGCACCGGCGGCCTATGCAAAGTAGGCGCGCCAGTGCGCGAGGGCTCTGCGCGCGTAAATCCGGCTGGATTTACACGTGCAGGGCATTTAAAATCCGGCCCACTGAGCAGAAGATTATCAATGATGATGCCTAGATCCTTTTCCTGAGTGGTGACTCCTAATATGGAGCATTGCATTGTGTAGAAATAATTTGAGGTACTCTTCCCTAAATGTATCACTTTGCACTTGTCCACATTACATTTCATTTGCCATTTGCCTGCCCAGTATCCCAGTTTTGCAAGGTCCTCTTGCAATTTCTCACAATACTCTTGTGATTTCACAACTTTCAATAATTTTGTGTCATCAACAAATTTGATCACCTCACTTGTTGTTTCCATTTCCAGGTCATTTAAAAATATAGTAACAAGCTGTGATCCAAGAACAGATCCATGGGGCACTCCACTATTCACATTTCTCTTTTGAGAAAATTTACCATTTATCCCTATTCTCTGTTTTCTTTTAACCAGTTGGCAATCCAAAATACAACACTCCCCCTATTCCATGAAATTTTAATTTCCTAAGAAGTCTCTCATGAGGGACTTTGTCAAAGCTTTCTGTAAATCCAGATACACTATATAAAATGGCTCACTTTTATCCACGTTTATTTATGCCCTCAGAAAAATGTAGCAAAGTGATGAGGCAAGATTTTCCTTGGCTAAACACATTTTGGTTTTGTCCCATTAAATGATGCCTATCTATATGTTCAGAAATGTTCTTTTTAATAGTTTATATCATTTTGCCTGACGTGGACATCAGACTCACTGATCTGTAGTTTCCTGTATCACCCTTTGAATCATTTAAAAAAAAACTTGTGTTACATTGGAAACTAAGGATGTGAATCATTTTTTGATGATTTAAAACAATCGTCAGATATATTTTAAATCAACAAAAATCGTTAGAGCCGCGACACAATAGCAATTCCCCCGATTTACCGTCAAAAAATCATAAATAGGGGGAAATTGAAACCAAAATGTTACCAATAAGGGCCAAGAGTAACAGATAAGTATGAGAAAAATAAGTATGAAAGATTGCTAGGCAGACTGGATGGGCCATTTGGTCTTCTTCTGCCGTCATTTCTATGTTTATAAGGGGGAAAGAGAAGAAAAAAGCAGGGAGAAAGGCTGAAGCAAAAGACCCCTGAAGGGAGGAAATGAGAAAAGGAAGCACGAATCCTGGGAGAAAGCCTGGAGAGCCAATCCTGAGAAAGTGAGAAGCTGTGCTGAAGCATCCCTGCAAGTGAAAAGGGGCCAGAAGAAGACCAGCATTTCCTGCTATCGAGAAGGTAGAAGACTAGGTATGGCCCGGAGTCTGGAGAGTGGAAGTGCCTGCTCAGGTGAGGAGAGTGACATGTAGTCTGAGACAGTGAGGGGCAAGAGCAATCCCAGACAGCCAGCCAGTACCAAAGCCAGAAGCAAATCTCCTTCTGAGACCGCCTGCCCACTCTGCAAGGACCAAGCCCAGCAAGCAAATCCTTCCCTGCACATATTCTCCAGCTCTTGTGCTGGAGCCTGCTTCTGAGGTGAACAGAGGTATTACCTAAAGTTAGAATCAGGGGTAAGTAAATTAGCCATAAGTGTTAATATATTAAGCAGGCTAAGGTTTATGGCATGTTTGCTACCACTCATGGTATAGAACTTTCTTTAGGGAAAACTGGTGCTTAGTGGCCAAGATGTTAGAGACAAATTATTTTCAGCATGCTATAGCCTGCCAAATCTGACAAATATATTTCTGAAGAGAATGCACATTGTCTTTTCCTGACTTAGGCTCGCAAGTAAGGTGAGAGGGCAGCTGGCAGTGTCTTGTAGCAGACAGATCCCTGCACCCCTAAACTTGCTTACACTATGAATGCTAAAATTTAAAGAAAACTAGGCAGATCCACTGGGTTTTAAAGGTTGGCTCTAACTGGTGGGTGTTAAGGCTATCAAAACAGGAGATGTTGGAGGACCTCTCTCTTAACTGGGTGAACTAAGGGACAAACTGTTAAAACTAATCAGAACGTGCCCCTTTTAAAATCCCATGATTTACATGGTAGAAGCAGGATTTGCGAGCACTAGCTCATAGAGATGTGAATCGTGTCCTCGATCGTCTTAACGATCGATTTCGGCTGGGAGGGGGAGGGAATCGTATTGTTGCCGTTTGGGGGGGTAAAATATCGTGAAAAATCGTAAATCATGAGCCGGCACATTAAAACCCCCTAAAACCCACCCCCGACCCTTTAAATTAAATCTCCCACCCTCCCGACCCCCCCCAAATGACTTAAATAACCTGAGTGTCCAGCGGCGGTCCGGAACGGCAGCGGTCCGGAACGGGCTCCTGCTATTGAATCTTGTTGTCTTCAGCCGGCGCCATTTTCCAAAATGGCGCCGAAAAATGGCGGCGGCCATAGACCAACACGATTCCACGGCAGGAGGTCCTTCTGGACCCCCGCTGGACTTTTGGCAAGTCTTGTGGGGGTCAGGAGGCCCCCCCCCAAGCTGGCCAAAGTTCCTGGAGGTCCAGCGGGGGTCAGGGAGCGATTTCCCGCCGCAAATCGTTTTCCGTACGGAAAATGGCGCCGGCAGGAGATCGACTGCAGGAGGTCGTTCAGCGAGGGTTCCGGCGCCTCGCTGAATGACCTCCTGCAGTCGATCTCCTGCCGGCGCCATTTTCCGTACGGAAAACGATTCGCGGCGGGAAATCGCTCCCTGACCCCCGCTGGACCTCCAGGAACTTTTGGCCAGCTTGGGGGGGCCTCCTGACCCCCACAAGACTTGCCAAAAGTCCAGCGGGGGTCCGGAAGGACCTCCTGCCGTGGAATCGTGTTGGTCTATGGCCGCCGCCATTTTTCGGCGCCATTTTGGAAAATGGCGCCGGCTGAAGACAACAAGATTCAATAGCAGGAGCCCGTTCCGGACCGCTGCCGTTCCGGACCTCCGCTGGACACCCAGGTTATTTAAGTCATTTGGGGGGGGGGGTTCGGGAGGGTGGGGGATTTAATTTAAAGGGTCGGGGGTGGGTTTTAGGGGGTTTTAGTGTGCCGGCTCACAATTCTAACGATTTATAACGATAAATCGTTAGAATCTCTATTGTATTGTGTTCCATAACGGTTTAAGACGATATTAAAATTATCGGACGATAATTTTAATCGTCGAAAAACGATTCACATCCCTACTAGCTCATGCTCACTTAAAATTTGGTGCACCTATGCATGCAGCCTGGTTATTTTATTACATGTTCATATATGTATTATAAAATGGTCACATTCCTGGGCATAGGCTGACATATGCATGCAAATGTGTGCACGCAGGCTGGTTTGCAAGTTACCGTCCCTACCTTTGCTTTTAATTCTTTCAGTTTTTTCCTAACCATTTTCCTCATTTAATCAGTCACCTTTATAAATTTAAATGCTGTAAAAATAGATTTCTTTAGAATAATTGGGGGGCGGAGTTCAAGATGGCGGCTCTGTGAGGAGTGAGAGAAGGACGCTTCTTCTAATACTTATTTTTTCTTCCTTGTAACAAGTTACCAATGCTGCATACCAAACGGAAGGCACGGCTCCGTGAGAGCCTGGCCTTAGAGGAGATATCTGAAGCGCGACAGAGTATTATTACAACTTACTTCTCTTTGACGCCGAATCAGCCAGGAGCAAGTGCCACGTTGGAGAGGGACGTGGAGCGAGCGTCCCTCTCTATGGCAGAGGAGATCTCGCTGAGTCCCGGAGCGCCTGAGACGCCGTCCGCACCCCAGCGGAATGGTGAAAAATGAGAGATATCAGCAAAAGATCCACCGACGAGCCACAAGCCGGAAAGAGGCTTGAATATGGCCAAAATAGGAGGAACTGATCAGTTAGGAGGTTATATACCTCCGGCTTTGAGAGACACCGACCTCGGCACACCAGCGCTGGAATTTGAAAGGGACACTGAGACTGGTACTGCAGAAAGGGGTGAGTCAGTACAAGAGTTAAAACCCTTTCTTGTAAAACCCGTGGTTATTACGATGGAAACCCTATGGGAAGCTATGGCTGCTATTGAAACAGCTGTTGTGAATTTATCAGAAGTTTGCATTGGAGTAAACTCACGAACTGTAGAAACTCAGAAAAGACTGGATGTTTAAGAGGATAAAGTACGTGAAATGGGAGAGAAAATTAAAGTTGTTGAAACTGAATGTCATCATGTATCCCAACAAGAGACTATACTGAGAAAAAAAAGTTGAAAATATTGAAAACAATCTACGTAGCCCTAATTTGAGGGTTCTTAACTTCCCGGTTATTTCCCAGATTCCTCCGATTGATTTATTTAAGAAATATTTAACAGATATATTGAATATGCCTTCAGAAGCTTTGCCTTTAATTTTAAAAGCTTATTTCCTCCCTCAAAAGAAATGGGATGAAGGCCGGGAAGAGAGTGAACTACAGTCACAGATGAATATCACAGATTTCTTAGAGTTATCAACCGAGGATATAATATCAGTGAGGGCAACTTTATTCGTGACTTTTGCATTTATAACAGAAAAAAGCTCAGTAATGAGATTGTTTTTTCGTAAAAGAGAGGAAAAATATTATGGCTATACAATCAGGATGTTTCCCGATATCACCCGGCTAACACAGGAAAGAAGGAAAAGATTTATTGAGATGAGGATAGAGACAATGGCTATTTGTTCTAAATTTGTACTTCGTTACCCTTGCAAATGTGTTGTTAAATACCTTGGATTAGTCTATGTCTTTTTTGAACCATCTCAACTCCGCTTTTTTATAGATTCACAATCTAATGCAGCAATAACAGTCCAGAAGGCTTAAGTAGGCATATCACAGCTGCCGTCATTTTTCTTTTTTCTGTTTTCCTAATATTGGATCGCTCAAAGAATCTGTTTAAATACCTGCCCCCTTAAATTCTTATTATAAAGATGGTGTTCACAATTGTATATGTTAATGATTGAAGAAGAAATTCTTGAGTTTGATTTAGTAACGTGATACATCTGCTTTTTCCAATCACAAATGTTATTTTGTGTAATTATGTTAAAATGCAATAAAGAGAAAATAAAAAAAAATAGATTTCTTTAGTGCCATTCCTCCAGTTATTAAATCAAGTTTGATCATGTTATGATCACTATTGCCAAGTGGCTCCAACATATCTTGTATTCCACTAAGAACTAGGTAAAAAATTGTTTCCCGTCTTGGTTCTTGTATCGATTGCTCCAAAGAAGTCAGTTGTTTCATCTAGGAACTTTACCTCTTTAGAATGTCCTGATGTGACCTTTAACCTGTCAATACTTAGGCAATTGAAATTATCCATTATTACTGTGCATTTATTTGAAATAAAATTGGAAATGAAACATTTCCTATTTTGTTTTATGTTTTCAAAATGAAATAATAGAAAACCAACAAGATTTCATGATATTATTTTGTTTTGTTTTTTTAAATATAAAAAGAGAAAAAACCCTCAGACTACTCCTCAAAAATTGCCTGGGCCAGCACTTATTCCGTCCATGGAAGGGTCATGACGATGTAGTCAACCCAAGGCTTTGAAGTGCCAAAATGTGGAATATAAAATTGTAAAATAAATAAAGTAATAGCTGAGGACTCAGCCAAGGCCAGGGTTCAACACCAAGCACCAGTGGGCTGGGTTCTGTCATAAAGGCCTTAGGATAGACCCAGACCTGACGCTGGTGCCAAGCCCAGAAGCCGGGTCCAAACACCAAGGTTTTGGCCTAGGCCCAGGCCCAATTCTGGGGATGGCCTAGAAGTCAGGGCTTGACACCAAGGTTAAGTACTCAGCTGAAGTCCAGGCCTAATACAGGGACCCTCACCAGAGGCATTTTGGGATCTTCCTGGATAAAGAGTGATGCTCACTTGCCCTTCAGGCCACCATTTAAAAATTGAATTAGCTGACCAGGTCATCCCAATTACTTAGACCCTATCCAAATACAGGAATATGAACAGGGTGAGCCAGTCAGTCAGTGCTGTTTTGAAAATGGCAGCCAATATATTTATAAATGATCTGGAAAGAATTACAACGAGTGAGATAATCAAATTTGCAGATGACACAAAATTGTTCAGAGTGGTTAAATCACAAGCAGATTGTGATAAATTGCAGGAAGACCTTGTGACACTGGAAAATTGGGCATCCAAATGGCAGATGAAATTTAATGTGGATAAGTGCAAGGTGATGCATATAGGGAAAAATAACCCATGCTATAATTACACAATGTTGGGTTCCATATTAGGTGCTACAACCCAAGAAAGAGATCTAGGTGTCATAGTGGATAACACATTGAAATCGTCGGTACAGTGTGCTGCGGCAGTCAAAAAAGCAAACAGAATGTTGGGAATTATTAGAAAGGGAATGGTGAATAAAAAGGAAAATGTCATAATGCCTCTGTATCGCTCCATGGTGAGACCGCATCTTGAATACTGTGTACAATTCTGGTCGCCGCATCTCAAAAAAGATATAATTGCGATGGAGAAGGTACAGAGAAGGGCTACCAAAATGATAAGGGGAATGGAACAATTCCCCTATGAGGAAAGACTAAAGAGGTTAGGACTTTTCAGCTTGGAGAAGAGACGACTGAGGGGGGATATGATAGAGGTGTTTAAAATCATGAGAGGTCTAGAACGGTAGATGTGAATCGGTTATTTACTCTTTCGGATAGTAGAAAGACTAAGGGGCACTCCATGAAGTTAGCATGTGGCACATTTTAAACTAATCGGAGAAAGTTCTTTTTTACTCAACGCACAATTAAACTCTGGAATTTGTTGCCAGAGGATGTGGTTAGTGCAGTTAGTATAGCTGTGTTTAAAAAAGGATTGGATAAGTTCTTGGAGGAGAAGTCCATTACCTGCTATTAAGTTCACTTAGAGAATAGCCACTGCCATTAGCAATGGTAACATGGAAAAGACTTAGTTTTTGGGTACTTGCCAGGTTATTATGGCCAGGATTGGCCACTGTTGGAAAAAGGATGCTGGGCTTGATGGACCCTTGGTCTGACCCAGTATGGCATTTTCTTATGTTCTTATGTTCTTATGACTGCCAGTATGGCGCCGATCGCCTTTGCCCTCACTTTCAGGTCGATACTGTAAGACCGCGGGAGAGCGGACGAACGCCCGCTCTCCCGGCGCGCGCACCAGCCCTTCGCTGGTGCGGGCGATTCAGTATTTAAATGAGGTGACGCGGGAAAAATGGGGAAAAGGAGGCGCTAGGGACACTAGCGCGTCCCTAGCGCCTCCTTTTTGTCAGGAGCGGCGGCTGTCAACGGGTTTGACAGCCGACGCTCAATTTTGCCGGCGTCGGTTCTCGAGCCCGCTGACAGCCACGGGCTCGGAAACCGGACGCCGGCAAAATTGAGCATCCGGTTTTCGGCCCGACAGCCGCGGCCCGAATTCAAAATTTTTTTTTTTTTTACTTTTTTTCTGTGCACCCTCCGACTTAATATCACTATGATATTAAGTCGGAGGGTGCACAGAAAAGCAGTTTTTACTGCTTTTCTGTGCACTTTCCTGGCGCCGGAAGAAATTAGCGCCGACCTTTGGGTCGGCGCTAATTTCTTAGAGTAAAATGTGCGGCTTGGCTGCACATTTTACTTACTGGATCCCGCGCGCATACCTAATAGGGCCATCAACATGCATTTGCATGTTGAGGGCGCTATTAGGTGCCGCGGGTGGGCCGCGTGTTTTCCTCCCCTTACTGAATAAGGGTAAGGGAAAACACGCGTCCAGAGCAGGCTGACAGTGCGCTCCGACGGAGCACACTTTACTGTATCGACCTGTTTGTCACAGGGAGCGACGGTCGCTCCCTGTGACAAAGTGAGGGCAAAGGCGATCGACTGCCAGTATGGCGCCGATCGCCTTTGCCTTCACTATGTCACAGGGAGCGACCGTCACTCCCTGTGACATAGTGAGGGCAAAGGTGATCGGCGCCATTTTGAAACCAGTCCAGCACCGAGGGTATGATTGAAGGGATGGCTCCTGGACCCCCGGCTAGACCACGAGGTACATGTAAAAGGTTTTTGCGGGGGTCGGGAGGGTGGGAAAAGCAAAGGGGTAATTTGTAAAGGGTCGGGGTGGGTTTTTTTTATCGGGCCATCGGCACCATTTTTATCAGTGGTAGCCAAAATGGCGCCGATGGTCCGAGAGCGGGAGATCGCGCCGGACCCCCCCCCCCCCCCCCCACTGGACCACCAGGTAATTTAACATTTTGGGGGGGTTCGGGAGGGTGGGAGAGCAAAGGGGTCATTTGTAAAGGGTCGGGGTGGGGTTTTTTTTATCTGCTCAGGCCTCACTAAAAAATTAACGATGTGAATTGGAATCGGAACCGATTCCAATTCACATCTCTAACGATCCGATTTTTTTCTCCCTCCATCCGAACCTGATCGTTAAAACGATCGGGCACACAATTCACATCTCTAATTAATAGCAGTGGCTATTCCCTATGTAAACTATATTAATAGCCGTTAATGGACTTCTCCTCCAAGAACTTATCCAAACCTTTTTTGAACCCAGCTACACTAACTGCACTAACCACATCCTCTGGCAACAAATTGCAGAGCTTTATTGTGTGTTGAGTGAAAAATAATTTTCTCCGATTAGTCTTAAATGTGCTACTTGCTAACTTCATGGAATGCCCCCTAGTCCTTCTATTATTCGAAAGTGTAAATAACCGATTTACATCTACTCGTTCAAGACCTCTCATGATCTTAAAGACCTCTATCATATGTCCCCTCAGACGTCTCTTCTAAAGGCTGAACAGCCCTAACCTCTTCAGTCTTTCCACATAGGGAATAAAAAAGCTACCAATGAGGGCCCTGAACTCAGCGGTCAGAGTAACAGATAAGTATGAGAAAATAAGTGTGAAAGCTTGCTGGACAGACTGGATGGGCCTATTGGTCTTCTTCTGCCATCATTTCTATGTTTCTATGTTCCATCCCCTTTATCATTTTGGTTGCCCTTCTCTGTACCTTCTCCATCGCAACTATATCTTTTTTGAGATACAGCGACCAGAACTGTACACAGGGTCACCGCATCTATCCCTGCAGGATAGAAACACATATTCCCCAAGCCAATCTGAAGCGCTTTATTTTTTTAATATAAGGAAAATATATCTTCAGGTATTCTGCCATTATTACAGCTCAGAAACTTTATTGGAATAAGAAGGAGTAAAAAGGTTGCAAAAGAAGCAAGAGCAGAGGTATTCATATCATGTGCTGTCTTGAGCGTATCATGACTCAGCCTGATGAGTCAGAGCCTCACTAGTTATGGCAGGAATTATAATAATTGGATACATCAGAAGGAGAATCAAAGTGTCAGGGATGATAACATATAAACAGCCATTTGGGCATACATGTACAGCATATGCCAGCTCACGTGAATGGACGCAGTCATTTTATAACATATGTGTATATATGCATGCATATCTACCTTATAAATGGGCTCTGACCGACGGCCCGCAAATGCGCAGTAGAGAGCAGCTCTACCGCGCATGTGCGGGCGAGCACGTCGGTCAGAGCCGTGCGTGCCCAAAAAAAAAATGGCGGTGGGGCCGCAGGAGCGGCGGCGGCCGCGAAGCAGGAGCGGGAGGAGAAGTAGCGGCGCCGCGCGCGCGGGAGTGACACACCCCCCCCCCCCCCCGAGATCTGCCGGCAGGAGCGGGAGGAGAAGTAGCGGCGCCGCGCGGGAGGGAGGGAAGGACACCCCCCGAGATCTGCCGGTTGTGGATGGGGAGGGGATTGAGAGAGGGGGAGTGACTGGTGAGAGAGAGGGAGGTGAGAGGGAGAGAGGGAGGTGAGAGGGAGGGAGGGAGGGGGGGGGAGGGGGAAGGTGAGAGAGAGGGAGGGGGGAGAGAGTTAAGGGGGAGGGAGTGGGAAGGAAACGGACTGAGCCCGTTGTTACGGGCTTAACGGCTAGTTATAAAATAAATTGTACACATGTACATGTGTGCACAATTTTATATGAATGTGCACATGTGCGCACATATGCCGCCTCTACCATGTAAGTGAGGGAGTTTTGCTAGTCACGTGCACCAATGCAAATACATGTTTCCCAGTTCATTCCCAGTTCACCCCGGTAAAGAATAGGACTTCTGAATCTGCCCTAGCTGGATAGTCTTCCTTTCACCTATTAGCCCCAACCTTTCAAACCCCACTGACTAACCCTGATTTTTTTATTTTAAGACTTAGACACCATGCATAGCAGAAGTAAAGTTATGTAGTAGAATACCCCGGTGTACGATTGTGCATGTAAATACTTACATGCATACTTCAGGTTAGACCAGAAACGCCCATGTCCCACACACACCCCGGCCATACTCCACCCATGCTCCAAGCCTTTTTTAACTTCCCACTGTGTGCATGTACTGGTAGATGCATGCGTATTCAGGTGCATCTTAAAATTTGCACAACGCACACTGGCCCGATACACTTGCATATCTCCCAGCTTTGGCACAAGTAGTGCTTTTAAAATCCACCTGTAAGTGCCTGTGCTCTAGATGAAGAGACAATCTATTGAATACTTGAATTGAAAATAAGCTATGGGCTACAAATTAGTAAACTAATATTATAGAGGAGGTTGGGTGGATTGAAAAATGTTTGAGTGGCTGGAATTTTCAGGTCTACTGCTATGTTTTACCCATTTTATTATTTTAGCTATCTTTATTAAATCTATGTTTATTTTACTTTAGTTATGGCTTTCTGTCTGAGAGCTATATGATTCACATGCTACTAACTTACTCCTAGGAGGTATATAGTGATGCACTCTAATCTGTACACACAAAACTAAAGGAAAGCATCATTGGGTATCATTCTACAAACACCACCTTCTCAGGAAGATGATATTCTACTTCTTGCCTTGGGGAATTGTTTCACTATATCACATATCATATGGGAGCTAGAACTAGAACCCAAATAGAAATTAGGCAGCATAGTTTAGCTTTTTGAGGTTAATGAAGAATTAACATTACTTCTGCATCAACTGGTTTAGGCAGTGTAAGAAAAGTCCTAACAAATGCAATAATTACATGAATGTAAAGATGCATTCCATTGTAATTTCCTGAGAATGTAGAATAATTAAGAACCTGATTGCCTTAAACTAGGAAGAAGACTGATTGAACAGACTGAGCCCTGTGATAATAGTGCAAGAGTTCAGCAATACTATGTGTAATGACATATTATAAGGCTGAATTATATTAAGCAAAAAAATAATTGTACAAAAATAAAACATTGAGATACAATTCCAATTTTGATGATTTATTTTATAATTTACATGTACCCAACAGGATTCAATCAATACTAACTTATATTGTATATATGAACAAAAGTATATGATGCTGATATTCAAAGATTTGGTCCCACTAATTTTGGAGTAAGCCAAACTAAAGCCCAAATTTCCCCTTATTTATTTATTTAAACAATTTTTATTCTGCCGATCCAAAGACTACTGCAGATAACAAACATGCATAATAAAAGCACAAAATAAGACATGAAACAATTATAAAAATATAGCAACATACAGTGACAAGATAAAGGAAATGTAATATACAATATTCTAACATCATCAGCTGCTTATTGTTCAAAGAAATCCAAGACAACACACATAGCACAAAATCACACAGGGAAGGTCAAAGCAAAAAGATAAAATTTAAGGGTTTTTCTAAAGTGAATCAAATCATTCTCAGCCCTAATCTCCTCAGATAAACCATAGTGTAGGGCCTGCTATATGAACATAAGAACATAAGAAATTGCCATGCTGGGTCAGACCAAGGATCCATCAAACCCAGCATCCTGTTTCCAACAAAGGCCAAACCAGGCCACAAGAACCTGGCAATTACCCAAAATAAAGATATGCTCACAGGACTCAGCCAACCAAGCATACTTTAAAGGCAGAACCTCTAATAAATGCTGAATTGATGAATGGAGGAGACAGGGAGGCTGGAATTACTGAATAGCAGAGACCATGCAAGGTGGATCAATATCATGTAGAACCTTGAAGATCAAGATGAGGGTTTTGAATTTCACCCACCAAACAACAGGTAACCAACGTAAAGCAGCAGTATTGTGTACAATTCTGGTCACCGCATTTTAAAAAAGATATAGTTGCATTTGAGAAGGTACAGAGAACGGCGACCAAAATGATAAAGGGAATGGAACAGCTCCCCTATGAGGAAAGGCTAAAGAGGTTAGGGCTGTTCAGCTTGGAGAAGAGACGGCTGTGGGGATATGATAGAGGTCTTTAAAATCATGATAGGTCTAAAACAGGTGGATTTGAATTGGTTATTTACTCTTTCGGATAATAGAAGGACTAGGGGGCACTCCATGAAGTTAGCAAATAGCACATTTAAAACAAATCAAAGAAAATTATTTTTTACTCAATGCACAACTAAGCTCTCGGATTTGTTGCTAGAAGATGTGGTTAGTGCAATTAGTGTAGCTGGGTATAAAAAGGTTTGCTTAAGTTCTTGGAAGAGAAGAACATTAACTGCTATTAATCAAGTTGACTTATGGAATGGCCACTGCTATTACTAGCATCAGTAGCATGGGATCTAATTAGTGTTTGTGTACTTGCCAGGTATTTGTATCTTGAATTGGCCACTGTTGGAAACAGGATGCTGGGCTTGATGAACAATGGTCTGACCCTGTATGGCAATTTCTTATGCTCTTAATGAAGAGCCAGAAATTAAACAAGTCGCAGAATTTTGAATCAAGGCCCTTGTAAGGCCTTTGAATATAAGGCCTTTAAATGGGAATTTGGGAGATCCAAAAACAGTACATTACAATAGTCAAGTAGAGCAGCAAAAGAGCAGCTTTAAGAAATGCAGAAAGCAGAGCTTTTAATAAGAAATCTGAACCAGTGAATTTGATTTTGTGAAGACGTTGCCCTAGCCCCTCTCTTTTACTTGTATGGAACTAGGCAAATAATCTGGTCTACCTTAAATCCCATGGAGAGAGCTCTGTGGCTGGGACCCTGCAGGGGCAGGATAGAGGTTGAGCCCAGCTGGGATCAGGAGAAGGTTTCTCTTAAATACATTTCTGTGCTAATGAGTATTGCTGCTAGTAGGTAGCCAGTCTTCTATTGATTGTATGCTGATAGTGTTTAATAAAGTGAATGTTACATGAAGAAAGGCTGGATTCAGTCTGGTTCCTGCCTCCAGCCTAAGAAAGTTGCTCGGCCATCCTGAAGACGGAAACATAGAGACCAAGCCTGAAGTGAATAGGTTTATAATGTCCATCAAAGGAAAAGCTGCCAAGTGGATAAATTGTGTGCGCATAATTCATTGTGCACACAAAATTGTTCCAGATAAAAAAGAGGCAGCACTAGAAGCATTCTGAAGGTGAGGCTAAACTTTATTGGTGCACTAAGATATTGAGTGCTGTTCAGCTAAAGTTATGCATATAAGTCTGGTTAGAAAAATAACTGTCATAAAGTTATCCTGGAAAAGTTAATGTGCATTAGGGATGTGAATCGTTTTAGGACGATTAAAATTATCGTCCGATAATTTTAATATCGTCTTAAACCGTTATGGAACACAATACAATACAGATTCTAACGATTTATCGTTATAAATCGTTAGAATCGTGAGCCGGCACACTAAAACCCCCTAAAACCCACCCCCGACCCTTTAAATTAAATCCCCCACCCTCCCGAACCCCCCCCCCAAATAACTTAAATAACCTGCGGGTCCAGCGGCGGTCCGGAACGGCAGCGGTCCGGAACGGGCTCCTGCTCTGAATCTTGTCGTCTTCAGCCGGCGCCATTTTCCAAAATGGCACCGAAAATGGCGGCGGCCATAGACGAAAAAGATTGGACGGCAGGAGGTCCTTCCGGACCCCCGCTGGACTTTTGGCAAGTCTCGTGGGGGTCAGGAGGCCCCCCACAAGCTGGCCAAAAGTTCCTGGAGGTCCAGCGGGGGTCAGGGAGCGATTTCCCGCCGCGAATCGTTTTCGTACGGAAAATGGCGCCGGCAGGAGATCGACTGCAGGAGGTCGTTAAGCGAGGGTTCCGGCGCCTCGCTGAACGACCTCCTGCAGTCGATCTCCTGCCGGCGCCATTTTCCGTACGGAAAATGGCGCCGGCCATACGCGTATGGCCGGCGCCATTTTCTGTACGAAAACGATTCGCGGCGGGAAATCGCTCCCTGACCCCCGCTGGACCTCCAGGAACTTTTGGCCAGCTTGTGGGGGGCCTCCTGACCCCCACGAGACTTGCCAAAAGTCCAGCGGGGGTCCGGAAGGACCTCCTGCCGTCCAATCTTTTTCGTCTATGGCCGCCGCCATTTTTCGGCGCCATTTTGGAAAATGGCGCCGGCTGAAGACGACAAGATTCAGAGCAGGAGCCCGTTCCGGACCGCTGCCGTTCCGGACCGCCGCTGGACCCGCAGGTTATTTAAGTTATTTGGTGGGGGATTTAATTTAAAGGGTCGGGGGTGGGTTTTAGGGGGTTTTAATGTGCCGGTTTTTCGATTTTTCGATTTTTAACGATTTTTAACGATTTTTCACGATATTTTACCCCCCCAAACGGCAACAATACGATTCCCTCCCCCTCCCAGCCGAAATCGATCGTTAAGACGATCGAGGACACGATTCACATCCCTAATGTGCATAACTTGGAACAAGCATCCTGAATATCTAGATAAAGTTGCACACTCACCGGTCTCTGAATACTGACTTTTAAAACTAAATCACACAATGCAGTGAGAGTACAATAATCCAACCCATGTGGGAAGTGTACAGCCACATGGCCACTTTGTGCTGGTGGACCTGCAAGCTAACTTTCAAAGGGAAGCTCACAAAGGAATATCCTTTTGAAAATTTGGGATGATGCTCCCATTGTGGGTACAAAGAACCTGTATATGTTATACCTGCATTGAAGCAGGTGCAAACACGTGCCCAAAAATAGGTGCAGGGTTTTCAAAATGAAATCCCTGCACATATTTTGCGCTCGCATCAACCCCACTCTCGGCATCAACCACTTTCAGTAAGGATAAAAGTACATACACTCATTTTCAAAGGAAATCAATATGCGTAGTCTTCCTTTGAAAAAAAGCTTCACTGTATGTAGGATGAATGTGTCCATATACATTACAAACAACACAGGTCATTCAAAATTGCCCCCCCTCCCATGCAGATATATGAAATGTAATAATTAAAAACCTTTACTGACTGAAGCATTAGAGATGATATAAAAATATCCTGCAATTCTCAAATTCCTAAAACAAAACTAAGCAGTCTTAAAACAAAGGAGAATGGCATCTACTACATCACTGGAATTCTTCCATCCTTCATAGATAATCTTTAACGCCTTTAGATTGAAATCACCAACATATTGGCTATGTACTTTTTGCATTTCCATAATAAAATGAAATGTTACTTTCTTTTATAAAAATGTTCATTCTAGTTTTTATAGTAACATTTTTTACAACATTATTCTCTTTAAGCATGATGATATTAGAGCAATGTGTCATTTTTGAATGAGAATAAACAAGACATTTTTACATTGCTTTTGAACAAATATCATACTCATTTCACTCAAATGATCAGAAAACCCATCCTTATGATGCCTCTTGTGAAAACAGTTCATTTTCCTTCTTGTTGTAAAGCATGTCACATCCACATTTTAATTAGGGATGGGCAAACAAGGTTGGATTAAATCCAAACTCCATCTAAACTAGGGATGCTCAGATAATCAGGGTTGAACAGGAACAAACCTTGAATCAGATCAAATAAATTCACAGTACACAGCTTGACTCAATTTTTATAGGTTAATAAGGCAATGTTCATGCAAACAATTTGAGTTGCAGACTGGTTACACAAAAGACACATGACATGATTAGTTTACTGCACACCATGATCAACAGAGATAGGGACAGGATGCGTAATTTGTTCTTCACATGCAACAGGATATGAAATAGTGTTGCTAGGCAATATGATGAACCAATTCTTCTAAACATCTTGTACTGCTCCCTCTTCAGGAGAATAAGAGAAACACCACCAGCAAAAAAAGAATTGCTATTGTATTACTGAACTTGTTAAGCTGTCCTGCTACAATTTTTCATATTTTCCTGATTCAGATGCCATGTAGATTTGTACAGGGTACTTACATTCAAAGTATTTAAAGACTCTCAGCATTTATTACACATTTCAAATATGTTCTAGCCATCTGAATTATTAGATAATTAAGGAAAGGGAAATATCAATACACATCTGGGGCTGATTTTAAAGGCATTTAGTGGGATAGCTTGCGAGTTATATAGAATAAATGCTGACTCTTGAATATCTTCAGCATTTATCCAGCTAAAATTTAGCCAAATAAGGTAGGGGCCATTTGGGGGCATTCTGGGTTGAAGCTGAACTAGATAAATAACTTAGACATGGGCATGAGGAGGCTTAAAGATAATCAGAAAGGATATCACCATTTAAGCTGTGCTGCCAGAAAAAAAAGATCTCAAGAGGGCCTCACAGTCCATTCCCCCCCCCCCCAACCCTCCCACCTAATGGATAGGTGGATTGGGGAGGAGGGGGCAAATAGACCCAAGGGACTAAGTGCTCTATATTGAGGGGTGGGGTTGTTCACATGATGGTGGTGGTGGTGGTGGTGGTGGTGGTGGGGGGGGGGGGGGGGGTTAAAACTCCAGAGGAGAGTTTTTTTTTCAAAGGGGAGTTGGTGGGAGTGCGAGGGGCATTACTATGTGACAATGCCATCATTTGTATTGATTTTTTCATTTACTGTGAGCTCCCTCGATGGGCAGCAGGGAAGATGGGGTGGGCAAGGGTCTTCCAAATATCCCTCAAGGGGATATTTTCATATCAAGGAGGTCATTTTTAGGTCCCATGACCCAAAAAAGATGTGGCCCCAGGCAATAGGGGCCACCATCATGTGTTTTTCTGTGTTTCATGAAAGTGTTTCTTATTGCACATTTTTTCCATGATAAAAAAAAATTGCCCCCAAACTACCACAATATTTTGTTGAGGAGAGGCCAAATATCCTGGGACCACCCTCGTAATATTTTGCTCCTCATGCAATAATATATCACAGCTTAGTAAGTAGACCTATAAGGTTTTACTTGAAGGAATGGATGGAGAAGTTACTTGCCCAAGATGGTAAGGAGTAGTAGCAGGGTTGAACTCTGATTTCCCTATTTACAGGCCATTGCACTAGCCATGTTTAGGCTGCTCAGTCTGTAAGGATAGGTGGTTTATGGTTTATTTGTTTTTTATAAACTGTCACATCAGTAATAAAACCATCACAACGGTGTACAATTGGTAAGAAATAGAAGTACAATAACATAATAAAATACATATAATAATAGGTTAATATCTACTAAAATAGATGTAGCTTAAATGGGCCTAAAATAGCTCTGAAACAGTAATAATAAAGATACAAATTCAAATATTAAATAAATAAGATACAATTAAATTAAAATAATATAATAAAACCAATGTCAGAGAAAGTTTAGAATTAAAATTCAGAGTTTGGAACTTGCTGAATTGATTAGCCTGATTCCGCATAGGCGCACGTAAATAGCCATGTCTTGAGATTGCTTTTGAACTTCTTTATGTCTGTTTGCAATCATAAATGAGTTGGCAAGGTATTCCAAAGCTTGGGGCCTGCGATGGAGATTGCCCTCTCACGGACTTCACCAAGGGCCTCATTTTCTAAAGTATCGCAGGCCTGCGATACTTTAGAAGATGAGGGGCGGGGGGCCGAAACGGGGGGGAGGGCCTGCGCACCATCACGGTGTGATCGCTGCTGGTTTCGCACCCAATAGCGCCACCATAGGCGGTGTAGCTATTGGGAGCGAAAGCTGATGCGAAAAGGCCCTTACCTTTTCGCTGTCCGCGGCGGCGGCGCAGAGTCGGCCCCGGTGATGCCCCGACTCCTCCTCTCCCTGGGCCGACTCCGCCCTGACTCCGCCCCCATTTTGGTATCGCACGCGAAAAGGGACATTTCGCGTGTGAAACGTCCCTTACCGCGTGCGATACTTTTGGAAAATGAGGCCCTAAGTCTTTCTGATTTAATTGTTGGAATTGAAAGGAGACCCTTATTACTGGAGCGCAGGCCTCTTTGTGGCACATGTAGCCATATGTCATAATTTAGCCATTCTGTTTTATTTCCATGTATTATTTTGTGGACGATACAAGCTACTTTGTATTGTACCCAAAAGATTATGGGCAGCCAGTGTAATGAAATCAAAATGAGAGTGATATGATCACACCTTTTTGTCCCAGATAATATTCTCGCTGCCCGCATTCTGTAAAACTTGCAGTGGTCTTATGGTGATGAGGTGATGCAGTGGTCTTAAGGTGCTGCGGTGATGCAGTTTCTTTCCACTATGTTGGATTTAAATTTTATTCCGTTTGTTACTTTGTCTACCCACGATGCGGCCATATATTAGATTTAATATTTAATTCAAAAGCAGTCAGTCTTATGAAAACCCCATAAGTTGTTCCTTTTTCTTGGTCTGATCATAATTGTTCATTTCTTTAATATTAATGGTGTGTATGAAAGTAGAGAAGATGTGTTCTTCAATGAAGCCTAGGTTATTTTGAGAAATACATAGTGTTAATCTAGAAAATCTTAATGTCATTGCTGAGAGGTCACTATATTTTCAAGTAGATTTTTGGAATTCTACTTCGAAGCATGAATTTGAGAAAACTTCCACCAGAACCCAAAAGAGCCAGCCATGGTTCCATTCAGGCTTAGTGGTTTTGCGAAGACAAGGGAGACATTTTTAAAGGAAGTGGCACAAGAAACAATCTAATTGAAATAAAAAATGTTGTAGCATTTAGATGAAGAGTTATAAATTAAATATAAAAAAGGTAAAAAGAGAATATGTGGCAAAAATGCTTAGAGTATCTGAGAGTCCTCAAAAACAACTCTTTAAAATAATGAATTACTTACCCTTATAGCAAATAAATGCTGAAAAGGATTCCATTTCTGTTACAGAAAAATAATTGGCAGTGTTGTTTAAGAATAATATATAAAAGATATGTAGTTAATTTTCTTTCATTCCTTTAGTTGCTATTTTTGCAAAAGAAGCACAGGAAAGTGTGTCTCCAGTAGCAATGTGTTTGGGTAAAAGCAGGTTTCAGCTTTTAACTCAGTGGTGAAGTTAGGGGTTCAGAAAATGTTGCTAACTGTAAGTTCTAGCACATTGCTGCTACACTTTAAGGGGGTTATTTTCCAGCTCGCGTTATGGCCTTTTTGCATGCGTTAAGGCATTTTCGAATGCAAAAGATGGCTTAACACATGAGAAAAAGCCCATAATGCATGGTGCAATGCTAATTTGAAAAAGGGGGAGGAGTTTGGGGTGGGATTTCTGTCCAAAATGCAAAGCCATATTGCACAGTTTTAATGCCAGAAATAACTACACCTTTGTCATTGGTGTTAAGCTACGCAATATGGCTATATCACACTTTGTGATCTTTTTGCAAATAGCGTTTTGGGTATTTTAAGCTGCGAGAGAGAGAGACAGACAGACAAGCTATAAGGCATTTCTAGTAATCAGGTATTTACACCGCTGTAGGAGGCGCACCTAGTAACATGAGGTGAGGTTTAGGTAGTAGTGTAGAGGTTAGGGGGCACTTTGACATGCAGAGTGAGACGTATGAACAGAACAGTACACTCTTGTGTACCCAGGTTGATGGACTCTCAACCTGGGTAACATCAAGCTAGGTTGAGAGAACATTGTACAAATCTCATCTTTGTGTGAGTTTCCTCACTCCAAAGGTCATCAAATCTTCACAAGAGTGTACTATTCTGTTCGTACAACTCACTCTGCATGTCAAAGTGGCCCCTAACTCCTACACTACTACCTAAACCTCACCTCGACTTACTAGGTGGGCATCCTATTGAGGTATAAATACTTAACTACTGGAAGGGCCTTATAGCTTTCTCTCTCTCTCTTTCTCTCTCTCTCCCCCTGATGGTTGTAGGTAAAAATTGCAACAATTGTGGTATTACTGCAAAGTGTGAAAAAGTTATCACACTTTGCAGTAATACCTATGCAAAGCACTAAGATAGCTTATTTATCACAATGTGTGCTATTATCATAAAATACACCCCTCTTCCTATTGCATGTGATAGTTTGATGAATCTAGCCCTAAGTCTGCAAGAGTTAGGTTTAACCAAATTTATGTAAACTATATCCAAAAGCCTCCAGTACATCCCCTGTATCTATAACACAGAAATCAATATGGGATGTTATAGACTAATTTTATTTATTTATTTGCTTGTTTATTTTCAAAAATACTTCTTAATCACCTTACTGAGTATATATCTCAAAGCGATTTACAACAGAAATTAAAACAAAATGTAAAAATTGAATGCATTAAAACCATATATCATAAAACAATTAACCCAGCAGACCAAAATTAGCTGATAATGTCTCTTCCCTAATGCTAATCACTCGTAAAGCCAATGACATGAGCCATGTTTTTAATTTCTTTTGAAAACTCAATGTTTGTTTCCTTCTCTTCCCTAAGATCTCGTAGTAGACTATTCCACATGCCTGGGACCATAAATGAAAATGATCTATTTGCTATCTGTTGCTGTTGAAATCTTTTTACCTCTGGAATTTGTAATAAGTGTCTTATTACAACCTCAAATTCCACCCTGATTCATGCCATTTTAATTTACCTCTCAAATGTGGTGGACACTGACCATGCAAAATCTTAAAGGGTAGATTTTAAAAGGTGCGCATGCTCATCCATGGGTGTGCGCCGGGTAGCACAGGTTATAAAATATGTGGACTACACGCACATATGCACCAGATTTTATAATCCATGCGCGTATGTGCGGGCGGCACGTGCGGGGGGGGGGGGGGGGGATTTTTTGCAAATTTGCGCGGCGACGAGATCGGGGAACCCCCATTTTCCTCTCAGTCCACTCCAATTTAGGAGTGGACTGGGAGGGAACTTTCCTACCCCCTAACCTAACCTCCCCCTCTCCTCCCCACCCTCTAAATCTTTTTTTTTATTATTTTTATTTTATTTCTTTGCCTTTGAGTTACTTCAGGGCCCGACCTGAAGTAACTTGCGCATGCTGGCAGCCGGCCGGCATGCAGGGCTCAGGGACAGCAATGAATGGCACTGTCCCGGCTCACCGCACCCCGCTCCACCCCCTGGACTGCCCATCTCCTGCTCCTTGACCCACCCATTTGTCATACGTGTGTGGCCAGGCACTTTTTAAAATGCGAGCAGCGCATGCAGGGCCCAGCCACTTGCGTAAGTGGCGATTTCTACGCGCATGGCAGATTTAAAATGCCTTGAAGAGTACCTTAAACTTATAGCATTCCCTCACCGGAAGCCAATGTAGGCCTAATAGTAATGGGGCAGCTGAAGTTCTTCTTGTACTACAAGTTACTATACAGGTTGTAGTATTCTGAATTACCTGAAGCCTTCTTGTCAATTTTGATCAGAGACCCATAAACAATGCATTACAATAATTGATATGAGATAGTATAAGGGCATAAGCCACCCATTTCAACATACTCAAATCCAGATACAGTCAAAGTTGTCGCACCAATTTTACTTTCAAATAGATATTACGAGCTATTTGAGAGATGTGATTGTCTAACTTCAAAAATGAGCCTAACACAATACCCATTGATTTAACCTTCTCTTTTGGTTCTAATTCCAGTCTCTGTAATTTAATACTCTTGGTGATTTTTCCTGGTCCCAAACTTAAAACCTCTGTCTTATTGGTATTTAGGATCAAATTACTTGCCCCTATCCATTCAGGTACTTTATGTAAGCACTGATTTATATGTAGGAAAGATTCTTCCAGATCTTGGCCCAACAGCGCCAAGATCCAGATATCATTGGTATAAAAATATACTGTAAAGCCTGCTTCCCATATAATACTCCAAATTTGCCATATTAAGATGTTAAACAGCAGAGGAGAAATGGAGGAACTCTGGGGAACCCCACGGTTCACCTCTTTTAAGCTTGAATTTGTTCCCTGAAACATTACTATCTGTTTTTTCCCTTTCTCACTAGATTTCTCAGCCCCAACAATTCACAACTCTGTAACAATATTTTATGATCAACCAAATGAAATGCACTCAAAAGATCTAATAATATTAAAAGTGCATTTTCTCCCCTACCTAAACCAGGTAAAACATCCTCCATCAAGGAGACCATCAAGATCTCTGTACTACAGACCTTCCTAAACCCTCCTTGCGCTCGATCCAAAGCATCAGTGTTTTCCAGATAGGTGGAAATTTGTTTAGTACCCTCCTTTTCCATCAGCTTAGCCAAAAATGGTAAATTAGATATTGGACAGTAGTTACTACACAGCCTTGGATCCAATTTGCCATATTTTAACTTGGGCAATATAACAGCAGTTTTTCATATTTGAGGTACTACCCCAGTATCTAAAGAACAGTTAATCAAACTCAATAAACAGTTCAGCACATGATCTGAGCAATCTTTGATTATCCATGATGGACAAGGGTCAAATTCATAACTTAATGGTCTGATTGTAACTAATATTTGTTTCTGTTGCGGTCTGGCTGCGAGCACCGCGGCCAGGCCTCTACCTCCGGGCTCCCGGACCTGCTCCCGCTTCCAGAGGCCTGGTTTGTGGCCTGTTTGGCAGTGTCCCCACAGGGGCTGCGTTACTGCGAGGTCTCTCAGGGATGCCCGGCTCCTAGGCGCGCGCGCATGCCAATTGGGCGCTTTTCTAGGTCTTTTCCCGCCAGTGGTAACTCCGCCCAACTCCTGACATCAGACGCTGTGGCCTTGATAAGCCGACCACGGCCATCCAGTCTTTGCCTTGCAACGGGTTAGCCTCCCGGTTTCCTGTTGCGCTGTGCCCCGGAGTGACTCGCTTTGCTTCATCGCTCCGTCCTGCTGCAGTACCTGCTTGGTGCGTGCCTGCTACAGTACCTGCCTGGTTCCTGCCTGCCTGCCACAGTACCTGCTTGGTTCCTGCCTGCTACAGTACCTTCTTGGTTCCTGCCTGCCTGCTACAGTACCTGCCTGGTTCCTGCCTGCCTGCTACAGTGCCTGCCTGGTTCCAGCCTGCCTGCTATAGTACCTGCTTGGTTCCAGCATGCCTGCTACAGTACCTTCTTGGTTCCTGCCTGCCTGCTACAGTACCTGCCTGGTTCCTGCCTGCCTGCCACAGTACCTGCTTGGTTCCTGCCTGCTACAGTGCCTGCCTGGTTCCAGCCTGCCTGCTATAGTACCTGCTTGGTTCCAGCATGCCTGCTACAGTTCCTGCTTGGTTCCTATCTGAATCCTGCTACAGTTCTTGCCTGGTTCCAGTACCTGAATCCTGCTACAGTTCTTGCCTGGTTCCAGTACCCTAGTTACATGTCCTGATCCACAACCCGCCTAAGTCCCAGCAGCTGGGCCCCTACGGGCTCCTCCCGGGGGGGGGGGGGCTTCGGCTTCCAAGGGTTGTTTGTAGTCACCTAAGTCCCAGCAGTTGGGCTCCTACGGGCTCCTCTCGGGGGAATACAGCTTCCAGGGTAAAGAGCAGCTACTTCCTGCCTGATCATCTGCCTCCCGGCCTGCTATTCATTAGAGACAGTGACCACCTTTCCCAGTCTCCAGCAGGTCGGCCCAAGGGCCCACTAAACAGAAACTCCCATAACAGATTGCAAGGCCATGGACTCAGCGGATGCACCCGCTCCCTTGGATCTGCCCGGGATGGCCCGGCAGATGCTACAGCACCAGAGCTGCATAGATGCCTTGGCAGCCACGGTGGAAAGGCTATCCTCGCGCCTGGAGTCCTTTCCTTCCGCTGGCAGGGCCCTCGAGGGTCACAGCTCCTCTGTGACTCAGCTACCGGCACCCTCTCATTACGCTGGTGATTTAAGTACCTGTCGTGGCTTCTTGAACCAATGTTTTGTATGGTTCTCCTTGTTGCCTTGGCAGTTTCCCTCAGATGCGGTGAAAGTGGCTTATTTCCTGTCCCTGTTTGATGAGAAAGCCTTAATCTGGGCTTCTCCCCTTTGGGAAAACAATGATTCTTCGCTAACGGACTTACAACATTTCATCACAAACTTTCGCCAGGCCTTTGATGAGCCCGCCCGAGTAGCCCCAGCTACGTCTGACCTGCTGCAACTTCGTCAGGGGCTCGTCCTTGGCAGATTATGCAATTGACTTTCAGACTTTAGCCCAAGAAGTAGGTTGGCAAGATGGTAGTCTTAAAGCCATCTTCCTGGAAGGCCTTTCTGGACACATAAAGGATGAAATTGCTGCTCGAGATCTGCCGGAGGACCTCAACGCCTTGATTGAGATGGCTGCCCGCATTGACCACCTCCTACAGCAACGGGCCAAGAAGCAACGCTCCTCTCGCCATAGTCTGGCTCGTGGGTCGAGACCTGTGCCCTCGCCCAAGGTTTCTCGTCTAGATGCTCCCACCTGCGAACTTATGCAGTTGGGACGGGCCCCGCTCTCTGCTGAAGAGAGACATCACCGTCCGTTGAAGTTATGCTTGTTATTGTGGCCAGAAGGGCCACTTCTTGGCATGCTGCCAGGAGCGTGCAGAAAATGCCAAAGCCTAGGAGTTCGGTAGGAGCTCCTCCTAGGCTGTGCTACAGCTCATCAATTACTGTCCCTGTTACCTTGGAATATCCCGGAGGATCATTTGAGACAATGGCGTTCCTGGATTCTGGAGCCGGAGGGTAATTTCATCCTGCAGGACTTAGTCTCCCCGTTGCGAATCCCTACGCATAGACGGGAAGTCCCGTACGGAATTACCTCTATCCAGGGGATGCTTCTTCCAGGACCTGTCCAGATGTTCCACAGCACCCATTACGGTCCGCACTGGTGCAATCCATTCAGAGGAGATAGCCTTCCTAATGTTGGAGAAGGCTTGTCCACCCTGTAGTGCTAGGGTTGCTGTGGATACAGAAAACACTCACCCACGATTCAGTGGGATACGCTACAGATTGTCAAATGGAATCCTTTTTGCCTAGCTAATTGTATAAAGTGCCTAAGACTCCCGCACTTCCCTTGATGCACTCTGCTGTGGGTCCTCCTGCACCTTATGAGGACTTTACGGATGTATTCTCCAAGACCAAGGTGGAGATCCTTCCGCAGCATCGTCCATATGATTGTGGCATAGACTTGCTACCTGGTACTATGCCCCACCGAGGAAGGGTTTATACCTTATCCATACCTGAGACCCGGGCCATGTCCGAGTACATTGCGGAGAATCTGGCCAAGGGCTTTATCTGCCCGTCCAAGTCGCCTGCAGGGGCGGGTTTCTTTTTTGTCAACAAGAAAGACGGCTCACTGAGGCCGTGCATAGACTATTGAGGCCTAAATTCTATTACCAAGAGAGACCACTACCCTCTCCTGTTAATCCAGGAGCTCCTTGATCGGCTTCAAGGAGTGAAGATTTTCACAAAGTTGGACTTGCGGGGAGCGTACAATTTACTTAGAATCCATCCCGGAGATGAGTGGAAAACCACGTTTAATACCCAAGATGGGCATTACGAGCACCTTGTGATGCCTTTCAGCTTATGTAATGCCCTGGTGGTGTTCCAGCACCTGATGAATGAGGTGTTGCGGGACCTTCTGAACACCTGCGTAATTGTTTATCTCAACGATGTGTTAATCTACTCCCAGGATCTGTTGTCACACCGTCAGCATGTCCGTCAAGTGCTCCAGATACTTAGGGAGCATGGTCTGTACGCGAAGCTGGAAAAATGTAGCTTTGAGAAGACGTCCTGCCGTCCTAGACTACATAGTCTCCTGCAGCTGGCTTTTGAATGGATCCTGAGAAAGTGGCGGCTATTAAGAATTGGCCCCAGCCAAGGGGTCTTAAAGCGTTGCAGCGCTTCCTTGGCTTTTCCAATTTCTACCGTCACTTTATTCCCAATTACTCTCGTATTGTGGACTCGTTAACTGCCCTCAACCTGAAAGGGGGATAACGTGGTGGATTGGCCTGATTCTGCCTGTCAAGCTTTGAGCCCTGTAAAGAAGCCTTCTTGTTAGACTCCTGCCTTAGCCATCCGGATCCCAGCTGGCCCTTCATGGTGGAGGTTGATGCCTCCAATGTGGGCCGTGGGGGCCGTACTGAGCCAGTACTCTGATTCTGGACAGCTGTTGCCCTGTTCATATTTCTCAAGGAAATTCTCCCCAGCAGATAGCAACTACTGTGTTGGTGACAAAGAGTTGCTAGCCGTGAAACTTGCCCTGGGGGAATGCAGACAGTGGTTGGAAGGGGCCAACCATCCGGTTACGATTTACACCGATCACAAAAACCTAGCATTCTTGAAGCAAGCCCAGTGCCTGAATCCAAGACAAGCCCGGTGGTCGCTGTTTTTGACCGGTTTGACTTACATTACGGCTACCGACCCGGCTCGAAGAACGTTTGAGCCGACATGCTCTCGCGCTCTTTTGAGGTCGAAGAGACTCCTGATACATCCCGATATATCTTGGACCCTGAGAAAGTAAGCCTTGCTGCAACCTCAGTGTCCTCCCAAGGGATGACCGTCGTTCCACGTCGTTCCCAGAGGGCAGTTCTTGCTTGGACCCATGACTCCCTCACTGGGGGCCATGCTGGTTGGAAAGGGACTTTGGACTTGTTAAACCATTTCTACTGGTGGCCAATGGTGAGACAGGACATCCAAGCTTTTGTGGGCTCATGCCCTACCTGTGCTGTTCAAAAGCCGCTCATCGGGAAGTCCAGGGGCCTGTTGCAACCATTGCCCATCCCGGTGGAGCCTTGGACACATATCTCCACCAATTTCATCATGGACCTTCCTGCCTCAGAGGTAGGGTAATTCGGTAATTTGGGTAACCGTGGACCGATTTTCCAAGATGGCGCACTTTGTCCCTTTGCATAAGTTAACTTCTGCACCTGACCTGGCCAGCCTGTTCGCCCAGCATATCTTTAGACTTCATGGTCTCCCGCAGGATATAGTCTCCGATCGAGGACCACAGTTTACAGCTCGTTACTGGAAAACCCTATGCAAACGCTTCAATGTGCAACTTAGTCTTTCTTCAGCATTCCATCCTCAAAGTAATGGGCTAACGGAACGAACCAATCGAACCTTGAAGACTTTTCTTCGTGCCTTCGTGAACGAACAACAAGATAATTGGGCTAAGCTACTCCCATGGGCGGAGTTCTCGTATAATAATCACACGCTTGCTGCTACTAGAAGTTCGCCGTTGCTCGTTGTTTATGGGAAGCAACTTTGTCCGCCCTTACCTTCACCTGAACCTAGTGCACTCCCGGCAGTGCAACTCTCAGCTCGCCAGCTTCGTTCCTTGTGGATTTCTACCCAGGAAAAGATCCGTAAAGCCGCCCTGTCCACTAAGAAGTGGGCAGATAGGCATCGTCAGCCAGCACCCTTCTTCCTCCCAGGAGACCGTGTCTGGCTTAGCACCAGAAACCTACAGCTACGTATCCTGTCTAGAAGACTAGCTCCGAAATTCTGTGGGCCTTTTTGAGTCGCCGAATGAGTGGGAGCAGTCTCATACCGTCTGCACCTACCCTCCTTCATGCACATACATGAAGTGTTCCATGTGTTATTACTGAAGCCTCTCGTGTTATCCAGGTACTACTCCCGGGCTCCTGAACCATCGGATCCTTCAGTACCCGGACGGGTCCACGTATCAAGTGCATGAAGTTTTGGATGTCCGGTTTCATCAACGCCGATGGGAATACTTTCTGTCCTGGGAGGGTTGTGACCCGAGGATAATTCTTGCGAACAGGCCCATAACATCCTGGACAAGGACTTACCTCCGGGCTCCCGGACCTTCTCCCGCTTCCAGAGGCCTGGTTTGCAGCCTGTTTGGCGGCATCCCCGCTGGGGCTGCGTCGCTGCGAGGTCTCTCGTGGACGCCCGTCTCCTAGGCAAGCGCCTAGGAGATGGGCGTCTACTAGGCACCCATCTCCTAGGCCACTTGGGCGCCTAGGAGACGGGCGCCCAAGTGGCTACTTGGGTGCTTTTCTAGGCCGTTTCCCGCCAGTGGTGACTCTGCCCAACTCCTGACGTCAGACGCCGGGCCTTGATAAGCCGGCCACAGCCATCCAGTCTTTGCCTTGCAAGGGGGTTAGCCTCTTGGTTTCCTGTTGCGCTGTGTCCTGGATTGACTCGCTTTGCTTCGTCGCTCCGTCCTGCTACAGTACCTGCTTGGTGCCTGCCTGCTACAGTACCTTCCTGGTTCCTGCCTGCCTGCTACAGTACCTGCTTGGTTCCTGCCTGCCTGCTACTGTACCTGCCTGGTTCCAGCATGCCTGCTACAGATCCTATCTGGTTCCAGTACCCGAATCCTGCTACAGTTCTTGCCTGGTTCCAGTACCTGAATCCTGTTACAGTTCTTGCCTGGTTCCAGTACCCGAGTCTTGCTATAGTTCCTGCCTGGTTCTAGAAACCGAGCCCAGTTACAGTATTCCTACTGTCCTAGTCTGGTTCCAGTTACCTGTCCTGATCCACACCTGCCTAAATCCCAGCGGCCAGGCCCCTACGAGCTCCTCCCGGGGGGGCTTCGGCTTCCAAGGGTGAAGTCACCTAAGTCCCAGCGGTTGGGCTCCTATGGGCTCCTCCCAGGGGAGTACCAGCTTCCAGGGTGAAGAGCATCTACGTCCTGCCTGAATATCTGCCTCCTGGCCTGCTATTCATTAGAGACAGTGACTACCTTTTCCATTCTCCAACAGGTCGGCCCAAGGGTCCACTAAACAGAGACTCCCATAACACTTTCAACACAAACAAGGTAAGATTATTGAATTTTTTCATAACTTCCTCCCTATTATTTTCTCCTTCTCCATCTGTCTTCCAACCATTACTAAACTCAATGGTATATTATCTTCAACTTTCTCACTTATTTCTTTCTTTAAATTCTCAACTTTATCTTTAAAAAACACAGATAAAGCTTCAGCATCTAGAATGTCTTCGTAAACTACCACTTGAGATTTATCCTCTAATAGTCAATTTACCACTGCAAATAGAACTCTAGGATTATTCCTTGTAAATTTTACTAATAATGTATAATATTTTAGCAGCAATTATTTGATATACAATCTTATCCTCCATCTTTTCAGTTTGCACCAACCGCCTCTCTAATTGATGACATTCTTTTTTAAAATCCATAAATTCCCTCAAATACCATGGGGATGCTTCCTCTTTTTTTCCTTCTATATCTCCCATTACATTCCCTAACTAGTCTATGCCTGACTCATTTTTTTTCACTTCTGTAGACTAAGACTGTCCCTGAGACTCTTCCAACACTTCTTTAAATTTATCAGCTTATTCCCCATTTATGTATTTTCCTTTCCCCATCCATATGAATGTATCCCCTTCAATTTGCATTACAGGGAGAGGGAGAGGGAGAGGGAGGGAGAGGGAGAGAGAGAGAGAGAGAGAAAGAGAGAGAGAGACTATAATGACTATGCCCTAGACAGGTATTTGACTCCCTATGGGAGGGCCACCTACTAACTCGGGGTGGGGATTAGGTGTGAGCGTCGGGGGTTGGGGGCCACTTTCGCATTCCACATGAGACGTACGGAAAGAACAGTGGTCGCTAGTGAAGATTTGCTGGCCGTCAGAGTGAGGAAACTCACTCCAAGAGGAGATTTGGGCAACGTTCTCTCCACCTAGCTTGATGGACACTCTACCTGGGCAACAACAAGCTAGGTGGAGAGAATGTAGCCCAAATCTCCTCTTGGAGTGAGTTTCCTCACTCCGACGGCCAGCAAATCTTCACTAGAGACCACTGTTCTTTCCGTACGTCTCATGTGGAATGCGAAAGTGGCCCCCAACCCCCGACGCTCATACCTAATCCCCACCCGAGTTAGTAGGTGGCCCTCCCATAGGGAGTCAATACCTGTCTAGGGCATAGGCATTATAGGCTCTCTCTCTCTCTCTCTCTCACTCTCACTCTCACTCTCACTCTCACTCTCACTCTCACTCTCACTCTCACTCTCAACCAATGAATCATTGCAGTGCACGATGTTTTCGGCAATGTTTCCCCACTGCACGAAACATTCTTTATTTGCATAGGACACACCCCCTCATGCATTACTGCTGCAATATTGGAAAATGAGGCTCTAAATCCAGCAAATGTCCCTTAATATGGGTAGGTCCCTGAGCTCTCTGATTTAAGTCTCCAATCTCCAATGTATTTAAAATATGTTGGGCTTTAAAACTCACATCCTGATCTATATATAAATTAAAATCACCTAAAACTAAAAAATAAGGATATTTAAAGACATATCAATAAAATATGTAATAACTTCTCTAATCGTGATACTACAAAACCTGAAGGCCAGTACCATAATGAATTCACTACTGGAATTACAAAATCAATTTTAACTAACATACATTCACAATCTTGCAGCAAATCCAGAAAAAGCCACTTAAGTGGAAAGTTGTTTCTAAAAAAAACCCTAGTCCTGAGGGGGGATATGATAGAGGTCTTTAAGATCATGAGAGGTCTTGAACGAGTAGATGTGACTCGGTTATTTACACTTTCGAATAATAGAAGGACTAGGAGGCATTCCATGGAGTTAGCAAGTAGCACATTTAAGACTAATCGGAGAAAATTCTTTTTCACTCAACGCACAGTAGAACTCTGGAATTTGTTGCCAGAGGATATGGTTAGTGCAGTTAGTGTAGCTGGGTTCAAAAAAGGTTTGGATGAGTTCTTGGAGGAGAAGTCCATTAATGGCTATTAATCAAGTTTACTAAGGGAATAGCCACTGCTATTAATTGCATCAGTAGCATGGGATCTTCTTAGTGTTTGGGTAATTGTCAGGTTCTTGTGGCCTGGTTTGGCCTCTGTTGGAAACAGGATATTGGGCTTGATGGACCCTTGGACTAACCCAGCATGGCAATTTCTTATGTTCTTATGTCCTCCCCCTGGTTTGGCCTCCCTATTACAAGTTATCAGCTCATTTTCACTAGGTCAAATCTGGGTTCTTGTAGTCCCCAAATTTTTTGAAAACCATGTTTCTGTAATAAAAAAGAAATCAAGATTCTTTACATTAATAAGATCATGAATTTGTAACCACATTTTCATGGCTGATATTGCATTCAATAACCCAATTGAAATCCTCTATTTCCCTCAACATTCCTGAATTATCCTGAATATCCAGTGTTTTCAAACATCTTTCCTCTAAGCCTATTTTATATGGATTAGAAAGCGACGTGAGTTGACGCTGTTAATCCACATAGGATGGCAGCCACATGAATAAAGACCACTGGCTCCAAGTAAGTTTCTAAGAGAATGTATGTCATACTTGAGTCTGGGAATATTATTAGTTTAATGGTGTTTGCCTTTGCATCAGCTCTCTTTAGCCTGTGAAGTAGACACAGCACGTTGAAATGCTATCACTGTCAGGCCTAGGCTACAACACAGGAGGACATAACAAGTGAAGAAGATTACAGAAAAAAACATCATTTTAAACAAAAAGATAAGTAAAGTTATACTGTCTCCTGTGATATGACAGTATAAACAATGAGAGAGTAATTTCGGCATTATGTAAAAGTCATTGGAAACCTAAGAACAAGATTTTATTTGTATATAAAAAATTCATAAAAAATAAATTAAAAAAGGGAAGTACAAAAGATTAATTGCTGTAAATACAATATTAAAACGGTACTTGAATTCATTAAGGTTACAGCCTAGAGAATGGTTATTTATTTATTTTTATTTTTTATTTAAAATCTTTTCTATACCGTCGTTATGCGTGTGCCATCACAACGGTTCACAATAGGGCACAAAAACTCTATGTTGTATAAAGTGTCTGGAATTCTAACTCTTAAACAGGTGCCATCAAAATACTGTAACAATTTCACAAAAAAATATTATTTGGTGGGTGTTATAAGTCATGTCCAGTTTCCTCTTACTCAGCTATAAGATATAGTACTACTTAACTCTAGTTCTTTGTTGTTTAAAAATAAAAGGAAGAATTTAGAATATAAAAATAAGAAGCACACGCTTTAAGAAAAAAGGTGTGTGTGTGGTAGTTTGACCGACCGCAACCAATATTTCCCTAGGTTTTACTCTCAATTCTCTTTGTGGTATGCTTGCTTAAATAGCCATGTTTTTAAACTTTTTTCTGAGGGTTTTGATGTTTCTTTGCAGTCTGAGTTCTAAAGGCAGATTGTTCTATATTGGGGGTCCTGCTAGGGAAAGGGCCCTATCCCTTACTTGGGTTAGTCTGACCGCCTTGACTGAGGGAATAGTTAGCAGTGCTTTGTTTGCTGATCTCAGATTTCTCTGGGGGGTATGTACATGGAGGGCTGTATTCAGCCACTCTGCTTTTTCGTCGTGTATTACTTTATGAATGGTGCATAAAATCTTGTATTCTTTGTTCAATGGGTAACCAGTTTAGTTCTATTAAGGTTTCGGTGATATGGTCTCATTTTCTTTTTCCATTTAAAATTCTTGCCGCTGTGTTTTGTAGTATCTGTAGTGGTCTTATTGTAGTGTATGGTAGGCCCAGTAGGAGGGCATTACAGTAGTCAGTGCTGGGAAAGATTAAGGCTTGTAAGACTGAGCGGAAGTTGGTGGGCATTAGTAGTGGTTTTAGTCTTCTCAGAGTCATAAGTTTGGCATATCCTTCTCTTACTTTTTGAGATATATGTTGTTTCATACTTAGTTCTGAATCGATTATCACTCCCAGGTTTCGTACTTTCTCAGCTAGTTGTATTTTTTGGTTGTTGTTGAGTGTAATTGGGTTCTGAATGATCGCTATGTTTTTTCGTTCTAAGTGTAAGAATTCAGTTTTCTCTATATTGATCACTAGTTCCATTTGGTTTAGAAGTTGTTTTATTAAATCTAGGTACATGTTGGCTAAGTTTAGTGTTTTCTCAATTGTGTCATCAACTGGGAGTATTAACTGAATATCATCGGCATAGATATAGTACAAAATTCCTAAACCTGCTAGCAGGTGACATAAAGGCAGCAGGTATATGTTGAATAGTGTGGCGGTTAAGGCAGATCCCTGTGGAACTCCTGTTTGAAGGTTTATTTTCTCTGACATTACTTCTTTGATTTGTACTTGGAAGAATCTGTTATTTAGGTATGATTTAAGCCACTTGATTGTCATGTTGCTTAATCCTATTTCTTCTAATCTATTTATCAATATGTTATGGTTTACTGTGTCAAATGCCGTCGATAGGTCAAGCATTACTAAACTGTACTGTTTACCGCTGTCAAACCCTCTCATGATGTTGTCTGTTAGTGCAAGTAGTAGTGTTTCAGTGCTGAAGTTTTTGCAGAAGCCATGTTGTGATGGGTACAGTATATTAATGCTCTCTACGTGTTCTGCTAATTGTTGTTGTATGGTTTTTTCTATTAATTTGCAATTAAGTGCAGGTTTGATACTGGTCTATAATTGCTCAGGATTAGATGGTCGCTGTTTTTTTTCTTTAGAATTGGTTTTACTATTGCTCCTTTTAGTGAGTCTGGCATGTTTCCTTCTTTTAGTGATAAGTTAATGATTTTTGTTAGAGTTGGAGAGACTCTGTTGGCTACTTTTTTTAAGTCTACGGTTGGAATTGTGTCTTGTGCATGTGGGGCTGGGTTTAGTTTTTTTTAGCATCAATTCAACTTCTATTTCTGATATTTCATCAAATTTTTCCCATTGTTAGTACCTAAACTAGAAGTACAGGACATCGGAGTTAGAAAGTTTTTACAACTGTCACTGCCCGATGTCTCCACTCAGTCCTCCTTACCTCTCTGGCAACTCCTCCTGCGGTTGACGGACGTTTGGCTGCCGTGGCATCTGCCTGCCATCCTCTCCGGCTTCCCTGGACTGGCTTGGGAGCTGCCTCACGCCATGCTGTTCAGCTGCTTTAGGGCACGCGCGCCGCATGGCCCTGCTTCAAGTACCTTCAATGGCGCAAACTTCAGGGGCGTTCCCCTGTGATGACGTCATGCATCCAGGATACAAAAGGCCTACGTGATTGCTAGCTAATCGAGTTAGCAAAGGTTTCCTAACGGATGGGATTCGCTCTCCGTACCTTGCAACTCTGCCTCCTTTGGACCTACTCTATTTGGGGTACCCGCTCCTTGGGGACCTCTCTCTTTCTTATCTTTCAGGTCACAGTCTGGAACCGGTACTCGCTCCTCGAGGGCCCATGTTCCTGGACTTGCTACTTGGACTCCACTTCTGCCAGGAAGACACCGCTGCCTATAACATCTGTGAGTTACCATCTCTATCTCTCAGAGCTATTCCCTGGAACCAGGTACTCTCTCCTCGAGGGCCTGCCTTTACTCCAGCTCCTGTGCTCCACACTGAGAGACCGCTGCATGAGTACATTATCAACGAGGCCCTATTCCTGAACTCTACATATCTTGCTACTACTCACAATATCAGTTCTCTCTATTACAGCACAGCCATCGTGGGATCGCTGTTCCAGAGGCTGAGGGACTACAAGTCCAGCCAGGCTACTTTCCAGCTCACTGCTGCCACCTCTGGTGGTTCACCAATCCTGTATAATAAAAGAACTAGTGTGTGTGTATGTCTCCTAAGCTGAGCCTGACCTGTGGCCCCTCATGGGACTTCCCCCGTGGGCGTGGTCATCTGCCACAGGTCCAGGGATCCACCCAAAACCCTTACAAATAATAACACAAATTTGTCTACAATACCCCATATTGGTTTTTGTGTTAACCAAATTTATGACAAATGTGATCAATGCTAGTTTGTCATAAGATTATATTGCCTATTCTTTAAAGGATGCCAGGGTTCATCCCATCCTAATGAAGGAAACATTGGATATCCAAGATATTAAGAACTACTGTCCTGTGTCTAACTTACCATTTCTGATGAGGGTGATTGAGAAAGCTGTTGTAATACAACTGGGAAATTTCTTAGAGAAGATTAATGTGCTTTACCCAGGGCAGTCAGAGTTTCATCAGGGTTTTAGTGTAGAGACAGCTTTGACTGCCTTAACTGGTGGCAATCAGAGAGTGCTGCCTTTAATATAGTAGATCGTACCCTGCTTGTTCATAGACTTTTATGGATATTGGAATTGATGAGACCGTGCTTGAGTGGCTTATATCTTATCTGAGGAATCAATTCTTAAGGGTGCCGGTGGAATTGAATTATCAGAATCTAGAACTTCTAAGTGTGGAGTCCTTCAGGGCACAATTTTGTCACCAATTTTATTTAATACTTATTTAGTATCCTGGCTGCTTTGATCCAGGATTTGGGCTATAAGCACATTTATTTATGCAGATGATATCCAAGTGCTGTCATAGTTCAATTCTTACTTCGTGGAAGAGGCTGAGAAATTCAATCTTTGCCTTCACTTTATCTTTGAATGATTGAAAAAGTTTAAATTAAAGCCCAATCCTGTAAAATCAAAGGCAATATGGCTGGCAAAAAAAGGATGAGTTCCCTAAATTTGTGTTAAAAATTGATGGAATTGCGATATCATTGAAGACAGTCAAAAGAGTGGTGGGAATGAATATAGATAATAAGTTAGTCAAGAGACTGTTAGCTATGTGACTCTAGTGTCAAAATCCACTCTAGTGTCAACTTCCATGAAATGATTACAATTGCTTCAGAATGCTGCAGCCAGATTTAGCTCTGACACTTTGGGTTTTGATTATATTTCACCTGTGCTGAAGGGGCTTCATTGGCTTCCTGTGTCTGTTCATGTTAAATATATATTCTGAGCTTAACGTTCACAGTTTTTCATAGAGGCCTTCCATTGTACTTAGCTGGTTTATTGGTTCCATACAAGACAACATGCATATTATGCACTCCCTCTATATGTTTAGTTTGAACATAATTATGAGAAGTTCAGGAAAATTATTAAAACTTGACTTTTTAATCAAGTATTTAACTAGAGAGTTCTAACAGGAATTTACCTTTAATTGTTGATTTTGATGGGGGGGGGGGGTATTTTGGGTAAGGGGAAGGTGTTTTTTTTTATTGGGAAGAGAAATGAGAGAATTTGCTTTTAGTTTGGTTGGGGAGGGTATTGGGATACTTTTTTATGTTAGCAGTTTAAAATCTTATGGTTTTATTGTAAACAACTTTGATGCTTCAGTGGTGTGGCATTATATCAAATATTATTAAACACAGACATCTGGGAGATATATTCAGAATTACACCCCCCACCCCCACCTTACCAGCAACAGCTCCAGAATGGTGGTGGCAGTTCCAGCACAGCATCTGGATTTGCCTTGCTCTGCCCCCTCACTCATTGAGCAGCACCCAGTCCCTTCTCTCTGAGTCTGCCATCTTTCTAACAGCATCTAGCTCCCTCTCTCTTGTTCCTATCTGCTCAGCAGCATCCAAAATCCACTCCCCACTTTCTGGTTTTCTCCTCCCTGCTCAATAGCACTCAGCTCCCAGTCTATGGTTCTTATTTGCCCAGAAGCACCCAGCACCAAGTCCTGTCTCTCTGGTTCCCCCTCCCTACCCAGTAGCTCCCAGTCCTCTCTCTTCCGGTTGCTCTCTGTCCAGCTGCATCCAACTCCCTCTCTCTGTTTATCCACTATCCATAAGCATCCAGTTCCTTCTCTTTGGTCCCTGCCCTCATCAAGTGGCACTTAACTCCCTCTCTCAGGTACCTCCTTTCCCAACAACACCCAGCTCCATTTCTCTGGGGCCTCCTACCCGTCATTACACATCACTCTCTCTCTGGCTCCATCCTCCCCAGTGGTACTGAGCCCACCCAGTGTCCACATCTCTCAGGATCCCTCCCAGTTCCCAACAAGTACCAACCCTTTCTCTCTAGCCCCTCTCATATATGCTGTTCATCCCATCCCAGGTCCTCTACATCTTACTTTCATGATTGAGGACCCAGGGCCTCCATGCTGAAGATCTTTCAGCCATGGTGACAAAAACAAGTAAAGAAAGAAAACAACATGGTACCTACCAGCAAGAATGTACTCACAGACCCTGCAGAGATCCTCCACCCCCTCCTTCTACAGGGCTTCCTGTTTATAAAGAACCAAATGTTGGAGTGAGGCTGCTATTGACTAGCAATATATGGTTCCCAAAATATTTTGGACATAAGATTAGGAACAAAGGGATATGAACATAGATGTAGAGATCTACTGAGTTAGATATATAGATCTTAATAGTTCACTGATAGATGGAATAGGCTTTTTCAGCAGCTGATATAACAAGGTAATGTATTATGCCATTCTAACAGTGCAAGGTAGTTATCAAACATTTTTAGGAAAAGTCTGCAAAACGATAGACTATGTTTTTCACTGTCAAACTAAAGATAAAGTCAATACAAAACCTTGTTGGAAAATACTGCCAGTTCACAATATTGATGAAAGTAAAATAATGTTATCAACACAGGAACAATTTCCTATAGCCTGCATTGTGTACAACATACACAGGCTATTTTAGCCTATCTATATTGTATTGGTTCTCAAAGGGAAACAGTGCATGTTCTTTTCCTTTAAAAATGAGCATGTGCAAAATGCATGCGTTAAAAGTAGCTATGCACTTGCACTGGCTACTTGTGTAGTTGACTGAGTGGGGGCACAATAGTGTGCATATTTTGGGGAATCACACATGCGTGCTATTTTACTCTCCCATCCTAAAACCACCCATAGGAATGCCTCCATTTAATTTTGCTAAGAATACACAATATTGAAAGCGGGCATAGTTTTAATCAAGTTTGAGGAGGGCAATTTTCAGTCAACTCATTACCATTGTAAAACCTATTTAGCTGGGTAAATGCATTTGAAAATTATCCTCTCCATGTTTAGTTTCATCATATTTTGCTAATGGGATGAAATATAGTGACATACTTTTAATTTACAAAATAGATGAAAAATGAAATATTTTATGAGGAGAAACTAAAAGGATGTGCAAAAGGTAAATATATCTTCATTTTGCTATTTTGAGATCGTCTAAAGCAGCAAGCCTTTCAGGATTTGCTTGCTGAGAGGAATGTTTCAATGAGCTTTATAAGGAACAACTCATTTATGATCTCATAAAGTATTTCATGAACTATTTTACAACTAGACAACCTAGAAACACATACGGTGACAGGATTTTAGAGCTAAGGGTGATTAAATTCTGCCTTTCAGGAATATTTAGGACTGCATCCATCAACACATTTCATACTAGTTCATTGGTCATTTTTTCATTATCTTCTGTCAGCATATAACTGCAGCTAGAAAAGAAGCAGCAGCTGAATAGGGCCTTTAAGGAGAGATAAACATGGGAGATGCTTTAGGCTGTTAAAACCTATAATCTACATCTTTCTACATGTAGTCAGAGCTGTTTTCAGAATTCCTTTGTCCACAGCAAAACCTATCATTTGAACCCCTTGTTAGTTACTGACTGAAGCAATATAGCAATCTATAAGAGGTTGATATTTAAAAGCCATAAGACAGATAACTGAAAAGTTGTCCATCCAAATGGCTAGCTGGCTATATTTAAAGCCATATGTGTCTAATTTCTAGCCATATAATGCCTTATGTGGCTAGAATTTAGCCAAATAAGTTGGGGGTGGTCTGGGTGGGTGGGAGGTGTTTTCAGGGTGGGTCTGATTTAGCCACATAAGTTATGTGGTTAACTCTGATCATGCCATAGGGCTGTCTTAATATCCCCATTAAGCTACCAGGATAACTATTTCTGGCTAAATTAACTAGCAACTTCATGGCTGAAAATTGACTCTCTCTCTCTCTATTTATGTATTTATTTATTTATTTATTTATTTATTTAAAGAGTCTTCTATACCAATATTAGTAAAAAACATCATATCGGTTTACATTGAACTAAAGAGCGGAAAGTTACAAAAAACAGGGGAAAGGGGAGGGGATACAAATTAAACCAATAGGAAAGAACGGAATGCGAGGGGCAAAAAACAACAGGCAAATTAGTAACCTTGAAAACAAGTGCAATGGCAATTCAAACATTATAACATTATACAACACAGAGGGAGTTGAAGGGGAGGAGCTGTTAGGGGTTTTGGGGGAAGGCTTGTTTGAACAGCCAAGTCTTTAGTTGGGATCTGAATTTTATGATGCATGGTTGTAGCCTGAGGTAGGTCAGGAGTGAGTTCCAGTGCATAGGGCCAGCAATGGAGAGTGCCCGTTCCCTCGTGGATGTGAGGTGAGATTTCTTTAATGAGGGCACATGGAGGGTCCCTTTGTTAGAGGTCCTGGTAGGTTGATTAGGGCATATGAGGCGGAAGGGTTCATCAAGCCAATTGGAATTGTGTGCATATAAGGCTTTGTGAATAATGGTGAGGGTTTTATAGAGGATAAGAGATGGGATGGGGAGCCAGTGCAGGTCCTTGAGGATAGGGGAGATGTGATCATATTTATGTGCATTGGAGATAGTTCTGGCTACTGCATTCTGCAGCATTTGGAGGGGTTTTATGGAGGCGTAGGGTAAGCTTAGGAAGAGGGAATTGCAGTAATCTATTTTGGACGCTAGTGTGGCCTGGATGACAGTGCGGAAATCACTGGCATGAAGTAATGGTTTCAGTTTTTCATGACATTTAGTGCCTCATTTTCTAAAGTATCGCAGGTCTGCAATACTTTAGGGAATGAGGGGCGGGGGGCTGAAATGGGGGGGGAAGGCCTGTGCTAGCCGGCAGCGATCGCACCATCGCGGTGCGATCGCTGCCGGTTTCGCACCCAATAGCACCACCATTGAAGGTGTAGCTATTGGGCGCGAACTCGGACACGAAAAGGCCCTTACCTTTTCGTCATCTGCAGCGTCTTCGTGGAGTCGGCCCCGGTGATGCCCCGACTCCTTCTCTTCCGGGGCCGACTCCACCCCCATTTTGGTATTGCACGCGATCCCTCTGGAAAATGAGGCCCTTAGTTTGTAGAAACCCTCTTTAAGGATAGCATTGATGTGTTTTTTGAAGTTCAATTGCTGGTCAATCTGAACCCCAAGGTTTCTAGCGCAGTGCTGTGTCTATCTATCTATATCTATCTATCTATCTATCTATATATATATATCTACCTATATATATCTACATATTGTGATGCAGTACGACCTGGCCCGGGGCAGAAACAGCTGAGACACAGCCGAGCAGAAGCTAGTGGTACCAAACTTAGCCACCGGAGGGCGCTGAGGAAGGTAGCAAAGACTACACTTCCCAGGTTCCCCAAACCAACACCTGACCCCTGGCTGGAGCCTGAGCAGGAACAGGTGGAGGAAATTGGGACTGATCCCTATGACTCAGCAGAATCTATGGAGGCTGAGGAAGAGGGCGTGCCTCCGTGGTGGACCTGGCCACAAAAGCCCGGCTCCTCAGAGTCTCTGGAGGAGGAGATGGAGGTAAGCTGGGGAGAGGAAAGCTCCAGCTGTTCCTCTATGGAGGTGGAATAACCAGGAGGTTGGGGGATGGTAAATCCTGTATTGCTGTATGGATATATGAGACAGGCGGGAAGGGAATTGTGTTTTAAATGCTGTGTACCCTGGGGCTTGTAAGGACAACCCCACATTAATATAAGGCTGCAGCCGCTGAGCTACAGCACCACATTAAACTCCTTATTGATTAAGATCCTTTTTCTGTGTACTGCTTGGGAGTGCCAGGACTGGGCCTGGCACTCTGACTAGAGGCTGTGAGGAGTCCATAGCAGCACTATGCCTGAGCTGTGCAAGGGGACAAGACGTGTCATAGGAGCGAAGCCAGAGGCCTGAAGCCCAGCAAAGCCCCACAGCATGCTGAGCGGAGGGACCTGATCGTGACAAATGGTGGCAGCAGTGGGATCCTGGAAACTCGCTGACTGGAGGGCAGACCCAGCGGTCAACTACCTGTGCTTCTACTGACCTAGTGAAGGTAAAGGTGAAGGAGGGCGTCGGGGCAGGATTGCTCACTGAAGCCGGGGAGAAAACAGAAAAAAAAAAAAAAGTCTTGCCCCTTTAGTTTCTGGTAAGCGTCCAGAGCTAAGGGGTGGGACCCGAGGAGAAGTACGACTCTGCGAGAGCCGAAGGGGGCTGGTGTTGTACGGCCACACTTGGTGTTTTTTCGTGTTGTTTCCAGGCATGGCGTCCGAGGAAGTGCTAAAATGGATGGCAACCCAGATGCAGCAGCAGCAAGAGGCCATGCAGCACATGATTCAGCGCATGATGGATCACCAGCAGCAGCAACAGCTCCCGTTGATCCAGATGTTGGAGGAGCAGCGCAAGGTCACCCAGCTCTGGGCCGCCCAGCAGGCTACTGGAACAGCAGGTACCCCACACCCGATGACTGGGACTGGCGGAGAAGGCCGGATGGACCTCATGCACGGTATCCACCTAGAGAAGATGGGTCCAGGGGATGACCCTGAGGCCTTCCTGGTCACGTTTGAACGGGTGGCTAGTGTGGCTGGTTGGCCCAGAGAACAATGGTCTGCCCGGTTGGCCCCTTGTTTAACAGGCGAGGCCCAAGCCGCCTATAGGGCTTTGGCCCCGGAGCAGGCCATGAAGTATGCCTTGCTGAAGACAGCCATCTTGGACCGACTGGGTATAACCCAGGATTGGTATCGGCGCCAATTCAGGGAAACCTGGTTACAGCCGAAAGACAGACCTCGGGCCCTGGCACAGCATTTGAAGGACCTTGCATATAGATGGCTAGAACCCGAAGGGAAAACGGTGACTAAGCTCATGGAGCTGATAGTGCTAGAACAGTATATAGGAGCACTACCACCTCCAATGAGGAGCTGGGTGATTCGCCAAGGAGCAAGTGGGCTCGAGAGGGCGATAGTGAATACAGAGAGATACTTGGAGGCAGAAGCAGCTATGGGAGGTGGCGCATCCTCCAACAAAGAGAAAGGGTCTAAAGGACCAGGTCTGAGCAAGGCAGGTAGTCAAGGGGTTGCAAGGAATCAGAGAGGTCCCTTACAGGTGCTCGGTGGAAGGGGTGGACCGCAGGAAGAGACAGGCCCAGGACGGGAGGCGGGGGTAAGGCCGGCCCCAGGGCGATGTTTCCATTGTGGGGGAGCTGGGCACTTCAAAAGGGAGTGTCCACGCTTAGCTACCGCATATGCCCACCCACCGGAGCGAAGGGAGGAAGCAGTATCCAGAGACCCGAATCCCTACTTTCAGCAGGTTCAGGTTAATGGTCAGCCAGTGCAGGCCTTAATAGACACTGGCACTAATCAGGCGCTGCTCTCTAAGAAACTGGCTGTGGCTTTGGGACTCAAGATGCCCCAAGCCCAAAAAGGGGAGGTGGTGATACGATGTGTACATGGTACGGCCGTTAGGTACCCGGTACATGAGGTACTGGTACGTTGGAGAACCCATGAGGACATCGTAGAGATAGCCATAGTGGAAGGATTGCCGGTGCCCCTCATTTTGGGGAGAGAGTGGAGGCACCTCGCGGAGGTGTTGGCGGGCAGGCAAACTTTGATAACCACAAGAGCCCAAGCCCAGACACAAGAGGTACGTGAGCATGAACCCCCTCTAGGAGAGATTTTTCCCTTTGAGGAGGGGGAGGTGGTGGAAACTCCCGGGGTTAGTCGTAAGCCCCGAGCGGAGAGAAAGAGGGAGAAGAGGAGACAGACTGGCCCAGAGGAAGGTGAGGACGCGGGGTCCACTAAAGAAATGATAGGCTCCCTGCTAGCACAGTTCCCAGAGTTTAAAGAGGAGCAGGTTAAGGACCCAGCCTTGAAGGTGGCCTGGGAAAAGGCTAAAGTATCTATACAACAGCTTGCTAATAAAGAGGCTATGATATACCCCTACTTTATGGTCCAGAAGGGATTACTTTACAGGGTAGAAGGACTGCAGGGAGAGGGACCGCATAAACAACTGTTAGTGCCCCTACGGTTTCAACCCGAAGTCATGTCACTGGCGCATGACCATCCCCTGGCCGGGCACTTAGGCCTGCATAGCACCTTAGCCCGTGTCAAGCGGCGATTCTTCTGGCCAGGTATTTACAGCACAGTTAAGAAGTTTTGCAGCTCGTGCCCCAACTGTCAGTTGGTCGCCCCAAGGGCCCCCCCTAAGGCACCCCTGGTACCCGTGCCGGTAGTACATGAACCAATGGATCGGGTAGCGGTAGACATCATTGTACCGATAGAAAAAAGTAAACGCGGTCATCAGTATATTCTCGTGGTATTAGACTACGCGACCAGATTTCCGTGGGCCGTCCCTTTGAGGTCTACTGGGGCAAGGGTGGTAGCCCCGGAGTTGATAAGGATATTTTGCCAGTTCGGCTTTCCACGTGAACTACTGACAGACAGGGGTACCAATTTTATGTCCCGGGAATTAGCAGGCCTATGGGCCCAGTTCGGCATTAAACATATACGAACCTCAGCGTACCACCCCCAGACTGATGGGTTAGTGGAGCGCTATAATCAAACCCTGAAGTCCATGATGCGCAGTTGTCTAGAAAAAGATGCTAGTAATTGGGATCGCCTCATCCCATTCTTGTTGTTTGCCTCCAGGGAGGTGCCCCAAGCTTCCACAGGGTTCTCACCTTTTGAACTTATTTTTGGGAGACAACCCCGGGGTCTGCTCGATGTCATACACGAGCAGTGGACAGGGGCTGAGGCGGAACCTCAGGACATCATAAGTTACATTGGGGGTATTAGGCAGCATGCTGAGACTGCCCTGGGTTTGGCCAAGGAAAATCTCGAGCAGGCTCAAGAAAGGCAGAAGACCTACTACGACCGCGGGGCTAGGGACCGGGAATTTCAAGAGGGGGATCAGGTCTTAATATTGGTGCCTACGTCCCCTAACAAACTTTTGGCCAAGTGGAAGGGCCCAGGGACAATTTTAAGACGCCTGGGGCCCCTAAATTATCAAGTCAAGGTAGGACTTAAGCGACCCCAGGTGTACCACGTCAATTTGCTGAAACCTTGGGTAGAGAGGCAAAGTATGTCCGCGGATACGATATCCGAGGAAGAGGTGGATTTAGGTCCACAAGTAAGGGAACTTAGTAAAAAAGACGAGGTCCAGATAGGAGAGGAGCTAACTCCCAGGCAAAGAGCCCAAATACAGGAGATAGTTGAACAGGCCAAAGACGTGTTCTCCCCGTTGCCAGGACGAACCACGCTAATCACGCATGAGATAACAACACCGCCAGGACAGGTGGTTAGGAGGAGGCCCTATCGCCTCCCTGAAGCCATGCAGGATGAGGTTAGAAGGCAGGTTGAGGAGATGTTGCAACTGGGGGTCATCGAAGAGTCCAGTAGCGCCTGGTGTAGCCCCATTGTCCTTGTGCCTAAGCCAGATGGAACTTTACGTTTCTGTATAGATTTCCGGTTGGTTAACGCGATATCCACTTTTGATGCCTACCCCATGCCACGAGTTGACGAACTAGTAGAGAGGCTGGGACGGGCTCAGTATTTAACCACCCTGGACCTGACCAAGGGATATTGGCAGATTCCCTTGGCCAAGTCCTCGCGAGAGAAAACAGCGTTTGCTACCCCAGCAGGGCTGTTTCAGTTCGTGCGTATGCCGTTTGGACTGCAAGGAGCTGCGGCTTCTTGTCAGCACCTCCTAAACCTGGTGTTATGCCCCCATATAGCATATACAGCAGCCTATATGGACGACGTCATTATATACTCCACTGAGTGGGAATCTCATCTAAAAAGGGTTAGAGCGGTACTGCAGTCGCTTAGGGATGCTTGACGGCCAACCCGGCTAAATGTAGGATTGCCCAACGAGAGGTTAAATACCTAGGACATCTGGTGGGGCGAGGGGTGGTGAAACCCTTACTGGATAAGGTGGAGTGCATTCGGGATTACCCGCTGCCCGAGACCCAGAAGCAGCTCCGAGCCTTTTTAGGGCTCATTGGATATTACAGACGGTTCATACCACACTTTGCAGATCTGGCCACCCCTTTAAATGACATGTTAAGGAAGGGGACCCCAAACAAGTTGCGGTGGGGCCCACTGGAGGTAGAGAGGGGTGGAGAGACTTAAACGGGCCTTGTGCCGAGATCCCGTGTTGAAGGCGGTTGACTTCACGTTACCATTTCTGTTACAGACGGATGCCTCAGGGTGTGGGTTGGGGGCAGTTCTCTCCCAAGTGGACAAAGGGGAGGAACACCCGGTCTTGTACCTTAGCAGGAGACTTCACCCCCATGAGGAAAAATATGCCACTATTGAGAAAGAATGTCTAGTAGTTAAGTGGGCTATTGAAACGCTAAAATATTACCTGGCGGGACGCCCCTTTGTGTTAGTGACGGACCATGCGCCCTTAAAATGGTTGCACGTCATGAAAGAGTCCAATGCCCGATTAACCCGGTGGTATCTTACCCTCCAAACCTATCGCTTTGAGGTTAGACACAGAGCCGGTAGGGATCATGTTAATGCTGATTTCCTTTCCCGGTTGGGGGAGAAGACTGGAACTCGGGTGAGGAGTTCCAGGGTTTTTAAAAGGGGGGGGGGGGGGTGTGTGTGATGCAGTACGACCTGGCCCGGGGCAGAAACAGCTGAGACACAGCCGAGCAGAAGCTAGTGGTACCAAACTTAGCCACCAGAGGGCGCTGAGGAAGGTAGCAAAGACTACACTTCCCAGGTTCCCCGAACCAACACCTGACCCCTGGCTGGAGCCTGAGCAGGAACAGGTGGAGGAAATTGGGACTGATCCCTATGACTCAGCAGAATCTATGGAGGCTGAGGAAGAGGGCGTGCCCCCGTGGTGGACCTGGCCACAAAAGCCCGGCTCCTCAGAGTCTCTGGAGGAGGAGATGGAGGTAAGCTGGGGAGAGGAAAGCTCCAGCTGTTCCTCTATGGAGGTGGAATAACCAGGAGGTTGGGGGATGGTAAATCCTGTATTGCTGTATGGATGTATGAGACAGGCGGGAAGGGAATTGTGTTTTAAATGCTGTGTACCCTGGGGCTTGTAAAGACAACCCCGCATTAATATAAGGCTGCAGCCGCTGAGCTACAGCACCACATTAAACTCCTTATTGATTAAGATCCTTTTTCTGTGTACTGCTTGGGAGTGCCAGGACTGGGCCTGGCACTCTGACTAGAGGCTGTGAGGAGTCCATAGCAGCGCTATGCCTGAGCTGTGCAAGGGGACAAGACGTGTCATAGGAGCGAAGCCAGATGCCTGAAGCCCAGCAAAGCCCCACAGCATGCTGAGCGGAGGGACCTGATCGTGACAATATATAGATCTATCTCTCTCTCTCTCTCTCTCTCTATATATATATATATATGTGTGTGTCAATTGATCACACTATCGTGTCTGTCTGTGACCTCTAGATAGTTCCTGGAATAGTGGAAGGTACATTGTGCAAAGACAATATGCTCTGTGCATACACAAGAAAAGGCAGGCATTGGCACACATATAGGCACACATTCTTAGGCATACACAAGCAAGCACATTCATGCCCGCATGTACATACTGGCTCGTACACTTAAACACACACACATACACATAGGCAGGCACAGGTAGACACACAAATAGACACACATAGCCAAAGGCAGACAAGCACATAAAGGCACATACATTTGCAGATACATACAGAGGCAGATACACACACATACACAGGCACAGACTCACACACATACAGGCACACACAAACATGCAGGTGCACACAGATACACCCCCACAAGCACAGGAGATAGATACACCTGCACAGACACACACACACACCTGCACAGACACACACACCTACGAACTCCCCCAAATTTATACACATGCACAAAAAGGCAAACATTACACGCATAGGTATAGGCCCCAGTGCTCATAGACAAAGGCACACACAGGCTGTTATAGACCAGACTACCTGAGCAATGCTGGGCACTTTTCACTAGTTTGTTAATAAACAGTTCTATCAAAAATTTTCTGCAGATTTCTGCCGATGAAAAACCCCATATTTTGTAAGTTATACCTATGGTTTCAAACCGATGTTGTAAAACTTCAAGTCTTATTGATTGATAGGTTAATAAAACTAATTTGTCATTGTCCTTAAGTATAGTTTGTAGCATTAGTTGACAGGCATTGATTCTCTTGCAAAACAATTCTACAATGCTTTCTCCAGTCTATTAATTCGAGCCTCCTAGAAGCCAAAGGCACATACAGGGTACCCAAAAAAGACCCTGTCAGTAGAAGAAAATCAGCCTATAGATAGTACTTTACCTATAATGGAAAATATTCATATAGACTTGATATTTTGTTACTTAGCAGACAAATATGAAGTGAAAAGTAAATAGAAAATAAACATATTATTCTGAACACCTCAGATCATCTACAAACCAAAAACGTATCTTTCAAAATGTTCCTATGTAAAACTAGTCATAACTTCACAATCCTGTAGCAGTGCACCATAAAACAATGTTTTGTTTTTTTTTGCCAAAATCATTTTTATTGATGAGTAAAGACAGTACAACCATCGAAACATATAGAAGGTGTCCGATATATCACAAAGATCAACAACAATAATGTCATACCATACCCCCTCATCATGCTTCCTCCTGTTACCAGGAGCACTGCCTCACTTCTTTTCAAATGCCGGCGGATGTTGACCGCCAGACCAAATCTGCTAAATCCATCATACATCTCACTCACTCCATTCACTCCATTCATCCCATACATATACTCATCCAATCCTCTCCCCCGTTCCCAGAACCCCTAGGAGAGCATCACATAGGACTGGTAAAACATACTCCATCAGAGGGAAATCATATAAAGCAGTACAGTATAGTCCAAACGTCCCCCCAACCATTCCCCTTGCCAAGCCTATTTGACCCGTTTACAAGGATTCTATAACTATAAGCTGGTATAGTTTAATCATTTCCATGAAGAATGATATCCCATTGAGAGCAGATGAGATTGGATTTCCAGTGGCATTAAGGTGAAACAAGTAGCCCAGCATTGTCTGTAATCTGAAACCGGCGGCCTCAAGCCCTGCAGCGAAGCCAATTTCTCCATTTGCAAAGAGGACACAAGTCGATAGTACCATGCCTTTGTGGTAGGGAGTATATTCGGTTGTATCCAGTCTGCCAGGACCGTGCGGCAAGCCAATAATATAGCAGTATTTATTTATTTTTATTTCAAGTCTTTTCTATACCGTCGTTTGGTAGGGACCGTCACAACGGTTTACATCAAGGCACATAAAAGTAATGATACTACAATTTGTCCGTTTACATCGGTGCCATAAGGTTCGGTAACATAGTTTGTTATCAATGTTCGTTGTTAAATGTGATTAATCATGTCCATGTCTTTCCTTCTCAGTTTTAATTACAGAACTAATTTTACAAATGTAACTTATCCATTAGTAATGGTGCGCTATATCTTAAAAACTACTCACTTAGTGAATTTCTGCAGTGTGTATGGTTGTTTAATTGTTCATGCTTTGCCCATCCCTGGCTTTTATTCTCCTTTCTCTTTCTGGAAAGCTTGTTTAAATAGCCAGGTTTTTAAACTTTTTCTAAAGGTTTTGCTGTCTCTTTGTAACCTTAAATCCAAGGGCATGGAGTTCCATAGTATGGGTCCTACAAATGATAGTACCCTCTCTCTTACTTGTGTTAATCTTGCTGTTTTGACTGATGGTATAGTCAGGAGAGCTTTGTTTGCTGACCTTAGGTTTCTGTTAGGCACGTGTACTCGAAGGGCTGTATTTAACCAGTCTGCGTTTTCATTATGTATTAAACTATGTAAGGTACACAATGTTTTGTATTAAATTCTTTGTTTGATCGGAAGCCAGTGTAGTTCAGTCAGTGTTTCTGTGATATGTTCTCTTTTGTTTTTGCCAGTTAAAACTCTTGCTACTGTGTTTTGCAAAACTTGCAGTGGTCTTAGTGAGGTGTATGGTAGACCTAGTAGAAGTGCATTACAATAATCAGTGCTTGCAAATATCAACGCTTGTAGTACTGATTGAAAGTTAGCAGTTGTTAGGAGTGGTTTGAGTCTTCTGAGAACCATAAGTTTAGCGTATCCTTCCTTTACTTTTAGAGATATGTGTTGTTTTAAGCTTAGTTCAGTGTCAATTATTACTCCTAGATTCCGTACTTTCTCTACTAGTAATATTTGTTGGTTGTTTTTGAGTGTGATTGGGCTTTGTTTAATTTCCGTCCAAAGAGACCTGATAGACTGGTACAGCACCTCGCAGGCCCGACAGAAGAAGCTTACCACTCAGTTAGAACTGTTCAGAAATTGGTATTCACAGCCTACTTTTTGTTTTGGGATGGTATGCTTTCTCTGTTGTTCTCTGTTTATAATCAATAAGGTAAAAAAAATACAGATCTTCTGATTCATGGTATGGGAGTGCATTGGGGGTGGTCAGAGTGAAAGAGATAGTTCGTGAAGATCACATCCAGGGTATTGCCTGCCTTGTGAGTTGGGCCTAAGACAATTTGTTTAAATCCAATGGCATCAAGAGTAGAGAGTATGGCTTCACATGCTGGTGTGAGAGGGGAGCGGTCAAAATGGAGGTTTAGATCTCCTAGGATGATGGCGGGTATGCTGATGTCAATGTGTTTTGTAATATATTCCGCAAGGGGCGAAGGGTTTTTTTCCGATATGCCAGGGGGGGCATAAATTAAACAAATTTGAAGGTCTTTTGATTTAAAGAGACCAATTTCAATCTTGTGTTGGGGTAAGGTGGGTTGCAGGGTGAGATTGAATTTCTTTTTTGCAGCCAGGAGAAGTCCCCCTCCTTTCTTTTTAGGTCTCGGGATAGAGAACATATCGTATAAGTCTGTTGGTAGTTGATTTATTATGGAGACGTCAATGCTTTTGAGCCAGGTCTCTGTAATTGCACATATGTCAGGGGACTCATCAGTAAGAATATCACCTAATAGTGTGACTTTTTTTAGTAGGGATTGTGTGTTCAGAAGCAGGATGGAGAACGTCATTAATCCTATGATTTGAGTGATGGGGGAAGTCATAATAGGAATGAGAGATTTGTAGTATGAGTTAAAGGTCTTTGTTCTCATTATATTGGTGGTGAAGTTAGAGTATTTTAGAACTGGAATGTGGGAGGTGATCATGGTGAATGTGTTTGGTCTAGAAAAAAATCGATTTCTGTAGAGTGGATATTCAAAGGAGGAATGAGTCAAGTATGGAAGAGCCTAATTATGATGCTGGTTGAATGCTGCGTGCTGGGAGGTTGTTGTTTGATGCTGGATGAATGTTGAGTGCTGGGAGGTTGTTGTTTGATGCTGGTTGAATGCTGCGTGCTGGGAGGTTGTTGTTTGATGCAGGTTGAATGCTGCATGCTGGGAGGTTGTTGTTTGATGCTGGTTGAATGCTGGGTGCTGGGAGGTTGTTGTTTGATGCTGGTTGAATGCTGCATGCTGGGAGGTTGTTGTTTGATGCTGGTTGAATGCTGCGTGCTGGGAGGTTGTTGTTTGATGCTGGTTGAATGCTGCGTGCTGGGAGGTTGTTTTTTGATGCTGGAGAATGCTGCGTGCTGGGAGGTTGTTGTTTGATGCTGGTTGAATGCTGCGTGCTGGGAGGTTGTTGTTTGATGCTGGTTGAATGCTGCGTGCTGGGAGGTTGTTGTTTGATGCTGGTTGAATGCTGAGTGCTGGGAGGTTGCTGTTTGATGCTGGTTGAAAGCTGAGTGCTGAGAGACGATCTGTAAGCGTGTAAAACTTTGACAAGGTGCGCACGAAGGGGCGCACAAAGGGGCTGGCCCCTTTGTTGCGCTCCTTCGGCGCGCGACGCCTGGAGCCATGTGCGCCCTTTAAAGGGCTTTGTAGAGCCGGTCGTGACGTCGGGGCTTCTGGAGGAGGCTTGCCGGGAAGCGCGGTTGAATTAGTAAGATCTTAATTTAAAGAGCCTTGCCTGTATTGAACGCTGTGGCCTCGTGGGTGCCTTGGCTCGGGTCCACCTCCCCTGGCCCCGATGGGCCTGCGCCGATCGCGCAGGGAGGGCCGACATGAGCCGTGGGGGTAGCGTGCAGTGTGGTCGAGGCAGGAGCAGAGAGAGCGAGTCTGGAGCCGTGTGCGCCCTTTAATGGGCTTTGTAGAGCCGGTCGTGACGTTGGGGCTTCCGGAGGAGGGCTTGCCGGGAAGCGCGGTTGAATTAGTAAGATCTTAATTTAAAGAGCCTTGCCTGTATCGAAAGCTGTGGCCTCGCGGGTGCCTTGGTTCGGGTCCACCTCCCCTGGCCCTGATGGGCCTGCGCCGATCACGCAGGGAGGGCCGACACAAGCCGTGGGGGTAGCGTGCAGCGTGGTCGAGGCAGGGGCAAAGAGAGCAAGCCTGGAGCCGTGTGCGCCCTTTAAAGGGCTTTGTAGAGCCGGTCGTGACGTCGGGGCTTCCGGAGGAGGGCTTGCCGGGAAGCGCGGTTGAATTAGTAAGATCTTAATTTAAAGAGCCTTGCCTGTATCGAACGCTGTGGCCTCGCGGGTGCCTTGGCTCGGGTCCACCTCCCCTGGCCCCGATGGGCCTGTGCCGATCGCGCAGGGAGGGCCGACACGAGCCATGGGGGTAGCGTGCAGCGTGGTCAAGGCAGGGGCAGAGAGATATATGGACAATTGAAAGGGGGCACTATGATTCAGATAGAGTTTTGAGAAGTGGATAGTTAGATGAATTATATAAGAAACAAGTTATAATTAAAAAAAATAATTTTATAATTTAACAGTTTGAGTAACAATTCAGTTAAGCATGTATACTCAAAGCAATGACTTCACAGTGGTAGGGAGGAGGAATAGCCTAGTAGTTAGAGTAGTGGTAGGGAGGAGGAATAGCCTCGTGGTTAGAGCAGTGGGCTATGAACCAAAAGACCAGGGTTTCAGTCCTGTTGTCACTACTTGTGACCTTGGGCAAGTTATTTTACCCTCCATTGCCTCAGGTACAAAACTGAGGGGGGGGGGGCATTTATCAAAATGTGCTAAGGCATTTTTGCATGTGTTGGACCCTTACAGCATGTGATAGCATCATATAGTATGATGCAAATTTGGAAAACAGGAGGAGTTAGGGGTGGGCTTGCCTGTGAAGAACTATCACACAGACTTAACATCAATTTTAACTACACCTTTTTGGGTAGCATTAAGCTGTGTGGTAAGGTTTTATTGCCTTCTGGGATGTCCCCTGCAAGGCCTATTTTAGGGAGAGAGAGACTGGCCATGATGTTATCTCCCTAGATAGGTATTTGTATCCCTATAGTAGGACCACCTAGTTTCTCGAGGTGAGGGTTAGGTATTAGTGTAGGGGGTTAGGGGCCACTTTGACATTGAAAATGAGACGTACGAACAGAACAGTGGCCTCTTGTGAAGAACTGAGGACCGACGTAGAGAGGAAACTCACTCCAAGATGAGATTTGTGCAATGTTCTCTCCACCTAGCTTGATGGACACTCTACCTGGGTAACATCAAGCTAGGTAGAGAGAACATTGCCCAAATCTCATCTTGGAGTGAGTTTCCTCTCTCTGTCGGTCCTCAGATCTTCACAAGAGGCCACTGTTCTGTTCGTACGTTTCATTTTCAGTGTCAAAGTGGTCCCTAGCCCCCTACACTAATACCTAACCCTCACCTTGAGTTACTAGGTGGGCCTACCATAGGGATTCAAATACCTATCTAGGGAGATGATATTGTGGTTGGCCTTTCTCTCTCTTTCTCTCTCTCTCTCTCTCTCTCTCTCATATATATGCCAGACATACAACAGGTCTGGCACCTATTGCATAAACCATGCCCCTTTTGCTATCACATGTGATACTTACTGCATTTTGATAAATCTAGGCCTTAGATTGTAAGCCCTCTGGGGATAGGGAAATACCTACAGTATCTGAATATAAACTGATGTGATATCTCAATCAAATGTTGGTATATATATATAATAATAAGAGCACTGTTCTTTATTTTTATTTAGATGATAAAACCACCGGTACTGAACAGGTGTTAACTGATAAAGTGAAGTTTTCTGATAAGTATTCACTAAAAATACTTTAATTAGTCCTTCCATAGTGTATAGAAATCAAATGTAACTATTAAAATAATTTGATTTTTTGTGTTGAAATGCTAAGAGAAATTAGTGAAGCTAACCAAAATGGAAGTGCAGTAATAACGGGAGATTTCAATTACCCAATATTGACTGGGTAAATGTATTATTAGGACATGCTAGTGAGATAAAATTCTTGGATGGAATAAAAGAAAGTTTTATGGAGCAATTGGTTCAAGAACCAATGAGAGAGGGAGCAATTTTAGATCTAATTCTCAGTGGAGCACAGGATTCGGTGAGAGAGGTAATGGTGGTGGGGCTGCTTGGCAACAGTGATCATAATATGATCAAATTTGAATTAATGACTGGAAGAGGGACAGTAAGCAAACACTTGGCTCTAGTGCTAAACTTTCAAAAGGGAAACTTTGATAAAATGAGTAAAATAGAAAAAACTGAAAGGAGCAGCTACAAAGGTTAAACTCCATCAACTCCATCCACTATCGTTAGCCTATTTTGAATTAATAATCTGTCCTTTCTCTTCCTTCTTCGCCAAGTTCTAGTCTCCCTGTTAAATGTAACTGCCTTTTTCCGCACCATTGTTATAGTTAATGTTTTACTTTGCACCCCTGTTCTATGTGAACCAGCATGATGTGATTGCTATCTCGAATGCCGGTATATAAAAATCCGATATAAATAAATAAATAAATAAATAAATAAAAAGTGTGCAAGAGGCATGGACATTGTTAAAAATACCATCCTAGAAGCACAGTCCATTGTATTCCACACATTAAGAAAGGTGGAAGGAAGGCAAAACGATTACCAGCATAGTTAAAAGGTGAGGTGAAAGAGGCTGTTTTAGGCAAAAGATCGTCATTCAAAAATTGGAAGGAGGATCCAACAGAAGAAAATAGGATAAAGCATAAGCATTGGCAAGTTAAATGTAAGAAAAGTGATGATTTCCATACATGACTGTGTTTGAAGGTTTCATCAGCTTTTATAAAAAAGATTTAATTTAAAGAAAGTGAACATTGGTGAAAATGCGGTAAAAAATGTGAAAAAAACCTTAAAAAAATATAAAGTAAAACAGACCAAGAACCATAAGATAGAGTCTGGTAAAAATACCATGACCCTGTGAGGAGAGGTCCCACAAATCTATAGTAGCTAGTTCTTAATTAATTTGAAGAGAAGACCAGGTGTACCAATATTTTGATATATTTATTTATTTATTTATTTATAGGTTCTTTTATACCGAGGTACGTAAAGGAATACATCACCTCGGTTTACAGTGAAACAATAATTTAGCAACCAGCTTTACATATAACAGTTTAAAACAGTAAAACAATTAACAGAAAAGATTTTACAGAATATGCTGCCTTCATTAACTATAAAACTATTGAGTATTAATAATTAAATATTACATGGGAACAAATTAACTGTCAAAATCAAAACTAACGTCTTCTTAAGGTAAAAATACAGGATTAAGAGACGGGGGGGGGGGGGGGGTATAGATTAGCTGTATGATGAAGATTCATAGTGTGAATGCTTGTTCAAACAACCACGTTTTAAGGTTTTGTTTGAAGGTTTTGTGACAGGATTCTATACGTAGGTCTAGCGGCATGTTGTTCCAGACCCGGAATACATAACGTGTATCAGAGCCTATTTTGTGTGATTAATACAAGTTAAATGTAAGACATTGATAAGACAGGCTAAGAGAGAATTTGAAAAGAAGTTGGCTGTAAAGGCAAATACTCACAGTAAAAACTTTAAATATAGCTGTAGTAGAAAGCCTGCGAGGGAGTCAGTTGGACTGTTAGATGATTGAGAGATTAAGGGGACACTTAGAGAAGATAAGGCCATCATAGAACGATTCAACAATTTCTTTGCTTTGGTGTTTACTAAAGAGGATGTTGGGGAGATACCCATTCCAGAGAAGATTTTCATGGGTAATGATTCAGATGGACTGAACCAAATCACAGAGAACCTAGAAGATGTGGTAGGCATGATTGACAAACGGAAGAGTAGTAAATCACCTGGACTGGATGGTATACACCCCAGGGTTCTGAAGGAACTCAGATCTATTAGTAAAATTTGTAATCTATTATTAAAATCATCCATTGTACCTGAAGACTAGAGGGTGGCTAATGTAACCCCATTATTTCAAAAGGCCTCCAGGGGTGATCCAGGAAACTACAGACCAATTAGACTGACTTCAGTTCCAGGAAAAATAGTGGAAAGTGTTCTAAATATCGAAATCATAGAATATATATAGAAAGACATGGTTTAATAGAACAAAGTCAGCATGGCTTTACCCAAGGCAAATCTTGCCTCACAAATCTGCTTCACATTTTTGAAGGGGTTAATAAAGATGTAGTAAAAGGTGAACCAGAAGATGTAGTATATTTGGATTTTCAGAAGGCATTTGACAAATTTCCTCATGAGAGGCTTCTAGAAAATATAAAATTCATGGGATAGATGGTGATGTCCTTTCATGGATAACAAACTGGCTAAAAGACAGAAAACAGAGAGTAGGATTAAATGGACAATTTTCTCAGTGGAGGGGAGTGGGCAGTGATGTGCCTCAGATCAGTACTGAGACCCATGCTTTTCAATATATTTATAAATGATCTGGAAAGGAATACGACTAGTGAGGTAATCAAACTTGCAGATACAAATTTATTCAGAGTAGTTAAATCAGAAGCGGATTGTGATAAATTGCAGGAAAACCTTGTAAGATTTGAAAATTGGGCTTCCAAATGGCAGTTGAAATTTAATGTGGATAAGTGCAAGGTGCTGTATATAGGGAAAAATAACCCAAGCTGTAGTTACACGGTTAGGTTCCATATTAGAAGCTACCACCCAGGAATGAGATCAGCTGTCAAAAATGCAAACAGAATATTAGGCATTATTAGGAAGGGAATGGTGAATAAAATGGAAAATATCATAATGCCTCTATATTCTTCCATGGTGAGATCACACCTTGAATACTGTGTACAATTCTGGTCACCGCATCTCAAGAAAGATATAGTTCCCGTGAGGAAGGTACAGAGAAGGGTGACCAAAATGATAAAGTGGATGGAACAGCTCCCTTATCAGGAAAGACTAAAGAGGTTAGAGTTGTTCAGCTTGGAGAAGAGACGGCTGAGGGGGGATATGATAGAGGTCTTTAAAATCATGAGAGGTCTAGAAAGGGCAAATGTGAATTGGTTATTTACTCTTTCAGATAATAGAAGGACTAGGGAGCACTCCATGAAGTTAGCATGTAGCACATTTAAAACTAATCTGAGAAAATTCTTTTCAATCAATGCATGATTAAACTCTGGAATTTGTTGCCAGGGGATGTGGTTGGTGAAGTTAGTGTAGCTGGGTTTAAAAAATGATTGGATAAGTTCTTGGAGGAGAAGTCCATTACCTGCTATTAATCAAGTTGACTCAGAAAATAGCCACTACTATTACTAGCATCGGTAGCATGATATAGACTTAGTTTTTGGGTACTTGCCAAGTTCTTATGGAAACAAGATGCTGGGCTTGATGGACCCTTGGTCTGATCCAGTATGGCATGTTCTTAGGTTCTTATTGATGCGATAGAATTTTCCTTTTTGATGATATTCAAGATAAGTATGTATTATTGTTTCTCTCGTTTTCTGTACTGTCTTAAATATTTGATATCTTATATCTGTGCTCCTTTCTCCTTAATGTCTCTTTTTTTTCTATATCTCTCTTTTTGATGTCACCTTTCTGTTTCTGCCTCAGTCCAGTAGTTTTTTATTATATCCTGGCTGAGTTATTTTCTTTTGTACTGATTTAATATCTTTGACTTGTGTGTTTCTTTCAGAATTATTGCAGTTTAGCTAAACTGTGTGTTCACTTAGCTAGAAATAGCAGACTATTGCAGCTTGCTATAGATGCTAGTGGGTGTGGCTGGAAAGCACTGGTTCATCCTCATACCAAGAATGGTTATTAAAGCTAGCTATCGAAGCTGGCTGGCTAGCAGAGCCTGAATAGCTAGGAAGTGCTGGAGTGTTCTCTGCCTCTCCCCTTGGGTCTGATATCTCCTCCCGCTAACTAGGCTTTAAATAAAATCACTGAGTATTCTTTTCCCTCTAACTAGGCTTTAAATAAAATCACAGTGTGTAGATTAACTATACTCAACCCGTCACTCTTCGAAAGTTGTACTAGGAATTCCCTCAATGTAGCTCATGAAGATTTGGTGAACTTCTCTAATAAAGTATTAAAAGACACAAATAATTAAGTGTAACTCTACCCCGGTGTGTGTGTCCTAAAGGGTGGGTCCATAAAAGTATTTGTAAGATCTTTGCGGCATGAACCCTGGCTAGCTCTTCTTTATTGTCCCTTACCCAGGGTGTGGATCCTTAGGCTTGAGGGGAAAGGGTTCCTTTCAGGTCCCAGAGCAAGGGTAGCTACCTTCCTTTTGGTTAACCCATTGCATGGGTTTACTGAATAAAATAGTTGCAGGTGGCACAATAAATATGGTTCCAGCACCACAGTGCTGGAACCATCTTCTCAATTACAAATTTGCCTGTATCTGTGTAGGAATCTTTCACAGGGCAAGGGATCCTACCACCCTCCTGGGTTAGGTGAGATGGAGGTCCCGATGGGCAGGACAATCTTTTAACTGGTCAGAAAACCCCCCTTCCGCAGATGGCCAAAAATCCTGTCCTTGCACAGAGAATAAACTCTTTTTCTCTCTCCAGGGTCTGAAGACTCTAGATTGGTATCCTTTAATCTTTTTACAGTTCTTGTACTCATGGTTATCAGGTTCTTTCACCTCTTTAGATTTTTCTCAGTCTCCTTTGGATCCCTTGTGAAAGGGATCCTTGAAAACAGGTTCTCTTACTCTTCTGTGCAGGCAGAATGGGGCAGCCAAAAATCTTTATACTGGATGGCTAAACTCAATGTCCCCTTTTCCTTAACTGAATATAACACTGGAGTTACTCCTCATAACAGGTCACCACATCAGGGGTAGGTCTTTCCTATTCCTGGGGATTCCTGACACAGGGTTCCTCATGCCCTGAAACTGAAAAAGGTCTAAATCCCAAAAATAACCCAGAAGAATATCCAAACCAGCTAGGGATTAGACTGTCAGGAACACCCTCTTGAACCCAGTCAGGAAACCCAGGCTGGGTTAGCCTGTTCCCACTGACTGGACCGGTAAAGTACAAAACAGATAAGCACCTCACTACCTCCTAACTCTCCAAAAATTATAAAGGACTGTCACCAGACTCTCAGAAGAGAGCTGTTATAAAGCCTTCTAGGTCGCTGCATCTAAAAAAAGATATAGTTGCAATGGAGAAGGTATAGAGAAGGGCAACCAAAATGATAAAGGGAATGGAACAGCTCCCCTATGAGGAAAGACTAAAGAGGTTAGGACTTTTCAGCTTGGAGAAGAGATGGCTGAGGGGGAATATGATAGAGGTCTTTAAAATCATGAGAGGTCTAGAACGGGTTAATGTGAATCAGTTATTTACTCTTTCGGATAATAGAAAGACTAGGGGGTACTCCATGAAGTTAGTATGTGGCACATTTAAAACTAATCTGGAATTTGTTGCCAGAGAATGTGGTTAGTGCAGTTAGTGTAGCTGTGTTTAAAATAGGATTGGATAAGCTGTTGGAGGAGAAGTCAATTACCTGCTATTAATCAAGTTAACTTAGAAAATAGCCACTGCTATTACTAGCAACAGTAGCATGGTATAGACTTAGGGCCGGATTTTAAAAGTCCTGCGCGCGTAAATCTGGCCGGATTTCTGCGCACAGGGCACTCGCGTGCCGGTGCGCCTATTTTGCATAGGCCACCGGCACGCGCATATCCTCGGGACGTGCGTAAGTCCTGGGGCTTCGTAAAAGGGGCGGGAGGGGGCGTGTCTGGGGGCATGTCCGGGGTCAGGGGGCGGTTCGGGGCTGGTCCGGGGGCATGGCGCCGGCCTGGGGGCGTGGCTGAGGCCTCTGGACCAGCCCCCAGGTCGGGTGATGGCGCGTGCAGATTTACGCCTGCTTTCAGCAGGCGTAAATCTGCCAACAAAGGTGGAGGGGGGTAGATAGGGCCGGGGGGGGAGGTGGGTTAGGTAGGGGAAGGGAGGGGAAGGGAGGGGAAGGTGAGGGGAGGCGGAAGGAAAGTTCCCTCTGAGGCCGCTCCGATTTCAGCATGCAAAGATTGGGCATGCAAATGGCAGATGAAATTTAATGTGGACAAGTGCAAGGTATTGCTTACAGGGAAAAATAACCCTTGCTGTAGTTACACGATGTTAGGTTCCATATTAGGAGCTATCACCCAGGAAAAAGATCTAGGCATCATAGTGGATAATACTTTGAAATCAGTGTGCTACAGTAGTCAAAAAAGCAAACAGAATGTTAGGAATTATTAGGAAGGGAATGGTTAATAAACGGAAAATGTCATAATGCCTCTGTATCGCTCCATGGTCAGAATACTGTGTACAATTTTGGTCACTGCATCTCAAAAAAGATATAGTTGCTTCCGTTATCTATACTGATGTTGCCCAAATTGCAAGGGGGGCTGGCGTGTCCAAACTGGAGGGATTACAATCTTACCTGTATACTTCGCCATATATATGATTGGTTTAACGGTACTAGTACTTACTCCCCAACGCAGTTTTTAGTAGAGTGGATGTATCCTTACAAGCCTATGAATCTATTGCAAGTCCCGGGGAAAGATGTACCCTTCAGATTTAAACGTAATCTGATTGTCTCCTCGAGCAGAGGAGCCTGGAGATATCTCTGTCGGACAAAATTAAAGTTGACTAGTACAATCACCCCTTATATATCCTTCATAGGAAATCTGCAGTTTCCTAGTGGAATGTCCTCTCATGTGTTTCAGGTTTGGGCTAATCAGGGGCTAGATAATATTCAATGCTGTTTTGATATTAAATCTCTAGTTCTAAAAAGTTTCCAGGATCTACGAGCACAGTATGGTTTGGTTTCTCAAGATTTCTTTGCCTATCTACAGATAAGACACTACATATTCTCCCTCAAGCATATATCGGAAGATTTTTCCAAAGCCCTTGATCTGCAAATCTTCTTTACTACTCTAGGGCGGAGACCTAATTCTAGTGGGACCTTCTCTAGGGTATTGAAATCGTTGGTGAATAACTCTGCCATTGAGGGTATTCAGGAAAAATGGGGAAAAAGGGCGAATCTTGTCTTAAGCACCGACGAAATAAAAATTAGTATTCAGGAATGCCACAGATTGACTGACAATATAATTCTTAATGAAGTCCGCTATAAAATCTTGCACTGTATGTACATGTCACGAACACAGATGTATGCTGCCAAACTGTGTGATGATGCTAAATGTTTAAAATGTGGCATATCAGAGGGATCTTTGTACCACCTTCTCTGGGAATGTGGGGAGATTGTCATATTCTGGACTGCGATTACTTTGGAAGTCGGTAGAGTTCTGGGATTTCAAATGCCTTGCGATCCTAACTTTTGCCTTCTAGGTATACCGGCTAAGGACCTGGACGAGTTAGACCCTGCGGCTGATGCATTTGCAAAGAAAGCTATGCTGATTGGATTACAGACTATAATGGCTAAGTGGATAGCGGTGGATCGACCAGAGAAGGCCCAGTGGCAGGCACGGATGGTGAACTTAATGCGTTTTGAATTTATGTCGGCCAGACATTCGACCAAAAAACAGATGAGCTTATGGGAGGCGACATGGCTGAGATACCAGCATAGCCTACCACAGACTCTACAGGCGTCCATTCAACTACAATTGCGAATGGATTACAAAGAATCCACCCGAGAGACAAGTGGGACCTGACGCCTTACAAGCTCCCTTTCCTAACCAATCACCAAGTACTAAGTACCATCTTAAGAACTTTTAAGAACTCTAAGCTTCCTAGCACGGACGGCATAATGGGGGGAGGGGGGATGCCGGGAGGGAAATGGGTGGGAATAGGTGTATCACATGTTCCATGTTACCGAATGTTCTGTTGTGAGGGTTTGTATTATAAACAACTTCAATAAAGAAATTATTAAAAAAAAAAAAAAAGATATAGTTGCAATGGAGAAAGTATAGAGAAGGGCAACCAAAATGATAAAGGGAATGAAACTGCTCCCCTATGAGGAAAGGCTGAAGAAGTTGGAGCTGTTCAGCTTGGAGAAGAGACGGCTGAGGGGGGATATGATAGAGGGCTTTAAGATCATGAGAGGTCTTGAATGAGTAGATGTGAATCAGTTATTTACACTTTCAGATAATAGAAGGACCAGGGGGCATTCCATGAAATTAGCAAGTAGCACATTTAAGACTAATCGGAGAAAATTCTTTTTCACTCAATACACAATTAAGCTCTGGAATTTGTTGCCAGAGGATGTGGTTAGTGTAGTTGGTTTCAAAAAAGGTTTGGATAAGTTTTGCAGGAGAAGTCCATTAATCAAGTGTCCATTAATCAAGCGTGCTATTAATCAAGTTTACTTAGCTAATAACCACTGCTATTAATTGCATCACTAGCATGGGATCTTCTTGGTGTTTGGGTACTTGCCAGATTATTGTGACCTGGTTTGGCCTCTGTTGGAAACAGGATGCTGGGCTTGATGGACCCATGGTCTGACCCAGCATGGCAATTTCTTATGTTCTTATGTTCTTAAGTGTGCACCCCCTTGCTTGCGCCAACTCTGGATTTTATAACATGCGCGCGGCTGCGCACTCGTGTTATAAAATCAGGTGTACATTTCTGCACGCCGGGTTGCGCACACAAATGTACGCTCGCGCATACATCTTAAAATCCAGCCCATTATGTGTTACAGAAATACAGTGATGATATCACAAGGTATGTAAAATGTCCTAAAGTTAAGCTCTGGCAAAGAAGGTCTGAACTGTTGAAGCATACAGAGCTTATAGAAGGCATTCTTAACACTTAACATTTTGTGTTGGAGATATAGTTGAGACCATAATGGCTTCAACATTATGGACCTGCCATTAATTGTTATAAAAGTAGGAGTGCTTGGAGAAGGAAATCTTGCCAAGTATAAAATATCTGTATTATTCATATTCAGAACCAATTTATACTCAAACATCATATCCTACAGAACATGTAAACAATTGGAGACGTTATCCAGCACTTCACCAATCATGTTGTGCATGGTTGAAAAAAACTTGGATATCATCAGCATAAAACTAGTAACTGACATGCAGACTAGCCAGAATTTGATAGATGGGAGAAATATAAATATTAAAAAGAATAGCAGACAAAATTGAATCTTGAGGAACACCAGTGGGCAGAGAAAAAAAAGGAGGATTTAGAACTAGCGGTGACAACCCTAGGTGAATGCCCCACCAGAAAAGATTCAAATCACTGAAATACAGTAGAGGATATTCCAATTTGTTTTAGCTGTTGCTTCATAATTGAATGATCAATAGTAACAAAGGGGGTTATTTACCAAAGGTTTATCGCGTGTGTTAGGGCCTTGATCCAAAGTCAATGACAAACCTTTTCCATTGCAAAAAAATCAGCAGAACCAGGGGTCACGATTTAAAACTACAAGGAGGAAGACTCAGAACCAATGTCAGGAAGTATTTCTTCACGGAGAGGGTGGTGGATGCCTGGAATGCCCTTCTGGAGGAAGTGGTGAAGACTAAAACTGTGAAGGATTTCAAAGGGGCGTGGGATAAACACTGTGGATCCATAAAGTCTTGAGGATGTAAATAAAGAGAAGTGGCATGGGGGTGTTTTGCGGGAATGACAGCTACTACATGGTGATTAATACCCTTATTCAATAAACATACACACAGCTAATGCAACTCCAACATTGCTCTATGCTTCAATGGCAAGAGGAAATGTGGGACAAAGGATTTGCATTCACAAATAAGCGTGGGATTAGCTTGCTTGTTGCAGCGGTTACTACCCCAAACCAATTAAGCCTGATACTTCACCTTGAATACATATATAGCGTAGCTCACTGCTTCAACCGCAGGGGGGAATGAAGATAAGAGGATGTACATTGAGACAACTACCAACAAGGACTAAATTGCACAGGCTGGGTAAACAAGCGTGGGGTTAACTTGCTTATTGCAGTGGTTACTACCCCTAACCAATTAGACGTGATACTTCACTTTTATGCAGCTCCAGCACTGCTCTCTACATCAATGGCAGGGGTGGAAGGAAATTAGAACCAAAAAAGTTACCAATAAGGGCCCTGACCGCAACAGTCATAGTAACAGATGAGTATGAGAAAAATAACTGTGAAAGCTTGCTGGGTGACTGGATGGGCCGTTTGGTCTTCTTCTTCCATTATTTCTATTTTTCTATGTTTCTAACACATGCGATAAACCCCTATCGCATGCGAAAAGACATGCAACTGTTTCCAAACTATATTCTCTAGAACTTTTGCCAGAAATGACAAATGAGAGATAGGATGAAAGTTACTTAAATCAGGTTCATCAAGGTTACATTATTTTCAATGCTGGATGAACAGATGCAATTTTTAACAGATCAAGCACATGTCCCTCTGAAAGATTCACAAATGTTCCCACAAATGCAGCCAAGTCCCACCTCAGTATTTCCATAGAAGCATTACAACTTTTGCTTAGGGGGCAAAAGGTATTGTTCACTTTCCCAACGACACAAACAATGTCATGATGAGAAACCTTATCAGAACGATCTCACAATCTTCTCAAGTCAACTCTTGAATCAAGAAAGAACTGTTACCAAGTATGATGTGAACTGTGATGTCAACTGTTTGATTTTATCAAAAAAGAAATGACCAACAGATTCAGCACTAAAACAAGACTTTACATTAACCTTGTTGGCAAGGGGCAACATTAGAGACTTAACAGTATGAAAAAATTAATGATGCTGATTTGAGCAGCCTGTATATGAGATATAAAATATCATCTCTTAGACATCAGCTTTCAATCTAAAGTCTGCCAAGGTATCCAAACAGTATAGATCACTTTCAAACTTTGATTTATGCCACTTACATTCTATAATCCCCACTTCATGACCAATAAATCATTGCTAAACCAAGGGGCTCTATTTTAATGAACACCTGCTTATTTGGAACAATAAGATCAAAGTAGTTTGAAATGACTGCTTCCAAATAACAACAACACTGTCAGAACTTAAGATGACAGAACCAGTTAACTTCAGAATCCACTTCTCTTATGATAAATTAACTCAAAATGACTTTACATCTCAGCCTTTACTGGGGCAATACTATTAAAGGGATCAGAAGATAGTACGGTGAAAGGCCTTTATTTCAATTTAAAAATAATCAGACCAACAAACTTCAGAGCAGATGCAGTTGAAATAATTATAGCAGGGGGAACCTGTTTTAAAAAATAAAAGGTCCAAAATAGGATCATGCTTATGAGTTCCCTGCAGTATGATTTGGGAGCAGCCTAAGGCAGACATAATATTTAAAATTAAATTACAACTATTGGACAGAGGAAGGACATCAAAATATAAATTAAAATTACTTAAGATTTCAAAAGTATTCATATCTGCATTGAAGGATATCAAGTCATCAATGAAGGCAGAAGGATACATATTTTAAGAAGGTAAGAGAGAAATATACTAAATAAGTGGTCGCTAAACTTGTCCTGGGGGACTTCCAGCCAGTTGAATTTTCAGAATATCCACAATTAATATGCATGAGGTAGATTTGCATGTACTGCATCTATTGCATGCAATTTTATCTCATGCATATCGCTGTGGATGTCCTGAAAACATGACTTGCTGGAGGTTCCCTAGGACAGGTTTTGGAACCAATGAACTAAAGAAAACCTCACTCAGATTTAGAGGTCATTAATACCTCAATATTTGCAATAGAGCCAATCATGTTAAAAGACACATTCAGATATCTTTTTGCCAAAATTAATAGGCTCTTTTAAGAAGCTCTTTGACACATTTTTTCAGTAATTGTAAGTCTGTAATGTCAAGCTATATTTGCTTGAGCATTAAATAACATGTGACCACTACAGAAATAGGGGTAGATTTTCAAAGGGTTACACACGTAATATACGCGCGTAACCCTTTAAACCCCCTTGCGCGCGCCGAGCCTATTTTGCATAGGCTCAGCGGCATGCGCAAGCCCCGGGATGCGCGTATGTCCCGGGGCTTTCAAAAAGGGTCGGGAAGGGGGAGGGGCCGGGGCAGGGCGGTGGTCCGTGGGCGGTCCTTATTCCTCTGACACAGCGGCTGTGCCGGGGGATGGCACACCAGCAGCCAGCCGGCAGGTGTAACTTAGAGAACAAAGGTGGGGGCGGGATTTAGGTAGGGCTGTGGAGTGGGGGGAGCGAAAGGAAAGTTCCCTCCGAGGCCTCTCCGATTTCGGAGCAGCCTCGGAGGGAACGGGGAAAGCCATCGGGCCTCCCCTAGGGCTCGACGCATGCAAGGTGCACAAGTGTGCGCCCCCTTGCGCGCGCCGACCCCGGATTTTATAACATGCGTGCGGCAGTGCGCGCACAATTGTACCGCGCACAAATGTACCGCGCGCGCGCTCCTTTAAAAATCTGTCCCATAATGCATAGTTTCTTAAATGAGCGTGCTCACTTCCCTTCCCTTTATGGTGCTGTCTCCTTGCTTCAAATCTATATAAAAATTAACTTGGCACATAGGGTCGATTGTCATTGCTGAAGAGCGTAGTGGGTGAGCAGGTGTTAATAGCTGAGTGCATGTAAAAGAAGTACAGAAAAACAGAAAAAACTGCTTTTCTGTACTTTTTTTTTTTTTTTTTTTACTTAAGAAAAAAAATACCTCGGCAGACCGCCAAGTTATGAAGACCAACGCTGGTAACCTCGGCATCGGTTTTTATAACAGGCTATCTGCCAGTAATGAAAATGGACGCCTATCGGCCTATCGACATCCAATTTCATTATTGGCAGACAGCCGGTTATGAAAACCGATGCTGAGTTTACAGGCATTGGTTTTCGGTAACCGGCAACCGTGGCGGGATCATGTTAGCAAGAAGGCGCTAAGATCACGTAAGCGACCCTAGTTCCTCCTTGCTAGCGCTACCCACTAATTTGCTTATAGCACGGCGCCCCCCTCGCGGGCGCCATGCGTACTTTAAGAAAGCGGGCGCTGAAAAGTCAGCGCCCGCTTTCCACGCTGTTTTTTGCATCGGCCTCCAAAATGCAAATTAAAAATAGTTTATCATGCATGTGCTAAAAATGTTAGTATGCACACAAAAATGCTACTTAATACTTTTTAAGTGCCTGCTAAATTGCAGCTATTTTAACAGGTGCGCTAATATAGTCGTATTGCTCACCCAAACAGCATAGCATGTGCATGCTGCATATTAAAATCTCTCATTCTAACTGGCAGAAAGTGAAAAGGCTGGTTAGGCGAGGAATTTCACCACTTCCCCGCCCCAACACAACTAGCAAGGGCCTTGATGGACCAATGTTCACCTCCCCCCCCCCAAAGACACAAATACCAAGGCTTTTGTGAACTGGCCACAACCAAAATCAGCTTCAAGGGGTTTTCATACCTTGATTCACCCCCCACATCTCCCCCTGGACACAAGAAAGTTCCTTGATGGCCTAAATTCCCTCCCCCAGCCCTTCTTCCTCCTCTCCCTCCCCTCATCCCTAAATTGGTATCGCCCTGTACAACATCATGAGTAATCGTTTGGCACTTTCTCTCCACCCTGTGCCATGTGCCCTGATGGATCAGGCTTCAGCTCCTTTGAAGAGGAACTCCACCCACTCACCAAAGACCGCTCTTGGATTTTTGAATTGGGAATCACACGGCTTGGGCTGCATTTGTGCTATATGTTCTACTTTGGGATAAAATCCCTTTTCTCTTCCTGCCAAAACTGACATCAATGTATAGTGCTATAGGAATGATAAGTAGTAGTAGTAGTAGTGGAGTCTCTCTTATTATTTTCCCCTAACTTCTTCTTATTATTATTTTCCCCTAACTTCTTACTCTTGCATCCTCATTAAGCAGCTAGACTTATCAAATCCTATTTACACAGTGTCTTTCCCACAATACATCCCGTGCTTCATGACTGGCTTGATTCTAAATTGCTGCTTTCCTGCCTACCATGCAACCTATGCTCCAGCTTTGCATCCCATTTTATTTGGCTACTCTTCCTGAATAGCCATTCATCAAAGACTCTGTTCTGGCTTCTAACTGGATGTTTCAAGTGCAGACAGTAAGAATATATTTTAGAATCAAGGAGACTAAATTAAAATGTCTAATGTAAATACTATGTTTTATTTCATTTAGTAATTATAAAATTGTGACTTTAAAAGTAGCATTTGAAAATCAATTCTAGGGTCATTTTCCAAGGTGTGATAGCCCATTATCTCGTGTGTTAGGGCGTTATCGCGTTTGATAATGGGCTTATCGTGGCAGTAAAATAAAAATTAGGGGAAGGGATGGAGTTAGGGAGGAGTTTGAGAGGGATTTAGGGAAATGGGCTAGATTCATCATTCCACAGGGAATGATGAATCTAGCCCTTAGGGAATTGTGTGTGTGTAAGTATATGTAAAATACAGTTTCATATACTGTGCTTTTAACCACACTAGCAAAAGGCGTTCTGGGGAGGGAGGATAGGGCAGAGTTGACAGGGAAAGCATTTCAATTTTTGAACATATGCATGTAAACATACATGCTGAAATTTACATCTACTTAGTAGCAGGTAGAACGTCCTGCGTATATGTGTACATGCATACTGAGTCACCCTGAGAATTTTCAAAGCGGGCTTATGTGAATCTGCAGAAGTCCGCTTTGAAATAAAACAATGCTAAAACCTGTGGGTACACAATTCTCACAGACTTTAGCCTTTCACAGTCTGTTATAAAATTACCTCCTCCCATTTAGAATAAAATATTAAAAGAAACACTATTTTTTGCATAGATTCTGGCGCTTTATAGTATAGATTCTAATTTTAGATACATTCCGGGACTCATTGACTATAAAGTTCATTTGCTATAACTAAAGACAGCCTTTGACATTGCCTTAGGTATGTCATTATTGCAATGCTTACCTGAAAATCCCATCTGAGATAAATGATAGCAATAGATTCTATCTCTTGCTCTACCTTGCTTCTCATGCACACATTATGCAATCCTTTAGGGAGTAACTGTCAAAGGCAAATTACATTACAAAATATAGTATTAAGCATAAACAGCTTCAGAGACTCATGCCCACAAAAAAAGGGATGCATTGCAGATATTTCTTCTGCCACCATAACTAGCTACTTTTGAACTGTTCTTTAATATTTTATTTTAAATTGGACCCTATTACAATCAACACTAATTTTGAAAAGGAAATCTAACTGTTTGATTTGCCTTTTTTATAATGTAGTTTGGCTTTTGGAAAATCTCTGTGAATTGCGCACACACACATGCACACATACACACACACACACACACGCACACGTCTACTAAAGCAAATTGGGATTCAGAAACCACTTAATATACTTTCTGCCCAGACCTGAGAGAGAAATTAACCAGCTGGTAACAATACATGGAACCTCCCAGCACCAGGGAAGGGATTACCTTTTTGAATGGATTTCATAGGGTTTCAGCAGCCAAACACCTTTAAAGCAGCTTGGACCTAAGGAGCAGAGATTAATCTAGTGCTCCCTTAAGGAAAATGTTTATGTTATAAGGTAGCATGAGAAACCATGGTACCTCTCCCTTTGCCTTTTCAGCTGATAAGTACCAGAACAAAGTGTGTGCTTGAGTGCATCCATGTGAATCCTTGGGAGCTATGAGTCAGGAGGCATGTGTGTTGAAAGCAAGGTTGGGGAATGAGACTTAAGGATTCAGATGACTGGAGGAAAAGAGGTCATAGCCCTTTCAGCAAGCATATATGCCTTGATGTTGCTAACAGTATGTTTACTAAATCAAGAGGGAACTTCAGTCAGTCATCTTGCATGGAATTTTTCTCTGCACCTTCTCCACCCCCTCCAATCTTTCAAGCTCTAATGACCAAAGTGTTTACATATGAAACAAACAAAAAATAAATAAATAAAAGACTTACACAAGAGTCAGTCTTTGAATTAGGTTCCAGCATAAAAAAATATTCTGCAGTGGCATAATCAGCATCAAACTCTACACCCACAGTTGGCTGTTTGTGAGTAGCAAACCAAAAAAGCTTAAAAGAATCAGTCAGCAAACTGCAAAGCGGAGAGTTCTGAAATAAATCCAGCTTAAGCTTCCAGACAATTGCACATTTTTTTTCCCTGGATGTTTACAAAGAAAACCATTCTGATGATCAAATTGAAGCAGGCAGCATGGCAAATTTTTTTTCAATCTCTTAAAAAGAATTGTCTTTGTAAAAGTGTATTCTCTTGCACCAATTTTTTTTTAAAGCTATGTATGTACATATCACACATGCGCGCACACACACACACACACACACACACAAACACACAGCACCTATTCCTGACCTGAAGTCTCATTATGCTATCTACACTATCAAATCTCACATTTCAAATGAAATAATGGTATATTCTAATTATATTATAGGGGTACTATGTATCTAAATCTCTTTATCTAGATATAGATGGATATATTGATATGTATTTATGTTTATATCATTAGTCATAAAGATTTAGATACATAATATCCCTATATTTTACTTGAAATATACCTATGCATATTTAATTTGAAGTGCGTGATTTGATGTTGTAGATGTACTGTCTCGGTGCCAGTCTCGGTTCTGTCTGTTCCACAGTATGTAGGGATTTGTAGGGGTTTTTTTCTCTCTCAAGTTTAGTTCAGTCGGAAACGACTTTAAAACCAGGACTCACTCAGCCTATCCCTCATATTCCAGAACCATCTGGCAACCAGCAACAGTATGCTTGTTTCTCAAAGAATTCATCCTCACTTGCTAACGATGAACTTATGCTTTAAGGAATATGTTTTGATGATTATACAACATACTGTAGCACTGTGGGTAAGTGTGGTAAGGAATCTATATCATGCTGTTGAAGATAACTATTTCATCCTACTTATGATAATATTATAGAAAGCACAGTAATGAGATTCATATTAACAGTAATTCTTCATTAGGGTAACTGCCGTATGAAAGAACAGGAGCTGTTTAATATTGTTATATCTCTGTAGCACTATGCACAAATAACTGCTTCATCTGTTTTATATGGTACTGTTCTGCCCCCTTGTGCTGCTGTACAGAACTAGACATAATAGGTGTTTGGCTTATTCTCAAACATGAACTGCAAAACACTGTCACTTCTCACTTTTCTAGCAAGTTCAAGGTTATTGCCTAGCTATTTTCAGCTCATCTCTTCTTGAGCCATACAGAGAAATGACAAGGTAACATGATTCGGGGATAGCTGCATTACAGGAACTGTTACATAAATGAAGAAAGTGGAAATCAATCCTTGCTGACAGTGACTTCAGGATAATCAGAGCTCACTCCATGTCGCTGTCATCTCCCCTGAATCAAATTCCACGCTACCTCTGTCATATCTTCTTAAGAAAACCATATTCTCTCCTGCGGCTTGCATTTCATTTGTTGCTTTGGTGAAATTTAACATTTTGCAAGCAATTATCCTCTTGAAAAGGCAAGTGACTTGTGGAGCACATCAGCCCTAGTCATACAGTTAATCACCATTCATATAATCTCCACAAAAGACAATCTTTTATTGTCGCTTATTCTCAAACATACTCTGCACTGGATATAGATGGTTCAAGAAACATTGTAAAAACATGAGCACCTATGCATAATCTCTACTGTGTTCAAAGAGAAAGAGAGGGCAGAAATATGTTGAGTTGTTTCTTTACAAGGCTGCATTCCCCAATACAAATATATCCTTCACTTTCAATGTCTCCTGCAACCTCCACTATTGCCTATGAATGGATATGAATTTGAAAGATATAGGAGGAATAGCAACCCATAAAAATACTATTGAACTAGTGAAATAAGGACTTGTTAAAGGGGGAAAAAAACTGTTTAAAGAATATTCTTCACTTGCAAAACATTTATTCAAGAATAAATAATCAAAAAAGGACTTAAATTTGCAAGTTGTATACAAAACAAAAAATAAATGAATATATGATTGCATATATTTGCATACCATGGTTATCAGTGTTGAACTATGTATCTGTTTCTTTATACAGAGCCTTCCTTCATACTCTGTCAGTGCTCAGTTTCCAAAACAACTGAAATCTTGGATCATCAACATTTGTCGTCTGCTTTTGTACAGAAAGCACACTTGCCATTTTCTTGTGACCTTATCAGCTCTAGCTTTCACCTGTTTTAGCTTATCTTAAATTTTGTAAGATATACGTCATAGCACAAATTAAAAGCACCTTGTCTTGCTAGACATGTTAAGTTCCTCAGGCGTAAAAAAAGATCCATAACTGTCAGGTCTAAGGGAAAACAGTTTCCTCTCTTCTGTCTCATCCACCTTGTGCTCCTGTTAAAACAGCCAAGTGTTTACCACTTCATTTAAGAACAATTTACCATAATATTAGTTGTTAGAAAATTCCAATACAGAACTCCTAGAGCTATAAAATGGATTAGAAGCAATTTAAAAAAGAATTAACAAAGTAGAGTAAGAGTATACTGTCAACAAATAAATGCTTCATCATAGCACTGTAATTCGGAATTTTAATTACCCCTCTGCTTCTGTAACAAAACAATGCCTGAACTGGCAGCCATTTGAATCTCTCACAGGTCATTGAGCATTCTAGTTAATTACTCTATGAATAGCCTGTTTTTCTCCCCTCTGGAAACACGTTTCTAATGGCAGTCAAGGTCTGACAAATGTGTCATCTACATAATTAGCTAGGAAGCAACACAAAACATTAAACATGCTTTGTGCCGACAACTATCAAAACATTTCATTTGTTGTCAATTATTCATCACTTTGTAGGTTCTGAAGGGGTTGTTATTATGGAAATAAGTCCAGATGCTAACAAGGTTACAGTTTTGGATTCAAATTAGTAATCAAAGGACTAACTTAAAAAAACAAAACAAAAAAAAAAAAAACAAAAACAAAAAGTCTATTGTATCTAGATATAAGTCAACATTTTATCTTTAGTAAATTAGAAAAAAAATGAGTAATATTTAAAGATAGATTTCACTATGGCATTCTCCAAAATGAATTGTTTGAAAATATATCTGTTTCTGAAGTAAAAGATCTCGACTTATAATAATCAAGAAATATGTGCAGAAAATGTGAAGTCAAACATATTAATCCAGTCGGATTTCAGTCTGGTTCAAGTATGTCAGAATTTTCACACTTTTATCAAACTATCTAAGGAAATTTGTTGAAATTTCCTAGGGAAGATATGACCATAAATTTGAAGCAGATTCATCATTTCTTGAGAATCTGCATTGATTTGTCCACAGTCCTTCCCTCAAATCAGGTGGATTTTCTTGAACTACAATGCATCTTTATTGATTTGAGGCAGCCATATTTGATTTAAGAAAAAGAAAAGTCTGAACTACTTTAATGAACTTAAAACATTTTTGTTGGGTCAATGAACAAGTTTGTGAACTTTTTAAAACATTTTTGCACAAATCTAATAACCAACTTTTAGAAAACAGAGGCCTGGATTTATCAAAATGCACTAAATATTGCATGCAATAGAGAAAGGGGTGTGTTTTATGGTAATAGACAGTTTATTGCAATTTGTGCTAATACCTATGCAAAGAGCTAAGTTACTGCAAATTGTGATAACTTTTTTACACTTTGAGATTAGTGCCAGAATTGTGGTATTTCCTATGTACAACCACTGGGGGGATTATGTTTACTATCAGAGCCACTTGGGGGGGGGGGGGGGAGAGAGGGAGAGAGACAGACAGACAGACAGACTAGCCATAATGCTCTCACCTAGATAGGTATCTATTTATATCTCTATGGAAGGCCCACCTAGTAACTCCAGGTGAGGTTTAGGTATTAGTGTAGGGGGTTAGGGCCCACTTTGCATTCAAAGGGAGACGTACGAACAGAACAATGCTCTTTTGTGAAGATATGATGACCTTCGGAGTGAGGAAACTCACTCAAAGATGAGATTTGGGCAATGTTCTCTCAACCTAGCTTGATGGACTCTCTACCTGGGTAACATCAAGCTAGGTGGAGAGAACACTGCACAAATCTCATCTTTGAGTGAGTTTCCTCACTCGGAAGGTCATCAAATCTTCACAAGAGAGTACTGTTCTGTTCATATGTCTCACTTTGAATTTCAAAGTGGCCCCTAACCCCCTACACTAATACCTAAACCTCACCTCGAGTTACTAGGTAGGCCTTCCATAGAGATATAAATACCTAGCTAGGGTGAGGGCATTATGGTTAGTCTCTCTCTCTCTCTCTCTCTCCCCCTCCCCTCAGAGGGAACAGGTTGCACAAATGCACACACCAACCCCAGATTTTATAAGCTACACATGTATCTTATAAAATCCAGCATACTTTTGTTCACACCTGCTGCGCAAACAAAAGTACATGCTCACGCAAGTATTTAAAATCTGCCCCAATGGTTTTAACAAAATCACCCATCTATACTATTTTATCTTCTTTCCTTTTATCAATGCATGACCATCTTTAACAGTTCTTCAAAATGTCAGGCAGAGCTAATATAAAATTGGAAGAGCAAGAACATGCATACATGTTTCATCCCACTTTCTATCAGTTTCTCATAGTTTATTATGTTGAACAAAATGCAAATAATCTCTTACAATGTTTGCATGATTGATAAATGTTACTTTAGACTGCATTATCACCACACAACACCAAAAGTGTATATTTCTCTACATCTTTCACTTGAACACTTTCTCAAAAGTCCACAAATGTGCCAACTTCTTCAATATGATTTTATTGAATGTCTATGTACAGTAATTGTACATACATTTTCTATTTATATTTGCCTGTAAAATAATGCTGAAAATGTGAGTCTTGCTATGAAGAATGTCTGTAGTCATGTGGTACATCTGTAGCAGCCATCATCATCATATATAGTAAGTGTCACCAAACTCCTTCATGAAGACTTACAGATATGGAAATAATTTAAAACAAATACAATGGAAGAACCATATAGCAAACACCATCTATGCCCAGCAAGTACCTTGAGATTTATTCAGATGCATCAGGCAGCATGGGCTTTAGGATGTACTGCCAAGGTGCTTGTGGTGCCATTGCCTGGTCTAACATGTGATGTAAAACTAGAATTACCAGAAACATTAGCTTCCTAGAACTTTTTTTCCAATAGTCATGGCCCTAAACACTTCAAGACCTTGGCAATGGGACACAAAGGTAATATTCTTATGTGAAAACATTGGGGTCATATTGGTTATAAACAGGCAGTCAATAAATTGTGAACTAATGATTGATTTACCAAGGCAATTTATCTTATGATTACTGCAATTGATTGTAACAGTATGGGATAAGCATGTGTATCTCATTTGAAGTGGTTTCTTTCCAAGGGGCTAGCCTCAGGAATAGAGAAGGTCAGAGAAGCAGTACAGGATCAGCTATAGCCATTTATGGCCTAGGTGTACAAGAACTGCTGCATGGAGCCATAGTGCAGCAACTTGGATGGCATACCATTCTGGGCTCAAGCAAATGAAGCCTTTCCTTAAAAGAAAGAGATGGTGCCTGGGTTTAGTGGTGGAAATGATGGTCATGGACTAAATCATGCAGGTGAGGGAAGAAGGGCTGTTGAGGAGGACCAACTGATCTCACTGGTTCAGCTATCTCTGCAAAATTTGTGGTGGAGTAACCCAAAGAGTTTTGTGATGATCAATATCGTAGCAGGCTAGGTTAGCTAGTGTGTGACTGATGGCACCCTGTCACCTTAGCATCCTGGTAGAGCTATTGCAGGCCCTGTACTTTGTATGTAAATCTCCATTTACGACAGATTTGTTTTGTTTATCATTCTCCCTAGCTTTTTTCGTGTGCTGGAGATCAATGAGCTGTTAGTCACCTCTAAGGATGGAGGATATAAAGCAATTCACAGGCTGTGAGCTTAGAATTAGAGGCCAAACTTTTACTCAAGTGGATCCACAGATCCTAAATGGATCAGGCAGGCAGAGAAGAACTGTTAATTTTGACTGCAGCAGACTGCCTCATGACATATTCTGTAAAAGACTACCCAGCTGGTGACTGGCATCAAATCGAGTTCCCCAACAGGCCACTCATCAGAAGCTGGGTGAAACTGCATCAGGACAATCAGCCTAGCATGGTAGGGACCTGGTTGGAGAAATACGATGAGGCAATGGCCTTGCTTGTCCTATAGTGGGTGACACAGAAGAGATCAAATAAACACCAGCTTCCTCTGGCAGATTGATCAGCAGACCATTTAAGGGCTCTGAAGGAGTATGCCTTCTTTTATGCTGTTGCATAATTAAAAGATGATGCTTATTTCACAAAAACTATTGTGCAAATTTTTTGAGTGTAATGGTTGGGAGGGGGGGGGGGGCAGGTCCATAAGGGGAAAATTGGCAGATATGGATCATTTAGCACTCCCATTCTATTCAGTCAACTTTACTTACATTGCTTTAGCTAGCTAATGATGTCTCTCAGCTGTCAGCCATATAAGCCTGAATGCATATATTAGTCTTGCTCTGGTCATCATCCTTCCTTGAACTTACCACCAATCACTTTGCTAAAAACATCTCCTACCAGGCAGCTATACTGGTTTGATTGATTGAAAATCATGGTTTCTTATCCTTTTTCCTCTGAGTGGGGTAGTGTAACCAAGTAAGCCTGATGTCCATCCTAGGCGACCTGCCATTTCCCCTTGAAAATATCTAAGAATTTTATGAGGTTCTATTGCAGATTCATCTTGATTTGTAGGCTTACTACTTTATTTTCTAGACTTTCTTCATAAAACATATAGAAACATAGAAATGATGGCAGAAAATGACCAAATGGTCCATCCAGTCTGTCCTGCAAGTTTTTGGCAGCATCTGCCATGCCATACAATTTGCCCCATGCCTAACAGTCTCCCAGACTATCAAGCCAGGTGGCCTTGTTGGTTGCTGTTTGAGTCCAATTCCCATCACCTCTTGCCATTGAAGCAGAGAGAGTTATCCCTATGTACACTTTTCTTCGTTTCGATCTTCTTTCTAATTCCCCTTTTCCTCTTTCCTTCCTGCATTGAAGCAGAAAGAAATGTTGGAGTTGCATCAGAAGAATCAGGCTTATTGGATAATTGTAGTAACCTCCACACCAAGTTATTTATTTATATATTTATTTATTTTATTTTATTTTACTTTTTTAATTTTTATATACCGAGGTTCCTGTATGAAATACAAATCACTCCGGTTTACATAAAACTGTACATTAGCCAGAGGCTGTACATAGAACAGTAGAATACGTTAAATACATTACATATAACAAGAGAGAATGAATACGGTACATATAACAAGTGAATGAATAGGGAACATGTAACAAGTGCATGAATAAATAAAGCTGTATAATGAATACAGAACATAATAGCCGGTGAGGAAAACATATAACCAGTGAATGAATACGGAACGTATAACCGATGGGAAAATGAACATAAGTCTGTCCTCCCATCATGGCAGATTTAAGTGTCAGGGTAAGCTTGGATGAAGAGCCAGGTTTTTAGCTTTTTTTTGAACTCCAGGTGGCTTGGTTCTAGTCGTAGATCTGGGGGGAGCGCATTCCATTGATGGGGGCCTACTGTAGATAGTGCGTGCTTCCTTAGTGATGTATTAGCTGGAGGGGCATACAGTGTTCCTTTGTATGCACTTCTGATGGGTCTGGATGAAGTATGCAGTCGGAGTTGTGTGCTTAACATTATGGGAGAGAGGTTGTGTGTCGCTTTGTGATGTTTGAAGAATCTTCTTGTTGCTTTGATAAGAAAAGTTTGGAGATGTTGGAGAACTCAGTTAAACTGGTCATATTCTGTCTCTCCATGTAATTTCAGTAGGCAGATTTCAGGGAAAGCCACATATTCTTTGGATCATGAGACATCTGATAGGCCCCCAGCCCAGCTAAACTTCCGAAGAGCAGGCCGGCAGCCAGAGAAGGGATGCTGTCTGCTTTGACATAGCCGATAATTCCTCCTGAAGCAACCAGTGCGGCATAGCCAAAACCAACCCAGTCAAGACCCATCCTCGAGAAAGAAGCTGCTAGCAGTCACAGCGTGAAAGGTACCCAGAGCAAAGTCAAGCCGCAAGTTACCCCATGCACTCTTTTCTTCATTTCCATCCTCTAACCTTTAGGGATCCATAGTGTTTATCCCATGCCCCTTTGAAATCTTTCACTGATTTAATCTTCACCATCTCCTCCAGAAGGGCGTTCCAGGCATCCACCACCCTTTCTTTTTTTATTTATTATTTTTATATACCGACATTCGATCTGAGATATCACATCGGTTTACATTCAGGTACTGTAAGTATTTCCCTATCCCCAGAGGGCTTACAATCTAAGTTTGCACCTGAGGCAATGGAGGGTAAAGTGACTTGCCCAAGGTCACAAGGAGCAGTGCACTCCAACAAATTCTATAATGTCAGGACAAGAGAGAGGAAGGAGTATTGGCAGAACTGGCACTGTCAACTTTGGCAGAAGGAGAGAAAGTGGTGCATATCTAGCCCAGTCAACATCTAGTAGCAGCGATAAAAAGGACATGAGTCCTGCTCCAAAATTGAAGAAAGATTTTTTTTCGCTGCAGAGCAAAAGGTAGCTTAAGTCAGAAGAAATTGAAATTTAGAGAGCATATGCTCTCTAAATTTCATTGATGGGGCAATAGATAATGATTTTGATGGTGATGAGAGCAAACCACAGCAAAAGCAAGCAGTACAGGTAGATAGTATGAGCAATGCCCCAAGCATTTTTTCTAAGGGTCTACTACTGTCATCCTGAATTCCAGTACCAGAATCAGTCCCCAAAGATGTAGAGAAGAGATTGCAGAAGCCATCCCTAATCTGGAGGCACTTTATACTGAAGAAGGACCCATGTTTTGCTCAGTTTATTCACTGCAGTAAAAATATCAGTCAAAGGAGGAAAGTAGGGCATCAGACAAGGGCTGGTATGCAGCATCATCTGGATAAGCAGCATCCTCTAGCACTGGAATCAGGGGATGGTGGCTGTACTAGTCTGGGGACCCTTCCTGCCAGTCAAAGTAAAAGCTAGAGGAAAGAGGTTGAAAAGTGGAAGACTTTTTCCTACTTTGACTCCACAGCCACTTTCAGCAGTCATATGGCAGGCTAGCAATTCCCAGCTATAAGTCCGAAGCAGCAACCCACAATAGAGGAAATGGAGTGGTGTTCCACAGTACTCTCCCAGGGCAAGAGGTAGGCAGGCTGTAATGTACAAACAAAAATTATCAAGGAAATGATTGCCCTTGATGACCAACCCCTGAAGATAGTGGAAAATGCAGTCTTTAAGCATCTGCTGCATGTGTTAGCTCCCAAAAAAAAGTTGTCTATAGGACTACATTCATTGGGAAGTACATCCCCACCTTTTCAAGCAGAGCCATAGTCACATGCAGATACAGCAGGCTAAAGCAGAGGGAAATAGTGTGCATTTTCCAGTGATATATCTGGACCAGCACCTGTGCTATGCATTGTTACGACTCCCTGATAGCACACTGGTAGGACCTGGCTGAGGCAGGGGCAGGCAGTGGTTCTAGCGGGGTTAGATCATCAGGTTGGCTTTGCTGAATACCCAGTTGAAGGATATCCCCCATACTGTGTGCAATCTTCTATTGGTCATAAGAAATATGCTGGAGAGTTGGCTGCTAGATTAGAGAGGCAGGCATTTCAATATGAAAAACAGTGGGGCAAATATGGTAAAGGCAATACAAGAGAGGGGCTTTCAGAACAGCCATTGCTTTGCACACTTGCTACATCTGGAAGTGAGGGATGGACCATGGGAATGTAGTCCTGAAGGACTACATAGAGATATGCAGGAAAATAGCAAGGCAATTCCATTGAAGCATGAAGGAAGGGCAACTTCTCCATGAGAAACAAGGATAATTTGTGATGCCTTGCAAACATCTGATTCAAGATGCTGGCACCCACTGGAATTTCACCTACATAATTATGCAGCAGCTAGGGTTGCAGCAGTCACCTCTTCATGATCTGTCTCTGGAAACAGAGATACATATACATTTCCCCCTAGGGTATCATGACTGGGTAGTGATGAGGCAGCTGGTTCAAATCCAGAAGTATTTCAAGGATGATAAAGAAGATCTTAGGGTCAACCCTATAGTAAATATTCTGGAGGAGAAGTGAGAGGGCTTCCATGAACAAGAGGGATTGGAAACAGAGGTGTCATAGTTTCTGTTATGGTTGTAAGGTGTTGGAGTGGATTCTTGGGTACTGCAGTGATGGCCACTCCCACGGGGAGGAGCTCCATGAGGAACTGCAGTACCAGGCTAGACTCTTTGCACACAACACAGAGAAGATAGTTTTATTGTATAGCAGGGTGGCACTGCCCGGGAAGAGGACAGCAGTGGTAGATAGCTCCAGCAGTGGTAGTCTAGGGATCCTCAGCTGAGAGGACCCGTCTTACTCTGCAGTAGGTGGAGACAGCATGGAGAACAGGAACAAGTCCCGGATGTAGAGCACTGAAGCTGTAGAGGAGATAGACTGGTATGTTAGTACTCACTGAACTAGAAGCTGTATCTTTGAGAGTCCTGGCAGGCAGAAGTTGTAGAGTGACAGGCACCAGGTTAGGGAGAGCAGACCCTTGAGGAGTGATTATCTGGGATCCCAGGATAGGCACCTGCAATAAAGTAGAAGGGCCCCCGAGGAGCGAGTACCCAAGTTAGTAGAATTACCCCAAAGGACGAAAAGAGCTTCCTGCGGCAGCTAGGAAGCGGCAGAGCAGCTTAGACCGGAGCTATTCCAATCCCTGCTAACTCTGTTTGTTAGCAAATGAAGAGCAGGCTAAATACCAGGATGTGCTGATGTCACTCGGAGGGGACGCCACCGAGGTACCTGCCATGACGTAGATAAAGACATGGGTGGCATGCGCACGCGCACCCTAGGAGGCCCTCAGGAAAAACATGGCGAATGCCATTGCCGTTGCCAATCTGGGGACGCTGGGGAGAGCGGCATGAAGACGCGGTGGCAGCCAACTTCCCAAGCCTTGAGGAAAGAGAAGGAAGAAAGGTGATGCACAAAGGTCGAAGCCGTCTGAGACTGACAGACACAACAGTTTCTGAACTTCTTGCAGAATCAAGTGCAGGAGAGACAAACTTCTCACACTAAACAATACATGCATACATACTTCTGACACTTTGTGATCCATGGAAAAAAGGGAGTCTCACCCTCTAGTCCCAGCATCTCACATTCATGAAGTAGACGCTGGTAGCTAGGTTATGTAGTAGATCTCAGTATCACCTAGACAGGATTTTTGAGAGTGCTGGAGAGAAGACTATTTTCATGGTATATGTGGGTACTAATGACATAGGATAGATCAGAAAGGAGGTTCTGTAAGTTTTTGATAGGGTACTGAAATCCAGAACCTCTATGATAGCATTTTCATAAATGCTTCCAGTTCCCTGCACAGGATCCCAAAGGCAGGTTGAGCTCTCGAGGCTGAATGTGTAGTTGAGACAATGGTTCAGGGAAGAGTACTTTAGATTTATTAGGAACTGAGGAACATCATAGGGAAGGGAGAGACTATTTGAATGGGAAGGGATTAATCTTAACCAGGGTGGAACCCAGCTGCTGGCACTAACAAAAAAGAAATAGAGCAGCTTTAAACTAGATTATTGCAGAAAGCTGACACTTGCTTAGAAGTGCATGATCTGGATCAAGGTATTGTGAAAGGAAAAACTAAGAGTCAGTTTCCTGATAGAAAGGATGCAATTAAGGTTAAAAACTAGATTTACTTGTATGTATACACATTCCAAAACCCTGAAAAATACGATTGGAAAATTAGAATTCATGGCACTAAATGAAGATATTGTGATGGTTGTTATCCATGAATTGCCTAATGCCAGGAAAGTCGAATCCAGGCCACCAAGAGTAGAGGGAATTTTGTCTTGGCCAACCACCTTCCCTTTGGGTTGAGCCCTCTAGTGCTAGTGGCTGGGGAAGCATATAAAATGGGGGAAGATCCTGACACAGACAAGGAGTGAGATGCCAGGAGCAGAATTAGGAACAGTTATGAACCAGGGATGCAGGAACCCAGCAAGTAGCATGAGCAGGGATGTAGAATGTGAAATCCAGCAATGAATATGTTTTCCTATTGCAGGAATGGAGGCAGAGTACAGGGACTGGAAGTAGGAATAAGCAATTGACTGATGAGCCTCAGTATACTGTAAATACAAGTTGAAAGAGTAAACAAAATGGCTGCCAGGGGGAAACAAGGGGAACTGAGTTGGAGGACTGGACAGGTAGTCCAAAATTGCTCACAACACTACCTGCAGGCTAGAAGGGAATTCAGCACTGAAGCCCAGCCGATATAATAGGCAAATCAGAGACTTGAAGGAAAGAGAATGTAACCCTTTGGTCTAGATTGTCATTATTTCCAAGGACACACAAAAGAATTTATAAAGAGGATTGTTTCCACTCTTCTCCTTCTCATCTTTCTTATCCCCAAATTGAGGGCCATTTTTATGGGGGTGAAGGTTAACCTTCTGGCTAACATTCTGGCCCATTTGTGTGTGTTACTATAGCTCTTTGGGAGAGGTACACTTACAAATCAGGCTGGACTCTCTGGATGGGTGTTCAAATGAAAGTTCACTGTGATTTATTTCAAAAGAATCAATAGGTGCAAAAAATAAAATGTCCATTTACATCCAGAGTCCTCAGTTGTATAAGAGCCAAGATTTAAAAGATCCCTATGTCTCTGGGTGTGTCCCTTCAGGCAGAGGCTTGGAATATGCTTATCCTCCATAGTGTGGAATGATAATTATCCCAAGGTGGCTGGAGTATCATAACTATGACTGGATCCCTTCTCACAACACCTGAGGTCCACGAAGAATCCAAAACTCCAACCTATCTGTGCCCTGAGTCCTGTGTCCCAGGATGGAAATTTCATTTGGAGGTCTCCTGGTGACTCTCTCTTTGATTCTTCTTCAAAAGACAGATGGAGAAAAGGCCTACTATTTGAAAGCAATTACAGCTTACAGATCAGGGTAAGGAAGGGCAGCAAAAACATACTTCCCTCCCTCTTGGTGGAAAACTCAATCTCTAATCAAAACAATTCTCTCTGCATGGTCACGGCAATCTTCTCTTGAACTGAATGAAGAGGTACACAATTCCCTCCCAACCAACTGGACAGGGGATTCAATCTGCCAGAATGCTCTGGTCCAATTGTAAAATGCAAAAAAGTTGTAAAAATCCTCCTGCTTCAAACTTTCTTTCCTCCAGTCTACTTCAATGGGACATGTAGGGGGTAATATTCATGGTTAGTGGACAAGTTATCTGGCTAAAGTACACACAGTTTACACTTAGCTAGATGTAAGTTCCCTTCCAGCAATGGAAGTGTAAACTGTGTGTTATTAACATTTCTAGTGCAGCTTATGATAGAAGCTGTATTGGTGCTCTCTAGGAGCAGGTAATATCAGACCCCACTCCCAGCAGGCATTTTTAGGGTTCAGGAGGATGGGGAGGGTCCAGGGGATGGGGGTGTGAGAGCCTAGTGGCAGCAATACATTACAATCCAGGGAATGGGCTTAGGGTAGAGGGTCAACTGTGAATCACAGGACATTTATGAGATTTAGGAGGGAATGTGAGGTGTGGGGTACAAGGACTGCTATGCATTAATGTGAAATGTAGTGGGGTGAGGGAAGAAATTGAGTGACAGGCCCTGTACCTATTTGGATATGTTTTGAAGATATTTCATAAGTACAATCTTCTGAATAACTGAAGATAAAGAATGCACTTGTAAATTAGATAAGGCAGAACAGAATCAGAAGTCAAAAGAATTATGACACATTCCATTCTTCCTTAAATACATCAGGTTCAATAGCCCCTTAAAAAATGATGGGAGAACTTTTCCATTGCAAAAATGTATTGTATAACATAAAAGGAAATTAGATAAAATAATGGTCAGACCATAAAACAGACTGAACTTCAATATCATTAATAGCACTTTAATTGGTGAAGCAATCTGAAATAATTAACTGATCTAAAATGATAGTGCCTCTAAGAGTGGGAAGATTAAGTAACTGATTAAGCTATAACCCCTTAAGACATTCCTGAAAATCCCCAAAACTCCCCAGTGGTTTGCTATCCATATGTATATTTAAATCCCCAACTTTGTCAGTCTGTAATAAAAAGGAATTTACAAAATCTATAATAAATGTGGGATCCTTACAAATTGCCCCAGGAGGGCAGTAGAGAAGGGCTAAAATCCAATCCTGAAATTTCACTACTAAATTTTCACACCCATTCCCCATGGTAAGAAGAATACATTTCAAATTAAAAGATCTTTATAAAACAATATCTCTCTGCCCCTTCGAGTACTCATAGTTTTCCGGCAGTAGGGGTAACCTACTGGGCGCAACAAATCCAGTAAAGCTATGTTTCCCTATAACATAATATGGAGAATTCTCAAAATGTTAAATGCTGAAAACTTAACATAGACCGTATTTTATAAGTCTAAAATACATGTGTATTTTCACTTTTACATGCACATATATGTGCATAAAATAGAGCAGTTTAGGGGCATTCCTGGGCTGGGCCAACAGTTTTGTTGTAAGTTGCTATTTTAAAAGACACCAACACACATACGTTTGCCATCTTGCTTGCATAGTTTTATACCTGCTATTTATCTGGCGTAAGTGATAGTAAACAGGCTTATTGTGAGGTATTGACAAGGTGGGAAGTCTGGGTGAATTGGGAGGAGTTCAGGCTGAAGGACCAGGAGGGTCTCGATGACCTAGAGAAGGACTGGGAAACCTGGTGGAATAATTGACTAAAATGGTAATTTCACTCACATGAGTATGTTTTAAAATACACCAATTTACACATATAAATCCTGACTTACATAAATCCTACTTTATTTTCACACATAAAATATATGCATGTATATTTTAAAAATATGTGGGTAAAGTAATTGCATTTGATGCACTATAATATGTGGTTTTAATGCATGGAGGGAAAGATAAATTTGGATTCAGAGACAACCAACACAAGCCATGACTTTTTTTTATAGTCTGGGGTACTGATGAGCAGACATTAAGGAAAAAACACAAGAATGCTTTTATAGCCAAGTCCATAAGGAAAGCACATCAAGCAGCAGTGATACATGGGAGTAACCCACAGCTTGATGGGCAGACTGGATGGACCATTGGCCCCTTTCTGCAGTCATTTCTATGTTTCTATGCGCATTGGCCTACTTGCATATATTGTGGAGTATACATACACATATCAAGGTGAATTTTAAAAGCGCAGCGCACACATCAATTGGGGGATGCACAAATAGGTAGGGCTTGTATTCACCGATCAGATTTTTAAAAGCTGCTGAGAAGCACGCGTATCTCCTGCAGTATACATATCTCAAAAGTTTTCAATAAGGGGCAGGGCATGGGTGTGGTCTGACTGGAGCATGGCAATTTCAGGGCAGGAACCTGAGATGGACACGTAAATGCTTATGCACCCTGGCATGCGCTGAGGTCCCCTGCCACATAATTTTATTTCTGCTAAGTTGAAATTTCAAGGAACTAGGCAGATCTGTGGAGTTTTAATGGATGGGGCTAACTGGGGTAATGAAGGCTATCCAACCAGAAGGGGTGGAGGATCTGTCTCAATTGGGCAATCTGGGGGTGAACTGATAAAACTGGAAATGACATCGGCATGCACCTCATTTAAAATCCCACAATTTGTGTGTAGAAGCAGGATTGCATGCACATGCATAAGCCCACTTAAAATTCAGTGACATGTGCATGGCAAGGCCATTTTATAACATGTATACATGTGCACATATATGTTATAAAATAGTCATGTCCCTGGGCTCAGGCCGACATATGCGCAAATGTGTGCTCGCACATCGGTTTGAAAGTTACCGTCATTTTATAATATGTGTATATGTGATATGTAGTGTACATGTTGTGAAATACTATGGTAAAAATACATGTGGCCACATACATGCATACATGCCTCCATGTGCAGTTGTCTGAAAATTATCCATTTCATGTCTAAATCTCCATCAGATAAAAATGCACTAAAAACATCAACTTTCTTACACAAGGATGAAATATAACGTAATATCTATAAGAGACACTTTGGACTTAATAGATAGATAGTGGAGGAGATGAGCGGTATACAGTTAGGTAAACACCATAGGAGGCGGTATAGCGCTGTAAAGGTTCATGGATCCAATTTTAAAGGATTCAATAAATCAAACTTGAGATCAACACATTCTTCATTTATTAAGTGATATTTTTGCAGAGAGGTCTTTAGGTCCCCCGACACGGACCTTGTTTCGCCACAGGGGCTGCGTCGGGAGGGACAAAGCCCAATGGTAAAACGGTGGAATGTGTGACTTGAAATGTGTCGAATGTGAGGCGTCGGAATTCAATGTTTATAACATATCAAAAATGATCGAGAAAAAACATTAACAATTACTGAGGTGATCAGAATTTGCAAACAACTTAAAAGTGTTCAAAGCAGTTAAAACATGAGCTACTTATGAGGAATTGCAGAAGAATATTGCATAACTGGGGAACTGGGCAAATAAATGGCAGATTATATTTAATGTGGACAAATGCAAAGCGATATATATAGGGGGAAAAATTATGTATGCTGAATGCTGGGTTCCATATTAGGATCAGTAGAGCAACCTTATGGTCATTGTGGAAAACATTTTGAAATCTTCATTGTGTGCTATCAGCCAAACAAGCAAGTACAAAGTTATGAATTACTCAGAAAGGATTAGAAATCATAATTGGGAATATAATAACACCTCTGTATTGTTCCATGATGTTGCCACACCTCACATAAACTAAAGCAAAGTAGAAAAGGTACAGAGAAAGGCAGCAAAAATGAGAATGGATCAGCTCCCTTATGAAGAATGACTATAAAGAATAAGAGTCCTCAGCTTCAAGAAGAGAGGACTTGGAGGGGAAATGATAAGAGGACTATAGAATGATGTGTGGTATGGAACTGGAAACAGTTATTTATACTATCAAATAGTATTGGAACTAAGGCCCATACTTACTAAGGCTTTTTCCCATTCTGTGTCTATGAGAAATACGCTTAGTAAACCAGGCCCTATGTGACATGCACTGAAATTAACAGCCCAGAAATTTAAAACAAATTTTAAAAAATGTTTTCAGTCAATACACAATTGAGCTATGGAACAACTGAACAAGACAGACTCAGGATGATGGAAAATATATGCAGGACCCAGTTTTAAGGAACTTTTAGCTATTTTAGTTGTAATAGGCTTCTTAGAGTTTATGCATTGATGTATTTATTATTTTAGTGAATGTTTATAGTATGTATCTATTGTTATTTTAATCCTAATATTTTGTATGTTGTGGAGATTGTAAACCAATGTGAAGTTTGGTCCGTACACCGGTATAGAAAAACCTGAAAAATAAATAAATAAATGTGATTAAGGCTAGTAGTAGAATTAAGTTTTAAACAGGTTTGGACAAGTTTCTGGAGAACAAATCCATAAATAAATGATCAAGCAGATAGATATTGATTTCTCCACCTCTAAATTATTGGTGACCGTAGCATGAAACATGCTGTCATATCAGGATATGCTGTGTACTTTCTGGTGATCCAGACTTGCCCCTATTGGAGAAAGGATATTGAGCTTGTTGAACCATTGCTCTGACACAGAATGAGGTTTTATGCTTTAAATATAGTTTTGTTTTTTTGAATTTAGAGAGTTACCCAGGGAAATGAAAAGAAGAACTCAAATAGAATCACCTGGGGCATTGCAGCTATTTCAGGTTCACTTGTGTGTCTATTTTAAGCATCTCAATCATGGGTGGTGTTACAAATAAAATGAATATGAAAAAATACTGTGCATAAGATTTATAAAAAATCAAGGCACTTAACTATAAGACTTAGGTGCCTTGATTTGAATATTAGCTCTATTTGAGCACCTAAATTTGGCTGCTTTAAAAGTGGGCACCGCATTCAGTGATGATTTCCAGAGCTTTAATGTAGCAGAAGCAATTGTCAGATTAAATTCCACAAGCTAGTTTAAGGCTCCTAGGGATAAAGTTAGGTACCTACAATCTTCCCAAATTTAAGGCAGCCACTATTCAACCACTATCTGGCTGAAAAATAAGTGGATAACTTATCCAACTAACTTGACCAAGATATTCAGTAGCACAACTGCACCACTGATAGAGGCAATAATCTGACCAAGGTAGTCAGAAAAGTAACTCCACCCTGAATACCCTGTCCCATCTCTCACTTCCATGGTCATTTATCATTTCGCATTAGGGCTCTAATGCTAGCAATAACACTATAGGTAAATAGTGCAACACACATTAGCATTTTGGTATAGTGGATTGAGTTCATGGGAATGTCATGTAGTCAAGTTCTGAGTAATAAATAAATAGATAAATAAATGTGTAACCCTTTTTTCCTGGTTACTTTGATATATCCTAATAACAAGTGACCTACCCTGGGGTATTCTGGGAATGCTCAGCCAGTTCTGAGAGAGAGTGAGGATGGAACGTCTGGTGAGGGTGTGCTGCAGCCTGCTAGCAGAATGCCAGACCGTGATAAAAAGAGTGAGAGCATGGAGAAGGAGCAGGAGAGAGTCTTGGATCCCTTGCTGAGTGACTCAATGATCCTGCAAATGTAAATGAAGATACCAGTGTGGACTATTTAAATAGGAAAACCTTTCTAATTCAGCTTTTGAAAGTGGAAGTAACTAGGGTCGCTCTCAATTAGAAAAGAAAAAGAATTCCCTCATTAGCAGGGATCACCCATCCACTGGTATTCTCACAGTTTTCCTTAAAGCAACAAGGTACTAAAAGTGCTTAAGAATTTTCCTTGATGAATGTTATATTATGATTTCATTGCTTTTTATGGAATTTGAGAATTGAACTTAATACAGTAAAATCCAAGCTGTATACCTAATATATAGACAAAGAGCAGATAGTTTGAAACCACTCCTAATATGCAGTACAATATTTTTTGACATCTTCTGCCAGGTTTGAACTTGAAACCACAGAGCAGTGTACATTCTTATAGTGAGTCACTATACAACTGATATACCAAAATCTGAAAGAAACCCATAACCATATAAGAAGTTACCCCAAGTAGAAACTGACATTGCTTGCTGAAACTATGAAAAGTGATTTCAGTATTCACTTTTGTTGAGGAAATAAATAATCATGAATTTCCCTCCCAAGGATGAGGCAAAGGAACATGTGTGTGTGTGTGTGTGTGTGTGTGTGTGTGTGTGTATCTATTAGAGATGTGAATCGTGTGCCAGATCGTCTTAACGATCAGATTCGGCTGGGGGGGTGGATCGGTAAGCTATGTGAATTGGAATCGTTTCCGATTCCAATTCACATCGCTAATAGGGGCTGATGAGTAAAGATGGCCGGCGCCATCTTTAAAGATGGCGCCGGCCATCCAGTGCTCCTACCATGTGACAGGGGCCGGCCAATGGCATGGATACCCTGTCACATGGTAAGGGCAAAGGGGCATCGGCGCCATTTTTTCTTAGAACAGCTGATGCCTGGGAACGGGAAATCTCTCCCCGAGGCCTCCCTGGATCTCTCCCCGAGGCCCCCCTGAACTACCAGGTAATTTTAAAAGGTTTTGGGGGGTTCGGGAGGGTGGGGTCGATTTAAAGGGTCGGGTGGGTTGTTTTTTTTATCGGGCCATCGGCGCCATTTTAATTAGTGGCAGCCAGAATGGCGCTGATGGCCCGAGAGCGGGAGATCGTGCCGGGACCCCCCCACTGGACCACCAGGTAATTTAACATTTTGGGGGGGTTCGGGAGGGTAAGGAATTGGTTTTAAAGGGTCGGGGTGGGTTTAGGGGTTGTTTTGGTGTGCCGGTTTTCCCACCCTCCCCCAAATAATTCCTGTGCCCTATTTAACGATACAATACAAATGCCCCTGACGATAAATTGGGGGCATTTGTATTGTATCGTGTACTCTAACGATTTTGGACGATTTTAAAATTATCTGACGATAATTTTATTCGTTCAAAAACGATTCACATCCCTAGTATCTATATCTTAAACATTGTGCTATTTTGCAACTCATGAAGACATCCCTGACCATTCTGCCAAATAAAGTGTTGCACTCATTCTACAATGCTTTTAGATGTCTTTAAAAAAAGTTATCAGGAAGGTTAATCCTCCTGCTTTGATAATAGTCATATAATCATCATATCAGCAATGAGGTAGGGTGGCAGGATTTTATCCCTCCTCTTCCCTTCCATATTGTTCTCAGTCTCAAGTTTTCAATTTCAGCCAAAAGACCATCCTCAACTTGAGCTCAGGCCCTACACATGGATCTTAACCAAAAATAATGCTTATTGACATTATCACTAATTCAAAGCACTTGACAGAATCACATGAGTTTCTCTTTTTCTCCTTTTCTCCTTTATCCTCTTTTCACTCTTTTTGGAGTGGAGAATTCATTTTCATCCTGGAGTCACAATCAGTATGGTTTTCATATTCACTGTAATGAGGGGATACATTCAGTATCCACTTGACATCTGGATCCAGATTTTTTGTTGTGCGCCCCGTCCGCACTCGGCCCGTGCACAAGCCTGCTCACCTCGCTAGCTCCTCTGCAGGTCATGGGTTGGCCTCCCCAGTGGCAGCCGCGAGCTCCTCCAGGCCTCGACGTCCGGCAGCGGCGGTTGCTGGGCCTTCCACTGCGCACCAGGCCTCACGCCGGAGTTTGGCGTCCTCAGTGGTGTTGGCCACGCCCCTACCCGCGTGTGCGCGGACTGCCCTGCCTCTTGTAGGGCCAGGGGTGGGTCCTGATTGAATGTACTACATAAGGAAGTTCCTGCCTGCACTTCTTTGCCTTGGCAATCGGGTCCGCACTGTATGTGTACTAGTTTGCCTCCGCGTTCACAGTCTTGTTCCAGCCTTATTCCAGTGTCCTACTGTTCCAGCCTTGTCCAGCATCCTCCTGTTCCAGCGTCTGTCTGTCCTGTCTCCCCAGGTAGTACCTTCGGACTGACTCTCTGGTACTGACCTCTGCCTGCTCCATTGCTCCATTTTTACAGATGGCGCTGGCCATCCATTACTCCTACCATGTGACAGGGGCCGGCCAATGGCACGGATACCCTGTCACATAGTAAGGGCAAAGGGCCATCGGCGCCATTTTGATTAGTGGCAGCCGATGGCCCAAGAGCGGGAGATCGCTCCCGGGACTCCCACTGGACCACCAGGTACTTTTAAAAAGTTTTTTTTTTGGGGGGTCAGGAGGGTGGGGGAAGCTAAAGGATGTATTTTAAAGGGTCGGGGTGGGTTTAGGGGGTTGTTTTTGTGTACCATTTTTCCCACCCTCCCCAAAAACGATAAGAGAACCCCACAAAAATTTCATGGGGTTTTCCTATTGGTTTCGGGGAGCCCCCGATTTCTGACAAGTTTGAAAATATTGTACGATATTTTCAATCATCAGAAAAATGATTCACATACCTAGTAGCCAGCCATAATCTACTCCACCTCCATCAAAGGTCACAGACCCTCTCAGAGTATTTGGTGAAATTCAGGACCCTGGCTACCGAGCTCGGGTGGCAAGAAGATTGTCTGCAAGCCATCTTCCTAGATGGTCTCTCCAGTGCTCTCAAAGATGAACTCTCTATCCGTGAGACTCCCACGTCTCTAGAGAACCTGATTTCCCTCTTCAGGAAGATCGACCATCAACTCCAGCAATGGTTCCTGGAAGTAAAGGCCTCTCGCTCTCCTACTCCATGCCCTATGCCTGTCCAGAGTCCTCCAGCCAAGACTCCATTACCACCACCTCCTCCCCTGGTAGAACCCATGGAGGTGAACCGTGGGTGACTGTCTCAACCGACGTTTTCATCGGAGGAAGGAAGGTCTTTGCCTTTATTGTGGTGCCTCCGGACATCTTCGGCAGTCCTGTCCTGTCCGTCCAGAAAACTGTAATGCCTGAGCCCGGCAGGGGTCTTGAGCTTAGGCGCTATTGTCACCAGCCCTCAACTCCTGCTTCCAGTCTCTCTGGGCATCGAGTCCCACTCCTTCACTACCACTGCTCTTGTCGATACAGGGGTAAGTGGCAGCTTCATCATGGATGACATCGCCAAGCTTCTGAACATTCCTCTCCAGCCATTAGAGGTGAGCCTTTGTATTGCCTCCATCCAAGGAGAACATCTTCCAGGGCTCATCACCCATCAAACAGTGGCAATTCGTCTTACTGTGGGTACTCTCCACGAGGAGGAGATGTCCTTCTGTGTGTTAAAATGCTCCACACATCCAGTCATCCTGGGGCTGCCCTGGCTCCAGTCCCACAAACACCAGTTCGATTGCATTCCCTGCAATTGGTGCAGTGGGGTTCCAATTGCCAGAAGACATGTCTACGTCAAGTATCTCTAGCCGTCTCTGTCTTGAAGTCTACCACCCTATCTGGTTTGCCTACCCAGTATGCCGAGTTTGAAGACGTCTTCTTGAAGCAGAAGGCTGACACACTACCTCCACTACGCAAGCTGAATTGCCCTATAGAACTGACGGGCACGATGCCTCCCAAGGTGTTATAAATCTGATGCTTGATGGGAGGAGCAGTCAGATAGGAGGAGCAATCTGCAGAGAAAGCTCTGTATAGCGGGCTCCTGGAGAGGGAGGAGTCAGCAATCTTGCAGTATCTCAGATATCATCTTGCTAGTTAGCAATCTGTTATATCTCTGATGTTAGTTAGACTGCGGAGTTAGCAATCTGTTCTGGATTTGCTAGGGAGTTAGCAATCTGATATGAATCTGATATAGTTATAGTTGTGGGTGAATCCCTGGGCCAATGGCAGATGACTATGCCCTCGGGAGGACACCCCGAGAGGGACCACCGGCTAGGCCAGAGTATGGAGACAGACACACATTAGTTCTTTTATTAAACAGGTTATTAGAAACCACCAGAGGTGGCAGTAGTGAGCTGATATGCCCGGCAGGGCTGTAGTCCTTCAGGTACTGGAACAATGATCCCAGGATGGCTGAGCTGTTGAGAAACTGTAGAAAGTGAGTAGGCAGAGTTCATGAACAGAACTAGATGACAAAACTCACGCAAGGTTTCAAGTAAGCTCAGGAGCTGGAAAGAATTAGGCCCTCGAGGAGTGAGTACCTGGTTACAAGGAAAGTTCTAAGAGAGCGATGGTAACTCACAATTGTTTGTAGCAGTGATAGCTTCCAGGCAGTAGAGAATCTTCAGAGTGTCCAGGAACATGGGCCCTCGAGGAGCGAGTACCGGTTCCTATCTGTAATCTGAAAATAAAAAAAAGAGTGAGGCCCCCGAGGAGCGGGTACCTCTGGTAAGTCCGAGGAGGCAGACTAGCTTGGGTAGCCGAAGCGAGTACGTATCCTTATGCTTATCCTTATCCATATCCTTGCTAACTCAGTTTGTTAGCGTTTTCAAAGACCTTTAAATATTAGAAGCAGATGACATCATCTCAGGGGGACGCCCCAGAGGTTCACACCCTTGCTGGTACAAGAGTCTGGACACATGCACGCCCTAGGCATCAGGACAAGATGGCGGAGTTGCAGCGTCGAGCCGGTCCGGGGGCGCCGGAAGGAGATGGCATGGAGACGCCGCGGTAGCCAGTCGTCCATCAGACCCGGAGGGAGTCGCCACAGAGGTAAAGAGGGTGGAGTGAGGGCGTCGAGCAGCGACGGTCACAACACAAGGGCAGAACTTATTCATTGTCTCATCCAGAAACCCTGGCCATGTCTGAGTATATTAAAGAGAACTTAGAAAAAGGCTTCATCCGACCCTACGATTCTCCCGCCGGAGCGGGCTTTTTCTTCATCAAGAAAAAGGATGGTGGTTCATGCCCTTGTATTGACTACAGATGGCTCAATGCCATAACCCCAAAAGACCGGTACCCATTGCCCCTTATCAGTGAGCTGTTTGAACGCCTTCAAGGGGCGCAGATCTTTACAAGTTGGATCTGAGGGGTGCATACAATCTGGTACACATCCAACCTGAAGATATCTGGAAGACCGCATTCAACATGAGGAATGGTTACTATGAATATACCCTGATGTCCCTTGGGTTATGCAATGCCCCAGTGGTCTTTCAACGCCTTATTAACGAAATCCTCCGATACCTCTTGTATCATTCGTAGTCGTATATCTTGACGATATCCTGATCTTTTCTTTTTTTTTTTTTTTAAATTTGTATTTTATTGAAAACAGCACGACCAGTTGAACAGCAAGAAATTACATAATACAAGTCCAACATTTGAGCAAGAACCTCGGAACCAAAAACCTCCATGTTAAACAAGCGTAGACATAGGGCTCCTATAACATCATAACAGGTAATAGTAACTCCACAGAGGTAGAAAAGGCAGCTCAAATACATAAATACAAATGTTCCCTTGAGTAACAACAAAGAGAACTGGCAATGTCTGCCGTCTTTGTTTTTTAATAATACCTCTCCCTTCCCTTTTCCCTTTCCCTTCCCTTTATCCCTCCCCCCCCTCCCCCCACGCTGGGATAGAAAATGATACATATGAGGGTAATCCATCTAAGAGCAGGAACCAACGTTACTGATCAAGGCATTCCATGTACATAGTGACACCGGGCATATCCACCCAAGGACAGAACAGCTATTGTTTGGCAGCTTGAGTTGTTACCCATACTGTATACGCATTCCAAATCTTTTGAAAAGAAAATTCAGTCTTATGTCTGTAAGCCGTTATTTTCCCCAATGAATACACAACCCTCACCTGAGCCTGCACTAGAGTTAATGAAGGCGCCATAGAGTCTTTCCAATGTTTTGCTATGACACACCTTGCTGCTGTTACCACAAACTTAATAAAGCGATTAATATGTTTCCCACCCTGTGTCAACTCTTTATTCAAAAGTGCATGTTCAGGGCTGAGTTGTATAGCACGTCCTAAAACTTCAGTTAACCAGGTGGATACCTTCTGCCATAAGAGCTGTATTGACGGGCATGTCCACCACATATGGAAGAAAGTTCCTTTAGCTATACACCCCTTCCAACACTGATTAGATGACCCAGGTATAATATGACTCATTCTGTCAGGAGTGTAATACCAACGAAAGTACATCTTGTACCCATTTTCAATATGGTTAGCCGATATGAGACCCTTCCCCAATGTCAAAAATATAGCCTTCCAATCCTCAATAAGCCAGGACCCTTGTAAATCTGCTTCCCACGCCCTTATATGGGGGGATTGCAAATCAAACGAGTCAGCCACCATTAAGTAAATATTGGATATTAGCTTTTGCATTTTATCTGCCTGTCGACACATTTGCTCAAAATCAGAAATGCCCAGGGAAAGATCCTGCAATACACCAGTCCGTAGAATAAAATGACGTAATTGTAAGTATGGGAAAATATCATTATTCGTTAATTGGTATCTTTCCGCCAGAGTTGCAAACGGAATTACCCCACTGGGATCACAAATATGGGAGAGGCAGGTGATACCCTTTTGCATCCACTGCCTAAAGCAATGTTGGAGGGTGGCTGGACGAAAATTAGTATTATGGTATAAATGAGTGCTGGTAAAATAACCTCTTTGCCCCACTAATCTCGGTTTCCATCTCTCCCATGTGTAGAGAGATAGTTGTATAGTAGGCGGTAATAGTTCAGGCCTACGCCATGTGGCTCTTGGCTGCCAAAGTACCGCAGTTAAGGGCATGGATCCCAGGAGTGCTTGTTCTAAAAATACCATCCTGATCTTTTCTAAAGACCTTGAATCCCACCAAGATCATGTTAGGATCGTCCTTCAACGTTTAAGAGAAAATCATCTTTATGCCAAGTTAAGTGCCTCTTTGAGCGAAATCATTTACCCTTTTTAGGATACATCATATCCGATCGAGGGTTCTTCATGGATCCAGATAAAGTCCAGGGGATCGGGGACTGGCCTCAGTCAATAGGCCTATGGGCCTTACAATGTTTCCTTGGCTTTACTATTACAGGAGCTTCAATGCCAACTATTCTACCCTAGCTGCTACGCTTACCGCCATGACCAAGAAAGGGGCTAATACTCGTGTGTGGACTTCCAAAGCACAAGCCGCCTTTCAGACGTTAAAAGAAGCATTCTTTTCTGGTCCCTGTCTTCAGCACCCAGACCCAAGATGCCCATTTGTCGTAGAAGTTGATGCCGCTACAATCGGAGCAGGGCCATCTTAAGTCAGTTTTCTCCAAAGGGTAAATTGACACCGTGGTCATTCTATTCACACAAGTTCTCTCCTACAGAGCAGCACTACACCATTGGTGACCGAGAATTTCTAGCTGTTAAGCTGGCACTCCTGGTTGGAAGGGCGCAACATAAATTAACCATTTTCACCTACCATAAGAATCTTGAGCACCTTAAAGAAGCTCAACTCTTGAACCCTAGACAAGCCCGATGGGCACTCTTCTTTGAATGGTTCAATTTCGAACTATGTTATCGCCCGGCTTCCGTGCTGATGCACTATCAAGATCCTTCGAACCAGAGGATATTCCTGATGTTCCCAGACACATCATAGATCCTGCCTGTGTATCCCTTGCCATGACCACTACAGTTCCAGTTGGGAAAACTGTCGTTCCACATAGGTTACATGAATGAGTTCTGAAATGGGCTCATGATTCCAAGTTGGCAGGATACCTGGGTCGTACCAGGACCCTAGAGATGTTGCGGAGATATTACTGGTGGTCCAACATGGAGCAAGACTCTCGTAACTATGTAGATTCATGTCCCATCTGTGCCCAACAGAAGTCACCTACCGGAAGGCCTTGGGGCCAATTCCAACTGCTTCAAGCACCTACCGAGCTATGATCCAGCATCTCAACGGGCTTCATCACAGACATGCCTCCATCCCAGAACAATACCGTAATCTGGGTCATCATCATCGACCGTTTTTCGAAAATAGGTCACTTTATTCCCCTGCCAGGCCTCCCATCGGCCCCAGAATTAGCCAAGTTGTTTCTAAAACATATCTTCCATCTCCATGGGCTCCCAAAGGAAATCATATCCAACCGAGGACCGCAGTTTTACGCCAGGTACTGGTGCTCTCTTTGCAAAAAGTTCAACATAGGCTGACATGAAATTCAAGGCAATCACCCACAAGATCAAGCTGAAAGGACCAACTGGACCTTGAAAACATTTCTTCATTCCTACGTAAATGACCAGCAGGACAACTGGTGCGATCTGTTACCCTGGGCTGAGTTGTCGCATAATACCCACGTCGCTGCTGCCACCGATGTCTCACCATTCTCCGTAGTATTTGGGTGACAATCTCGGCTGCCACTTCCAGTTCCTCTCACCATTCCTTCTCCAGCCACGCAATTCATGGCCCACACCATCCTCCAGGTGTGGAATCAAGTCAAAGAACGCCTTACTCAGGCCGCCGAGCGCTCCAAGCGCACTTCTGATACCCACAGATGTCCCACTTCACTCTTCCGTCCTGGTCAGAAGGTATGGTTAAGCACCCGACACATAGGGTTGAGACTCCCTTCTCATCGCCTGGCTCCCAAGTTCATCGGCCTGTTTCCAGTTCTCCGAAGAGTGGGAGCAGTGTCTTATCAACTTCAGCTACCTCGTGCCATGGGCATCCACAACACATTCCATGTCTCTCTGTTGAAGCCATTAGGGATGTGCAGAGGGACACCATACATTGCATTTGGGATTCATATTCATCGGGGGGGCAGATACGTTGCATTTGGCAAGGGGGGCCCCCGATACGTTAATGCATTAATTCTTATTCGTTTCTCGGCTAAAATTGAATTAACTACAATCCCCCACCCTCCTGACCCCCCCCCCAAGACTTACCAAAACTCCCTGGTGGTCCAGCAGGGGGTCCGGGAGCCATCTCCTGCACTCACACCCTCAGCTGCTGATATTCAAAATGGCGCCGATAGCCTTTGCTCTTTCTATGTCACAGGAGCTACCAGTGCCATTGGTCAGCCCCTGTCACATGGTAGGAGCACAAGATGACGCCGGCCATCCATTGCTCCTACCATGTGACAGGGGCCGACCAATGGCACCGGTAGCCCCTGTGGCATATTTATTTATTTATTTAAGGCTTTTATATACCGATGTTCCTGTACTAGTACATATCACGTCGGTTTACATAGACCAAAGTTGGAAATTACATCAAACAAGAGGGTACAGATAACAGGGCTAACTTCGTATGAACTTATAGATAAAGCAGCGAACGACTTAAAATAAAATAAAATTATTATAAATATAAGAATAAATATACAAAATATAAATAAACATAAACATTGAACAAACTTGGATTTACAGCAGACTTGAAAAGCATGAGTGCATTATAACATACAGCTTGCGGGGAAATAATGAGATTAAATTATAAGATTAGATGGTTACGGCGTCGGACATCTCGCATCATCGTGAATCTGACCCTGTAAGGTCATAGTAAGGCCCTTACATAGTAAGGTCATGGTAGGTCATATAAGGTCATGTACATAGGTCATGTAAGGACCTTACATAGTAAGGTCAAAGGCTATTGGTGCCATTTTGAATACCGGCAGCCGAGGGCATGAGTACAGATGGCTCCCGAACCCCCTGCTGGACCACCAGGGACTTTTGGTAAGTCTTGGGGGGGTCAGGAGGGTGGAGGTTTTGTTTAAATTCACTCCTTTAGACGGCCGAATAATTCGGCGAAGATTCATTGTATTCATGGGGAATCGCAATACGTTTCCCTTCCCCACGAATACAAAATATGGCCCTATACGTTGCGGATTACCAATACGTAGGAAACGAATGCACACTCCTAGAAGCCATTGGTCCTCTCGCAGAGATCATTCACCTCCGTGGATCACTACAGAACCAGATTTGTCACTCCAGGTAAGACAGGTCCTTGACATCCGTCGGCGTCGAGGCAAATGGGGATATCTCTTATCCTGGGAGGGTTATGGGGCGAGGAGAACTCATGGAAATCATCCCATAACATTCTTGATAAAGAACTCCTCAGGACATTCCACAGGACCCATCTTGGAAAGCCACGACCACATAGAGGGAGGACTAGAAGGGGGTGTACTGTTGTGTGCCCCGTCCACACTCAGCCAGAGCATGGGCCTGCTCACCTCGCTAGCTCCTCTGCAGGTCATGGGTCGGCCTCCCCAGTGGCAGCCATGAGCTCCTCCAGGCCTCGGCATCCCACAGCAGCGGTCGCCGGGCCTTCCACTGCTCACCAGGCATCACGCCGGAGTTCAGTGTCCTCAGTGGCATTGGCCACACCCCTACGCGTGTGCAGACCGCCCGCCCTCTTGTAGGGCCAGGGGCGGGTCCTAGCTTCGTGGCATGCCCTGATTGAATGTACTACATAAGGAAGTTCCTGCCTGTACTTCCTTGCCTTGGCAATCGGGTTGGCACTATATGTGTACTAGTTTGTCTCCGCATTCAGTCTTGTTCCAGTCTCGTTCCAGCCTCCTACTGTTCCAGCGTGTCTGTCCTGTCTCCCCAGGTAGAACGTTTGGACTTATTCTTTGGTACTGACCTCTGCCTACTCAATTGACTATTCTGCTCGCTGCCTGGATCTTGACCTCTGTCTGCCTTATGACCTCGTCTGACCTCTGGAACCTGACCCCTGCTTCATTGTCTACTCTCGGACTGATTCCTGGTATCTGGCCCCTGCTTTGGCTGACAATCCTCGGACTGATCCTCGGAACCTGACCCCGGCTGCCATTGACCATGTCTCTTGATTCGGGCTTTGTCCATTGCCTTGTCATTGCCTACACAGTACTGGCCTTCCCAGATCCTCCAGGCCTACAGATTAGTGACCGACTGCGCTCCCTTGCTGCTCGTGGGCACACCTCTCTACTACCTCTCCGGGAGACCCTGCGAGGCCCACCTAAATCCAAGCGGCCCGGGTCCCTACAGACTCTACCTGGGGGAACCGTGGGCTTCCAGTGGTGAAGCTCATCCTAGCCTCTGTCCCCTCCTGTGCTGCACCCCTTGGGGGCAGGTGCTTCCTGGTCCCTACCAGGGAGCCGTTCTACACTGCTCCAGGACAAGGGTCCACCTCCAAGCGCAACATTTTTTATTTTGAACCATTAAAATTGAAGTGCCCTATATCTGCTATTGCATTGTATTGTCTAGCTGATAGCACTACAATTAACTTTTATGCATTGGTTTTCAGACAGTGCATTGGAATGTGTGAAGTGTGATCCTGTTGTGGAGAGAAAACCTAGACAGCATTAAACAATCCTATTCTGGATGAACAGAATATGCAGTCTTAAGGCAGTTGCCTACTTAAAGACAAGGTTTGACAAATATATTAATTTTCTAAATGTTAGAGAAAAATGCTAAAAGGCCTGTAGAAAAGCATATTAATATTGGCAATTACACTGAAGTTCAATATTAAATATAAATTAAAAATACATTACTTACTTGTATGTTCTGTCATTGATTCTTATTTCAATTGAGTTCAATATCTGGCTTCACAGAGATATATTATCTACTGCTAATAGTAGAGAAAGTGGATCATCATAACAAATGCTTTACTCTGTGCAAGATTTATTCAGCAAAGAGTACTTACCTTTCAAGAATAAAAGATTCTTACAAAAATATCTTTGGCTTTTAGAAATAGCAGCAGATTGTATTTTAATAAGCATTTCAGCATAGTACATGAAGTATAAATAATGGTTAAACCATTTTCAGGGATTGCAATCTGCAATTCTGCTTATTTTGCTATAATATAAAAATAAACATAGAAGAGCAAAGGGCTACTGTAGTGTTGCACCTGCTTGCCTGATCAATGACTTTCACATATTGATCTGTAAGAGGAGCAACAATCTATACTGGTTGCACACTTTCCAGGCAAATCTATTTTGGTTACAAAACCAATATAAGCAATTATCTTTGTTTGAGATGACAAGTCTTATCAATTCATTGTGATTTAGTGTAATTTTACAGAAACCTACTTCGGGACAATTTTTTCAAAGCCCAAAACTTAACCTTCTGCATGCTTTTGAATAAATAAAGGCAAATATTTCAATTTGTGTACACTAAAGCAGAATGATTACATTGCTAATTATTTTATTTCTTAAAGGTTGGCACATTATATAAAAATAAAGTAGCAAAATAAAACTGTTCCTGTATGTTAGCGTGGCCCTTATTTTTCAACTTTTGAAATTCTTTGCTCCCAATCCCTAATCTTGCTCTACTATATGAAAAAGTGCTCCTTGCCAAATTTCAGCTCAATTGAACTATTTTAAGGTGAACCCCCAAAGGCCTTAAAGTTTCAAATTTCACTGCAATTTAGTATTTCTTATTTAAAACGTTTAGATTTCATTTTCAAACATTGTTTGGGAACCAATGTCTAGAAAGCAAAATCATCCAAAGAGGACTTTAGAATAAATTAGCCAAATACCCTATAAATGGAGGATAACTTTAAAAGAACTGGGCATGGCAGCATATATGCGTATATGTGGCCACACAAAGTATTCCATAATATTTTATAACATGCGTGTATGACTTGTATAAAATATGTGAATGTTTACCCTACAAGATATGATTGTATGCAGGCCAATGCAAGAATACATACAATTTATAGAAACCACATATTTCAATGGATTGATCATGCCACTTTTACATGCAGAGTGAGACATAGAAACATAGAAATGACGACAGAAGAAGACCAAACAGTCCATCCAGTCTGCCCAGCAAGATTCACACTTTTTTTTTCTCATACTTATGTTACTCCTGGCTCTTAGTAACCTTTTGGTTCTATTTCCTTTCCACTCCCACCATTAATGAGAGAGAAGTGTTGGAACTGCATCTAAGTGAAATATCTAGCCCAATTAGTTAGGGGTAGCAACTGCCGCAATAAGCAAGCTACACCCACGCCCACCTGCCCATCCAGACTAAATAATTCAGTCCGTGTTTGTTGTCTGTATATAGATCCACCTTTCTTCATTCCCCCTGCCGTTGAAGCAGAGAGTTATGCTGGATATGCATTGAAAGTGAAGTATCAGTCTTTCTCCCCTGCCGTTTAAGCAGAGAGCTATGCTGGATATGCACTGAAAGTGAGGTATCAGATAGGGATGTGCAGAGGGATTCCATACGTTGCATTCGGGATACGTATTTTTCAGGGGGCAAATACATTGCATACGTCCGTATGGCGCCTCGATACGGTTTTACGTCTAATCCTATTTGGTACCCGGCTAAAATTAAATTTACTACAACCTCCTACCCTCCTGAACCCCCCAAGACTTACCAAAACTCCCTGGTGGTCCAGCGGGGGGTCCGGGACCCATCCCCTGCACTCTCACACCCTCGAACCAGTTTCAAAATGGCGCTGATAGCCTTTGACCTACCATGTCACAGGGGCTACCGGTGCTATTGGTCAGCCCTGTCACATGGCCATCAGCGCCATCTTGTGCTCCTAACATGTGACAGGGGCTGACCAATGGCACCGGTAGCCCCTGTGACATAGTAAGGGCAAGGCTATTGGCGCCATTTTGATTCCTGGCACCTGACGGCACGCGTGCAGGAGATCGCTCCCGGACCCCCGCTGGACCCCCAGGGACTTTTGGCCAGCTTGGGGGGCCTCCTGACCCTCACAAGACTTGCCAAAAGTCCAGCGGGAGTCCAGAATGACCTCCTGCTCTCAGGCCGTATTGCCAGAATTCAAAATGGCACCGGCGCTACCTTTGCCCTTACTATGTCACAGGGGCCGACGGTCGGCAAAGGCTAGTGGCTGCCAGAACTCAAAATAGCGCCGGCCCTAGCCTTCGCCCTCACTATGTCACAGAGGCCGACCTTCGGCCTCTGTGACATAGTGAGGGCGAAGGTAGCGCCGGCGTGCAGGAGTGCAAGAGGTCGCTCCCGGACCCCTGCTGGACTTTTGGAAAGGCTTGTGGGGTCAGGAGGCCCCCCCCAAGCTGGCCAAAAGTCCCTGGGGGTCCAGCGGGGGTCCGGGAGTGATCTCCTGCACTCGTGCCGTCAGGTGCCAGGAATCAAAATGGCGCCGATAGCCTTGCCCTTACTATGTCACAGGGGCTACCGGCGCCATTTTGAAACATACCGAGGGTGTGAGAGTGCAGGGGATGGATCCAGGACTCCCCCCTGCTGGACCACCAGGGAGTTTTGGTAAGCCTTGGAGGGATCAGGAGGGTGGGGGGGTTGTTTAAATTGGCGGCCGAATAATTCGGCGAAAATTCGTTGTATTCATGGGGAATCGCAATACGTTTCGCTTCCCCATGAATACAACGAATATTGGCACATCCGTTGCGGATTGCCAATACGTAGGGACCGAATGCACACCCCTAGTATCAGACTTTCTCCCCTGCCATTGAAGCAGAGAGCTATGCTGGATATGCATTGAAAGTGAAATATCAGGCTTATTTGGTTTGGGGTAGTAGCCGCCGTAACAAGCAAGCTACTCCCCGCTTTTTGTGAATGCAAATCCTTTTTTCCATATTTCCTCTTGCCGTTGAAGCTTAGAGACATATGAATAGAACAGTACACTCTTGTGAAGATTTGATGTCCTTCGGAGCTTGATGTTACCCAGGTAGAGAGTCCATCAAGCTACGCTGAGAGAACATTGTACAAATGTTTTCATTGTGTGAATTTCCTTACTCCGAAGGACATTGATTCTTCACAAGTGTGAACTGTTCTGTTCATAAGTCTCACTCTGCATTTAAAAGTCACCCCTTACCCCTATACTGCTACCTAAACTTCACCTCAAGTTACTAGGTGAGCCTCTAATAGTAGCATAAATAGCTGCTTACTATGGTGCCACCCCCAGACGTGGTGTCTCTCCCTTTCTCCCCTTGGGCCCTTCCCCCACTCTCCTCCCACCATCTATGACCCTTCCCCAGCCTAAAAATGCCCAAAACTGAATTTGCAAAAAAATCACAAATTGCATTATGGACATAACGCATGATATCCCACAGCTTAATGCAATTGAAAAAGGTATAGTTATTTTCGGCGCCAAGTGTGAAGTCAGCCTACTTTTGCTGAAATTCCACCCTGACTCCTCCCTAATCCCTTCCCTTTTAAAAATTTGCATACACCATGTATTATGGTGCTTATCGCATGCATTAAGGCTTTTTTCACATGCAAAAACACTTTAAAGCATGCGAAAACGCCATAACAGGAGTTGATAAATGACCCAGTAAGTTGGAAAATGTATGTGCGTGTCTTTTAAAACAGCAACTTTTACGTATAATTGTTGGCCTCACCCAGGTATGCCACTAGAGTGCCCCCTTTTTTAAACATGCACATGAATGCATGAAATGAAAATACACATATATTATGAATATTTATAAAATACTGAATGCATGCATAGTGGCAACTTACTTGCATAAATGCTAATTTGTATGTGCATAACATTTTAAAAAATTGGGGCCAGATTTTCAAAGGATTTGCACACATAACCGCTCCTGTGCACGCCGAGCCTATTTTGCATAGGCCCGGAGACGCACGTATGTCTCGGGGCTTTGTGAAACGGGAGGGGCGGGGCGGGACCGAGGCCTCCGGCACAGCGGCCATGCCAGGGGATCGTGCGCCAGCACTCAGCCGGCACCCGCAACCTACACCTGCCCGGAGGCAGGCACAACTTTTTAAAAAATGTTAGAGGGATGGGTTTAGATAGGGCTGGGGGGGGCAGAGGGAACAGGGAAAGCTATTGGGGCTCCCCTAGGGCTCGGCATGTGCAAGGTGCACAAGTGTGCACCCCCTTGCATGCGCCAACCCCGGATTTTATAACATGCGTGCAGCTGCGCATGCATGTTATAAAAGCAGGCGTAGATTTCTGCGCGCTGGGTTGTGCGCACAAATCTACGCCCGTGCTTAGGTACTAAAATCTGGCCCTTAAAGTTTACTCTGTTTCCATGCTGAAACAAAATATTAAGTAGGATTTACTATTACTTATTATTTTTTAGGTTAGTTTTCAAAGTCTTAAGTGGGGGTTGCATGCATAAAAATAGCATATACATATGTAAGTAGCATGTGCATATTTATTTATTTATTTACTTATTTATTTTTTGTTTTTATATACCGATGATCCTGTATACAATACATATCGCACCGGTTTACATGGAACTGAACAGTCGCCTCTGGGGCTGACTACATTATAACAGGTGTACAGGAACATTTTTAGGGAGACATTCAAAAACTCAGTTAACTGAAACTAGGATCCAAACTCAGAAAACATATGTACATAGGTATATATAACGACTATTGTATTATCAGGTTTCAGCTCTCAGGGAAAGCTTGGGCGAATAGCCAAGTCTTAAGCTTCTTTTTGAAAGTCAAGAGGCATGGTTCTTGGCGGAGGTCCGGTGGGAGCAGATTCCAAAGGGGGGGACCTGCTGTTGACATAGCTCGTTTCCTCAGTAAGGTTTTAGCCGGCTGGGTGTGAAGCATGTTCTGGTATGCACTTCTGATCGGTCTCTTGGAAGTGTGCTGCTGCAATTGGAATGATAGGTTGAGGGGGGAGATGTTGTGAAGAGCCTTATGAATCATCATAAGGGCTTTGAAGTGTATCCTGAATTTTATCGGCAGCCAATGAAGATTCTGGAGGATAGGGGTGATGTGATCACTTTTTTTGGTGTTAGTGAGGATTCTAGCCGTCGCATTCTGAACCATCTGAAGTGGTTTAATGGTACTGGTGGGCAGGCCGAGGAGGAGTGAGTTGCAATAGTCCAGTTTAGGGAGGATGATAGCTTGTAGTTCCAAGCGGAAGTCTCGGAAATGTAGAAGTGGTTTTAGTTTTTTTAAAACTTGCAATTTGAAGAAGCATTCTTTGGTGGTGTTATTTACGAACTTGGTGAAGTTGAGTTGGTTGTCTAGAATCACCCCAAGATCTCTTACTTGCGGTGTGTGGTCTATCGATGTGGAGGAGAGTTGGTCGGAACTAGGTTGGTTGAGCAGAGTGCAATTGTCTGGGGCAATTATGGGGATTTCTGTTTTGCTAGTGTTTAGCACAAGGTTGAGGCTGTTGAGCAGGTTTTTGATTGTTGAAAGGCAGCTATTCCAATAAGACCTCGTTTTGTGGAGGGATTCCGCTATCGGGATGAGGATCTGGATGTCATCCGCGTATAGGAAGTGAGTTAGCTTGAGGTTGGATAGAAGATGGCAGAGTGGGAGGAGATAAATATTGAATAGTGTGGGTGAAAGGGATGATCCTTGGGGTACCCCCCGCTTCGATCTGATAGGGAGTGACTCTTTGTTGTTGATCCTAACCCTGTATTGCCTGTTTTCAAGGAAAGATTTGAACCAGCTGTGCGCTGAACCTGTTATACCGATATCTGCTATGTATATGTATATACTTTAAAAATGTAAGTATACATTGTACTTGCATTATTGCATGTAATTGTTAACAGGCAGTTAACGGGCAGTTTAGATGTGTTCCACAGCAGGGTACTGAAGTATATGTGCAAGTTGCTATTTGAAAGAGATATACATGCATATATTATCAAATTTGTCCAAACACTTATACACTGATAATTGACTTGCACAATTGAATTTGGGCTTGCCTTTTGTCTGCAGTTTTTGGGTGGGAAGTCTGGGTGAAGTGCAAAGTTTGAGTGAAGGGCAAGAGGATCTATGTGAATTGGTGAAGGTTTGGATGAACTGGTAGAGATATTGCCAACTGGTGATTCCAGGTAAGCATTTGCAAAATGGTGTGAGTGCATAAGAAGGGTCAGACCAAGGGTCCATCAAGCTCAGCATCCTATTTCCAACAATGGCCAATCCAAGCGACAAGTGCCTGGCAAGTACCAAAAAACGAAGCATATCCCATTCTACTGAAGCTAGTAATAGCAGTGGCTATTTTCAAAGTCAACTTGATTAATAGCAGGGAATGAACTTCTCCTTATCCAAACCGTTTTTAAACCCAGCTACACTAACTGCACTAACCACATTCCCTGCCAACAAATTCCAGAGTTTATTGTGCATTGAGTGAAAATAATTTTCTCCTATTAGTTTTAAATGTGATACATGCTAACTTCATGGAGTGCCCCCTAGTCCTTCTGTTATCCAAAAGAGTAAATAGCCAATTCACATTTGCCCTCACATTTGCCCTCTCATGATTTTAAAGGCCTCTATCATATCCCCCCTCAGCCGTCTCTTCTCCAAGCTGAACAACTCTAACCTCTTTAGTCTTTCCTCATAGGGGAGCTGTTCCATCCTCTTTATCATTTTGGTCACCCTTCTCTGTAGCTTCCTCATGGGAACTATATCTTTCTTGAGATGCGGTGACCAGAATTATACACAGTATTTAAGGTGTGATCTCACCATGGACGGATACAGAGGCATTATGATATTTTCCATTATAATCACCTTTCCCTTCCTAATAATTCCTAATACGCTGTTTACATTTTTGACTGCTGAAGCACACTGAGTCAACAATTTCAATGTATTATCCACTATGACACCTAGATCTCCTTCCTAATATGGAACCTAACCGTGTAACTACAGCTTGGGTTATTTTCCCTATATGAAGCACCTTGCACTTATCCACATTAAATTTCATCTGCCATTTGGATGCCCAATTTTCCAGTCTCACAAGGTCCTCCTGCAATTTATCATAATCTGCTTGTGATTTAACTACTCTGAATAATTTTGTATCACCTGCTAATTTGATTACTTCACTTGTCATATTCTTTTCCAGATCATTTATAAATATATTGAAAAGCATGGGTCCCAGTACAGATTACTGAGGCACTCCACTGCTCACTCCCCTCCACTCAGAAAATTGTCCATTTAATCCTACTCACGACATTGCCACCTATCCCATGATTTTTTACTTTTCTTACAAGCCTCTCCTGAGGAACTTTGTCAAATGCCTACTAAAAATCCAAATATACTACACCTTTATCTACATGTTTAAAAACCCCTTAAAAAAGTGAAGCAGATTTGTGAGATTGCCTTGGGTAAAGCCATGCTGACTTTTTTCCATTAAAGCATGTCTTTCTATATGTTCTATGATTTTAATCTTTAGAACACTTTCCACTATTTTTCCTGGCACTGACGTTAGGCTAATTGGTCTGTAGTATTCTGGATTGCCCTGGAGCCCTTTTTAAATATTGGAGTTATATTAGCAACCATCCAGTCTCCAGGTACAATGGATGATTTTAATGATAGGTTACAAATTTTTACTAATAGATCTAAAATTTCATTTTTTAATTCCTTCAGAACCCTGAGGTGTATACCATCTGATCCAGGTGATTTCCTACCATTCAGTTTGTCAATCAGGCCTACCATATCTTCTAGGTTCACCGTGATTTGGTTCAGTCCATCTGAATCATTGCCCATGAAAACCTTCTCCGGAACAGGTATCTCCCCAACATCCTCCTCAGTAACACCGAAGCAAAGAAATTGTTTAATGTTTCTATGATGGCCTTATCTTCTATAAGTGCCCCTTTAACCCCTCGATAATCTAGTGATCCAACTGACTCCCTCTTAGGCTTTCTGCTTCGGATATATTTTTAAAAGTTTTTACTGTGAATTTTTGCCTCTCTGGCCAAATTCTTTTCAAATTCTCTCTTAGCCTGTCTTATCAATGCTTACATTTAACTTGCCAATGCTTATGCTTTATCCTATTTTCTTCTGTTGGATCCTTCTTCCAATTTTTGAATGAAGAGCTTGGCTAAAATAGACTCTTTCACTTCACTTTTTAACCATGCCAGTAATCGTTTTGCATTCCTTCCACCTTTCTTAATGTGTTCATCTGGACTGCGCTTCTAGGATAGTATTTTTAAACAATGTCCATGCCTCTTGCATACTTTTTACCTTTGTAGCTGCTCCTTTCAGTTTTTTTCTATTTTCTCATTTTATCAAAGTTTCCCTTTTGAAAGTTTAGCACTAGAGCCATGGATTTTCTTACTGTCCTTGTGTTCAGCTCTGAGTTATAATGTGTGAATTGTTACAATTATCTCATGCATTAAATAAATGTGTATTTTTTACAATTATGTAGAGAAAGTATGTGTGTTCCTGAATTACAAATATAAGCACATACTGACACAAATACTCATTTTTTCAGTGCAGAAATATGTGGTATTTATAAACTTTCAGCCACCTGATGAGAGGAAAGAAATAGAGGAGAAAAAAAAGAGTTGTATGGACTCAAAAAGGAGTCTACTGGAGAGATGTAGGAATGGAGCCATAGGTATCATCTTAATACTTTCAAAAAGATGAGGAAAAGGAGTGTGAGGGAACAGCATGGAGTAGGTAGGTAGAATACATTTATTTATTCAAAATAGTTCTATTCTGCCTATATTAACAATGTCATGCTAAGCGGATTACGATGAAAAACAATCCATGAATTCCATCTTTGTTACTTTATCTACTTTGGGAGAGAAGCAACCTTCCCTATACCCATGGGAGGGGATGGGGAGAGAAATTATCAATCTAAGGACAGACTTAATTGACTTTACTTCTTCAATTAAAAAAAACAAAAACAAAAAAAACAACCTCGGCAGACCGCCAAGTTATGAAGACCGACCAACTTGGCATCAGTTTTCATAACCGGCCGTCTAGCATTTGACAAAGTTCCTCATGAGAGGCTTATAAGAACAAGCGCCCACTTTCCGCAAACTTTATTGCATCGGCCCCAAAGTGGGGTCACTTTGCTATTTATAGCACTATAATAGGATGAACTTAAAACTTGGGGTGAGGGGTCAGGGTGGGGAAGGCTTTGGGGTCAGTTTTAGATATGCCGTCACAGGTACAAACAGCACAGTAGACCTCTGTGAAGATTGGGTATCATTTGGAATACTGAGATTTGAAAGAAAAGTAGATTTGTACACTCTACTCTCTACCTAGCCTGATTAACAACATTCAGTTCACTCAGATGGTTAAAGATATTATTGTAGGAGTCCCTGAGTGGGGGTAAAAGATCTCTTTCAAGGCATAAAGGCCCTTTGCATTGCTACTCTTAAATTCTAATTTAAAGTTTTTTTATACTGCAGTGATAACAGCACAGACAAGCTTAAAAGTAATTAAATAAGGAAACACACTGAAGCTTTAACTGTTTCCAACAATGCTTTTACTGATAGGTTGAAAGATGAAATAAACAGGGTTGTTTATCATTTTGCCATGAGGGCTTACTGCCTGTGTTTGGGCCTTATTTTATTCCTTTTTATTTATTTAGATTTATATTCCAATTTTCACACTTTTTTTAGTGCTTCAAAGTGGATTACATTCAAGTAGTGTTGGTATTTGCCTATCCCCAGAGGGCTTACAATCTATGGGGAGTCATTTATCAAAGTGCTTTATGGTGTTTTCGCATGCGAAAGCACCATAATGCATGGTGTGATGCAAATCAGAAAAAGGGGAGGAGTTTGGGGCAGGGTTCTCACTACACCTTTTTCATTTGCGTAAAGCCATGTGCTATGGCTTTATTGCACATTGTGATGTTTTTGCAAATAGCATTTTTAGCTGATGGAGAGCTACCCTAGCTACAGGGCCCTCATATATATAAATATGAGAGAGAGAGAGTGAGAGAGTGCTCTCATACTAGGTAGGTATTTTTACCTATATTTGAGGCCCACCTACTCAGTTGAGGTGAGGTTTAGCTATTAGTGTAGGGGTTAGGGGCCACTTTGACATTCAAAGTGAGACGTACGAACTGAACAGTGCTGTCTTGTAAAGATATGATGAACTTTGGAGTGAGGAAACTCACACAAAAATGAGATTTGTGCAATTAGTGCAATGTTCCTTCAACCTAGCTTGATGTTACCCAGGTAGAGAGTCCATCAAGCTGCCCCCACATAACGTGAGTTACAATAATTCAGGTGAGTTAACACAAAAGCATGGCTCAGGGTTACCAGATCATCTTTTCCAATGAAAGATGGTATTTTTTTTCACCCTAAGATAACACTCCAGTTTACTTTTTTATGGTCCCTGTGCTTATTAATGACTTATAGAAAGGGGAAAACTTGATTCTCCATAAATCCATTGGCTGGCTCTGCTGCAGTTATATCTGGATCAGTCAGGTAATGTGGGAAATGATGGAAAGGGTGTGACACAATGTGATTACAAGGGAGGTACTGAAGGGACATTTAAAAGGTCTTTATTCATTTCATGCAACTGATAGAGATGATAGGATATGGATTTTAATAAAGGGCTGGCAATATTAGAGCCTAGGAGGTTTTTAATTTGGTCTAGCTAACATAGAATGATGTACATGTCTGTGGGTCTGATAGGGACAATCCTATTTTTTGATCATTGTAATTCATTTTCTGGACCAGTACCATATCTGGCCCAAAGGAGAATGATGGAGTGCTTAAATATATTTTGGCTGTCTATACCACTCATCTTGGAGCTGTGTGAACAGTTGTATAGATAAATAGGGTCCCATTTAGACCACCATCCCAGTGTATATGAAGAGAAACATACTAAAAAGGGTTTATCATCTGCATACTGCCTTCTTACAATCTACAAAAGAATCCATTTTTTCCAGGACAAACTTGGTTACTGGAACTCTGCATTACCAAATATTGACACTTTTACAGTTAAGAAAACTTGTGAAATAGAAGGGGTAGAAACATTTATATGAATATTGAACTGTATTAGAATATTTTGAGTCTTACATAAAGTTATGGTAATGATTACATTTCAAGTCATGACTAATTGGCATTCTGACAAACATATTTCAGCATCCTGTACATTACAGATCACATCACAAAATTTTACTACAATATTATTCTGCATTCATGTGAAGGATAATTAGATTAGTTTTCCATTTAGAAATATATGATAGGATTATAGAACTCTAGACAATAAGAAATGGCAATGGGCAGTAGGGATGTGTAGAGGGACGCCATACATTGCATTCGGGATTCAGATTCATCGGGGGGCAGATATGTTGAATTCGGCCGTATGGCGCCCCAATACGTTAATACATCGATTTCTATTCATTCCCCTGCTAAAATTACTACAACCCCCCACCCTCCTGACCCCCCCCAAGACTTACCAAAACTCCCTGGTGGTCCAGCGGGGGGGTCCAGAAGCCATCCCCTGCACTCTCACCCTCAGTCCCGGTTTCAAAATGGCGCTGATAGCCTTTGACCTACTATGTCACAGGGGCTACCGGTGCCATTGGTCAGCCCCTGACACATGGCCATCGGCGCCATCTTGTGCTCCTACCATGTGACAGGGGCTGACCAATGGCACCAGTAGCCCCTGTGACATAGTATGGGCAAAGGCGATCGGCACCATTTTGAGTTCTGGCATCCGACGGCCGGAGTGCAGGAGGTTGCTTCTGGACCCCCGCTGGACTTTTGGCAAGTTTTGTGGGGGTCAGGAGGGTCCCCCAAGATTTGCCAAAAATCCCTGGTGGTCCAGCAGGTTTCTGGGAGGGACCTCCTGCACTCGGACCGTTGGCTGCCAGTAATCAAAATGGCGCCGATAGCTTTTGCCCATACTATGTCACAGGGACTACTGGTGCCATTGGTCAGCCCCTGTTACATGGTAGGAGCACAAGATGGTGCCAATGGCCATGTGACAGGGGCTGACCAATGGCACCAGTAGCCCCTATGACATAGTAGGTCAAAGGCTATCGGTGCCATTTTGAAACCGGGACCGAGGGTGTGAGTGCAGGGGATGGCTCCCGGACCCCCCGCTGGACCACCAGGGAATTTTGGTAAGCCTTGGGGGGAGTCAAAAGGATGGGGGTTTGTTTAAATTGGTTTCTTTAGGCTGCCAAATTATTCAGCAGAGATTTGTGTATTCATGGGGAATGCGATACATTTCGCTTCCCCACGAATACAACAAATATGGCCAAATCCATTGCAGATTGCCAATACATAGGGACCGAATGCACACCCCTAGTGGGCAGCAGTTCCTTCTTAAACATAAAGAAGCACATGTAGAAGTAACATACAACATTTGTTTTCAACCCAGTCCTCAAGTACTCTTTAGCCAATTTGATTTTCAGGATACTGTATTAACAATGAGTAGGCATGACATAGATTTGCATGATTTTCCTCCATATCTTTTGAATGCTTATTGTGGTATTGGACTCATTTATGAGAGTTAGATCCTTCACTGTGGTAGTACTTGAACTGTGGAACAGCCTCCTGCTGTAAATAAGGCAGGAACTGAATATCCTGGCCTTTACAAAAAATGGTGTTCTTATTCCCAGTAATTGACTTTGGCTCCATGTGTGTGTGAATAGGCTGGTGGTTGGCTAATTTACGGAATCATAAATGGTGTTGACATGCTGGGCATTGAGATGCATCAGGTAATTATTATGTGCAGCTTTTATTAAATACATTGTTGGATATAGGTTTACATAATCAGATTTTGAATTGGTTTCAATCATTTCTTGAGGATAGCGCTTATCAAGAGTCTTGTTTTTTTTTTATCATGGGTGCTATTTCTGTTATATTATAGCTTTTTGATTAATCTGGGGGTTAGTAAGAAACTGTTTGAGTGAAAGGCGAGAAAGGATAGTGGTAAAGAGTGTTTTCTCTGAGAAGGGGGTGTTTCTAGCAGTGTACCTCAGGGATTGGCCCTTGGACCATTACTTTTCAACATTTTCATGAGTGACATAGTGAAAGGATTGTTGGGAAAAGTTTTTCGGTTTTCTGATGAAACCAAAACCTATAACAGGGTGGAGAGCCAGGAAAGTTTAGAATAAATAGGTGGGATAAAGCAAAGCTTGAGGACCTGTCTAAGGTATGGCACCTAAGATTTAATGCTAAAAATGCAGAATAATGCATTTAGGTTGCAAAAACCCAAGGGAGAGGTACAATATTTGAGGTTAAATTCTGCACACAAAGGAAGAGTGGGATCTTGGAGTGATTGTATCTGATGATCTTAAGGTGGCCATACAGATGGATAAGGTGATGGCAAAAGCCAGAAAAATGCTTGGTTGCATAGAGAGAGGAATTGTCAACAGAAAAATGGAAGTATTTCTCCTTGTGTTTTGTAGGGTTTGGGTGGACCCTTGGACACTGTGGCAGCTGACCACACCCACGGGGGGAAGTCCCATGAGGGGCCACAGGTCAGGCTCAGCTCTGGACACACAAACACAGATTATATCTTTTATTAGATAGTTTATGAAGCCACCAGAAGTAGCGGGAGTGAGTAGAAGATGGAGCCCGGCTGGGCTAGTATTCATCAGGGCGCTGGAACAGCGGCTTCTCTGGTAGCAGTGCTGTAGGAAGGAGAACTGAGAAAATGAGTACACTGAGATATTCACAGAGTCCCCAGTATGGAGAAGCCCTGAGATAGGGAGAGCTGGCCCTTGAGGAGCAAGTACCAGATCCCTGGGCACAGAGTCTCGTTGGCAAGTTCTCATGCAGCAGTTCTCCGTGGAAGATGGCACTGGTGCTGGAACGGAGGCAGGCCCTCGAGGAGCGAGTACCTGGTTCCAGGGAAAAAGCTCTGAGGAGTAGATGGTAGTAGTACTCACAGATGGTGTCTGTAGCAAATTCTTTCAAGTAGAAGAGAAGATGGACACAGGCAGCGAGTCAGGGAACATGGGCCCTCGAGGAGTGAGTACTAGTTCCTGATAGCGACCTGAAAGAAGCAGAGAGGCCCCCGAGGAGCGGGTACCTCGTTAACAGCAAAGAGTCAAAATAGAAGTAGGAGGCAGAGTAGCTGGGTACAGAGAGCAAATCCCATCCGTAGGAATTCCCTTGCTAACTCAAAGGCTAATAATAAACAACAGGCTTAAATATCCGGGCAGCATGATGTCATCACAGAGGGATGCCCCTGAGGTTCGCACCATAGAGGAAATAAGAATGAGGGTCGCGTGGCACGCTCACCCTAAGGTACCTGAGGAGCATGGTGGGAGGCAGCGTCCAAGCCAGTCTGGGGATGCCGGAGAGGACGGCGGGCAGATGCCACAGCAGCCAGATGTCCACAGGGAGCAGGAGGAGTCACAGAAAAAGAAAGGTAGGCGGAGTGAACCCGTCAGGACGCGACAGTTGCAACACTCCTGTATGGGTTCTTGGTAACAGCTCAGTCGGAATATTGTGTACAATTTTGAAGACTGCATCTTGAAAAGGATTTAAATAGGATGGAGTAAATTTTTTCAATATATATATAAATGATCTGGAAAGGAATACGGCGAGTGAGGTTATCAAATTTGTGGATGATACAAAATTATTCAGAGTAGTTAAATCAAGCGGATTGTGATACATTACAGGAGGACCTTGCAAGATTGGAAAATTGGGCATCCAAATGGCAGATGAAATTTAATGTGGACAAGTGCAAGGTGTTGCATATAGAGAAAAATAACCCTTGCTGTAGTTACATGATGTTAGGTTCCATATTAGGAGCTACCACCCAGGAAAAATATCTAGGCATCATAAGAACAGAAGAACATGCCATACTGGGTCAGACCAAGGGTCCATCAAGCCCAGCATCCTGTTTCCAACAGTGGCCAATCCAGGCCATAAGAACCTGGCAAGTACCCAAAAACTAAGTCTATTCCATGTTAACGTTGCTAGTAATAGTGGTGGTTATTATCTAAGTCAACTTAATTAATAGCAGTGGGTTTTAGTTAAATTAGGGGCCATATCACACTGTGCAATAGCATAAAACATGTTATCAACACCAGAAATAACTGCACCATTTTCCCTGTATGATATGTCTGAAATGGCCATAATGCAATTTGCGATACATTTTTTGAATTTCATTTTGGCTATTTGTGGGCGGGGGGGGGGGAGGAGAGAGAGATAGAGAGATAGAGAGCACCTCTGGGGAGGGTCTCACTGTGCGCACCTATTTATATCTCTACAGGAGGGCCATCTGATAGGTCAAGGTGAGGTGTTAGTGGTGGCTTAGGGTTTAGGGGCCTGATTTGCATGTAGTGTGAGAGGTATGAACAGCACAGTATACCTTGGTGAAGATTTGACTTTATTTGGAGTGAGGAAAATCTCACAAAGATGAAAATTTGAACTATGTTCTCTCACCTTAGCTTGATGGCAACCTGTTATAGAGATGTGCTGTTCGTAACTCTCACTCTACATGCGAAACAGGCCCCTTAACCCTAAATCACCACTAACACCTGACCTCGACCTATTAGGTGGCCCTCCTATAGAGATATAAATACTTAAACACTATGAGAGTTGTGTTGATGGGTTCTCTCTCTCCCTCTTTTTCTAGTTCCTCTTAGCACAGGACCTGAAAAATAGGGATTCTTGCATGGTGCGGTATCTTACAAATCTCCATAAACATACCCCTTTTTCATAATGCATGCATTATCAACTTTTTTTGATGAATGATGGGGTTAGTTTTCAACAGAGTTCCACAAGATTCTAAATGGCCACTTAAGAACATAAGAAATTGCCATGCTGGGTCAGACCAAGGGTCCATGAAGCCCAGCATCCTGTTTCCAACAGAGGCCAAACCAGACCACAAGAACCTGGCAAGTATCCAAACACCAAGAAGATCCCATGGCTACTGATGCAATTAATAGCAGTGGCTATTCCCTAAGTAAACTTGATTAATAGCAGTTAATGGACTTCTCCTCCAAGAACTTATCCAAACCTTTTTTGAACCCAGCTACACTAAGGGGTACATTTTATAAAAAAGCGCGAGCACGTACTTTTGTTCGCACACCAGACGCAAACAAATGTATGCCGGATTTTATAAGATATGCGCGCAAAGGGGTGCACAATTGTGCACCTTGTGCGTGCCGAGCCCAGCGCGTGCTGCCCGTTCCCTCCGCCTGCCCCCACCTTCCAATCCCTTCCCCTACCTAACCCACCCCCCCAGCCCTATCTATACCCCCCTACCTTTATTCCCAAAGTTACGCCTGCTCGAGGCAGGAATAAATCGCGCGTGCGGGCTGGCTGCTGGCGCGCCAGGTTCCGGTCCGGGGGCTGGTCCCGAGGCCACGGCCACGCCCCTGGGCTGGAACCGTGCCCACGGCCACGCCCCGAAATGCCCCCAGATGACGCGCAGCCGCAACACACCCCCCAACACGCCCCCGACAGGCCCCCCCCCCAGGAAAGCTCCGGGACTTACGCGCATCCCAGGGCTTGCGCGTACCGCCGAGCCCATGCAAAATAGGCGCATGCAGGGGGGTTTGGGTTAGGTTTTCGCGTGTAGCGTAACCTACGCTCATAAACCTTTGAAAATCTACCCCACTCTGTACTAACCAAGTCCTCCGGCAACAAATTCCAGAGATTAATTGTACGTTGAGTGAAAAAGAATTTTCTCCGATTAGTCTTAAATGCCCTCTGGGGATAGGGAAATACCTACAGTACCTGAATGTAATGCACTTTGAAATGCTGAAAAAAGTGTGAAAAGCGTAATATAATAAAATAAATATCTGCCATTTGGATGCCCAATTTTCCAATCTCACAAGGTCCTCTTGCAATTTATCATAATCTGCTTGTGATTTAACTACTCTGAATAATTTTGTATCATCTGCACATTTGATTACCTCACTTGCCATATTCCTTTCCAGAACATTTATAAATATATTGAAAAGCATGGGTCCCAGTACAGATCCCTGAGGCACTCCACTGCCGACTTCCCCCCACTGAGAAAATTGTCCATTTAATCCTACTCTCTGTTTCCTGTCTTTTAACTAGTTTGTAATCCTTGAAAGGATATCGCCACTTATCCCATGATTTTTTTTTACTTTTCTTATAAACCTCTCATGAGGAACTTTGTCAAATGCCTACTAAAAATCCAAATATACTACACCTTTATCTACATGTTTAAAAACCCCCTTAAAAAAGTGAAACAGATTTGTGAGACTTGCCTTTGGTAAAGCCATGCTGACTGTTCCATTAAACCATGTCTTTCTATATGTTCTATGATTTTAATTTTTAGAACACTTTCCACTATTGTTCCTGGCACTGAAGTTAGGCTAACTGGTCTGTAGTATCCTGGATTGCCCCTGGAGCCCTTTTTAAATATTGGAGTTACATTAGCCATCATCCAGTCTCCAGGTACAATGGATGATTTTAATGATAGGTTACAAATTTTTACTAATAGATCTGAAATTTCATTTTTTAGTTCCTTCAGTACCCTAGGATGCATACCATCCGGTCCAGGTGATTTGCTACTGTCAATCTGGCCTACTACATCTTCTAGGTTCACCGTGATTTGGTTCAGTTCATCTGACTCGACACCTCTGAAAACCATCTCTGGAACTGGTATCTCCCCAACATCCTCAATAGTAAACACGGAAGCAAATAATTCATTTAGTCTTTCTGCAATGGCCTTATCTTCCCTAAGAGCCCCTTTAACCCCTCGGTCATTTAATGGTCGAACCGACTCCCTCACAGGATTCTTGCTTCAGATATATTTTTTAAAGTTTTTATTATGAGTTTTTGCCTCTATGGCCAACTTCATTTCAAATTCTCTCTTCGCCTGTCTTATCAATGTTTTACACTTAACTTGACAATGCTTATGTTTTATCCTATTTTCTTCAGATGGATCCTTCTTCCAATTTTTGAAAGATTTTTTTGGCTAAAGTAGCCTCTTTCACCTCATCTTTTAACTATGACAGTAATTGTTTTGCCTATCTTTCGCCTTTCTTAATGCATGGAAAACATGTGGACTGCACCTCTAAGATTGTATTTTTAAACAATGTCCATGCCTGTTGAATACTTTTAACCTTTGCACCTGCACCTTTCAGGGTTTTTTTTTATGTTTTTTTTTAACTATTTTCCTCATTTTATCAAAGTTTTCCTTTTGAAAGTTTAGTGTTAGAGCTGTAGATTTATTTATTGTCCCCCTTCCAGTTATTAGTTTAAATTTGATCATGTTATGATCACTGTTGCCAAGTGGCCCCACCACCGTTACCTCTCTCAAAAAATCCTGCATTCCACTAAGAATTAAATCTAAAATAGTTCCCTCTCTTTTTTGTTCCTGAACCAATTACTCCATGAAGCAGTTATTTATTACATCCAGGAACTTTATATCTCTAGCAAGTGTTGTGCTCCACGGTTGTGGCGCCCCTTGACCGCAGCCCCCTACTTGATTCGCGGCGCCTCAGGAGCCCCGGGGGAGGACGACTCGGGCCATCGCGCCTGCGCGGCCTCCGGCGCTGCCAGTTGCAGGGGAAGCCATCCTGCTTCCCCCCAGCGGTGTCTCCCCTCCGCAGGGGAAATCCAAAATGGCCACCACCATGCTTAAGCACGAGGCCACGCCCCTCCACAGAATTAAAGGGACCCATCCCTTTAAATGGCCTCACCTGTTCTCTATCAGCCAGGGCAGAGGAAGTATAAAAGGCAGCTTCCTCTGCTCATCCAGTGACTTAACATGTGGTGCAGTGCCTGAGTTGAAGAACACCTTGATCCAATGATTGTGGTATCGAGTCCAACTCTCGGTACCTCCAAGAATTGATTCAATGTTCGTGGTTGGTAGCCCACACTTCCTTGGACTTAAGAACACTCAATTCCAAGCTTGGGGATTCAAACTCCCCCTTCAAGAATTCCTAGAACATCTGCAGGACAATGATCCAGAACATCTGCAAGCTCAGTGATCCCAAATGACTTACTGCCTTGTTCAGCTGCTCGCCCTCCAGACCTCACTCCTGTTGATCAGCTGTCCTCAACCATCCGTCCAGGACTTCCGTTCCCTGTCAAGTTGGCTGTCCTCGACCGTCTATCCAGGGCTTCCATTCCGCTCCAACTTGGCCTGTCCTTGATCGTCTGTCCAGGACTTCAGGTTCCTCCCGATGGCCAGAGATGTGGCCCGGTAGGATGAAAATCGAGCATTGTCTGTGTGACTTCACAACGTCCTCCAGCGCTGTCCAGTCTGCTTGCTTCGGTGAGTCCTTGAGCTTTGGATCCTGTTCCATCTTGGTGTTCCTGGTTCCTGACTTTGGATTGGCTTACGGTGATTCTCTGGTGCTTGGCTTCAGTGATTCTCTGGTTCCTGACTTCAGATTGGCTTATGGTGATTCTCTGGTTCCTGACCGGATTGGCAAGCAGTGATTCTCTGGTGTATGACTTCAGACTGGTGAGTGACAACCCTCTGGCACTCGACCTAGGACTCCTTCAAGACTCCATCTCCAAGGGCCCACCTAAATCCCAGCGGTCGGGTCCCTACGGGCTCCTCCCGGGGGACAGCAGACCACCAGTAGTGAAGACACAGCGCCTTATCTCGTCTTGTCATCGTCTCCATGTTCGTCTCAGTCTCCAGGGCCAAGGGCCAGCTGGTCCTGCCTCCTGTTCTGCCTCGCCACCCGACGAGAGAGCCTACGGACCCTCCGAAAGGTATACCATCTTCTCGTCGGCCAAGGGTCCACAAGCCTGAGCATAACAGCAAGTCCTGATGTTACATTTACCCAGTCAAAATTAGGGTAATTGAAATCTCCCATTATTATTGCACTGCCAAATTGGTTAGCTTCCCTGAGTTCTCTTAGCATTTCATCATCTGTCTGACCATTTTGTCCTGGTGGATGGTAGCATACTCCTATCACTATACTGTTGCCCAACACACATGGGATTTCTACCCACTTCATTCATCATAGCAGAAACTGTTAGTGCTGCTGTCACCAAGAATAATAAGACTAGAGAAATAAGCTTTTCTTATTTAGCATCTTCCCTATGGAACTCTTTTCCTCTGCCTATTTATTTGGAAAAAGACTATCTAAGGTTTAGGAAAGCTCTATAAATATTTCTCTTTTTACAGGCTTTCCCATCTGACTAGTATTTTTTGTTATGGTAATTTTGTTTAAATGTTGTTTTATCAAAATATACTTTGATTATATTATCATAATGTTTTATAGGTTTATTTTGGCTCACTGTATTTTAATTAATGCTTCAAGTTTTTATTTTTACATTGTTTATATGTTTACAAGCCGTTAGGCCCGTTCAAACGGGTGAGATTCTGTCGGTCAAAGCCGCTCTCTTCTCCTCTCTTCTGCACATCTTCTTACCCTTCCCAATTTTCTTTGCTATGTCATCTGACTGTATATGATATGTAGTGCTTAGAAGCATTTTTATAAAACACTGTGAATTTTCTGTTGATATCCAGTGAAGTGATATCAAACTTTTTATAAATTCTGAAAACCAGACTGGATGAAGATACTCCAGGACTGAGTTAAGAGCCAATAATATATAGCACTTGCACATTCAGGGGGGTAATATTGTAACTTCATGCAAACCTTAGCTGGCATATAAATCCCAGCAACTTTCAATGTAGATTTATGTTTATAAGTTCACTTTGAAAACTATGCTAGCAAAGTTGCAGCCTTATCTGCTATTTAGGGTACATATCTTGCAGAGAGAATTTATGTCATACTTTTTTTTAAATGCTTTATTTCAACTGATTTTAAGGCATAACATAACACTATCAACAGAAAGAACACAGGCCATAAAGCTTTCAAATGTTGCACTTAAATGCGACGCCATAGCATGCATGGCACTGCCGATAACCTGGTGCTGCACACACCGCAGATGCAGGAGAAGGGGACGGGGGACGCTGCCTTTTTGCAATGCGGCATAAGCACGGGCTGGTAATAGGGTCTGTGCATGACATCAGCACCAGCTGATGATGTGACCTATGCACCGATGTCGGCCTCCCTGCCGAAAGGAGCATACCTGGTTCCAGCTACAGGCAGGGGGTGGAACCAAGCGAGGCTCAGAGGTGGGCGCAGTCGGGGCGAGCCATGTACAATTTAGGGACGGTTCATTGGTCCACCTCTGGATCTGGGCTGTCCCATGGGGTGGGGGGAGTCACCCAGAAGGAGTTATCTGACTAGGGCACAGTGTCCCGGTCCCTTTTGCTTCCTGTCCTCCACGTGGCTGCCTCGCTTGGGAGGATTGCTCCCTTGGGAATTGCTGCTGCCCAATAATTAGACCTATTGGCTAAAAAAAAAAAGAGACTGCAGCAAGAAGGTTGCAACAGGCAGCCCAGTGTAGAAGGGTAGGCTATGAACCGGGGAAGCCAGGGTTCGTATCACTGCCTGTTCTTTGGTGGTCACAGAAGAGGAGATACAGCATCCAGACCTCGACAAGGTAGGATCCTTGGCGATACCGGTGGGTGGATTCATATCAGCTCTTCCTGGGGTGCCTTAATGGTCACAGCACTTTTAGCTCAGCCATGGCACATGGTCACGGTTGCAGGGCTAGAACTTCAACATGCCATCTGGCCCAACGGGGAGATCTGGGATGCCCAGCCTCATCTAGGCCCTGACCCCAGTCAGTTGGGAGCGATTGGCGTTGGGTCTTAGCCTCTATCCAAATAGACATGTTGCCTTTACTCTGCACCAAGGTTTCAGGGAAGGTTTCAGAATCCTGTATGAGGGACTTGTAAACTCCACCTAATACCAAATGTGCACTCCTCAACCAGGTTCACTGACATAATAAGAGAGAAGCTGCAGGTGGAAATTAGTCTTGGGAGGGTAGCAAGTCCCTCCAGCCTCCTGCCCTTTGACAGGATGATCCTGTCACCTTTAGAGGTGGTGCCTAAGAAGGAACAGGTTAAATTCAGACTGATACACAATCTCTCCTACCCAGCGGGCTGGGCTGAGAATGACTTCATCTCATGAGAGGCGTGCGTGGTCCAATAAGCTTCCTTCAACTGTGCACGTGACCTCCTCAGGGATTGTGGGGAAGGTGTTCTAATGGCGAAGGTTGATGTAGAGTCCGCTTTTCAGCTCTTGCCGGTGCACCCAGATGACTTCCATTTATTTGGATTTTGCTTTGAAGGCACTTACTACTTCGATAAATGGATACCCATGGGGTGCTCGGTTTCATGTGTGCACTTTAAGGTGTTCTGCACCTTCCTTCATTTAGAGTTGTCCCGGTACATGGGCTTAACAGGATTTGTCCACTACTTGGATGATTTTCTGTTCATTGGACCTCGTGGTTCAGAGGTGTGTTGTGATCTATTTGATGGCTTTCAGAGCATGGCTAAAGATTTTGGCATTCCGCTGGCAGCAGACAAGCTGAAACTGTCAGCTGAGGTGCTTACTTTCTAGAGAGGTGCATCATTTTTAGATTTCAAGTCGGGCTTCGGGTCGGGGGCTTCTGGGAAAACTTCATTTTCCAATGGTTCTTTTTTTTTTTTTTTCTGCGAAACAAACCATAAAAAAAAAAAAACCCACCCCAACCCTTCAAATTTACTTAATTACAACCCCCACCATCCCACTAAAAGCTCTGATGGTCCAGCGGGGTTTGGGAGCTATCTCTCCCTCTCAGGCCATCGGCTGTCACTAATCAAAATGGCACCGGTGGCCCTTTGCCCTTACCATGTGACAGGGGCTACCGGTGCCAGTGGACAACCCTCAGACAGCTTACCTATGTTACTGCTTGGGTTCAAAGCTTATAATACTTTTATTGTAAGAATAAAGCTGCAGCCAATTTATCCTACATCTGGTTTACTGAGTTTGAATTTGTATGTAATGTGTGTTACCACGTCCTCCCCTCCCTTCTACCTCCTGGCGACGGGCAGTCACAGATGCCCGTATTATAAACATGGGTTACTAAATAGGTTACATAAAAAGTATGGGCATAAGTCCCTAATACAACCCAGAATCCACCCTTGGGATGACTATCTGCTGTGCATGTAAAAATAAACAAACATTGTGGATGTGATTTTCAAAGGGATTCTATGCATAAAAATAGCATATGTGTGTGTAAGAAGCATGCACTTGCATACAGTATGTTATAAATGTCAAGAATATGCAAGTATTTTCAGTTTTGCATACATATTTTACCAGGGGGAAAAAGATGTGGTCTAGGGCAGAGATTCCCAAACTTCTCCTGGGGGGCCCCAGCCAGTCGAGTTTTCAGGATATCCACAATGAATATGACTGAGATAAAACCTGCATGCTGTGATCCAAAAAAAAACAGGAAACAGAAATATTTCCACAAAGGAATGCTGATCTGGGATGATACTATGTCAGATGGAAAGTAAGTGACAGAACTGTAAACCAGTGGAAGCAAGCAAGCAACTGGACCAACCTAAAAGGGAAAGGGGGATTTGGATTTGTGGTATAGAAGGTTCAAGGCAGCTTTCAGCAAATAGTTCTTACTTGGAAGAGAACAAACATACCTGTATACTCTTTGTAGCCATGTGAAGAAAACTCTGTATAGTCTTTGCTGGAGACACTTAGGGACTAATTACTGTATAATAGGGATGGCCAACCTTTTACACAACAAGAACCATAAAACCAGAATGTAGAGTAGCAGAAAGCCTCATCTTTGAGTAATAAGGTGGGCAAGGTAGGGCTGATAAGTTTGGAGAAGAGACGACTGAGGGAGGTTATGATTAGATATCTACAAAATCATGAAAAGACTTGAACAGGCTAATGTAAACTTGATTATTTACTCTGTCAGGCGCCGATGCAATATTTATGCACAGAAAGCGGGCACCGAACAGTCAGCGCCCGCTTTCCTTAAGCACCCCAGGTGCCCCTCCTGGGGGCGCCATGCAATATTTAAATGAGGGGTTGCATTAGCAAGGAGGCGCTAGAGTCGCTTGCATGCCCCTGATAACAAGAACTAAGTCACTTGCTTGCCCATGATAACGAGAACTAAGAGCGTTTGACATCCACCGGCTTTGAAAACCAATGCCGAATAAATCAGCGTCGGTTTCCTAAATGGTGGACAGCCAGGGGGTTCAGGAAACGGACACTTGTCAATTGAGCATCCATTTCCTGCACCTGACTGCGGGCCGCCTGTTTTTTTAACTCTTTTTTTTTTAAATTAGTTTGTGAAAGATTTTTCCTCCTACTTAGTATCACAACGATATCACAATGATATTAAATAGGAAGCAATACAAAAAAGCAGTTTTGCCTGTAATGCCTCCGGGCAGGCAATAATTTCTGATCGCTAAAATCAGCATCCTAGATGTACATTTTTTTTTTTTGCATTAGAATAGCTAATAGCCTCATTCACATGTGATGAGCGTTATTAGTTTCACTCCGCGTTGGGCACACATTGAAGAGGTTCTAATCCCCTTATTGCATAAGGGGATTAGTTATCACCTGTACAACCAGTGTCCAACTGCTGGTTAGACAGTGCGCTGAGCTCTGGAATTGATTACCAGAGGATGTGGTTATGGCAATCAGTGTAACTGGGTTTAAAAAAAGGTTTGCATAAGTTCCTAGAGGAAAAATCCATAAACTGCTGTTAATCAGTAAGGAATGGCATTAACTTTTAAAAAGGAGATAGAGCAGCTTTTAAACAAGAACAAGAGGGAAAGCAGTCACTCAGCAGTGCATGGTTCGGAGAAATGTATCCTTGAAGGATGCTAATGAAACAGGAGAGATAGGGCATCCCAACAGAGAGGTTCCAATAAAAGCAAAAGTAGTATGGTGAGACCGTGCCTATATGTAAAAAATCACCTGAGCTAAAGATTTCCAAATTATCTCTAAGAACTGAAAAGCAGGTTGTTAATACAAAGAAAAAACACACTTTGAAATGTCTGTATGCCAATGCCAGAGTGGACATGCCAGAAGGAGTGGAGAGAATGAGACAGGATTTAAGGAAGCTGGAAGAGTTGTCGAAGATATGGCAGCTGAGATTCAATGCCAAGAAGTGCAGAGTCATGCATATGGGGAGTGGAAATCAGAATGAACTGTATTCAATGGGGGGAGAAAGGCTGATGTGCACGGAGCAGGAGAGAGACCTTGGGGTGATAGTGTCTAATGATCTGAAGTCGGCGAAACAATGTGCCAAGGCAATAGCTAAAGCTGCATAGAGAGAGGAATATTGAGTAAGAAAAGGGAAGTAATTATCCCCTTGTACAGGTCCTTGGTGAGGCCTCATCTGGAGTACTTTGTTCAGTTTTGGAGACCGTAACTCCAGAGACAGAGACAGAGACAAGATGGAGGCGGTCCAGAGAAGGGCAATCAAAAAGGAGGATGGTCTTCATTGAATGACTTATGAGGAGAGATTGAAGAAGAATCTAAATATGTACACCTTGGAGGAAAGGAGGAGCAGAGGTGATATGATACAGAATTTCAGATACTTGAAAGGTTTTAATGATCCAAAGACAACAACAAACTTTTTCCGTCAGAAAATAATCAGCAGAACCAGGGGTCACGATTTAAAGCTCTGGGCAGGAAGACTCAGAACGAATGTCAGGAAGTATTTCTTCACGGAGAGGGTGGTGGATGCCTGGAATGCCCTTCCGGAGGAAGTGGTGAAGACCAGAACTGTGAAGGACTTCAAAGGGGTGTGAGATAAACACTGTGGATCCATAAAGTCTAGAGGACGAGAATGAAGAGAGGGTGGCTCGCGGGAATGACGGCTAATATCTGGAGATAATTCCCTTATTCAATAAAAATACACACGCAACTCCAACATTGCTCTAAGCTTTAATGGCAAGAGGAAATGTGGATAAAAGGATTTGCATTCACAAAAAAGCGGGGAGTAGATTGCTTGTAACGGCTATACTACCCCAAACCAAATAAGCCTGATACTTCACTTTCAATGCATATCCAGCATAGCTCTCTGCTTCAGTGGCAGGGGGGAAAGTCTGATACTTCATTTTCAATGCATATCCAGCATATCTTTCTGCTTCAATGGCAGGGGGAATGAAGAAATGTGGATCTATATACAGACAACAACCAACAAAGACTGAATTACATAGCCTGAGTAAACAAATAAGCATGGATGTTGCTTGCTTATTGCAGCGGCTACTACCCCTAATTAATTATGCTAGATATTTCACTTAGATGCAGTTCCAACACTGCTCTCTACATTAATGGTGGGGATGGAAGGGAAATAGTACCAAAAGGTTACTAAGAGCCAAGAGTAACAGATAAGTATGAGGAAAAAAAAGTGTGAAATTTGCTGGGCAGACTGGATAGGCCATTTGGTCTTCTTTTGCCATCATTTCTATGTTTCTATGTAAGTAAGATGGGAGAGTTAGAGTGTATAGTAGTAAATGATGAGATTGACATAATTGGCATCACAGAAACCTGGTGGAAGGAGGATAACCAATGGGACAGTGCTATATCAGGATACAAATTATTAGGGATGTGAATCATTTTTTGACGATTTAAAATATTGTCCGATATTTTTTTAAATCATCAAAAATAATTAAAGAGTGCGATACAATAGAAATTCCCCCGATTTATCGTGAAAAAATAGTTAATTGGGATAGTGTCCACTAAAAGGAGTTATTTGGGGGGAGGGTGGGAAAACCGGCACACCAAAACAACCCCTAAACCCACCCCGACCCTTTTAAACTAATCCCTTACCTTCCCCCACCCTCCCGAAACCCCCCAAACTTTTTACGAGTACCTTGTGGTCCAGTGGAAGCCCCGGGACCAATCTCCTGCTCTCAGGCCATCGGCGCCATTTTGGCTGCCACTCATAAAAATGGCGCCGATGGCCCGATTAAAAAAAAAACCCACCCGACCCTTTAAAAGCACCCCCTTAGCTTCCCCCACCCTCCCGATCCCCCCTAAACATTTTAAAATTACCTGGTGGTCCAGTGGTGGTCCCAGGAGCGATCTCCCGTTCTCGGGCCGTCGGCTGCCACTAATAAAAATGGCACCAATAGCCCTTTGCCCTTACCATGTGACAGGGGATCCGTGCCATTGGCCGGCCTCTGTCACATGGTAGGCGCACTGGATGTCCGGCGCCATTTTTAAAGATGGCGCCAGCCATCCAGTGCTTTTTCCATGTGACAGGGGCCGGCCAATGGCACGGATCCCCTGTCACATGGTAAGGGCAAAGGGCCATCGGCGCCATTTTTATTAGCGCAGCCGACGGCCTGAGAATGGGAGGTCACTCCCGGGACCACCACTGGACCACCAGGTAATTTTAAAATGTTTTGGGGGGATCGGGAGGGTGGGGGAAGCTAAGGGGGCGCTTTTAAAGGGTCAGGTGGGGGGGGGTTATCGGCTTGGGCCTCACTAAAATAAATTAGCGATGTGAATCGGAATCGGAACCGATTCCGATTCACATCTCTACCGATCAGAATTTTTTCTCCCTCCAGCCGAACCCGATCACTAAAACGATCGGGCACACGATTCACATCCCTACAAATTATATTGCAATGATAGGGAGGATCAACTTGGTAGGGGTGTGGCACTTTATGTCCGGGAGGGTATAGAGTCCAACAAGATAAAGATCATACAAGAGACTAAATGCTCAGTCGAATCTATATGGGTAGAAATCCCATGTGTGATGGGAAAGAGTATAGTGATAGGAGTATATTACCATCCACCTGGACAAAATGGTCAGCCAGATGATGAAATGCTAAGAGAAATCAGGGAAGCTAACCACTTTGGCAGTGCAATAATAATAGGAGATTTTAATTACCCCAATATTGACTGGGTAAAAGTAACATCAGGACTTACTAGAGACAAAGATCCTAGATGTAATAAATGACTGCTTCATGGAGCAATTGGTTCAGGAACCAACAAGAGAAGGAGCTATTTTAGATTTAATGCTTAGTGGAACGCAGGATTTGGTGACAGAGGAAACGGTGGTGGGGCCTCTTGGCAATAGTGATCATAACATGATCAAATTTAAACTAATAACTGGAAGGGGGACCATAAGTAAATCTACAGCTTTAACACAAAATTTTCAAAAGGGAAACTTTGATAAAATGAGGAAATTAGTTAGAAAAAGCTGAAAGATGCAGCTGTAAAGGTTAAAAGTGCTGAACAGACATGGACATTGTTTAAAAATACAATCCTAAATGCGCAGTCCAGGTGTATTAAACGCATTAAGAAAGGTGGAAGAAAGGCAAAATGATTACCGGCATGGTTAAAAGGTGAGGTGAAAGAGGCTATTTTAGCCAAAAAAAATCCTTCAAAAATTGGAAAAAGAATCCATCTGAAGAAAATAGGAAAAAGCATAAGCATTGTCAAGTTAAGTGTAAAATATTGATAAGACAGGTGAAGAGATAATTTGCCCTGAAGCTGGCCGTAGAGGCAAAAACTCATAATAAAAACTTTTTAAAATATATCCAAAGCAAGAAACCTGTGAGGGAGTCGTTTGGACTATTAGATGATGGAGGGGGTTAAAGGGGCTCTTAGGGAAGATAAGGCCATTGCAGAAAGACTAAATGAATTCTTTGCTTCCCTGTTTACTAATGAGGATGTTGGGGAGATACCAGTTCTGGAGATGGTTTTCAAGGGTGATGAGTCAGATGAACTGAACCAAATCACTGTGAACCTAGAAGATGTAGTTGGCCAGATTGACAAACTAAAGAGTAGCAAATCACCTGGACTGGATGGTATGCATCCTAGGGTACTGAAGGAACTAAAAAATGAAATTTCTGATCTATTAGTTAAAATCATCTATTGTACCTGAAGACTGGAGAGTTGCCAATGTAACCCCATTATTTAAAAAGGACTCCAGGGGTGATCCTGGAAACTATAGACCAATAGCCTGACTTCAGTGCCAGGAAAAATAGTGGAAAGTATTCTAAAGATCAAAATCATAGAGCATATAGAAAGACATGGTTTAACGGAATACAGTCAACATGAATTTACTCATGGGAAGTCTTGCCTAACAAATCTGCTTCATTTTTTTGAAGGGGTTAATAAACATATGAATAGAGGTGAACCAGTAAATGTAGCATATTTGGATTTTCAGAAGGCATTTGACAAAGTCCCTCATGAGAGGTTTCTAAGAAAACTAAAAAGTCATGGGAAAGGAGGCGATGTCCTTTCATGGATTGCAAACTGGCTAAAAGACAGGAAACAGAGAGTGGGATTAAATGGACAATTTTCTCAGTGGAGAGGAGTGGGCAGTGGAGTGCCTGAGGGATCTGTATTGGGACCCGTACTTTTCAATATATTTATAAATGACCTGGAAAGAAATACGAGAAGTGAGGTAATCAAATTTTCAGATGATACAAAATTGTTCAGAGTAGTTAAATCACAAGCAGATTGTGATAAATTGCAGGAAGACCTTCTGAGACTGGAAAATTGGACATCCAAATGGCAGATGAAATTTAATGAGGTTAAGTGCAAAGTTATGCATATAGGGAAAAATAACCCATGCTATAGTTACAAAATGTTAGGTTCCATATTTGGATCTACCACCCAAGAAAGAGATCTAGGCATCATAGTGGATAACACATTGAAATCTTCGGTTCAGTGTGCTGCAGCAGTCAAAAAAGCAAACGGTATGTTGGGAATTATTAGAAAGGGAATGGTGAATAAAATGGAAAATGTCATAATGCCTCTGTATCGCTCTATGGTGAGACCGCACCTTCAATACTGTGTACAATTCTGGTCGCCACATCTCAAAAAAGATATAGTTGTGATAGAGAAGGTACAGAGAAGGGCGACCAAAATGATAAAGGGAATGGAACAGCTCCCCTATGAGGAAAGACTAAAGAGGTTAGAACTTTTCAGCTTGGAGAAGGGACGGCTGAGGGGGATATGATAGAGGTATTTAAAATCATGAGAGGTCTAGAACAGGTTAATGTGAATCAGCTATTTACTCTTTCAGATAATAGAAAGACTAGGGGGCACTCCATGAAGTTAGCAAATAGCACATTTAAAACTAATCGGAGAACCTTCTTTTTCACTCAACACACAATTAAACTCTGAAATTTGTTGCCAGAGGATGTGGTTAGTGCAGTTAGTGTAGCTGGGTTTAAAAAAGGATTGGATAAGTTCTTGGAGGAGAAGTCCATTACCTGCTATTAATTAAGCTGATGTAGGAAATACTAAATAGCCACTGCTATTACTATCAACAGTAGCATGGAATAGACTTAGTTTTTGTGTACTTGCCAGGTTCTTAAGGCCTGGATTGGCCACCTTTGGAAACAGGATGTGGGGCTTGATGGACCCTTGGTCTGACCCAGTATGGCATGTTCTTATAGTAGCTTGAGATCTATTTAATGTTTAGGTTCATGCCAGGTAATGGTGACTTGGATTGGCCACTGCTGGAAACAGAAAGCTGGGCTTGATGGACCCTTTGTCTGACCCAGTATGGCATATCTTATGTTCTTATGTTGTTATGCGGATATACTGAAAACCTGATTGTCTGGGGGTCATCCAGGAGAGGTTTGGGAACCACTGGTCTAGTGGCATTCTGGGACGAACTTTGGAAGTATGTGTGGCAGTTGTTATTTTGGAAGAGATATATTGAACTTGTTCATAGACTTTTACAACCTACTAATTGAGTTGCAGAAGTAAAATACAATTTGTCTGTTGTCTGCAGTTTTAGGGTGGGAGAACTGGTGTGGATGTAGATGAAATGGAGTGTAGATGAAATGGAGTGTAGATGAAATGGAGATGAACTGGTTGAACTGGCAGAGATATGAGGTAATTTGTGATTTCAAGTACTTGCACATTCTTTATAAAATAGCTGACACCACATTTAATTCTGTGTGTTTATTCGTGCAGTATCTCAATTATTTCACACATAAAATACAAGTACATTTGTTTAGAAAAATGAGTAGAGGAAGTTGCTTTTTCTTGCATGGGAAATATACATGCATACTGTGTATTGAAACATATGCATGTACTTTTGGAGCCGAAATATGTATGTGTTATAAACTGTGCAGCTCCCACCAGTTTGCAAAATACTAGCATTATTCTCTGTGTATCCACTTATGCGCTCAAATGCTGTACTGCAATTAGGTTTGAAATTTGGGGTCTCTATATGCATGTACATATACACCCATACCAGTTGCACAAGTTTCTAAAGGGCCAGTTCTATGAGTAAAATACTACTTTACTATCAGAAATCACTCTGAAAATTATCCTCCTTAAATACAGGACAATGGAAATGAACTTAGGAGCAAGATACATAGCAACATAGAAACATGAAGGCAGAAAAAGACTATGGGGTCGATGCAATATCATGCGCACAAAAAGCAAGCGTCCAACCTGGATGCACGTTTTTTTTTTTAACGCAAGCACATCCCTCTCTTGGGCACTCGATTTAATATCCTAATGAGCTGGCATGCTAAAAGGGATACGCAATGGATAATTTGTGCATCCCTAGCACATCCATGCCATTGAGTGCCCAGAAGTGGCTGTGCGCAGGTAAGGAAAACAGACACTCAATTCTCTGAGCGTCCATTTTCTCAACCTGTGTATAGCCACAGGTTAGGAAAATAGATGCTCATAAATTGAGCTTCCCTTTTCCTAACCTGACCACTGTCAATTTTTTGTTTTTTTTTCTATTATTATTTTCTGTAGTTCCTCCTGCTTAGTATCAAAACAATATAAAGTGGGAAGAATCATAAAAAACTGTATTTTTTGCTCTTCTGAGCATGGTTTGGGGTGACTGAAAAGTTAACATCAGCTTTGGGCTAGTGTTAATTTTTTGTGTGTTAACATGTGCTTGTCTGGCCTACATTTATTTTTTTAGATCTGGGATATTAGCTAATAGCCTCATTAACATGTATTTCCATGTGATGAGTGCTATTAAATCTCGAGGGTTGGACGTGTGTTTTGGATGAGCTAATCCCCTTATCGCATAAGGGGTTGTAGATGCTCGTCCAAAACGCGCATTCAACCATGGGTTAAACAGTGCGCTCAGCTGAGCGCACTATATTGCATTGGCCCCTATATGGCTTATCTAGTCTGCCCATCTGATTTAGCTTTTCAATTCCCTTCACTCCCTCAGAGAGCCCCAGAAAATAGAAAGATTGCAGTTTAGAATATATAATCTATTGAAAGGCAAACTAAATACAGGGCATGCTGTAATTATTGAGGGGTGGGGATATCAATATGAATTTCCATTGCAATATAGCATTGCTTTGAAATAGAATCTAGTGATGATGATCATAATGGTATAGTGTTATAATGAAAACAGAGGTGGACTATTAAACCCTCTGTCAAAGCATTAAGGGACATTGTTGTCTTGGCTAGAGGAGCTGAAGGCCTGAGGAGGTGTGTCAAATAAGAAAATACATTTTATTGCACAACACATATGGAGTCAAGAATACAAAAACGGAGGAAAGCCATGTATGTATAGTAGCTCAAATTTCTGGGTTTTTCATTTCATATCACCAATCTGTTTGAAAATTAAATCTTTGAAACCTGTATTCTAAACATTTTTTCTCAACAAGTATAAAACAGAAAATACATTTGTAAACAGTGTCCTTATCATATACTTAGAAGTGAGTATGAAGGCTCCATACATTATCTAGTCTAATGCAATTCAAAAATGTTTAACTAAATTATAGCTGTACCAGGTACACTAGTGAAACAATAAATTGATTTCTGCCATCTGGTCTCATCTCCATCTTAATTAAAGCCAACTTAATTATTAGCTGTAAACATTTTATGGAAAAAAATTACCAGCAGCAAAAACAGTAAAATTTAGTTTACAGCAAAAGTAAGCAGTGCTAAAGTATTCAAAGATATCCCAAACACACGCATGATTGCACATTTAAACATCTCCCTTTGGACATGAAGTTTAAATTGTGCATCCAAAATGAAATGGATTAGACTAGGGACAGAGCTGAGCATTGGCCTTTGTGGATAGTCCATTAAAGACAATATTCAGTCTTCTGTGCCAGCAACCAGATGCCTAATGCAGTAATCATGAAAAAGGCACTATTACAATAATATTTACAACAATAATTTGGATATATATATATAGCACCTTCCTTCCAAATAAGATCCCAACACACTTTATATTCCAAGTTCTCAACAAACACATATACATAAGGCTACCCCTGGGACTGATAGCCTGGCAGAAAGATTTCTGCTTCTTGACAGCATGACAACAACTGTAAGGGATGCAAAGAAGAATTAGCAATCCCTCTAGTTATTCAGGTTGAAAGAAGACCATGGGCTTGGCAAGTTGATATTCTTTTTAATTGTGCAGTCTCATCACAGTTGGATAAAGAGACTGAGACAGATGGGGAAGAGAATTTTAAGAGGAATTGACCCAATGAACTACTTAGTTTCTCAGGTATTCACCTTGGACTCCTTGCTCATCTTGTCAGTAGCTAAATAAAGTGGTTAGATTTATCTTTGGGATAAAGGGAAAGAATGCAAGGGGATTTATTTGTCAGATCACTGTTTATCCTTTACTATGCAGACCCTGCCTGCACTTAAAGCAGCTGCAAAGTCAGTGAATACTTTTCAATCATAGAACTCATAAAAACAAATTTTCATAGGAAAAATACCTGTAAGCTTTTCCTTTGAAAATTAGCTTGAAGGTACCCCTGGACCTTCAAAACACCTGATCTGCTGAAAATGTTCCATAAAACAACTTGTTCAGGCTAACACAGAGTTAGTGATAGAATGGTGGCTAGATGTTTGAGTCCTTACTTATGGTTTTATGTTCTCATCATTATATATATATTTTAACACTATATTCACAATTATCAAATTTACATATGCTTATACACTTGTTAAAAGATTGTGACCATGTAGTAGAAATATCAAAAAGAAAAAAGAAAAGTACACTAATTAATATCAAACAAAAGTGTACTAAATTTGGTGGGACAAAAGAACATACATTTGTTTGATCAGATCACAAATTAAACTCACAAGCATCATGAGTCCTAACACTCATGATGTCAAACTATCTCAGGAGATTCTAGGGACTATCAGGGTCATTCATCAAAGTGCATTAGGCCATTATCGTGGGTGTTAGGGCCCTAACATCCACGATATCACCATAATCCATGTGTTAATTATCATATCACGTGATGCAAATACAAAATTTTAGTCAAAAGGGAGGAGTTTGGGTGGGGTTTATGAAAATGAGGGGCATTAATGCTGAGTGCAATGGCATAGCACATTTTATTGCATGTTTTAATGCCAGAAATAACTACACCTTTTTTCCTGGCATTAAGCTGTGGGATATGCCCAAAATGGAATTTGCAATAAATATCATGACTTATGTTTTGGCCAGGGAAGAGGGGAGAGAAGAGTAGAGTAGAGCGGAGTAGAGAGGAGAGAAAGAGATCCTCTGGGGTGGCACACATAATTGTCATCTATTTATACCACTATAGGAGGATCATCTAGTACCCAGGTAGAGATGCATCAAGCTAGGGTGAGAGAACATTGTAGAAATCTCATCTTTATGTATATTTCCTCATTCCAAATCACATCCAGTCTACATTGATGTATACTGTGCTATTCATACATCTGACTGTGCACGTTAAACTGGCCCCAAAACCCAAGTCCACCAACAAAACCTCACCTCGAGTTACTAGATGACCTTCCTATAGTGGTATAAATAGTTGATTACTATGCAACCCTTATAAAGAATTATTTTCTCTCTCTCTCTCAAAAGATCTTAGAACCCAGTCACTATCTGTTATGACCAGAGGGAATGTGAACCCTTGGACTGACGGGAGGTTGTTGATAACCTTAAGAGTTGGCCCCTCAGGTTCCCCCGTCGGGTGGCAAGGCGGAACAGAAGTTGAGACTGGCTGGGTCTTCGGTGCCAAAGACTTGGATGGTCACAGAGAGGGCGGAGAGGCGTGAAGTCAGAGCAAGAGACAGTTGGATCTTCACCACTGGAGACTCGCAGTACCTCCAGGAGGAGCCCATAGGGACCCGGGCCACTGGGACTTAGGTAGACCTTTGAGAGGTCGAAGAGGCATGAGGACGGTGCAAGGGCCAACTGGGACTTAGGTGGGCCCTTTAAGGAGGATGGGACTTAGGTGGGCCCTTTAAGGAGGATGGTCCAAGAGATGTCCAAGGTCGAGTACTGGAGGATCGCCGCTTGCCAGTCCAAAGTCACACATCGAGGAATCACCGAGAAGAAGCAGGAACCAGGAACCGAAGCACCAGGAGACTCACCGGAGCGTGCAGACTTGTAGCAAACAAGTTGCCAAGTCGAAGAGTGAGCAGAGGTAGTCTCCTTATATACTTACCCTGGTCTGGTCCATTAGGAACAGCTGCAAGCAATAAAGAGGATGAGGCCCCTTTAAATCAGCACAGGGGGTGCGACCTCACGCATAAGGAGGAGGTGGACATCTTGGATCCTTGGAAGCCTTGCAGATCGGCCTGATGCCACGAGGGAAGGTCTGGGGTGTCTCCCCCACCGGCCATCACTGCAGGAAGGTGCAGCAGGGTGCAGAGATGCCCGGGCTGGGTTCCTCGGTGCTGCTGCGGCAGCCCGACACCGCGGCTCAGGTAGGGGGTCGTGGCCACGGGCGGCCGCGGCACACAACACTATCAGACTCCAGCAAAGCATTCCCAATAAAATCTACAGTAACAACTTACATCTCTCCAGTATTTTTCATGTGGCCTTAACAATCAGAAGAAATAGGTGACAATTTTTATTTATCTTCCAAATTAGCTTCTGTTTTCACTGGTGGTAGATGAAACACCAGGGCAGGACATCTGGTGGACTTTTAAGAACTTCTATAAGATACTTTCTAAACATTTAATTAGGAGATATATTTTCCACTTTAGGGAAAATTAATCAAATAAGATTGCTGTTTTATATTTTCAAGAATCTTCACTATGTAGTACAATGTTGTCTTTAATGAGCATAGCTTCATCAGACTGGAATTTTTAAATATTTTTAAATATTTTTTAATATTAACTTCACATGCCTCCAACTTCTGACATTCCAAGCCTGTACCTTCAAATTCACTGAAGAACCCTAATTTAACAACAGGATATTATCCAGACAAACTATATCCTAATCCCTCAATAGCTGACTGTATGGATTCAAGGGTAATTACCTTGAGCAATAATAAAATCATGGATACATCTTCCATTGATCTAATCTGCCTTCATCATGCATAGCAGATGATAAGCTTGGGGGAAGAGAAGCAGAGAATGCCTGGACACTGTCATTCACAAAAGCTATGGTCCTCACTCTTCCATCCAGGTTTCCAGATGCTCTGATGTCATCTATGTGTGACTGCTCCAGCACCTTACCAGACATCTCTATGATTGGCCGACCCTGAATGAGTTCTCCTATTCTCCATGCCAAATGATGCTAGGGAGGTAGGAAATTCACCTGACCTCGCCTCTTCTCCCAATGACCCCACTCTGGAAGCACCAGAGACCAAAGGATCAAGGTGGATGGGGCATTTGATTGGGCCAGAAACAAGGGCAAAGCCAGGGTCAGAAGGAAGGACCTGGGGTTTGCCCTTCCTCTTCACCATTGCTGGCAATAGTAAAACAGGTAAATTAAAAGACCTGAACATCCACTGAAAAAGTGTCAGGGCCATACTGCCATCTTACTCCAAACCCCTGATATAGTTATGACTTTTTATGACTTATTTTATGTCAGATTAGGCAACGGATATATTTAATTAAAACATGATAGTACATCTTCTGCATCATTGTGGAGTTGAAGCACTTAGCTGCAAATATTTATTTATTTATGAAACTTTTACTATACCGACATTCATAGGGCACATCATGCCGGTTTACAAAAAACTGAAGCAGGTGGAAAATACAATGAACAGGGGGAGAGGGGGAGCAGGCGAGAAAAGGGTGAGAGGGGGGGCAGGGAGAGAGCAGCAAGAAAGGATAGGGCAGAAGACAAAGGGGACCAATGCACAAAAAAGCACAAGCACAACAACCTGAAGCACACAAATGCATAAATCTTGGCATTCTGAATTTTCTTTTCCACACATTGGCCTCTTTTCTGAAAAATTCACCAAAGCAGCCTATTGTAAGTGGTAATCTTTCACAAGTAGACCATGTCACACTAAATTTTACTAAAAGTCTGAGTTAGAAAGCAGTTGCAAAGCAATGTCATGCAAAAGCACCACATCATTTCAGAATCAAGTATAAGCCGGGGTGCAAAGACATCTTGGCAGGCCAATTTTTGCGAAAATAATGATACCTAAATTAGATATAGCTTTCTGGTTTTGACTGTCCTATTTAAGGGGGCCGTAAGACTTTGTCAAAATTGCCACCCGCCATGAGCCACATCCCTTGTGGTCCATGGGGCAACTCTCCAGAACTCATCCCCATTCCTTTGCAGCCCATAAAAATGAAAAAAGAAAAAATGCAGTAGCTTTGAAGGCCCCTCTCTGTCTCTGAGATCTGTGCCCTTTATGAACTTTACAAAAGAAAAAGCCAGAATGGACGTCTATGCCATCCTGTTGGAACTCCCGAAGCTTACCCCATAAGTCTTCTATTCAGAAGGGAGAAGTAGTGATTCCCACTTGCTTTTGCCCACTGGTGCATCTTGTGAAAATGGTGCCAATAGGGCAGCATGAATGGGATCACTTCTGTTACCATCTAAGAAGAATTATAGGGTAAGAAAAATTATTAGGCTTCTTTATGTCACTTTTATGGGTGATGTAGAGCAGGTCCAGATCTTGGCCCATGGACCACCAGGGATGTGGCTCATGGAGGTGGAAGAGCTTTAACAAGATCTTGCAATCCTTTCAAATTTAGCTATTTACTGTGTTTACACAATGTTTGCTTACTCAGTCTTAATCTTTAAACAGCAGAACACAGAACAATCCTAAAAACCAAAATATAAAATATATAAAAATATAAAATGTCACCCAACTTCATCTCTTACATATTCTTCACAAACCCATTCCCCTCCAACCTACCTAAAAAAAAAAGATGACTGCTCTGACATTGGGGGCAACAATCACATGTTGCCACGGCTGAAAGAGTACATAAAATGTCTCACAAATGATTTCTATGAAGCTCATTTGCATCTGTAACTTTCTGCTAGCCCATGTCATTTACTGCTGGTTTGTACACTATACTCTATATTAGATATCTATTAAATATTCTGTAAACATAATTTAAATATGTCATCCGTTCCACGTATGCTTGCGTTTGTGTTTGTATACCTGGACTATATAACAACTTATTCAGGGGACAGTAGAATATATCACTTTTATTAAAAAAAAAAAACAAAACCCCACTACTTCTATAAAATAGTTGAAGGTGAAAAAAGGGACTTACAAGCAAATTTTCAAATGGCCATGTGCATAAATAATGGAGGTTACATGCATGGCTGGGTCTTGTGCATGCATTTTCGGAAAGGTTCGGCCATGCACATAACCTCCGTTACGTGCAGAAGTGCCAGGCCTTGAAAAAGGGGCAGGGCAGGATGGAGGCCCGTGGGGACAGCGGCCATTAGCCAACATCCCTGGAAAGCATGTGCCTGCAGCTGGCCAGCGTGCGGAAACTACTTGTGCTCCAGAAGAGCGGCAGGTAAGTAGTAAAATAAAAAAATTGGCGATAGCTTAGGTTTAGGGGGTGGGCAGGAGAGAGGAAGAGGGAGGAAGGTTAGGTATGGGATAGGGAAGTTCCCTCCCAGTCCGCTCTTTAATTGGAGCAGACTGGGAGGGAACTGGGGGGAGGTCTGATTGCATCGCCATGTGTATTTAGTGAAAATTCCCCCCTGCGCGCGGCCATTGGATTTTATAACATGTGCATGCCGGCGCGCACATGTAAAATCGGCGCATCCATGTGCACGTGCTGGGAACCGCATGCACATGGGTGGCTGCGTGCTGCTTTTAAAATCGACCCCTTATCTCTCACCCTGGAAGCACAAAACCTTATATGATCTCTTTATGGTAAACTATTTTATGCAAAAGAAAAAGAAAGCATATTGTGCATGTAAATATTATTGAATGAGATTAGGGGCTTTGCATATTCTAGAACACTTTTACTCTGACATTTTTTAGTACACCGGTTTATATTGTTTTTTTAAAAAAAAATGTTTTACGAGCCAACCTGTTGTCTCAATAAGTACTGTGCGGTGTGCATTGCCATGTGAAGAATCTGATTCAGAGATCACAACTCTGCTCCCCTGGCTGGCCAAGGGTAGGGCTGCTGCTGTAGAGGTAGCATTTATAGTTCCTAGAGCAAGGTCTCAGTCATTGCTCTGAGCTGACACCTAGTGGACAAACGTAGAATCCTGGTTCAGGAGGGAGCTTTGGATTGTGCCCCCCTGACCAAGGACTATCAGCAGTGTGATGACTAAGGCTAAATAAAGTAGAAAATATAAAAACAGAGGAAAGGTCCCAGGTTAGTTTATGTATAAAGGGTCGCAGGCTTATAGTACCATAGCCCAACAGTGGTTGATTCTGATTAAGTTGGAAGTTCAAAAGGAGCTAAAGGAAACTGTCAGACCAAAAAAAACAAAAAAAAAAGGCTTGAAAAGCAAATAAAACAGAAAAAAAAGAGTTGCTACTATATGCAGTAATAATTGAGTCACATTTGATTGATAAAATGAGATACAGCACATTTGCAGATATCAGTCACTAATCAGAGTTTGCATAAAAACTTTCCAGTAATCCATCTACAAGCGGGAATAAAAATGACTTCTCTACTCATGGTTTTGAAAACCTAAGGCACACAGTGATCAGTCCTCTTTTGCTAATGCAACTTTCTGAAACTCCTCTCGGTTATCATCCTAAATATTTGCCCAAAACTAAAGTTATGTAACAAGGTAATATAAACAATGAGAAACTGCATGATAAAATCCTGCCCAAAAGTGAAAAATGCTAATTTTGTCTCATTTAGCAGCTGGATACAGAAATGCTCATTAGTTTTAAGAGGGTTAATCCTTTTAACTTTTGCATATTGATATGCCAATTATGCCTAATTGTACAAGAGGCATCAGTCAAGGTAATAGTGCATAAACACATGAAAGTTATTAAGTACATCCCAACATGTAATAAAGTAGGTGTTAATTGGTAGCTGAGTTCTGCAGGCTATTGAGGTGGATAATTCATTGAGAGATGGATCACTTGTAATTTCTCTACATAATTCCTTTTGCAGTCTCACGCTGTGATGTTTTCATGCTTGTCAAAAACAACTGCAGCCTAGTGCCTTTTGTTAAACACAGTCAATAAAATATGCTAAGCATCATTAAATATACTTAACTTTTAAACTTTTTCAAAGGTACATTTCTTGTTAATAAAGCAATGTTGCTTCTAGGAGATCATTATAAACAGTGTTTCAAGTTCAGAGTTCTGATGAATATAAGCAACATGAAAATTGCATGCAAGTTTGTTTGTAGCAGCTGGCACTATTAATGTGGGAGGTAATATTCTGAATTTAATACTTCATCAATAATCATCTCCAAAGCCTATTATCCAGTGCCACAACAAACATAACTTGCTGTCAATTACGCTAAGCTCTTATTTGCCAATAGAAAACAAAGTTGCTAAAAGCATGTTATCCAAGCAAACTAAAAACTGTGTCACAGGTTACAGTTCCACTGGAACGCAGAATAAAAAAGAAGCAAGCTAATTCAAATACAATGGGCTCCAGCAAGTTCAGGCGACCATGTAATATCCCTGCTAGGGATCTGAATATTTTATATCTCTCCTATACTAACAAAAGAGCCAATTAGTAGCTCAGATGATTGTGAAGGATGACTAGGGGCTTGGGTTTTATCCCTAGCTATCCATTTGCTCTGCTTTAAGGAGAATATGGATGCGGAGTCCAAAAGAGTGGCTAACATCGCATAAATAATTTTGTGACATCATGCTGCCTCAGCTGCAAATTATCGCCATTATGGAAGGAAATTAACTAGGGGAGGCTCATACCAATCAGTTGGTTTTAGTGGCTTGGGCTAAAGATGGGGCAGGGACAGGGTTGGAATACTGTTCCTCTCTATTTTTTAATATCTTTTCTATGAGGAAGCAGTTTGAATAGTCTGACTTCAGGCCTCCATGCTGTTAAAATATTCAGAAAAGTTCTCCTTCCTCTTGTATGCTTTATCTCATCTTAAATCACCAGTAAATCAAACACTATGCTATTCTATGTGTACATTTTTTTTTAAATGTTAAAGTGCTTTCTTTTTGCAAAATAATTTTAACTCTCATCATTTTATCATTTTCCTGATGTGCTTCAGACAGGGTATTTTGGGAGATATAGATATAAAGGAGATAATTTTCAAAAGGATTTACAGGAGTAAAACTAGACTTTATTAGGGATGTGCATTAGGGGAACCAGAAAAACAAACACAATTTTTCCCAAATTTTGGAAAATTCATTTTTCGGGTTAGCACACATTAATGTTTAAATGCTAGTGTGCACTAACGGGGACTTAACGGGTTCCCCGAAAAAAAAAAAAAAAAAGCCCGAACTACGGTGAAAATGAAATTTCCAGCAGTGGGCTGAAACCGAAGCCCGAACCGATAGGCTAGCGCTTCAGACATCTCTAGACTTTATGTGCTTAAATGGACTTTTTAAAACTGCTACTTTTACATGCATTACTCCATTGAAATTTCACTGAATTTTCAAAAGGTTTTACATGCATAAATGGCCTTTGTGTGCGTAAGTAGGCTTCTGAAAATTGCTATGATATATGTTACTTTATGCATATAAATCCTTTTGAAAAATTACCCAAAAGCATAGAAACAGAGACTATGAAGTCAGATAAGCATTATCAGGTCCTTTCATTCTGCTCAATTTATTTCCTGCTGCAACAGTGTAGTCCCCAGTTGATCTCTGGCTTTCCTTCACTTCCTTTCAGCTAAGCATCCACTATGATTACCTAGGCTAACTTGAATTCTGTTACTGATTTTACCTCCATCACATCCACTGGGATGTTTTTTTGATGCATCCACCACCATTTTCATGAAGAAATATAATCTATCCCTTCTGAGTCTTATATCAAAAGTTCTTGTTGTACATCCTTTTTATTGAACAAAGTTTGCTTTCTGTGTTTTTTGTTTTTGTTTTGTTTTTTTTACCATTTGAGTTTTATTTTATATCTCCCTTCTCTCTTCTTTCCTCTAGAATGTATAAAGTTAGGAATTTAAGTCTCTTTTTCAAAGGGTTTTCTTGCATACCTTATACCATTTTGGTACTTCTTCTCAGGACTATTGAATCTTAGCTGCCAAATACATGACCACATCTTGTGCTTTTTTAGAGCCCTCTTCGTATTGTCTACTCCATCAGGACCATCCATTTTGTTGCAACAAACCTTCCTTACTAAGCCCTCTGCAATATCACTCATTAAATTATTTAATAAAATAGGACACACTGATAAGCCCTCTTTCTGCAGAGTAAACTCCTTTACCACTACCATCTATTGTCTGTCACTCAGCCAGTTTCTAATCCGCGTCTTCATGCCGCTCTCTCGCGTCCCCGGAACAGCAACGGTGTTCACTAGGGGTGTGCATTCGGATTGACCGCATTAGTAAAACGCAACTCATATTTTTTTTTTACTTAAAAAATTGATTTGACATAAACGATCGGATTTCCCACATATCGAACATAGATATGTTCGATATGTGGGAAATCGCGATTGTTGAGCCAAAATAAAAATATAAACCCCCTCACCCTCCTTAATCCCCCCCCCCGACTTACCACAACTCCCTGGTGATGGAGCGAGGAGTGAGGACGCCATTTCTGCAATCCTTGGCGAGAAGCATGTGACGTCGGCGGCACGTCGAGTGACGCCGGCGTCACGTGATTCCCGGCTCGTTTGCGCCGGACGGCTCGTTCGGCCCAAAAAGAACTTTTGGCCAGCTTGGGGGGGCCTCCTGACCCCCCCAAGCTGGCCAAAAGTTCTTTTTGGGCCGAACGAGCCGTCCGGCGCGAACGAGCCGGGAATCACGTGGCGCCGCGTCACTCAGACGCGACGTCACATGATTCCCGGCAAGTTCGCGCCGGACGGCTCGTTCGGCCCAAAAAGAACTTTTGGCCAGCTTGAGGGGGTCAGGAGGCCCCCCCAAGCTGGCCAAAAGTTCTTTTTGCGCCGAACGAGCCGTCCGGCGCGAACGAACCGGGAATCACGTGACGCCGCGTCACTCGACGTGCCACCGACGTCACATGCTTCTCGCCAAGGATTGCAGAAATGACGTCCTCACTCCTCGCTCAATCACCAGGGAGTTGTGGTAAGTCTGGGGGGGGGATTAAGGAGGGTGAGGGGGTTTAATTTTTTTTTTTGCACATATGTACATATACCCAACTCATTGGATTTTTTTTATGTCCATATTGGCCGCAAGTGGGACCCCCTTTCGGACATAAAAAATATGAACATAAAATTTTGCTCTGCACATCCCTAGTGTTCACCATGTTTCTCCTGAGGGCCTCCTAGGGTGCACGCGCCACCCACGTCTTTATCCATGAGATAACATGAGAGACACTCCCACAAACATCCTGCTACCAATCGGGAGCTGAGCGGGGGATTTAAATTTACTAACCCGCTGCGCCGCATCAGATCGATCCTCTCCCTTCACCGCCGCTGCTGCCAACACTGCTGAGCTCGGACTAGTGAAGGCCTGCGCGATCGGCGCCCAGACCCGTCGGGATAAGGCCTTCATACCTCCATTGCCCCCGGCGAGCCCAGACACTGATCGCGCCTCCTACCAGCCGCGCCGCCCCTACACGCGGCCCAGAGACACTCCCACAAACATCCTGCTACCAATCGGGAGCTGAGCGGGGGATTTAAATTTACTAACCCGCAGGCGCCATGCGCCTGCGTCGCGCGCCAAAGAAGCGCGACAAAGGGGCTTGCCCCTTTGTCTCGCCCCTTCGGCTCAGCCCCGAGGGTGCCCCGAGTCTACCCCAGGATCTTCGGTTCCACCTCAGCCGACTATCTATTTCAATCACAATCAGCACAACAGTCTCTTCAGCAACTTTACGAAGCCTCAGACCTCATACATCAAAATACAGCCACCATCATACATCAATCTCTATCCACCCAATTCTTACTCTACACCTGCGCTAACCACACCAGTTTCTCCTGAGCTCCAGCTCAGCTCTTGCCAATTAGCCCTGCAGTGATATACTCTATTCGCTCTATATCGACCATTCCCTAGGGGAACTAAAATCCTCTATTACATCCATTTGCTAGACCTGCACTCATCTATTGATAGTCTACCCCATAGGAAATCAACATTCCCTTTCTCTCACACATACAAAGATTAAAGAATAAACTTATTTGCCAACATTTGACGACGTTAATCTCATTCTACCTATAATGCAAAGATACACAATACCCATCCTATACCACAGTCCCTCATCTAAGATGAAATTTCCATTGCAACACCAATTCAAACCATATAGAAACCTCATTCCAGTCATGATCTCCCCTCTTACCCAATTCCTTGGGCTAGCCTTATTCTCTCTAACTCTATTCAATGCGCAATCAATTACAAAAAAAAACCCATATCTTACATGACTACCTGCTTGATTCCAAACCAGACATCTGTGCGATCACAGAGACGTGGCTGAAGCCGACAGACACAGTCTTAATAAATCAACTTCCCACCCAGATATATGACGTCTTTTCAATACCTCGACAAAAGAAAAAAGGAGGAGGACTTCTCTTAGCAGCCAAAAAAGATCTTAATCTCACCCAACAACCCATCAATTCATCATCTAAGCTGGAGGCAGGCCTGTTCAAATCAAAAACTCTCCAGATCCTCCTCATTTACGCCCCTCCTGGGTTGCTAAACCTTGATGTATCGCCTTTAGTGGAAATTATAGCTAAATACTTGACCTTGGATACTCCTTCCATCATCCTTGGGGACTTTAATCTACACATTGATGTCAGGCCTCAATCATCTAATTGTGAAGCTCTCCTTTCCTCACTCTCAGCTATGGGCTTTACCCAAATTATCACCCAACCCACTCATAAAGGGGGTCACACACTTGATCTTATCTTCACAAATAATAGCCTCATACAACTCTCATCCCCTTCCTACCTTCCAGTACCATGGTCAGACCATTTTATGATCACCTCCACTTTTAAAATGATGACATGATCTCTTGCACCCCTGCCACCAACAACACTGCACTATAGGAAATCTTGTCCTTCAGAAGCCCTTGACAATTCTCTATGCAAAGAACTACCCAACTTGGATCTTTCGAACCCTAATGCAGCTATACTTTCTTGGCAAAATATCACTGAAACCATAGCAAATAATCTATGCCCTCTATCATCAAAGAATTTCAATCCATCTCAGAAACATAAACAACCATGGTTCTCTTTGGAGCTTCGCACATTAAAACAAAGCCTAAGACAGAAGGAAAAGAAATGGCGGAACTCCCCCAATCCTCAATCTCTAGCCATCTACAAAGCAGCTCTCCATCATTACAGAACCATGACACTGCGAACCAAAAGAGACTTTTACGCCCACCGTATCCATGATATGTTCTTCAATGCAAAGGCCCTTTTCGCTTATGTTTCAGACCTCACCAAGATTACTTCAGCACCAATTTCTGATGATATAGCCCAATCAAAAGCCAATGAACTGGCCATCTTCTTCCAGAGTAAAATCGCTAATACCTTGGCTAAATTACCCTCCAATCCTATCACACCTTCTTTAGATCCCCTCTACCGCCCTAACTCATTCACAACATTGGAAACATTCGAACCCACCTATTCTACAGAGGTGGAAACTATCCTCAAAAGAATGAAACCCTCCTCTCATCCACAAGATTATATCCCATCTAAATTACTGCTTCTAATACCAGACTCCATCTCCAAATACCTAGCAGACATTATTAACTGCTCATTTTCACAAGGTATCTTCCCAGACACTCTCAAACTAGCAACTCTCAAACCTATCCTCAAAAAACCAAACTTGGACCCAGATGATCTAAAAAATTATCGACCAATATCTAATTTGCCTTTTATAGCCAAAATCATGGAGAAAGTAGTAAATAATCAACTATCAAATTACTTGGAGGAAAATAATATCCTTCATCCTTCACAATATGGATTTCGGAAAGAACATAGTACGGAATCACTCCTCATATCACTCCTTGATCAAGTATACCTGGGATTTGACAAAGGATGCTCCTTCCTGCTTGCACTCCTTGATATCTCCGCAGCTTTTGATACAGTCAACCATGCTATATTATTAAACCGGCTATCTGACATAGGAATCTCAGATTCTGTCTTCAGATGGTTCGACTCATTCCTCAGTAATCGAGGTTATAAGGTTAAAATCAATAATATGGAATCTCCTTATACTAATTCCCCACATGGAGTCCCCCAGGGCTCCTCTCTATCTCCCACTCTATTTAATATTTATCTCCTCCCTCTCTGCCATTTCCTCTCGTCGCTAAATTTGAAATTCTACGTATACGCAGACGATGTCCAAGTTTTCATTCCTATAACAGGCTCTTTGGACTCAGCAATCAAATTATGGGAATCTTACCTTCAAACTATTAACCATCTCCTTACTAGCCTCAACCTGGTGTTAAATACTGCTAAGACTGAAATCCTGCTTATCACCCCTGAAAATAGTCTACACTTACAACAATTGCACACTATCTCCCACATCACTCATGCTAGAGATCTTGGAGTTATTATTGACAACCATCTGAGCTTAAAGAAATTTATAAATTATACTATAAAAGAATGCTTCTACAAGTTACAGGTCCTTAAAAAACTCAAGCCTCTCCTATATCACCATGACTTCAGGACTGTACTCCAAGCAATCCTGTTCTCTAAGGTCGATTATTGTAACTCGATCCTACAAGGTCTACCAGCTGTTACATTAAAACCTCTGCAACTACTCCAAAACGCAGCTGCAAGGATTTTGACCAACACTAAGCGCAGAGATCACATCACGCCCATTTTAAAAGACCTACATTGGCTTCCAGTTAATTTTAGAATTGTTCACAAATTCCTCACCATTATTCATAAAAACATCCACCACCAGACTCCACTAGACCTACTACACCCTCTCAAATTACACTCTTCAGCTAGACCTTTGAGAGATGCCTATAAGGGATCCCTTCATGTTCCCCCAATCAAATTGGTACAAAGATTATCAATCAGGGACCGGGCCTTTTCAACAGCAGGCCCCACCATTTGGAATACACTACCCCCAGACCTCCGACAGGAAACCTGCCTCATAAATTTTAAAAAGAAACTGAAGACTTGGCTTTTCGGTAGAGCCTTTCCTGTCTCCTAGACTATATCCTACTAAGATATTTTTCAATCAGCTGTACTTCAATAACTAGCAGAATGTCATATAATCATGTTATAATTCTAGAGTTATTCTCCTGAGGTTGGCTTCAAGCCCCTTCTCTCTGTTATATCTCTCTACTTTGATTATCTGTCTCTTCATTTCCAATTCCTAGTTACTCACCCTTGTTATAATGTAACTTTTTACCTTCTGCTCACAATCTGTCTCCTCTTTTGAGGTTTGACTAGTTACTGTTAATGTACTATCGTTCTATGTAAACCGAGTTGATTTGATCTGTATCAAGAAAATCGGTATATAAAACCCCTAAATAAATAAAATAAAATCCATGTCATGAACCATGGGGGCGTCCCCTCCGAGTGACATCATGCCATCCGGGTGTTTAGCTGGCCCTTCGTTTGCTAACAAACTGAGGCCTGGATTTATCAACATGCGATAAGTATCGCATGTGATAGCGAAAGGGGCATGGTTTATGCTAATTTACAGTTTATCACAATTTGCACTATTTACCTATGCAAAGAGCTAACTTAGTGCACATTGCGATAACCTTTTCAGACTTTGCGATAAGTGCCAGACCTGATGTATGTTACCCAGGTAGAGAGTCCATCAAGCTAGGTTGAGAGAACATTGCACAAATCTCATCTTGGAGTGAGTTTCCTTTCTCCGTCAGTCCTCAGATCTTCAAAAGAGACCACTGTTCTGTTCATACGTCTCACATTGAATGTCAAAGTGGCCCCTAACCCCCTACACCAATACCTAATCCTCACCTCGAGTTACTAGGTGGGCCTATCATAGGGATACAAATACCTATCTAGGGAGAGCATACTATGGCTAGTCAGTCTCTCTCTCTCTCTCTCTCTCTCTCTCTCTCTCTCTCTCTCTCTCTCTCTCTCTCTCTCTCTCTCTCTCTCCCTCCAAATTTGCATTACACCATATGATATGGGGCTTTTCGCATGTGAAAACACCTTAGTGCATTTTGATAAATGACCCTCTGAGTTAGCAAGGATTGTGAATGGATTGGAATGCCTCCGGTCTAAGCTGCTGGAAGCTCTCTCTGCCCTTCGGGGTCTTTCACCTCTAACCTGGGTACCCGCTCCTCGGAGGCCCTTATGCTTGCTTTCAGGTGCCTATCTGGGATACCAGGTACTCGTTCCTTGAGGGCCTGCTCTCCCTGCCTTGGTGCCTGCAATTCAACTACTTCTGTCTGCCAGGATCTCCATCAATACAGCTATCTACTTCAGTGAGTAATCTAACCTTGTCAAACTGTCTCACCTATAGCTCAGCGCTTGGAGTCTACATCCGGGACTACCTCGCACTGCCTACCATCTATTCAAGTGTGGGACTGGTCTCCTCTGCCAAGGACTCCTGGACTGCTCCTACTGGATTACCTCACTACTGCCACCCCCTGGCCAGAGTCTCCAAGCTGTATAATAAATACAAATCCTCTGTGTCTGCGTGTATAGAGTCTAGCCTAGTACTGCGGTTCCTCACGGGGCGCCTCCCCATGGAAGTGGCCATCATCGCACTACCCAAGAATCCACTCCAACACCTCAAAGCCATAACAAGATTCTTTAAGCCACTGGATTAAAGATATGCTTTTAGAAGTACCTCCTTTAATTTACCCAGCACAGACATCAGCAGATTCCCATTACTTTTATTTCATAAAGCATGTTAGTAGAGATCCTTTAAATAAGTTAAAAACATTCTTATACTAGCTAACCAAAAATTAAATGGATATTTCTGATCAAAGATTCATCAACCAAAGATAAGCTATTTTAAAAACAAGTTTTAATTTATACCTTTAATGCAATATGCATCAATAAAGGAAAGGGATACAATGAAGACACCTAATAGTCTGGATAGATTTCTTCATTGAAATTTTCTGCTTGGTTCGATAAATCTATATAAAATCTGTGGGTTCAGAGAGTCAGTTCTATGTACCTGTTTTAACTTAAAAATCAATTTTATCAGCAAAGCTTGCTGTGAGTCCCTAGAAAATCCAAAGTGCATCAAGGAAATCTACTCTACATTTCATCTGATTGACAGATCTGCTTAAGCTATTTCTAGATCCTCTGGATTTTACCCAGATTTGATATCAGTGGAAATCCATATTTCTCATCAAAATGTAACCAGACTGAAATCATCCTGATTCAGGTTCTATTTCAATTTGTTCCAATATTTGAACTTTACAGAGATTTGAGTTAGAATAGGAAATCACGACATACATTTATTACAGTATAGAAATGCCACCTGTAATTTTTTAAAAATATTACTTACTGGTTTAGGGATTTGCCCTGAATCAGTAACAATCATGGATTTACTCTGGCTCAGTCTGTCATGTTGCAGATTAGCATTCTTGATCCTCCTTTGAACTATTTCTGTACTCTGATAGGATACAGGCTGTTTCTCAGTAGGTGATGCTGGTTGTGAAGATTGTTGCATGACTATTGTTTTTACCTGAAAAATAAAAATATATTATATAGATATATTATATAGATTTAGTTATGGTAATAACTAAAACAAAGGCATACACTTGATGTGGTGTATGTGGATTTCAGTAAAGCTTTGATACTGTTTAACATAGGAAGCTTATAAACAAACTGAGATGTATTGATATGGACCCCCTACTAGTGGACTAGATTAGAAACTAGTAGAGTTATAGACAAACAGGGGTTGTGGTAAATGAAATTTACTCTGTGGAAAGGTGATTAGTGAAGTGCCTCAGGGACTGACCCTGGGGATCAGGCTGCCCAGCAACTTTGTAAGTGATATTGCAGAAGTATTAAAACAAAAATTCTACCTCTTGTGAATGATACTTAGATCTAAAAGAGAGTGGCAATGCCTGCAGGACCAGACAAAATGAGAAGTGATCTATGGAAGCTTCAGGAGTGGTCAAGTGGTTGGCAGGATGCAATTCTATGCAAGAAGGAGCACGGTCATGCACTTGGCGGTGTAGAAATCCAAAGAAGCAGTACATGGTTGGAGGAGAGAAGTGACAAACTGATGTGCACTGACAAAGGGAAAGACCTCAAGATCTAAATTTAGTGAAACTGTATGGAAAGGCATTAGTCAGAGCCAGAGGAATGCTAGAGTCACTGATGAGACTTTAAAAATGTTGCAAGCCACCGGGAGGATCGCCCTGAATTTATGACACTTCAGAGCTTGCATCCAGTGAGGCCCATGCCATTTTGTTGTTTGGATGTACAAGAAATCCTACTTTAAAAATCCTACTTTAGTGCTAAATTTAAGACAAAAAATGTCAGTTGCCTTGAGTTAGATACCAAATTTAGGTGCCTAGAGCTCAAAATCAGTACAGGATACCTAACTTTATTTCTCAGACCTTAATCCACTCCCTTAACTGCCAACATTAGGCATTAAAATTTAGGTTATTGGTGAAAACACTTACCTAAATTTAGAGATTTATCCTTAGTCAATTCTCAAGAGAATAATTTAGGTTCCTAATTCCCTAAATTAGAAGCAGACTTTGAGAATTTTCAAAGCAAACAAATGCACATAAAATTGCTTTGAAAATTCCTCCATAATTGACCAAGTGCACACAGAATTCTCCATGCACAAAGTAATTTAAAAATTTAAAGTATCCCTGCCCCAACACCATGCTCCAGAACACCTAATCCCAGTGTGCATAAAAGTATGTGTGAAAGCAGACTGTATGCATACTTTTATGTGCACTGGACCTAGTTGATTTCCAAAGTGCACTCAATGGGGTAGATTTTTTTAAAAAGCGCGATCGCATACTTTTGTTTGCGCAGCAGGCGCAAACAAAAGTACGCTGGATTTTATAAGATACGCGCATAGCCGTGCGTATCCTCTAAAATCCTGGATCGGCGCGCGCAAGGCTGCCGTTTTTGGGCAGTCTGCGCTCGCCGAGCCGCACAGCCTGCCTCTGTTCCCTCCGAGGCCGCTCTGAAATCGGAGCGGCCTCGGAGGGAACTTCCTTTCGCCCTCCCCTCACCTTCCCCTCCCTTCCTCAACCTAACCCACCGCCCCCCAGCCCTATCTAAACCCCCCCTTACCTTTGTCCCTAGATTTACGCCTGCGAGAAGCAGACGTAAATCTACGCGATCCAGCGGACTGCTGGCGCGCCGTCTTCCAACCCGGGGGCTGGTCCAGAGGTCTGGACCACGCCCCCGGGCCGGTGCCACGCCCCCGGTCCCGCCCCCGAAATGCCGCGTCCCGCCCCCGAAACGCTGCGTCATCCGGTCCCGCCCCAGACACGCCCCCAACACGCCCCCTTCGAAAAACCCCAGGACCTACGCGCATCCCGGGGCTCTGCGCGCACCGGCAGCCTATGCAAAATAGGCGCGCCGGTGTGCAAGGCCCTTCTCACGTAAATCCGCCTGGATTTACGCAAGCAGGGCTTTTAAAATCCGCCCGAATGCGCATACCACAGAATTATGAAAATTCGGTCCTTCAGAGCCTAAAAATATATATCTTACAAGAAATAGGAGAGGTAAGATAGACTTTGAAATACCTAAAAAATATAAATCTGTCAAAAGCAGCTAAACTTTCATGAGAAGAAAGAATGCTCTAGTGTAAGATGTCACAGAATGAGTCACCAGGTTGGTAAATTAAGGAACAACACCAGAATATATTTTTTCAAGGAAAAGGGTTGTTGATAGATGACATGGACATTCAGTGGAGAGGATAGGGACAAAAATGTTAACAGAATTAAAACATCATGGGAAACACAGCATACTCTTTGAGGTAAAGAACTTAGCAATGTAGTTGGTGATTCGATTATTAGGACGGCTGACGGATGCGAGGATTTCTTGGTAGCTGGCCTGCCTGGTGCAAAGGTGTTGGACCTCACACATCACATAGATAGGATTTTAGACAGTGCTGGGGAGGAGCTGGCTGCCCTGGTACATACGGGTACCAATGACGTAGGAAAAGGTAGGAGAGAGGATCCAGAAGCCAAATTTAGGGTTTTAGGTAGAAAGTTGTAATCCAGAACCTCCAGGGTAGCATTCTCAGAAGTACTCCCCATTCTACGTACAGGACCCCAGAGGCAGGCAGAGCTCCAGAGTCTCAATGCATGGAGGAGACAATGGAGCAGGGAAGAGGGTTTTAGGTTTGTTCAGAACTGGGCATCATATTGGGGAAGGGGGGGGGGGCATTTCTGAAAGAATGGGCTACACTTTAACCAAAGTGGAATCAGGCTGCTGGCAGTAACCTTTAAAAAGGAGATAGCGCAGCTTTTAAACTAAATGATGGGGGAAAGCTGACAGTCGTTCAGAAGTGCATGGTTCAGAATGATGTATCTTTGAAGGATACTAGGGGAAAAGGGAGAGGTTGCAAGTGGACCAGGTGTCTTTAAGTAAAGAGCAGAAAGATTCTGAATTCCTATTGTCAACTGATCAGGTTGTAAATACAAACAAAAAACATACTTTGAAATGTCTGTATGCAAATGCTAGAAGTCTAAAACATAAGATGGGAGTGTTAGAGTGTATAGCACTAGTTGATAGGGATGTGCAGCCGGAAAGTATTCGTTGGTAGAGATGTGAATCGTGTCCTCGATCGTCTTAACGATCGATTTCGGCTGGGAGGGGGAGGGAATCGTATTGTTGCCGTTTGGGTGTGTAAAGTATCGTGAAAATCGTTAAAATCGTGAGCCGGCACACTAAAACCCCCTAAAACCCACCCCGACCCTTTAAATTAAATCCCCCACCCTCCCGAACCCCCCCCAAATGCCTTAAATTACCTGGGGGTCTAGCGGCACACTAAAACACGGCACACTAAAACCCCCTAAAACCCACCCGACCCTTTAAATTAAATCCCCCACCCTCATGCCTTAAATTACCTGGGGGTCCGTAGCGGCGGTCCGTAGCTTAAATTACCTCCGTAGCCTTAAATTACCTCTGTAGCGGCGGTCCGTAGCTAAATCGGGGGAAGGGGGAGAGCAGGAAAACCGGCACACTAAATCGTGTAGTCTTCAGCCGGCGCCATTTTGCAAAATGGCCGCCGCCATTTTGCGGCGGCCATAGACCAAAACGATTCGACGCAGGAGGTCGTTCCGGACCCCCGCTGGACTTTTGGCAAGTCTTGTGGGGGTCAGGAGGCCCCCCCAAGCTGGCCAAAAGTTCCTGGGGGTCCAGCGGGGGTCCGGGAGTGATTTCCTGCCGCGAATCGTTTTCCGTACGGAAAATGGCGCCGGCAGGAGATCGACTGCAGGAGGTCGTTCGGCGGGGGTCCGGAACCCGCCCACTCCCCACCCCCTTTTTCAAGCCCCGGGACATACGCGCATCCCAGGGCTTGCACGCATCACTGAGCCTATGCAAAATAGGCTCGGCATGTGCAGGAGGGATTTAAAAGGGTTACGCGCGTAACCATTTTAAAATCCGCCCCTTAAGAGTATAGCATGAGAGGAAGAATTTCTGTTTCTTGTTTAGCTGTCAAGGTAAAAGTAGTCAAATTATCAGGGAGCTGATAGCAGGCCTTTTAGTGTCAAGCCTTTGGAATCATCTGCCAGGAGTAGGGTTGGGCAATTCTGGTCCTCAAAGGCCGCAAACCAATTGAGTTTTCAGTATATCCCTAATGAGTATGCATGAGAGAGATCTGCATGCACTCTGCCTTTATAGCCCTCAAGGACCGGAATTGCCCACCCTGGGCCTTGAGAACTTTGCCTGGTTAATGATTTAAATCAGTTGAGGATGGCAAAACTATGACTCTGAACAAATGTTCAACAGACTGGAATGGATTCATGACAGACAAAACCGATAATCTGCAGTGTGGCCTTGTGATTATGGTTTGGTTTGAGAATGTTGAATAGGACAGTTGAGAGTGTCAATATATGGATGATTGTGAATGTTGTGAGAAGGTAAGAAGTTAAGAAATAAAGTTATGGATTTGAATTCAGATATGAATACAATTCTGCAATCACTGCTTAATGCAGTATTTTAGGTTGGAAACTTCAGCAGCCCTCTAATGCTAGATGATCCTTCCTCCTTCCCTTATCCTGTCCTTATTATCCCTACTTCCTTCCCTGAAATAAATCTAAATATATTTGGGCGTTTCTACTTACTAAAGGCCAAATTTTAAAAGCCCGGTGCACATAAAAATATCCACTTACATGTGTGGCCAGGCCCTGCACGCACTACACGCATTTTCAAAAGGGCCCGGCCACATGCATAAGTGGCAATATGCGCACAAGTGCCGAGCCCTAAAATAGGGACAGGCCGGAAGTTGGTCAGGACAGCGGCCATTAGCTGCTGTCCCGGGGAAATGCGTGCCGGCAGCCGGCCAGTGCACATAACTGAGGAGCAGTAAGTAAGATATTAAAAAAATAATCGGTGAAAGACAGGTTAGGCTTAGGGGGTGGGGAGGAGACAGGAAGGGGAAGGAAGTTAGGCAGGGGGCTAGGGAAGTTCCCTCCCAGTCTGCTCCTTAATTGGAGCGGATTGGGGAGGGAACTTGCCCAGCAAGCTTCACACATTTTTTCTCTCATACTTATCTGTTTCTCTTAGCTCTTGGTTTTATTTCCCTTCCACCCCCACCTTTAATGTAGAGAGCAGTGATGGAGCTGCATCCAAGTGAAATATCTAGCTTGATTAGTTAGGGGTAGTAGCCGCAGCAATAAGCAAGCTACACCCATGCTTATTTGTTTTACCCAGACTATGTTATACAGCCCTTATTGGTTGTTTTTCTTCTCCCCTGCCGTTGAAGCAGGGAGCTCTGCTGGATATGCATTGAAAGTGAAGTATCAGGATGCGCACACATATGTTTTAAAAGCTACCCCTTCTCTAGCATTCTTTTCATGCAACAAGTTGTAAAGCACATTTCTCCTCTCACCTCTCACACCCTTACCTATTTCCTCTTTCTTCCTCCCTAAAAATACCATGGGGCTGGCAGACATGGGAAGCAGTGATTGCAGTGATAGCAGCAGGAAATCTCATGGCTGTTCCAAAATCCTGTGCTGCCAAGGAGCCAGCAGAAATGAAAAACATTGAAAGGGAAGTGGAAGGGGGCCTCTCGCTGCTTCTGCAACATCCTGTGCTGCCCACAGAGTCTGCAGATTTGAGGAGCTGCAGCACTGTGAACTGCTGGTGCCCCTCCTGGGTCCTGCGCTGCTACAGGGCCAGCAAAAAATAAACCTGGACTCCTGCTGCTCCTTCTTCCCTGCTTTACATAAGGCATGCACTGTTTCTTGACTAAGGTGCCATGAGCTTGTACAACAGAGACTGCACAGACATATGTACGGATGGATGGACAGACAGGAAGGCAGCCAGATGCGCCTTCCAGAATAAGTGCTCTTGCTCTATCAAAATGCACCTCAAAAGGAATGAAAACACTGCATGTTTATTTGTTTATGTCTTTTTGTACTTCGCTAACTCCAACACAACCTGATCTGAGCAGATTGCAATAAGATTAATTTCAGATTTCTATTTCTCCATTAATGTCTCACCTCTGAAGCATGTTCAAACCATTGATGCTCAGCATTGTCCCCTTAGTGGAAGTTTTCAATAATCGGTTGTAGAATATTTCCATAAGGCAAGCATAAGAAACACTTCCCATGTCAGTTAAAGGTGCTTGTTGTTTACATTTTTGCTTGCTCCTGAGTCCAAAATTAATATTAATATTGAGAGCTGGACACTTTATGTAAATTTATTCACTCCTTTGCTTACTGTCGATTGGTTTATTCACTGCTGTGAATGGACCAATCCCTTTCAGAAGGTTATCCTGAAAGGGGATTGATCCTTTCACTGACATGTGTCAGTGAAAAGGACCAATTGGGAACAGCCCTGCCTGGAGGAGATTCTCTGGCAAGGATTCCCCTTGGAGAAGTAGAGGTTTTGTGAGTTCAGGAAAGCAGCAACAAGAAGTGGTGGGAAAGTCAGGACCCCTGGACAATGAGCATTTAAAGGTTAGTGGATAAAGGATCTCCAGATCCGGACCTGGACTACCTTGCCCACTGGGCCGGACCTCAGGGAGGGAGTTCAGCATGCCGGAGTGGGAGATAGGGCTTGGGTTTTTGATGCAGGTTGGTATGCAAATAATGTTTAAGTAAATAAACATGGTTTTTTACTCCTAGCGTGCTTTTTTTTTTTTTACATGTGGGTCATTTGCATGCCATTAGTTTACAACATCCTATGGGGACCCAGTTTTAGTGTGGATTTTATTTCATCAGCTATTTAGACTTTTGTTTTCTTAATTTTTTTAAATTTTAAAGTCACATAAAGCACTTCAAGGATTAGGATACATAAGACACAAAACTTCAAATTCAAGGAATAGTTCATCTAAATTTGCTACCAAAAAATTCCAAAGTTAGATTCTAGTGAAACAGAGACCGTGGCTTATACATATAAAAGAAATGGAACACCTTAACAAGGCCAGACACATTGAGGTCGATTTTCAGCTGCTGTGTGGCTCAGCTAGTTAGCCAGATAACTTTATCTGGCCAACTTCAGGCCGCCCCGCTGAATATATCCAGTTATATTAAAGTAAGCCAGATACGTTTATCTGGCTAACCTTAGGACAGGTCAGTGGCATGACCAGTGTTAGCCAGATAAGTTATCTAGTTCAAACAGACTAGTGGAGTTAGCCAGATAACGTATCCAGCTAACTTTGCACCTCTCACCTACCCTGGAACACCCCCCGATTTATCCGCCAAATGCCAGCCCGATAAGTTGCTGAACATGAATTTATTTTTAATTTAGAAGGATAATTTTTGAGTTATCCATCTAAATGACTTTTGAATATGGACTTTTTTTGTAGACAGAACATTTTCATTTGATTTCTGGCTGCCACCTTTGAATAAGATTTCCCTATTTTGGGGGGATTTTTTTCCAGCAAAGTCAGGTACAAGTAGAGAGTTTTAAATGAAATTCCGATACACATTTTCCTTCCACCACTCTCCCCTTGCTCCTGCCCTGGCCCTTTTCTCATTTAGTTAAAAGTGTGCATATAATGGAATCGCTTAGCTCCTCGACAAAGTTTGACAATTGCCTCTAAAAGACTTCACCCATTCAAAAGGCAGGTAAGACTTGTCAAACTCCATCTTCCTGGACAGGTTTGATTTGCACTGAACAAGTTTAATTTTCACATTATCCCTAATGACTACTCATGAAACATATTTTCATACATGGAATCTAGTTTAGAGTGTATTTAAATATTGTGGCTAATCTGAAAATCAGTCCTAATTCTGGCCCTTGAGGGCTTGAATTTGAAAACTTTCAGATGAATTTTCAAAGGAGTTATGCGCATAAATGAAACACAATCATAGCAATTTTCAAAAGTCATATATGTGCATAAAATGCACTTACGAGATAAATCCAATTAATAATTCAATGGCAAATATTGTAGCAATTTTCAAAAGCCCACTTACATGAGTAAAGTGCATTTACATGTGTAAAAGTCACGAAAACCGACGCCGATAAACCCAGCGTTCGTTTTCCATACCGGCGGATTACAATCATGAAAATTGACGCCAGGTTTATCGGCGTCGGTTTTCGTGACTCTGCTGTCCGCTGGTAGAAAACCAAACCCAAAAAACATAGAGTAGCCTAGTGGTTAGAGCAGTGGACTACAAACCAAGAAACCAGGGTTTGAGTCCCACTGTTGCTCCTTGTGACTTTAGGCAAGTCACTTTACTCTCCGTTGCCTCAGGTACAAACTTAGGCCTGGATTTATCAAAATGCACTAAATATTGCACGTGATAGGAAAAGGGGCTTTGCATAGGTATTAGCACAAACTACAATAACTTTTTTGCACTTTCTGATAAATGCCAGAATTGTTGTATTTCCTACATACAACCATTGGGTGGACCATTTTAAGCTGCTGCAGATCCAGTCTAGCTATCAGGGCCCTTCTATACCCACTAGGGGAGAGAGAGGGAGAGGAAGAGAGACCTAGTCACTCGAGGTGAGGTTTAGGTATTAGAGTAGGGGTTAGGGGCCACTTTGACATTCAAAGTGAGACGTATGAACAGAACAGTGCTCTCTTGTGAAGATTTGATGACCTTCGGAGTGAGGAAACTCACCCAAAGATGAGATTTGTGCATTGTTCCCTCAACCTAGCTTGATGTCACCCAGGTAGAGAATCCATCAAGCTAGGCTGAGAGAACATTGCACAAATTTCATCTGTGTGTGAATTTCCTCACTCTCTTCACAACAGAGCACTGTTCTGTTTGTACGTCTCACTTTGAATGTCAAAGTGGCCCTTAACCCCTACCTAAAACTCACCTCAAGTGACTAGGTAGGCCTCATATAGAGGTATAAATACCTACCTAGTATGAGGGCATTATAGCTAGTCTCTCTCTCTCTCTCCCTCTCTCCCCCAAGTGGCTATAGAAGGGCCCTGATAGCTAGCCTGATCTCCAGGAGCTTAAAACTACTAAAAACAGCATTTGTGAAAACATTGCATAGCACAATAAAGCCCTATCACATGGGTTTATGTAAATGAAAAAGGTGTAGTTAAAATACACATTAAAGCCATGCAAAATGGCTTCACAAATTATGAAGCTTGGCCACAAACTCCTCCCCTTTTTCTAATTTGCATCGCACTATGCATTATGGTGTTTTTGCATACGTTAAGGCATTTTCACATTAAAAAACACCTTTAATGCATGCAAAAATGCCATATAGCACTTTGATAAATGACCCCCTTAGATTGTAAGCCTCCGGGGATATGGATATACCTACAGTACCTGAATGTAATCCACTTTGAAGTACTGAAAAAAAAAGTGCGAAAAGCAGAATATAAATCTAAATAAATAATAAAAAAATAACCTCCCACCCAATCAATAGTAAACAATAGAAGAGTCTGATGTCAATTGCAGAAAATAAGTAGCTAGTATAAAATCCAAATAAATTGCCAAATGTACACACATAAGCTTCTTACAAAATAGCAACTTGCATGCATATCTCTTGGCCTCACCTCAGAACAGCCCTAGATTGCCCCTTGTTTTTGCATGTAATTGTATGTCCGAGACCAAAAATTCATGCATACTTTTGATGTTTATAAAATAGTTTGCATATATACAAGCTACTTATGCATGTATATGCTAATGTTACACATGTAAATGTTTTGAAAATTCACCCTACAATGTTTATTATTAAAACACTGAAATTTATCTATACATAAGAAATACAAATAATCACGCTTGTATTGAATGAAGTAACTCAGCAAAGCATAAGCTATGGCAGCTAAAATGCAAATAGCTTCTTACAGTGCTTCCTAGCAACTCCTGGACTGGAGGAGTATCAAAGCGCTTAGAGCACTGGGTTATGAACTATGGAAGGCAGCATTCAAATCCCACTGACACTTCTTGTGATCTTGGGCAAGTTACTTCACCCTCCATTGCCTCAAGAACAAAACTTAAACTGTGAGCCTTTTAGGGACAGTAAAATACCTACAGTACCTGAAAGTGATCTGATTTGAAGTGGCTAAATATATATATATATATATATATATATATATATATATATATATATATATATATATATATATATATATATATATATATATATATATGTATGTATGTATATTCACCCCATGACTCCCATTCACTTCTTACCTTCATGTCTCTGGCAGACTGAAAAAGTCTTGGTGGTTTCCATGTTCTCTCCCTGTTAATAGAGCTGACATAAAACTTCCGTCCTGTTATTGAGTCTACATAAACTTCCCATTGATCCAGAATTTCAACTGGAGGACCAGATGGACTAGGAGGCTCCATGGTACTGTAACAAAGAGCAATATGTAAAGTATTATAATCATTTTTATCTGAAAAGCTTTATTTTCTGGGCTGAATATTATTCAGGGAATTGAACACGGAGGATTTTAATGTCAAATTTTAGTGATCAAATGGTTACATCACCAATAAATGATATGGATTTTAACAACCCATCTTTTGGACTGACTTTACATGCTGATTAATGTCAATTGCAGAAACAGACCTGGTCAACATGATGATCTGGACAAATAATTCATAATGGTTCTGAAAGATAAACTTGCAATAAGCAGTCCTTAATCAAAGCTCCTGTGCATCAAATTTTACTAAACAAATTTAACCAGATATAAAAAAGGAATCCCTAGGGCAGTATTATCAAATTTACGGCCAGATGTACTAAGCATTTTTCCATTAACATAAAACTGGAGAAACACTTTAGTGCATCTGTGACTTAGTCAGTTAGCAAACTGACTACATCTAGATATGTAGCAAGCTGCTATAAAGCAGGTTACTGCCCTCATGAGCTTAACATGTACTGGAGCCTTACAATGTAGACCATGCCATGTATGGATATGAGTGATGTGTTTTGGACCTACCAAAAAGGTTTGTTCAACCCTGCGGAGACTGCAAGCTGCTGCAGCCAAGGAGAAGGAATATAAAAATACGTCAAAACCCTGTGTGCTCTCCTGTGAATGAAAAGTTCTCTGCAAGAACCAGCATCTAGTACACAGAGTGTTAACATGTTGAGAAAATAGGCTATTCTATTTATCCTGCCCAGAGAACAGCACTACAGAGCCATCAGAGGAGGAAGCCAAAGGAATGCTGGGAGACTATTTAAGGAAGAAACAGCACAATTTGGCTGCTTCTGTCTGTGTCTGAGGTTTGGGGATGACCAGGAGTATCTTAGCAGAGGAGGGAATTTGTCAAAAATTCAGCATCTGATTTTAACTGCTTCAGCTTTTCAGCTGAAATCAAGCATAAATCTTTGCCACAGCCACACGAGATAGGGCAGGGAAAGAGAAGCTGATGGACTGTGGTCTTTCTGTAAGATACTGAAACATGCCCGCTATCTGTTTAGTACCAAGTAAACCATTTGGGGAAGTTCCCCAGGAGAGAGAGTCCTTTCACACACTGTGGTGCTCATCTGTTTGGTTTGTCATCTACCCAGCTCTGTCATCAAGAGGTCTTCTTCAATTTCTTGATTGTTTTTTTTCCAAACAAATTTGTGTTTGGGACAGCGTGCACCCTTTACAAACTGGTGACATTGGGGTGGATCTCTCCTCCCCACCTCCTTTTTGAGTACTCAAGGGTAAAAACAATTTTTGAAAACTATGTACATCACTGCTTTCCCCCACCTTTTCTCTATCAGCATTCCTTTTTTTTCTATCCATATGAGTATGATGGTTGAAAGTTTATATCATACTTAAAAACATAAGAACATGCCATACTGGGTCAGACCAAGGGTCCATCAAGCCCAGCATCCTGTTTCCAACAGTGGCAAATCCAGGCCATAAGAACCTGGCAAGAACCCAAAAACTAAGTATATCCCATGCTACTAATGCTAGTAATAGCAGTGGCTATTTTCTAAGTCAACTTGATTAATAGCAGGTATTGGAGTCCTCCTCCAAGAACTTATCCAAACCTTTTTTAAACCCAGCTATACTAACTGCACTAACCACATTTTCTGGCAACAAATTCCAGAGTTTAATTGTGCGTTGAGTGAAAAGTCCTAACCACTTTAGTCTTTCCTCATAGGGAGCTGTTTCTTCCCCTTTATCATTTTGCTTGCTCTTCTCTATACCTTCTCAAGTGCAACTATATCTTTTTTGAGATGCGGCGACCAGAATTGTACACTGTATTTAATGTCTGCCACCTTCGCACCAGGTAGGCATGTTACCAGGCAGTCCTCACACCCATCAGCCACCCAGTTGTCTACATTCCTAATAACCAACTATGACAGCCGACCTTGGCAGAAGCCCTGGGAGACACATCCTCAGTGCGAGAGGACAATGCACCACCTGGAGAGCAGGTCCTTGCTACAAGATCCTTTCCTGCTGCACCAGGTTGATGCTCTCCGATCTAAGACCTTCTTCCTCCAAGGCAACACTGTTCTTTTCCCCTTTAATGTTCTGGTTGGATTTATTGTCTATTTACATAATCCTAGTAAAAAAGGTTAATTACTGTTTTAATCTGGTGTGACATGGTTATTTGGTCTGTGGTGCCACAAGTGAAAGCTCTTTGGGAAGGGCACAGAATTGTGGTATCGGGGTGACCGGGACCCTCCCACAAGGCTACAAACACAAAGATAAATCATATTAGTAAATATAATTTCTCATGTGGTACTCCCCACCCCACGTATAGGGGTAATTCAGAGTGATGGTGGAGCATTGGTCTCCATTAAGGAAGTCCAACCGCGGACTGGGGAAATATTTATGTATTTAAAATATCTGTATACCACAAATTAGAATTTTTAAGCAGTTTCCATAATTTACATACATAAAATAGGTAATAAAACATAAAACAAAATGATTCAATTACAACATAAAATTAATAGACTAATAGGAATAAAATTAAAAGACAAGTAAACAAAAAAATAAAAAAAAACATTCAAACAAATTAAAATCACAACAATGAACTCTGCACAATCTCCTTGATTGCATAATTCTGTATTGCAATTTCACATTGTTATAACTATGTGTTGCTGTGCAGCCTCCTCACCACTAGAGGCCCCCCATGAGCACACTCCCCTGGCTGGCCCGGTCTTCCTTGCCCATCTGCTCCATGTCCAGAATTCCCTATTTAACCCTGCCTAGCCCATGCCTTGGTGCTTCGGCATTGAGTTCCTTTGGGCTCTCTGGTTTAGCCTTCTGTTCCTTGCCTTGTGTACCTTCGGGCTTCCCTGTTACATGTGCCACCTGTGGCAGACCCACCGCAGGGCCCCCTCACCTCTCTGTAGTAACTCCAGCTCCCGGTTCCTCCTCTCTGGCAGCAGCAGGCTGCCAGCTCCGTCATCGGGCCTCCCCTGGTGCCTCCGGCTTAACTGCTGTCCCTGGCGTTCCTGGTCCAGCCATCACGTCCAGAGGCTTCACGTTGGGCCTCTCTGTGTGGCCTGTGGAAAGACGCGCGTGCCCCTCCCTAGGCACGCGCGCATCTTCAAGGCTTAAGTAGGGACTGCAGCGAGAACCTAGCCGCGGCCCAGATGATGAAGATGTCAGCGGAGCACCAGTACTTAAGCCTGGGCTCCGCTCCCTAGCTTTGCCTTTGCAACAGGTCTCCTCGCTGGTCGAGTACTCATGCCTCCTCAGAGATTCGTCTCTTTCCTGTGTTCCTGTTCCTCATTTGATCCTGGTTCCCTTCTCTTTGTTCCTATGCTTCTGCCTTGCACCTTTCTTCGAATTGCCTACACGGACTTTGACTCTGCTTCGCCTGACCACGCCATTGACTATCTCCAAGCCCGGACCTCTGCTTTGCCTGACCATGCCATTGACTCTCTCAAAGCCTGGATCTCTGCTTCACCCGAACATGCCGTTGCCTCTCTCCAGACCCGGACCTCCAGGCTACAGTCCAAAATCATAACAGCATGCCAAAGCCATTCACCTCCAGATATAGGGACAGGACCACGCTATTGCCTCTCTCCTGACCCAGACCTCTGCATTGTCTGACCACGCCGTTGCCTCTCTCCAGACCCAGACCTCTGCATTGCCTGACCACGCCGTTGCCTCTCTCCAGACCCAGACCTCTGCATTGCCTGCTTATGCCATTGCCTCTCTCCAGACCCAGACCTCTGCATTGCCTGACTATGCCATTGCCTCTCTCCAGACCCAGACCTCTGCATTGCTTGACTAGACTATCTCCACTGCTTCCAGATTGCCACCAGCCCTGACTCAAGCCTGTTCCTCGACACCTCTTCAGCTTACCTCCTGGACTTGGTCAATTCAGGCTTCGGCCTGCTCTTGCTCGGGCACCCCCTGTCTGCCTTTGTTCATTAGGTGCCCAAGTCTCCAGGACACTACCTTGTCCAGTGTAAGACTGTACCATCTCTCTCCTGCTGTCTCTGGGCTGAAATCGATCTCCTCATTGACAACATACAGAGGCCCAGCTAAGTCCAGCTGGCCCTGGCACTCAAAGCCTCAATCCGCGGGGAACGAGGGCTGGTATTGGTGAAGCTCCAGCTGTTCATCAGCCCTCTCTGCCTGCCGACGGTCAACCCCACCTTGGCCCAAGGGTCCACCTCCGGTGCAACATTCCCTGCCTTGCTCTGTGGCCTTTGGGCATCTGCTGATCTTGCTATGTAGGCATTTAGCTTTGCCTGCATTCTTGTCCCCTCTGTCCCTGAATCTGTTTCTGTTGCTGCCCTATTACTCTCCTGCTTCCCCCTGCTTCCTTGCCTCACTGGCTTTGAGCATTTTGTGGTTTCATGATCAGTCCTGGTTTGTCTAGTCCTGTCATTGTCTGTCTTACTTACTCTGGTTCCCCTCATCCAGGTCACACTTACCAACATCCAGTCTTACACTTACCTGCACGCTATCCTGATTCCACCCATACCTGCACTCAGTTCTAGTATAACAGACCACGTTTATCTGCATTCACATCCACGTGTACCCACATGCTGTTCCAGTGTTTCCTGAAGTTCACCTTACCCCCACTCTCTGAGCTTCAGAGCCTCTTCTCAGCCAGCACCCCGTACCAGAGCTACTTCTCAGCCAGCACCCAGCTCCAGGAATTCTATCATCCTGCACCCGGCTCCAGAGACTCTACCCAGCCTCACCAGATCATCTGCTATTATTCCCATTCTCCTATCCTGTGTCACTCATGCAGGTGGTGTTCACCACACCAGGCTACTGTCCAAAACCATAACAGCATGCTGAAGCCATCCACCTCCAGATATAGGGACAGGAGTCTGCATCAATTCAGTGAGTCAAATTATTTTTCCACTCCACACAACATTTCTGATTCTCAGCGGTATTTTACCTGTACTCTTTGTCAAACTTTGAATTACCCACATTTCCAAGACTGTCTAGCCTGACAGCTTTCAGATCAGAAATCCTGGGCATGCAGTAGCTGTCAGAACAAAACTGTTTCAGTATACCAAGAATGTGTTGTAATTCTGCTCCTCCAGAGGGGAGGAGTTAACAATCTATTGTAATTCTACTCCTCCAGCGGGGAGGAGTTAGCAATCTGTTAGGATCTGCTATGCTGATTGGAGGAGCAAGCAGATGGGAGTAGCAATCTGTTATGATATAGCCTGCAGAGTTGGCAATCTGTACCACTGGAGTGCTAGAGAGGGTACTCAGCTGGAAAGGTTTAAGGTTTAAGGTTTATTATCATTTATATACCATTGTCTCAGCATAGCCTTCACAGTGGTTAACATTTCAATAAATATATAAAAAGTAAGAAAATACAATCAATCATAAAAGAATTAAACAGCTAAAATAATTAAAAGAAGTAAAAGTTAAAAAACACATTAGCTGTTAGAATAGAATATAATAAAAAACAATTATTAAATCAGTAAAATACTAAAAGCATAGAATAGCGCTTCCAGCATTTTAAAAGATTAAAATAAATTCAGCTGTAGATATTAAAAACTTAAATGCATGCCTGTTTCTAATTTTCAGTATAAGCGGTGTTGAACAGCCATGTTTTAAGTTCAGCTTTAAACTTGTTTTTTTCCTGCTGCAACCTTAATTGAATTGGTAACGTGTTCCACAGTTTTGATCCTGCAATTGACAGCGCTCTTTCTCTAACTTGACTGAGGTGAGCCGATTTAATTGCAGGGATTGATAAAAGTCCCTTATTGGCAGATCTTAAATTTCTCTGCGGAGCATGCAGTCGTAGGGCATCATTTAACCATTCTGCTTTATATAAAATTCTAAATTTTATTGGTAGCCAATGTAATGCTATCAATATTGGAGTGATGTGATCAAACGTCTTTTTTCCTGTCAAGATTCTAGCTGCAGTATTCTGGAATACCTGCAAAGGTCTAATAGTAGTCTGAGGGAGGCCAAGCAGCAAAGCATTACAATAGTCTAAGTTAACAAACAATAAAGCCTGAAGAACAGATCTAAAATCGAGTGGTTCCAATAGTGGTTTCAGTCTTCTCAGAGTTAGCAATTTAAAATATCCATCTTTTAATTTAGTCGCAATATGTTTTTTCATATTCAGTTCCGAGTCCACTATCACTCCAAGATCTCTGGCAAATGATATATTAATGATATATATTAATGATATATTAATATATATATCTATCATTAATATATAGATATATTAATGAACAATGCAACAGTTTTGTTTTCATATAGCCCATCAGACTAAATGTCAGACCTAACCATTGTTCATTCATTCATGTTCATTCTCCAGTTCTTTCTGTCCTTAATTTCCTGGCTACTCTAGCCCCCAAGTTTAATATCCCTGTTATTTGTACCTGCGCCTCGGCCTTCTTGTTATATGGTTTTGTTAAGTTAACCACAAGTTTGATGTAAACCGGCCTGATATGAAGCTTGTCATGAAGTTTGGTATAGAAAAATGTTAAATAAATAAAGAAAGAAAGAAAGAAATGGTGAGGGTATCAGATTGATATTTTCAAACTTAAATGCTGGAATATTCTGTTGTGAATGTTTTCTTTCTAATAATATTATTTCAGTTTCCTCCATATTAAGAAGCAGTTTCATTTGTAACAATATTTTTTTATAGTATCCAGATAAATAGTTATTAGTTTGTACGTAAAATCAATATTATTTTCTATTGGAACTAAAAACTGAATATCATCAGCATAAACATAAAATTTCAAACCTAACCCTGTAAGGAGATGACAGATCAATAACGGATAGATATTAAAAAGGGTGGCAGAGAGCGTTGACTCCTGAGGTACTCCTGTTTGAAGTAAGATTTTTCTAGATAGAGAGTTCTTTATTTTGACTTGGAAGGAACGGTTATTGAGAAGTAAAGTAAACCATTTTAAAACATTATCTGTAATTCCAATTTCTTTTAAACGAGTAATTAAAATATCATGATGGACGGTATTGAAGGCCGTGGATAAGTCTAAAAGAATTAAAAAATAACTTTTACCTGAATCAAAGTCTCTTAAAACTGTGTTGGTCAGTAAGAGTAAAAGAGTTTCCATATTAAAATGTTTTCTAAAACCGAATTGTCTAGAAAATAAAATATCATTTGACTCTAAAAAATGGCCAAGTTGAATTTGAACTACTTTTTCTAAAGTCTTAGCAATAAAAGATAAATTAGAAATAGGTCTAAAATTGCTTAATTGAGTGTTATCCAAATTAGGCTTTTTAAGGATAGGTTTGATGATGGTGTTTTTCAAAGTCTCGGGAACGATACCTTCCGTCAATGATAAATTAATTATGTTAGCAATGATTGGCGCAATTGTGTCAGCAATAGGTTTAGTGTTTTTACAGGAATGTAGTCTATTGGGTGTCTTGCTGGATTCATTTTTTTTTATGAATGTTTCAATTTCAAGTATTGAGGTAAGTTCAAATTCACCCCAGTTTATTTCAGTTTTATGGGCATCTTGATATCTTGATTAGACTTTAAGGTAATTTTAGAGTTTAATAAATCAATTAAAAAAAAAAAGGCTATTTCATTAGTTTTTTCTTCTGGTAAGTCAACATCTTTTTCGCTTGGGTTTTTTGTTAAATTCTTTACAATTGAAAACAAGATCCTAGGATTATGAAGACATTTTTCAGTTTTCTTTTTGAAGAAATCTTTTTTTGCCTTATCAATTGCTTTTTTGTATTGATTTTGTGCCGAATGATATCGACCCAAAGAATTAGCATGCTTATTTTTTATCCATTCCATTTCCAGTTGTTTTAATTGTTTTTTATTTTCTTTTTTAAATCTTTGTTGTACCATGGATTTTGTCTAACTTTAGCATTTCCACCATCCTGAATAGGTCAATCCTTGGGCCGATGGCAGATGACAGGAATCTCAGGATTCCTGAGAGGAACCACTGGCTAGGCTTGGGTATGGAGACAGACACAGATAGTTATTTATTAGACAGGTTAGTAGAACCAACAGAGGTGGCAGTAGTGAGCTGATATGCCTGGCAGGGCTGAAGTCCCTCAGATACTAGAACTGTGATCCCAGGGTTGCTGAGCTATAAAGAGACTGTAGATAGTGAATAGACAGGGTATGCAGTGTACATAGCCAGTACTTGGATGATAACTCACAAAAGTTCTTGAGAAAGCTCAGTAGCTGGGAAGTGTTAGGCCCTCGAGGAGCGAGTCCTGGTTCCAGGGAAAGCACTGAGAGAGCGATGGCAACTCACAATTGTGGAAACACTGAGAGGAGAGGATCACCTTGCTGGTGGCTGAAAGGAATCAGTAAGTTTTTGCTTGGGACATTGACATTGACTTTTTTAAAAGTATTGGGGCAAAGTTAACTATTTGGGAATATTATTTAGTGTGTTTGTGTGTTTGTGCCTTTAATAGTCAGTCAGTAAATAAAACAAGTTAGACTGTTTGCATTTTTAAATAGTCAGTCAATAAGGTAGCAGTAGGTAGTGTGTTTATTTTTTAAAAAGTCTGCCTGACTATTAAAGTGTCCTCCAGACTTTTAAAGAGCTAAGTGTTTTATTTAATAAATAACTGAGTGCATTGTATTGAAAAACAAAAAAAAATCCACAAAAAAAAAAAAAAAACCCAACAAAAAAGTAGCCAGAAGCTAGAAATAAGCTAGGAGCAGTATATACCAAAGTAAAAAAGTTGAATATTTCAGCTCAGTTACTCACCTTGGAAAGGTGTTGAGGTAGTGTGATTAGGTTTGAATAGGGAACAACATTGTTAATCAAGGGAGCTGTGAGTCACTCAGGCTGACTAACTAAAGTTAGACTGTTTGTAATTCCCAACCCTCCCACCCCTCGCCCACCCACCCCAAGCTCATCCCTTAATTTATAGGCAGGTGCCACTTGCACAAAAAAAAACCCAAAAAAAAAAAAAAAAAAAAAAAAAAAAACCCCATCAACAAAAACTTTATTGAGAATTCGATCAGACCCCAGTAGGCCACTACCAGACATATAGTGAATTCACTAATACATTTAAAGGAACTTAGACACATTCCTAATCCCATAGCAACCTAAAACTAGGAACTGATCAAAATTGAGATGAAGGCAGCAGTCCAGCAGCAAGAGGGGGGCTTCCCAGTCTTTTGCATCGAGTGTCACATGTATGATTTTTTACCCACCGGTGAGAAGTTGTACATGTGCACGCGATGCAAAGAGCTCCTGGCTCTCAGAGAACGAGTCCGATCTCTGGAGGCTAGAGTGGCAGACCTGGAGGAGCTGAGGGAGACAGAGAGGTATATAGATGAGACCTTCAGGGACATAGTAGTCCAGTCCCAACTTCAGACTGGCAGCCCTGGTGCTGCCTTGGAGGAAGAAGGTCTCATAATGGGAGAGCACCAACCAGATGTAGCAGGAAAGGATCCTGTAGCAAGGACCTGCTCTCTAGGTGATGCATTGTCCTTTCGCACTGAGGATATCTCCCCAAGGCCTACTGCCCAGGAGGGAAGGGTTAGGTCGGGCCGTCATAGTTGGTGATTCGATTATTAGGAATGTAGATAGCTGGGTGGCTGGTGGGCGTGAGGATCGCCTGGTAACATGCCTACCTGGTGCGAAGGTGGCGGACCTCACGCGTCACCTAGATAGGATTTTAGACAGTGCTGGGGAGGAGCCGGCTGTCGTGGTACACGTGGGCACCAACGACATAGGAAAATGTGGGAGGGAGGTTCTGGAAGCCAAATTTAGGCTCTTAGGTAGAAAGATTAAATCCAGAAACCTCCAGGGTAGCATTCTCTGAAATGCTCCCTGTTCCACGCGCAGGTCACCAGAGGCAGGCAGAGCTCCGGAGTCTCAATGCGTGGATGAGACGATGGTGCAAGGAAGAGGGATTCAGTTTTGTTAGGAACTGGGGAACCTTTTGGGGAAGGGGGAGTCTCTTCCGAAGGGATGGGCTCCACCTTAACCAGGATGGAACCAGACTGCTGGCGCTAACCCTTAAAAAGGAGATAGAGCAGCTTTTAAACTAGAACAAAGGGGAAAGCCGACAGTCGCTCAGCAGCGCATGGTTCGGAGAGATGTATCTTTAAAGGATACTAATGATGCACTAGAATTAGGGCATCCCGACAGTGAGGTTCCAATAATTAGAAAAGTAGTCCAAATGCCTGTAACTAAAAACTCACCTGAGCTAAAAAATTCTAACTTATCCCTATCAATTAAAAAGCAGAATAAAAATACAATCAAAAAACAAACTTTGAAATGTTTGTATGCTAATGCCAGAAGTCTAAGAAGTAAGATGGGAGAATTAGAATGTATAGCAGTAAATGATGACATAGACTTAATTGGCATCTCAGAGACATGGTGGAAAGAGGATAACCAATGGGACAGTGCTATACCGGGGTACAAATTATATCGCAATGACAGAGAGGAGCAGTCGGGAGGAGGTGTGGCGCTTTATGTCCGGGATGGCATAGAGTCCAACAGGATAAACATCCTGCATGAGACTAAATACAAAATTGAATCTTTATGGGTAGAAATCCCTTGTGTATCAGGGAAGACTACAGTGATAGGGGTATACTACCGTCCACCTGGTCAAGATGGTGAGATGGACAGTGAAATGCTAAGAGAAATTAGGGAAGCCAACCAAATTGGTAGTGCAGTAATAATGGGAGACTTCAATTACCCCAATATAGACTGGGTAAATGTATCATCGGGTCACGCTAGAGAGATAACGTTCCTGGATGGAATAAATGATAGCTTTATGGAGCAAATGGTTCAGGAACCGACGAGAGAGGGAGCAATTTTAGATCTAATTCTCAGTGGAGCACAGGACTTGGTGAGAGAGGTAACGGTGGTGGGGCCGCTTGGCAATAGTGATCATAATATGATCAGATTTGATTTAATGACTGGAAAAGGAACAGTGTGCAAATCCAAAGCTCTCGTGCTAAACTTTCAAAAGGGAAACTTTGATAAAATGAGAAAAATTGTTAGAAAAAAACTGAAAGGAGCAGCTACAAAAGTAAAAAATGTCCAAGAGGCGTGGTCATTGTTAAAAAATACCATTCTAGAAGCACAGTCCAGATGTATTCCACACATTAAGAAAGGTGGAAAGAAGGCAAAACGATTACCGGCATGGTTAAAAGGGGAGGTGAAAGAAGCTATTTTAGCCAAAAGATCTTCATTCAAAAATTGGAAGAAGGATCCAACAGAAGAAAATAGGATAAAGCATAAACATTGGCAAGTTAAATGTAAGACATTGATAAGACAGGCTAAGAGAGAATTTGAAAAGAAGTTGGCTGTAGAGGCAAAAACTCACAGTAAAAACTTTTTTAAATATATCCGAAGCAGAAAGCCTGTGAGGGAGTCAGTTGGACCTTTAGATGATCGAGGGGTTAAAGGGGCACTTAGAGAAGATAAGGCCATCGCGGAAAGATTAAATGATTTCTTTGCTTCGGTGTTTACTGAAGAGGATGTTGGGGAGGTACCCGTAATGGAGAAGGTTTTCATGGGTAATGATTCAGATGGACTGAATCAAATCACGGTGAACCTAGAAGATGTGGTAGGCCTGATTGACAAACTGAAGAGTAGTAAATCACCTGGACCGGATGGTATACACCCCAGAGTTCTGAAGGAACTAAAAAATGAAATTTCAGACCTATTAGTAAAAATTTGTAACTTATCATTAAAATCATCCATTGTACCTGAAGACTGGAGGATAGCAAATGTAACCCCAATATTTAAAAAGGGCTCCAGGGGCGATCCGGGAAACTACAGACCGGTTAGCCTGACTTCAGTGCCAGGAAAAATAGTGGAAAGTGTTCTAAACATCAAATCACAGAACATATAGAAAGACATGGTTTAATGGAACAAAGTCAGCATGGCTTTACCCAGGGCAAGTCTTGCCTCACAAATCTGCTTCACTTTTTTGAAGGAGTTAATAAACATGTGGATAAAGGTGAACCGGGTAGATATAGTATACTTGGATTTTCAGAAGGCGTTTGACAAAGTTCCTCATGAGAGGCTTCTAGGAAAAGTAAAAAGTCATGGGATAGGTGGCGATGTCCTTTCGTGGATTGCAAACTGGCTAAAAGACAGGAAACAGAGAGTAGGATTAAATGGGCAATTTTCTCAGTGGAAGGGAGTGGACAGTGGAGTGCCTCAGGGATCTGTATTGGGACCCTTACTGTTCAATATATTTATAAATGATCTGGAAAGAAATACGACGAGTGAGATAATCAAATTTGCAGATGACACAAAATTGTGCAGAGTAGTTAAATCACAAGCAGATTGTGATAAATTGCAGGAAGACCTTGTGAGACTGGAAAATTGGGCATCCAATGGCAGATGAAATTTAATGTGGAAACGTGCAAGGTGATGCATATAGGGAAAAATAACCCATGCTATAATTACACGATGTTGGGTTCCATATTAGGTGCTACAACCCAAGAAAGAGATCTAGGTGTCATAGTGGATAACACATTGAAATCGTCGGTTCAGTGTGCTGCGGCAGTCAAAAAAGCAAACAGAATGTTGGGAATTATTAGAAAAGGAATGATGAATAAAACGGAAAATGTCATAATGCCTCTGATATCGCTCCATGGTGAGACCGCACCTTGAATACTGTGTACAATTCTGGTCGCCGCATCTCAAAAAGGATATAATTGCGATGGAGAAGGTACAGAGAAGGGCTACCAAAATGATAAGGGGAATGGAACAACTCCCTATGAGGAAAGACTAAAGAGATTAGGAACTTTTCAGCTTGGAAAAGAGACGACTGAGGGGGGGATATGATAGAGGTGTTTAAAATCATGAGAGGTCTAGAACGGGTAGATGTGAATCGGTTATTTACTCTTTCAGATAGTAGAAGGACTAGGGGACACTCCATGAAGTTAGCATGGGGCACATTTAAAACTAATCGGAGAAAGTTCTTTTTTACTCAACGCACAATTAAACTCTGGAATTTGTTGCCAGAGAATGTGGTTCGTGCAGGTAGTATAGCTGTGTTTAAAAAAGGATTGGATAAGTTCTTGGAGGAGAAGTCCATTACCCTGCTATTAGGTTCACTTAGAGAATAGCCACTGCCATTAGCAATGGTTACATGGAATAGACTTAGTTTTTGGGTACTTGCCAGGTTCTTATGGCCTGGATTGGCCACTGTTGGAAACAGGATGCTGGGCTTGATGGACCCTTGGTCTGACCCAGTATGGCATTTTCTTATGTTCTTATGTTCTTATGTTCCAGGCAGTAGAGCATCTTCAGTGTGTTCAGGAACATGGGCCCTCGAGGAGTGAGTACCGGTTCCTATCTATTAATCTGTAATAATAATCCATAAGATATAAGTATGCAATATCTTCTGAGGAGGTAGAGAGTATGAGAAAGGAATTAGGAACATAGGCCCTCGTGGAGCGAGTAGCGATTCCCATCCCCAATCTGCAATGGTAACTCACAATCTCCATACCTGCGATAACGTCTTAGACTGAAGGGAGCCTTAGCGATTAGGAACAATGGCCCTTGTGAAGCGAGTACCGGTTCCTGTCTGTAATAGGACTCACTGTGTTCATGTCTGTGATCACCTCCAGGCAGTAGGAGTCTTCTGAGTCTTTGGGAACATAGGCCCTCGAGGAGCGAGTACCGGATCCGCTCCAACAATCTAAAATCAAGAATAGAAAGAGCGGAGCCCTCGAAGAGCGGGTACTCCTGGTAAGTTTGAAAAGGCCAAGTAGTGGAGAATTCCCCTTGCTGACTCGGAGCGTAGTTGCAAGTAGCGTGGATTGCCGAAACAAGTCCCTTTGGAGTTCCTTGCTAACTCGATTGTAGTTAGCAAACAAAGACCTTTAAAATTGAAAATGGATGACGTCAGTACGGGGGTATGCCCCAGAGGTGAGCGGCCTTGCTGGTACAAAGTCTGGAGCGCTTGCACATGCCCTTATGTCATCAGGAACATGGCGGATCCGTAGCGCCAAGCCAGCCCGAAGACACTGGGACCAAGAGGCAGAGAGAAGCCGCGGCTACATCTGTCCATCTGAGCCGAAGGGAGTCGCCACAAAGTAGAGAGGGTGGAGCGAGGGTGAGAATAGGCACGAACGCAACACCCATGAAGCTGGAGCACCCTGCTTATTCCCACCATGGAGAACAAACAGGTGATCCATCTTTCAAAAAGATTCAGAGACCTCCGGATACTGCAAGACAAGACACAATAATCAAGGAGGGCAAAAGGAGAAACTCTTCTGCACTCCTGACCTTATCCAGGGATGTCAAGGAGATGGACTGATTCAAATGAAAATCCAAGACTACCTTGGGCAAGAAGGATGGAACAGTACGCAGTTGTAATGTCCTCTGAGTCATCCGAAGGAACACTTCCCGGCAAGACAAGGCCTGCAGCACAGAAATCCAAGCAGAACATATAGCCACCAGGAACACAGTCTTCAAGGTCAACAACCATAAGGAAAGGCTACACAGTGGTTGGAATGTAGGGCCCGCCAAAAAGTTCAGCACCATATTAAGTCTTCACAATGGAAATGGTAACCTCAAGGGAGGCCTAAGATGCTTCACTCCCTTCAAAATATGGGCCACATCAAAATGAGCTAACAAAGAAACACCATTCACCAGGCCTCTGAAACAGGCAAAGGCTGCAACCTGCATTTTCAAGGAATTAAGGACCATTCTACAAAAAAAAAAATACAGAATAAGAGGGATCTTAACTGAATGAGGAAGAGCACCCCTCTTCTCATATCAGGCCTCAAAAACTCTCCAAACCCACACATACGTTAAGGAAGTGAAGAACTTGTGAGTGCGGAGCAAAGTGATAATCACCACAGAGGAATAACCACGCTTTAACAGTTGAGCCCTCTCAAGGGCCAAACCATAATACAGAATCGAGTCATATCCTCGTGAAGAACCAGCCCTGCTGTAGCAGATCCATGTGTGGAGGAAGACGAAGGGGGCCTCTACTAGGAGTCATCACAAATCTGCATACCATGGACTCCTGGGCCAGTCTGTCACTACCAGGAGTACTAACCCCCTGTGGCTTTTGATCTTGTGAATTATCCTGCCCAGCAAGGGCCACGGAGGAAAGGCATAAAGCAGTCTGTCTTCCAGCCAGACCATCTATTCACAAGGACCATGGACCTTTCCTGTGAGGAACATTCGCATTTTGAGAAGTCACCAGCAGGTCTGGGGATGGAAGGCACCAGCAATCCACAATCAGCTGAAATGTCTCAGCTGACAACAACAACTCTCCTAGGTGCAGACTCTCCCTGCTGAGAAAGTCCACACTTATGTTGTCTCTTCCTGCAATGTGAGAGGCCGAGATCAGTTGTAGATGACCTTCCATCCATTCCATCAACTGGCCTATTTTCTGTGACACTTGCCAGCTCTTGGTTCCTCCCTAGTGATTGATATAGGCCATTGTAATCGCGTTGTCTGCTTGATTCCACAGCCTGTGGCTGAACTGCAAGCATGGCAGCCATACTGCCCAGGCTTCCAGGAGATTGATGTTCCAGAGGGTCTCTTTGGCATTCCAACTCTTCTGGGCCATTAACTCCAGACAGTGAGCCCCCCAACCGTGGAAACTCGCAACTGTCATGAGTACCAACCAGGCCGGAGAGGACAAGCGAACTCCTTTCTCAGATGATCCTCCTGCAACCACTACTGGAGGTGGGAGCAGTTGTCCATCAGCAAGAGAATAAGAACATAAGAAATTGTCATACTAGATCAGACCAAGGGTCCATCAAACCCAGCATCCTGTATCCAACAGTAGCCAATCCAGGCTAGAAGTACCCAGCAAGTAACCAAGCACTATTACTACCACCATCCTACTGATGCCAGTAATAGCAGTGGCTATTCCGTAAGTCAACTTGTTTAATATCAGTTAATGGACTTCTCCTCCAAGAGCTTATCCAAACCTTTTTTAAAGCCAGCTACAGTAACTACACTAACCACATCCTCTGGCAACAAATTCCAGAGCTTAATTGTGCATTGACTGAAAAAGAATGTTCTCTGATTAGTTTTAACTGTGCCACTTGCTAACTTCATGGAGTGCCTTCTAGTCCTTCTATTATGTGAGTGAGTAAATAACTGATTCACATCTACCCATTCTAGACCTCTCATGATTTTAAAGATCTTTATCATATCCCCCCTCAGCCGTCTCTTCTCCAATCTGAACAGTCCTAACCTCTTTAGCCTTTCCTCAAATGGGGATCTGTTCCATCTCCTTTATCATTTTATTCACTCTTCTCTGTACCTTCTCTAGTACAACTATATCTTTTTTGACATGCGGTGACCAGAATAGTACACAGTGCTCAAGGTGCAGTCTCACCACAGAGCAATACAGAGGCATTATGACATTTTCTATTTTATTCACCATTCCCTTCCTAATAATTCCTAACATTCTGTTCGCTTTTTTGAATGCCACAGCACACTGAGCTGACAATTTCAATGTATTATCCACTCTGATGCCTAGATCTTTTTCCTGGGTGGTAACTCCTAATATGGAATCTAATATAGTGTAACTGCAGCATGGGTTATTTTTCTCTATATGCAACACCTTGCACTTGTCCACATTACATTTCATCTGTCATTGACATGCCCAATCTTCCAGTCTCACAGGGTCCTCCTGCAATTTATCAAAATCCGCATAATCCTGAGACCGTGGGTTCCAATGAGAGCAAAGAGTGCTGAAGAGGATGCATGTGTGCCCTTTCTTCTGCACATCTTCCAGGGTAGTTGCCATCAATCCGAGTACCTGTAGGTAGGACCATACTGTCAGGAATATGGTGTTCATCAACTGACTCACTTGCGGCATCAATCGCTGGATCTGAACTTCCGGTAAGAAAACTCTGTCCTGTCCTATGTTGAACCATACCCCCAGATACTCCAATGACTGGAATGGTTGAAGATTGATCTTGGTCAGGTTCACCACCAAACTGAGCTCCTGCAATAAGGGGATCAACTTGTGTGTCACCAGGCAGCTCTTTTCCTGAGACTTGGTTCGAATCAACCAGTCATCCAAATACAGGTGCACCAGGATTCCTTCTTTTCATAAGGCCACCATTACTTCCACTGAACTGTCTATTAGAAAAAAATTGACTCCCCTCATCCCCAAATCAACAATCCACTTCAGAAAACCTTGCTCCTTAGATGACCTCTGCTCCAGCCTCTCCACGGATCTACTTAACCTGGACCTCTCCAACGCTGACTCTGCTATGACCTCATGGCTCAACATCACATACTCTGTAGCAAACAAAATTTGCCCCATGACATCTAAGGAAATCAACCCAGCCCGACCTAACAAAAAACCTTGGTTCTCAACAGAACTGAAGAAGCTCAAGCAGGACCTATGACACAAGGAACAACATTGGCGCAAGGATCCCACTCCCGCCTCACAGACTGTCTACAAAACCTCCATGAACTACAACAGGATCACTATATTACGCACTAAGAGAGATTTCTACGCCAAAAAAATACATAGCTTTCTCTACGACCCAAAAGCACTATTTTCATATGTCTCAGTCCTCACTACACCAGTTCTACCAACCTTACCAGAAGAAGAGGCCCAAAATAAATCCACAGAATTGGCTCTATTCTTCGAAAAGAAAATCAACAACTTACTTGCACCTCTGACCACATCAAACAACCAGCCCCCTTCTGTGTACAACCTTCCCCCATTTATCCAGAAACCTCTACTCAAATCCTTTGAACTCACATCTTCCCTGGAAATTGAATCCATACTCAAGAACATGAAACCTTCGTCCCATCCATCTGACCAACTACCTACTAAACTCCTACTTATCATCCCAAACACCATAGCAAAGCCTTTGGCTGACATTATAAATTGCTCCCTCTCTCAAGGAACTGTCCCTGACTCCTTGAAAATTGCTTCAATAAAACCTCTTCTAAAGAAACCCAACCTGGATCCAGCCAACTCTGCAAACTTTCGTCCTATCGCCAACTTACCATTTATTGCCAAACTAATGGAAAAATTAGTCAACAACCAACTCACAGATTACTTAGACTCCCACAACATTCTCTACCCTTCCCAGTTCGGATTTTGGAAATGCCTAAACACGGAATCCCTCCTAATCTCGCTAACAGCAACATCCTAATGGGCCTAGACAAAGGCCAATCCTTTCTACTGGCTCTACTCGAAATATTAGCAGCGTTCGACACAGTGAACCACTCAATCTTCATCAACCGTCTTTCGGAAATTGGCATATCTGGCTCTGCTCTCAAGTGGTTTAAATCCTCCCTCAATATAGGAACTAGAAGGTCAGAATAAATGATAAAGAATCCCACCCCATCTCTTCCAATCATGGAGTACCCCAAGATTCGTTTCTCTCCCCCACTCTATTTAATATTTATCTACTACCCCTATGCCAGCTCCTAGAAAGTCTTAACCTGACACACTTCATTTACACTGACGACATGCAGATCTTGATCCCCATCACAGATCCCATCGCCAACACCCTGAATTTCTGGAACAGCTGCCTTTGCTCCATCAATCTCCTCCTCTCTAGCCTCAACCTTGTCCTCAACACTTCCAAAATGGAACTCCTCGTCATCTCTCCTAATGACTGCAACCCCCTCGTCAGCAACCCAATCATACCAGTAGTGAACCAGATGAGAGACCTCAGAGCTATTCTAGATACCAGAATGAACTTCAAAAACTTTATAAACAACAACACCACAAAGGAATGCTTCTATAAGCTACATGTTCTAAAACAGCTTAGACCCCTCCTATACCTTCATGATTACCGCTCAGTCCTTCAGGCCATACTGTTTTCAAAAATTGATTACTGTAATGAATTACTGCTCAGTCTTCCCGCCTCCACAACTAAACCATTACCGATGCTCCAAAATGCCACAGCTAGGATCCTAACAAATTCAACATGAAAAGGCCATATCACACCGATCCTCAAAAACATACACTGGCTCCCCATCAACTATAGAATCTTGTTCAAGACCTTGACCATTATCCACAAAACCATGTACCATCAATCCACACTCCAACTCAAAATTCCACTCGAATTTCACGCCTCTACGAGACCGATCAGAACGGCATATAAAGGATCTCTCCAGGCTCCCCCTGGAGCCTGGAAAGCCAGGGGGAGCCAGGCTCCTCAGTTTACCCCTCCATTCAGAAACATGCTTTGTCCACAGCAGGACCCTCTCAATGGAATTCACTACCCCCAGAGCTCCGCCAGGAACAATGCCCTTTCACTTTCAGAAAGAAACTGAAAACTTGGCTTTTCAAACAAGCCTTCCCTTAATGGGCCACATCACAATAAGGGATGTCACACTGCTTCATCTCTCATAACTTCCATTCAAATTACCACCCGGTTCCAATAATATCTTTTAGAACACTGACCAGTCTCCCGCCTCAAACCAACTCCTTCCCGGTAATAATGCAAGCTTCTCCGTCAATGTTCATGCCCTGCCCCCCCCCCACACACACACACACCTTAGGGCCTCCCCCTCCTCTTGACCCCCTCTCCCCTGTCTCTATACCTCTTCGTGCCTCCGTCACCCCTGACAGATGTACCCTCACCTGAAGAACTGTTTTGATTGAATACCTACTAGACCATTAGCCTTTGTTACTATTATACGTTTCTTGTTATTTACTCTTTTCTATAGTAGCGCTATGTTAAGCTAATTCTTCCTATCTTAATTGTCCTGAATTTGATCACCCTGTTTTTTGTAACTTTCTCCTAGAGATGTGAATCGTTTTCCATATCGTCTTAACGATAGAAATCGTGTGGCAGGGCAAGAAAATCGTGTTAGGCACGATTTTTTAGTTAAAAAATCATTAAAAATCGTTTTTTCTGATTAGTGCGCACTAACTGGGAGTTAGTGCGCACTAACTGAAAATGATACAATTTGACACTTTTCAGGTCAGTTAAGGTCAGTTTAGGAATGAATATGTATTCCTATTGGCTGCCCTCTTATTTATTCATGTTACCAAGCTTCCCACTGACAGTATATGGGGGATGGGAAATGGAAACAGTTGGTAGCTTGACAAAACAAGTAATGTGATCAGTCAATGTGACTAGAACTTGTGCCCTAACCCTGATACCAGGGGTATTGTGATCTTCCTGCACACAGTGCCCTATCCCTATTAATACCAGGAGTGTTGTGTTCTTCCTGCACACAGTGCCCTTACCCTGGCACCAGGGGTGTTGTGATCTTCATGCACACAGTGCCCTATCCCTATTAATACCAGGAGTGTTGTGATCTTCCTGCACACAGTGCCCTATCCCTATTAATACCAGGAGTGTTGTGATCTTCCTGCACACAGTGCCCTAAACCTGGCACCAGGGGTGTTGTGATCTTCCTGCACACAGTGCCCTATCCCTATTAATACCAGGAGTGTTGTGATCTTCCTGCACACAGTGCCCTAACCCTGGCACCAGGGGTGTTGTGATCTTCCTGCACACAGTGCCCTATCCCTATTAATACCAGGAGTGTTGTGATCTTCCTGCACACAGTGCCCTAACCCTGGCACCAGGGGTGTTGTGATCTTCCTGCACACAGTGCCCTATCCCTATTAATACCAGGAGTGTTGTGATCTTCCTGCACACAGTGCCCTAACCCTGGCACCAGGGTTGTTGTGATCTTCCTGCACACAGTGCCCTATCCCTATTAATACCTGGAGTGTTGTGATCTTCCTGCACACAGTGCCCTAACCCTGGCACCAGGGGTGTTGTGATCTTCCTGCACACAGTGCCCTATCCCTGGCACCAGGGGTGTTGTGATCTTCATGTACACAGTGCCCTATCCCTATTAATACCAGGAGTGTTGTGATCTTCCTGCACCCAGTGCCCTATCCCTAATACCAGGGGTGTTGGGATCTTCTTGCACACATCCCGGTATCAGGGATAGGGCACTGCATGCAGGAAGATCACAACACGCCTGGTATCAGGAATAGGGCACTGTGTGCAGGAAGATCACAACACCCCTAGTATTAGGGATAGGGCACTGTGTGCAGGAAGATCACAACACCCCTGGTATTAGGGATAGGGCACTGCATGCAGGAAGATCACAACACCCCTGGTATCAGGGATAGGGCACTGTGTGCAGGAAGATCACAATACCCCGGAGGAGTGAGGGTCAGGCAGCTCCCCCCTGTCTGTGAAGCCAGCCTCTCACTAGTAATGCAGGGAGGGAGCTGTCTCAGACTTCACCATCCTCCCCCCCCTCCCCCACACACCATTCACTAGCTGGGACATGGGGGAAGTCAGGAGTGAGGGTCAGGCAGCTCCCCCCTGTCTGTGAAGCCAGCCTCTCACTAGTAATGCAGGGAGGGAGCTGTCTCAGACTTCACCATCCCCCCCCCCCCCCCCTCACCCACACACCATTCACTAGCTGGGACATGGGGGAAGTCAGGAGTGAGGGTCAGGCAGCTCCCCCCTGTCTGTGAAGCCAGCCTCTCACTAGTAATGCAGGGAGGGAGCTGTCTCAGACTTCACCATCCTCCCCCCCCCCCCCCCCTCACCCACACACCATTCACTAGCTGGGACATGGGGGAAGTCAGGAGTGAGGGTCAGGCAGCTCCCCCCTGTCTGTGAAGCCAGCCTCTCACTAGTAATGCAGGGAGGGAGCTGTCTCAGACTGGTATCAGGGATAGGGCACTGAGTGCAGGAAGATCACAACACCCCTGGTATCAGGAATAGGGCACAGGTTCTAGTCATATTGACTGATCACATTACTTTTTTTGTCAACTACCAACAGTTTTCATTTCCCATCCCCCAACCATCACCTCAGTTGGAACCTTGATAACATCAATAGATAAGAGGGCAGCCAGCCAATAGGAATACATATTCATTCCTAACTGACCTTTACTGACCTGGATAGTGTCAATAATTTGTATCATTTTCTGTTAGTGTTCCTGAGTTTCCATTTCCATTTACCATCCCCCCAACCATCACCTCAGTGGGAACCTGGTTAACATCAATAGATAAGAGGGCAGCCAGCCAATAGGAACACATATTCATTCCTAACTGACCTTTACTGACCTGGAAAGTGTCAATTTGTATCATTTTCAGTTAGTGCGCACTAACTCGAGTTAGTGCGCACTAACTGATTTAACGATTTTTAACGATAAATCGTTAGAATTTCTATTGTATCGTGTTCTATAACGATTTAAGACGATAATTCACATCCCTACTTTCTCCTATATCGCTGGTTACCCCTTGTTTTGCTGTGAAACAGTACGATAAGATATTTGTTTTGAGTATCAGTATATGAAAAGATTTTAAATAAATAAATAAAATAAATAAAATAACCTTGGAAAATGTTCTGGAAGTGGAGGCCAGACCAAAAGGCAGTGCACAAAACTGATAATGGCACCCCAACATCGCAAAGCGTAGAAAGTGTTGGTGTTCCAATTGGATGGGAATATGAAGGTAATCCTCTGACAGATTCAAGGAGGTCAGGAATTCCCCCGACTGAACTGCCATTATCACAGAGTGTAAGGTTCCCATTTGAAAATGAGTAATCTCCAAGTGACGGTTGACCCTCTTGAGATCCAGGATGAGATGAAAGGAGCCCTTCTTCTTGGGCACAACAAAATAAATTGAATATCGCTCCATACTTTCTTGAGACATGGTCACTGGAACAACAGCCTTCAGTCTAAGCAGACTTTGAAGCTTGAACTCCACTTCCTGCTTCTTCTGTGGGGAGTGGCAAGGGGATACCAGGAACATGTCCCAAGGAATACTGCGAAATTTCAGTACATACCCTTCATTATCACCCCCAGGATCCACTGGGCCATCATGATCTTGATCCACTTCCAATAAAAGAGAGAGAGCGTCCCCCTATTTCCTGTTCTGGAAGGTGTGTCAGTAAATCTTCATTGGGAAGCTCGGGAAGGTCCACCTCTGAGCCTGTTCCTCTTTTGTTCTGTCAGGGACAAAAGGACTGAGACCTGCTGAAAGGCCACAACTGCTGGAAGGTCATCCCACTGTAGAGACGAAAACACATAGACCCCAGAAATGACCCCTCATGCCAAAAGGAGACTGTAACTGTTTCTTACCCTCCGGGAACCGAGTTACCGAGACTCGGTCCACTTACTGGCAAGTTTCTCCAACTCATTCGCAAACAAGAGCAAGCCTTTAAAGGGCATCTTGGTAAAATTGGCTTTGGAAGCTGTGTCAGCTGATCAGTTTTGCAACCAGAGTTGACGTCTTGCCGGTATCACCGAAACCACTCCTCTGGTTGAGGTCCAGACCAAATAACAGCCTGCATTGCTAAAAAAGTGGCAGCAGGCTCTATAACCACTTTGGAATTCCCTCTAGACTCATCAGCCTCCTGAGAGAGAAGCAGACAAGAACTCACCATTAGGGTGCAACAGGAGGCAATCTGTAAATTCATCACCACTGCCTCAAAGGCTTGCTTAAGAATAGCCTCAAGCCTTCTATCATGTACATCCTTCAAGGCTGCTCCTCCCTGTATGGGGAGAGTCGTCTCCTTAGAAATGGCACATATCAGGGCATCCCCTTTGGGGAAAATGCAGATTCTCTCTCACAGCTGGATCCAGGGGGTAGAAGCCTTCCAATGTCCAACCCCTTTTAAAATTTTACCTCTGGGGCATCCCATTCCAGATCAATCAACTCCTGAATGACATCCATCAAAGGGAAAAAACAAGAGGCTATACATAAGGAAACCAAAATGGGAGTCTTCCTTGGCTCTGACAAAGCATCTGAACCAGGGACACCCAATTGTTTCAGGATCTGGGAAATCAGGGCCAGTATTTCATCTCTATGAAAGAACCACAACATGGTTCAATACAGTTCCAGCCTTGGAGGAATTTCCCCATCTTCTAGGGAATCAGAATCAACCTTATCATCAGTGCCATCCGACTTTCTGTCAGGAACACTCTCAGGGAGCCAAGGTGAGCCCCAGCACTTAAGCATAAGACTGAAAGAAGGAGGAGCCACCGGCTGAGGATCCGACGGACAGAAATGGGGGAAGTGGAGGACTGCGCCTGAAGAAAGGCATGTAAAGCCTTGAAAACATTTTACCCAAGAAAGTAAAAACACTTGGGTAAAATCGCACTTCCAGCCAAAACCACAACCAGACCATCATCAGAATGAGAGGATCCAGGTATAGCAAAATCCTAGGAAGACAACTCTTCCTATAGCATCTGGACAGTGCTGACAAGATTAGAAGCCAGGATAGGCTGAGAAGCCCTAATATGACAGGCAACACAAAGAGAATGGCACTTATACTTCTTGTTTATTGGCAACATGAGCGGTAGTAACTGTGTGTTCAAACAGCTCACGCTCAAAAACGTTATACACACAAACTTTAAGCACCCCAGCAATAATCACGGCAAGGTGCATGCCCTACTAGTGCCCTGCTAGAGCGTATCACCACAGTCTAAAAAGTTATGCGCACAAAAGTCGCACATGTGCAGAGCTGATGCACTGCACACACTGATGTCCTGTAGAGGGCAGAAAGCATGCCAAGTGCTTAAAAACACTGACATGGCCTACCACACAGCATGCCAAGAAAAGCCTACTGCGGGGCCGACCCCACCTGGCTCACTTAACCCACCAGGCTGCCCAGTTCCCCTAACTCCAACGGGAGCAGGAACGATGTCAGGACAGCACGCCGAGCATGGATACCAAAGGAATGTCTAAAGACCTCCTAACTGTCTCTGTAGGTAAACATTCTTTCTCTTCTTTCCTTCTTTTTTTCTTTTTTTTTTTTTAAACTCACTGGAGCTCAGGGCTTACTAGCTGAGCACAGAGATGATCTCCGGCTGTGGGGGGAGAAGGCATCTGCCATCAGCACACACTCGGCCTTATGTACCCGCTGCCTTTTAGCTGTACAAGCAGCTAAGTCCACAATGGAAACCAGCTACCGGACCAAGGCACAGCTCTGAGGGACCATGGAAATCACCTCAGGAATTCTCAAATAGGGGAGGGACCATTAGGTATCATCACAGGCAAGCAGGGCTTTCTTTTCCTTAATTTAGAATTTCAAATTTCTCCTTCCAGAATGCTTGAAGCAATCCCCATAGGGAGATGCATGTTGTCCATCTGCTGGAGACAGAGAATACTGGCAAGCTGGAGACACCCTAGGGCTAAATGTACTGTGATGTCAGCTTGCTCCATCTCCATCTGCTGACAGCTTGCTCCATCTCCATCTGCTGACTGGTCCTGAGTCCAGCTGTCTAAAAGCTAGGAAATCAGCTGTTTGGGATTTTTGCAGTTTGGAGGTAAACCATTGAAAGGATTGTTGTTCACTTCTGCAAGGAAGCTGTGCTAGCTGGGGAGCAAAGGACTCCAGGACATGAATGTACATGTTTTGTTACCTTATGAGATTGTAGCTGGGATATTAATCTGTGAGGAGAAGAAAGAGACATTTACGCTCAGCTGCAGGGATTTCTCTGTGAAGCATTACTGTACTACAGGACTTCCCAAATTGTGGGTTAGGACCCCAGATGGAGTCACAAAACCTTCAGTTGGGGTCAAACATTTCTCAAACAGCTGTACTTTTCAGTAGGGATGTGAATCATTTTTCTAACAAATTGAAGTATCGTACAATATTTCTAAATTTGTTAATATATCGGGTAAAAAAAAGAAATGATCACTTTTCCCCCCAAATTTTCGTAAAAATCATTTTTCGGGTTAGTACGTGCTAACTCATGTTAGTGCGCGCTAACAAAAAAAGTTTATTTTTGTTATTTTTTGTTACTTTTTGCTATTTTTGTTAGCGCGCGCTAACCCGAAAAATGATTTTTCACTAAAAAAAAAAATGGGGATTCGCGGGAAAATCTCCAGCCAGACGATCCCGGAGGAGGGAACGATCAGGCACCCAATTCACATCCCTACTTTTCAGGCACCAGTAGGATCAGAATTAATAGAAGAAATCAGCATGGAGTCTGTGAGCCAGCATGCACTTACAAGCCTGGCAGTGGAACTGCCCTTGCTTGGAAGCCGTGATGAGGAGGGATTGAGGCTAATGCAGTGGCTTGCAGATCACCATCTGGTTTGGGACCAGCCATGAGGAAAGGGGAGGGGCGAATATGTATATATCAGATGAGAGTGCCACTGTTCCTTTTTCCTCACACATTACTGACCTATCCAAGAGAAAAATGCAGTCCCTTTCAGCAGCCTGCCCACTCTTCCCACCAGTTGTCATCAACCTAAGTTTCAAAATTCAAAGGAAAATATTGTCGATGATCCTGACCAGGAGGATGTTTGGAAGAGAGGATGTTTGAAGGAATCAATCAGATACAGGAGGGTTGGATCACATAGACAGGAACTGGATATTGAGAGTGAGAAAAGTGAACTGACAAATGATTATGGAAATGTAAGAGAGGAGCTGGGAGTGAAAGCGGGATCAGCTGGAAGTGTGTGAGACAAGAGTTTGGGATGGGTTTGAAGAGGGGATGGTATGAGAGTTAAGGAATAACAAAGGATCTGATGGGGGTTATAAGAAGAGTTTGGGTATATGGGAAGATCAGTGTGTGGTGGGAAGGGCATGCTAAAAGGGCTAGAGGGAGTGAGAGAGAGGGGATGGGCTAGGGAGATGAGTGGAGCTGGGGGAAGTAAGAAGGGATCAGTTGGAAGGGTGGAGGTTGAAAGAGGTGGTTCACTAGAGGGGAGAAGTTAAGAGAGGACATCCTCCTGGAGGGGTGGAGGTCAAGAGATGGGATTAATTGGCATACAAGGATGCTGAGAGAATAGTGATTTGATAGAGAGAGACCACACCCTTGTAAATTGGTTTTGGTCATTTTCTGGGGTCATGTGAATTTTCAAGTCGTAAATGGGATCACATTGGCTAAGAATTTGGAAATCCTTGCCCTATTACCTTGTGTATTTGTTTAGTGAGAACTAAAAAATTTAAAACCTTGCTCCTATCCTTGTCCTAATGAATTTTCCCGAAATTTCAGGAAAATCTGCTTAGTTTTTCGGGGTGGCCGGACCAGGACAAATGCACATCTCTACTAGAGAGGATGTCACTAACTAGATTATCACATGCCTTTGAAATATTTCTTAGGAAAATATTGAACAGAACTAGGCCCAAGTTTCCCTGAGACACTTTGCTGATGATCTTTCTTTTCTTGAAGTGAATTCCATTTATCACTACCCTCTGTTGTTTGCCAGTACTGGCAGGTGTGATAAAGAACCTGTTCAATAAATCCTTGAAAATGGAACTGATTTCATGAGACTGATTTCATGAGAGGAGATTGGAAATTACAAGTTGGTTATTCTGACATTGATGGTGGGAGAATTATTGGAGACTCTTCTGAAGGAAAGAATACTGAAGCCTATTGAATCCAGTGGGTTACAGAATCCAAGAGAGCATGATTATAGCAGAGGAATCAATCCTAATTAACAAAACAGATAAATCATCAAGTCAAATCTATATCAGGTGTAACAAGGAGAATGTTCATGTCAAGTCCCTTATTCATTTTACAATAAAAATTACACATGACACCATTGCTTGAAATAATTTAGGCCACATCTTTATTGAAATAAAAACAATCATTTTACCTGAGCCACAAGCTTATCCAAGCCAATGTACATCCAACCACTTGCCATGTTACTAGCAAAGCAGCTCGTCCAGCCAATTAGGCAACTAAAATACTCCCAATACTGCTAGAGGTCCATAAGCCCCCCTGCCATACCACTAGCTGGGGAAGTTCACATCTTATCATCCATATTAGCTCCTCTGTGGTACTTTGCCACCCTCACCTTCACTCCGCCAAGCAAGCAGATTGCATAAGGAGGAGAAATAAAGCATTACCAATACACATTTTATGGCTTGGGTATCTGCCACAGGCACAGGGAGAAACATCTACTTTGTGTACCCCGTCCCCCCTTGAGAAAAAAAATCTTCATCCTGCACAAAATTCTTGAAGTGCAATTATTTGTTCTAAAGTTTCTTGAATGTCATTCAACAACAAACCAATATCAGTATCGGACAAATGAATATCATCACTCCAATATAAGTTAACACACTACCCAAATATGCCGAATCTGTCTGCCCCACCCCCATCCTTGCCACCCAATTCCCAATTTTCCTATTAACCTTAATAAGCACCCTGGACCATCCTTTTTTTTTTTTTTATCTCTGACACAATGTCTGGGAATTACATCAGACCAACAAAGTATCAATTTGGGAATGGATTCCAAAATAACAAGAAAATCCTTTTTAACTACTCTAATTAACTGCTCACAAGTTCGTTGAACTAAATCATTTCCTCCCAGATATATAATTAATATATTTGTTTGCTGCCTACTGGCTAAATGATGTCTTAGCACTGACAATTATTGAAACCAGCACATGCTTCTATAACCAAGCCAGTGCAAAAAAATACCTCATTGAGCTAGGCCCAAATGAATGTCAAACGACCAATGAACCACTCTCTACCCAGCCCAGTATACAAATAGGTGACCAATAAGCTATATGGACCATCTGGTTCTCCTTGAATCTGTAAAGGAAATACTATGTTAACTCAAACATAAATTAACATTTAATGGATATAAGATATAAAAACTCCAGATCACCGATGCCCAATACACATTATTGCTGATACAGGTAATCCCAACCTCACAGAATATGTTGCTACCCCTATGCAAAAAGAATGACTACTAAACTGAGTCACATCCAAAGCCAAATGCCAAAGTGATCTTCACAAAATTGTCATAAACTTATAACATGACAAGGGCATAACATCAAAATGCTATAAAAAATAACCCTCACATGTTGGTCACACCTTCAAATACTGCAAAGTGTTTTTTTTAATTTTTTTTTTAATAGTTTTTGCAGATAACAATCATAGACTGAAATACTTCAGCTTTAACAATATACAGAAAGAAAACTGGACCAAGAACAAGTTGGGACAATCGTATGACCAATTGGTCTGGTAAGATACCAAAATAGGTGATATTTGATATGTTATGTTTTATGCCTTCTATTTTATATTATGTAATTTACTGCAAAGTATTTATGATAGGACACATCACCACTCCCAAAATTTTATTTAAAATAAATTCTACTTCCCTTCCAGCCTGATCAGTCTTAGAACTCCTTACCTATAACTTTACCTGATCCTCAAAAATCGAAACATCTAACAACAAACCTCTTTTTTTGTAAAATCATACTTAGAAGATGCTACCAATTCTCCAATCCTAAAAGCACCAAAAATGCTAAGGACAATGCTGCTCAAAATAAGTATACCTTAAACTTTGAAATACATGTACATGCCAGAACGCAATTTGAAGGCATCTCCTCCAGTTTGCTCAATCTTGCAATATCTTCTTTAATCTTGTCACATGGAAGGAGCACTGGATGGCCAGCGCCATCTTTAAAAATGGCGTGGGCCATCCAGTGCTCCTACCATGTGACAGGGGCCAGCCAATGGCATGGATACCCTGTCACATGGTAAGGGCAAAGGGCCATCGGCGCCATTTTGATTATTTTATTTATTTATTTAAAGGCTTTTATATACCGGAGTTCATGTACTAGTACATACCACTTCGGTTTACACAGAACCAATATTGGAAAATTACATCAAACAAGTGGGTATAAAATAACAAGGCTAACTTTGTAGGAACTTAGAACTTGAGGTAAAGGAGAACAGGACCAAGTGGTAACAGATCAATGTAAATAGCTAAATAATAAATACAAATTCTTACAATGAATACAAATGCTTACAGATTACAGTCTTCAAAATCTAAGTTTACATCTTCAGAATAATGTTTAAATCTACAAGAACTAACTCTACAAGAACTCTACAGGAACTACAAGAACTCCCCGGGAGCGAGAGATCACTCCCGTGACCCACACTGGACCACCAGGTACCTGTAAAAAGTTTTTTTGGGGGGTCAGGAGGGTGGGGGAAGCTAAGGGATTAGTTTTAAAGGGTCGGGGTGGGTTTAGGGGTTATTTTTGTGTGCTGTTTTTTCCGCCCTCCCCCAAAACGATAAGAGAACCCCCACGAACAATATCGTGGGGTTTTCCTATCGTTTTGGGGGAGCCCCCGATTTCTGACGATTTTGAAAATATCGATGATATTTTCAATCGTCCAAAGCCCGATTCACATCCCTAGAATCAGCAGAGGGACAGTTTGGGTCTGCTGGTAGGGGTCCTCAAGAAAAAAGATTAGGAAGGGGAAGTATAGAGATATATTTAAATTTCTTGAAGGGTGTAAGAGAAAATGTGAGGCTAGGAAAAGGAAGAAGAAGGAGGATGAGTTAAGAAAAGGAAGAAGAATTCCAAGAAATATTATTAATTGGGTGAGAGCTTTTTTAAGGTTTGAAAATTCGACCAGCAGTCAAATGAGTGGATATGATGAATACTTTCTTTCAGTGAAAAACTCATACTTGTTTCAGTCCCTGAAGCAGCAATAGCGAAACGTACGTCGGACTGGACGGGACTCAAGGACCAGCAGTGATCCGAGTGCAAGGAGCGCAGTGGCGCAGTGGCGCCCTTGAAATGAAACCTCTGAACAACGCATAAGGAAGGTATCAGTCCACATGACTTTTTATTAAAAAGAAATAGAAAAGAAAAGAAAAAATAATATATACTTAGTAATAAAGGACTGGGACCTATGATTAAATATGATCCGGAGTGGCAATACATAAAGCAAAAATTGCTCGTATGCCCACGGTTGTTATGATGGTCCATGTTATAAACAAAAAATATAAAAAATCATATATATGAAATAGTGCACATTGAAAGAAAAATTGGGATTGCATAATGTCTTTAACGTGAGATATTGTAGCTCGTTGTGTACTGAGATTAACTGTTATTGTTTGGTGGGTAATTGAAATCTCCCATTATTACCGCACTACCAATTTGGTTAGCTTCCCTAATTTCTCTTAGCATTTCACTGTCAGTCTCACCATCTTGAACAGGTAGACGGTAGTATACTCCTATCAATATAGTCTTCCCCAGGGATGGTAACTTTCAAACTAGTAGGTAGGTACACATATGTGCGTGTATGTCGGCGTGCACCCAAGGACATAGCCGTTTTTTAACTTGGGCACACATATGCATACATGTTAGAAAATGGCCTGGCTGTGTGCAAATCTGTATACGATTTTAAGTGTGTAAATGCCTTGCACCATAAATTATAACCAAGTGTCCATGCCATGACCAGTTTCCAAAGTACCCTGGTTTAATAGCCTGCAGTCTTCCCATTTACCACAGACCCTTTAAATCTGTCAGAAAAGGCTTTTTTATTTTGTAAAGTTACACATCCTTTATAGCAAACTGAAGCAACACTGGACTTGGGCATGAACCTAGCACGTGAGTATTTTCGTGCACATTTCTTGGCCCTGCCTTTTAATGCCCACATCCCTCCCAGACCAAGTCAGATGTGTGTGCTGCAGGAGATGCATGTGTATGTAGGTAGCTTTTAAAATATGGTGTGCACATATAAGTGCTACATGCCCATGCATCTTCCAATTTTGGCACACACCAGACTTTTAAAATTCACTTTATAGTGTTTAGGGAAGTTTGGGGGTTTGGATTTTGACAAGTTCCTGGAGGAAAATCACATATAACATTATTAATCAGATAGACTAATGAAAGATATTGCTGCCCCAGGGAGCGAGTAATAGAAAATAAATCTCCTTCATGGGATCTGCCAGGTACTTGCGACCCAGACTGGCTGATTGGAGACAGGTTGCTGGGCTTAATGGACCTTGGTCTTATCCAGAGTTGTGTCCGTCAGTCGCAGACAGCTGCGACTGCTCTGCCTTACCTCTTTTCTACCCTTTTCCTCCTCTGTGGGCAAGATGGCTGCCTCTGGTGCCGAGTGCCAAAACCCTCAGCATCTCCAATGCAGCATGGGCATCCCAGTCCTCCGTGCTCCTTCCCGTGGTTTCCTAGGGCGCGCGCTTGCACATGTTGCCTACGCCTAAATATAGTCATGGCGGGAACCTCGGGGGAGTCCCCACCGTATGACATCAATACCTCTGGGTATTTAAGCCTCCACTATGCTACCTATGTTGAGTTAGCAAGGACTTCGGTTTAGCTACTCTGACTGCTCTAAGCTGCCCACTTAGATGCCTCTCTACCCTACGGGGAATCTCGCTCTTACGAAGCTCTAGGCATCCGCTCCTCGGGGGCCTCTCGCTTCCTATAACCCCTCGGGGTCTCTACTAACTAGACAACCGCTTCTCGGGGGTCTTTTCTCTATTTCATTTCAGGATCCTCTGCACTATTTGGTACTCGCTCCTCGAGGGCCTATCAGTCCAGTTATCCTGCACCATGGACCTTCGGTCCCACCATCTCCTTTGGCAGGAAGACGTCCGCACTACGCTCCTGTGAGTACCTCTGTGATCCAGTTCTCCAACTTCACCCACCAGGCTGGCTATTTCTGCACTGCGGGCTTCTACCTACCTTGAACATCTTGGTGAGACTTCTACATCTGAGACTGTCTGAGCGTATTGGCACTTTGCAGGACTTCGGTGCCTGCCTCATACCATCTATCTACAGCAGTACAATAAAGCTTTCCACCTACAAGTGTCTGCTCTCTGAGTTTAGCCTATCACTGTGATTCCCCACGGGGCCCCTCCCCGTGGGAGGAGTCACGTCCACTGTGACTAAGGGTCCACAAGATGCCCCAAACACAACATCCAGCATGACATTTCTTATATTATTATGTAAAAGTACATGTGCTGATGATCCATATATAAATGTTTATGCTCAGAAAGGTTGGGCAATTTGTAGATGGCCAATTTACATAGATAAATATCCATTTGCCCAATGGCATTTGGAAATTGCTCATCTCCATAGTCACCACTTAGACCAAAGTTATCAACCTCCTGCCTAATTCCACTTTTATAAAGAAGGATGATATCTGTCTTCTCCAGCCTCTGGAATCATTCCTGTCTCCAGTGAATGATAGAGATGTGAATCATGTGCCAGATCGTCTTAACGAACAGATTCGGCTGGGGGGGGGGGGAATCTGATCGTTAAGATATGTGAATTGGAATCGTTTCTGATTCCAATTCACATCGCTAATTTTTTTTTTAGGGAGGCCCGCACTGCTAAAAAAAAAAAGAACCCACCCGACCCTTTAAATTGACCCCCCCTCCAGACCCCCCCAAAACCTTTTAAAATTACCTGGTGGTCCAGGGGGGCCTCAGGGGGCCTTGGGGAGAGATCCAGGGGAGCCTCGGGGAGAGGAGAGATCCAGGGGGGCCTCGGGAAGAGATTTCCCGTTCCCAGGCATCAGCTGTTCTAAAAAGAAAATGGCGCCGATGCCCCTTTGCCCTTACCATGTGACAGGGTATCCGTGCCATTGGCCGGCCCCTGTAACATGGTAGGAGCACTGGATGGCCGGCACCATCTTTAAAGATGGCGCCGGCCATCCAGTGCTCATCAGCCCCTATTATAGAGTATAGTATAATTGATTGCAATGGAAATCCGCATGAGAATATATATGATAATTAAATCTTTAGTTTCATTAGTAAATGATAAGCTAAACATTTTCAATACATAACTATTTATAGTGCATATTGTATGATTTCTTTTGTATGAAAAACGTTTTAACAGTGATCAATATTTCTTGAAACCTTTCCATTGGAAGTTGAAAATGGTTGGAAAGCTTTCAGTTTTGTGTGAAAGATTAGCTTGCTTTTAGCTTTTTGTCTGATGTCTTCTGGCTATAGGAGAAGATGCAGTGCATTTTTCAGCTTAGTGTAAAATATTGAGAAATCTTTGAGGCAGGTTGCATGGATTCTAATCTCATTTAACGTTTCTGGGTAATCAGTAGAGTGTTGGAAAGAAAATGTAAAGCATATTGAGAAGCACTGTTCTATGGCTGTATGCATCTGTCTTTTGCAACAAGGAAGTAAAATGCCACAAAGAGAAATTTGCTGCAGACAAACTGAAAAGGAAATGCCCAGGAAATGAGTCTCCATGTGACAATACCCAAAAGACTCTTTCATCTCTTTGCAAACACAAAAGAAATATAGTTTATGGATAGCTTTACAGGAACAAGTGAATAACAAGCTACTAATGTCTAAATAGTTCATGTTTCAAATTACAAGAATCTTACTATTTTATTACTAGTTCTGGAATTTACTTTGTAAAATTAAGCAACCCAGGTTAAGTGTTTTCCATTTCATTTGACATTATACTATCATACTATTAATAAATAGTTTAATGGAATAGTTTGAAAAGTGTAGGAGGTAATTTTCAAAGGAAAATATAAATGCTAATGTATGTAACATACTATCATAGCAATTTTCAAAATCCCATTTGTTTGGATTAAGTGCACTCAACACAGGTAAATGGACAATTCAATAGCATATATTGTTGCACTCGGGGGTGGACCCCTGTCCTGTGGCAGTACAGGGACTGTCCACAGGGGGTGGAGCATAGAAGGAGACAGAGGCAGTGTAGAGCTTCACCACTGGAAGCCCGCGGTGCCCCCGGGAGGAGCCCGTAGGGACCCGGGCCACTTGGACTTAGGTGGGCCTCGCAGGATCCCTAGGAGAGTATAAGTCCGGTGTGCCCGCAGACACTAGAGGAGCGCTATCAGGTTCAAGGTTGGAAACAGGTTAGAGGAGAGCGAACCAATAGAGAGATGGTGAGGACAAGGCTACGGACAGAGCCAGAATCAAGCGAGGTCAGGCAACATGGTCAAAGTCCAGGAATCAGTCAGAGGAGTGGTCAATGAAGCAAGGGTCAAGATCCAGAGATCAGGCAAGGTTAAGGAGCAGGCTGAGGTCTTGGGCAGGTGGCAGGCAAGCAGGCAGGTCAGGAACAAGCTGAGGTCTTTGGTAGGCGGCAGGCAGTTAGGCAGGTCAGGAACAAGCTGAGGTCTTTGGCAGGCAGCAGGCAGCCGAGGTCTTTACCAGTAAGTCAGTCCGGAGTAAGACCAGGGAGACGAACAACGAATACTGGAACAAGCAGGGCAAGGAAGCAGGTACAAGCAGGAACGGAACTGGAACAGAAGGATCCTGGAACGAGACTAGGGACAAGCAGGCAGGAACACAAGCAAGGGCAATCTCAGGAACAAACTGACCCGTTTGCCATGGCAAGGAAGTGAGGCCAGGAACTTCCTTTTAACATGAGTTCAATCAGGGTGCGCAGCTGAACTAGGCCCCGCCCTGGAACCTACATCAGGGTGGCTGGTCCGCACGCATGTAGGGGCGTGGCTAGCTGCTGACACGATGCGATGAGGCCCGGCGTGAGGCCTGGTGTGCCCAAAGGCCCGGCGACTGCCGCTGCGGGATGCCGGGGCGTAGCTGGACTTGCCAGAGCCGTGAAGGAGACAGGACCGGGACCCACTGTGTGACCCTGAAGGTGAGCAGTCCCGTGCACGGGACGACCGCGGTGGGGCGCATAATATATATTCTAGCAATTTTCAAAGTTTTTTGAAAATTGCTATAATATACACTATTGAATTGTCAATAGGTTTTACCCATGTTACGTGTACTTAATGAGCTTTTGAAAATTGCTATGGTAGTATGATTCGTACCTTAGCATTTACATTTTCTTTAAAAATTACCCTATAATGTTTATTTGAATCAAATTGTCTATATTTTGTTTGATTTGAAAAATATTGCTGATTTATGTTCAGAACTGTTGAAAATAGAAGAGAAATAACATTGGCTAGAGTGAGGAATTTTGAAACTAGATATTGTGCAAACTTCCCCACTCAATTTTGCCAATGCCTCTCAGTGGATGGCTTCACTACACTTCCTATTTCACATCTTTCTTGACCAAAACTTCCAGTTTATATGGAGCAATGCCAAAAGTCTAATGATAATTCTATGAAGAAGATCAGCATAGAATGGGAACCAGAGATCATGGGTTATACTTAATTAGGCCTGCCAAATCTTACCAATCTAATCAAAGTTAAAGATAAATGAAAAATTCAGTTTCCCTACATGGTGCCCCTGTCTGTGTCAGGGCTTTAATGTTTTGCAGAGTTCTATGTGCTGAACATCAAATATTGACCTTTAAACTGAAACTGGGGGGTAGATTTTTAAAAAGTACGCTGGCGTGTACTTTTTTTCGCGCGACCGGTGCAAACAAGAGTATGCCGGATTTTAATAGATACATGCGTAGCTGCGCGTATCTTTTTAAAATCCGGGGTCAGCGCGCGGAAGGCTGCGCAAAATCGGCAGCCTGCACGCGCCGAGCCGCGCAGCCTGCCTCCGTTCCCTCCGAGGCCGCTCTGAAATTGGAGCGGCCTCGGAGGGAACTTTCCTTCCAGCCCCCTGCACCTTCCCCTCCCTTCCACTACCTAACCCACCCCCCCCCCAGCCATATCTAAACCCCCCCTACCTTTGTTTGAAAAGTTACGCCTGCCGTCCGGCCACCTCTCCACAATTCACCAGCCCAGGAGCAGTTTCGGAGGCCTCAGCCACGCCCCCAAAACACCCCCCGGGCCGTAACCATGCTCACGGCCCCCCGCCCCTGGATGACGTGCTGGCGAGACATGCCCCTCCCGACATGCCCCCCCCCCAGGAAAGCCCCGGGATGTACGCGCGTCCTGGGGCTTACGTGCGCCGCCGAGCCTATTCAACATAGGCTCGGCGCGCGCAGGGGGAGCTTGGGGCAGGTTTTCAGGGGGTACGCGCATATCTTACACGCGTACCCCTTTGAAAATCTGCCCCTATATGTGTACTACAACAAAATAGGTTTAGCTCTTCTGGAGTAAACTGTAAATTTCATCCCTCCCTTAATCCAGGAAGGTAATTCATATCTGAACAAGTCCATCAACATTATTGAAAAGAATGTCATAGTGAAAGCTGAGTGTATCACATATGAAAAATATGCATTTCCATAAGCTGTTTTACTAATATATTTATTAGGGATGTGAATCGTTTTAGGACGATTAAAATTATCGTCCGATAATTTTAATATCGTCTTAAACCGTTATGGAACACAATACAATACAGATTCTAACGATTTATCGTTATAAATCGTTAGAATCGTGAGCCGGCACACTAAAACCCCCTAAAACCCACCCCCGACCCTTTAAATTAAATCCCCCACCCTCCCAAACCCCCCCCCAAATAACTTAAATAACCTGCGGGTCCAGCGGCGGTCCGGAACGGCAGCGGTCCGGAACGGGCTCCTGCTCCTGCATCTTGTCGTCTTCGGCCGGCGCCATTTTCCAAAATGGCGCCGAAAAATGGCGGCGGCCATAGACGAAAAAGATTGGACGGCAGGAGGTCCTTCCGGACCCCCGCTGGACTTTTGGCAAGTCTCGTGGGGGTCAGGAGGCCCCCCACAAGCTGGCCAAAAGTTCCTGGAGGTCCAGCGGGGGTCAGGGAGCGATTTCCCGCCGCGAATCGTTTTCGTACGGAAAATGGCGCCGGCAGGAGATCGACTGCAGGAGGTCGTTCAGCGAGGCGCCGGAACCCTCGCTGAACGACCTCCTGCAGTCGATCTCCTGCCGGCGCCATTTTCCGTACGGAAAATGGCGCCGGCCATACGCGTATGGCCGGCGCCATTTTCCGTACGAAAACGATTCGCGGCGGGAAATCGCTCCCTGACCCCCGCTGGACCTCCAGGAACTTTTGGCCAGCTTGTGGGGGGCCTCCTGACCCCCACGAGACTTGCCAAAAGTCCAGCGGGGGTCCGGAAGGACCTCCTGCCGTCCAATCTTTTTCGTCTATGGGCGCCGCCATTTTTCGGCGCCATTTTGGAAAATGGCGCCGGCCGAAGACGACAAGATGCAGGAGCAGGAGCCCGTTCCGGACCGCTGCCGTTCCGGACCACCGCTGGACCCGCAGGTTATTTAAGTTATTTGGGGGTGGGGGATTTAATTTAAAGGGTCGGGGGTGGGTTTTAGGGGGTTTTAATGTGCCGGTTTTTCGATTTTTCGATTTTTCGATTTTTTTAACGATTTTCACGATTTTTCACGATATTTTACCCCCCCAAACGGCAACAATACGATTCCCTCCCCCTCCCAGCCGAAATCGATCGTTAAGACGATCGAGGACACGATTCACATCCCTAATATTTATAACTGGCCCACCCTCACAATATATGGCAAAAGCAGCATGGACTATATTTATAAAACTGCTAATTTGACTTTTCATCCATTACAGCACAGTCTATAGGCACGGCCCATTAAATTCAAGGTATATTTTTATTTTTCAGTAACTGAGATTTTATAGACTTGTGTTAGTAGACAGCATTAGGATAACTTCAAACTGTTAGGGGTTAAATTTAAAAGATTTACTTGTGTAAAAATTAACATTTATACATGTAAATAGCATCTACTTGCATATATACTATTTTATAAACCTCAAACATAACATATTTTGCTTTCTAACACACGTATATGTGAATAAAAAGGTGACGTCTAGAAGCACGGCCATTATTTGTGCACATAAGTTGCTATTTTAAAAGACACTTAAGTATATAGATTTGCTAACTTGCATAAATGTATAAGTGCTAATTATCTTGCATAAGTGATATTAAACATATTTATTATTATATACTATTGGCCAGGTGAGAGGTCATGGTGAACTGGGAGATTTCAGGCTGAAGAACTAGGAGAGCCTTGATGACCTGGGTGAACTGGTGGAGTACTTGGTAAAACTGGTAACTTCACTTACATGCACATTTTTAAAAATATACCAACTTACACATAAAACTCCTGATTTACGCAAGTCCTAATTTATTTTCACACATAAAATATACACACAAATATTTTTAAAATAGGTAGGAAAAATATGTGTTCAATGCATTGATATACTCACTTTCAATTTGGCACGTAAGCATACATATGTGAATATGTTCAGAATAAAGATATGGATATATTTTTTAATCCATGCATATACGTGTAGCCGTATTCATAAGAATATGCTGCAGCATGCACTTGTTTGAAGTTATCCTCTAAGATTTTTTATCTGCCCTTTATATACTAAAAGTTTGGCTACAGAGTTCACAAATACAGCAAAACAGATTACAAATAATTTTTCATTGCGATCACACGCATGTGCATTAACAAACATGCACACAATTGTGATCCATAAATGTGTTTTTATCTTGTTCTGTCTTTTCATTTGTCCTCTCAATCAGCCCTGGATTTAGGCAGAAGCAATACAGGTAACTGCTTAGGTTGCCAAATGTTAAGGGCGCCAAACACTTCAACGGAAGAGAGCGTGATCCTGCTTGCTTTACAGCTGAGTGCCAAAGCTGTTTCCAAAGGACACTGCCCTGGCACTTTGGGCCCCACTGCTCTCTGAGAGGGTCCCCCATGCCTGCTCTCTAATCCTGCCTATGGATGCCAGAATCTTAAATCATTGTTCTTATAAATTCAAAATGGGAAAAACCTTTATTGCTTTCATATATTTCTCCCCCTTATTAACAAAAATTATTTTAAAACATAGACTTATTGCACTTATTTAATATAGTTGTTGATATTTTTTGTCTGAAATTGATAGGAAATTACTCCATTTGCCTCCCTATAGACTTCTTAGGCCTAGACAAACAGCTGCAAAATACACAATGCACTTGAAAAAATGCTTACCGCTGCCACTACTATACTAACCTGTATTCACAAGAAACCTTATGTACCGTATTTATGCAAGATTTGGCCCCATATTTTTCCAGTGGGCAAGATATGCAAATCAGATCCCTTCGGTCAAAGAATGCTCTTGAAAAAGTGTGCTGCCATTTTATAATGAATTTAATATTCCACCCAATATAAAAAGAAGGTAGAATTGTTAGTATTCCACAATTCTTTGTGTATAGTCTAAAATCAAGAACAGCTACCAGAGATGCAGGAAACATCTTAATGTATTTAAAATGTATATAGCCACATTGTTCTTATAATTTGTTTCTTAAGTAGTAGGATGCATTAAAGAGAATACTGTATCAAATCCCACTCTCATTACATACCTTTGACAAACTTTCAATAATTAATGCTAATTTATGTTACTCCATACATAATTGTGCTGGGGATTAATGTAGAGCAATGAGCAGGATATTTAATAGGGAATATAGCTAAAAACGTAAACAAAACCTAAAACTATTGTTTAACATTAACCTGAGATAACTGAACAAAGCCATAATGAACTACCAATAAACCTCTTACCTAGAAACGAGTGTCCTCTTTCATTTCATGCAGCCATCACTTTAAAGGCACTGCCAAATGCAGCATTTCACCACAGAAGGGTAAAGGAGCAGAGTTACATGTGCCACAAATAAGCAATCCCTTGGGTTTATCTTTAATAGTACACGATGGTCATACATGCAGCACGGCAGAGAGAAAAACATGCAAATGCAACCACTTCCTGTTTATGGGGAGTTAACTATACATATGCTGCAAATTATCTTAATATAAAGACAGAGGCAGAATGCTTGCATATGTATTTGATCTTACAGAAATATTATGTTATGCAGAGGCAGTTGTGCACTGTGAAACCTGTGTTGTTCCGTCCCATTAACTTTAATGTAGAGGGGTAAAAAAAAAAGATAACTGAGTTGAAACTAAAGTACAGAAAGAAACAAACATGTTGAAAGAACTTCCTCTTTATCAGTCATGTACATAGTCTTTAAGTGTTGGTTTTTGTTTTTTTTTTTTTTGTTTTTAAAGGATGTCTAGATCTGCCTATTTCAGATGTTGAGGTTTATGGACCATACCACTATTCTAACAATTATTTATGACTGTTTAATCCCATCTAGGTATTCAAAGACATTGAAATTAGTTCAGCAAGGACTTCCTGCTGCTTAAGTTCATAATGGTTAACATTTCTAATTTTCATTTGAATTAATTTGGGGGATACAAGAAGCCTTTCCTCAGCTGTGAGATGTTCTCACTGACACACTGAATGTCTTTGGCAGTTGGCACTCCGCTGCAGGGAAGTTGCCTAATAATGAGCATTGGAATTTTAAAGCAAAAACTGAAAATAAAAAATGAGCAACATTTGTGGCACATTAGATGGTAAGAAATAGAAGACGGTTATAAACCAAACATCATAATGAATGCATGCAAACGATGGCTGATAATAAAGGAGCTAAACATACACTATCCAATGGTCAGTTTAAAATAAAAGGCTGTAGAAAATAAAATGTCAAGCTATTGAATGAAATATGTTAATGCAGAAATGCACATTTACTGGTTTGGTTTCAACCCTGTTGAGATTATATGACGTATACTGATATGCATTTGTTTTGATCCAAATGGAAATCTAAATCTATTTTTGGTTTGGATTGGGATAACCAAACGAAATGAGTATATTACATGAAAAAAATTTGAATATTTGATGGCTCATTTAGTTTAGCCCATTAAAGTCTATGCGTGAAGCAAAGCATTATATTTCTGGAACTGAAGCCAGAGTAGAGTTAGTTGGGAATGGGACAACAAAGGAATAGGACCAATCATGTTTCAGCAGTTTTTCAGACATCCTTTCCTATCTGGCAGCTGCATGTCATAATGTCAATATTTTTTTTTTAGGTGAGTGTGAAACCAAGAGAACTTTGATCAGTCAGTGACCATTTTGTTCTTAGTCATTTCTCTGTGGAATCTTGAGGAGAGAAGGCAGAGATTCTTAAACTCCTTGCTTCCAAAATTACAAGTAAATTTTTAAAGGTCCATGTGTGAAAATACTGGTGGTGACGTGCATGGCTGGGACCTATGCGCTCCACATGCATTTTCTAAAGGGCCCGGCCATGCAAGTAACCACTGATATGCACACAAGTGCAAGCCTCTCAGAAGGGGCAGGCCGTAGGGCGGTGTCTGGGCAGGGATGGGCGGGGCAGAATGGGACGGGACAACGCCATTTGACACTGTCCTGGGGAAGTGAGCACCAGCAGCCGGCAGAATCTACTCCGCACCAAGGGGCCTATGGCCTATGCAATACAGTGTGCTAAGCGGAGGGCACTGTATAACCTGCAGTCAGATGCAGGTTGAATAGGCGCTAATGAATCCATTAATGCAATGAGATTAGCACCTATTCAACACGCGTCCAACGCAGAGTGAGTCTAATAGCGCTAATCACATGCAAAAAGAAAAAATGTGCATCTAGGACGCACATCTAGTGCTCAGTAATTAATGCCTGCCTGGAGCAGGCGTTAATTGCTGAGCGCTCCTTAAACCAGTACAGAAAAGCAGAAAAAACTGCTTTTCTGTACTGCCTCCTACTTAATATCATTGCGATATTAAGTAGGAGGAAAAGTGAAACTAAATAAAGTTAAAAAAACAGAGAAAAAAAAACCACACTGGCAGTCGGGTGCAGGAAACAGACGCTCGAATGACAAGCGTCTGTTTCCTGACTACCCTGGCTGTGCAGCATTTAGGTAAACCAACGCCGATATACTTGGCAGCAGTTCTTCTAACCGGCGGACCGCTGATGCGGTCGGGTTCCGATAGCAAGGAGGCGCTAGGAGCGCGCAAGCAACCCTAGTGCCTCCTGACTAACGCGACCTCCTAATTTAAATATTGCATGGCGCCACCCCCTTGGGGGTGCTTTAAGAAAGTGGGCGCTGACTGTTCAGTGCCCGCTTTCTACACATATTTATTGCATCAGCCCCCAAGGGAGCAGAAAGGTAAAAAAATAAAAAATAAAAAAAATTAAAAGTTTGGTAGGGGGTAGAGGTTGGGGAGGAGAGGGGAAGAGGTAGAAAAGCAAAGTTCCCTCCCAATCCGTTCCTTAATTGGAGCGGACTGGGAGGGAATTGGGGGAGGCTTGATTGCGTCGCTGCGCATGGTCTTTTAAAATCCTTCCCCCACCCGTGCATAGAGGAGGCCATCCGCCCGCACATGCACACGCGGATGTTAAAATCTGCCGCGCATGCGCGTGCAGATATCGTATTTTATAACGCGCGCGTGTTATACAATAGCCACGTCTATGTGAGCACGCTGGAAACTGCACACACATGGACGCACGCGCGCTCCTTTGAAAATCGACCCTTGTGTGAAAGAAAAAAACTAGAAAAAAGGTAATTTATAGCAGAAAGCAAAGTGTACTATTATAGTCACTCACTGGTTCTATACCTAGCTGTGGTTTGGGGTACTACCTAGTAGCAAGGAAAAGTCTATAGACTTGGTTACAGAAATGGTTACAGGGTAAGACCACCTCCACTGTAACTGGCATTGTGCCATTAGTTGCAGGGAAGATACAGATTGTCTGTTTCCTGCAGCATTGGGAGTGTATGTGCACTGCAGTGACTTAGAGGTAGCCTCCTACTTTCTCTGTCTAAAAGAGTCAATGCAAGAATCATACACACAAGAATCAGTACACTGTTATACTAATAGAAGTTCAGACTTAGCCTGCTAAGTGATACAATTAGAATATTTGAGCACGGCCACTGGCTGCCACTCAGCTGGCTAACTTTCTGTCTAGCTATAAAGTTATATAACAATCAAAAGAACACAACTGTTCAATCGCTGGAGAAAATTCTACAGTTCCACTTCAAAAAAAAATGTTTGTGTCTATATAATAAGAATTTTCACTTGTATTTTATATTGCTGTTAGGTGGCGTTGATAATTCATAGCTATAAAGTTAGTCAGGTAAGGCTGAGATTCATCCAATTGCAATTTGTCTTCACAGGAGGTGTCCCACTATTGTGGCTACACCCCCCGGAAACATATTGCTGCTCCATGGCACGTTCTTTTGTGTCACAGAAAATGTCACGACACCAAATGGGACTTAGTGATGTTAGCGAGCACTAACCCTAGTTAGTGCGCAGTAACTGAAAATATTACTGATATGTTAAAAAGTGACAATGAAAAGCTTTGACTGATGGCTGGGAACTGACTTTCAAAAACGATATACCTCTGTATAGTGTTCCAACAGTGTTTCTATCCAAAAAGATGCAGTAATGAAAAGGTTTCTTTTCATTTCCTGATCCCCCAAACTGGTCAAGTCTTTGCTAAAGGCACCACATCCACCCCCATTAGATGCTAGCTAAATCTTTTCCTCCTAGGTCTCGTTCTCTCTTCTTACAGTCTCAGTCTGCTTGTTGCTGAATCAGACTCAGACTCTGCTGACCGTTCCCTGGTAGTATGCCCTACCTTATAGCTCCCTGTTTATTTATTTGTTTATATACTGCTTTTACACTATAAAAAATAATCAAAATGGTTAGCCCCCAGCTTGTTGGATCTGCTTTTTCTCTTCACTCTTTTCAGAACTCCTATCCTAGAATTCTTCTTCTCAACTTTCCTCTAAGCCTATGATACCAGCTCTATGCTGCCGCTCAGAGAAAACACCCCACCCAGTAGGGAGTGGTTTTCTTCCATTGCACACTAGCACAATGATGACATCAGATAGGCTAGGTCTAGTGATATCTCTTTCATACTGAGGGCACTCAGAGAAACTTAAGCCACATACAGTTGGGCCATGTGCCAGAAAATGTCCTCCCCATTACCTGTTCCTTTTTTTTTTTTTGGTGGACAAGGCTGATAGGGCCAGCATTCAAGAGCCATGCCAATTGTGAATCCTCTCTCTGTCCATGCCTGCTGGTACTTTACAAGTGCTTTATAGTAACTTTCTCACCCATGGGAATACTTAATTACAATTTGTGGAGTAGTAGGAGGTGCTAGAATTGAGTCCATGGAGTTATTGTATTAGCTAACATGGAAGATGCACTTTTATCATTCTTGTAAATAATTGTACCTTTATCATCTAAAATGTCTTTATATTCAAGTATTCCTTTCGAGTACAACCTGCTGTTTGTTGTCTCATGATGTATCTCCTGCAATTCTCCTGTTTCAAGTCATGTGCCTCCTTCTCTTCATTTAGATGATCTTCTAGTTCCTCTGGAGGAGACAGACTTCTGGTTTGGCAAGGTTATGAGGCACACATCAAGCTAGAAAGATCTCTCAGACCTATGTGGAGTCATTCTCCAGAATTGTTCAGGCAGTGGAAATGTGCTTAGATTAGGCCAAAGTCTCTCTTGATGATTGCCTCTGGTCTGCCAGTGGTCTCTTTTTAGCCAACATCTGCTGTGCTCAGTGGGATTGCTAACAGTTTAATGAGCCAGGTTTTCACTGGATGTCACCTTTAGGGAGAAGGTATAGCAGAGCAGAGTTAGATATCCCTTAGTGTTCAACAAACAAGTTGAACACTAAGGGATAGGTTGATGTTGCAGTGGACATCCTGAGACAATACTATAAGTCCACCTAGATATGAGAAGAAAAAAAAGAAGAGGAGAGCTGCTGTGTAATAATAATGAGTCATGCATTCATACTTAGAAGCTAGCCCCCAAATTTGTGCCCTTTCTGGAACACAGGGATATGCAGGGGGAAAAAATAATTTTCATTTTTCAATTCATTTTTGGGAGTTTATTTTCCCATGAATTTTGGTTCGTGGAATGTTTGATTCATTTAATTTGTATGAAAAAAAAAAAAAGAATCAAACATTCAAGAAACAAAATGAAAAAAAAAATAGTGGCCTCCCACCCACCCAGAATATTGCCAGGGCCAGGATCCTCCATGGCCCTCACATACACAGTCTTGTGGGGATCTGCTGGTGAGGTCTAGGATCAGGCCAAAACCTCAGCCTTACATAGGCTGAGACTGTATATGTCACCGCAAGATTGGCCTCATCAAACTCCTGGTTGACACCTCGGCCTCAGCCCGACATGGGAGCCTGGTCTGGAGGCTGGGTCCCAACTTTGGTACTTTGACCCAGACCCACACCTGATGATGGATTCTCATTTGGAGGCTGAGCCTCGATGCTTGGGCCTTGGCCTAGGCCAGAACAATGCCGAGTCCTGGTCCAGAGGCTGGGTACAATGCCTGGCTTGGCTTGAAGCCCACACACACAGCCCAGATGCTGGTACTCAGGCCTGACACAAGGCTCTTGTTATAGTTTTGGCAGCAGTGCAACCGCCTCACCACCAGGGGTCCCTCTAGTGCTGGCTCTCCTGACAGGCCCAGGCCATCTCCCCTGTCCACTCTATGTTCTGGGTTGGCCCTTATAACCCTGCCTGACAGTTCCCTCAGTGCTTCGGCATCGAGCTCACCTGGGCTCCCTGCTCTAGCCTTGCGCGGCCTTCGGGCCTTTCCTTGCGCGGCCTTCGGGCCTTTCCTTGCCCTGCGCGGCCTTCGGGCCTTCTTCCTCTCTTTTCTTACCTGGCCTACGGGCCTTCTGACCTGCCTGCTCTGCTTACGGTGTGTGGCCTACGGGCCTTCTGTGTATGTGTGGCCTACGGGCCTTCTGACCTGCCTGCTCTGCTTACGGTGTGTGGCTTGCGGGCCTTCTGTGTATGTGTGGCCTAGGGCCTTCTGACCTGCCTGCTCTGCTTACGGTGTGTGGCCTACGGGCCTTCTGTGTATGTGTGGCCTACGGGCCTTCTGACCTGCCTGCTCTGCTTACGGTGTGTGGCCTACGGGCCTTCTGTGTGTGTGTGTGTGGCCTACGGGCCTTCTGACCTGCCTTGCCCTGCTTACTGTGTGTGGCCTACGGGCCTTCTGTGTGTGTGTGGCCTACGGGCCTTCTGACCTGCCTTGCCCTGCTTACTGTGTGTGGCCTACGGGCCTTCTGTGTGTGTGTGGCCTATGGGCCTTCTGACCTGCCTTGCCCTGCTTACTGTGTGTGGCCTACGGGCCTTCTGTGTGTGTGTGTGGCCTACGGGCCTTCTGACCTGCCTTGCCCTGCTTGCTGTGTGTGTGGCCTACGGGCCTTCTGTGTGTGTGTGGCCTACGGGCCTTCTGACCTGCCTTGCTCTGCCGCCTGCCCTGACCCAGCCTGGACCCAGACACTGCTACTTGCCGCCTGCCCTGACCCAGCCTGAACCCAGACACTGCTACTTGCCGCCTGCCCTGACCCAGCCTGGAACCAGACACTGTTTCTAGCTTCCTGTCTCTCTCCACCTGGAGCCACCCTGCTGGGTGGTGTTCACGACTCCTGACCAGAGCCCAAGCGTAACAGTATGCCGAAGCCACCAAATTTCCAGGTGAAGAGATAGGTCTTGGTACTACCGGTGAGCCAATTTTTTCTTTTTCCTTCTACTCACATTATGCCTCAGCCTCCAAGTTTTTATGTCTGTGCTTGTTGCCAGACTTTGAATTATCCCAGTTACAAGAACTGTCTTGCCTGTCAACTCTCAGACCAAGAACACTGGGTATGCAGTGGTTGTCATAAGAGGAACGTCTCAGTCTATCAGGAATGTTTAAATTGTTTAAATCCTAAACCAGGGTGGTGGAAATGCTCCTGTCTTCCATGTCTGTTACCACCAGGCAAACCCTGCCCCCGTTGTTCTGCTTTAGGATCAGCTGTTACATTAGAAAAAACAATCAGCTCTCCTAACCGGTATTCTGCTTCTGGCTCCACTAAAACAGACATTTTAGCTGGCAGTTTGTGGATAGAAAAACCCAGGACTTACCTGGCCAAGAAGGCTTCTGTGACACCAGTGCTAGAGCCTCAGGAACAGGTTTCTCTCAAACGGAGAGAGTTGATTAACTCTAGCAGGGCTCTGCTTCCCACAGCTGCTGTTGAGACACTAACGAGCACATTCCCTAGACGTCCTAGAACTGCCTGTGCCTTCTCTAAACTGCTCCTCCAGAAACAAAATAAGGAGCCTCAGAGTTTGGCTCGAGGTATCAAGCCCACAGCAGTGCAACCTGTGTCTTCTATGTGCACTGCTTCTAACCTTGCTGCTCTGCCATCTGAGCCTGTTTCATCACCCCAAGAGGGGGCCAAGCCTGCTGCATCGCCCCAAGAGGGATCCAAGCCTGCTGCATCGCCCCAAGAGGGGGCCGAGCCTGCTACATCACCCCAAGAGGGGGCCGAGCCTGCTGCAACGCCCCAAGAGGGGTCCAAGCCTGCTGCATCGCCCCAAGAGGGGTCCGAGCCTGCTTCATCGCCCCGAGAGGGGTCTGAACCTGCTACAACGCCCGGAGAGGTGTTCGAGCCTGCTTCATCGCCCCGAGAGGGGTCCAAGCCTGCTTCATCGCCCCGAGAAGGGTCCGAGCCTGCTTCATCACCCCGAGAGGGGTCCGAACCTGCTACAACGCCCGGAGAGGTGTTCGACCCTGCTTCATCACCCCGAGAGGGGTCCGAACCTGCTACAACACCCGGAGAGGTGTTTGAGCCTGCTTCATCGCCCCGAGAGGGGTCCGAGCCTGCTTCATCGCCCCGAGAAGGGTCTGAGCCTGCTTCATCGCCCCGAGAGGGGTCCGAACCTGCTACAATGCCCGGAGAGGTGTTCGAGCCTGCTTCATCGCCCCGAGAGGGGTCCGAACCTGCTACAACACCCGGAGAGGTGTTCGAGCCTGCTTCATCGCCCCGAGAAGGGTCCGAGCCTGCTTCATCGCCCCGAGAGGGGTCCGAACCTGCTACAATGCCCGGAGAGGTGTTCGAGCCTGCTTCATCGCCCGGAGAGGGGTCCGAGCCTGCTTCATCGCCCCGAGAGGGGTCCGAGCCTGCTTCATCGCCCCGAGAAGGGTCCGAGCCTGCTTCATCGCCCCGAGAGGGGTCCGAACCTGCTACAACGCCCGGAGAGGTGTTCCAGCCTGCTGTTTCTTCCCGAGAGGGGCCCGAGCCTGCTGCACTACCCCGAGACGAGCCTGCTAAACCGGTCCTGCTGCCACCCCTGGAGGGGCTCAAACCGGTACCACTAACAGACTTTCTGACTCAGCCATCTGAGCCTGTTGAATTGCTCCAGCTGTTGCTGCCCTCGGAGGGGTCTGATTTCATTTTTGAGTACCCCCTGCTAAGATGGGACCCAGGAGGAGGGGGAGGCCTTGCGGAGGGGGTACTGTTACAGTTTTGGCTGCAGTGCAACCGCCTCACCACCAGGGGTCCCTCTAGTGCTGGCTCTCCTGACAGGCCCAGGCCATCTCCCCTGTCCACTCTATGTTCTGGGTTGGCCCTTATAACCCTGCCTGACAGTTCCCTCAGTGCTTCGGCATTGAGCTCACCTGGGCTCCCTGCTCTAGCCTTGCGCGGCCTTCGGGCCTTTCCTTGCCTTGTGCGGCCTTCGGGCCTTTCCTTGCCCTGCGCGGCCTTCGGGCCTTCTTCCTCGCTTTTCTTACCTGGCCTACGGGCCTTCTGACCTGCCTGCTCTGCTTACGGTGTGTGGCCTACGGGCCTTCTGTGTATGTGTGGCCTACGGGCCTTCTGACCTGCCTGCTCTGCTTACGGTGTGTGGCCTACGGGCCTTCTGTGTATGTGTGGCCTACGGGCCTTCTGACCTGCCTGCTCTGCTTACGGTGTGTGGCCTACGGGCCTTCTGTGTTTGTGTGTGTGGCCTACGGGCCTTCTGACCTGCCTTGCCCTGCTTACTGTGTGTGGCCTACGGGCCTTCTGTGTGTGTGTGGCCTACGGGCCTTCTGACCTGCCTTGCCCTGCTTACTGTGTGTGGCCTACGGGCCTTCTGTGTGTGTGTGGCCTACGGGCCTTCTGACCTGCCTTGCCCTGCTTACTGTGTGTGGCCTACGGGCCTTCTGTGTGTGTGTGGCCTACGGGCCTTCTGACCTGCCTTGCCCTGCTTACTGTGTGTGGCCTATGGGCCTTCTGTGTGTGTGTGTGGCCTACGGGCCTTCTGACCTGCCTTGCCCTGCTTACTGTGTGTGGCCTACGGGCCTTCTGACCTGCCTTGCCCTGCTTGCTGTGTGTGTGGCCTACGGGCCTTCTGTGTGTGTGTGGCCTACGGGCCTTCTGACCTGCCTTGCTCTGCCGCCTGCCCTGACCCAGCCTGGACCCAGACACTGCTACTTGCCGCCTGCCCTGACCCAGCCTGAACCCAGACACTGCTACTTGCCGCCTGCCCTGACCCAGCCTGGAACCAGACACTGTTTCTAGCTTCCTGTCTCTCTCCACCTGGAGCCACCCTGCTGGGTGGTGTTCACGACTCCTGACCGGAGCCCAAGCGTAACAGTTCTGATGCCAGGTCCTCTAACTGGACCCTGGCCTGATGTCAAGATCTACATCTGATGTCAGGATCTGGCCCTGAGGCCATGTTCTGATGCATGGGCCTCAGCCTAGTCTGGAGAATGGACCAAGGGCTGATGCAGGGACCTGGTTTGGAGACTGGGTCATGATGCTTGGGTCTCAGCCTAGATCGGAGTCTGGACCCAGGCCCGACACCATGATCTGGCCCAGAGGCCAAGTCCTGATGACAAGGCCCTGGTCAGAATCAGACCTGATGCTGGGTCCTGGCTTGGAGGCAGGGTCCTGACACTGGGGCCGTGGCTCGGATGCAGGCTCGAAACTGGGACCTGACCTGGAGGCTGGGTCCCAACATCTGGGCCTTGGCCTAGGGTCAAGGCCCACACCCCAGGCCACGCAGCTCCTCAGGCAATGTCCTCTTCCTATTCTTTCTTCTTTCTTTCACACATGTGCTGGGGTCGCACTAGACTTTATTAACTCCAGCACATTCACCCCAGTAGATGGCACTATTTTGATGTATGGCATTGGGCCTCCATCTGAGCTTCAGCCTAGGCCAAGGCATAGGTGTTTGGATCTGGTCTCTAAGGTGCTGTGGGTTTGTTCAGGGTCTGCTAGTATTTGTATTTGCCCTGTGGTCTGTATTACTGAATTGATTAAGAGAAATAATAACACGCATTATGTCTTTTTTGTGAAATAATGAAAAGATATAATTTCTGTGTAATACATGTATAAAACAAGCTGTTAAGCCCGTTAAAACGGGCTACATTAAATTTTTTTCAGTCCATTTTTGAACACAGCACCCTTCTACACTTTTTCTCCCTCACTCCCCCTTCCCCTCGTTCACTCACCCCCTTCCCTCCACTCAGTCTTACTCTCCCTCTGTCTCCCACTGCCTCCCTCCCCTCACTCTCACCTCCCTCCCCTTCCCTCCAGTCACTCCCCACCCTCTCCTCAATCCCATCCCCTCTCCTCTGCCCTCCTCCACTCCCTTTTTCTCTGCTCCACAACTTCTACCCTTACACTTACTCACATACCCTCTGTCTCTCACCTCCCCTCAATCTCCCTCCTCCCTCACTCCTCCCCACCTCTCCCCTCATTCTCCCCCCCTTTCCCTCCCCTCTCTCCCCACCACTCTCCTCCCTCCCCTCTCTGCCAACCATCCATCCCTCCCTCCCCTCACTCACCTCCCTTCACTCTCCTCCCTCCCTCTCTCTCTCCTCCCTCTCTCCTCCCTCCTCTCACTCTCTCCTCCCTCCCCACTGAATTCGCTGCTCCTTTCTGACGCTACTGGCCGCCGCTCCTCGTCGCCGCCATGTTGATATCCAGCTGACACTCGCAGCCTGTAACAATGGGCTACTCAGACCCTCCCACCCCTCCCTCTCACTCTCCTCCCTCCCACCCCCCTCTCACTCACCCTCCCACCCCTCCCTCCCTCTCTCACCCCTCCCCTCACTCTCACCCTTCCTCCCCACCTCCCCTCACTCTCTCCTCCCTCTCCACCGGGTTCGCCGCTTCTCGCCGACGCCGCTACTGCTCGACGCCACCTCTACTGCCCCTCGCCGATGCTGCCGCCTCCACTGCCCCTCGCCGATGCCACCGCCACCACCACTGCCCCTCGCCGATGCCGTCGCTACAGCTCCTTGCTGATGCCGCCACCGCCACTACAGCTCCTCGCTGCAGCCGCCATGTTTTCAAGCAGCTGACGCTCTGCTGTGACCGACGTGCTCGCCCGCACATGCGCAGTAGAGCTGCTCTCTACTGCGCATTTGTGGCACGTCGGTCAAGCTTCATTTATTAGGTTGATGTATAAAATGAAACTAATGCTTATGAGAATGCTAGTGAAAATATAGCAAACAAATTATTTTATGAGAACACCTGATACACAATGACAAAACACAATATATACAATATGTCAGCACAATATGCAAAAGTAGTTTCTCCAACTAATAAGGTATAATTTTATACAAAGCCTAGTGTAAACTGTCACTTTTACCTGAAGGGTGTCTCCTTATGGCCAGATGGGTGAATCAGCAAAGTGAGTTCTCTTTTTGGAGACAAAGTCAGCTCTGGAGACCCCTACCCTCGGTTCTCAGCAGGGAATCTGCCTGGGGTATGATGGGCTGGGATTTTATACCTCTTGGTATAAAAATTGCCAAGCTAAGAAATGTTACTGCGTAAGTACCTTACTGATCACCATATTGTCTGCCCTGGATAGTTACCAGAGGTGACCTTGACTAGGCCAGAGAAAGGGAAGAGAATCTGTGGTTGAAGAAAGAAGGGGGACTGTGTGTCCAGGCTACTTCTAGCAAAGGGAGAGAAGGGAGGGTAAAAGAAAAGAGAGTGTGTGTGTGTGTGTGTGGGGGGGGGATGCTACCCACATCCTACAAGCTTGTCTGTTATTTTTTTGCTATGCAGTACTCCCTACTAACTATGTGCTGGCCTGGTGTACAGTAAATGAGTCTAAACTGTACTTTCTGTGACAACAATATGGACCAAGGTGGGGGCCAGAGGAAACACAGCACAAGCAAGAATTGCCTCACAGTGACACAAAACTATATGCAATCATTATAAAAACTATGACAGTATATTTCGCTCAAAAAAGAAAGAAAATTATTCACAAGATCACACACTAATACACAAGGTCAGGGCATGGTATCAGGCCAGGGTCCAGGCTCTGGCCTAGGCTGAGGGTTAGGTATCGGAACCTGGCCTCTGTACCATGTCCCAGATTAGTGCCTGGCTCCGGACTGAGGTCCATGCGTTGGTTCCCGATCTCCTGACCGGGTCCTGGCATCAGGCCTAGGTTCAGACTGAGGCCCCAATATTAGGATCTTGCCTCTGGGCTGGGCCATACCATTAGGCTTGAGTCTGGGCTACAACCTAGGCTGAGGCTCAGACATCAGGACCCAGCCTCTGGGGTGTGCCCAGGCATTGAGCCAGGCAGAGTCCCAGCCTGACTATTACAAACCTGGCAGATCAGGTAAGAACCAAGTGTTAAGGTCTCGGCCAAGACCCAGGTGACATGGTCAGCCTATGCCGTGGACCCTGCTTTGGACTTCATCCTATGCACTAGGCGAGGCCTCAGTCTCATGCCTAGGCTAGGCCCAATGCATTTATTTTAAATGAATGCATCAAATTATTGTTGTTGTTGTTGTTGCTGTCTGCTGCAAGGGGACAATATATAGTGCTGAGTTTCCTGAGAAACGCAAGCAAGGAACTTGACATTACATATAGGGATGTATGATAGGAAAAATTGTTTTGTTTTTTAATTTTGTTATTGGGGTGTATTTTTTACAAATTGAATTTCTTTTAATATGTATTTTGTTTTCTTTAAGTTTACAAAATGAAATAAACATTCATAAAAAATACCCCAAATACAAAATTAAGAAAGAAACGGGGCCGCCAGAAGCCTTTCATTCCCACCACCCATCCCTCCCATCTAGAAAAATGCTGGGACCAGGATCCTCTCTGCCCCCACTTATCCTGTCTGGAGGGGATCCGCTGATGAAGCCTAGGCCCAAGCTAAGCCTCAGCCTTGTATAGGTCTAGACCACAGTAGGTTTCTGTGAACTCAGCCTAGGTCCTATGCAAAGGCCAGGCTTTGAGGCTTGGTCCCAATGCTTTAGCCTAGGCTTGACTCTAGGGCCTAGGTTGGATGCCGGGGCATCATCCTCCACCTAGGTCAAGGCCTTAATGTTGGGACCCAGCCTTCAGGACAGGCCCAGGCTTTGGGGAAAGGCCCAGGCATTGGGACCCAGCCTCTGGGCTATGTTCCAGTGTCAAGTCTGGGCCTTGGTCTAAACTAAGACCCAGACTTCAAGAGCCTGCCTCCATATTTGGCCCCTACATCTGGACAGGGTTCTGTCTTGGCCTAGGCTGAGTCCTAAGCATCATGTCCTGGCCTCAGGACTGGGCCCTGGTGTCAGAACTAGGCCTGAGCTTAGCTTAGGCTGAGGCCTAGGTGTCTAGCCCCAGCCAGACCAGACCCCAGCATCAGGCCAGGACCAGGAGTCGCGACCTGGCTTCCAACTGAGATATGACATCAAGCTTATGACTGATCCATGGCATCAGATCCCTGATGGATAAGGTAAGTTGGGGTCCAGTAAGTTTCCCAGCCTTAGCAATATCTTTGGGGTCTGAGTCTTTGCTCAAGTCCTGCATTGGGTCCAGGCCTAGGCCAAGATCCCGGTGTCATGCTTGGGCTAGGCTACGGTCCCTGTCTCTGACCATGGGTTATGCCTATGTGAGGCCTTGGGCTTGGGCCTAGGCGATAGGCGACATTTTGGGGGGAGGGTTTTCAAAGCAAAACATGAAAACCAGTGAAATTTCATTGGATTTTCAATAATTTCATTTTGAGAATGAAATGAAACGCAATAGGACATTTTGTTTTTTTTCCTATTTTGTTTCTAACGAATGCACATCCCAATCATGTATGGCGATGCAGACTGACTTATTCCATCCTTGATACCTAGAGGTGTCTGGAAGGTGCTGGTGGCTAGAAATGACAGGGCAGTAGTGATCTTGATGTGTAATGGCAAGGCATGGCCCCTGTGAGAGGAAGGGTGCAGATCCTGTTCTAACTACTGGCATAGAATGTAGTTTCCTTGTTGAATATGTAACTGTGCATAATTTGCTCCTCTGACAGATCCAAAAACTGTATTCTAGTCCTATATACTCTCTGTAAGGGTACTTCCTCCTCCTCCTTCTCTTCCTCTTTGGTTCCCTCTCCATCCTCAACCATTGTGCAATTAATATGCATAAGTCTATTAGAATCATTTTAAAGTTAGATTCTCCACCACTCATTCCCATCTCCCAGTATGATCCAATCTGTTCCAGTCGCATTCTTTATCTTTATTAATAACTTATTGTTTGGTGCTGGGGCTCTAGGTGATTTATAATAAAACATTCACTATACAAAGTGCACACTCATTCCAGCCTCCCAGTATGGCCCAGTCTGTGGCAGTCTCAATCATTCCCCCCCCCCCCCTCCCAGTATGGCCCAGTCTGTCCTAGTCATAATCATTCCCACCCCCCACTCTGGCCTAGACTGTCCCAGTTACACCTTTTCCCACTCCTTGGTATGGCACAGTCTGTCCTAGCCACATTCACTCCCACCCCCTAGCCTTCTCCCATGTCCATTCATCCAGAGAAGTCAGGTTGAAAAACACCATAAAAGTTTGAATTTGGCATGAAAGATAGATGAAGTACACCTACTTGTACTAACGTTAATGATGTTTGTGAGTAAATTGCTTATAAAATAGCAACTTACGCATGAGCATGTTAACCACAGCCCAACATGCCCTAACACACCCATTTTTTTGCACTTACTTTTGCTCACAAAGGTAGATACGTGCATAAATGTGAGCTATTTTGAAAATATGGATAATGCACAATCGCTTCATATACATGCCTATACATTTTTAAATAATGTTTTGAAAATTAACCCCTCAATGCTTTTCTTACAAAGACAGCTCACCTTGTCCTGCTCCTAAGCATTAGGGGTCCTGCTTACCAATTTCTCATACTGCAGCCTCTGAAATAATGCTCCAGGCCATCTGTTCTGCTTGGGTAAAGGTTATATGTCTGGTGGTCCCCCCTTCCTTCATTCTTGTCTGTTTCTCCTTGGTAGGGATGTGCAGACCAAAAGTTTAAGTTCATAAGTCCATAAGTCGAAAGGGGGTCCCATTTGCGGTCAATATGGACATATGGAGAATTCCATAAGTTGAGTCTATGTCCATATGTGCAAATAAAAATTTAAACCCCTCACCCTCCTTAATCCCCCCCCCCCCCCAAGACTTACCAAAACTCCCTGGTGGTCCAGCGGGGTCAGGACGCCATTTCTGAACTCCTTTGCGAGGAGCACGTGACGTCGGCGTCACGTCGGAGTGACGCGGCGTCACGTGATTCCCCGCGGGTTCGCTCCGGGACCCTCGTTCGACCCAAAAGGAACTTTTGGCCAGCTTGGGGGTGTCAGGAGGCCCCCCCAAGCTGGCCAAAAGTTCCTTTTGGGTCGAACGAGGGTCCCGGAGCGAACCCGCGGGGAATCACGTGACGCCGCGTCACTCCGACGTGACGCCGACGTCACGTGCTCCTCGCAAAGGAGTTCAGAAATGGCGTCCTGACCCCGCTGGACCACCAGGGAGTTTTGGTAAGTCTTTGGGGGGGATTAAGGAAGGTGAGGGGTTTAAATTTTTATTTTGGATCAACAATCGCAATTTCCAACGTATTCAACATAGCTATGTTGAATAAGTTGGAAATCCGATCGTTTTCGCCTCATCACTTTTTTAAGTTAAAAAAAAAAAAAGTAGCGTTTTACATTTAAGTTCAAAACGAATGCACACCCCTACTCCTTGGCCTTACATCTAAGATCTTGCCACTTGTGACTGAGGTCTTATACATTTGCATTGTTGTAGAAGACCCTGTTAAGTTTATGGCAGATTTTCTCAGAGCTGTGCATCTTTCTGTATGATCCCACTTTCCTGGACTCCTTCCCATACAGGATGTTCTGGGCCTTTATGACCTTCCTGACAAGAAAGTCTACATTCTGGGGTTAGAAGTTAGCCTTGCTTGACAGGTATGCCATTCCTCCCAACAAGGTACATTTAACAAGACTATGACACCAGGGACTGTTATATAGAAGGAGATTCTGGGGGTGGGATCAGGAGACATTGGATGCCTGGGGAGGTTGAACAGAGGGCTATTGTATGGGATGGAGTCAAATTTATTGCTAATGGGAGGTGTTTGGGAGGGGTGGAGAATCATGCTAAGCCTATCAGTCATTTATTGTTTTTTAAAAATGTTGTCATGCTGGGCCACCTCAAAAGGCAGAGGGGGTGTAGGCAGAGGTCTGCCAAGGTCCCCCAGGGGAATTTTTTGCAGCAAGAGGGTTAGTTATTTTTTGTCCTTGTGCCATTTTAAGATTTCTCGCAGGGACACATTCAAATGTAACTGGGATAAAATGCATTAAAATAATGTATATTTTTTTGTCAGTCACATGCAATGTATTAGGTGGGCCCGATATCTAATTGGAGCCCATGGATTACCTGGGCTCGTGGAGGCAGCCGGGCACGTCGCGTGATGTCATTGGGACGCGCCGCAAGAGCACGGCGCGTCCCGATGATGTCGGGAGCAGGGTACAGCCCCAGTGGGGGCATTCTGGGGCAGCATCAGAGAGGAGGGGCGGTGCCGACGGGAAATGCCACCCCTTCGGGGCGTTCCGGTGGCCGGTGTCAGGACCCAGCCCAGGACCCCATCCGGAACCAGCCCAGGACCGCACGGTCCTTGCCCCGGCCCCTGGACACCCAGAGCAAGCGAAGGATCGCACGGCCAGCTCCCTGGCTTACAGGACACCCCGCTGCTGGCACAAATAACTGTGAGTAACCTCATCCTGACGCACTATAGGAAAGGGTCCAAAAACCTGAGCCGGGGACCGACCGTCAAAAGTTTCAGGGGGAGCACCCTCCAGGGCAAAGCGGGGGATGGGGAACATGCAAACCCAGGTGCTGACCCCACCCCTTCTGACTACGGGTCCGCAGAACGCCCCCCCCCCCCCCCCGCCAACACCAGCCACACACCAGCCAGTGGACAGGGATCCAGCTATGCCAGCTGACACCAGCCCAGACACCTGCAGGGGACCCCATACAGGACAGATGGGGGAACAGGGTGGACCGTACCCCCAATGAGAGAGCCGGGTGACACCACAAGACCCTCCCCAGGACTCAACGCAAGCCCACGGTTCCCACCTTGCGACCCCGCCAACATGCGAGCAGCCAACCGGCATGACCCCAGCTTACCCGGGGTTCCCCCTACTATGGGGCATCCCCCCATGGCTGATCACTTTACCCTAAGTCAGGGGTCGGGAACCTATGGCTCGCGAGCCAGATGTCACTCTTTTGATGGCTGCATCTGGCTCGCAGACAAATCTTTAACGTTAAAAATATAAAACATTCTCATGTATTTCAATCCATTCATTTCCTACCGCTCATGTTCATGGTTGCGGGTGGCTGGAGCCAATCACAGCTGGTCCTCCAGGACAACACCAAATTTTTATTGGATAATGCATAATGTATACAGGTCGTTGTGAGGTCAGGAAGTAAACTTCCCTCCTTTTAATCAAGTAGTCAGCTAGCTAATTGCAGAATCCCTTTTATCGAAGAAGATGGCTAAAAGAAAAAAAGATGAGGAGTATCGTACTTTTCAGCAGGAATGGACAGAGGAATTTGCCTTTGTGGAGAGAGCAGATTCTGCAGTGTGTCTAATATGCAATGATAAAATTGCATCGATGAAACGGTCAAATATAAAGCGACACTTCGACACACGCCATACTACATTTGCATCGAAATATCCTGCGGAGGACAACATGAAGAAAGCATGTCAAGAGCTACTGTGCAGAGTGCAAGCTAGTCAGCAGCAACTCTGTGTTTGGACCCAACAAGGTGACTGGAATTTGGCTAGCTTTGCTGGTGCTTTAGCAATTGTGAGAAACAGAAAGCCATTGACAGATGGGGAGTATGCCAAAACATTCATGCTTGATGTTGCCAATGAACTTTTTGACGACTTTTCGGATAAAGACAAGATAATCAAATGAATAAAAGACATGCCTCTGTCAGCAAGAACTGTTCACAATCGTATCATCAAGATGGCAAATCAAAATGAGGCAACATAAGTGAAGGACATAAATGCAGCACCATTCTTTTCTCTCGCTTTGGATGAGTCAACAGACGTAAGCCATTTATCCCAGTTCAGCATGATTGCAAGGTATGCTGTCAGTGACACACTACGAGAGGAAAGTCTTGCTGTTTTGCCTATGAAAGGGACAACAAGAGGGGAGGATTTATTCAAGTCTTTCACTGAGCTCGCTAAAGAAAAAAATCTACCGATGGATAAACTTATTTCGTTGTGTACTGATGGTGCTCCGTGCATGGTGGGGAAAAACAGAGGATTCATAGTGCTTCTTCGTGAACATGAAAAGAGACCAATCCTAAGTTTTCACTGCATCCTACATCAGGAGGCGCTTTGTGCTCAGATGTGTGGTGAGCAGCTTGGTGAGGTGATGTCACTGGTCATTCGGGTGGTCAACTTTATTGTTGCCTGAGCTTTAAATGATCACCAGTTTAAAACACTGCTGGATGAAGTTGGGAATAATTATCCTGGTCTGCTTCTGCACAGCAATGTGCGTTGGTTGTCAAGAGGGAAAGTGCTCAGCAGTTTCGCGGCTTGTCTGAGCGAAATCCGGACTTTTATTGAAATGAAAAACATCGAGCATCCTGAGTTAGCTAACACTGAGTGGCTCCTGAAGTTCTACTATCTCGTGGACATGACTGAACATCTGAACCAGCTCAATGTGAAAATGCAAGGCGTTGGAAATACAGTCTTATCCCTTCAACAAGCAGTATTTGCAATTGAAAACAAGCTAGAACTCTTCATCGCCGACATTGAAACAGGTCGTTTACTACACTTTAAAAAACTGGGAAAGTTTAAAGATGCATGCACAGCAAGTGACCCTGCTCAGCATCTTGATCTTCAGCAGTGGGCTTCACATCTAATCTCCTGCAGTCATTCAAAGTGTGCTTTGGAGAATTTTGTGAGCGCACTCATCTTTTTAAGTTCATCACCCTTCCACACGAGTGTGCAGTGGACAGCGCCGACCTGAGTTACATCCCCGGTGTCTCCATCAGAGATTTTGAGCTACAAGCTGCTGACCTGAAGGCCTCAGACATGTAGGTGAATAAGTTCAAGTCACTGAATGAAGATTTGGAAAGACTTGCACGACAGCAAGCAGAGTTGGTGAGCAAACACAAGTGGGGAGAAATGAAAAAACTTCAACCCGCAGACCAGCTGATTGTCAAAACTTGGAACGCGCTTCCCGTCACATACCACACACTGCAGCGTGTGAGTATTGCTGTACTGACAATGTTTGGCTCTACGTATGCATGTGATCAGTCTTTCTCACATCTAAAGAACATTAAGACCAACCTACGCCTGCATGAAGCTTAACCTCACCACGTATCAACCAGACTACAAAGCCATCAGCAAAACCATGCAGCACCAGAAGTCACATTACTGGTAAGAAGTACTTTATTCACCATTGGTTAGCAACAGCATAACAACATTATTAAAATGAATTCAGAGACTTATTGTACTTTAAAAGTGTTGGTCTTACATAAAATGCACACATTTACTTGTATTTAGTTTTAAACATATTGTATGGCTCTCAAGGAATTACATTTTAAAATATGTGGCGTTCATGGCTCTTTCAGCCAAAAAGGTTCCCGACCCCTGTCCTAAACATAACTAGCAGATTAATTAGTAAATACACCTGTAAATTTAAAGTACTCTAATTCCAACTCCCTTAGTATCCTAAACTTAACTAGGAACTCAATAAAATTAAGATGAAGGCAACAGTCCAGCAGCAACAGGGGAGCTTTCCAGTCTTTTGCATTGAGTGTCACGTGTATGATTTTTTACCTGCTAGTGAGAGATTGTAAGTGTGCACTCAGTGCAAAGAGCTCCTGGCTCTGGAGACTAGAGTAGCAGAATTGGAGGAGCTGAGGCAATCAGAGAGGTACATTGATGAGACTTTCAGGGACATAGTAGCCAAGTCAGGGTCATAGTAGCCAAGTCACAAATCCAGTCTGGCAGCCCCAGCGCTGCCTTGGATCAGAAAGGTCTTCCAGTTGCAGAACATCACCCTGGTGCAGCAGGAAGTGATCCTGTAGCAAGGACCTGCTCTCCAGGTGATGTATTGTCCTCTTCCACTGAGGACAAGTCTTTCAGGGCTACTGCCCAGGAGGGAAGGGTTAGGCTGGCCATCATAGTTTGTGATTCAATTATTAGAAATGTAGATAGCAGGGTGGCTGGTGGATGGGAGGACTACCTGGTAACTTGCCTGCCTGGTGCAAAGGTGGCAGACCTCAGGTGTCACCTAGATAGGATTATAGACAGTGCTGGGGAGGAGCTGGCTGTCATGGTACATGTGGGCACCAAAGACATAGGAAAATGTGGGAGAGAGGTTCTGGAAGCCAAATTTAGATTTTAGGTAGAAAGCTGAAATCCAGCACCTCAAGTGTGGCATTCTCTGAAATGCTTCCTGTTCCATGTGCAGGTCCCCAGAGGCAGGCAGAGCTCCAGAGTTACAATGTGTGCATGAGATGAAGGTGTAGGGAAGAGGAATTCAGTTTTGTAAGGATATGCCATCAAGCCCAGAATCCTCTTTCTAACATTGGTCAGTTTAGTGTACAAGTTCAACTATGCCCCAAAAAGCAGGTCTATTTCCTATTTCTCATGCCTAGGGATAAACAATGGCATTCCTAAATCTACCTGGCTAATAAATGTAGACTAGGGAGTTAAGAAACCCCAAGCATTTACTAACATGGAGTTGGGTGGATGCCAGACTAATCCCTACCTTTCTTTTCTTCCACACCCCCCACCCCCCCCCCTTGGCCCGTGTCCTTCCAAGTCAAATCTTCCTCATGGTGCATTTCTTAAGTTAAATATAAGCATGTCATAAATGGTTGCATCACAGAGGTGGACAGGTAGGGGAAGGGAGGTCCAATAGGATTTAAGTAAGCCAGTGGGAAACATTCCCCTCCCAATTGCTCACCTGTTAGCAGCTGTATTTTTTTTTCACTGTGTTGGAGTTTCTTGCAATAATGGTGCGGAAATGGCACGAACCAAGGTCAACGGACCAGGTGCAAGAGTGCATGCCGTGACCACATCTTGTGCAGGGCCAGAGAAGTCAGATGGTCATACTGGTATCAAGGGGCAGGAGATTGTGAGATGATGTAATAGGTCTAATGAAGAGCAGAGGCCCGTTTGTTCTGCAGTGGTGAGAACAGGGGGAAGTCTGAGTCCGGGAGCACATTCAGTGGTGGGAGTGACTGCTTCTGGAAGCATGCCTGACCTGTATGTGCCCCATAGTATCTTGTATGTTTCTGGTGAAAAGTCTGGAGGTATCAGAAGAAGTCCTGCCCTCCTTGTCATTGGCCAGTCAGGTTTTGGGTGCTGTTTCTGACCGGCAAAGGGAGCAACCCAAGCCTCAAGCTGCCAATCCTCCACTGGTGTCAGATGCTGACCCCCTCTGCCTGGGGAACAGTGCATGGAAGGGGTCCTGAGAGGATGGTGAGGCACTATAAGTGTGGGGTGCATCGGAAGGGGGCAGTAAGCAAAGGTGCTGCAGTAGTTGGTGAGGTTGTGCTTCCTCCTTCTGCCTCCTTAGATGAGCATGTCTCTGGTGAGGTGAGTGGTTTTCCCCCATTTGTGGATGGTGCTGGGTACCTTTGACCAGAGGGGTTTAAGACTTTTGATTGCCCTGTTTTTTTCCCCCTCAGATTGGTTTTCTGGTGTTGAATGGGATGATTTGGTTCAGGGGTTTTTCCTTGGGGTGATTTTGGAAAAGGTGCTTGGGCTGTTCCTGGATGGGGGTGGGAGGAGCAAGGGTTGTTATGATTGGTGGTGAGTAGGTAGGTTGGTGGCCGGATGGTTCTGTTATGGTACAGTGGAAGGGTATGGATGTTGTCCTGCCTTGGGGAGAGGAAGGGGAATGTGGAGGTGTGTTGGATGCAGTGGAGGCCAGTGTGAGCTCTGCTGTTACAGGAGGTTCTTTTCTCATGAGTGGAGCTGCCGACAGGTGTTTGGATGCTGATTCTCAGCTGCTTGCCTCTTCTTTTACAAGTAACCATGGGAGCTATGACCAGTGGAGTGTACTGCATCCAGCTATCAGACACTGTGAAGTAGGAGGAGATGCTGTAGACTGACCCAGTAGTTGGTGAAAATGAGCTGGGGGTAGAGCAGGAAGTGACAAGACTTCTGAAAAAAGGAAGAGGTGATTGGAGTCCTCTTCATCTTTTGCCTACAGTTTGGGGTTGGATGTGGGGCACAGCATGAGGTTGGTGTGGGAGGCTTAAAGCAGGATATGGGTCACTAAACCTTGGTTGTACTGACAAAGATGTAAGAAAATTATGAAGCGAGAAGACATCAACATTTCTTGGACGGCAGGTTGACGGCGGATAAGGGGTGCAAGGATAAGAAGAAGAAGAGGGATCATGAGGTGGAGCATACAAATGTGACCAGGAACATTTTGAACTGGGTGCATTGTTTTATCCATTTGGCCAGCGTGGTGGGACATTTTGACCTGTTGCAGTATGGTGCATTGCTGGTATATGGGGACAGTATTCTGGGGATGTTTCGGGATTATGATGAGTGGGCATAGTTGGATTATGATAAGGCTTTTCATGATAAAATGGAGAAGAATTGTCTCATGTCTTGGGGCACTCAAGGCATCAGTTTATGGCTTAATAAAATGATGAATAAGAGGTAGATGGGAGGCAGTAAATTGGTTAGGTCAGGGTTTGGAATTAGCTCTTTTCATTTCTCCCAGGATGGGATGGACGTTGCAAAGGTTGAGGACCTGGTAAGTCACTCAGGGTGGCTCAGGTTGTGTGCTGGCAATTTAATAAATAATCCTGCCCTTTCCCTGATTGCAAGTTCAGTCACAAATGTTCAGTGTGTGGCAGTGTGCTTCCTGCTACTAACTGCGCAAAGCATACCGCGGGAGGGTTAGGTCCCGGTTGTAAGCAGTGGTTCACTGTGGCTTTGCTCCCCCACTCCTATTGACGTACATGCCATGATGCTTTGGTAAGAGATACTGCGTAGGCTCCAGTTATGCGGGAAGGGTTGCTTTGGGTTTCCGTATATCGTATACGGGCTCCAGAGGGGAGTGGTTCTGGTAGGAATTCTCAGTCTATGGGTAACTTTGCAGCCCTGGTGCAAGATAAATTGGATAGGGAATGTGCCAAGGTACAATAACTGTTCTCTTTCTGGCTCCTTTTTTTTGGATGATGCAGCTGTCTCCTTTGGTGGTAATTCTTAAGAAGACGACCAGGAAATACCATTTAATTTTGACCTATCTTCCCTGGACATTTCTTCTGTAAATGATTACATCCCACCTTAGCTGTGTACAGTAAAATATGCCTCCTTCAAATCTGCAGTGGAGTTGGTTAGGTCAGCTGTTAGAGGTGTTTTGCTGGTGAAGGTGGACATTGAATCCACTTTTAGTTTGCTGTCCATTCATCCGGATTGTTTTCCACTGCTTGGCTTCAAGTTGCAAGGGCAATTTTATATGGATTGTTGCTTGCTAATGGGTTACTCTATTTCATGTTCCTTGTTTGAGCTATTCAGTTCCTTCATTCACTGGGTTACTGTATGCTAGATTGGGTTTTCTAAAATAGTACATTATTTAGATGACTTCCTGTTTGTGGATCTATCAGGTACTAGGGCTTCTGTGGAGTTGCTGGATGGTTTACTTTGAGTGGCTGTAATTTTTGGGATTCCCATTACCCAGGACAAGATGAAAGGGCATGTTTTGCAGAATATCTTTTTGGGGATTGAGCTGGAGTCAGATTAAATGGTTTCATGTCTGCCTGAGGATAAAGTCCACCAATTTTGGGAATATTTGGTGGGAGCTTCATAGAAGGTCAAGTTGCAGCAGATGTAGTCCCTGATTTAATCTTTGAATTTTGCCTGTAGAGTTATCCTGATGGGTAGGGCATTTCTCTGATATTTGATGGTTGCTATGGCTGGGGTGATTAATGTCCGCCTGGGTTTGGGGCCTTGACAGATGGCTGGATATGTGGGAAGGGGATCTGGCAGGGCTTGGTGCAAGGTGGCTGGACTGAGATCCCCTCTGGTGTTGGTGGTCATGATGCCTGTCCGGGGCTTGCAGGGAGCGAGACCCTTGTGGTTCTACTTGGGCGGAAAGAATCAGTGGTGGCAATATGTAGGCATTATTGGCAGGACTCGGCTCCTAAATTAGACTCCCCTGTTAGGAACTCTAATAAATGGCTGCGGCCATTTGTTATGTGTCACATTTTCCTTGTGTGTGTAATTGAAGGAGTCCAGTTAGGCTGGGTGGGGATGGGGTAGGACCATTGGTGTCAGGGCTGCCCAGTTATGGTATTGCAGGAATTCAAAGAAGCAGCAGAAAAGTGATAAGCTAGACGAAGGAAGAAACATGCTATTCATACTAGCAATGGGATGTCAATCACATAATCTGGAAGGGACCTTGGACATAGTTCTAGGAACTAGGGAGTCAGAACATCAAACCATCTGCTTTGATATGCATAAAATCCCTACTTAAGGAATTGTAAAAGCATACTGTGCATTGAGGGATGACTAAAGAAGATGAAAGTCACATATTGTTGTGGACACAGATTTCCTACTCAAAGATCCAGGGGATGATTTTGGGCCTGATGGAAACCTAGAACATAATAGAGATGAGCTTCGTTTTTCTGGCTTGGGTCTGGTTTCAGTTCGGGTGCTTCGTGGGAAAACTCGTTTTCCCACGGATCATTTTTTGCCAAAAACGAAACTGGAACCCGAACCCAGAACCAGAAAAAATAATAAAAAACAAAACAAAACACGAATCAGGAAAAACCCCCCACCCCAACCCTTAAATTTAATTTTCTTACACCCCTTCCCCACCATCCCGATCCCTCCCCAAGAGTTACTAAAAGTCCCTGATGGTCCAGCGGGGTCCTGCGAGCGATCTCTCCCTCCATGCCGTCGGGCCTGCTATAACTCAAAATGGCGCCAATAGCCTTGCCCTTACGATGTCACAGGGGCTACCGGTGCCATTGGTCAGCCCCTGTCACATGGTAGGAGCACAAGATGGAGCCAGCTGTCCATTGCTCCTACTATGTGACAGGGGCTGACCAATGGCACCGGTAGCCCCTGTGACATCGTAAGGGCAAGGCTATTGGCATCATTTTGAGTCACAGCAAGCCCGACAGCATGGAGGGAGAGATCGTTTGCGGGACCCCGCTGGAGCACTAGGGACTTTTAGTAAATCTTGGGGAGGGATCGGGATGGTGAGGGGTGTAAGAAAGTTCAAGAGTTGGGGAAGGTTTTTTTGTTTTTTTTTAAATAAATGTGCCCCTCCCCCTGCACTAACCCGAAAAATGAATTTTCCCCGAAGCTCGGGGAAAATCCGTTTCGTGGTTCAGGTTCCCCCGAACCACAACGAATTAGGCAATTTCAACGAAATTGCCTAATTTGTAATAAACGAATGCACATGTCTAGAACATAATAACAGATAAAGATCATACAGCCCATCTGGTCTTCCCTTCCACATGTCTGGGTCAGCTTTAATTATGCTTGCACCTAGATGACCCTTTCAGAACTTGGAACACATTGCTTGTGTCCCCAGGTTCAGATGGAAGGGTAATTTTGCAACACTGAGCCTGACTTTCAAACCTATCCATGGTACAGCATTTGCATGCATAAGTAGATGCATGGAGATTAATGCTAGTAATTTATAAGCATGCAGCAGCCACCACATATTTCTACTCTGAAAACATGCACATATATTTCACTACAAGTGAATATTTCAAATACAAAAAACACATACTTTCTCTACCCATTTTATAAACATATATTGAAATATTTTATGAGTGAATAAATACCCAGAATTAAACACAGAAGCATGTATATTTTAAAGTGTGCATAAGTACTTAGAATCAATAGTCTGCCGATACCTTCACCAGTTTTCCCAGTCCTTCCCGAGTTTACCCAGAACCTCTAACACATCACCTTGAGTTCCCACCACTTAACCCAGACCTCCCACCCAAAAACTGCAGGCAACAAACAAGTCTGATTTCACTTGTGTAAAATTGTACAAATACGATTGGTAATATATACATATTTCGTTGCATTGTTAGAGATATGTTTCACTGTAAGAAATAAGTACCCCCCCCCCAGTTATTTCCTTTTGTTATCTGTAAACCGATGTGACATCATTGATCTAATGTCAGTATATAAAAATGTATAAATAAATAAATATATCTCTTGCAAAATAGCATATTCCATGCATATCTCTTAACCCCACACTGGAACTTCCCAGACCGCTCCATTTTTTAATCTGGTAAAACCAAAAATACACACACACTCTTGATGTTTATAAAATAGCATGGCCTTGAAAATTCATCCCAAATAGGAAAAACTCAGTTCATTTAGTCATTGTGGAAGTTCCACTGCTGTGGGAATATGGGCTCAAAATATGAGAGCTGGAGGTGACTGTGACACTCTGACTCTAGTATTTATTTATCTAAGTAGCTGAAACTGCATTTTTTATTTTTATTTTTTTTTTGCTTCAATCACCTTGGAAAATTCTCTACCTCGAGAAAGAGCAGTCCCAGACAATCCTATACTGTACGTAGGAAATTGTACTTCATTCAAATCCAGTTGTTGGTGATTTAATGTTATAAACCTTTATGCTTTTATTTGCTTAATAAATGGTACTGCATGCACCTTTCTACAACTATTTGGAATCCATGCATACTTACTGAATCTGGGCTGGGTTGCACTCTTTAGTATTTTATTGTATTATCATCAACTAACAAACAGATTTGTAACAACTGGTGCTGCTTTAAAGTACTGCTTGAAAAAACATTCACTGTGATTTCCAGGTGTGAACTTATAATTAGCCCTCATGGGCAAAGCTGTCTATTCTTCTAGACCTGTGTGTTTTTTTCCATACATAAATAAATAAATAAATACATAATGTGCGCATACACATATATACACACACACAAACAGTTTATATATATACAATCAACAGTGCTCCTTCCTTAATCAAATACTGATATTTCCATAGGAGTCTGCTTTGGAATGAAGGGGACACTATGTACTGAAAATGAGATTTAAAGAAATCACAGCAAAGTCACATAAAACACTTCTTGCAGTTTCTTTAAATTGTTCAAGCCTTTGCAACGTTATAGCATTTCTCTTGGAAGCTGGGTGAATAGGTATATTCATCTATAAATGCTGGGAGATCTGTTTTCATTATCACACAATTTATAACACGCTGTTTTATCCAGCAACATGTCAAATGGTTAGAAAATGTTGCATGTCTGAACCTGGTTATGCTTGTTCAACGTGGCTAGGGGAGTGGGGTTCCTTGACTTACTTTCCCCCCCTTTAGATCTCACTTTGGATAAAGTTAGGGACCTAAACAGTGCCGTAGGGGCAGATGTGTTTTTTTTACTTGCAAGTCAACGTGTGTAATTTAAACTTGCTATTTTGGAAGTGCAAAAATGGAATAGCACTTGCAACAAGTGTGAGTTTTCACTGTTTGCTTTGTGTGCTAATGAGTAGCAAAATACAGGCGTCACCACATAAAGCAATGCGATCTTTTATAATCTCATGGTGTTTTCAGCACATTATTGTATTATCCATTGTTGTAAAATGATTAAGAATAATGGTGATCAGCTATTTAGTTTACAAAATATACATATTTCTTAAACATGGAAAAAAACTCCAGGATCTTAAAAGGCATATGTCTTCCACGTACATACATTTCACTTACACAAATGGTGGCTCACTTGGTATTAGGACAGCTATTATAAGAACTTTCCAAAGGTACTATTCTGTTGCGAGAGCAAAAGGCAAAGTGAAGGCAAAGTAGAAAATTAATGGAATTAATGAAACACAGTAACCTTGTTTAGGATACCAGAATCATTTAATTAATGTAGGCTTAGAAGCCACACTATTTTAGATGTCTTGTCTGAGTACTAGTAGGTCACAGCTCATGTCAAACTACTGCATACCATACTATATCTTATGGTTAGTGAAGCTCTGCATGCCAACTGATTAAGTCTGGTTGGATATCCCGTGCTTTCCTTTCAGGTTATTTTGATCAGGTTTTAAAAAGCAGATGGGATATCTCTTCCTCCAGAAACCTGCAACATGTCATCGACATTACTTAACATAAGCATTCACATTTATACCATCCTTCCTTTCCTCATTCAACAACTTAAAAAATGATATCTACACAATTAAATTGGAACAACAGGGTCACATCTTTAATAACAATCTACCAAATGTTACAATCAGTTGAAAGGTAGATCTCTAACAGACAACAAACCTCAATTGAGCCATAACATTAGATTAGATCAGTGGTTCTCAACCCTGTCCTGGGGACCCCTCCAGCCAGTCGGCATACACTGCCTCTATAACATGCAAATTTTCTCTCATGCAAATTCATTGTGGATAGCCTGAAAACCCGACTGGCTGGAGGGGTCCCCAGGACAGGGTTGAGAACCACTGGATTAGATTGTTGGTTCTACTGAGCAGGGGCTGTCTCTTATGGAGGTCATTTTCAAAAGGTTTTACGTGTGTAAAAGTGCTTTAGAAAATTGCTACTTTTTTCATGCATAACTCCTATGAAAATTGACCCCATAGGGCTGAATTTTCAAAAGATTTTAGGCACATAGGGCCAGATTTTATTAGCTATGCGTAGGCGTAGATTTGTGCGCCCTGAGCCCTAGGGGAGCCCCGATGGCTTTCCCTGTTCCCTCTGACCCCCCCCCACCTTCCCCTCCCTTCCACTACCTAACCCGCCCCCAGCCCTACTTAACCCTCCCTAACCTTTGTTCAAGTTGCGCCTACCTCCGGGCAGATGTAGGTTGTGCGCGCCAACCGAGTGCCGGCGCACGATCCCTCAGCACGGCCACTGTGCAGGAGGCCTTGGTCTCGCCCCTGCCCTTCCCCCGAACCGCCTCGCCCACTCCCCGCCCCTTTTTTCAAGCCCCGGGACATATGCGGGTCCTGGGACTTGTGCGCGTCGCCAGGCCTATGTAAAATAGGCTTGGCACGCGCAGGAGTGGATATACGCGCTTAACCCTCTTAAAATCCGCCCCATAACGGGGCTTTTGAAAATTACTATGATATATGATACTTTTTTCTGTGTTACTCCATTGAAATTTCACTCCTCTGTGTTTTTGTACAGTGCTGCATATGTTCAAGTTCAAACATTTAATTATTTGTATCACATGTTCATTTGTTCTCCATTAAACAATATATCCTATTTTAGACTCTAACATTGGGGTTTCCATCCAGTTGTAATGAAACTTGCAGGTAGTTATCAGCAGCAAAGTATCAACACTCCAAGTCACCAAGATGGGGCAAAGTGGCACCAAGAATGGCATGAATAGCTCAAGGGACCATGATGGGTCAAGACTAAATGAAAAGTGCATGAACATCACAAGGCAATGTGAGAGAAGCTAAGGAGAATCAACAGCAGTAAGAAAATCCCACAGCACCAAAAGAGGTGCAATAGAAACCAACAAAGATGGCATTAACAGCCCAAGGAACAAAAAGAGAATTAAAGCAACACCAAGAATGGTATGAAACCTCCAAAATAAGAAAAGAGTTGCAAAGGGCATTAAAAAAAAGGCATAAACAGCCAAAGTCACCAAAATAGGAGCAAAAGAGTGCCAACAGTGGAAAGAGCATCCCAAGGCAGTTAAAGCCAAAATAGCATAATTACAAATAACGGAAATCAAATCTAAATGAAGAAAATAGGTAATGGTGTAAGTGCTGGCAGGTTTTGAAGTGAAACAGTAGTAAGACAACCAAGAAAGAACTGAAAATGTACTTGCAATAGAGGCAATTAATAATAATTACTTTTTCAAGTACATTCAAAGCGAAAAGTGTGTGCGTGTGTGAGTGGGGCCACTTGATGGCCAAGGGATAAAAGGGTTGCTAAGGGAAGACAAGGAAGTAGCAGAAAATCTGAATTTATTTATTTGCCTCAATATTTAATGAGGATGTTGGGAACAGTCCTTGATGGTGATGATTCTGAGCTATCACAGGAGACGTCTGTGATAACGAAAGCTGTAGAAGATAAAACTGACAAATTAATAAGCTTCAAAATCACCAGGATTGGATGGTATCCACCCAAGAGTACTGAAAGAACTCAAATATGAAATTGCAAACCTGTTACTAGCAATCTATAATTTATAATTTAACACCGCCATAATACCTGAATACTGGACTGTGGTCAACTTAATGCTGATTTTAAAAAGAGCTCTCACATGATCTTGGAAACAGACCAATGAATCTGTCGTTGATGCTGGGCAAATAAAATTACTGACCAATCAGACATGGCTTAATGGGGAAGAATCAACTCAGTTTTAGCAAAGTGAAATCTTGCCTTACAAATCTATTAGATTTTTTTAAAGTTGCAAATAAACATGTGGATCAAGGTGAGCTGGTTAATCTAGTGTATTTGGATTTTCAGAAGGCATCTGACCAACTCCCTCATGATAGAAACCTCAGGAAATTAAAAAGTCATGAACTAAGTGGCAGTGTCCTGTTGTGGACTGGTAACTTGTTAAAAGACAGGAAACATAGGATAGCACAAAATAGTTAGTTTTCCAAATGGAGAAAGTCGCAAATCCCTGTGAGACTCCACTGTGACATCGGCTGGTTTTTTTTTTTACCTTAACTAGCTATACTTACTTATTATTGTAGACGTCCAGTGTCAATGTCAGAGCAATACTGGAGGCAGCTGGGAGCAGGTAAGACACTATCATGCTCCCAGCCAGGTTTCCAAAGGGGGTCGGGTATGTGGTAGAGGTTGCAGATGAGTGGGGAGGGTGGTTTGGGGGAGGGGGCAGGACAAGGCTTAATGATTTGGAAAAAAAATACTATTCAAGGAAAAAGGACCAGTTTGGGCTGCTACAGTTGTTTTGATTTTAAAAGATTTGGTGGGTTAAGGGGGGTAGAGTGAGCATCAGGCATTTGCACACATTTATGTCAAAAGTTTTCTGGATGGGGTTCTGTGGGACTTTACTTCAAGGCCCACACACTTATTATTTTTTTTTTTTGTACTGCGTTGGAACTTAACTGACTATATCCTTGAATATAGCCATTAATGGTAAAATTATCCAGCAACATGTTCCCGGATAACTTTGGAACATAACTGGTGATATTCAAACCAGCTGCTTAGGTTTCAAATTTATCTGGTTAGGTATAGCTGGATAGCTTTATTCAAGGATATTTATCATCCTTAAATATCCCTGATAACTTATCCACAAACTTTAGTGGAATAGGTTATCCATTTTCTGGGGTTTTTTATTTTTTAATATTGGCCTCATTAACTATCTGATGAAAATTAAGGATGTATCAAACCTACAGTATATTTTTGGGACACTTTACTTGTACAACAATGCTAAGCATTGGGGACATGAAAATGGTAAATAAGAGCTTTCTGTGATAATTAGCAACAATTTGAGGTACAACTCTTCTACCAAGAAGATATGAACATTTTCATATCTGTTTTGTGACTGTTAATGCAGATCCAAGGATTTCAATAAATTTGTACACATCTTGAAAAGAATTGTAGAGTGGTACAGGAGCAATTCGAAGACCACTTGGTTCTCTCATGTCACACTGCAAAACAGAAAAAGACAAAAAAAATTATCTTTATTATTTAAGGGCTACAGCATGTCAGACTGATAGACAGATCCAGCAATCTTGGTAATGTAATAGTGGCCAGGTGGTATCAATATGTCTGCAGAGACAGGGTTGAAAATAACAAAATACAATCTTTTGAATTTATTTCTCTGATTTGATGAAGGTGAAGAAGTAAAAGAACAATTAAAAGTTTCAGTTTGTAGAGAGACAGATTCATTCAGATAATTTTATTGCCATGACAATTGTACATGAATTGCCAAAGCATCTAATTATTTATTTATTTATTTATTTATTTATTTATTTATTTATTTAAAAGTATTTACAAACCATGCATTACAATAATTCAGGGTTGGATACAATACTATCCACATTAAAGCAAACAATAAAACCGACATCGCAATGTAAATAAGATTAAATTCTATTTAACAAAAGACAAAGTCTTAAATAGTTGCATGGAGTTGAGATGACATTAAAGAAGCCTAGTTAAAGGACTCAAAGGCTTTTTGAAGAGGACATTTTTTAATACTTTTTGAAGACCTTAGAATCCTTCATATTATATTTCTCTAAGGGTAGAGAATTCCACAAAACTGGGTCTGCTGTTGAAAAAACCCTTTCATGGGTCTTTGATAGACAGGCACCCCTAAGAGATGGAATAAAGAGGTTATGACCAGTGGAGTAAAGAGTGTGTATTTTTAATGACCAGCAGAGTACAGGGTGTATATTTTTAAAGTGGCAGAAATCCAAGGAAATTTAAAATTATACAGTAGGGATGTGAATCGTTTTTTGACGATTTAAAATATCGTCCGATATATTTTAAATCGTCAAAAATCGTTAGAGTCGATATTTAATAGGAATTCCCCCGATTTATCGTTAAAAATCGTAAATCGGGGGAAGGGGGAGGGGAAGGGGGAGGGCGGGAAAACCGGCACACTAAAACATCCCTAAAACCCACCCGACCCTTTAAAATAAATCCCCCACCCTCCCGAACCCCCCCAAATGTCTTAAATTACCTGGGGTCCAGAGGAGGGGTCCCGTTGTGATCTTCCACTCTTGGGCCACGGGTGCGTTGATAGAAAAATGGCGCCGGCGCTACCTTTGCCCTGTCATATGACAGGGCAAAGGTAGCGCCGGCGCCATTTTGGTTCCTATCCCCCGACGTCACGAGCGTAGGAGATCGCTCCTGGACCCCCACTGGACCCCCAGGGACTTTTGGCCAGCTTGGGGGTCCTCCTGACCCCCACAAGACTTGCCAAAAGTTCAGCGGGGGTCCGGGAACGACCTCCTGCACTCGAATCGTGTTGCTGTACGGCCGGCTCCATTTTGCTGTACGGCAATATGGCCATATTGCCGTACGGCAAAATGGCGCCGGCCGTACGGCCTGAGCCCGGTGGGGGCCCTGAGCTTGGGTGCTACAGTTTCTGGCCCTCAACTGTTGCTGCCAATCTCCCTTCTTAGGGAGTCACGTTCATTCGCCACCATCGCCCTCGTGGACACTGGGGTGAGTAGAAATGTCATTATGGAAGAAATCGCCAAGCTCCTTCAGATACCAGTCCAGCCACTGGAAGTACCACTACGTATCACCTCAATTCAAGGAGAACCTCTCCCTGATCAGATCACTCACCATACCATGGTCATTCGCCTCACAGTTGGGACCCTCCATGATGAGGAGATCTCCCTCCTGATCTTGTAATGATCAACACACCCCATAGTCCTTGGACTTCCTTGACTTCAGTTACAAGAACCCCACTTTAACTGGCAATCCCTGCAACTCACCCAGTGGGGCTCTCGATGTCAAACTCACTGTTTATGGCAATTGCTCCATGTGTGACAGTTTTAATCTACAACCCTTCCTGGGGCACCTGCTTCATACTCAGAATTTAAAGACGTATTCTCCAAACAAAACGTTGATATTCTGCCTCCACTCCGGAAGTTTAACTGCCCCACAGAACTCCTACCTGGAACCATGCCTCCCAAGGGCAGAACCTATCCTCTTTCACTCCCAGAAACCCAAGCGATGTCAACATACATCAAAAAAAATTTGGCCAAAGGGTTCATATGATCCTCTACTTCCCCGGCAGGCGCCAGGTTCTTGTTTGTAAAGAAGAAGGATGGCAGTCTAAGACCATGAATAGACTACAGAGGTTTGAACGCAGTAACCCATAAGGACCAGTACCCACTGCCACTTAGTGAACTGTTTGACTGCCTACAGGGTGCACAAATCTTTACTAAACTAGATCTACAGGGGGCATCTAACCTAGTACGGATTCAACCAGAAGACATCTGGAAAACTGCCTTCAACACAAGAGACGGTCACTACGAGTACGTTGTAATGCCCTTCGGGATTTGGAATGCCCCTGCAGTCTTCCAGCGGCTAACAAACAAGATTTTCCAGGGCCTTTTGTACTCATTCGTCGTAGTATATCTGGATGATATATTAATCTTCTCCAAAGACATGAAATCTCATCATTCCCACATTCAAACAGTCCTCCAATGCCTTAGAGACCATCATCTCTATGCTAAGTTAGAGAAGTGCATTTTTGAGCAATCCAGTCTCCCATTCATAGGCTACATCATCTCCAGCCGAGGGTTCACCATGGATCCTGACAAACTCCAGAGTATTCAAGATTGGCCTCTGTTATGATTTTGTGAATCCTTGATGGTTAACAGTCTTCCATGGGCCAAAAGGAAGTTCAATTCCGGTCCAGGTCGAGGCAGGCAGCAAGGCAAGAGTATCCAAGTCCGGTCCGGGTCTAGGCAGGCAGCAAGGCAAGAGTATCCAAGTCCGATCCGGGTCTAAGCAGGTAGCAAGGCAAGAGTATCCGAGTCCGATCCAGGTCTAGGCAAGTAGCAAACAACAGAATCCGACAGAGCATCAGCGCAAGAAGCCTGTAGCTGAGGCGAGGTTATGCTGAAGTCGGGGCTTTAAGTACTGAGGTTCTCCCGTGCAATTTGCCGGACTTCTGGAGATGACACACTTAAAGAGGGCGGAGTCTCATCCCGAAGTGGAATGCCGCTGCCGCCCGATGACGCCATGCACTGGAAACAATGAGGAGCCGGGACCCTGCTCATCGTGAGTGGCAACAGCCTCAACCAGCGGGTCTCCGAGCCCTAAAAAGATTCCTTGGATTCACAAATTACTATCAAAACTTTATTGCCAATTACTCCACGTTGGCCGCTCCACTCACTGCTATGAAGGGATGTGATCTTCGAGTCTGGAGCCCCAAGGCCCAATCAGCCTTCCACACCTTGAACGAGGCCTTCTATACCTGCCTGTGTTTAGTCACCCGGATCCTAACCACCCCTTCATAGTCGAAGTCGATGCATCTGCCATTGGAGCAGGAGCGGTATTGAGTCAATACTCCACCAAGGGAACCTTAGTTCCATGTTTTTTCTATTCACATAAATTATCCTCCACAGAACAGAATTATACCATAGGGGACCGCAAACTCCTAGCAGTGAAACTTGCCCTCCAGGAATGGCATCCTTGGCTTGAAGGGGCGCAACACTAATTCACAATATTCACCAACCATAAAAATCTGGAACACCTAAAAGAGTTCCCAATTACTTAGCAAAATACAAGCCCGCTGGGCCCTGTTCTTTGAGTGCTTCAACTTCGAGCTCTGCTATCGTCCAGTGGCAAAAAACCTCCGTGCAGATGCACTATCTCACTCCATTGAGCCAGAGGACACACCCGAGACTCCCAGACACATCATTGATCCAGCTTGCATATCAATAAGTCACCACCACGGTACCAGCGGGAATATGGTGGTCCCCTGCCATCTTCGTGAATGTATGCTCCATTGGGCTCACGATTCCAAGCTGGCCGGTTACCCCAGCCGAGCCCGGACTCTCAAAATGCTCCAAAGGCACTATTGTTGGCCTGGTATTGCAAAAGACACCTGAGAACATGTGGACTCCTGTCCGGTCTGTGCTCAGCAAAAACCCCCAACTGGCCACCCATGGGGGCTTCTTCAACCACTTCCTGCACCCACTGAACCCTGGTCAAGTCTCGCCACAGATTTCATCATGGATCTGCCTCCTTCAAAAGGAAATATGGTAATCTGGGTCATCATTGACCGCTTCTCAAAAATAGCCCACTTCGTCCCCCTTACCTGGACTCCCATTGGCTCCAGAGCTAGCTCAAATCTTCTTAACCTACATATTTCGTTTACATGGTCTACCACAAGAAATCGTCTCTGTTCGTGGCCCTCAATTTGCCGCTAAATATTGGAGGTCTCTCTGTAAAAAATTCAATATTACGTTAAACTTAACATCAGCTTATCATCCGCAAGCAAATGGCCAGGCCGAGAGGACTAATCGCTCATTGAAAACCTTCCTGCGATCCTATGTCAACGACCAGCAAGATGACTGGGCCGACCTCCTGCCATGGGCAGAACTATCCCATAACACCCATATCACCTCTGCCACAGAGGTTTCACCCTTTGCCGTAATCTTTGGCCGTCAACCGTGCCTACCCCTGCCGGTTCCACTCAATGTACCCTCACCTACAGCCCAACTACAGCACAAACCATACGCCGGCTCTGGAACCAAGTCAGGGAGTGGCTCTGCCAAGGAGCTGACCGGGCCAAATGCTTCACTGACACCCATCGTCGGACTGCACCTCTGTTCCTGCCTGGACAAAAAGTCTGGCTTAGCACTAAGCACATCCGGTTACGATTAACTTCCCAACGGTTAGCTCCAAAATTTATTGGTCCATTTCCCATTCTTTGATGCATAGAAGCAGTCACCTACCAGCAAACGCTTCCACCCTCCATGGGAATTCACAGCACGTTTCACATGTCGCTACTCTATCCATTGGTCCTATCTTGGCTTTCCCGAAGGCCTCCTCCACCTACGCAACATACAGTGGAACCTGAAAACACTTTACAGGTCAAAGAAGTTCTGGATGTTCGACGCCATCGAGGCCACTGGCAATACTTCCTGTCATGGGAGGGCTTTGGTCCAGAAGAAAACTCCTGGGAGCCCTCTCACCATATTTTTGACAAAACCCTGCTCTTGGACTTCCACCGAGATCATCCAGAAAAACCCAGACCGGTAAGGGGGAGGCCTAGAAGGGGGGGTACTGTTGCGCGTCCCGGCCGCATGAGTGCCGCGACCGGGCCTGCTCACCTCGCACTACTTTCGACTAGCTCCAGTCTTGCTGCTGCTGCCAGCTCCCGCTGTCACTCACCACGGCCCTCTCCAGCTTCCTCCACGCAGCAGGCCTCGCAGTGGAGCTCCCATTGGGGTTCCGCGTCTTCGGAAGCTTTGGCCCCGCCTCTAGGCATGCAGGCAGCCAACATCCTCCGATTTAAAGGGTCAAGCACGGGAACATTTAAAGGGCCAAGTGCGATCGCGAGCAATGCCCACCAACCTGATGTCACCAGCGCCGGAGTGCTAAGACAGTGACACCACCAGGCGTCGCGCGCTGTGCGTCACGTGCCGAAGGGGCGCGACAAAGGGGTACTCCCCTTTGTGCACCCCTATGTGCAAACCGCAGTGCTAGCAATACATAATCTCCACACAACCCTCGAATGACCAAAGAATGGCAAACCATCAACTCCCCAAAGTCTGTAAGAGCATCAGAAATGACCCAAACACTGACAACAATTGGAAGGACAGAGGAATGAAAACAAAAATAAAACTTAAATATCAACACTCAACCATTACTCACAACAACAACAACAAATCTCTCAGTAGCTACCTAACACTTTCTTTCCTACTCTTTAATGCTCAATCCATAACCAAAAAAAATTTCAATCGTCAACGACCTTCTCCAAGATGAAAAAACAGATTTCATAGCCATCACAGAATCATGGGCAAAAAAACACAGACACAGTACTAATCAACCAAATCAATAACTCTATCTACAGAACTTTTTCTGTTCCCAGACCAAAAAAGAAAGACGGTGGCCTTATGCTAATCACAAAAAAAAAACCTACAGATGAAATTGATTCCAACAAGCAATTGCTCTCCACTGGAAATTGCACTATTTGATTCTCCACATTTACAAATTTGTCTGGTATACTCCCCCCCTAATACTCTCGAAAAAAACTGCTCACCACTTATTGAATTTTTCCTGACAAAATATCAATTAATAAACACATAATTATTCTTGGTGACTTCAACTTACACATAGACTCTGCCCCCTACTCTCCTGCCTGCTCCTCAATCATTGATGCTCTATCATCACTGGGTCTCAATCAAATTATCAATGGCCCAACGCACAAAGTAGGTCACACACTAGACCTAATCTTCATCAACACCAATTTTTGGTCAAACCACCAAATAAAGATAACAAAAATATCATGGTCAGACCACTCTATCATCCACGCAAACTATATTCAAATTGTAAACTCACAACAAGAAAAAGCACAACCAAATCCTTCTCTTACCATCCAGCTTTCTGCATTGAAACTCTTCAAGCAAATCTACAAACTGAACTAACAAACATATTCCTATCAAACACAGAAAAAGCAACATCATCCTGGATCACCATAACGAGAACCATAGCAGATAAGATAAATCCCATAATAACGAAAACTATAAAAGAATCAAAAAAATCTGAACCTTTGGTACAATGAAAACATCAGAGCAGCCAAACAGAAACTTAGAAAAAAAGAGACATCATGGAGAAAAAACAAACTAAACGCATACAGAGCACAACTAGCAGAATACAAAAAACGTATCCATAAAACAAAAAAAAGATTTCTACACTAACAAAATAACCAAATACCAACAAAACCCTAACATGCTCTTCAACATAGTAAAAAGCCTAACCAAATCATCTTACGATGATCAGCCACAATCAACACCAAAGATCACTAGTAACGACTTTGCAGACTTCTTTAATGAAAAAAATCAAAATCCTCATAAAGAAAAACCTAAAAAATGACTCACAAGATCAGAAATTACCGAACATTCAAACAAAAAACTGGTCAAACTTTGAGACAGCATCTTCTTTAGAAATCTAAATGATCATTAAAAAAATGAACCCAGCCAAACACCCTATTGACGCCATACCCATTATAACGATAAAAAATCTCGAACCACCAATAATTAAGAAGATAACTGAAATCGTAAACCTTTCCCTCAAGGAAGGAAACTACCCAGAATGCCTAAAATCGGCAATCATCAAACCCATTCTAAAAAAGAATAATCTTGATCCAGAAAACCCACTGAACTACCTACCCATATCAAACTTTCCATTCCTTGCCAAAATCATTGAGAAAGTTGTCCACACACAGCTTACTGACCACCTAGAAGAAAACAACACCCTGCTACCCACTCAATTTGGCTTCAGAAAGCAACTGAACACTGAGACCCTACTACTAGCAATGAACGACTTTGTACTCAAAGGTTTTGAAAAAGGCCACAGCTACCTTCTAATCCTACTTGACCTATCAGCAGCCTTTGATACAGTAAACCACTCTATCATGATTGACCGTCTATCTGAAATTGGAGCTAAGGAAACAACCCTACAATGGTTCTCCTCGTACCTATCACAAAGATCCTACCAAGTGCTACTCAATGATTCCCTCTCAAAGAAAATCAATCTAAACACTGGAGTTCCCCAAGGATCCGCTCTATCAGCAATGATCTATAACATCTATCTGCTTCCATTATGCCACTTCCTATCAAATCTCAATCTGACCCACTTCATCTATGCTGATGATATTCAAATATTAATCCCAATAAAAACATCACTAGAAGAAACATACAAATTAACAGCCACTTACCTAAACAGTATAAAGGAAATACTAACCAACTTAAAACTCATCTTCAACTTCGACAAGACTGAATTGATATTATTAGACAGAAGTATCAACTCTCCTCAGATATCACCACTCAACCTAATGAAACAAAATACGGTTATATCTCCAATCAATCATGCTCACAACCTCAGAGTAATAATTGACAAGGAACTTTCTTTCAAAAACCATATCACAACAAAAATCAAAGACGGATATCATAAACTACTTACACTCCGTCATTTAAAACCTTTTCTTTCCAACAATGACTTCAGATCAGTCCTTCATTTACTAATTTTCTCCAACATAGATTACTGTAACTCACTCCTTTTCAACTCTAAACCCTATTCGCCCACTCCAGATCCTGCAGAACGCAGCTGCAAGAATCCTCACTGGATTGAAAAAGCATGACCACATCACTCCAACACTTATTTCACTTCACTGGCTACCAATAAGATTCAGGATTGAATACAAAGTACTATCCATCCTACATACAATTATATATGAAAAACAAGAAAATTGGCTAAGCCCCTCTATAAAACTACATACCCCAAACAGAAACCTTAGATCAGCAAATAAGGAACTTCTAAAAACATCATTTACGCGTTCCAATCAACTCACCTTAACCCAAAAGAGAGCAATCTCCCTAGGTAGCCCAAAACTCTGGAACTCACTCCCAACTGAACTCAGAGCTCAAGAAAACCTAAAAACCTTCAAAAAAGATCTCAAAACATGGATGTTCAACAAAGCATACCAACTCACCCAATGAACAACACAACAACATCACCCTCCACTCCAACCTGAAGAATAAATGAAACTTATCACGTCTATGTATTATAACTAAGAATTGAAATGTAAATCTGAACAGTAACTAACTTGCATATGATACCCCTATGTTTAACAACAGTTTGAACCTTTTTGAAACCCTGTTTATCGCCCTTAACCTTGTAACCTTGTATTTTTTGTAAACCGTTATGATGGCGTTATTATGCCGAAACCGAATGATGGTATATAAAACTCGATAAATAAATAAATAAACTTAGAGAGGGTCTCAGATTGATGACGTCACCTAAAGACCCTACAAATAACGAGGCCCTGTCCCCAGGACCTCACCTTGGCAATCGGGTCAACACTGTGGTGTAGTAAGCTTGCCTATCCTGTGTTTCAAGTGTCTCCTTGTTCCAGTGTTCCCTTGTTCCTGAGTCTCCGTGTGTTCCTGTATCCTTACTTAGGTAGTACCTCCTCAGACTGATCTCTGGTACTGACCTCGGCCTGCCTGACCATTTTGTCTGCTGCCTGGAACTGACCTCTGCCTGCCTGACTATTCTCTTGTCTGCTGCCTGGAACTGACCACTGCCTGCCTGACCATTCTCTTTGCCTGCTGCCTGGAACCTACTGCTAGCCTTGATTACGCCCGGACTGACCTTGGTATTTGACTCCTGCTTTGGCTTACCACTCTGGATTGATACTCTGGCTCTGACTCTTGCGCTTCACTTGGACAATCTCTTCTGGCCTACTGTGGCTACCAGACCAACCTGCTTGGAATCCACCCGCGGCCTTCACCTGACTAGACCTGCAGGTGCTGCCTGCCTTGCCCAGAGAACCTTCCTGAACTGTTACCTCCCTGATGTCTCTGGAGCTTCCAGTTCGGGTCTGGTCCATTCTCTCTGCATCAGCCGCGCACCCTTGCTCGTGGAGGCAACGCCCCCTATGCTACCTCTCTGGGAGACAATCTGAGGCCCACCTAAGTCCAGGTGGTCCGGTTACCCAAGGACTCAACTTGAGGAAACCCTAGACTGTTATTGGCGAAGCTCCAGCTAGCCTCTGTCTCCTTGTGTGCTCCACCTCCTGGTGGCAGGCGCTCTCTGGGTCCGACCAGAAGGCCGTACCAATCCTGCACCAGGCCAAGGGTCCACTTCCAGCGCAACACTAGTGCTGCTGCATGGAGATACAGGAGATTAATATGGAATGGTACTGAGAACTGACCCTTTTAACTCCTACATATGATCACCTTGGAGATGCCAAACTCTACATTCCATGCAAGATAGATTGTTTCAGATATATAGAGTAGTATTTTTATTTTGATATTAATAATATTTAACAAATATCATGAAAATTAAGGTGGGGAAAAGTATCCACTTAGAACGGGCTAATGTGCTAGAGATATATTTATATGGGACTAGTATCCATCTCAATATTTAAGCCAGGATATTAGGTATAACTAACTTTTTGATTTAGATAACAGGGATGTGCAGATCAAAAAGATTCATTTTGGTTTGTTTTTTTCATCTTTGAGGTGGAGGAGGTAATTCCTTTTTCGGTTCATTTTAATGTCTATTTCACTTCACTCTGCTGAACTAAAACACAAAACAGAAAAAAACAAGGCCTTCCCAGGCCTCTAAAGCTGCTTCTGGTATCTCCCAGGGACTCCCTAGGCCTTCAAACCCCATGTCCCACCAAACAGCTAGGGCTGTTGTCTACCTGCCTTGACTGAGCCTAGCCTGGTTAGGGCATATCTAGGCCCTTCTGACTACCTCCATGGGACGTCTGCAGCAGAAGAAAGGAGCAGGAGTGATCCACTTTCACTCCTGCCTCACTGGAGTCCTGAAAAATGGTGGCAGTTGTACAGTTATACAAGAAAATGGCACTGGCCAGCCCTGAGGTCAGTGGTATTTTGTTGACATCAACTTGGCATCAGTCTCAGAGCCAACTGTTGCCATATTTCAAGAGACTCCAGCATGGCAATAGTAACCAGGGATCACTTCTGCTCCTTTTTTCTGCTGCAACCCCCCATGGAACCGATAAGGTGTTAGCAAATGTAGTAGGAAGTAGAAAGAGACTCAGGGGCAAATATCCTGCACTATTTTCTAATAGTGTGCATTATTAGTTAAAACAAATAGAGCAAAAAATGTGTGTGTGTGTGTTGGGGGGGGGGGGGGTTTGGGAGCTGGTAGGAATTTGGTTCATTTGAAACAAACTGACCAAAAATGGCCATTTTCAGTTCATATTCTTCATTCATTTCAAACAAATGCATGGACTTATTAGATAATTATATGTTGTAAGTATGTAGAAAAGCCTAGTAGAAACTAGGGATGTGCAGCAGGAACAGATACATTCGATTTGGTATTCGTATTCATCGGGACCCAAATCCGTTACATCTGTTTTCAGGGGACTCCGATTCATCCATTAGTTACATATGGTATTTGTTTCCCATTAAAGTTAAAAAAAAACCCATCCCAACTCTTTAAACTTAATTAACTACAACCCCCCACCCTCCTGATCCCCCCAAGACTTGGGGGGATCAGGAGGGTAGGGCTGGCCACCATTGCTCCTACCATGTGACAGGGGCCGACCAATGGCACCGGTAGCCTCTGTGACATAGTAAGGGCAAAGGCTATCGGCGCCATTTTGAATACCGGCAACCGACGGCACGAGTGCAGGAGATCACTCCAGGACCCCTGCTGTACCACCAGGGACTTTTGGCAAGTCTTGGGGGATTAGGAGGGTGGGGGTTTTATTCGTTAATGATACGTTGCCTTCTTGGGGTTCGCAATACGTTTCGGAATCCCATGAATGCAACAAATAGGGACCTATACGTTGCGGATTGCGCATTCGTTCAAAACAAATGCACATCCCTAGTAGAAACTATACCTTGTCCACTCCCTTGTTTTTAAATAATAAACAATTTAGATCAGTTGTAAAATCTCTTATCAATTCATGAATATATTATTGCAACTCAATAGTGTTTTATCTATTTTATTGATATATTTTATGTTTTCAATTTTATTGTAAACTGCAGTGGCCAAATTTTCAGATTGTGCTGAATATATAAAACCAGAAATAATATATAAATAAATAAATATTCACTAATAGCCCTCTTAAATCTTTTGAAGGGATTCAGATGCTTCAGAATGTGATGGCAAAAATGATTTTGGGCTATTGTATTATGGACCATATTACCCTTTTTTTAATGACTTTCACTGTCACACTTCAAAATTATAGGGTAGATTTTTAAAGTTATGTGCAGGCATAGATTTGTTCGCGCAACCCAGCGTGAACAAATCTACGCCCGATTTTATAACATGCGTGCGCTGCTACGCGCATGTTATAAAATCCAGGGTCGGCGCACGCAGGGGGGTGCACAATTGTGCAACCTGCGTGTGCCGAGCTGAGCAGCCTGCCTCCATTCCCTCCGAGGCGGGTCCGAAATTGGAGCGGCCTCAGAGGGATCGCTTTTTCCGGCCCCCCCCCCCCCCCCCCACCTTCCCCTACCTACACCACCCCCCAACCGAGTGACAACCATTAGCTAAAGAACATGAACCACATCTACCCACAGAACCTATGTGACTCCACATAGTGACTATTGCTGTTGGAACATTGTTGGAATTTCAGATTAATTTTCACAGGTTGCCTTTTGATCAGGAATCTGATTCACAATAAACTTGAGTTGATAAAACTGAACCTTGGGCCATTAGTGTACCTACTAAATGGAACCTGCCAGTTACTTGTGACCTGGATTGTTCATTGTTGGAAACAGGATACTGGGCTTGATGGACCTTTGGTCTGACCAAGTACAGCAAAGCTAATGTTCTTATGTTAACCATTAGGCTTTCAGAAATATAAATTCCAGGCCAAAATAATGGTTGAATATTTTCTAACAAAGTGTTTTCTGTAAAGCAAGCCGATTGCCAGGCCTTGTTTAGTAATCGTGAGCTGTCTGCAACAAACTGCAGAAGAAATGTCTAGTCGACCTGCTTGCATCTAAAAAATATTGACAATTTCTTCCCAAATTTGAGACACAATTAGAAGACATTGGTATATTGAATAGTCATACAACTTTGCGTGAACCTTTGCTGTTTGCCTTTCACATGGCAAAAATATTAGAGTGGGTCATTAGCTCATCTTTGGATCTAGTGGGATATTCACAAGAAGTATCTGACAACGAGATTAATAGAGACTGCTAGCATAAACAGAACACCAATGGATGTATTGTATGCAGTCAATTGTTCATAAGGGTTTAAATGTGAAAATAGAATGGGGGTTATATTTTTTAATGCTATTTTGCCTCTCAATTGTCCTAATAATAAGATCTTTTGATATTTTAGTTACGTTAGTGATAATATGGTATAAAACTTGCTGATATGTAGATTCATGTAGGTTACATACATTTAAAATGGCTGTTAGAATTTGAGCATGATAAAGATAGATGAAAGTTTTAATGAGTAGGTTAATTCAAGATTTTTATTTTAAAATATTATTCTGTGTATTTTCATTAATCCCACTGTTTGTGGTTTGTTGTAAAATATATAGCAATCGGTGGCTTGAAGTTAGTGTATGAACATCGCAATGATATGCCCTTGAAACAATACTTCAAAAACATGATATCATGTTGAGCTTCAATGGAGATAGGAAGTAATTCTCCATATTGTATTTGCATATTTTGAAAAAGAAAAAAAACTTGTTGGACTTATGATTATTTATGAACCATAATGCTATAAAGGTTTAATGTTTGTGGTAATAGCATGGGTGGTATGATAGTTCTTAAATAAAATCTTTATAAATCTTACAGCATTGCTTTAAAAAGGTCAAAGGTCATAACAGAACATTAGAGAGACTCATGATTGTCTCCACCTTCTCAGCATATTCCCCTCAGCATGACTTAATGCCACCTGCTCGGTCCCTCTTCCTCCTCTCCCCTCCCTCTGTTCTACTGCCCGCTCCTCCTTTCCCTCTCTCCTCACTGCTACCCGCTATCCTTTAGGGCCCCCACCTACGCCCTATTTAACTCTCAGGTTCTTAGTGATACCCTTTCGACGCCTTATTTCATGCAACGCCTTTCACCACTATTTTGCTTTTCTTTTATATTCGTTATTTGTCGACTTGTGACCTATTACCACTGTTTGCTGTTCTATTTATACTTGTTATTTATAATTGTTTTATATTGTTATTTACATTTGTTATTTATATTTGATGTTCTATTTATACCTGTTATCTATACTTGTTAATTGACGACTTGTTTTAATGTAACGCCATTACCGTGATTGTTCTGTTTCAATGGAAACCGATATGATTTGATATTTTTTTCAAGAATGTCGGTATATAAAAACTCTAAATAAATAAATAAATAAATAAAGAAGAAAGATATAGCAAGTGATGTTTTGGTTAATTACCTGTCAGTGAACAATTAGGCTTTACCCATTTTCCAAATGTATATCATGAAGACTTCCACAAAAAATAGAAATATAACTAAAATAGACATGCATATTAAACCAATTACTTACAACAACTCCTTTTTTTTTAAGTTCCTTATACACAGCTTTGATTGGAAGAGAGAAATTTAGGGAGAGCTGGCATCCCCTTTCTTCAATATTACATGGTGTGATTATATTTACAAATGGTTTCTCTAGATTTGCTTTATCTTCTGTGTAGTAATACTTGATCAGATACTCAAGATAACCAGTAAGAAGAACAGATTTCTCTCTTAGTGCTTTCATAGTAGCTTGACCAAAGATCTGTGGAAGTTAATTAAAAAGGATAAAAAATTTGAAACAAAAATAAGCTGGAATAAAACAAAACACAATTTCAAACCTGGAAACAAATTGTTCTGAAAGTTGTACATGGATAACAGAACATGTTTATTCTATTTTAAGTCTCCCTGCATGCTAAGCTATTATTCTATACCATAGGAATATTTGAACAAATATGATTTAGCAGCTGTTCTATTAATCAAAATAACTGATACTCGAAAAATGAAACTGAAAAAGAATAGAATATTTTTATTTTAAAATCTTAACTGGAGCAGAAAAAAATGATTAATGAAAGAAAATTGGTTAGAGTCAAGACCCTAGCATTTTAACATAACAAGTACAAATGCCATTTATTCTTTACTGCTGTGTTTTACTTCATCATGTAAATGAAACTAATCACAAACAGTAGATGTTCATTTTTGAGTGAATCAAAAAATATAATTGTGTGCTGAGATAAATTTTAATGTGGTTACATTTCAACAAGAAATTTAAGAAACTTCAAAGAGATGAATGTAACTCATCATGGATGGGCTCCACCTTAATCAGGGTGGAACAAAGCTGCTGGTGCCAACCTTTAAAAAGGAGATAGAGCAGCTTTTAAACTAGAACAAAGGGGAAAGCCGACAGTCGCTCTGCAGCATATGGTTCGGAGAGAGGTATCTTCAAAGGATACTAATGATGCGTTAGAATTAGGCCATCCCAACAGTGAGGTTCCAATAATAAGAAAAGTAGTCCAAGTGCCTGTAATTAAAAATGTACCTGAGCCAAAATATGCCAATTTCACTATCAATTAAAAAGCAGAACAAAAATACAAACAAAAAACACTTTCAAATGTTTTTATGCTAATGCCAGATGTCTAAGAAGTAAGATGGTAAACTCATGACATAGACTTAATTGGGCCTAATTCTCTAGTAACTCAAGCAAAGAAATCAAATACATTTGTTTGACACAATCTGCCAAATACAGTTGCTTCAGATCTTGCAACCAATTGGATTGTAGATGTTTCACTGTCCCTTCCTTCCATAGAGCTTCCATTAATTTTCCCACCAGTGAGATAATATCTATGGTTTCCAACCTCCTCTCTGTTACTACTTTTGTGAAGAGGAGTCACCATTCCCGTCTCCAAAGATGTATTTAACAAGTTCTTCATTGAACCCAAATGAAAAATACAAAACCAACTATCCAAAAAAATTGTACCCAGATAACATATAACAAAAAGAAAAAGGGAAAATGCAAATAATTTTATAATATATGTGGCCTCCCATTCTGGCCACCAGATATCACTGACCCTGTAGTATAACACTCTAGTATGGAGCCATCTATAATCCTCAGTTCTGCCACCTGGCAAGTCGGGATTGGATGCTCAAGACTATTTAGCTCAGCTATTTTACTACAATGGGAGTTCAGTTTGAGCAAGCAAGAGAATAGTAAAGATGTTTAAGTTTTACACTCTGGTGAGGCCTCCCAACTTCACCCAGAAGGAGTTTCTTTTAGAAAGGATAATTCACCGTGCATTCCCTGCCAGAGGTCCTTCTTCTAATTTACAGAGATATAGATTTTAAGCCTGATACCCTTTAGAGGCAAAAGGACTCCCACCAGAGGACCATGGGGCTACCCAGAAGTCAGAAAAATGGACACCTATTTACCTAGAGCCAGATATGTACCAACATTCAGATATAACTTCAATATTATGGATGGATGGACTTTAATTTATGAGTATTAATCAGTAAACTTTTATTTAATACCCAGAGCTGGTCTCGTCTGAGTTATTACAGCCTTTCATCTCATGGGAAGCACCAATACAGTATACACACACCTGGAACCTTTTAACATCATCTAGGCCACAAATGAGAGTTTACCTCCATAAAAAGAATCCCTCCCCCCCCCCCCCCCCCCCCCCCAGGGATTGAGGGTCAAGTTTGGGATGGAATTGCTAGCTGGAGCAGCCCCTGAAGAAACAAATTAGTTAAGTGCTCTAAGCAGCCACAATCCTCCAAAATGGGTTACATAAAATTTACACACTATTTATTAAATTTTCAATACATGAAATATGTGAGATATTTGAAAATGAATATAAAAATATAAAAACAGCCACTCAAACTACTCACATACATCCAAATCCATACATTACCAAATAATTCACATAGATCAATTATCCAATTAAAAATTACTTCATGGCACGTGCACATGGACGCGCTGATTTTATAATGTGCGCAAGCCGGCGTGCACATGTTATAAAATCCCATGGCTGCACGCACATGCGTGCCAGATTTTATAATCCACACACGCCATGTGCGGGCTGCTCGCACAAGGGGGGGAAGACATGCAATTTTCGCGAGGCGATGCATCCCAGCCTTCCCCAGTTCCCTCCCAGTCCACTCCAATTAAGGAGTGGACTGGGAGGGAACTTCGCTACCTCCCTATCTAACCTCCCTTCCCCCTTCCCCTCTCCTCTCCTCCCCACCCCCTAAACCCTACCTTTTCCTTGTTTTCTTCTTTATTTTGCAACTCCTGAGCTGAAGTAAGTTGCCGGTGCGCAAGTATCCAGGAAAGCCATCAATAGTGCTGTCCCGGCCTGCCTCCAGTCCATCCTGCCCAGAACACTCCCCCCTGGCCCGCCCATTCCAAGAAGCCCAGCACTTGAGTGCATACAGGCCTTTACACGCCGAGCCTCTTGGAAAATCAGTACTTATTTCCTTCTTATCCCAACAGTCCTGTCCCAGGTTCAATGTTTCCTGCACAAATCTGTCAGAATCCTCATTTTTTTAACATGGATTTTCTCTTTCCCAGCCTGTATTTCCCAAAGGAATTTCATATACCCCAGTAGTTAAAACTGCTACATACCAAGAAGTGATCTGTCCAATCAACTTTTCAAGCCCATTGATTGTTAAACCTCTCATCTGACATGCCTTCTCTGAGGCAAACAACAAATCTAGCATATATCCCTTTTCATGTGTCCCTCCTTGAACCATCTAGGAAATGCCACCATTACCCACACAAGGTAAAACATACTGAACTTTAACAGAATCATAGCTTTCAGCATGTAAATTAAAATCACCCATTACTACTAAATAACAGTATATTAAAGCAAGATCTAAAATTGCCTCCAAGATAACATAAATCTGAGGTTCAGTTAACCCAGTTGGGCTGGGTCCTGAAAGTCTAGCTTGATTAATATACTTTTGTACCCTGTTACTTGGTCTAAAAATATTCTCTTTAAAGGAAGGGAATCTCTAAAAACAATGGCTACACTCCCTCTTTTCTTCCTACCAGGTCTATGAATAGTATAACCCTTGGGGCACATTTGTGAGATGACGGTGGATCACTTGTGTTCCGGTTCCTGTGATTCAAGTTCCTGTGGTTCGAGTCTCCATCTTCAGTTCCTGTGGTCCGTGTCTTCATCCTCAATTCTAGAGGTCCTTGTCTCCAGTGTCTGGTCTTTCAACAGTTCTTCTGATCTTTGTCTTCCTGCCCTGCCTTCCCATCCCTATGGACTGATTCCCCGTTTTGACCTCGGCCTTCTTCTGGATGCTCCCTGCTTGCTGTCTACCACTGACCACTGTCTGACTCTCAGACCTCCCTGCTTGCTGCCTGCTACTGACCAGTGCCTGACTCTTGGACCTTCTTGCTTGCCACCTGCCACTGACAACTTCCTGACTCTTGGACCTTCCTGTTCACTGCCTGCTTCTGGACATAGTCTGCTTCCAGATTCTCCTCATCCATTCCTGCTCCAACCTAGAAGCCTCAATGGATCTGTCCACCTGCAGAGGCCCCTGCCTAAGACCTGTTGGGTCTGGCACCCAAAGGCTCAACCTGAGGGGAACCTGGGCTGGTATAAGCAAAGCTCCAGTCGGACCTCCGCCTCATCCAGGTCCTCCTGCCAATGGTGGGGACCTGCAGGGCTCCTCCCTGCAGATTATGTCAACTCCACCTTGAACTAAGGGTCCACGCCCACAGTACTGGCCCACCCACACCTCTATCAGAACTCTGCCTGCAGGATCTTCTTATTCTCAACCCTGTGATTTGCATTCATTAGTTTTCTTGCTTTTTCTAAAAGGGTGTGAGGTTGGGATCCCCTGCAAGCACAAACCATACACTATTCAGAACTCTAAGCTGGTCTTTAAGGAAGTTCTGGCATAAAATTTTCAGGATTTATATAGAAGAAAAGTTTCCTTCCTTTAGGGATGAACATGAGGTTTAGTTTCAAACAATGTAAGCAGATTCAGAAAAAATAATCACAGCCTTGTCTGGTCTAGATTCTCATTATCCAGTTACATAGAAATCTAGTAATTCATCTTACAGGCATAAAAACACTTACATCCTAAAGCTGAGTGCATGGTGAGTCTCCTTCAGCCTATTATAGCTTGGCTCGATAGCCTTCAAATTGCTAAGAACACATTCCTGGAGTCCCAGAGCCCCTTTAGAAGCCCTGAGGAACAATGCAATCCTCAGGGGTGGGGATGTGATTCTAGTCTTCAGACTGCTAGCAAGCCATTTAGGCTTGCTCGCTTTCAATTGCTCATAGCCACACAATGGCTTGAGGGAAGAGCTTCAGCTTCTCATCCCAACAATCTACCAACTCAAGACTAATCAGAATTTTTTGCCTAATAGGAGGCTACTTTTGGGCATAATCTGTTATGATGGCTATCTGGTTTCCTTGTTGTTATTTACTATGTGGAATGCAAACACCATCACATACAAACAAATACTTTCACTCTATCAGATGTTCTATTGCCCAAATGTATGGGCAATAGAACATGAAAAGGAAAACACCAAAACATTGTACTCAGAAGATGAATTACAGTTCTCCAATAACCCTACTCTCAACACTGACAAATACAGATCAAGAAAAGTTAACATTTTTACTTTTGAGAGATAAATGTGACATTTTGCAATATTTTTCAATCCCCAAATGATTTTTTACGACATAATAAAATACATTTTTCAGGGTAATATTCATGACCCCATAGAACAAGCAATATCAAACATGACTCTACAAAATATCAGAAGGTATGTATTGCAGGTTATTTTTATCTTAGTATATAACATGAAAATAAGACAGATTAAACATAGGATATGTTTTTATAATAGCCAATATATTTGGAATAACAGCATACTCTAATACTTATGGCCTTAAATATCTGCCTTGATGGAAATAAGAGAAATATCTAGTGATACAGCCAAAAATAGAGCCTTTTTTTGTACCTCACATGCATTGTGCTTTTGAATAAACTCATATCTCACTACATTGAAAAATTAGTTCATAAAGTTTACAAATAGGTAAAGAACATATCTGCATAGAGTAATACATTGTGGTTGCTGTTTCACAATTTCTGAAGAAAGAAAAGCAAATAAATCATTTCCTATGACCTAAAACATTCCAACTAGTCATGCTGCACAGCAATGCTAATATAGAGTGTGCTTTAGTAAATGTTCTTTAATATATATTATTGGTAGCATTGCATAACAAGTAAACAATGTATTTTCATGTTACATATATTAAGGGCATAATTTAATATAGTTTTTCTCCAACCCTGTGTCTATGGGAAAATACTTTCATGAATCATCTTTTATTTATTTATTTATTTAACAGTTTTTTATACCGACCTTCATAGTAGATAACCATATTGGATCGGTTTACAAATAACAGAGGGTATAACTGAAGGAACAATTCAGGTAAACAATAGATAACAATAGATAGGAAACATAGAAACATAGAAACATAGAAACATAGAAATGACGGCAGAAGAAGACCAACCGGTCCATCCAGTCTGCCCAGCAAGCTTCACACATTTGTTCTCATACTTAACTGTTTCTCTTGGCTCTTAGTAACCTTATGTTCTAATTCCCTTTTCACCCCCACCATTAATGTAGAGAGCAGTGCTGGAGCTGCTTCCAAGTGAAATATTAAGTTTGATTAGTTGGGTAAGCGGCAGCATAGCTCTCTGCCATGAAGCAGAGGGCAATGCTGGAAATGTGTGAAGTATCAGTTTTTCTTTTCCCCTGTCATTGAAGCAAGGAGTCATGCCGGACATGCACCGAAAGTGAAGAATGCCTTGAAAGTCACATTAACTATCATCAAATATTGAAAAGCCTAATAATTGGTAATACCTATAAGCCCATGAACCCATCCCTGTTTTTTTTTCTTTTTTTCTTTTCTTTTTTTAATTGGGAGATGGATGCCCTTCATCCTTCTACTCTGTGAAGGTGGACACCTACCACCGGCCACTGGCATCCCGCTCCGTTAATGCCTGTGGCTACTGCCGCTCCATGCAGTGTTTTACTACCTGCTCTTTATATGCGTCCTCTAGAACTGATGGATCCCATCCCTGGGTTTTTTTATTATTTATTTAATTGGGAGATGACAGCCCTCCATCCTTCCGCTCCGGAAGTCAAAGTTACAATCAACTGGAATCGAGAACTTGGAAGCTTAAACAAGCTGGAAAGAAGATAAAGGTAGGTAATAAATATAAAAGATACGATAGTGAGTACGGGTTAAAGCTTGAAGGTGCTTTAACCTGGCGGTGTCAGAGTCCATAGATCAAGAAGATAAATGCCAAAGGCCGGTTGAGAGTTAAGGGCCATATTGTGGCCCATAATATGCCATACTAGTACCTCCATTATTTTAATTAGGTAATACAAATAAAGTCTACCTGACAACTTGTACTTAAATGTCCCATTTTTGTAATTAACTTCAAAAATGTTTTGATATGCACAATAATCAACTTATTCTTTTCAGCTATATGTAATAATTGAACTGTGCTACATGAATACTGTCTTTGCTGTCTGCTTTTATATACATATATAAAATAAATAAATAAATATCAAACCTAGTACTAATATAATTAGATAGCACGGAATCCAAACTGTGTTTGCATATTTGGAACTTTTCATCCCTCTTTACAAATAGGATGCATTATCTCAATGGTTATGGGAACTGGGATTTGCTGATAGTTATAGTTATTTCAATATTCCCTGTGCCACTGCACTAACAATTAGTATTTCGAAATCCTAAATTCTGGTGCCAAAAGGCTAAAGTGCACATAAAAGGAAGAGTCTCTAAGCAGTTATCAACTCTCATCATCTAAGGTTCCCTGCAGAGGATATAATGAAACAGGCTCAAAGAAGCTGAGGCAGAGATGCTCTGTTTCCCAGTCATAAGATCATAGCACCTCTATGGAAAAATAAAGTCACAAATATGAGGTTATTATATTGTCTATGTATTAATACAAGTGAGTTTTCAAAATAAGACCTCTGTGTAGAACTTCTCTTTTTAAATCTGGGTTGCATATGTTTAGACTGCCAGCTTTTAAAATTGTGACAGAAATGACATATAGGGATGTGCTTTTGTTTGTTTCCTCTCATTTAGTGTGCACTATACAAAATAAAACCAAATGAAAAATAAAACATGATAGAAAACAATTAACATTTTCCCCTGTGTACCCCTTAAACTCAAAGTGTTACTGCTAATCATGACATCATCATACAGCTATTCCAGAAGGAAAAAGTGGAGTAGAATCCCACACTCAATGATTGATTCGAGAAAACAGCAGAGTGTAGGGTCAATAAAGGTCCCTATAAAAGTCTAATAATTTACAGTACTTTATTCAAAGGACAACTCCTCTAGTTTAAACACTCTCAATTAGCAGTCTGTAAAAATGTCCCCCGTCATGGATCCCGTGTTTCGCCCAAAGGCTGCGTTGGGAGGGACAACGGCAGAGAGTTCAGTGCTTTCTTTGTGTTAGATGTCGACATAAGAGGAGTGCAAAAGCCATGAATATGAGGAGTGCCATTGTCCCTCCCGATGCAGCCTTTGGGTGAAACGCGGGGTCCATGTCAGGGGACATTTTTACAGACTGCTAATTTTAGAGTATTTAAACTAGTTGTCCTTTGAATAAATTACTATAAATTATTAGACTTTTATAGGGACCTTTATTGACTCTACACTCTGCTGTTTTCTCATATCATCATATAGCTGTCAATTAATGTTTGATGATGTCATAAGGAAATAGAAACCCTTTGAATTTCTTAAGTCATTTTCAGAATGCAATTACGGAGTGCATGAAAACTGATCTATTTCTGTCAAATTATGCAAATGACTTCAAGATCCCAGAATAAACAAGCTTCATATTTAAGACTTTTGCTGTGTCTCTCTTACTGCTGTATAGTACTTTATAGAGCCCATTTCAGTAAAAGGCACTCATGACATCCAGATCATACTATTATAATGGGTTGAATATGGGGATTTGTCATGTGACAGGGGCAAGATCTGGGGACCTGGACCAAAGACATGTGGCCATGATCCGATCCCCAGATCTTGCCCCTGTAATATGACAAGGGCAAGATCTTGTCATTGCCATTTTGGCACTACCTTTGCAGATGCACTGATTTTGAGATATTGGGATGTGGGGAGGGCAGAGGGCCACTAGGCCACTACCATCATATTTGGTCTGTTGGTGGATGGGAAGGGACTTGGGGGGGGGGGTGCCTTATTGGCTTAACTTTCTAATGGAAAGAGAAGCAGGAGATAGGAAGCTTACTATTTGTGAGGAGGGTTTGTATAAATAAGAAGCTGAGTGGCTGGTGAGGCATTGTCGAATGACAACGTTTCCATTCTATTTGATTTATTTTTTTAGTGGTCCCGGGTTGAGCTGGAGGTCTAATAAGACCCCCGGTGAATTTTTGTTTCATTATTTCAAGGAACGGCATGTTGGGCTGCGGGGCCCTGTAAGGCAATAGAAGCCTCGTGTATTGGGGGCCATCATAGCTCTTTGTAGAAGTCTCTGGTGCATTCTTTTGTCTCACAAACCTTTTTCCACAAGTCACAGGAATCCATCGATACAGCCGCAATATTTACTAAGGGAGGGACAAAATATTGTGGGGCTGCCCCCCTGTGATAATGGTCCCTTCTCATGATAAAATATAGCGGCTTAGGGAATCTAGGCCACTGGATGAAAAGTTTCATTTTGATGCCCTTTTCAAATGTTATACCTAATCTTCAAGGCTCTGTTCAATATGGGCTCAATGATTTTGAAGACTTTATTGAAACCTTACATCCATGTAAGAATAGTGTGATCTATGAATGGTTTGTTGATGTTACTTTCCTTGGCAGAATTTCATCTGACACATACCAGAAAGAGGGCCTTCTCTTATGCCATGCCTAGTTTATGGAACTCCTTTCCATGGGAATCCAGACTCATCTAGGAATATATATGCCATTCAGGTGGGCAATAAAAGGTTGGGTTTTTAAAAAGTTGTTTGCCTGATTATTGGAATTATATTTTGATTTCATATATTTTTTTTCTATCTTTATAATTTATATTTTGTTAAAAAAGTTTGTCTACATTTACCCATTATGGCACTAATGTTATTTTGTCTTGAGTGTTATATTTTAAAATTGCTTTTGTGTGCCTGACTCTGTATAGGGGTGTGCAGCAGGAAATTTATTTTAAATTCATTTCATGGGGACCCTAATTTGTTTCTTTGGTTTCAAAACAAAATAAAATTCATTTTTTAGTTTGATTCATTTTGGATTACCTTTAAAATCAAAGGGGGAAGCATTATAGGAAATAGCCTATACTGGGCTTCAGAATAAGGGTTTTCTAATCTGTTCTCTGAAAACTTGTGGGAAGAAATCAACAGGAGTGGGAAAGAACTCCAAGGTAACTAGTGAGACTGAGGAAACTGGAAAATGACACCAAAAGTGGCATGAATAGCCTTCGACTCCATAAAGGGGCAAAGGGGTACCAGCATTGGCAGGATTTTACCCAGTCACTGTAAGAGAAGGAAAGAAGCAGACAAAGTGGGAAGAACACCCCAAGGCTCCAAAAGAGAGAACCAGCAACAGTGCCATAAATTCTTGATGGCATCTCATGTGGCAAATTGGCACCAAAAGTGACATTAGCACATCCTAAGGCAGCATAAAAGGGGTTCAAAAATGGTTTGGATAAGTTCTTGGAGGAGAAGTCCATTAACTGCTATTAATCAATTATACTTAGGGAATAGTCACTGCTATTAATTGCATCAGTAGCATGGGATCTTCTTGGTGTTTGGGTACGTGCCAGGTTCTTGTGGCCTGGTTTGGCCTCTGTTGGAAACAGGATGCTGGGCTTGATGGACCTTTGGTATGACCCAGCATGGCAATTTCTTATGTTCTTATGTAAAAGAATGCAGTAAAACTTCCAAGGCAGGCACTGATAAAGGAGCCAAGCAGCACAATGAGTGGCTGGAAGGCTCCAAAACAGCATGAGAGGTACAAAGCAACCCCCTCCCCCCAGACTGGCAAGATGTTAGCTCTGGGGTACGACAGCAAGGCACAGTGGCAAAGGAAACTTCAAGGTGTAAGGTCTGGGCATGGAAGCAAGGCTGAGGGGCACAAAGATTCCCAAGGTGCAGGATGGAATTTAGATTTTCTTGTAGAATGGGTTTGCCCAGTGTAAAGGTTATTATCACTAGAGATGTGCTTCGTTTTTCGCCCGAATTAGGAAATTGCACGAAATTTCCTAATTCGTTGCGGTTTCGGAGGTCCCAAAACCCAAAATGAAATTTCCCCGAATATCGGGGAAATTTCGTTTTTCGGGTTTGCCTGGGGAGAGGGGCACAATTTTTTTTTTAAATTAAAAACCACCCCAAACCACCCCAAACATTTAAATTAACTATAATACACCACCCCCCCCCCCCCGATCCCGATCCCTCCCTAAGACTTACGAACATCACTGGTCCAGCGGGGTCCCGGGTTCCATTTGCCCTCCGTGCCCGGTACTGCAAGCCTTGCGCCTCAAAATGGTGCCGAATAGCCTGAACTACCATGTCACAGGGGCTTTCGGCGCTATTGGTCAGCCCCTGTCACATGGCCATCGGCGCCATCTTGTGCTCCTATCATGTGACAGGAGCTGACCAATGGCGCCGAAAGCCTCTGTGACATAGTATGGGCAAAGGCTATTGGCGCCATTTTGGTTACTGGCAGCCGAAAACGAAATCGCTCCCGGACCCCTGCTGGACCCCCAGGGATTATTGGCAAGCCTTGGGGGGGTCAGGAGCCTGACCCCCCCAAGGCTTGCCAATTGGGGGGGTCCTGTCACATAATAGGAGCACAAGATGGCGCCGATGGCCATGTGACAGGGGCTGACCAATAGCGCCGAAAGCCCCTGTGACATGGTAGTTCAGGCTATTCGGCACCATTTTGAGGCGCACGGCTTGCAGTAGCACATCGGGCACGGAGGGCAAATGGGACCCAGGACCCCGCTGGACCACCAGGGATCTTCGTAAGTCTTGGGGAGGGATCGGGATGGGTGGGGTTGTATATATATACGAAAATGCTTCTAAATGTTTTTAAATGCTTGGGGTGGGGTTTTTTTTTTAGCTTCGTTTACCGATTCGTTTTTCGGCCCGGTTTCGGGTTTCCTCGTTTCGTTTTTCGAAAAAACGAAATGAGAAAACCCGAATTGTACCACGAAGTATCCAAACCGAAAAACGACCCAGTAGAAAAAAACGAAGCACATCTCTAATTATCACACAGGTTTCTCTAATGATTATGGGGTCTTCCTGGAAAGTAGTGACACTTCTTTACTTACAGACTATTTCCCAGATCACTGAGATACCCTTAGCCTGTTCTATTTCCTGATCTTCTGGTTTTTCATGAAATCTCTGGCACGGCTATAAATTTTATCACATTCAGAACATTGCAATAGTTATGCCTAAACATCTTTTGACTTGTGCCAGTATTTTCTCCTTCAGAATGAGGGATTTTGGGGGCAAAAATAAACCTTCCCATATCCTGTACCTGAACTCTGGTTGTTGCACTTCCTCATTTATTGGTTTTGCTTAAGTTCCCTTTTACTACTTCAACCTTTTATGGCATTCAGTTCAGTAAATGATTTCTCTTGAGCCTCTTTTGTCTTGTAACAGCAGTTCTTCCATTAAATGAAGGCTTTTTGGAACAAACCAACCCAATTTAATCAACAGACTTGGAAAACCAGGCTGAGATTGTTGGAGGAAAGCCACTGTATGTTGTGAGAACCATCAAAACAGCACCCCGTTAGGGATATGCATTTGTTTTGAACGAATGCGCAATCCGCAACGTATAGGCCCTATTCGTTGCATTTGTGGGGTTCCGAAACGTATGGCAAACCCCCACGAATGCAACGTATCACTAACAAATAAAACCCCCACCCTCCTGACCCCCCCAAGACTTGCCAAAAGTCCCTGGTGGTCCAGCGGGGGTCCCGGAGCGATCTCCTGCACTTGGGCCGTCGGCTGCCGGTATTCAAAATGGCGCCGATAGCCTTTGCCCTTACTATGTCACAGGGGCTGCCGGTGCCATTGGTCGGCCCCTGTGACATAGTAAGGGCAAAGGCTATTGGGCCGTCGGTATTCGTATTTGTCAGGATCCAAATCCATTGCATCCGTTCTCGGGGGACCCCGATCCGTTCATTAGTTACATATGTATTCATTTCCCCTAAAAAACCCCATCCCAACCCTTTAAATTTAATTAACTATAAACCCCCATTCTCCTGACCCCCCCAAGACTTGCCAAAAGTCCCTGGTGGTCCAGCGGGGGTCCCGGAGTGATCTCCTGCACTCGGGCCGTCGGTTGCCGGTATTCAAAATGGCGCCGATAGCCTTTGCCCTTACTATGTCACAGGGGCTACCGGTGCCATTGGTCGGCCCCTGTCACATTGCTCCTACCATGTGACATGTGTTTTTTTGGGGGAAACAAATACATATGTAACTAATGAATGGATCGGGGTCCCCCGAGAACGGATGCAACAGATTTGGGTCCCGACGAATACAAATACCGAATGGGACAAATTTGCCCCTGCTGCACATCCCTATTGGTCTCCCTACTGTACTAACTCTATCTGCCCGCTTCAATTAATTCAGAATTCAGCTGCCTGTACAGTAAAAATTCCACTCATCGCAAGCATATCATGCCTATCCTTCACTCTTTGCACTGGTTACCTATTTCTTTTCGTGTCAGGGCTTCTACGTCACGAGATGCTGTTGCTATGCTCCCGCTCAGGATATGGCTCAGCACCTCTACATTACAGGACTGTGTCTCTGTGTCCCCACTCCTTGGGGTATTTCTCAGCACTTATAAATCACAGGTTCTTGCTACTGCACTGCCGCACCTCAGGCAATGCCTCAGTGCTTCTACTCCACTAGAACCTGTTACAGTGGACCCCCTGCACATAGCCTGCTTCAACTTGCTATTACTCAGACCTCTGCTCCTGCACTTCCTTCCCACAGGGCTTGCCCCAGGTAGTCCTGCTCTACTGTCTCCAGAACTGCGGAAGCATCTCATCACTTGAGGCCTTCTCTCTCTCTCTCTCCTCGAGTGTTCCTCATCTTTGGACTGAATCTGACCTGTCTGACACTCCCTGCTTCCAGCCGCCTGTGTCCTTCGGGACCACCTACTCAGAGGCCCACCTAAGACCAACCGGCCCCGGCACCCAAGGGCTCAACCTGCGGGGAACGAGGACAGGTATTGGTGAAGTTCCTGTCTGCCTCTGCTCCTGGCCAGCTTCACCTCCCAATGGTGGGGACCTGCGGGGCTCAACCCTGCAGGTAGCGCCTCAAACCTAAGGGTGAGGGTCCACAAATCCTAACAGATTGCCAAGTCCATGGACATGGTGGAGGTCTCAGCAATACAGGCCATTCCTGGCCTGGCACAAAAGATCATTGAACAACAAAAGATCCTGGAAACTCTAGCGGTAGCAGTGGAGAACCTTAGCACCCATCTAGATGCCACCATTGCGGTAACTGAGTCGCCTCCTATGTCCAACACCTCGGTTCCCATGCCAGTTCCACGGCCAACCATTCCACTACCGGCATCTCCATGTTTCTCTGGAAAACCCCTGTTGTGCCAGGGTTTTCTGAACCAATATAATATGCACTTCTGCCTTCAGACAGCCTATTTCCCAGACGTGGTCACCAAGACTGTCTACATCCTTTCTCTCCTGGATGGTAAGGCCTTGGCCTGGTCCTCATCCCTCTGGGAGCGTGCAGACCCTATTCTCTGAGACCTGGCCGAGTTTCTTGCCCTGTTTTGTTCTATCTTCGATGACCTGGGCAGACAATCTGCGTCTGGATCCACACTCTTTCTCCTCCGGCAGGGCACTAGGTCCCTGGTGGGCTATGTCGAGTTCCGAACCTTGGCATCGGAACTACACTGGAACCTTGATTGTTTTAGATTCATCTTCCTCGAGGGATTGAGCTCTTGAATCAAGGATGAGCTGGTGGCCCGCAAACTACCTTCAATACTGGACTCTCTTTTTGATCTTGCTGGGCGGATTGACCGGTGTCTCCAGGAACATTTACAAGAATTACAAGATTCAAAGAAATCGGCTGCAAGCTGTCGCCGCATCTAATACTCCCCTTCTCCCAGGGCGGACTCGGCTCCCCAGGCCAAAACTGGAGAGGATCCCATGCAAATGGGTTGGAGTAGGCTCATGCCCAAAGAATGACGACAACGCCAGCTATCTGGCCTCTGCCTATATTGCGATAAAAACGGACACAGTCTGGCTGTCTACCCCATGCAGGATGCCTGCTCCTAGGCCTGAATTCCCCATCTCCTCCATTAACACTTCTGGTCTCGATCAAGGTAGACAATTAAGAATTCCATACCCTGGCTCTTGTAGACTGAGGAGCTGTGGTCAATTTTATCTTGAAACAGCTGACGGAACATCTTCGGATTCCCACCATTCGCACCCCGGTGCCCTGCTCTTTTCATCTGTCCATGGTGAACCCTTGCCTGGCCGGGTCACCCACACTACTGCTCCACTCCATCTCCGTACTGGGTCCATGCATGTAGAATCCATCACTTTCATGTTCTGGATAAGGCCATACACCCGTTGGTCCTAGGCTTGCCGTGGCTACAACAGCATACCCCCCAGTTTGACTGGGCTACCTTGTAGTTCTCCCGCTGGGGTCCCTCCTGCCATTCCAACTGTTTGGAGCCTGTATCACCTCAGCCTTGTCTTAGTACCTCGCTCCTTCTTCCTGGCCTTCCACCTCAGTATTCAGCCCTTGCAGACATGTTTTCCAAAAAAGCCGCTGACACTCTGCCACCGAACCACGCCTATGATTTCGCTATCAACCTCCTACCCAACACCAAGCACTCTGGGGCAGAATTTACCCGCTGTCGCTCACCAGAACCCAGGCCATGTTGGAGTACATCCGCGAGAACCTGGCCAAAGGGTTGATCCGACCTTCTAAGTCTCCCGCCGGAGCGGGTTTTTTTCTTTGTGACGAAAAAGGATAGGACGCTCCATCCCTGCAATGGGAGTTGAATGAGATCACACAGAAGGACCATTATCCTCTATGTATCATCGCAGAACTTTTTGATAGTCTCTAAGGGGCCAAAATATTTTCCAAACTGGATCTCAGCGGAGCCTATTACCTGGTTCACATCTGTGAGGGTGATGAGTGGAAGAAGACATTTAATACCAGGGATGGCCACTATGAATACCTCATTATGCCATTCGGCCTCTGCAAAGCCCCAGCTGTCTTCCAAAACTTAATGAACGATGTTTTCAGAGACATGTTATACCGATGTGTCATGGTGTACCTCGATAACATTTTAGTCTTTTCCAAAGATCTGCAAAGTCATCGCCAAGACATCTCCTGCATTCTCCAATGTCTGCAAGATAACCAGCTGTATGCTAAATTAGAGAAAAGTTTGGATATATCGTGTCAAGCCAAGGCTTCAGAATGGACCTTGAGAAGCTGAAAAGCATTTGAGACTGGCCTCAGCCCACGGGCCTCCGATCTCTACAGAGATTTCATGGCTTTGCCAATTATTACTGGTCCTTCATCCATCACTACTTCTCCCTGGCAGCACCCCTAACGGCCTTAATCCGTAAAGTGGCAAATCCATCTCAGTGGCCACCTGAGGCCATTACTGCATTTCAGGACCTCAAAGCCACCTTTCTCCATGAGCCTTGTCTCAGACATCCCAATCCCAGATGCCCATTCATTGTGGAAGTCGACACCTCCGCTGAGGGAGTTGGGGCAGTCTTAAGCCAGTAGTCTGCTAATCACACCTTACATCCATGTTCCTTTATCTCCAAGCGCTTTTCTCCAGCTGAGCAAAATTATGCCATAGGAGATAAGGAGCTTCTGGCTATCAAGCTAGCCTTCGAAGAATGGCATCCCTGGCTAGAGGTAGCTCAGCATCAAATCACGGTGTACACTGACCAAAAAAACCTCGAGTATCTACACCGGGCCCAACACCTGAACCATCATCAGGCCTGCTGGTCTCTCTTTTTTACCTGATTTAATTTTCTGCTGTGCTCCGACCTGCCAACAAGAACTGCCGGGCTGATGCCCCCTCAAGATCATTTGATCTTGAAGATATTCTTGACCCTCCATGGCACATCATCGACCCTGCTAAAGTCATGCTGGCAGCCACGTACCCGGTCCCACCTGGGAAGACAGTAGTTCTGTGCCAGCTACGCTGGAGGGTTCTACGCTAGGCCCACGATTCCCTCATCGCAGAGCACCCTGGGCAGTCCAGGACTCTGGCCACCCTCCAACGCTTTTATTGGTGGCTGACCATGAGGAAGGATGCTTAGAACTATGTGGAGTCTTGTCCTGCATGCGCTCGCCACAAACACCTGGTGGGACACCCGTGGGGTCTATTGCAACCTCTGCCTATTCCTAGTGAGCCATGGACCCACATAGCGATGGATTTCATCGTCGACCTTCCACCTTCCAGTGGCAACAATACCATTTGGGTCATTGTGGACTGCTTTTCTAAAATGGCCCACATTGTTGCTCTGCCAGGCCTCCCATTGGTTCCACAACTTGACCAGCTCTTTATCTTCCACTGTTCTGGCTCCATGGACTTTCTAAGCACATTCTATCTGACCGCGGAGTTCAGTTCCCTACTCATTTCTGGAGATCTCTTTTTTAAAAATTCAACGTCTCCTTGGATTTTACCTCCGCATATCACCCCCAAGCCAATGGGCAAGCAGAGAGAACCAACAGGACACTCAAACAATTGCTTATGTTAATCTCCGGCAGAATGACTGGGCAGACCTGCTTCCATGAGTGGAATTTGCCTTAAATTTTTACCCATTGCCAGCCACCGGTTCTTTACCTTTTCAGGTAGTTTACGGATGTCAACCACGTCCTCCACTACCTCTACCTTTGTCTGTTCCTTCACCAGCGGCTCAGTCGACCACCCAGGAACTGCATCGGCTCTGGAAAGGTATAAAGCAGTTACTACTTAAAGCAGCCCAAAGGGCCAAGACGTTTTTCGATGTCCATTGCCGAGCGAGTCCTCAGTTCAAACCGGGCAACAAGGTGTGGCTCAGCACCCGGTATATATGTCTCAAGCTCCGGTCTACACGCTTCACACCTCGGAACATTGGTCCCTTTCCGGTGCTCTGCCATTTTGGCTTGGTTACCTACAAGCTCCGGCTTCCACCCTCGCTTAAGATCCATAACTCCTTCCATGTATACTTGTTAAAACCCCTGGTACAGTCTGGGTCCTCCAAGAAGACGCCTGAGCCACAACCACTTTCATCCGCAGCAGATATGGTATACCAAGTGGAAGAAGTTCTAGATGTGTGGAAGCGCGGGAAGAAATGGGAGTACCTACTTTCATGGGAATGCTTCGGGCTAGAGGAGAATAGTTGGGAACCAGCCACCAACATTTTAGATAGGGACCTCATCAAGCAAATCTATGCCACCCATCCTCAGAAACCGAAACCCCCGGGACGGTGGCCTAGGAGAAGGGGTGCTGATATGCCCACCAGCTGCAGCCACCAGCGGCTGGCTCAATTCACCCCATGACATGCTTGACCCTTTACTCCCAGTACTCTCATGGCCACAGCCAGTCACTGCCGCCGCGTTCCTCTGGGCTCCCTATGCTCCACGTGGCAGCTGGGATGCCGCCAACTAATGTTCTGACCCTGGGCCTCCCTAGGCGTGTGCACGTGCCATCTGTCCTCCCTTTAAAGGGCCAATGGCAGGAACTTCAGAATCGAATCCAGCTGATGACATCACTGACCCGGGATATTTAAGGACTACCTCCATCCACTGACTTGACAAGTTCCCTGGTTTCTAGCTGGTGCTTGTTCCAGTTCTCCGGATCTGTTGTTCCTGTTCTATGGATCCTTCTATGCTCGTCAGATTCCTGACTCTGCGCTCTAAACTCCTTGGATCCTGCTTCAGTGTTTTTACATCTGGGACCCTGCCTCGGCGTCCCGCTCCTCGCAGCCTGGCTCAACGCTTCTACATTTGGGACGCTGCTTCTGTGCTCCCAAGCCTCGGGTCCTGCCTCAGCACTTCTATATCTGGGACCTGTCCCAGCGTTCTTGCTCCTTGGGACCTGGCTCAGCACTGTTACATCACAAGATCCTGTCTCGGCGCTTCCACCCCTCGAGATCTGGGTTAGGGCTTCTACGTCACGAGATGCTGTCGCTATGCTCCCGCTCAGGATCTGGCTCAGCACCTCTACATTACAGGACTGTGTCTCGATGTCCCCGCTCCTCTGGGTATCTCTCAGCGCTTCTACTTCACAGGTTCCTGCTACTGCGCTGCTGCACCTCAGGCAGTGCCTCACCGCTTCTACCCCACTAGAAGCTGTCACAGAGGATCCCCCACTCATAGCCTGCTTCAACTTACTATTACTCAGACCTCTGCTCCTGCACTTCCTTCGCACCAGGCTTGCCCCATGCGGTCCTGCTTTACTGTCTCCAGAACACGGTAGCAGCTCATCACTTGAGGCCTTCTCTCTCTCTCTCTCCTTGAGGGTTCCTCGACTTTGGACTGAATCTGACCTCTCTGGCACTCCCTGCTTCCAGCCACCTGTGTCCTTCGGGATCACCTATTCAGAGGCCCACCTAAGATCAGCCTGCCCCGGCACCCAAGGGCTCATCCTGCGGGGAACGAGGGCTGGTACTGGTTAAGTTCCTGTCTGCTTCTGCTCCTGGCCAGCCTCACCTCCCGACAGTGGGGACCTGCGGGGCTCAACCCCGCAGGTAGCGCCAACCCCACCTCGGGGCAAGGGTCCACAAATCTTTACATTATCCTATTTATATATCTATCTCTTTTTGTAATATTATTATATTCATTTGGTTATACTTTGTATTTAATTATAGTATATTAACTGTATTATTTGTAACACATTTTATTATATCACGTCCTTTATATTTTGTTTGGTATTTTGCATTTTATGTCTGTTTGTAACTTGCTCTGAATTATTTTTTGAATGACTGAGAAACACATTTAAATAAGTAAATAGATAAATAATAAAAGACTTTACTTCTTTGTGGCAATAAAATAAATCTGTAATGCCTGCTATAGTTTTCCAGTACAAAAAAAGTAAATTGGTGCAGTCAGATATTGTTTTACCTCTTCTACTTTTTACTGTATTATTTAAATTATCTTATAAAAAATAGGGTTGCATTACGTAGAACAACTTACCTCTAAAGTAGCTTGCAATGCAGAAACCAATAACATTGAAGGATTTGAAAGTCGAAATCCATTGATTCCCGAACTTAGTTGTAATTCTGAATAATACAGAAATTAAAAATAAATTGTTTTTCATGAAATGAAGGCACTGACATAAAACTTTGCCTACTATCGAAATGAAATTTTTGAAGAGCTAGAAGGGAGTATGAGCCTGTTTGCCAATGATTCGGTAATATGCAGCAGAGCAGATATGACTAGGGACCTTCCTTTTTAGTTTTATTTCATTTTTCCTTGACATTTCAATGACATAACAAAATAAATTATTAGAAAAATGACTTTTCCCACTGATTTTTTTTTCCTGTGAGTTATAATAAAGTCATTTTTCTACTGAATGTTTTTGCCATAACATTGAAATTTCCAGGAAAAGTCAAATTAAAACTGAACATGAAGGTCCCTAAACACGAGGGATAGAGATGACTAAAGACAACTTTAAAATAAAAAACTGGAAAAATGGTCCAAGGTTAGGCAACTATACTTTAATCCAAAACCATGTTAAATACACTTGACGTGCCAAAAGGAAAGGGCTAAATCTTAGAGGGGAAGAATTAGAAATCACCAAGAAGGAAAGTCATTGTCTCTGAAAATGTCAAGATAGACAATCTGTTTAACAAAGCAGCTGAGAAAAGTTAACAGCATACTTGGATTTAGAAGAGGAACTATCACGTGTAGAAAAGAGAGATGTAACTTCACCTCTACATGAGACTCTACTGAGACTAAAATTGTCTGATGAGACACAGCTGTACTGTGTGTACTTCTGCAGCCTGCATTTGCAAAAGGACACTGAGATGGTAGGGGCCAAAAGACTGTCGGAATTCAAGAATGTTTTTTTTTTTTTTGCACAAGACTTAAATTCTGAAACTTAGAAATCAACTATCTATGGAAATACTTATACTATACAAACATCATTGAAGAACTTCTGCCCATACTGGCCATTTTATTGTTTCGAGCAAAATGACTTAGTGCAATTTGTCATCTGCAGTTTCTTCTGTGGAATTTGTTTTCCTTTATAGATGCTACAGGAAACAAAAAACCTTTTGTAAAAGATGCACTATGTAACTGATGTGAAACTGATGGCAAAAGTTCATATGTCAGGTGAGGAAAGCTGCCTAAATCATGAGAAATCCTGATGCCTATGTCCCTTTATAAGAAGAGCAAAACGCAGTGGAACACATTGAATACTGAAGATGGTTTGCCTTAGAATAAAAGGGGGATCATTAAAAAATATATATTATAAAGTGAGATTTCAAAATTTCATTCCAGAACATGAGGTTTGATGAAAGCAAGGTTAAATCTGATTTATAAAGCTACAAAAACATGAGCTCAGAATCAAAATCAGCATTTTGATTCTGGTTTATCCAAAGGGACCTTCATTTTTAGTTTTTATTTTATTTTTCATGAATATTTCAATGATATAACAAAAAACATTAGTGGAAAAATGACTTTTGCAATGATTTTTCTACTGTGAACTATATTAAAGTAGTTTTTACACTTATTTTCTTTGTTATAACATTGAATTTCCCAGGAAAAATAATTAAAACTAAAAATGAAGGTCCCCATTTATCCATCTATGGGGCTAGGTTATTCAATGACATGCTAAAATCAGTATTAGCACCCAAGCTAATGAAATGCAGAGTGGGCACATAGTAAGAGACCTATGCTAAAGGGAGTGACATTGTGAGAACAATTTTTAACTGGGATTATATTAACATTAACACGTACCTCTGACTGTGTATGTAAAACTGCCCCCCAAACCTACCCCACCCTCCAAACCTCACCCTGAGTTAAAAGTGCCCCCTCTTACAGTGGTATAAATAGTAAAGTTACATATTGGTTTCTCTCTCTCTTTCCTTCCCCTCTTTTTGGTAGGTAACGCGCCTGCAGCAGATTAATCAGCATGTGATGTGAAAATTAGCGCTGATGCGATAAATTTATTTCAGCTTGTGGAAATTACCTGTGCAATGCGGGAGCAGGAAAATTAGCCTAACTACGCCCCCCCCCCCCTTTTTTTTTTAAACACAGGCACTATTTTCACTATATTTATAGCTTTTTGATGAATCTAAGTCTTAGTTTGCCAAGGGGCTTCTCTCCTAATTAACAGCTTCAGTAATGACTCACCAATAGCACTTTTATAACATCTTGTAATTCAGTGTTAAATATGCCTAAGCCTATGTCCAACAAAAGCACCCATTTGGACAAAATAGTGTGCCAATTCTCATTAATCAGGTTGTGCATGGCACTGATGCTAAGCATGTTCTGGGCATAAAGTGGAATATTTACTTGTTAATCTTCTTTTGTGTTCTTTCTAGGACTTGATGTGAACATCTGCCCTTCCATACTCATTGCATGACAATGCAGAACCAAATGATACAAGCATCCAGAAATAGCCTGTTAACTGTGATACAGTACTTCTACATCTTTTGGCCAAGTTCCATACCGCGCGATGATGCTAAGTTGTTACCTCCCAAATGGAGTATTATTGCCCAGGATAGGGATAGTTCTCTATTTGATTGTAGTACAAGTGCATCAATTTGTCCCACCTTATCCAAGAGTGCCCTTTCCAAGTTAGTGATATCTTGTGTACTGTCATGCCCAAATATCCCCCAGTGGCCTTGTTTTAGCTTGTTTGTGGGCCCATTGAACAAATGAATGACCAATGATCCAGATGCAGCACCTTTGAGAAGCAAGACCTATAAGTAAGCACAATGAATGTTAGTACAGTTGGTTAATAAAATAAATACTCTTTGTGTATCACATACAATTGGTATCTCTGGGAGCACCAATTGCCCAGGACCATTATGTCTTCGTGGGAGAGACCTATCACTGTAGCAGTAGTAGTTGCTTCAATACTGAATGACTGGGATGAATAGCCTTGAGTTCCTTTACCAGCAGCCTTCAAAGTCTTCTGTAAGACCTGGGAAAATTGGAAGCAAGTCAATGGCAGTCTATCTTCATGTACAAGCACAGCCCCGTGGCTAGTGAGAGTTAAGAGCAAGTAATGTACTTCCTTATTCTGTGTAACTCCACCTTCGCACCCTTGCAGCCCTAATCTGTTTAGGACTTGAGGATGGTCAGGATGATCTTGCCCTATGATATTACAACATCTTTTAACTGAAGGCCTGAGGAATAAAACCTCATGCCAGACTGGAATATTAACTTACTGAACCATGTCACGGCATAGAAGGTCAGCAACAATCACAATGGAATAGTCTAGTTTTGAAGCTGTTGTAACAAACATCTTCTAATGCCAGGATCATCCATCTCAAACAATCATGTGATAGGATGTCACAGATCCTGCATTTTTCTTGAACTTAGGGCTTATCCCTGCATCATTCTGTTCTCCATGAAATTTGCAAAAGGTTTATTATGCCTTTATGAAAAGAATGACATGCCTGCTAGCTGGGAAACCACTATAGATCAGGCATTGCCCTTACTCCTGCACTGCAAAATGTATTGAGTAGCAATACACACACACACACTGATAAGGCAAGAGAGGCTACTTCCTACCCCCACCAGGATCTGCTGTAAGTTGCAGATTGTGTTTAAAAAGTTCTATTTTGTCTTGTCCAACAAAGATTCCAGTATCAATCCTCAGGGGGCGAAGATGCCAAACTTCTGGCGGTGTGTGTGTGTGTGTGTGGGGAGGGGGGACCAGTGTCTCAATCCTATTGACGTCTGGAGCTAGGACACTTAAGGAAGACCACTTGAGTCAGGGAAAAGAGAATCGACAATGCTATTTTGAAAGCCTGGGACATAAAGAGCATGAAAGGTAACATTGTTTTATAAGCCTCTTAGTACAATCTCCCTCAACAGCACCACCCCCTCTCTCTGTCTTTGCTGATAACCTATTTATTGACTATACCACAGACATATTATCAAACCTGAAGATAACTTTCTTATTTTTTTAATAGTTTTTTTAAATATGATTCTATTATGTATGTTATTATTATTAACCACCTAGGGCTGTGAATAGGCACAAATAAATAAATAGGTACTTTTCCCATAGGTACAAGGTATCCACGATGGGGAACAGTTCAAGGAAGATTATATCTCTGATGATTCCTAATCTGTGGCATGCTTCTGAACTGGCCTCAGCATACCATGACCCCCTGAAATATATACCAAAATCTAGCCCCTCACCTCCTTCCTCCTGAGGCACCTATGAAAAATTCTAATTCACCATTAAATTTTGGCAGATTAGGCCATATTGCTGTTCTGCTGAATAAATATAGAAATTCTTCTCATACACTGATGTTCCGCTTTATTGCTTCTGTGACCCTGATATGAGGGTGCATTTTTTTGTCATTGGCTTTAGCTATGATAAGTCTCTGTATGAAAACTCCCCATGGATATTGCACTACAAGCAAAGCTGTACATCCACAAGAGGAATTGGAACTGCCTAAGGGTCACATTCTTTGCTTGCCCCATTGCAGCCAAAGCTTCCCTTTCTTTGTATTTTTTCTTGACGTGGCCTAAAAACCCTTGCTTGCACATCTAACCCGATCCTTATAAAAATGATGGCTGGTGCATGAGGGACCTTCTGTTTTACCTTGGGCTAGAAGAATGTTAAAATTGGATGCTACTCTTTTTGAAGACTAACATAAGAAAATCGTATTGTGTAGACTCATTCCAAATGAAAAGGAAATCATCTAGGTGGTGGACTATAATCTATGATACTTATATCTGCTCAACCACCCAATGCATGAAAGAACTGAACTTTTTGAAATATGCACATGAGATCAAGCAACCCATCAGGATGCATTTGTCAAAATAGTACCTTTCTTTGCATTGAATGCCTAAGGGGCAGAAAGAGTCTGGTGGACTGGTAGGAGGTGGAAGTCGCACTCAATGTTGGCTTTTGCCAGATGCGTATAGCAACCAAGGTTTCATATGATACCTAGTGCTTGGTGATGGGAAGCATATTGCACTGCACACAAAAGTGGGTCAATTGAATTATTCACCAAACTGCCTTCTGGATAGGAGAGATTGCGAATGAGCCTAAATTTGCCAAGTTCCTTTTTAGGTATCACCCCAAAGGATGTTATAACCATTTTTTGAAATTGGGGATGATAAAGAGGCCCTTAATTGATCTTTTTAACTGCCACAGATTTGTGCAACTGGAAGGATACTGAGTTATGCATTTTGTTCCTTTGCAGAAGGGGGTCGCTTTTACATGTAATAGGGAAACATTGCATGACACCTTGAGTGATGTCCTCTGCCTATTCCAACCGGGGATTTTACATTCCAACGATAGCCTTATGGCCTCAATACTGACTTGGGAAGGTCCTAAATGTATTGCTGCCTCATGAAGCCTGACTCACCTGTTGCCTTTGCTCTCTGGGTACTCTATATTGGATGACTGGGTATGTCGAGCAGGCATACAGGCGAAGCAGACAGGGGAGATCAGAGCAATCAGAGCTCAGTGTGGTATTTCACAAACACAAGAGGGGCATGATTCCACCAAGACCCTCTGACTCTTCTACTAAAAACCAGCACTTAAGTATATCTTATCCTTTATCATCCTGGCCCCCTCCAACCCTAACCACTAAGGTCTGCCACTTACAGCTACAGCATGGAATTTTCAAATCCTTGCCAATGAAGCCTGTCATTTACAGCTACGGCATGCCATGATCCAACTATTACCAATGAGGCCTGTCACTTACAGCTACAGCATGCCATGTTCCAACCATTACCAATTAGGCTGTCACAGTTATGGCTTGCCATGTTCCAAACATTACCAATGAGGCCTCTCACTTACAGCTATAGCATTCCATGCTCTAACCATTTCCAATGAGGCCTGTCACTTGTAGTATCTACAGCACACCATTTTCCAACAATTAACACGGATACCTATCACTTACAGCTATGGCATGCGTGTTCCAACCATTATCACTGAGGCCTGTCACTTTCAGCAACAGCATGCCATGTTCCATTCATTAACAAAGAGGTCTATCACTTACATCTATGGCATGCCATTTTTTAACCCTAACCACCGAGGCCTGTCACTTACAGCTACAGCATGCCATGTTCAAACCATTACCACTGAGGCCCTAGCCATAGATTGCATTGCAAACTTACTGAAACACTCCTCAGGAATTTAAGACCATTCTTCAACTATGGTATTCACCTTCTTGCCATTTCTTGCTCTTGCCACGGCTATCCATTCTTTTGCACACTTGTGGCACCACTTCATGAAATATGACTGTTTTTATGGTTCTCTGTACTGTGCATTTGGGTACCTACCTACTACCTAGCCATGATGTGTAGTTGCGATGGAGAAGGTACAGAGAAGGGCAACCAAAATGATAAAGGGGATGGAACAGCTCCCCTATGAGGAAAGGCTGAAGAGGTTAGGGCTGTTCGGCTTGGAGAAGAGACAGCTGAGGGGGGATATGATAGAGGTCTTTAAGATCATGAGAGGTCTTGAACGAGTAGATGTGACTCGGTTATTTACACTTTCGAATAATAGAAGGACTAGGGGGCATTCCATGAAGTTAGCAAGTAGCACATTTAAGACTAATTGGAGAAAATTCTTTTTCATTCAACGCACAATAAAGCTCTGGAATTTGTTGCCAGAGGATGTGGTTAGTGCAGTTAGTGTAGCTGGGTTCAAAAAAGGTTTGGATAAGTTCTTGGAGAAGAAGTCCATTAACGGCTTTTAATCAAGTTTACTTAGGGAATAGCCACTGCTATTAATTGCATCAGTAGCATGGGATCTTCGTGGTGTTTGGGTAATTGCCAGGTTCTTGTGGCCTGGTTTGGCCTCTGTTGGAAACAGGATGCTGGGCTTGATGGACCCTTGGTCTGACCCAGCATGGCAATTTTTTATGTTCTTATGTTCTTGAGCCACTCAGCCTTGCTGACATGCACAATTTTTATACCATAATGTTCTTAACTTCTTTCTGCCTGAATCTTCCATGCATACTCCAGCTCTTATACTTTGAGGACTTCTTGCCAATCTGGGGTGATGCTGTGCAGCTCTCCCAAGCTTTTAAATTCTTTATCTTCATACCACTTTTTCTAATTCTTGGTTCTTTTATCTGTATCTTGAGATTTTTTTCTGCCACATTTTCTGCTTTATTTCCCACTTCACATTGTCTTAGGGTTCTGTTGCCTCTTTTGGTGCCACTTTGCCTCATGTGATGCCAGCAACTGTTCATGACACTATTGGTGGGCAGCCATCCTCTTTCTAAACCTTGAGGTGTTCTTCCTCCTCTTACTGCTTCTTTGCTTCGCTTGTATTAGAGAACTTCATGCAATCCCATAAGCCTTGTACCCCTTTTTGTAGCCTTAGGCTACTTTATGCCACTTTGCCATTTTCTAAAGTGCCATGCGGCTCTTTCCCCCTTTTGATGATTTCTTCTCCAAGTTTTATTTCAAATGATATAAAATTCAATATTCTAGAGCCTATTATAGTCTCTAATAATTCTCTCATATGTTTGAAAGGGAAACTAATGGAACTAATGAAAAGAATAAACAAAAAAATGTTTTTCGTATTTCAACTACTGAAATGAATATTGGTCCCAACAAAATAAGTGAATGAACCGAAACAATGTTTTTTTGTTCTGCACATCCCTAATGTGGAATGGCCAGTATTAAACTACCTAATGTGTCATGCCTCCTGGCAGTCCTGCTTGCACTTCTGTCCCTGAAACTATTAGCAGGATTGGGTAGTCTTTCCAAATTGTATTGGCTATGAAATCAAACCATATCTAACCACATATCGAACACCCTATGCTGCCAGGATACTGTGCTTTCTTCAGTCGTGCTATTTCTGAACTTTATGCCATACTTTAGCCATGCTCAGCCTCCATAGCACTTGAACCCTCGCACTGTGGTATCCAAACATCTAATTAAATATGAATGCTTGCACCAGTTCCTTTTTCACTACGATATAAATATTTGAGAAGCAGACACCCAATTATGTATCATTTTTAGTATTTTTTGGTGTTCTCTCCTGCCTCTTCTTTGTCCTTTGCATCAGTGTTCACTCCTTCCTCGTCTCTTATGAATAGTGAGAAGATGTTAATGAACTCAAGATCCCAGATTTTTTTCTTTAATTTATGATCTACACCATGTGCCATTGTGCTAACCCCACATAAGATGTCCTCATTAGTGTGCCCACCCACGGTGATTAATGTGATGGGTGTATTGGAAACTATCCCTATGTTTAGTTGACCTAATACAAATCCCTGAGTCTTTTGATCCCAGGTGTCCCCATTGATGACCCTCTACTGTTAGTCCTCTTTTTTTGAAAGCTTTTAAGGCATTTTGCATTACATTTGCCAAAGTCAGCTCCTCATCACTAGCTTCAAAATCAGAATCTGAGTTTGAGGAGAATTCCTGTATAGAAGGGATGGCCACTATTAACTTCCCCAGATCACCACGACTACCAGATTTCAGGGTACTAGGGGTCTGCCCCAATAATGTTTGAGCATGTGCCATCTATTCTTACATGTGGCAATTTTCAGTTCCTACTTGCGTGATGACTAGGGGCCAAAAAAGGTAATGGACATGCGCTAACTCAGTCAAGGTATCCCATGCCTTTCCACCTGCTGTCATAGTTCCAGCATCAGGTTTTCAAGCTCTTGCTGATCCTGGCTGACGTTGATGCTGGAACTACGAATTGCTGGCTTTGAAGTTGTCATGGTGTGCTTACTAGCTTTCCTTGCTGTGAGCTTCGTGATTGCTGTGTTGAGCTTGTCAGCTTTTTTCTTTAATGTTTTTGTGCTGTTTTTTGCTTCTGGATCTGCTGCCATCACCTGTTTCCTTGGAGCCATCCTGGCCAATTACCAGGGTCTCAATCTAGAATAGGTACTGCTGAGACAGAATTCTCTCATTAGACACTTTGAAACCACTGTTTCCTTGAGGCTGAAATATAATCCCTTCTGCTTCTATCTGATATATTTCTTTTGCTGTTGGCTTTTTTTGTTATAAATAAATCGGGCAATCCTTTGCTCCATGGCATTCTCGGTGTTGCTTATCTGTTCCCAAGCACCAGATGCTCCTGCCAGGAGCTCTTTTTTTTTTTTTTTTTGTTATTATAATGCTGAAGCAGGGTATCCCCACTTGCTCTGCTTAAGAGTGGACACTGTCCTACTGGGTCCTTTTAATCCGTGACTGCTTGCCCCCATTTTTTTGGTCTATGTGCTCTTATCCCAGTCAGTGGAGGTAGATCACTGCCCCAATCTCGCTCATCAGCCTCCGCACATTGCTAGTGCCAGATATTCTCCCTGTCTCATTATTCCTCCCTTCATGCGGTCACACCAAATTGCTCACCTGGGGTGGGGAGTAGGGGAGTTCTCAGCGAAAGCCCACAGCCTTCTCAAGTAGTCACATTCCCTATCTTTTCCTTTTTAAGAGCACTCAATGCAGCCTTCTCTGAAACTGAGCCCCAAGTGCTCAAGACAGAAGAACCGCTGTCCTGTAATCAGCCTGTTACTCCCTCCATAGCTGAATCCAGCACCCAGTATGAGTCAAACCTGCTTCACCTCTCTTCCCCCCCCCCCCACACACACACACTTTTTTTCGCTCCATGTAAAGCTTTCACGTTGATCTGCTGAGCTGCAACCTAGTCCCTCATCCCATCTGTGCCTGAACCTCCACCTGGCATGAGTCACACCTGCTTCTTCACTCTCTCCATCTGGCATCATAAGTAGCCCTGACATTGTGAACGCACTCTCCCTTCCTGAGTAATTGAGAATAAACAATGTCTACAGTGGAGGAGGTGGTTAGAAAGGGCATTGGACATCATGCAGTCCTGAGAAAATGCATCACATTTATTTTTTTTTTGTATTGATTTTGGGGCACTTACATGTGTCCTCACCAGGCCTCTCTTTTACTTCCTTCAGGAACCATTCACTGCCAGAAAAAGAGGCTGGAAAGTAAGCTCAATAAACTGGAAGGAAGAGCTTTTTGAGTTGACCGTCTGACCACCCAAGACCTGATCTTTCAATACCCTCTATTCTCCCACTCTTCCCTCGTTCTTACCAAACCCCCACCCACCTCAGTAGGGACCCCACTTTATAGCCATGCTGTGCCCTATTCCTTGATCTTGCTCATCGCAGGGCTCTTTGTTTCCCTTTGAAAATGAACAGGCACACATTTTTGCTTTGGGATGACCAAGCAGGGGGAAAAAAGATCACATACTTTTGAAAATCTCATATACACATGCTATTTTTGTTCCATGACATAAGAATGCCAATAGGAACTCTTCCTTTAAAACTGTAGCTAAAAGGTAGCATGATTTGGCAGCCATGCAAACTTTTAGACACATTTGAGTAAAGCAATTTTCCATCAGGTATATTTACTTGAGTAATTGCCTTTGAAAATTGTCTTCTTTGTATTCTGTACCAGTGCCAACAAGAGGTGAAGACAGGGAATTCTGGTTGTTGGGATGCCTGGTGGCCTAGCAGTTCAGAAGGGGCACCTGGAGGCCCACTGGTAGGTGGGAGGCCTTAGGAACTGGGAGGCTTTGCTAGTATTTGAGGATGAGGGAGGGGAGATCATGGACTAGGGAGCTTCTGTTCTGTTGATAGGAGGGGGGAGGGAAAATCCATGCCTGGGAACAGGCAGTCTTAAGTCCTATGGTAAACATAGCAGATCAAGCCTGCTGAAAAGTTAATATTTAACAATCAACCTCTGCTAGTGCTAAACTTGTCAGGAACCGATGAGTTTGTTAAATTTGCAGGGGTTAATAAACAAGTGGATAATAGTTAATGAGCTCATCATTAATTTATCCAAATATTTTACGTGTTTACACATGCTAATTTTTCACTTACGCATGCATGCCCGATATAGCATGGGATTTCACCTGCACTACATCATGGTGATTAGCCCTTTATTTAGCATGCATAAGTGACAGTGGGATATAATTACTTGGCTCTTATAATATGAATCGCATATAACATTTAATGATACTCACTGTTTTCCATTTTGAATCTAGTTTTGGTTTCATGACCCCACCAGCCTATCAGCCTAAAATTCAAAGCGCAAAGAAATAAAAACAAGAATGAGTTCCGTTGCAGCAGTAAAAATGTTGAGTACAAAAGTCAATTGATCAAACTCAATAACATTGTTTTACAGCTGCTATCTTGAATTTTACAGTAATTATTCACTATGGGGCGGATTTTAAATGCCCTGCACGCATAAATCCGGCCGGATTTACGTGCGCAGGGCCCTCGCGCGCTGGCGCGCCTATTTTGCATAGGCCACCGGTGCGCGCAGAGCCCCGGGACACGAGTAAGTCCCGGGGCTTCGTAAAAGGGGCGGGGAGGGGGCGGTCCCGAAATGATGTGACGTCTTGGGGGCATGCCACGATGTTTCGGGGGCGGGCCCGGGGGCGTGGTCAAGGCCTCCGGACCAGGCCCCGGGTCGGGTGATGGCGCGCCAGCAGCCCGCTGGCGCGCGCAGATTTACATCTGCTTTTAGCAGGCGTAAATCTGCCAACAAAGGTAAGGGGGGGTTAGATAGGGCCGGGGGGGTGGGTTAGGTAGGGGAAAGGAGGGGAAGGTGGGGGGAGGGCGAAGGAAAGTTCCCTCCGAGGCCGCTCCGAAATCGGAGCGGCCTCGGAGGGAACAGGCAGCGCGCGCCGACCCCGGATTTTATAAGATATGTGCCGCTACGCGCGTATCTTATAAAATCCGGCTTACTTTTGTTCGCGCCTGGTGCGCGAACAAAAGTACACGATCGCGCAAATTTTTTAAATCCACCCCTATGGATTCATATCATCACCTATCTTTTAGTGCAAAACATAAAATAAATAGCAATTAATAGTACATTTGATCTTTTCATTACATATAAAAGCTTCTGTCAAACTAATACATGCATAATGGTATAAAATATGCTCACAGAATTTGACTACTTCTTTTAAAATATTTCCTCACAACTTAGAGCAGAGAGATGGCTCTTTTTTGATTCTGATTTTTCTATGCAAATATTTGCAATTCTTAAATGCCACAATGGTAGCTTACTCAAAAACATTTTTCTTCTGCATATAGGAGATATGTGCTTATGTTTTGATCTGAGCCATGATTATTATACCATATTCTATATTGTAGATAGTATATCTCATGCTGTGCACAGTAAACATGTAAAGATATAGTAAATTATAAACAGAAATCTTAAGCCTAGATTCACCATTTTGCTATAAATATAGCAAAATAGTGCCTGCGATAATAAACGGGGCATGGTCAGGGTAATTTTCCTGGTATCACTTTGCATAGGTATTTTACTGCAATGTGTGTTAAATGTATCACACCTGTGTTACTGACCAGACAGATTTTATCATGTTTTGGGCTGAGAGAGAGAAAGAGACACTTCACAGAAGCTCACAAAAAAGTTAACTATTTATAACACAGTAAGAGGGACCACTAGTAACTCAGGGTGAGGTTTGTGGGGGGTGGGTTCTGGGGGCAATCTTCCATGCACAGTAATATGTACAAACAGCACAGTTACCATCAGTGAAGATTTAATGGGATTTGGAGTGATGAAAGGTGAAAGAAGCTTGGTAGAGAGAGCATGGTATAAGACTACTCTTCTTTCACCTTTCATCACTCCAAATCCCATTAAATCTTCACTGATGGTAACTGCGCTGTTCGTGCGTATGACTATATATGTTAAACTTCCCCCTAAAACACAACTCACCCTACAAACCTCACGCCAAGTTCATAATGCCCCCTCTTACAGTGGTATAAAAAGTTCAAAATCAGTGGGCCCCCACAGATGCTTTCTCTCTCTCTCATTCTCTCCTCTTGAAACGGGTTTTGCAATAAATCCTGTTTTGGCCGTAAGGCACGGCAATCGCAGACATAACGCTGAGGAAAAAAGTTGTAGTTAGATCCTGTGATAGTGTGTGTTACGTTATCGCATGCAATATTAAGCAGCCCTCATTTCCATTTACTCCATCCAAACTCCTCCCACTTGAATAACATTTGCATACACATTTCACAATGCGGTATTTATTGCATGTGTTAAGGCGTTATCAGGGGAGTTAGGGCCCTAACACCTGCAATAACGTCCTAATGCATTTTGATAAATGACTCCCTATATGAGGTATGAATGAGGTTCCTGCCCCAAAGACATTTCCATCTATATACAAAGAAAGTAGAAGTTCTAAAGAGAAAAGTGAGTGGGGGCAGTTGTACCACAAAGAAATTAGTATGTATAATGGAAAACTAATTACAAAATAGGATTCTACTGGATAAATATTTATATATGTTTATTTATTTAAAGCTTTTTTATACCGGTATTAGTGGTTACATCATACTAGTTTGCATCCGAACTGAAGGTGGAAAATACATCAGACAGGTAGAGGGGATGGGACTACAGAGAATAAGGGAGAAAAATAGCAGGAAAATGGCAAACAAGAGATCAGACTGTATAAAATAACAAGTAAACAATGTAACATAACTTAATAAATAAGTTCAGATCACGTACTGATGCAGCAAAGGGGTTAAGATGCAAGGGATCTAATCTGGGTAAGCCTGTTTGAAAAGCCAGGTCTTTAATTTATTCTGAATTTGATGGTACAAGGCTCAAGTCGGAGGTTTGTGGGTAGTAAATTCCAGTGGGTGGGACCAGCATTAGAGAGGGCTTGATCCCTCATGGAGGTGAGGTGTGCCTTCTTGAGGGATGGGATGTGGAGGGTTCCTTTCTTGGTGCTGCGACCGTCACTTCTCGACGGCTTCATTCCGCCTACCTTTCCTTTTCTGTGGCTCCTCCTGCTCTTCATGGACACCTGGTTGCCGCGACATCCGCCTGCTATCCTCTCTGGCGACCCCGGACCAGCTTGGGCGCTGCCTCCCGCCATGTTCTACAGGTACCTTAGAGCGCGCGCCGCGTGGCCCTCATTCTTATTTCCTCATTGCCACGTTCCTCAGGGCATCCCCCTGTGATGATGTCACGCTGTCCAGATATTTAAGCCTACAGTTTATTGCTAGCCGTTGAGTTAGCAAGGGGAATTCTTATGGATGGGATTCTCTCTCCGTACCCAGCTACTCTGCCTTTCCAACTTCCATTGGACTCTTTCTGCTAACGGGGTACCCGTTCCTCGGGGGCCTCTTTTCCTTCTTTCAGGTCACTATCAGATAACCGGTACTCACTCCTCGAGGGCCCATGTTCCCTGACCCGCTGCCTGCATCTATCTCCTTTTCTACTTGGAAGAATTTGCTACAGGCACCATCAGTGAGTACTACTATCATCCACTTCTCAGAGCTGTCTCCCTGGAACCAGGTACTTGCTCCTCGAGGGCCTGCCTCTGTTCCAGCGCCAGTGCCATCTCCTACGTGGAGCCGCTGTGTGAGTACTTTGCCAAGAGTCTCCCTGCTCCCAGGGATCTGGTACTCTCTCCTTGAGGGCCAGCTCTCCCTAACTCTGGGCTTCTCCATATTTGGGACTCTGTGAATGTTCTATTGTACTCATTCTCTCAGTTCTCTCTACAGCACTGCTACCGGAGGAACTGCTGTTCCAGCGCCTGGGGAATACTAGTCCAGCCGGGCTACATCTTCTACTCACTACTGCCACCTCTGGTGGCTTCTCAAACTGTCTAAATAAAGATAAATCTGTGTTTTTGTGTCAAAGAGCTGAGCCTGACCTGTGGCCCCTCACGGGACTTCCCCCCATGGGCGTGGTCAGCTACCACAGTGTCCAAGGGTCCACCCAAACCTCACTAATTATAACAATTGGTTGCTCTGGTGGGGCGGTTATAGAGTGTGAGGTGGAACGGCTCATCAAGCCACTCGGAATTGTGTCTGTAGATGAATTTGTGAATAATAGTAAGGGCTTTATAGAGGATGAGTGAGGGGATTGGGAGCCAATGAAGGTCTTTAAGGATAGGGGTGATATGGTCAGATTTACGGGCATTTGTGATAGTTCTTGCTACCGCATTCTGGAGCGTTTGAAGCGGTTTTATGGTGGAGTAGGGGAGGCCTAGGAGTAGGGGGTTGCAGAAGTCCATTTTGGATGAGAGCGTGGCCTGGATGACGGTATGGAAATAATGGGTATGGAGTAAAGGTTTTAGTTTTTTCAGAACATTAAACTTAAAGAAACCTTCCTTGAGTATAGCGTTGATATATTTTTTCAGGTTCAATTGCTGGTCTATCAGGACACCTAGATCTCGTACAAAGGGCTGAGCGGAGATGGAACTATATGCTGGGTCGTTTGCCAGGGAAGGTTTAGGGATTTGGTGTTGGGATATGAAGAGCAGTTCAGTTTTGGTGGTGTTTAAGGTGAGGTGGAGATTTGTGAGTAGGGTGTTAATGGAAGCAAGGCATTTCTCCCAGAATTTTAGAGATTCGGAGATAAAGTCATGAATTGGTATGATAATTTGGACGTCATTGGCATATAGGTAGAATTTGAGGTCAAGGTCAGATAGGAGCTGGCAGAGGGGTGTGAGGTAAATATTGAATAGGGTGGATGAGAGGGAGGAACCTTGAGGAACTCCTTGGGAGAGGGAGTAATGGGTGGGTTCATCGTTGCCTATTTTGACAGAGAATTGTCTATTGGACAGGTAGGATTTAAACCAAAGGAGGGCTGAACCTGAGATGCCTATTTCAGATAGGCGAGAGAGGAGGTGGTTGTGGCCTATTGCATCGAACCCAGAGGAAATGTCAAGTAGAGCAAGAATGTAGCAGTGACCTTGGTTCATGCCTCTGATGAGGTGGTCAGAGAGGGTGAGTAGGAGGGTTTCAGTGTTGAAGTGCTTGCGAAAACCGAATTGTGAAGGGCATAGGATATTGTTGCTTTCAAGGTAATCCATGAGTTGGGAGTTGACTACCTTTTCCATGATTTTGGAAATAAATGGGAGGTTTGAGATAGGATGAAAATTGGATGGGTCATTGGGGTCTAGTGATGGTTTTTTGAGCAGGGGTTTAACCACTGCATGCTTGAGTGTGTCAGGCACTGTGTCAAAGGAAAGGGAGAAATTAATGATGTCAGCTAGAGGTTTGGCGATAGTGTTAGGAATAGTTAGGACAACTTAGGAGTGCTTTGGTGTGGATGGTGTCTGTAGGGTGGGATGCAGGTTTAATCTTCTTAAGAATGGATTCAATTTCCTTGGAGGAGGTGAGGTCAAGGGAGTCAAGGAAAGCAGTAGTTAAGCTTGGACCAGGAGGGGTGGGAGGTGGGGTGAGGGGGAATCTGAGGTGGATGTTTGCTATTTTTTGTGGAAATAGAGTGCTAGTTCTTCACATTTGCTACTAACTTCGTTGACAGGGATGGGGGAGGGGAGGACTTAGTGAGATCCACAACGTAGGAGAAAAGGGCTTTGGGGTTGTACATGTATTCATGTATTTTAGAAGCATAAAAGTCGCATTTGGACGTAAGTGTGGAGAGTCTGTAGGAGTGCAGGGCAGATTTGTAGATGGAAGCATATTGAGGTGAGGGGTCTTTACGCCAGATTCTCTCTCTCCGTCTGAGATTATTTTTCATTATTTTTAACTCAGTGGTGTACCATAGTTTTTTATTTTTTGAAGCTGGGTGCAAGTCACGTCTGGTGATCAGACATAAATTATTTGCAATGTCATGGGTGAGGTTGCTCCACAAGGCAAGTGCAGCTTCAGGATTGGTGCAGTCGAGTTTGGACAGAGAATTGGAGAAAGCTGAGATCAGGTCCTCACTGGAGCAGGATTTTCTGAAGACAATGGTGGTACTTTGTGCAGGGTCGCAAATGGTCGGGGCATTTATAGAGAGTAGGGTTTCGATGTGGGAATGGTCCGACCAAGGAACAGAGGTGCATGAGGGTGTGTTAGATGAATGGATACAGGAATTAATGAAGATAAGATCTAGCGTGTGCATGGCTTTATGGGTGGGGGAGGAGATGATTTGTTTAAAGCCAATGGCATGGAGTGAATTAAGTAAGATTTCACAAGACGATGAAAGGGGGGAGGATTCTACATGGAGATTAAAGTCTCCTAGTATAATGGCTGGGATTTTGATGTGGATGTTGTCAGAAATGAATTCAATAAGAGGGGAAGGGTTGAGGTCTAGAAGGCCAGGAGGGGAATAGACAAGGCAGATTTGTAGTTCAGGGGATTTAAACAGATCAATTTCAAATCTGGGAGGGGTGTCAATGTTCACAGGTTTGAGTTTTAGATGCTTTTTAACTGCTAAAAGGAGGCTTCCACCTATTTTCTTAGGTCTAGGGATGGTGAGGAGTGTGTGGGGAGGAGTGTGTGGGGAGCTGATTAAGGAGGACAATGTCAGAATCCTTGAGCCAGGTTTCTGTGATGGCGCAAATTTCAGGTTTGCAGTCAAGTAGTAGATCGTTAAGGATTGGGGATTTTTTGGAGAGAGATTGAGCATTGTAAAGGACTATTGAAAAGGGTTGTGAGTCCTAGTAGCTGTGTCAGGGGGGAGATGAGGATGGGAAGAAGGGATTTGCGAAGGGCGGGTGAGTTGGTATGAGGGAGGAATGGGGGTCTGCGGGATGGGTAGTGAATGTGGGGGATTGGGTAGGTTGTCATGATAAGGCCAGGGAGAGGGAGAAAGGAGGCAACAGAGAGCAATGATAGCAGTGCTAGACAGCCAAGGGGGGAATAGGGGAGGGACAAAGTAGAGGATGGTTGAATTAGTACGGGTCCAGTTAACAGTAATTAGCTTGGTTACATTAGGGATGGTAAATACAATCGTAAGAGAGGTACAATTAACAATGGGAATACTGTAGTAAGGTAGGGGTAAACAATAGTGATGCTGTATTTCAGAGAAGGTATATCTGCAGGGGGGCAGCGAATTATAGCAACGGTTCTGGTTACAATGGTTTAATCAGTTGTATTAGAACAAATGGTTTTTCAGAGGGGTAAAAGTTTCTTTTCCATTTGTTCTAAATGGAATGAATTGAGATTAGACTTGCCCAAAAATATCCCAAAATTTTGGGTTATTTTTAGTTTGCTTCAAAAAATATATTAAAAAATGTAAAGGAACTCCCCAGGCTCTAGCCACTCCCTCAGTTCCTGGGGCCATCTCAGGACTTTCCAGGCCCCTCCATTCCCCCAACTGCATACCAATAATTCAAAGCCAAGAGCTTCCCTGACTAGGCTGAACCAAACTCAGCCAGGTTCCTCCTGGATTCTTGGACACCTACTCCTTGCAAATAATCCAATGTAGGGGTTGAGGCCCTCCCTCACCCCCCACTTACTCTTTACATGGGGTCTTCATCCTCCAAAAGGACAGGAGTGATCTCATCATTTCTGCCCTGCCAGTGTCCCTTTAAATATAGCACAGTCATTTGGCCTTCCTTCGAATGTGTAGAAAACATTTAATCTATGCAACACCCCTCACTTCTGGTCTGAAGCACATCTGGCATAACCTTCAGCTTTGTGCTTCATCCCAGGAACATGGCTGAACTTCCTGCACTTCTTGTACCCCTTTTATAGGGTCTGTTGGCTAGACTTCCTGTGACATGCACAGGTGATATCACATCCTGCCTAATATAAAGGGAAGCTCAGAGCCACCTTCCAGTGCCTTTGCAACAGATCTCCTGCTTGTTCTGCAGTACCGGCTGCTTCAGTGTGTTCTTACCTTGTTCCTGGTTTGTTTCTGCGTGTTCCTGCTCTGCCTTGTTCCATCCTTGACCTTTACTGTCTGTTCTGTTGTGTGTTCTTCCCCTAGCCTAATTCTTCTTCCCTTGATCTAAGCCTGTACTTTGACTTTGATTTGCTTTCTGCTTGCCTTGACTTCAGACTGGAACATGACTTTGCTTTGGTATCCGCCTGCCTCAACCTCAGCCTGGCCCTTGACTCTACTTTGCTCTCTGCCTGCGATGACATTAGCCTAGCCTCTGACTTTGTGTACTTTTACCTTCCTTGTACGTGGTCTGGAAAATCTTGCTGGCTTCCAGAACCTGTGGGCTCAACTCATCTTGCCCTGCCTTCACACTTCTGTGGAAGAATCCTGCTATGTTCCTGCACTTCTGTATTAACATATGCAGGTATTCATTGTCTTGGTGCTTGGACTCCAACCCCAGAGCTGACTTTACTACCAGGTGCAGTGTGCAACACATTGGATGTTCTGAATACCCCCATCGGATATTGCCTTTACCATGTTTGTACCATTGTCTGTGACAAAGAACCCTGCCTGAATATTCCTGGCTCTCTGGTGTAGCTGCCACCCCTCCAGACTGTCTCTGATGCATGATAGAATATTGGCTGAGGTATGGGCCTCGTCTGTCAGGTGGGTGTGCAGTAAAGCCCACCTGCACCCTGATACTTGGTCACTAATAGAGCTGCTGCCTGCCCCTGCCTCAGCCAGGTCCCACCAGTGTGCTTGTCAGGGAGAGGTAAGAGTGTGAAGCATTCATGGTGGTCCAGATATCGCAGGTGAAATGCACACTCCCCTCTGCCTTAGCTAACTGAACCTGGATTCGACTGCGACACTTGTAGTTGAAAAATATCCACTGCCAGACAGCCACTGCAACTCTCACACTCTCTCCCACCCACATAACTCAAACCCTGCCTGCAACCTACCCCAAGGGGGTAAGATCAGCAGCAAAATGCCACTGCTGGCAGCTTGTCTCAGTGTGTGAGACAGAGAGAAAAGTCTGAGTGCAGTAAAAAAAATGTGCATTAAAAAAAGCTGGCTGCCTGGCACAGCAGCACAAAAGGACAAAATATCTTTTTCAGCAATAGCAAATTAGGAATAGCTCTGATTTTTAGCAATTCGATAGATAATTGAGACACTTTGAGAGAGCTCAATCAGCAAACAACCTTCTCAGATAGAACCCAAGAAGAAAGTGCACTGTGTTACACTTGCTGAAGGTAGAAAATCACCAGGATAAGCAGTGATTGGCTGAATTAAAAAAATGCTTCAATCTGATATGTTGGCATTCTGGTCTTCTTACCAACCTGTCCAACCCACTCTATGACAGCGATGTGAGGTCACTTATGACTCACAGGAAAGGGCTGGTTGCTATGGATATTCCCACATGACCTTCACCTATTTCAAAAGGCTGCTAAGAAAGCACTGTGAACCAAACGAATGAAACTAACATGATACGTTTCATTCATGGGGGATTACCATTCATTTTGCGTTCCCACAAATTAAGGGGCGGATTTTAAAAGGCCCGCGTGCGCCGGCGCACCTATTTTGCATAGGCCGCCGGCTCGCGTAAAGCCCCGGGACGCGCGTAAGTCCTGGAGCTTTTGAAAAGGGGCGGGAGGGGGCATGTCCGGGGGCGTTCCCGAAACGACGCGGCATTTCGGGGGCGTGCCGCGGCGTTTCAGGGTGGGCCCGGGGGTGTGGCGCCGGCCCGGGGGCGTGGTCGAGGCCTCCAGACCAGCCTCCCGGACCGGAGGACGGAGCGGGGCTGCCGGCAACGCGCGCAAAGTTAAGCCTGCTTTCAGCAGGCGTAACTTTGCCGACAAAGGTGGGGGGGGGGGATTTAGATAGGGCCGGGGGGTGGATTAGGTAGGGGAAGGGAGGGGAAGGTGGGGGGAGGGTGAAGGTAAGTTCCCTCCGAGGCTGCTCCGAAATCGGAGCGGCCTCGGAGGGAACAGGCAGTGCGCGCTGGGCTCGGCGAGCGCAGGTTGCACAAATGTGCACCCCCTTGCACGCGCTGACCCTGGATTTTATAAGATACGCGCGGCTACGCGCGTATCTTATAAAATCCAGCGTACTTTTGTTCGTGCCTGGTGTGCGAACAAAAGTACGCGATCGCGCAAGTATTTTAAATCTACCCCTAAATAAATAGGGGCTTTTCCATTGCACATCCCTAGTGTTGTGATCCAGGCTCTGGCATGGTATCTGGCATCAGGCCTGGGCTTTGGACCAGGCCAAGACCCAGGCATCAAAGCCCGGCCTCCAGACTGGGCATCAGCATTGGGTCCAGGCTCTAGCTGAGGCCGAACCCGAGGCCACAGCATCCAGTTTAGGCCTTGGCATCAGGTCTATGATGAAGCATTTTGCCAGACCTCTAAGCCTTGACATTGCATACAGCTTAGGCCAATGTCACAGTGACCTACCACAGCTTTTGCCTACACAATGCTAAGGCTAGGGATTGCATTCACACATCCATTCATTAGATTCATTTTGCCACTAAATGTGTATCTAATGAATGGATGTATGAACGCACAACGAATAGTGTACGCCTATGCAGGAGCACAATAGATGTAGGTGCACATATTCATCCATTTGTTATATACGAACTTAGTGGCAAAATAAATTAAATGAATGGATGCACAAATGTCAGCGAATGCACATCCCTAGCTAAGGCTTTGGCCTGGGCCTAGGCTACACCAGTGTGGGCCGGGGGGGGGGTATGGGGGGGGATCCTGACCCCGGCATTTTTCAGAGTGAGATAGATGGGTGGTGAGGTCAAGAGGCCTAGACATGCCCCATTTTCTTTTTTGTTTGTTTTCGGGGTTATTTTTTAATGTTTGATTCTTTTTTTTTTTTATGAAAAAAGGAATCAAATATTAAACAAATTGAAATTCATGGGGAAAAAGCTTCCCTAAAACGAACTGAAAAATGAAACATCCCTAATTTGTTTTTCTGAAAAATTAAAAATCAACCATAAATACTTTCTGTATTGTGCCTTATATTATTAAGCAAATTCAACAATAAAATGACAAAATTATCAAATTACTATTTAACAGCATATCCTCAGAAAAAATTATCAGGATTTTAAACTGATAAAATTCTTTTGGCCACTGGATGTCAACCTTGATCCACAAAATGATTTGCTAAACAGATTGCAGAATATGTAATAAAATATTCAATTTTAACAGTACAATTCTGTTTTACTGATATGGTATAATAACTTAATATGGAAATGCTTGCATATGGTATACTCTGTTTCTTTACCTACATAATATTATAGCAGATGCTATGTTGCAGATAATGGGAAGAAGTTCATTAGCCAAAAAATAAAAACACAGAATAAACTGAGCTGACTGTCACCTTTTGTCATGAGCTGGCATATATTTTAAACTGAATCTCCTGTGCCATAGCCAGTAATTCTATTGTCTCTTAAATAGGTAGAAAGGAGACTCCAATGTGGAAAGACATTTGTCACATATTTTACCTAATTTTATCATTTTTAAACCGGCTTTATACTTCTGTCTTGGCATCACCAAATGTTCAAAAAGGTAGATGCTTTCTCAATTATAAATCATGATTCTGGTGAGAAAGCTAACAATTTAGCCTTCTGTCCCAAAATGCTGTATAAATTCAGAGTTAACCTTATGGGGAGGAAGGGGAGAGAAGCCTGAAAATAACTATCAGGGAGGGTAATTTTATAATAGCCTAGGTAGGACTGAAGTCTATGTGTATAAAGTAGATGGAGACTTCAGCCCTAATTTTCACACATGTAAGTCTGTACAAGTCAAGATTAGTAGTATCATGCATACCTTAGCTCTGCAAAGTCAGACACATTTACACTCTCTCTAGTGAGCAGGTGTAAATGTTTATGCAAACATTTCTTATATATATTTGAAAACAAAAAATAGACATGTAAATGATTCTCCCCAACCCCAAGGAAGACCTTTTTGCTGTACATATAAAAGTACACATGAAATCGCTTTCATGTATACTTTTATGTGATCAACCCACAGAAGTAATTTAGAAAAGTATATGTGCATAAATATTTTTGAAAATTGCTCCCTAAAGGTACCCTTTAGAGTTTATTATGTCACTTACTATAATATATAAAATATCCTGGGCCAAGAAATCCCAAAAATTTTGATTTAAAAATAAATAGTTAAATTAAAGTTTTCAGTGAAACTAAAGGTCATTATTATTATTATTATTATTATTATTATTAATGATTTGTATACTGCATATCAGATGTAGTCAGAACTGTAGAGACATATAGAGGTAGATCTTAAATAAGTATGCGCGCGTACTTTTGTTCGCTCAACCGGCGCGAACAAAAGTACACCGGATTTTATAAGATACGCGCGTAGCCGTGCGTATCTTATAAAATCCGGGGTCGGCGCGCGCAAGGCTGTGCAAAATCAGCAGCCTGTGCGCACCTGCCGTGCAGCCTGCCTCCATTCCCTCCGAGGCCGCTCCAATTTCGGAGCGGCCTCGGAGGGAACTTTCCTTCCAAGTCCCCCCACCTTCCCATCCCTTCCCCTATCTACCCCAGCCCTACCTAAATCCCCCTCTACCTTTTGTTGAGCAAGTTACGCCTGCTTGAAGCAGGCGTAACTAGCGCGCGCCACCTCAGCATCCCCGGCACAGGCCGCAGTGCCGGGGGACTCGGGACCGCCCTCCCGGCCGCCCCAAACCATCGCCACGCCCCCGGATCCGCTCCGGACCGCCCCCTGACCCCAGACATGCCCCCAGGACACGCTCCTGGACTGCCGACATGGCCCCTCCCGCCCCTTTTATGAAGCCCCAGGACTTATGCGCGTCCCGGGGCTCTGCGCATGCCGGCGGCCTATGCAAAATCGGCACGCCGGTGCGCGAGTGCCCTGCGCGTGTGAATCCGGCAGGATTTAAGTGTGCAGGGCTTTTAAAATCTAGCCCATAATGAATCATTCTTATTCCTTGGAGCTTAAATTCTGGTCAGGAGCAACAGACAAGACACACAATAAAACAAAGAAGAAACTTTAATTTAGGCAGCAAAGACATGACTGAGAAGAATAAATTAGGTGATTTTAGGTGGAGGGTCAAATTGAGGATCATCTGCAAATTATTTTTAAGAATAAGCATTCGTTTAAAAAGAATGGGTATACCAAAATGAATGGGACCCTGTTCTTTTCTTTTGTGGGTTCCCAAAACAAATAGAAGGGATCCCACAAATGAAACAAATCCTATTCATCTCATTCATTTTGTACCCCATTCATTTCCATAGACCATAGAAGTCTATGGGCCTTACAAATTAATGGGGAATGAGAATAGGTGTAAATATATCAACCAGTCTTTTCCCGTGAGTCATATGTGACCTAACCATCTTGTCACAACCTGAGCAGTTCATGTCAAGGAGAATAGAGAGGCTACATAACACAGTGAAACATTTTTCCTGTACAGCCTATTGCTATTCTCTGAATCCAGTGATGCTGATCCTGTAGACTGAACACGTGCAGGATTTGTTTTTCAGCTTCTTCTGTAGACTTTATCTTGGAAGTGGGGTGGAGCTCTCAAACAGTTCAACTTTTCAAAAAAAAAGAAAAATCATTTTGGTTGCTGCCAGTAATTTTATTCTTGTCTGCAGTGGTTTCACCCACTGTGCCAGTCAGCAAAGAAAGACAGGCAGAAGCACTTAGCTGGTTTTTTTTCTCCCTTAGGGAAGGGGGGGTCTTGGTGTGGGTGGGAGAAAATGGGGCGATTGCAGTGGTACTACTGATTTTGTCTCTGTCTGCCTGGGCAATGGGCACATAATCCAGTGAGGTAAAAAGTGCACAGTACTGTATAGAGACTGAAACATATCAGGCTGCCCATGTTTAGTAGTGCCTGTGTCAGTGTCAGCAGCTCAGCACTACTGCAAAGCATGACACTGCTTTGTCTGTATGTGTGTGATAGCTCTTCGCACAAACATACACATTAGTGTGCCTTGGTTAGTGGGAGTACAGTCAGTTATGACACACTACTAACATTTTTTTAAAATTAATATCCAAACCCCCAGTGATAAAATCCATCATATAAGGGTTTGGTAAAAGCAGAGGAGGGAGGAAGGAAATGTTAGCAAGGTTGGCAATAATAACAAAAGATGTAGTCCTGCATCCAATTTAAAGTGGGACTTCTTTAAGCCTAGAATGGCAAAAGGCAGCTCTACCCACATGAAATTGAAATATGGCAGGGGCGAGGGGAGACCAAAAAGATGGGTTGAACTCTCTCCATTTTCTTGTTTCTCTTTATTTTCCTAAAATGCCATATACCAAGAGGAAGACCAAATTGAGGGAGTCTGTCCAGGCTTCTCCCTCAATAAGCTTGCTTCAGCCTCATATTAAGGACTTCTTCACCCCAACATCTGCAATAATGCCAGCCAAGGCCCTTGCAAATTCTGACGGGGAGCAAACCCTGTGCTGCGGGCTGAAGAAACATCTTTGAGTCCCGGTGCACCTACCACACCATATCCTCCCTTCACTAAGATACCTGTGGAAGTGGAGCCAAAACTGGTAAGCCCCAACAATCGGGTGATTCCAGTGCCTGCGGCTACCACTATAGTGACAACTGCAACCTTAGTTTTGTGGCTTCATCAGAGGAGTTAGATGGAGGTATCTTTTTCACCCCTGTTCAGGGAGTTAATCCTAATACTTCCTCTATGCAGACTATCATTGGTATTTGGAAGGATTCGGCTGTTAACAACACTTTATCAAACAAATGTGTCATGGATACCAGGATATGTCTGGCTCAAAGGTAACTTTAATTAAGCCCCCAGTTATCACACTAGACATTGATTGGAACACTGTCATCTGGGTCGTGGTGGACCGTTTTTCTAAAATGGCCCACTTCACAGCACTACACAGCCTTCCTTCAGCTTCCTGATTAGCACAGTTTGTGCAGCACGTCTTCCGACTCCATAGCCTCCCTCAGCATATCACCTCAGATCGTGGCCCTCAGTTTACCACCAACTATTGGCAAAACGTTTGTAAAAAGTTCCATGTCGTCCTGGATTTCACATCGGCCTACCACCCTGAAGCAAATGGGCAAGCAGAACAGACCAACCGGGCCCTAAAGCAGTTCCTAAGGATGTATGTCAACACCCACCAGAACAACTGGGATGATCTGCTCCCATGGGCCGAGTTCTCACAGTACTCACACCCCTATATGGCAAAGGGGGCCTCCCCATGTCAAATCATTTACGGAAAGCAATCGCTCCCCTTGTTACCTCTGCCTCTATTTGTTCCCTCTCCTGCCGCCCAAGTGACGGCTGGAAGATTGAAAGAACAATGGAGCCAGGTACGTCGAATGCTTCAGGAAGCGGCCCGTGTGACCAAGAAGTTTGTTGATCGCCACCGCAGACCTGCTCCCCAGTACCGTCTAGGACAGAAGTCTGGCTCAGAACTCTCTATATCCACCTGAGAGTCCCATCCATGCACCTCGCACCCCACTACACTGGGCCATTCTCCTTACTCCAGCAGCTGGGGCCGGTAACCTACCAACTCCACCTACCATTGTCCCTAAAAATCCACAAGCCTTCCATACCTCCTTGTTAAAGCCCCTGGTATTATCTTGGCCCTCCAGAAAAGCACCAGAACCTCCTCAAGTCTCCGTGGAGGAAGAAACTTCGTACCAAGTCCGGAAGATCCTTGACATGTGAAGAAGAGGCCGGAGGAGAGAGTATCTACTGTCATGATTTGGCCCAGAGGAGAACTCCTGGGAGCCCTCCACCAATATTCTTAACAAGAACTCAATCCGACAATTTCACAAGGATCATCCCAAGAAACCCAGACCCCCTGGGAGGGGTTTAGAGGAGGGGGTACTGTTACGGGAGCTGGCCGCAGAAATCCGCGACCAGTTCCCTGCACCTACCAGCATCACTGTCCCTCCTTCGCTGGACTCAGGAGCCTCGCGGTGGCAGGAAACTGCGGCCGGCACACCCCGCTGTGCGGTCTTGCCACTGGACCTCCCTCGCCGATGGCGCATCGCGGTCTGGATGCAACTTGGGCCCGATTGGGCCTGCCAGCTGATCTCTGGCCTCCTACATGTGCGCATGCGCCATGTGACCCTATTTGAAGGGATCACCGCGGGAGGTGCCAGGGCCCCTCCTTCCGGGCGACAGACTATTTAAGGCATGGGCTGCTCCTCAGGCCTTGCCTTGGCTACTTGGCTCCTGAATCCTGACTTGGAAGCCTGTTCCTATGTTCCTGCACTTCGTCCTGCCTTTGGATCCGGCCTAGACCCTTGCCTGCCTGACTATGAGATTCGCCGCCTGCCAAGACCCTTGCCTGCCTGACTAGGAGATTTGCCGCCTGCCAAGCCCTTGCCTGCCCGACTACGAGATTCACTGCCGGCCAAGACACTTGCCAGTACCTGGCCTCAAGAACCACCACCTGTTCATCCTGTGCCATCCCCCACATGGTATGCTCCAGCTCAACCCGAGACCCCATGTAAGTCCAGCTAGCCCCGGTACCCAAGGGCTCAACCTGAGGGGAACGAGAGCTGGTATTGGTGAAGCTCCAACATGGTCTCAGGCCTTCCCCAGCCTCACCTGCCAATGGCAGGAACCAGTGGGGCTGCTTCCCCACTGGTGGTACCAATTCCCCCTCAGCCCAGGGATCAACGTCCGTAACAATCAAAAGTTGTAATGAGGAACTTCAGGGAAATGACTGCCATTAATGATTAGACCATGCAGTTCTTAGTGCCAACTTAAAAAGACCCCTCCAGAATCACTTTCAGGAAGAAAGTCAACCCTACTCTGTACAACCAGTGCCATAGTCACATCTGGGAACTGCTGTCTAAAGTAGAGGGGAGTAGCATGCATTTCACTAGCAACATCTTGACTGCCATGAATGCTAAGCACTCTTTCCTCTCCTTGATGGCACATTGATGGCATCTGGCTGAGGCAAGATAAGGCAGTAACTCCAGTGGGGATTGAGCATAAAGTTGCAGGTGTGCTTTGCTGCATACCCAGTAGATAGATGAGGCACATACCTTGGCCAATATCAGCTATAATAGAGATGCTAGAGGATTGATAGCTAGAATGGAGAGCGAGGAGTTTAAGAGTGCAGTTTTCTTTGTCACAAACAATGGTCTAATGCATACATTTAATATACTATGGGGGGGGGGGGGGAGGCTTTCAGGGAATCCAATGTTTATAGACATTCTTCACCTGGCAGTGAAAGGATGCTCAAGGACTGGTGACCAAGGACCTTGACAATGAATACCTGGAGGAATTGATAGACAAGTACAGGAAAATAACATGGTACTTCCATAGAAGTATGAAAACAGGGCAGCTTCTTCATGAAAAGTAGGAAGAATTTGGGATGCTTTACAAGCATCCCATTCAAAATATTTGCATCCACTGGAATTCCACCTACTCTATATGATGTTGTAGAGGTTAGTGTAGTAGCAGACACTCCTTCGTGATCTGTCTCGTTAAATGGAGATAGGTGTGACGTGCTCTGGGGAATTAAGATTGTGTAGTCATGAGGCAGCTGGTAGATATCCTGAAGCTTTTTATGGATGTCACAGAGTACCTGAGACCTGGAAGGACCACTCTGGATAGGGATATCCTAGAGTAAATATTCTGAAGCAAAAGTTAAAGGATTTCCATAAGCAAAAGAGAACAGAAGCAGAGTTTTTGCAGTTTATGGACTCTTTGCAGATAAACTGAACCTCTGATAGAAAACAATACATAAATACTTGCCACACTTTGTGATCCACAGGTGAAAGGGAGCCTTGCCCTCCAGTCCCATTATCTCACATTCATGAAGGAGATGCTAGTATATAGGGTGTGTAAAGAGAAGCAGAGGCAGAAGCAAGTTGGAGATAAAGGGCAGAAAGAGTGGCCACCTCAGAGGTTAGTACAAAGAGAAGCAATACCTTCTAATCTACCACTTCATCCCCACCTCTATATACTAAAACCATGTTGTTTACTGCTTGGATCTCAGTTTAATTCTCCCACCTGTTTCTTTATTGGTTACACTGGGGTGTTTTGTCTATAAGAAAAACAAAAAAATAATACACATTTTCCTTCTTCCCCACCCCTTTTCTCCTTTTTCTATCCCAGTCCAGTTCTCCCATCCTGTTACATTGTTGATTATACTGGGGTGATTTATTCCCAGAAAAATAACATTTGATAAAAGAAAAAAATGAAAGTTTCTTCTTCTACCATACCACTTTTCTGGCTCTTATTTTGTTCAACCCCTCTACAATCCCAACCTAGTTCTCCTATCCTGTTTTTTTGTTAATTATACTTTGATGCATTGTCCCTAGAAAAATAATTGAAAAAATGAAAAAAAATACAAGTTTTTCCTCCTACTTCACATCTTTTTTGGTTTTACGTCTTGTTGTCAAGGCCATCTAGGTCTTCATACTGTTTGTGATTTACTATACTCTATGCTTTGGAGGCTATGACATTTTTTGTGTTATTTGCGATGGATTTCATGCTATGCCTTGTGGATTTAGACACATTTGTGCTATATGTGATGGTCCACATTCTAAGCTTTGCAGTTTCTGCACTTTTGTGATGTCTGCAATGGACTGTATAAATGCATTAGTGGTTTAGATACATTTGTGCTGTTTATGATAGACTACAATCTAAGCTTTATAGGATTTAGACACCTTTGTGCTGTTTTAGATTCTTTTTACTCCATGCCTTGGGTGTTTTGACAACTGTGCCCTTTGCAATTTGCCACATTTCAGGCCTTGGGGTTATTGATCACCTTGTACTATTTATGATTCACTCTACTCTACACATTGGGGGTTCTGATGACTTTGTAAGGTTTGTGCTTTCCTGCACTGTATACCTTGGGGGTTTTGATGACCTTGTGATGTTTTTGATTCCCCACACTCCAGGCCTTCAGTGTTTTGACAACTTTATGAAGTTTTTTATTTCCTGCATTGTATAACTTGGAGGTTTTGATGACTTTGTGCTGTTTATAAACCACCATATAGAATGCCTTGAATTTCATTACTTGTTGGCATGTATTAGCTCCATAATCACCTCAGTTACACAAGTAACAAATGGAGCCATAACTGATTTAATGAGCTATTTGTAGTTTCACTGTGCTGACCATGGGTGTATAACATGTCATGCCTCAGTATATATTAGTCCACTGGTAGGATCAACCACATTCCTCCTACTGAGACAGACATCCCCCACTCTGGCTGTCTTTGAGGTTCTTTTCAAATATCCTCCCCTTATGGTACTTGCTAACTCTTTTTCTTGCCCTTGCCATCCATTACTTTGCATGCTCACTGCACCACTTTTTAAGTTTTTGATACCATTCTTCTTCCTACCTCAGCCATCAAAGTACACATTTGGGGGATTTTGGCTACTCTTCTTTATGCCCTATTCTGTTCTTACTATTTCTGGTTTTAATTACCAGTACTAAATTGTTGTTACCACACAAACCAGTCTTGTTATCTTAGAATGTTTCCTCTGCTGCTCCAGCTGTCTTCTTGATGCTTTCAAATCTTCTTCCTCTATGGTACATGCTGACTCTTGGTCTTGCCCCAGCTATTTGATGCTTTTCAAAGATCTTACCCACTCAGTTATCTTTAATGTTTTCATGCCCTTTTTTTGACATTTTCTTTAAAATCCCCTGTCTTACAGTTCTTGCAATTATTGGTCTCATCTGATATTTAACCTTCAATAGATTATACACAGCAAAAAGCAATGACTGTAGAAGTACAGCATGCAGAACCTGGACTGCACTCCTCTATGATTACTGCTTCTGAGGTAATGGAATATATATTTGTACAAAGAATCATGTCCTGGATTGTCTAAATTAGAGGATATTAAACAGCCAGTCATTAAAGAACATTTGGTGTTTCTAGTCAGTAGCATCTTAGCCTCCAGTGAAGACCAACTCCAAGCCCATATAGCTACCCCCTTCACCTAATAATATGGAAATGACATAAAATCTCCTCCAGGGATTTCTTCTACCTTCTCACTTACTAGGGCTTTCTACCAATTACGTTGGTGCCCTTCACTCCTCATGTGGAGCCTTGTGGTACTGTTGACATTTTGGGTGGCTGCTTTGTGCTTCTCATGATGCTTTTGGTTCTTTGTGTTACTCTTTTGATTTCTTTGATCCTCTATCACTCCATTTGGGGGTTTTCTACCTCTCTTGATGCACAATTCCCCCTTTATTGTGCCTTGAGCTGTTCATGTCACACTTGATACCATTTTGGTCCTTCTCATACAGCCTTGGGTGAGTTTATGTTATTGTTGCTGGAGCTTTTTCCCCACTTTTGCAGCCTTGGAGTGATCTGGCAACTCTTGCTGATGTTTTGTTCCTCTGATGGTGTCTTGGAGAACTCCTGCCACTGCTGGTACCATTTTTCACCACTGTGTGCCCTTGAGCTCTTCCAGAGATGTACAAAGGGGAGAGCCAAATGGGCAATTATCCAAGGTACCAACCAATAGAGTGCTGAAACCTCAATATGGGGGTGTGCACTGAAATCTCACTGTAGGGGAGTGATATTACTAGACTGCCCTAGCCACCAACATGTCTTAGTCCATTTCTGGACTCTTCATGCCACTTTTGGTGCCATATTGACATCATTTTGATATGTTGGCAAGCCTTCATCCTTCTGATGATGTCTATCTACCAGTTTCATTAGAAATTATTATAAAATCCCAATGTGGAAACCCATAATAGGTTCAAATTGACTATAATGGTCAATGAATGAACAAATAAAACAAATAAAATTGTTTGTTTAATTTGAAATGAACCTAATGAATGACTGTGGTCTATGAAACAAACAAATGAACAGAAACAATTTTTTTGACTTTGTACATCCCTAGATAGAAACAAAATTGGTGAGAAGAAACTGTACGTCAGATAAATGTAATTTTATAAACTACCATGTTTACTTATAATATTATATATAATAAACACTAGTTTGCTTTATCTATTATTTCATGAATAAAGGTTATTTTCAATGATTCAATCACTTCCCTAAATTTCACTTTTTTTTTTAAATATAAATGATCCCAGTTACTTTTCAAAATTTGAAAATTGTTTTGAAGCAAAATTTTATGTATAGAGACAGAAAAATTAATCTGAAACTGTTGCACTTAAGTATTGCTACTTACATTGGCTTTATTTCATGGGTATGTTTTTCATGAATGAAGGCACCAGCGAGACCACCTGCTCCAGAGTTCAGATACTACAAACAGAAGAAGTTATTTAGTAATGTTGTTGAATGCCACATAAATCAAATAGGCACATAAATTACATCCATTTTCATAGTGAAAAAATGTAATATTTTCGCTTTAAAATTAATGCCACCAAAACTATCTGAATGCAATTACTACTGCAAATTATGTGTGCAAAATGTTTTTCAGAAAAATTTATGCTATACTTTTGGAAATGCAAAAGAACAGGAACACTGTTTGTCACTGCAGGCAAACTTTTGCATTTATAGCTGCCCTGTGTACACATATATATACCCACATATTGGGCAGACAGTTTAGGAATAGGCCATTTCTGCCTGTAAGACAGTGTTTTTTCCATGGAAATACCTTTGAAAATTACTCTCTATGGGCTGAATTTTCAAAGCCATTAACATTTATAAAACTATGCTTTATTCAATTAAGTGGTTGTTAGAAGATAGCTTGTGGCTCAGTGCATCTAAAAGTATTTGCATAGCCTGGTTGCACTTGTACTTTTATGCATAATGGACAGAGGCATTCAGGGAGTTGAGACATGGCAGAGTTGGAACTTATGCACATATTTTTTTAAATTTTAAAACATATCTACATAGATGAATTCACACTAGTTATGCCCTCCAAACAGCATTTGTAATTTTATGTGAGTTAATCTGTATGCATACCAGGATAATTAGCCATTAATTTTCAAAGCAAACTTATGCTCATAAGTTCGCTTTGAAAATTTGGGGTAAAGTTTGTGCATAAAAGATATGTGCAGGCTTTACCTGATCACACACAGTTATAAAATCACCTTTCCTAAGTGCAAGAGTACTGATTTCATCTTGCCATCCTGGACTCTGGGAGAAAAATGACTATAACTGTAAAGGCTAAGATTACAAAGAGGCAACTGCCAGGAAATATAGATTGTCATGCTATAATTTACTGCCACCACAAGGTGGTTATTGTGTATGCAAATGCATACAGATTCACTAACAAAGTAGATATATGAAGGTTTATAAAATACCATACTAAAGTAAAACTTTCTGTCAACACAGATTAAGAAAGCTTGTAGATAGGAGCCATATTAAAAAAAAAAGATCTGATGGATATATACTTTAAAGAAGGGGAACAAACAACCAATTGATTGTGCCAATGACTTTATGTGACCTCTGGCCAATGATATTCTCACCTCTTGTCTCAGATTCCCATTTGGTCAGAGTAATAAATACCATATCTAATTTAGTCTATAAATTTGTTGGACCAAAGTCTATGCTGTGCAATTTCCTTTTAGGGTACCATAAGCACATTTCCAATCTTCTACAAAGGATTTTATGCCATGAACTGTCAGCCATTCAGATTATTAGGTTACTGACCCTCATTCTTTTGTTATTAAAAGAACACTTCATCTAATCAGAAAGCAGCCTTTTCAAGTTGAAAAACCATTTCAGCTCAAGAAATCAGTTTTATTTTACTTTAATAAATCAAATTGTACTGTAGTTCAATTAGAGGGCAACTTTAAAACTGTGCACTGAAGTGTAAAGTCTGCAGGGATTGTATACCCGCAGACCTAATGCCAATTTTCAATGAGGAAAAATTTCTCTTTGAAAACTGAGTTGGAAAAAGTGCGGACCCGCCTCTACTAGGCATTTTCCAGTGTATATGTGTAACTATTCAAATGCATGTAGATGCTAAGCTCTTCCCATCTTTGCCACCAGGAAAACCTCCCTCTCTCTCTGTGCATAAAAGTTTGCATGCACTGTTCCTACGAGTGTACCGTACTTTTATGTGCAGAGAGTATTGGCAATTTTTAAAGACCTAATTTCTTTACTAAAACCCTGTTTCTACCTGTAGAGTTGTCTTTGAAAACTGCCCTCTTTGTGGGTAATTATTCAAACAGCCCACTTAACAAAGCTGCAGAAACATGCATAAGTTATACCAATTTTCCAAGTGAACTTATGTGCATAAAGCCACTTTGAAAATTATCTCTCACCAAATCTACCCCATGAAAGTTCCACCTGCTCCTTGGTGCACACAAAGTTTCTTAAAAACCTGTGCACAAATCAGAAAATTTTAGAAGGAATGCAAAAAGGCCCACTGAAATCCCAACCTCCAGGATTGCCTCTGCTCAGTCTGGGTAAACTTATGTGTGAACATGACGTATGTGCATATATTTACCCGTATAATGGACAGGTCATTTTGTAAACGGCACATTAAGTCTCTTTGAATATAACCCATTCAAAGCATAAGAAATAAACTTATTCAGAATGTTCTTTAATTGGAGAAAGTGTAAATACTGTTTATATTTTTGCATAAAGGGATGGTGAACAATTGTTTTTTGTATCCATATATTTCAATGTTTTTTTATATATATATATTTTCTCCCATTCAGTGGAAGATATCATATTATTGCTAGAAAAATGTTGAGCTTTAGTCTCATGCTTTACAAATAAACATCTCAGCTTCATCTTGGCATTTGTATCTTTTTCATACTGAGCATTTAAAATGTAGTGGGATTACTCCATTATTGTGCCCCCAGTGCCCAATTCGGTCAACAGTAGCAAAGAAGCAGAAGATGTGTGTGTATGGGCGAGTACACAGGCAGTTTGTGGACAAGCCTACTGAAATAACGGGGACTATTGGCAGATATAGTATATTCCTTGCTGAAAGGCTTCCCAGTGCAGAATAGCAGCAGTGCTTGTATCGATCCTGGAAAAAATGGCAAGCTTTGGACCAGCAAAATAGATGCACATGAGCTTTCAAGGCCACACAGCTTCCTTTTCAGATGTCAACAGATTTTAACATGCCTACAAATGTTTCAAGCATCATTTCTATTCCCCTTTCAAACAGATTTGAGTAAAGTTAATTTGGAACAATGTGAAAATTAGAGATTATACATATTTAGTATTAACATTCAATACATAATGAATGGAATAAAATACCTTATAGAACACCAACAGGCAAAATCCCACTCCCCAATCATGTAAGTAGAGTTCTACATTACCAATAGCATGGGCAAGATCAAAACCAACAAAGCAACCCTAAAGAAGGAAAAATAATTAGGTTTATTTTTAGAATAAACATGATCATAATCATAATACTATTTATTCCCTAAGGAGTTAATTTTCAAAAAATGCTCAGTGTTTTAAGAGTCTAAATTTAGGAATGGGACAATAATTTTTAAACAGCCTCGTGGGCGTATATGTAAGCATGTATGGCAGCTCGCATGAATGGACATGGTCATTTTCTATTGCACGCATATATGCACAAATGATATAAAATTGGATCTATGTGCATACATGCATGCAGAACATTGAATGGACTCGCCCTTGGGGGGGATTTTATTAGATATGTGTGCCAACACAATAACCAGTTTCCCAGTCCATTCCCAGTTCACCCAGGTATACAGTCCCAGTTGTTTTTTACATTTGTTCCATTCCTTTGTCTTTAGTTAACTTAGCGATCTAAAATATATATTTCCATATAGTTTCTACTGTCTGTTAAAATCACAGAATTAATGCTTTTCATTAGCTAATGTGTTTATTGTATGCAAATGACTAGTGATTTCTTGTATTAAATGCTGCAATCATATTTACCTTAGATTTGAGTGCCTATAGTCAAAAGGCACTCATATCTTTACTAACTATTGCACTGATTAAATCATAGTCAATTATTAAAAATTAATTAATTAACCAAGATTGAAGACAGCTGTGGGGTTTAATATCCTTTTCAGTGGAAATAGGCCCACCAGACACCATGCTGAGGGCAATTTTTGGTATGACAATTCCACCCCTCAGAGCATTTAAATGTTGCTTTCTAATTTTACTGGCAGAAAATTTAGCTGAGGCATAATGAGCTGTTCTATAGGGGTGTGCATTCGGATTGACCGCATTAGTAAAACGCTACTCATATTTTTTTTTAACTTAAAAAATTGATTCGACATAAACGATCGCATTTCCCACATATCCAACATAGATATGTTGGATATGTGGGAAATCGCGATTGTTGAGCCAAAATAAAAATATAAACCCCCTCACCCTCCTTAATCCCCCCCCCCCGACTTACCACAACTCCCTGGCCTCCTGACCCCCCCAAGCTGGCCAAAAGTTCTTTTGGGCCGAACGAGCCGTCCGGCGCGAACTCGCCGGGAATCACGTGACGCCGGCGTCACTCGACGTGCCGCCGACGTCACGTGCTTCTCGCCAAGGATTGCAGAAATGACGTCCTCACTCCTCGCTCGATCACCAGGGAGTTGTGGTAAGTCTGGGGGGGGGGATTAAGGAGGGTGAGGGGGTTTAAAATTTTTTTTTGCACATATGTACATATACCCAACTCATTGGATTTTTTTTATGTCCATATTGGCCGCAAGTGGGACCCCCTTTCGGACATAAGAAATATGAACATAAAATTTTGCTCTGCACATCCCTGCTGTTCTAGAAGTGGAGATAGGTCAGGGAAAATAAAATATGTATGTGTATCCCAAAAGTGTCTCTAACTCTGTCTTCAGAGACTCATAAGTATGAGGTTACTAGAGAGATAGTTGTTAGTGGTCAGACAGTTCCTGCTAGGAGATATCTTGTATTGAGGGAGTAGGTTTATATGTAGTCCAGCCCAGTATATTCCCTGTTCTATCCTTCTAGTTTTCTTCCAGGGAAGGTGGCTGGGGATGAAAGGTAGAGTACCCAGGCCTTCAGGAGAGTGAATAGAGCTTGGACTCTAGGAGGTTTCTGAGCAAAAGGATCAAGAGGTGAAACAGTGAAAGGGACTACATCCTACACTCTTTTCTTCCAGTGAAGAGTGTCTTGTCTTTTTTAAGAGGTGAATTTGTGGTCTGCAGAAGTCACAAGTTACCAGGCATGTGAATTTCCCCTTGGAGTCTCTGCAATAAGAAATGGCAGCAGAGGCTACTAGCATTTGTATTTCAGAGGATTCTCTAAATCAAGAAACTTCTAACAGAAGAGATGTCATTTGCAAGCAGGAGAAGAAGAAAGTTCCTGCTTGGAAATGAATATCTGCTAACTCTACTCAAGTACCAAAACAGGGAAAGTCCCAGTGATGGGAGCATTTTACTACTATACATCATTTCTTCTCAGTTTCTCTTATTGTTTTGTTTTCCATAATAAATGACAGCCAGAGATTGGCATTTCCTATTATTAATAGTCTGGGGGTCGAGGGTGCTCATTTCCATTGAAAAGGATATTAAACCCTATTTTGCACTGCTCAGAAGATCTTCTGATCTACATGTACCATGTCCTAACTTCTAGAACTCTACTTAAAAGAAGTGCAAACTACAGGAGCTGGAAAAAGGAGATCAAAAGGAAACAATATTTGTTGCTATAGGAGCAGGGCTGAAAGGATACAAAAGCTAAGCCTGCTTCATGTTTTAAATTAAAAAATGTTACAGAATAAAAGCAGAGATTCTGCCAAGCTTGACCCCTATGTGTTAGCACTTTTCAACTTGCTTGAAAAGTTCTGATGCAGTAATTCAGTCCTTAAAAATGCACAATGACTTTTGTTAAAGTGGGTAGATCAGGTTCCAAATTTGTGGGAAAGCCAGTTGTCTCTATGGAATTTGTCCTATTGAAATTCACCTGACCATGATCAGTGAAAAGTTGTCAAACTCCATATATAAATATTGTTTTGATTACATAGTAACATAGTATTGATGGCAGAAAAAGACCCATGGAGTCGGCCCAGCAAGTTTCTTATGGTAGAAACTGCTGTTCCATGCAGGTTACTCCTAAGCCTTTCATTAAGGGAAGTAATATTAGCAATCAGAATAAAGCACAATCAAACCCATAGCTTATACTGTGTAGACATACTGATTTATTAGTTTTATTTGTTTCATTATCTGTTTCATCTTACTCTATATGTTCAGTTGTTATCTGCTGAGATTTGTAGATCAGCGAGCTAGAAATTTTTAAAATAAAAATAAAAAAATAACAGAATTAGTGCTATCAACATTTTTACAGGGCGAGCAGCCTTCTTGTTAATTCAGATAATGCTACTTGAACGTGCTATGCTTTTGCACATCGCTATTGAAGCAGTCCTTCACATTTTCCCTACTGTTTGCATAAGTATCCCGGACCATAAAAGTCAGGGCCCTGACTTTTCTCCCCGCTGTCGAAGCAGAGAGCGATGTTGCAGTTGAATCAAAATCATGAAAGCTAAAGGGTCGATTTTAAGATGCACGCATGGACGGTTCCTGGCACGTGAACATAGAAACATAGAAATGATGGCAGAAGAAGACCAAACGGCCCATCCAGTCTGCCCAGCAAGCTTCACACATTTTTTTTCTCATACTTATCTGTTTCTCTTAGCTCTTTGGTTCTATTTCCCTTCCACCCCCCACCATTAATGTAGAGAGCAGTGATGGAGCTGCATCCAAGTGAAATATCAAGCTTGATTAGTTAGGAGTAGTAACCGCCACAATAAGCAAGCTACACCCATGCTTATTTGTTTTACCCAGACTATGTTATTCAGCCCTTATTGGTTGTTTTTCTTCTCCCCTGCCGTTGAAGCAGAGAGCTGTGCTGGTTATGCGTGAAGTATCAGTTTTTCTTCTCCCCTGCCGTTGAAGCAGAGAGCTATGCTGGATATGCGTGAAGTATCAGTTTTTCTTCTCCCCTGCCGTTGAAGCAGAGAGCTATGCTGGATATGCGTGAAGTATTAGTTTTTCTTCTCCCCTGCCGTTGAAGCAGAGAGCTATGCTGGAAATGCATTGAAAGTGAAGTATCAGGCTTATTTGGTTTGGGGTAGTAACCGCCGTAACAAGCCAGCTACTCCCCGCTTTGTGAGTGCAAATCCTTTTTTCCACATTTCCTCTTGCTGTTGAAGCTTAGAGCGATGTTGGAGTCACAGTAACCATGTGTATGTTTATTGAATAATGGTATTATCTCCAGGCAGTAGCCCTCATTCTGGCGAGCCACCCACTCTTCATTGACGGCCTCTTGACTTTATGGATCCACAGTGTTTATCCCACGCCCCTTTGAAGTCCTTCACAGTTCTGGTCTTCACTACTTCCTCCGGAAGGGCATTCCAGGCATCTACCACACTCTCCGTGAAGAAATACTTCCTGACATTGGTTCTGAACCTTCCTCCCTGGAGCTTCAAATCGTGACCCCTGGTTCTGCTGATTTTTTTCCTACGGAAAAGGTTTGTCGTTGTCTTTGGATCATTAAAACCTTGACATGCAGATTTTATAACATGCACTCACCGCTGCTTGCAAGTTATTAAATCAGATGTCTGCACACACATGAGCTCCAGATTTTAATATCCGCGCTTGCATGTGTGAGCAGCCCGTGACTCACTTGCATGGGGGGGGGGGTGAATGCTCAAATTATGCACAGTGATGCAATCGGCCTTTTTTACAGTTCCCTCCCAGTCTGCTCCAATTAAGGAGATCAAAGGAGGGAACTGGGAGGGACCTTCCCTAATCCCATACCTAACCTTCCTCCCCTTTCCCCTTTCCACCCTGACCCCTAACCCCTGCCCACCTACCCTATTTTTTTTGCACTGTAAATTACCTGCTCTCATGAGCAGAAGTAAGTTACATGAGCCAGCCTGCTGCCGGCATGCACGCCACTAGGACAGCATTGAATGGTGCAGTCCCTGCCTACCCCGCCCCCCTCAGACCCCGCCCCTTTAGAGTCTGGCACTTCAGCATGTAACGGGAGTTTAAAGCATGTCCGGGCTCTTCTGAAAATGTGTGCAGCGCGAGCAAGGCCCAGCCACACATGTAACTCCAGTTTTTTACATGTGTGGCCCTTTTAAAATCAGGCTTTAATTGTTTAAGTGTAGTAATCCCCATGCCTTCTGTTAGGGGTAGTAGCTGCAGCTCCATGCAGGTTACCTCCATGTACCCTTTTCTTCATTTCCACCTCTAGCCTTTACGGATCCACAGTGTTTATCCCATGCATTTTTTAATTTGTTTACTGTTTCATCTTTACCACCTCTTCTGGAAGGGCGTACCAGGCATCCACCACACTCTCTGTGAAGAAATATTTTCTGATATTGATTATGAGCCATCCCCATTGGAGTTTCATTTCATGACCCTTAGTTCTTCTGCTTGCTTTCCAAAGGAAAAGGCTCAGGGAAACGTTATCATTAAAACTTTTCAGTTATCTGAAAGGTTTTGTTTTTTGTTTTCTTTTAATTATGAATGCCTGCAGAACAAGGCTGAAACTCACAGGTATTCTTTTCAAACTGTGCTAGCATTTGACTAAAGGTGGAGCTTGATTGCTCATGTACCACTATGTGCAAAATTCCCAGATCTTCTCCATAGACTTTGATGCCATCACTCTTAAATGCCATTATAAATTATGAAAATCATAGACATTCTTATGTATCAATGACTTTGTAGAGTGAGATGTACACAGCCTGACTTCCATTCTGTGAAGAGGCCTAATAGGTCTATCCTCTGGTCACTCTTTGGTAAAACTAGCTGCCAAAATGGATATGCATTAGTTTCAAATGAATTACACATACAAACTGAACAAGGCCATTTAGGGGTTGTTTCAAAAGGAATAAACTGAAAATAGCTTTGCATAAAAATACACCTCCAAAATGGCCCAGTCTCACCAGTCCCCTAGAACCCCCACCACTATATCCTGGCACTTCCCCAGGGCCTCAATAGGCCACTGCGATCCTTCTCCTGCACCCCACTGAAACCTGGGGGTCTCCACTCTTCCTGGCTAGGCTGAGTTCAACAGGGGCCTCTACGAGTCCCTCCCACCCCTAAGATATCTGCTGGGGCTGGGAACTTCTCTGGCCCCTACATTCTCCTACATGAGGATCCTGCAGCAAGAAAGAGACAGGAGTGATGCCCACTCACTCCTGCTCTCTGTTGCAATGCTGCTTGTGGCTAGACCCACAAGCAGCCTCGTACCTCGCAGCGGCCCGGAGGTCGCCGCAGCCGCTGCTGACTGCCTCACTCTCTGTGGCCTGGAGCCGCCACCATCATCCATCCTGTGTGGCCTGGAGGCCGCCATCGCTGCCATCTTCGCAGTCTGGAGGCCGCTGGTGCTCCTTCCATGAGACCTGGAGCTGCTACCGCCAATCCTTCCATGCAGCCTGGAGGCTGCCACCGATGTCCTCTTCTATGGCCCAGAGGCCGCCGCGAAGCTCCTCTTCCTGTGGCAGGGACTGCCATTGCCTTGCTCCTCTTCTCGCAGCAGGGTCTGCCGTTGCTTGCTCCTTTCTCGCAGCAGGGAGCCGCTGACACTGTCCCTGGACTTGCCTCCTCCAAGGCACGCAGCTGCGCCTCTCTTCATTATTTAAAGGGACCACAGCTCCACCTGATGACGTTTTCAAGTCATCTCCTCTTCAGCCCTATAAAAAGGGCCTTCCATCAGTCTGTCTTCGCCTTCGCAAGGAGATAGCTTGCTCCTGGATTCTTTGCTGTCCCAGTTCTTCGTTCCAGGAGGCTCCGAGGTCCATCTCTGCTTCTTCAAGGCACTCTGTTCTTTGTGGGAATTCCCTTGTCTTCATCTGTGGTTCCTGATTCTTCATCTCCATCTTTGTTTGTACTTTCTGGTCTCTCGTCAGATCCCGTGTCCTTGTCCATCCTTCAGATGTCTCTGATCTTCTTTTCTCTAGATGTTCAGATGTCCTGGTACCCAGTGGTCCCAGTGTCCTGATGTTCCTGATGTCCTATGTTCCAGTCCTAATCCTGATGTCCATCTCGCCTGCAGCACAAGCCTCTGGATGACCCTTGCTTTTAATGTTCCTGAATCTGAGTTCTGAATTCCAAGTTCCAAGTCTTGAATTCTGAGTCTTGTATCCTGTTCCCGGTCTTCGGAGTACCTCGTGTCTGCTTTGTCCATGACCTGTATCCTGAGTCCTCATCTGACTATCCTGTATCTCCATACACATCTGAGCATCCTGTATCTCCATCCATGTCTGAGCATCCTGTATCCTTGTCCAAGTTCTTGTCCTACGTCTCGTCCAAGTCTCCAAGTATCTTCTTCTCGTCCAAGTCTCCAAGTATCCTTGTCTCGTCCAAGTCTCCAAGTATCCTCGTCTCATCCAAGTCTCCAAGTACCTATGTCTTGTTCCAGTTCCAGTACCATCGCCTGTCCTCAACCCCTGTACGTCCTGTCAAATCTGCTATTCCCAGGCGGCAGGTCCAAAAGGACTATCGAGTGGCCAGAGGGCTACCCCAGAGACCAGCATTGCATTGCTGGGTTTCTCCTGGTGCGTTCAGGTTCGGCAGAGGTCAGTGCTCTTGGTCTTCAGCCTGTCCATCCATGCTTGGACACATCTTGCCTGCCTCTGCACTTCCTCGGAGCTCCCCTGCAGTTGCGCCATGGTATAAGGGCACACCAACCTCCCTGGAATTGGGACCTCTCCCTAGCGCTCCTTCAACACTCTGCTGGCATCTCTTTAAAAATTGCACTGGCTGGCTCTGAAACTGATGACATTTGATGACACTTTAGTACCAATCAGGGCTGATTGGCACCATTTTTGAAAGCATTGCAGGAGGACAGACGTGATTAGCATTGCTCCTGCCCATTTCTTACTCTATGACCCCCTTGGAGTAGTATGTGGAGTCTGGGATCAGAAGATATCATGGAGACCTGGCAGGTTTTGGTTCAGCCTATCTGGTAAAGCCAGGCCTTTCAGGTTTCTTATGGGGCTATTGTTATGTTCCGCGGCCGCAGATGGCTGCGACCTCTGCTGCTCTCCTCTTTTTTTTACTGCTTTGGCTCTGTTGGGTGAACTCGCGGCCTCTGCCAGCTACCACTGGCCTTCTGGCCCCCATTCCCGGGCCCAACCTGAGCAGTATGGACACTGCTGACCACCATCTTACCCTTGGGGTTCCCTATGCGCGTGCACTCCCCGACCTGCTTTAACCACATCATGGTGGGAACCTCGGGGGCATCCCCATCACATGACATCACTCATCTTCGATATGTAAGCTTGCTGGCCCAGACAGCCGATGACTTGGCAATGAGTTCATCTTGCTGAATCTACCTACTCTCACTTCAAAGTTTGTTCCAGTTCCTGCTTCCGTGGTGTGAGACTATCGGGTACCCGCTCCTCGGGGGCCCTTCTTCGTCTCTTGGCTATCCGCTCCTCGGAGGGCCTTTCACCCGGACTCCTGCCTGCCTCGCTTCCCAAGGCATGGCGGCGGCCATAGACGAAAAAGATTGGACGGCAGGAGGTCCTTCCGGACCCCCGCTGGACTTTTGGCAAGTCTCGTGGGGGTCAGGAGCCCCCCACAAGCTGGCCAAAAGTTCCTGGAGGTCCAGCGGGGGTCAGGGAGCGATTTCCCGCCGCGAATCGTTTTCGTACGGAAAATGGCGCCGGCAGGAGATCGACTGCAGGAGGTCGTTCAGCGAGGGTTCCGGCGCCTCGCTGAACGACCTCCTGCAGTCGATCTCCTGCCGGCGCCATTTTCCGTACGGAAAATGGCGCCGGCCATACGCGTATGGCCGGCGCCATTTTCTGTACGAAAACGATTTGCGGCGGGAAATCGCTCCTGACCCCCGCTGGACCTCCAGGAACTTTTGGCCAGCTTGTGGGGGGCCTCCTGACCCCCACGAGACTTGCCAAAAGTCCAGCGGGGGTCCGGAAGGACCTCCTGCCGTCCAATCTTTTTCGTCTATGGCCGCCGCCATTTTCTACGGAACTACTCCTTGTCTTCAGTCGCTGTGAGTAACCATGCTGTGGACCTTTGCTGTGACATCTACGTTGGAATCCTCTCCAGTGTACCCCGCTCTGCAGACCATTGCTGTTATATCATTAGAGGAGCCCTCTCCAGGTCTATCCCGCTCTGCGGACATGTGCCGTGATATCGCTGGAGCAACCCTCACCGGTGTACCCTGCTCTGTGGACCACTACCGTGATCTCTCACCGAGGAACCCTCTTGTGTACCATCTCTACGGACCCCGTGTAACTTCAGTCACTGTAACTATCGCCTGGCACCCCCGCTCCTTGGGTAGTGCAGCATCTATTGCCTGACTCCAGTCATCCGAGCTGAGTCTGACATCAGTATCTGTGCTGCCACTCCATGGCCCGCCTCCTGGGGTCACCCTGTCCTTTTCCTTCTCTACCTCTGCTGTATACCATCCCGCAGCCGAGACTCTGCCTCCTGACAGTGAGGCTCAGTGGGGCTCCTCCCCTGGGCGGTATCATCTCTCAGCTTGGACAAAGGGCCCACATACTTACAAATCCTATCAGATTGCCAAGTCCATGGACCCAACACAGATCTCGGCCCTCCAGGCCATCCCTGGTCTGACCCAGCAAATTTCAGATCAGCAGAAAGTTTTGGAGAGTTTGGCTAATGCCATAAATATTTTAAATAACGGGCTGGACACTGCCATCACATCTGCCAAGCTGAGCCCAGCTCCACAGATGCCTCTGTTTCGGCCACCTGTGCCCCTGCCGGCACCTCCTCGTTTTTCAGGTGACCCCTTGTCCTATAGGGGCTTCTTCTATCAGTGCAACATGCACTTTTCCTTACAACCTGCATACTTCCCTGACGTAGCTACCAAGGTAGCATACATGCTATCCCCTTCTGAAGGACGGGCATTGGCCTGGTCGTCACCCCGTGGGAGTGAACGCACCCAATCCACTACGATCTGCCGGGCTTCCTTGCCCTCTTCCACTCCGTCTTTGATGAACCCGCTCATAAGGCTGTTGCCGGTTCCACACTACTGCACCTGCACTATGGTTCCAGATCCCTTACTGACTATGTCATCGAATTTAGGACCCTTGCATCTTAGTTGCACTGGGATTTGGGCTGCTTGCGTGTGATCTTCCTCGAAGGGCCGAGTCTGCACATTAAAGATGAGCTAGCACGCGAGATCTTCCTGACACCCTGGATGCTCTCATGGACCTCGCAGGCTGCATTGACCGCTATCTTCGTGAACGCTCGCATGAGACCAGAGGACCCAAGAGGGTAGCTACTGGCACTCTCCGCATCCACCCAGCACCTTCTACAATGACCGCTGCTCCGCAAGATAGCGATGAAGAGCAACCAATGCAGATGGGTCACAGCCACCTAGCCTCGAAGGAGAAACGTCACTGCATACATTCAGGGCTATGAATGTACTGTGGTCAACCCAGACACTCGGTACCTGCCTGCCCACTCTGTCTGCGAAACTCCCAGGCCTAGGTTCTACTGGAGGACTTCTCCTAGGCCTGACATCACCCTCTCCTCCATTAATGTTACCTGTTTCCATCAACTCAGGTACTCTGGAATTTCACACCTTAGCCTTAGTGGATTCCATGGCTGGCAGTAATTTTATCCTCTGATAGCAGGTGGAGCATCTCCGGATCCCCACAGTCCGCACACCCACGCCATTATTGCTCTCTTCTATCCACGGTGAGCTGTTACCTGGCGAAGTTACTTGCTCCACAGTTCCCATCCGACTTCGTACCAGATCCATGCACACGGAGACCATTTCTTTTCTGGTATAAGACAAGTGTTGCGTTTGTGCATGCTCTTCGCCCTTGCTCCACCCTCTCTACCTGTGTGGTGACTCCCTCCAGGTCTGAGGGACAGCTGCTGCCGCGGCGTCTCCCTGCCGCGTCTCTCCGGAATCCCCGGGTTGGCCTGACGCTGTGGATCCGCCATGTTCCTGATGACGTAAGGGCGTGCGCGCTCCAGAGTTTGTACTGGCAAGGGCGCGAACCTCCGGGGCGTCCCCCCATAGTGACATCATCCGCTTCCAACTTAAAACGACTTTGCTTGCAACTACGAATCGAGTTAGCAAGGATTCGAATCATACTCTTCTTGGTTACAATTCATCCAAGTTACTCTGCTTTCTTGTACTTACCAGGGGTGCCCGCTCCTCGGGGGCTCCACTCTCTCTTCTTGATTTCAGATTGCTATGATGGGATCCGGTACTCGCTCCTTAAGGGCCTATGTCGCTGGATGCTCAGAAGACTCCTTACTGCCTGGAAGCGATCACAGACGTGAACACTGTGAGTTCTATTACAGATAGGAACCGGTATTCGCTCCACGAGGGCCTATGTTCCTAATCTCTGAAGGCTCTCTTCTGTCTAAGACATTATCGCAGGTATGGAGATTGTGAGTTCTTATTCCAGACTGCATATAGGAACCACTACTCGCCTACGACTCCTGTTCCTGAAAATATTGAAGACTCTCTGTTGCATAGAAGCCATTTAAGATATATACAAGCGTGAGTGTATCATCTTCTACTGGTTATGTATCCAGCATACTCACTACCTATAGTCTCTCTCTACAGCTCAGCAACCCAGAAATCACAATTCCAGTATCTGAGGGACTTCAGCCCTGCCGGGCACATCTGCTCACTACTACCACCTCTGGTAGTTCTACTTCCTGTCTAATAAAGAACTATCTGTGTTGTCTCCATACTCCAGCCTAGCCGGTGATCCATCTCAGGATATCCTCCTGGGGGCGATGTCATTGGCCATCGGCCCAAGGATTCACCAATTTCCATTAAGTGTTTATTCCTTACACTACTAGAGTGGTATCATATAGACTTCCATTCTGTGGGAGCCAACCAACAACAGATCATTAACTCCCCTTTGGAGTATTACAAATTGTTAGCTCCTCCCCTTAGGGGAGCAGCATTGAACACAAGGCCATCCATCTGGTGGTTCTTGGGCTACTGTGGTTGAAACTTCACACTCTGCAATTCGACTGGGACACCTTGCAACTTTCCCAATGGGGCAACTCCTGTCATAAGGATTGCTTGGAAGTCGTGTCACCCATGATGTCTCTCCCGGGTCTCCCGCTGCAGTACTCCGCTTACGCCGATGTATTTTCGAAGAAGAGAGCGGACACTTTACCACCTCATCGCTCATTTGATTGTGCGATAAATTTACTTCCGAATTCAGAGCCCCCTCGTGGAAGGGTGCACCCACTTTCGCTAACAGAGATTAAGGCTATGTCAGAATACATACAAGAGAATTTGGCAAAAGGCTTCATTCGACCTTCCAAGTCTCCCACTGGAGCGGGATTCTTTTTCGTGGGGAAAAAGGACAGTTCCCTCCAGCCACGTATAGATTACCACGGCTTAAACAAAATTACCCAGAAGGACCAATACCCCATTGCCACTAATCTCTGAACTGTTTGACAAGTTCCAAGGAGCCAAAATATTCTCCAAATTGTACCTGAGAGGGGCCTACAATTTGGTCTGGATACGCCAGGGCAACAAATGGAAAACTGCTTTTAACACCCATGATGGTCATTTTGAATAACTAGTAATGCTCTTCGGCCTTTGTAACACTCCAGTGGTGTTCCAGAATATGATGAATGAGGTATTCAGAGACATGCTCTATCAGTGCATCATAGACTATCTGGATGACATCCTTGTATTCTCACGAGACCTCCAGAATCATTGCCGAGATGTCTGCAAAGTTCTTCAGCGCCTATGGGACAATCGCTTGTACGCCATGCTGGAGAAATGTTCCCTCGAACAAGAGACTGTTCCTTTTCTCGGTTACGTGGTCTCGAGTTGGGGCTTCTATATGGATCCCCAAAAGACCAAGAGCATCCAGGATTGGCCCCAACCAATGGGTCTCAAAGCACTTCGTAGATTCCTGGGATTTACTAATTACTACTGGTCATTCATTCTACATTATTCCACACTGACCACCCCTCTCATAGCCATGACCTGGAAGGGTGACAACCCTTCGCAGTGGTCACCCTAGGCAATATTGGCCTTTCAGAAACTAAAGGATGCATTCCTTAGAGAAACATGCTTATGCCACCCGGATCCCCAAAAACCTTTCATCGTCGAAGTTGACGTATCCAATGTCAGAGTTGGTGCAGTTCTGAGCCAGCATTCTGCCAATCACACCTTACTTCCCTGCTCATTCTTCTCTCGCCACTTCTCACCTGCGGAGTGCAATTATGGAATTGGGGACAAATAATTTTACAGTACTTATGATTATTGGTCTCTTCTGGTATTTAGTTTTTGATAGATACAGCAAAAGGCAACGGTTGCAGAAGTGCAGCATCCAGAACCTTACTGTGCTCCTCCATGATTACTGATTCTGAGGTAAAACAGGCAGTATTTGCAAAAACTAATTCCAAAAATAAGCATGTCCTAGATTTCATAAATTACAGGATATTAGAGCAGCTAATGGCTAAAGAACATTTGATGCCTCTAGTCAGTAGTATCTTAGCCTCCAGTGAAGATCAACTCCAAGCCTGAACAGTCAGGTCTTTTATCTAATCATGCCATAAAAAATATCAGGTCTCCTCCAGGGATTTCCTTGGCGACTCCCTGACTAGGGAATTCTACAAATTTGGATGGTGCCCCTTGCTACTCATTTAGAGCCTTGGGATGTTCTTGCCACTCTGGGTGGCTCCTTTGCAGCTTCCATTATGCTTTGAGATTTTAATGCCACTCTTTTAGCTGCTTTGACTCACTATCACTGTTTTCTTCCCACTTCATGATGTCTTGTGTTGTTCATGCCACACTTGGTGCAACTTTGCACCTCTCATACAACCTTGAGCAGGTTCATGCAACTGTTATTGGTGCTCTTTTTCCCACTTTTGAGCCTTGGGGAATTATGGAAACTTCTGCTGCTACTTTGTTTTTCTGATGGTTTCTTGGAGAACTGACACTGACCATGTGGAACCATTTTCCCCAATGCATGTTCTTGTGCTCTTCATGCCAATTTTGGTCCTATGCTGGCATAGTCTTTGTGCATTGGCATACCTCCCTACTTCTGATGATGTCTACCCACCAGTTTCATAAGATATGATTAGGAAATCCCAATTTGGGAGCCCAAAACAGACTGAATTACTTCCCTCATTGTCTATAAATGGTAATGGAATGAACTAATAAAATGAATAAATTATTTTGTTTTGTTGTTTAAAGCAAAAAGATCAAATATCAGTGACCTACAAAACAAATGAATGAACCCAATCAAATTTTAGGACTCTGCACATGCTTATTGACTGGAGAGTTAGATCAGGGGAGAGCACTAGGTCTAGTGTAGTTGGACTTCAGTAAGGTCTTTGGCGCAGTTTTAAACTGGCAATTTATATATAACTTGAACACCCTTGGTATGGGCCTTAAAATGAGAGACTAGGTTAGAAAGTGGATAAGTGGGAGTCAACAAAGGATAGAGGTAAACAGATTTCATTCTGAGGAGATCTAATGGTAAACATGCAGTTTCCTGCAAAAAAACAAAAACAGTGCTATAGTATTGGGGGTTACATTCTTCTAATCTTGAACAAGAGTTGGATAAGGAGTGATCATATCTGATTATCTTAAGAATGAGAAACAGTTGAATAAAGTGATGGCAAAAGTCAGAAACATGAATGGGGTGCATAGGGTGCAATAGGGTGCAATAGGGTGCATAGGGTGCAATGGGGTGCATACCGCCTTTCAACCCTTCCGTAATTCTACGTAGCTAAGAGTTCCTTGTATATAAACCACCTATACATAGCTTCCTCTTTTCAATTTTAATTTCTTCTTTTACTTCCTTTGAACTATGCCTCTCTCCCTTCTACACCTCACCCCTACCCCTCCCTCCCTCTCCCCTCGCCCTGCCACCAGCCTTCCTTCCCCTCCTCTCCCTCCCCTTCTCTCCCTTGACTCTCTGCTCCCTTGGTTCATTGCTTTATAGTTTTTTTTATAGATTTTATAGTTTTTTTGTTCCTTTTATACCTTGTTGTGTTAGTATTATTATATTGTTTTAATGTTATTTTGTTTTACTGTATCTCCCACCTGAGTTCATTGTAAACCGGCATGATGTGCTTCACGAATGTCGGTAAATAAAAGTTAATAAATAAATAAATAAATAAATAAATAAATAGGGAGAGGAATGGGCAGCAAAAAAAATAAGGTGATATTGCTGCTGTATATTTCCCTTGTGAAACCTCAAATGGAGTACAGGGTATAATTCTGAACATCACACCTTCAACAGGGTATAAACTGGATGGAGGCAAGCCAGAGGGTGGCTACTAAAATGGTCAATGATTTTGTTCTAAAGCATATGGGGACAGACTTAAAGATCTAAATATGTATAACCTAGAAGAAAAGCAGGAAAGGAGAGACATGATAGATACAATTAAATAACTTCAAGGTATCAATGCACAAGAGGCAGGCCTTTTTAAATAGAAAGGAGGCTCAGGGAATGAAGGTCAGAAGATGAGGGTGAAAGAAGGCAGACTCAGGAGTAACCTAAGAAAATATTTCCGTACAGATAGGGTGATGTGGGCATGGAATAGCTTTCCCATGGAGGTGGTAAAGATGAAGGGCAATATCTGAATTCAAGAAAGCATGGGATATGCATGGGGGATCACTGAGGGAGTCGTAGGCATTCTAGAGATGAGGAGTTAGTGTGGATGGGTAGACTAAATAGGCCCTTTGGTCTTTTCCTGCTATCATATTTTTATGTTTTTGTGCTTCAGTAAATCATAATCAGAACATTCACTTCAGATCTTGTGCTGCTTCTCTTCAGAAACTCAAGCATCTGGCATTTTTTCTACTGTCTAGGTTTATAACTTTCCTTCTGATCTGCATAAACAGTTAGATTCAGCCAGTCCATAATAACCAGGAACTTTGTAAAACACACCTCCTCAGTCTTTACCATGGGTTCTCAATTGACCTCCAGGTTCTTTACATCTTTATCCTGTCCTTCCACTCCTTTGCTTTTGTCCCAAATGAAGACAGAGAGTGTATTTGTCACTAAAGGGCCAATGTGTTAAAATACAATAAGGTATGAATCACGTGAAAAACATCTCATACTTTGTACTAACCATATACTGTCCTTGTTAAAATGCAGTAAATGACATTATTGTGGTTGCCTAAGAAAATATGCATTGGGCATTCTAATGAAGCAGAATGAGGTGTTTATATATTCCTCACTATACTATACACTAATGTGTGATAAGTGGTATAGTATTTAGCATAAGAATTCTAAGTCATAAATAAACTTGGCACCTGCTAAATGCAGATTGCAGCAAAAGGGCACACCTGGCAGAATGACTTATTTTAGTAATATGGAGACTCTGTTGGTTCTCTAGCTGCAATAGCAGCAGATGGAAGAGGAAGAAATGAGAGAAAGAGAAGAAAAAAAATCTAGGAACAGCAAGGGAGGCAGGAGGTACGAACATAAAAAGTGACATGCTGTATCAAGCCAATGGTCCATTGAGACAGCACCCTGGGGTGCATTTTCAAAATATTACATGCCTAAAAATGAGCAAATATGCCCATAGGTAGCATCCACTCATGTATTCAGTATTTTATAAAAGTTGAAAATACACATGTATTTTCACTTTTGTGCAAATACATACACGTGTAAAAATGGGGTGGTCTAGGGGGTTTTCAGGTTGGGGCCAACATTTGCTCTTGCAAATTGCTAGTTTAAAAGAGATCAATGAACATTTGCCAACTCACTTGCATATTTTTACAACTGCTAATTATCAGGCATAACAGATATTGAAAGTGCTGATTATGTAGTTCTGATTGAGCAGGATGTCTGGGTGAACTGGGGAGACTTCAGGCTGTAGAACCAGAAAAGTCTTGATGACTTGGAGAAGGACTGGGAGAACTGATGAATTCATTGGTAAACTAGTTAATTTCATTTAAATGTGCATGTTTTAAAATATTCCAACTTATACGAGTAAATCAGGATTCACACGAATATTTCCTTCTTTGCTTTTGCATGTATATTTTTTAAATAGGAAGGAAAGCTATGCACATTCAATGCATTGACAAATGTGGTTTCAATGCACTGCATGTATTCGCATGTAAGCCTACATATACATGTATGTTGTGGGGTTGAGATACGCGTATTTTATAAAATGCATGTATATCATAAAATACTGTCATAGATCTGCTCATGGCCATATACACGCATATATGCTGCTGCATGCATTTGTTTGAAAGCTATCCTCCCTGTCTCCAACAGTGGCCAGACTAAGGGCCTCATTTTCAAAGGAGTTTACCGCGTGCAGTTGGGGCGGAGCATATGCAAAGCTATCATGTGCGGCGAAAGAGCCGCAGTGTTAGCGCGGCTGCTATCACGGATAATAGCTACAACCAGAGAGAGAGAGAGAGAGAGAGAGAGAGAGAGAGAGAGAGAGAGAGAGAGAGAGAGAGAGAGAGAGAGAGAGAGAACACTACTATAGTGCCTATGCCCTAGACAGGTATTTTAACCCCTATGGGAGGGCCACCTACTAACTCGGGGTGGGGATTAGGTATGAGCGTCGGGGGTTGGGGGCCACTTTCGCATTCCACATGAGACCTACGGACAGAACAGTGGTCTCTAGTGCAGATTTGCTGGCCGTCGGAGTGAGGACGCTCACTCCAAGAAGTGGTTTGGGCAACGTTCTCTCCACCTAGCTTGATGGACACTCTACCTGGGCAACAACAAGCTAGGTGGAGAGAATGTTGCCCAAACCACTTCTTAGAGTGAGCGTCCTCACTCCGACGGCCAGCAAATCTGCACTAGAGACCACTGTTCTGTCCGTAGGTCTCATGTGGAATGCGAAAGTGGCCCCCAACCCCCGACGCTCATACCTAATCCCCACCCCTAGTTAGTAGGTGGCCCTCCCATAGGGGTTAAAATACCTGTCTAGGGCATAGGCACTATAGTAGTGTTCTCTCTCTCTCTCTCTCTCTCTCTCTCTCGGACAACTCCACCCCCTGACAAATTTGCAATCACAATAACAGCTGTTATCGCAAATTTATCACACGTGGTAAACTCCTTTGAAAATGAGGCCCTTGCATTGGTAATGCCCCCTAATGTGATATTTGAAAATGAGGCCCTAAGTCAGTTAGAATTACCCAATAAACCTTGATGGGGAGATACATTTTTCTGTTTCTCACTCCCAGAATTAAGACGTGGTGATATTCAAGTCTACTTGGCTTTAATGAAGCTTTCCTCCAGAAACTTCTCCAAACATTATAGTTTTTTAAATTACAGCTACGCTATTAGCCTTGACTACATCTTCTGACAACAAATTCCACAATTTAATTGTGCATTTTTTTGAAAAAAATCTTTTTAAAATGTGTTTTAAATCTGCTATCAGTTAGGTTTGTTATATTTTTGGGTTCCTCTCCCCTTCCTGCCCTGAGTTTAGATTTGGTGGTGGCTTGTAACAAAGGAAGGTTAATGCAGGAATGGTCCAACAAACTTTATTTTATGTAACAGTTTAGCAACAGTGGTGTGGCAAGCAGAGTCTGCTGGCTTACAATTTTAAGTCTCAGTGTTCACCAGACAGGAGGAGTTTCAGTTCTCTTCTGCCGCCCTGGGACTCAGTTCAGACATTAGCAATTGCTCCACAGCACACTGACTGACTTCTGGCAGTGCCCAGGCACAGGAAGTCATAGTCAAATAACTCTGGCTACCTATAGAGAGCTGTCTTTCCTGGTCTTCTTACTGGTTGGCCCTCCTTGATTCACTAGGATGTTCTTCCCCTTTTGCATTCCCCCCCCCCCCCCACACACACACTGTCAGCATGAGTTTCCCTACCTAGGTACAGGGAAAACACTAACCACCCTCCTACAGGTTCTTCTGCGTGTAACACTAGCAGTCCCAAACTCCTCTAAATACACAATAAATTAACAATCTAGTTCTTTAAGTCAGCACCCTCACATTACATGTCTGTTCCTCTTGATTTCTCTATGTGTCCTTGTGAAATTCCTTGATATCTAAACCCTACCAGCAGGCCCTGCTCTCCTCCCATTGGCAGTATCGCCTGTCTTCTTCCTGAATACAGATATGGAGCTAGATGACAGACAACAGGAGCTAGGGGCCTTGATCTGAATGCAAAGTGTCAGGGGTATACATGCTCCTGTCCAAGTTTACAATTTCATGCAGTGTCACCTATTTATAGTACTATTTGAACGTGCAAATAACCATTCCTTATTAACTTATTGCACCCCCACTCATGATATTATAAACTTCTGTCATATCTCCTCTTAGTGGTCTCCTTTTAAAGCTGAAGAGCTTTTAGGTGAGCCAAATGAAGCATTACTGTAGTGGAGGCAATGCAGTTAGTGCAGAGCCTGATTTTCTATGCTCTACAAAACTGTGCTAAGCCTTTAGACATCTTGCTGGACTCTTCCCCAATGAGTACTATGCATTGGTTGCGGATACATTAATTATCCTCGGTTCTGAAATGATTATTTTGGGTCCAGTGTGTGAATAGTGGTGTCCCAGTACCATTCACTGCTTGTAATATTTTAGAATGAAAAGGGGACTTGGTCCTTTCCTACCATCTCTTCTGTCTTCCTTCCTCTCTTCTACCTTCTTGTCTGTCCTTTTCTACCTCTACTTCTCTTCCAGCTCCTCTCGCCAGCTGCTTTCCACAAACTTCAGCAGCACTGCCTACAAGTGCCTTTGATGGCTAGGCTTTTGAAGTTGTTCAGAGAGGCTTGTGTTTCCCAAGTTACTTAGCCATTGTAGCTTGTTAAATTTACCAGATGCTTTTTTATCTGGAAATACAGACTTGTCTTCTAGTAAGAATGAAATAATGCATTAATGTGCTAAAATACCATGCAATATTTTTGCTTTTTATTAGCTTAGTACCTACCAAAATATTGGCTATATTTTTAAACAATATTTTTAGTAAGTCACGTCTGGCACTTTATTACATTGGCCCCTAAATGTTACTGAAAACAATCCATTAACATAAGGCCAGTTTGCCAGAACCTACATTGCAAAAATTGGAACTGCAGCATTCCAGTAACAGATATTTCTAGAGCATAGTAATCTCTTAAATGTATATCTTGAAACTTTGCATTACAGAAGTAAGTATCACAATAAATATTATATACAACCACATAAGACATTGTAAGAATCTATTTATCCTACATGATAGTGCCTTTCCTTTGTTAAACTTTTGTTGAAGGTCTTGAAAGGTCATAAGTTCTGAAAGGACATAAAAAAGTCAAAGCTAATCTTAGAATATTGATTCAGAAACTTAAATATTGGGGCCTATTTACTAAAGGTTTTCTCCCATTTTTGGTCTATGGGAAAAAATGCTTAGTAAATGAATCCCATTACCAGAAGATGGCAGCATCTTTCAAAAAATATAGATATTTTGCAGATACTGAATGCATATGCAATTGGAAGGAGAGATTATTTTTATGCAGGCAGAAAAAAATTACATACTATACTGTTACATATTTTCAGATGATTTATTATTAAGTATGCTACAGCATGTAGAGATATTTTCAGATAGAATGATGAAATGTCATATTTTTAAAGGACTAATTATGGATTTTGTATGGGTTCCTTCAGAATCCATAGAGACAAATGATGTGGTAAAAAAATGGTATTTAACCTTAAAATGAGCATATCACCCTTGAGATCAGGCAATTTAGAAAATCTGTTGTAGTGCTTTGCTTGAAAGAGATGAACATCTTTATGGGGTGAGAATGCAAATACATTGAGCAATTCTATTTAAAAAACTTCAATTCAAATATTTGAAACGTATTTAAAATGATGCATTAGTATGTGTCTACTTTGCAAAAAAAGTGAGGCTCTTAGTTCCTGGATGAGGAATCTGGCTTTCCACAGGGTCTTTTCAAAAGGATCTGAACTCCTCTCAGGGATAGGCAACTTCCAGTCCTCAAGGACACCAATTAATTCTTTTTTTAAGGATGTTCGTAGTAAATTTGCAAGAGATAAATTTGCATACATACTCTGTATGTAAATTATATGCAAATCAATCTTGGTCATATTTATTATGCTGAAAACTCAAGTGGCTTGCTGTCCACAAGCATTGGAGGTTGCCTACCCTTTCTGCTTCCTAACTAATGGGTTAGGCAGTAGATTTGACTGGTTAGAAATCCATCTTCCCCCAGTTGGCTAAATGAAAACTGCTTATTGGGGGATTCTGAGGGAACTGCTGACATTTGGAAAGGCAGTGAGAGAGTGGGCACTATCTGCAGTGAAGAACGTTGCAGAGGAATGACACCACCAAGATGCCTGAGTACACCATAAAGTGGAGTCATCCTGCCTCCTACAGTGGGGAGTCTGAGGGAACCACTGGCACTTGGAGAGGCAGTGAGAGAAAGTGGGCCATATCTATTTGCTGCGATGAGTGTTGCAGAGGAGAGATGTCACCAAGTTGCCTGAGTACACCACAAACAAAAAATAAACCCGAGTGAAAGAATCAAATCCACATGAATACAAAAATCTCACTCTGTAATATATAAATCTTGAACACATAAAAAGGCTCACTATTTAAGTATTATAAGTGACCATCCTATTGCACTTGCCAGGCACGAGTAATCTCAAGTTCCTTGCAACTCAAGTGTGCAAAGTGGGCGTTTTCCCCCACTGATTGACTCACTGAAGAATACCAGACAGTGGAAAGTAGGAGACGCAAAGATAGTGATTACTCCTGAAGAAGGACGTTTGTTCTGAAACATTGCAATGTCGGGTGGAAGTTAAGGTCTGCACAACGGAAGATTGGTTGTATCTATTTGCACTTGTGCTCCAAGTAGCTGTCTCGGGATCTGAAATTGACTACAAGCTTAAGATAAGTTCAGCTTGTGTACTAAAACTTAAAATTCTTAATTGCAATGAACAGAAAATATAAAAAAAGGATATCTGACTCATGAAGAATATTTGACTCCGATGATTATATCTTTGCACACTTGAGTTGTTAGGAACTCGATATTAGTCATGCCTAGCAAGTACAATATGATGGTCACTTATAATACTTAAATAGTGAGTCTTTCTATGTGTCCAAGATTTACATATTACAGAGTGAAATATTTTATTCACGAGTACGCCACAAAGCAGTGCAACATTGGCACATGCTTAGGTTGCGTGCCAAAGGGGCCCACCCCTACATCCAGATCCCAACTTTTTTCTAATTTTTACTTTGTTCATGGGTAAGTGTTGTGATGCGGCCCGTGGTTGGAGCCACGAGCTGCCTCTTACCTGCAGGGCCTGGAGGCCGCAGAAGCCGAGGTCTTTCTCGCAGCAGGAGCCGCCAATGCCGTGGATCCCTGCAGCCCAGCTGCCATCTTTCCAGCATGACAGGAGCCGTGCCAGGCCTCTCTATCACGGCAGGAGGCCACCAGTGACGCTGTTCACTTCATGGCCCAGAGGCCACTGAAGCCAGGACTTCTGCTGTGGCTGAGCCGCCCCAGATCTCTTCTTTGTGGCAGGATGCCGCCGATGACGTCGGGGCTTGTTCTGCGGCCCTCCTCCGGCTTTCCTTGCTCCTCTTCTACAGCAGCAGCATGGCCGCTGTCCAGGGTCCTGCTCCCGGTTCCATCTCCTCCTAGGGGTCAGGCCCAAGGCTCTCTTCTGTACTTAAATGGACAGTGAAGGTGCGGTCTCTGGGACTCCTCCTGTAGCTCCTTCCAGGGAGTTGTCTCCTCAGCCCTACATAAGGGCCCCTCGCTCAGTCTACCTTCACCCTGGAATCAGGTTGTTACTCCCTAAGGACATGGGTCACTCCTGCCTGATAGCTGCTCACCTTGGATTGTCTTCTCTGCTGACCATTCCCGGAGTACCTTTCCGTCCGTGGACTCCTTTCCAGGTAGAGGGGACACCGGTCTGGCAGGACCTTCATCGAGCACCTTCGTTGGGTCGTCACTCTTGTGCCTCCTGTTCCAAGTGTCTCCTATCCCAGCGTCCCCTGTTCCAGTGTCTTCTGTTCCAGTGTTTCCTGTTCCTAGTCTTCCTTGGTAGTACCCCCTGGACTGATCTCTTGGTACTGACCATTGCCTGTCCTTGTACCATGTTGGATCACCGCCTGGATTTTGACTTTTGCTTGACCTGACTTTTCCTGGACTGGCCTTTGGTAATTGACCCTGCCTTGGTTAACTATTCTGGACTGATCTCTGGTTTCTGACCCTTGCTATCCTTTTGGACTCTCCTTGCTGGCCTCTCGTGACTTCCGGCCTTCCTCCATGGACAACGATTGGGTATCCTTGTGTGGTGGGCACTCCTCTTAAGTGTCTCTTCTGAGATCCTGCGAGGCCCACTTAAGACCATCTCCTCCTGTACTCCGCCTCCTGGTAGCAGGCGCCCTCCGGGCCTGACCGGAGGGCCATACCAACCCTGCACCAGGCCAAGGGTCCACTTCCAGTGCACCAGTAAGAAGATGGGAGTTTTGCGGTTAGTTCCAGCTAAGATGACTACTCCTATGTCCTTTATTCATACTAGATTGGTCAAATTCTATTCCAGCCAAGGTACTTTATCAGCACAAGTGCTTGAGGGCTCCACCTCTGCACCTTCTGAAGCTTCTATATCTCTCACTTCTGATACTAGGCTGCTTTGTAGAAGTGGAGAAATATGAAGGTCTGGAAGAGGGGTAATACAAACTCAAATTACTTTCTAGTTCCCCTCTTGAAAGTTTATCCGGTCCTGTTGTACAGGGGAATACTGTTTGGGGTAGATTTACAAAAAGTGCGCGTTCACGTACTTTTGTTGGCGCACCAGTCGCAAACAAAAGTACGCTGGATTTTAGTAGATATGCGCGTAGCCGCGCGTATCTGCTAAAATCCAGGATCGGCGCGCGCAAGGATGCCGATTTTGTGCAGCCGGCGCGTGCCAAGCCGCGCAGCCTGCCTCTGTTCCCTCCAAGGCCGCTCCGAAATCGGAGTGGCCTCGGAGGGAACTCGCTTTCGCCCTCCCCTCACCTTCCCCTCCCTTCCTCTATCTAACCCACCCCCCCGGCCCTATCTAAACCCCCCCCCTACCTTTCTCCGGGGATTTACGCCTCCCAGAGGGAGAAGTAAATCCCCGCGCACCAGCGGGCCGCTAGCGCGCCGAGACGCGACCTGGGGGCGGTTCCAGAGGGTGCGGCCATGCCCCCGGGCCCGCCCCTGAAACGCCGTGTCCCGCCCCCAAAACGCCGCGCCGATCGGCCCCACCCCCGACTGAAAACCCCGGGACTTACGCGAGTCCCGGGGATCTGCGCGTCCCGGCGGCCTATCGAAAATAGGCGTGCCGGCGCGCAAGGCCCTGCTCGCGTAAATCCGAGCGGATTTACGCGAGCAGGGCTTTTAAAATCTGCCCCTTAGTCTTTATTCACTGGTTAGTGGTTCATCTTTTATTCCTCCAGCCTCGATATTAGTACAACCTCCATTTATAACTTTGGGAACACTTTGGATAGCAATTTTAAAATTTGGAACAAGCTATTTCTAGAAGAATTAATAGAACTATGACCTTTTTAGAGCTGGTTCATTCTCAATTAGATTCTCATTCCTCATTGATTCAGGATCATGATAGGAAATTAGTTAACATGGTTTATCAGATTGTAACCTTATAGAATTCATTATTAGCACTAATTATGGATAATGACAATTTGAGAATGCTGAGAATTGTTCTTGTAGGCTGAATTTGAAAGTATTGAATTTTTCTAAAAATTCCTTTATTTCAGCTATGGATATCTTGCAGAGATTTAATATTGAAAGGTTACATGTTGCTGGTGAATCAATATATGGGCAAGTGTAAGCAATGAACATGAGGTAATGTGATCACACATAAGAGTCAGTATATCAGATAGAGGGTGTGCAATATGAAATAAAACTGTTCGATATTGCAAGGAGATCAATGTGCATGAAGAATTTGTGAATAAACCTCTTCAGTTATAGCTTACAGATTCTGAATCCTTAAAATATTGATATCCTTCCAATATAGAACAGTTTTAATATCACTGGGTTGGCCTCCCTAGTGGGGATTGCCAGCTCCTCTAGGCCCCGGCGTCCCGTGGTGGCGGTCGCCGGGCCTTCCACTGTGCGCCAGGCCTCATGCCGAGGTTCAGTGTCCTCACTGATGCTAGCCACACCCCTACTTGAGCGTGGACTGACCGGCCTATTGTAGGGCCAGGGGTGAGCCTCAGCTCCGCGGCGCACCCTGATTGATCCCCGGATATAAGGAAGTTCCTGGGTGCATTTCCTTGCCTTGGCATGTGGTGCAATGCCAAAGGTGAGGAAACCTTGATCCGAAGGTCATAGGTTCAAGTCTCATTCTTGGTGTTTCCGAGAATTGATTCCTAGTTTGTGGGTTCCAGCCCACACATCCCTGAATTCAAGACCACTCATTTCCAAGCTTGTGGGTCCCAACTCCCATTCCAAGAACATCTACATTGATTTGGAACTGGAACATATCTGTCTTATTCAGCTGCTTGCTCCTGTGGATTGATCCTGTCCTGTCTTCTGTGTTCCTGCTGGTGGCCTGGCAGGATGAAGATTGAGCATTGTTTTGGGTTGGCTTTTATGTGAGATAGTGTTTGTTCCTGTGCTTGTCTCGTTCCTGCTTGTCTTGTTCGTCTGTACTTTTCCCCAGGTAGTACCTCTGGACTGTCTAACTGGTACTGACCTCAGCTTGTTCTTTGACGTGCCTGCCTGTGACCTCAAATTATCTGATTTCATAGCTTTCTTCAAGCAGACCTTCAAAGACCCTGGTCATCTGGCTATCACCAGCCATAGTCTACTCCACCTCCATCAAGGGTTGAGGACCCTCTCCGAATATACAGTGGAATTTCGGACCTTGGCCACAGAACTTGGGTGGCAAGAAGATTGTCTGCAAGCCATCTTGCTCTGAAAGATGAGCTCTCTGTGAGACTCCCACATCTCTAGAGGAACTGATCTCCCTTGCCAGTAGGATCGATCATCGCCTCCGGCAGAGACGCCTACAAGTAAAGGTTCCACGCCCTCCTTCAGCACATACCTCAAGCGTACCAGCAACCCAGTGAAGAACTCCCCACCACCTCCTTCCTCGGTGGAACCCATGGAGGTGAATCAAGGGCACTTGTCTCCAACTGAGCATCTTTAGCGGCAGAAGGAGGGTCTCTGCCTTTACTGTGGCATTTCTGCACATCGCTTGCAGTTTTGCCCCATCCGGCCGGGAAACTGCAAAGCCTGAGCCCAGCCGGGAAACTGCAAAGCCTGAGCCCGGCGGGGGTCCCAAGCTTGGGCGCAACTGTTTATGGCCCTCAACTGTTAATTCCAGTTTCTTTGGGCATCAAGGCCCACACCTTTGCTACAACTGCGCTTGTTGACACCGGAGCGAGCAGCAGCTTAATGATGGATGACATCGCCAAACTCTTGAATATACCTCTCCGACCACTGGAAGTGAGCCTTCGTATTGCCTTCATCCAGGGAGACTATCTCCCCAGCCTCATAACTCACCAGATAGTGGCCATCCATCTCACCATTAGAGATGAGCTTCGTTTTTCTGACTCGGGTTGGGTTTCTGTTTGAGTGCTTCATGGGAAAACTCATTTTCCCATGGATCGTTTTTCGGCAAAAATGAAGCTGGAACCTAAATCCCAAACCAGAAAAACGAATTAAAAAAAAAATCCGAATTGGAAAAAAACCCACCCCAACCCTTCACATTTACTATTTTACAATCCCCCCAACATCTCGATCCCTCCCCAAGACTTACTAAAAGCCCTGGTGGTCCAGCGGAGTCCCACAAGCAATCTCTCCCTCCGGGCCGTCGGGCCGTCGGGCCTGCTACGAATCAAAATGGTGCCGATGGCCCTTTGCCCTTACGATGTCACAGGGGCTACCGGTGCCATTCGTCGGCCCCTGTCACATGGTAGGAGCAATGGACGGCCGGTGCCATCTTGTGCTCCTACCATGTGACAGGGTCCGACCAATGGCACCGGTAGCCCCTGTGACATCGTAAGGGCAAAGGCTATCAGCGCCATTTTGAATACTGGCAGCTGACAGCCCGAGTACAGGAGATCACTCCCCCAAGACTTGCCAAAAGTCCCTGGTGGTCCAGCGGGGGTCCGGGATAAACGAATGCACATCTCTACTCACCATGGGTACCCTACACAAAGAGATGTCTTTCTACATCTAGAAGCGTTCAACCCATACAGTTATCCTGGGGCTGCCCTGGCCCCAGACCCACGAACCCCAGTTTGATAGGCAATCCCTGCAGTTGGTGCAGTGGGGCCCTAAATGCCAAAAGTCTTGTCTGCATTCCGTTTCTCCTATAATGCTCATTCTCAAGTCTGTTACCTTACCTGGCTTGCCTCTGCAGTACTCTGACTTCAGTGACGTTTTCTCTAAGCAGAAAGCAGATACCCTGCCTCCGTTACATAAGTTCAACTGCCCTATTGAACTCCTGCTGGGCACTATGCCTCCCTAAGGCAGAACCTACCCATTGTCTCAGCTTGAGACCCAGGCCTTGTCTGAATACATTAAAGAAAATTTAGAGAAAGGCTTCATCCGTCCATCTGATTCCCCTGCTGGTGTGGGGTTCTTCTTCATGAAAAAAAAGGACATTGGGCTACGTCCCTGTATTGATTACAGGGATCTCAATGCTATAACTCGCAAGGATCAATATCCACTACCCCTCATCAGCGAGTTGTTTGATTGCCTAGAATGGGCACAAATCTTCTCCAAGTTGGACCTGAGGGGTGCGTACAATATGGTACACATCCAACCTGATGATATTTAGAAGACAGCATTTAATACAAGAGACGGTCATTACGAATATGTAGTGATGCCCTTTGAGCTTTCTAACGCTCCAGCCGTCTTCCAGCGACTTATGAATGAAATCTTCCGAGATCTTCTGTACAACTTCGTAGTCATATATCTGGACGACATCCTGATATTCTCCAAGGACTTAGAGTCCCATCGCGAACATGTCAGTATCGTTCTGCAATGTCTGAGAGAAAACCACTTGTACACCAAGCTGGAAAAATGCCTGTTTGAGTGTAATCACTTACCTTTTCTAGGATACATCATTTCTGACCGTGGATTTTCAATGGACCCAGAGAAAGTCCAAGGCATCCGTGACTGGCCCCAGCCAGTATGCCTCCGGGCTTTGCAACATTTTTTCGGTTTCATCAATTTTTACTGAAGCTTCATTGCTAACTACTCCTCCATAGTTGCCCTACTTACTGCCATGACAAGAAAGGGGGTCAACACCCAGGTATAGTCACCCAAAGCACTTGCGGCCTTCCATACAATTAAGGAGGCCTTCAGTTCTGGCCCTTGTCTCCACCATCCGGATCCCAGACATCCATTCATCGTAGAAGTGGACGCCTCAGCGATCGGCGCAGGAGCTGTTCTGAGTCAATACTCCCCTAAGGGCAAGTTAATTCCCTGCTCCTTCTACTCTCATAAATTCTTCCCCACAGAACAACATTACTGTTGCGTTCATGCCTGCTTTCGCCCTCGCTCCACCCTCTCTACCTGAGTGGCAACTCCCTCCATGCCTGATGGATGGCTTGATGCCGTGGTGCCTCCATGCCACTTCTCCCCAGCATCCCCGGGCCGGCTCGACGCTACGGATCCGCCATGTTCCTGATGCCATGGGGTGCACGCACGCGCACGTGCTCCGAAGTATGGGACACGTATTCATCCTCTGTGTTTTCTTTGGTTTGCTGTGAATTCAATGATCCTTTTAAATAAAGCTCGGTTCAATAATGGCGGATCCTGCGTTCAGTAAAGCTGAGATCATGCTACAGCTTAATGCAATGGGACAGACTTTATAAATGTATGGCTTTAGCGTTTGGTGATTTTTTGCTGGGATTTAACCATTGGATGAGTCAGATATAATGTAGTTTGATTTTTATTGTAGACACCGCAAAAAAGACTTACCCCTGAAGAAGCCTACGAAACACACATCGTGTCGGGTCAGGCCGGTGTTGTTAAAAAGCTGTCACCACCTACGCTACATAAACGATAAGTGTCTCGTCTCTTAAAATATAGAAAACAAAAAAGAAAAAATGCAAACTATAGAATGTGGATACCAATGATTAAAATCAAGGTTGATTCAGTCACACAGTTATCAAACTTACTGGTGAATAGTAGGGATGTGAATCGTGTGCCTGATCGTTTTAACGATCGGGTTCGGCTGGGGGGTGGGAGAAATCTGATCGTTACGAGATGTGAATTGGAATCGGTTCCGATTCCAATTCACATCACTAATGAGGCCCGCGCCGATAAAAAAAAAACCCACCCCGACCCTTTAAAATTACCCCCTTAGCCTCCCCCACTCTCCCGACCCCCCCAAAAAACTTTTTACACATACCTGGTGGTCCAGGGGGGCGGCGGGACCGATCTCCCATTCCCATGCTATCAGCTCTGCTAAAAAAATGGCGCCGATGGCCCTTTGCCCTTACCATGTGACAGGGCAAAGGTAGCGCTGGCGCCATTTTGAATATTGGCAATACGGCCAGAGGGCAGAAGATCGCTCCCGGACACCCGCTGGACCCCCAGGGACTTTTGGCCAGCTTGGGGGGGGCCTCCTGACCCCCACAAGACTTGCCAAAAGTCCAGCGGGGGTCCGGGAGCGACCTCCTGCACTCCGGCCATATTGCCAGTATTCAAAATGGCGCGGGCGCTACCTTTGCCCTCACTATGTCATAGAGCCTACCCTGACAAACCACAGCTGTGTAGGGGGAGGCCTAGAAGGGGGAGGGGGTACTATTACATGCCCTGTCCGCGTCTGTCCTGCACACGAGCCTGCTCACCTTCATGGTTCCATGGCAGGTCCCGGGTCGGCCTCCCTAGCGGGAGTTGCCAGCTCCTTGTTGCGTTTGTGCCCACTCTTCACCCTCGCTCCACCCTCTCTACCTGTGGGGCGACTCCCTCCAGGCCTGAAGAACAATTGCTGCTGCAGCATCTCCCTTCTGCATCTCTCCGGAATCCCCGAGCTAGGGGTGTGCATTCGTTTTGAACTTATATGTAAAACGCTACTTTTTTTTTTTTTTTAACAAAAAAGTGATGAGGTGAAAATGATCGGATTTCCAACTTATTCAACATAGCTATGTTGAATACGTTGGAAATCGCGATCGTTGATCCTAAATAAAAATTTAAACCCCTCACCCTCCTTAATCCCCCCCAAGATTTACCAAAATTCCCTGGTGGTCCAGCGGGGAGTCAGGAAGCCATTCCTCTATTCCTTTGCGAGGACTATGTGACGGCCGCGTCACTCCGACGTGACGCGGCCGTCACGTGGTCCACCGCGGTTCCGCTCCCAGACCCCTCGTTGGACACAAACGGAACTTTTGGCCAGCTTGGGGGGGCCTCCTGACCGGTGCACGTATGGACATAGACTCAACTTATGGAATTCTCCATATGTCCATATTGACCGAAATTGACCCCCCTTTTCGACTTATGGACTTATGAACATAAACTTTTTTCTGCACAACCCTACCCCGAGCTAGCCTGACGCTGCAGATCCGCCATGTTTCTGATGAGGTAAGGGCGCACGCGCGCGCGTGCGCTCCAGAGTTTGTACCGGCAAGGGCGCGAACCTCGGGGGGGTTCCCCCGTGGTGACGTCATCCGCTTCCAGCTTAAAAGGTCTTTGCTTGCAACTATGAATCGAGTTAGCAAGGACTCGAATCATACTTCCCTTGGTTACGATTCACCCAAGCTACTCTGCCTTCTTGTACTTACTAGGGGTACCCGCTCCTCAGGGACTCCGCTCTCTCTTTTTGATTTCAGATTGCTAAGATGGGATCCAGTACTCCCTCCTCAAGGGCCTACATCCCTGTATGCTCAGAAGACTCCTTACTACCTGGAAACGATCGCAGACGTGAACACTGTGAGTTCTATTACAGATAGGAATCGGTACTCGCTCCATGAGGACCTATGTTCCTAATCTTTGAAGACTGTCTTCTATCTAAGACGTTATTGCAGGTACAGAGATCGTGAGTCATTATTGCAGATTGCAGATAGGAACCAGTACTTGCTCCACGAGGGCCCATGTTCCTAAAACCCTCCAAAGACTCTCTTCTATTCCAGAAGCCATCTCATACACAGATATTGTGAGTTCTTATTCCAGACTGCATATAGGAACCAGTAATAGCCTACGGCTCCTGTTCCTGAATATACTGAAGACTCTGTGTTGTATAGAAGCCATTACTGATATCTACAATTGTGAGTGTATCATCTGCTATGGGTTAGGTATCCAGCATACCTGTCTACTCACTACCTATACTCTCTCTCTACAGCTCAGCAACCCAGAGCCCGCAATTCCAGTAACTGAGGGACTTCAGCCCTGCTGGGCATATCAGCACACCACTGCCATCTCTGGTGGTTCTACGTCCTGTCTAATAAAGAACTATTTCAATGTTTCAATGTAAACCGATGTGATTTGTATGTCATACAGGAACAGTGGTATATAAAAATTAAAAAATAAATAAATAAATAAATAAAAGAACTATCTGTGTTTGTCTCCATACTCCAGCCTAGCCGGTGGTCCCTCTCAGGATATCCTCCTGAGGGTGCTGTCATCTGCCATCGACCCAGGGATTCACCAAATTACATTAAGGGGTAGATTTTCAAACCGCGTGATTTGGCCTACTTTTGCTGGCGCATCAGGCGCAAGCAAAAGTACGCTGGATTTTAGTAGATACGCGCGGAGCCGCGCGTATCCGCTAAAATCCGGGATCGGCGCGCGCAAGGCTATGGATTCTGTATAGCCGGCGCGCGCCGAGCCGCACAGCCTACCTCCGTTCCCTCCGAGGCCGCTCCGAAATCGGAGCGGCCTCGGAGGGAACTTTCTTTTGCCCTCCCCTCACCTTCCCCTCCCTTCCCCTACCTAACCCACCCGCCCGGCCCTGTCTAAACCCCATCCTTACCTTTGTCGGGGGATTTACGCCTCCCTCTGGGAGGCGTAAATCCACGCGCGCCAGCAGGCCGCTAGCGCGCCGGGACGTGACCTGGGGGCGGGTATGGAGGGCGCGGCCACGCCCCCGGACCGCCCCAGGCCGTAACCACGCCCCCGGGCCCGCCCCCAAAATGCTGCCGACACGCCCCGAAAACGGAGCGGCACTCGGCCCCGCCCCCGACACGGCCCCCTCCGAAAACCCCGGGACTTACGCGAGTCCCGGGGCTCTGAGCGCGCCGGTAGGCCTATGTAAAATAGGCTAACCGGCGCGCAGGGCCCTGCTCGCCTAAATCCGCCCGGATTTGGGCGGATTTAGGCAGCAGGGCTCTTAAAATCCGCCCCTAAGTGTTTATTCCTTCACTGCCACTCTGTGGGAGCCAACCCACAACAGATCATTAACTCCACCTACGGAGTTCTACAAATTGCTAGCTCCTCCCCTTGGGGGAGCAGTATTGAACACTCCTCTAGGCCCCGGTGTCCTGCGGCAGCGGTTGCTGGGCCTTGCACTGCGCGCCAGGCCTTACGCCGAGGTTCAGAATCCTCACCGAAGGTAGCCATGCCCCTACACGCGCGCGGATTGCCCGGCCTATTGTAGGGCCAGGGGCAGGCCTCAGCTCCGCGGCGTGCCCTGATTCATCCCCTGATATAAGGAAGTTCCTGGTTGTGCTTCCTTGCTTTGGCATGTGGCTCAATGCCTAAGGTGAAGAGACCTTGATCTGAAGGTCATGGATTCAAGTCCTATTCTTGGCACTTTCAAGAACTGATTTCTAGTTTGTGAGTCCCAGCCCACACACGCCCCTGAATCCAAGAACACTTGTTTCCAAGCTTGTGGGTCCCAGCTCCCACTTCAATTCCAAGAACATCTATGTTGATTTGGAACAGGAACATATCTATCTTGTTCAGCTGCTTGCTCCAGACCTTGCTCCTGTCAATTGGTTCTGGCCTTCTGTGTTCCCACCAATGGCTGGAGACGTGGCCCGGCAGGATGAAGATTGAGCACTGCTTCGGGTCAGCTTGTATGTGAGATTGCCTTTGCATTTGTTCCTGTGCTTGTCTTGTTCTAGGATCCTACTTCCTGCTTGTCTGCATGTTTCCCCAGGTAGTACCTCTGGACTGTCTAACTGGTACTGACCTCAGCTTGTTCCTTGACCTGCCTGCCTGCCTGTGACCTCATCTGACCTCTGGTATCTAATGTCTGCCTTGTTGACCATTCCACAGACTGACCTTTGCTTGCCTGACCTCATCCCTGGTAGATTCTAGCTTTGCTCCTTGCCTTGTCATCACCTATGCTGTTTTGTTCCTCCTTGCTCCATCGGACCTCTAGTCTCGAAACTGATTGCGCTCTCCCTGTGTCTGTGGACACGCCGGACTTCTACTCTCCCAGGAGACCCTGTGAGGCCCACCTAAGTGCAAGTGGCCCAGGTCCCTACGGGCTCCTCCCGGGAGCACCTCGGGCTTCCAGTGGTGAAGCTCATCCTAGGCTCTGTCTCCGACAGTGCTCCACCCCCTGGGGGCAGTTGCCTCCTGATCCCTATCAGTAGATGTTCCTCCACTGCCCCAGGACAAGGGTCCACCTCCGAGCCCAACAATCACACATCCTCTATCTGCTGCATCAATTCCATCTTTAGTGAAGGTATTTTATCTCCATCCTCCATTATGCACTAAGTTATTATACCCATTTTAATTTACCCATGTACAAAGTTATTTTACCCATGTAATCTGTTTCCAAGTTTAACACCCTGTTCTATGTAACTTGCATTACTCATGCTTGTCGTTTTCAGTTACAATGTAAACCGAGATGATATGCAAATTCTGCATGAATCCCGGTATATAAAAATGTTAAACAAACAAATAAATAAATAAATAAATAATGCAGAGTATATAGTTAATTCTATACCCCAAAATGACTTACTTTGTAGGAACGATGGAAGAGGGTTATCTTTGCCTAGATCTCAGGAAGAATCTGTCCTGAGTTCTAAATTGCTTATAACTTATGCTTTTGAGTATGTTACAAACGTTTTTTTAAATTAGAAGATACATTTTTTCTTGACAATAAGATTGCAATTTTTCCTGATATGTCTTAAAACTACACAATAGAGGCATAAACAGGTTTGGATAAAAGGCAGAGTGTTACTATCTTGGGAGCCACTTTCCTCCTACAATTCCTATGAAAATGTAGTATCAATTTGGAGAACACAAAATATATTTTCTATGATCCATTGCAATTAGAACATTTTCCTCAAAATAGGGTTTCCAATTGCTAATGTGAGTTTGGTCCCTTAAAATATAAATGATTGTAAAAAATGTGTATATTTTTCTCATTGTATTCCTCCCCCAGTATTTGGTCTATGCATGAATGTATCTCGAGTATATTGTTTTTCTTTTTCTCTTTGGATCTATTTCATTTGGTTCTTGTCTCAAGGATTTCTTGATTTTTAAATTGATTAAATTCAACAAAGAGATACTTAATATAACTGCTTAATTTTTGCTAGGTATTCTAAGAGGCGTGTTTATCCGGGGGAAAACGTTATCTGGCTAATTTGAATTTTCAGCACTAGTTGGATAAGTTTAATCAGCTACTTCAGAGCATACAACCAAACAGCAGGTTCAATTTAGCTGGCTCCATTAAAACCAGCTAAGTTTAGGTTAATTCTTAGCTAAGTTTCTACTGAAAATTCCTTTACATCTAGCTGGCTATAATATACCTAACAGTCTTGTCACTTAGCGTGTTGCCCTCTGGGCAAAACGTTTGATTACTTCATCACAGCAAGAGAACTGGGTTACTCAGAATAACAAGCACTTTACCCCATTAGGAAGGAGAATATGGCAAATGTTTTAGTTTTTTATTTATATTATTTGTATTCTGTTTTTCAGCACTTCAAAGTGGATTACATTCAGGTATTTCCTGGACCATTGTAAACCAGGGAAATATATATCCACAAGCCGTTAAGCCCGTTAAAACGGGCTACATCCCTCTGTCTCTCACCTCCCCCTCTTTCTCTCTCCCCTCACTCTTCACCACCCCCTCCCTCACCCACTCCTCCCCACCCTCCCTCTCCTATCACTCAGTCCCTCCCTCCCACTCAGTCTCACTTACTCCCTCCCCCCTCTCTCCCTCCCTCTCACTCACTCAGTCCCCACTCACTCTCACTCAGTCCCCACTCCCTCCGTCCTCTCCCTCAGTCCCACTCCCTCCCTCTCTCTCCCCTCAGTCCCACTCCCTCCCCTCAGTCCCCCCTCTCCCTCTCACTCAGTCCCACTCCCTCCCTCTCACTCAGTCCCTCCCTCCCACTCAGTCCCTCCCTCTCACTCAGTCACTCCCTCCCACTCTTTCTCTCCGTCCTTCCCTCCCACTCAGTCCGTCCCTCCCTCTCTCTCTCTTCTCCCTCCCTCGCTACCGCCCGCTACCGCCGTCGCCGCCCGCTACCGCTTGCTACCGCCGTTGCCCGCTACCGCCGTCGCCGCCCGCTGCCGGTACCGCCGCTGCTGCCACTGGACGCCGCCATTTTTTTTTTCTTTCTGAAGCTGCCTCAGAGCGACGTGCTCGCCCGCACATGCGCGGTAGAGCTGGTCTCTACTGCGCATTTGCGGGCCGTCGGTCACAGGCCATTTATAAGGTAGATGTTAGTCAAGCTCCACCTCAGGGGTGGGGCAAAAATCCAAAAGTAAATGTAAAGGGCAACAGGGCAAGGTCAATGTCAGGCTCAGTCACTGTTGGCAATGGAACCATGGTCTGCCCCGAGGGGAAAGACTGGTGTTTTGGCCGCTGTAATCAGGAAGCAACTGGATAAGTGCTAATGGGTGGTTGAACTTCTCTGAGTATTCATGTTGTAGTACCTGTAGCTTAACTTCAAGGTGAGGGCAAAACATACTAGGAGGTAAAAAGCAAGACCCTCTTTATATGTCAAAGTTTGGGGCTAGGGTGACCTAACTAGGAGCTGCAGATTGGGAAAAAGAAGTAGAATTAAGGGTGTTGACGGGGATTGATAAAAGAGTCAAGCAAGAGCTGAACACCAAGGGTTGCTGCCCTGGCAGTAGGTATGCCCCTTCCATAGGTGGATAGTAGGAAGGGGGCAGGCCTTAGGCTAGGATGGCATGCTGCTAGGTAACCTTGGGAAGCTGTATGCCATGAGTTGAATACATGCAAAAAGAAAGAGTGGTGCAGGAAACCCCACACTCAAATACAAGATAAAAAGAAAAAGTGTGCAGAATAAGCTTTGGAACTGTCCTCCAAAGGTTTTCAAAATCACAAGTGATAATGTAGCACACTTGATGCCTCTTGGGGTTATCCATCCCCTTTTTGGAACCTTATCCCACTTTGACTTCTCTACATTGACTCCATCTTCCTGATGTGAACAGAATACTGACATCCAGTTTTTTTTATGTTTTTTGACTGGTTGAATAGCTATGACCCTAATTTATAGCTTGAATATTGTTTACATCACTTTCCTTTTTAAACATGGCTATAATGGTGAATGAGGAATATTTTTCTATATCGATTTTCTGCAAATCAATGGACAAACATGCTCTACTATCTTATAATAACCTTTATCCACATGACTTCCTAGATAATAACCTAGTGGGCCAATTTTTTAGATTGCTAAAATTATGCTCTTCTTGGACTGAATTTTCTTGCAGTCTAAAGTAATGATGTCCAGATTATTGGCAAGGGCCTATCCTTTGCAGGAACAACGGTTGTTATAGGTGAAGCTCCAGTTGATCCCATCCAGGCACTTCTGCCCATGGTTGGTGTAGGCCACACAGGTTTGCCAATGCTGTGTGTTGTGTTTGTGGCATATTGTGGACTCTTGGTCAAAGTGGCGATGACTCCTCCCACAGGGAGGAGCCCCGTGGGGAACCACAGCGATAGGCTAGACTCTAGTAAGCAGACACTGAGGGAAGAAAGCTTTATTGTACTGCTGATGTAAATTGAATCTTGCTTCAAGGAAGGGATAGTACTGTAGGCCAGCGATATCACAGTAAGCTCATACAGTCTCTATAGAAGACGGTCTCACCCGGATGTAGCAAGATTGGGTAGTGTTCCGCAGAGCGGGATAAGCCGAACCTGAAGGGTGGAATAAGGAGAGTTGGAGCGTAGCAATACTCACAGAGTGGCAGTGCTGGTAACTTCCTTGGTAGAAGAATGGAGAGAGGGACCCGAGGTCTGAGGTGCAGGATACCCTGAGCAGGATAGGCCCTCGAGGAGCAAGTACCTAGGAGCAATTAAGGATCCTGGAAGAAAGTAGATAGGACCCCCGAGGAGTGGGTGTCCTAGGTTAGGTAGTTGAACCCCAAAGGTCAGATAGAAGCGAGAAGCCCCTGAGGAGCGGGTACCCAGAGCTTCCATAGGAACGAGTTACCACGGAGGGTAAAGAGGAATCCAAGCGAGCAGCTTAGAAGCTGTCAGAGTAGCAAAACCAAAGTCCTTGCTAACTTATTGGGCTATAGCAGAGCGGGTTTAAATACCCGGAGGTACTGACGTCATGCGGTGGGGACACCCCCAAGGTTCCCACCATAACGTATTCAAAAGCGTAGGTGGCATGCGCGCGCGCACCTAGGAGGCCTCAGGAAGAAGCATGGTGGACGGGGACACCCATGCTGTGTCGGAGACGCCGAGGGTTTCAGTAATCAGCACCGGAGGCAGCCATCCTTCCCAGGGAGGAGGAAAAGGGTAGAAGAGAGGTGAGGCAGAGTGGTCGCAGCCATCTGCGACTGACGGACACAACACTGTGATCAAAATACCTCACCACACAGGGATCCACATCCCTAAAACACCATGCCCATGTTTAGATTCAGCTTTGTTTTGTCTACACTATGGGCTACAATTTACATGACAAATTAATTCCCTCTATGGTGCCTGAAAATGAGAATTATTTTCTTAGAAACCATTCTGAATGTGGGCAATGCATGGATGGCCCAATAATGGTTCATTGTTTAACCAATCACCATTCTTTTGCAGGTCTTCAGCATCTAGTGACTGACATGATTGTGGCCAATCCTCAAGGTGCAGACTAGGGATGTTGTCTCATTCGTCGAGAACAGCAGTGGATATTAGGGATGTGCAGAGGAACACCATACGTTGCATTCGGGATTCGTATTCGTCGGGGGGCAGATACGTTGCATTCGGCAAGGGGGCCCCCAATACATTTATATGTTAATTCTTATTCGTCCTGGTTAAAATTAAATTAACTACAACCCCCCCCCCCCCACACCCTACTGACCCCCCCAAGACTTACCAAAACTCCCTGGTGGTCCAGTGGGGGGTCCGGGAGCCATCTCCTGCACTCACACCGGCTGCCAGTAATCAAAATGGTGCCAATAACCTTTGCCCTCACTATGTCACAGGGGCTACTGCTGCCATTGGTCAGCCCCTGTCACATGGTAGGAACACAAGATGGCGCTGGCCATCCATTGCTCCTACCATGTGACAGGGGTTGACCAATGGCAGCGGTAGCCCCGTGACATAGTAGGTCAAAGGCTATCGGCGCCATTTTGGAACCGGCAGCCGAGGGTGTGAGTGCAGGAGATGGCTCCCGGACCCCCCGCTGGACCACTAGGGAGTTTTGGTAAGTCTTGGGGAGGTCAGGAGAGTGTTTAAATTGGCTCCTTTAGACGGCCAAATAATTCGGTGAAGATTCATTGTATTCGTGGGGAATCTCGATATGTTTCACTTCCCCACAAATACAACAACTATGTCCCTATACATTACGGATTGCCAATTTGAGGGAACAAATATACACCCCTAGTGGATATACTGTCTGTCCTCATTGGCTCCTTCTCATTTAAATGTAGCAATCGCGTGGAGTAGGCTGATATAATTTTGGACCTTTTAAATGCCTTTAAAGAGATGGGTCATGAGCGGTAGCTAATGTTTGAATAAAACTGTGCAGCATGTTGTACTATTTGCCCTGAAGCAGTGTTGGCAAAATGTGTCCCACGTCAGCGCCTGAGATAAGTACTGCATTATATACCAGTGTTGAAATAAGTATTATCATTGAAGTTTTAAATAATTATAAAGCAATTAAATAAACATAAAAAGGTTTATTTTTTCCCTGTGATGGCAGTTATGAAGCTCAAATTGGCACTGGTATGTTGATTTCATCCAGTGTAAGTTTTCTGAGATTTTTCTCCTTCAGTTTTTGCTTTTTGGATTGTAGCTCATTTTTGCAATATTGCTGTTATTGTTTGCCTGGATATAGTGAAAATTAAAATAAAGCAAAACATAAAAATAAACATGGTTTGTGTCAACTGTTGCTGAAATTGTTTTTGGGACTGGCTGTTGACTATAAAAGATTATGGCCTGGGTATATAAAACCATTCATTTGTTGTGATTTTTTTTGTTTCTGTATAATTGCATGTTTCCTACTATTGGGCTCTGGTCCGGGCAGGGAGTGGGGAAGGTGGGATGTACCAGAAATTTCACAGCAGTGTTAGAGAATATGCAATTTTACCTAATATATATCTCTATATTAAATGGTAAAGCAATTACCAAAATCCTTTCTTACATGTTTAAATACTTTCAAAACAGGTAGGAAAATAATACGGGATTATACAGCATAAATAGAACATCTGCTCTGAAGCAACAATTTGGTTATTTGTATCTTGTCTCTACACTAAAAAACATCCACAGCCTTGGCCATCCTAAGTTCATGCAGTAAAGAAATGTAGTGAATTTAAGTTTTCGTATATTAATTGCTCATTCTAAATAATGGTTCTAGCAAACAACAGCCACCAAGTAACCTAAGGGTTTTGGCATGGTCATATGTCATCAAATATGCTGAAGCACAGACAAATGAATCTGCACAAAACCTTAAAATGTTGTGAACAAGACCTTAAATCAATCATTTCCCCAGAAGGTAGCTGATGGATTGCGAACAGCATGTGTTTAAAGTATTTAGAAGAACTGAAGTATGACAGAACTCTATTAGCTGCATTTTGCATCAGTTGTAACCTTTTAAGTGAGCTATCTAATCAGCCAGCAAACAGTGCATATGATTCTCAATGTGTGTGGTATTCAGACTTGGATACTCAGATAGCAATGGAGTGCGAATTATAGCAGAAGTCATTATTTTGTGTTAATTCTAGAGTATACTTATTTTTTCCTGCTACATTATGCTATGCATTTCAGCACTGAAGGGTACTGACTGGAAAATACTTAAATAATAGATGATCATGGACCTGAAGAAAGCATTGATTTACAATTTCTGGTGTATTTCACAGCAGTTCCTATGTGACCCACTTTCTTGGGGAGATTTTAGGCCAGTCCAAGCTATCACACATACACACACACACATCCTCCTACCCTCAATATATGTAATCTTATTTAAGAAGCACAACTACAAATACAACAATACACTGGGGTATGGATTCTAAATCGAGAATTGAACAAAAGTATCCTTCCAGGAGCTGAGCCTTTTTGACAGCTCCATCTTGCTATATCCTGTCAGGGGAAAAATGTGCTTTATGGATATTACCTATCACACAATCAAAATTATGACTATTTCCACTTTAGGCTCTATGGCTTCACATCAGGTGACACAAAGTTTGCTTTCACAGTAATTGACACTGATGGACTATTGGTGGGCAATCTCAAATGTCTCTCCAGGCTTCTGCTCTCACTTTAAATTTTTGTAAATCTAGTTTTGCAGTCCTAACCGTCTGGGACACCCAGCAGTCCTTTTTCTTTAAGAGAGAGGCCATACCAGTTCCTACTTTTGAACAGCTGGCTCTCTAGCATTTCTTCAGTTCCTTATATCAGCCATTAGTCAGTGTTTAGTTTATCTGAATCACATCTGATCAATGAGTGACAGGCTTGTAGTATCCTCTCAACAAGTACTAATCTTTTAGTCCTTGGGATACGCCTTCTCAAACTTTTAGCCAATGTGTCCCCATTTGAAAATTCACATGAGCCCAGAGGAAGACCCCCTCTAACAATCACACCACTCTCACCTTTCCTGTGATCCAATTGAACCCCTCTCTCAACCTCCACCCTCTCCTGTCTATCCTCTCAACTTCCACCCTCTCCAGAAGACTTCCTCTCTTAAAGGTGAATATTAAAAGAGAGATTCACACAAAAAAAAGACCACATACTCATTTATGGTCCATACGCAAATACCATGTATTTTTTAAAGGGTTCACATATGAGTCTATATGTGTGTCCACGAGCAAAATAGCACATGTAACAAAGGGTTGGTTTGGGGTCATTTCTAGGTGGGGGCCAACATTAAACATCAAACTGAGGGGAATATATGCTGTTAAATGTGAAGCTCCTGACTGGTCTCTGCTTCAGCTGAGTCCACTTGTGCTGATGAGAACCTGCAGGGCTCCTCCCTGCAGACAGAGCCAATATTACCACAGCCCAAGTGTCCATGAATACAAGAGGTTGCTCAGGCCATGGACTCAGTGGACTTGTCTTCATTCCAAGCCATCCCTGGAATAACCCACAGGCTACATGACTAGCAGGGTGTCTTAGAGCTCCTGGCCACAGCGATGGACATCTCACCACCTGCTTGGATGCCTTGACCCTACCAGCTGCATCACTTCCACCCACACCAATGCCACCAATGCCTTTAGCACCCAGTTGGCCAGTTCCTCAGCTGCCAGCTCCTGGTATGCCTGGGATCCTAAGCGGTGTCAGGGATTTCTCAATCAGTGAGAAATGCACTTTCAGCTACAGGGTCCACTATTCCCCAATGACCAAGCCAAGGCAACATATATTCTATCTTTACTGGATGGGACAGCACTGGCCTGGGCTTCCCCTTTCTGGGAATGAGGTGATTCTGCCCTACTTGATCTCCAGCAGTTCATAGAGGAATTCCACTTTATCTTTGACGAGCTAGATTGTGCAGCTTCAATGGCCTCAGATCTACTCCACATACACCAGGGCTTCTGAATGTTGGGCAAGTACACCATAGAATTTAGGACCCTGGCCTCTGAATTAAACTGGCAGGAGGACAGATTAATTGGAAGGAAGAGTCTCTTCCGAAGGGATGGGCTCCACCTTAACCAGGGTGGAACCAGACTGCTGGCACTAACCTTTAGAAAGGAGATTGAGCAGCTTTTAAACTAGAACAAAGGGGAAAGTCGACAGTCACTCAGCACTGCATGGTTCAGAGAGAGGTATCTTCAAAGGATACTAATGATGCATTAGAATTAGGGCATCCCGACAGTGAGGTTCCAATAAGAAAAGTAGTCCAAGTGCCTGTAACTAAAAACTCACCTGAGCTTATCCCTATCAATTAAAAAGCAGAATGAAAATACAAATAAAACCAAACTTTGAAATGTTTGTATGTTAATGCCAGAAGTCTAAGAAGTAAGATGGGAGAATTAGAATGTATAGCAGTGAATGATGACATAGACTTAATTGGCATCTCAGAGACATGGTGGAAGGAGGACAACCAATGGTACAGTGCTATACCGGGGTACAAATTATATCACAATGACAGAGAGGAGCACCCGGGAGGTGGTGTGGTACTTTATGTCCGGGATGGCATAGAGTCCAACAGGATAAACATCCTGCACGAGACTAAATGCACAATTGAATCTTTATGGGTAGAAATTCCTTGTGTGTCGGGAAAGTCTATAGTGATAGGAGTATACTACCGTCCACCTGGTCAAGATGGTGAGACTGACAGTGAAATGCTAAGAGAAATTAGGGAAGCTAACCAAATTGGTAGTGCAGTAATAATGGGAGACTTTAATTACCACACCAGAGAATAACAGTTAATCTTGATGCACCACGAGCTACAATATCTCACTATAAGACGTTATGAGGTTCCAATTTTTTCTTCAATGTGCAGGTTCTCATCAGCACAAGTGCACTCAGGTGAAGCAGAGACCAGTCAGGAGCTTCACATTTACTAGACTATATTCCCCTCAGTTTGATGTTTAATGTTGGCCCCCACCTAGAAATGACCCCAAATCAACCCTTTGTTACATGTGCTATTTTGCTCGTGGACACACATATAGACTCATATGTGAACCCTTTAAAAAATACATGGTATTTGTGCATGGACCATAAATGAGTATGTGGTCTTTTTTTTTGTGCGAATCTCTCTTTTAATATTCACCTTTAATAGAGGAAGTCTTCTGGAGAGGTATAGCACTGTCCCATTGGTATAGAGGACCATCATAACACCCATAGGCATACAAGCAATTTTCGTTTTATGTATTGCCACACCGGATCACATTTAATGATAGGTCCAAGTCCTTTATTATTAAATATATCTTATTTTTTGAACTTTTCTTTAGTAATTCTTTCAAGGGCGCTGCCGCGCTCCAAGGAGCTGTTTCTCTCAGAAGACCGTTGATCCTTAGGTCCAGACCCTCCTGACCCCCACAAGACTTGCCAAAAGTCCAGCGGGGGTCCGGGAGCGACCTCCTGCACTCGGACCGTCGGCTGCCAGTATTCAAAATGCCAGTATTCATGAGGCTACCAGTGCCATTGGTTAGCCCCTGTCACATGGAAGGAGCACAAGATGGCGCCGGCCATCCAGTGCTCCTACCATGTGTCAGGGTCCGGTCAATGGCACGGATACCCTGTCACATAGTAAGGGCAAAGGGCCATCGGTGCCATTTTGATTAGTGGCAGCCGACGGCCCGGGAGCGGGAGATCGCTCCAGGGACCCCCACTGGACCACCAGGTACCTGTAAAAAAGTTTTTTGGGGGGTCGGGAAGGTGGGGGAAGCTAAGGGATTAGTTTTAAAGGGTCAGGGTGGGTTTAGGGATAAGAGAACCCCCACGATCAACATCGTGGGGTTTTCCTATCGTTTTGGGGGAGCCCCCGATTTCTGACGATTTTGAAAATATCATCCGATATTTTCAATCGTCCGAAGCCCGATTCACATCCCTAGTTTTTGGGTACTTGCCAGGTTCTTATGGCCTGGATTGGCCACTGTTGGAAACAGTATGCTGGGCTTCATGGACCCTTGGTCTGACCCAGTATGGCATGTTCTTATGTTCTTATCTTGGAAGGTCTCTCTGTGAAAATTAAGGATGAGCTTGCTGCTCAGGAGCTTCCCACCTCGCTGGAAGCCCTCATCACTCTAGCCAGCAAAACAGATCAGCGCATACAGCAAAAGATCCAGAAGACCCATCTGGCATGAGAAGTGTCTCCCTGGCACCCCTCTTTATTTATTTTATTTATTTAAATTCTTTTAATATACCGATGCTCAAGACCATGTCTTATCGAACCGGTTTACAATGAAACAGGGGGAGAACCAATAAACAAACAACTACATAGAAGATAAAGTTACATTAAACAAGGGAAATGCCCAATTTCTTTAAATTTCTTTAAAGAAATTTAGAGAGTGGGCATTTCTTTAAATGCCCACTCTCGCCTGCTGCTGCCACACCTGGGCCCTTTGCCTTTCCTCCCGAGGAACTGATGTAGCTGGGCCACTGCTGCTTGGCCTCCTAAGAAAGACTCCACTGTAGGCAACAGGGCCTTTGCCTCCACTGTGCAGATCAAGGCCACCTGCTAGACCAAAGTACTGAGAGATCAGGAAACTTAAACACCTAGGGTCCTTCGGGGAGGCCTTACTGTTCCGGCTCCCCAGTTACTCCTCAGGGTCATACTAGACCTAAGTCCCAGAGACTAAACACTGTGTCCCAGCAGTAAAGACATGAGACTCAGCCTATTGCCTGTGTCAACAATGATGATTCAGCCGGAGGGTCTAGAACCATATCTGGGGATGAGGATGACTTGAAGCCTGCCAATGCTCCTGATGCTGGGGCCCAGGCTGGCTCAGGGAGGACCTCCCTGCATGGCAATGGAGCGACAGGGACTGATGGGAGCCTACACCAAAGAACCCCCAGAGTGCTATAGGGGTGGGTGCTATGGAGCCCCTAGAGATTTGTGGAGTGGGTGCCAAGGGACCCCCCACACTTGGGCTGAGGTTATGGGATCTGGGCAGCAGACTAGGACCCAGGAGTGGGCATATTCCAAAACTGTCAGTTCTGCAATGGGAAGCTAGGGTAGAAACAATGGGTACTGGTGCATGCCCAGGCTTGCAGGCTGGGGGGAATGGCCTCAGTAGGTCTCCAGGCTGTGGTCTGACCACACAGCACAGGCTAAAGAGGGGCAGGGTAGCTGCAATGCTGGGCTCCCCCTCTGCAGGTACCACCCATTCTCTGATGGATTAAAACTGCCAAGGTGGATGGAGGCATAATCCCCTGGTGACAGCATCCAATTGGCCAGTTGGCGGGCTGCCTTCTGAGACAAGGGCCACCATCATCACCCACAGAATTCAACTCCCCCATTCCCCTTGCTGAGTTGCCTGCATCTGGGCGTGTTCCCATAATAGCCGTACCAGCTGCAGGGACATCGGGCCCATCCCTACCTTCTGCCCGGCGGCCTCTGCACACAACCCATCCTTCATCCATTCTGAAGGGAGCTGAGGACTTCGCATTCCCTGACTTTTCAGCGGGTGGTGCCGTACTAGTGGCCCCCCCTCGCTGAGATTAGCCATGAGCCTGAGCCTCTGACTTGTGACCATGGGGCATGGTTGCTTTGCTTCTTACAATAACAGCCAGGAGAACTGAGGCTGGCCACAAATCTGTTTCATATGGTCCTACTCGCTGTTTCATCTGCCTCCTTTTTTTTTTTTTTTTTTTTTAAAGGAAGGAATGCAAGGCATTCTTTCCTCTCCTTAAGGATTTTATTTTATTTTATTAGCCAAGAATAGACATAAAGTCAATTGCAGCCAATTGTACAACCAATTATAATAGCAATTGCAATAATTTAAATATCGATCACAATGTAGGCAGCAGATGGGGGAACACACTTACCAGACTGACAAGGCAGCAGCTGCAGAGTGGGGAGCAGGAGCAAAAGGGATGGCTTAAGGTCAGTGTCCAGGCTTAGCCTCCCTGCACTGCAGGATCTGCCTCTTGCCCGACCGCAGTTTCAAATTGCTCCAAATGGCTGCTATGAGCCATCTCCCAGGTCATCCCAACCACCCCTGGCCCCTCCCTGAACCCACCTTAAGCCTGACCCCTACCCTGAATGATGTGGGCCTACACTCCGTGCTCATTGTTGTAACAATGATGTCATGGCATGGTGACGACGGACGTTGATGCTGAGGTGACGCACTGCTATTGTAGCACTGATGTCATTGAATGCTCCGACTCCGAGACAACCCAGCTGTCAAAGACATGCAGCTCACTGAAGACCTGCACAGAGCCCCCTCCACCCAGTAAGTGCATGGCCTGACTCCCTCCCTCCAGGGTCTGGGCATGGCGTCATGTTATAGACAGCGTCTGTGCCCCAGCATGGTTCCACATATATTAGTAATGAGAAATTCTATTCAGTTTTCTGACACAGTCTGTAACATTGGTTTTATACATTTGATCTACAACTTTCATTTAGATAACAAATACAGTCAATATTAAGATCTGGTTATTTTAAATTGTAGCTTTTATGCCACTTGAAATATATTCAAAGTTTTTCTGATTTTAGGAATATTGTCCAGGTGTTTATTGTATCCACTATTGACTAATGTAATGCTTTGCATTGTGGACTCCCGAGTCCCTACATCTCATCTTAGGGGTCTGCTGGTCTTTAAAATTCAGCAGCTCATCTGGTTTTAGGAGTAAAATTTTGAGAACATGTAACACCAGTATTTTGGAAGTTACATTGGCTTCCTTTAGAGCAAAGAATCAAATTTGAAATATTGGTGTTAATATTTAAAGCTTTAAAAATGTAAGATCTCCCCTATCTAGCTGAACATTTGGTTTTGTGGCAATCAGCCAGGACATTATGGTCATCCAGCACTGCAATGATTGAAATCATTCTTATTAATAATGTCCATTTATGTGAAACCAGGCATCGTGCTTTTTCCATTATAAGACTGAGGATCTGAAATTCTCTTCCTTTAAGTTTGTGATTGGCTTATGATATTGATTCATTTCAAAAACAAATGAAAATCTTAAAGCTATATTTCAAAAGGTGTGAGCACGCGTCCATATGCGCATGGCTCCCGGCGCATGCACATAGACGCATCACTTTCATAACATGGGCACATCGCCACATGCATGTTATAAAATACAATACTCGCACACACATGCACACCCGATTCTATAATCGGCGTGCGCATGTGCGGGTGGGTTCAGACTTGCGCGCGCATCGGGGGGAGGAATTTTCTAAAAAAAACACGAGGCAACACAAACACAATAGGGCCTTCCTCAGTTCCCTCCCATTAAGGAGCGGACTGGGAGTGAACTTCCCTATCCCCCTAATTACCCTTCCTATCTTTTCCACTCTCCTCCCTGACCCCTACCTATCTAGCCTAATAATTTTTGTTAAATAACTTACTGCTCCTTTGGAGCAGAAGTAAGCGTCACATGCCAGCTATCTGCCAGCATGCGCTTCCCTGAGACAGCATCTAATGATGCTGTCCAGGCTGGCCCACACTCTGTTCCCCACCCTGCTGCTGCTGCTGCTCCTGTCCTGCCCCTTTTACTAAGCCCGGCATTTCTGCATGTATCGGGAGATACGCATGTGGCCAGGCTGTTTCTAAAATGCGCTTGACGTGCGCATGGCCCAGCTACGCTCATATCTCCCAGTATTTGCACACACTGAGCTTTTAAAATTTGGCCCTTATTGTTTAAAGAGGCATTTCCAAAATGTGCATTTTAAAACAGTTTAAGGTATAATAATAGATTACTTTGTTTATATATTTGATTTTTTTTGTTTTATTTTTTATATCTTGATTTGATTGTATTGTTGTGTGTTTTATTGCGTTGCATTTTAATCTTTATATTGTAATCTATTTAGTATATTATTTTGTTATAAGCTTAGTAGAAATATTTATAATAAATAAATAATATGTAACTGTTGGACTAACAGATAAAATTGGTAATTTCCTTGACGCACGCATGTATTAAAATTGTCTGACTTGCATGCATAAATCCCGATACACCCAAGTTAAGTCCTACTTTTTAAAATAGGTAGGAAACAAATGTACATTCAATACATTGAAATACTCACTTTCAATGTATTACTTATGCTTATATTCATGTGTAAGCCTACATATGTACTTATGTTGAGGGGTAAAGTTGCATATATTATACACATGGGGGCGGATTTTAAAAGGAGCGCGAATAGCCTACTTTTGTTTGCGCTCCAGGCGCAAACAAAAGTACGCTGGATTTTAGTAGATACGCGCGGAGCCGCGCATATCCACTAAAATCCGGGATTGGCGCGCACAAGGCTATGGATTTTGTATAGCCAGCGCGCGCCGAGCCGCGCAGCCTACCCCCGTTCCCTCGGAGGGAACTTTCCTTTGCCCTCCCCTCACCTTCCCCTCCCTTCTCCTACCTAACCCACCCGCCCGGCCCTGTCTAAACCCCCCCCTTACCTTTGTCGGGGGATTTACGCCTCCCGGAGGGAGGCGTAAATCCCCGCGCGCCGGGCCGCGACCTGGGGGCGGGTACGGAGGGCACGGCCACGCCCCCGGACCGCCCCGGGCCGTAGCCACGCCCCCATACCCGCCCCCAAAACGCTGCCGACACGCCCCCGAAACGCCGCGACGACCGGACCCGCCCCCGACACGCCCCCCTCAGAGAACCCCGGGACTTACGCGAGTCCCGGGGCTCTGCGCGCGCCGGGAGGCCTATGTAAAATAGGCTTCCCGGCGCGCAGGGCCCTGCTCGCGTAAATCCGCCCGGTTTTGGGCGGATTTACGCGAGCAGGGCTCTGAAAATCCGCCCCATGGATTATAAAATACTATGATAAATCTATACATGGCCATATACATGCATACATGCCACCGTACACATTTCGTTGAAAGTTATCCTTTATATGCTATTGAATTTTCAATAGGTTTTACCTGCAATAAGTGCACTTAACATGGGTTAAAGGACTTTTGATATTTGCTACGTTAGTATGTTACATTTATATTTTCCTTTGAAAATTATCCTGATAGTTACTAATCTTCACCAGATGTATTCCTGTGGCTTATAGTTAAACACAAGCTTTTTATAGTTCTTAATTTTAACACTTCAGTTCCCACCAGCATACCCCAGGGGTGGATGGAGATATTTCATGCTATATCAGTGACTATTGCTCTTGGAGGGACTCCACTCTGTTCACCCAGACCTCGCACCCAGGCAATAATACACAGCTAACAAGTCTAATATCAGTTATGAAAGATAAATAGCAGGTGTACAATTACGTAAATTGACAAATGTACCCGCAGCTTTTAAAATAGCCTCTTATGTACGCAACGGTTGTGCTCCAGAATGCCCCAGAACACCCCCTTTTTTACCCATTTATATGTGCACGTGAAATGTACAATATGCATGTACTTTCAACTTTTATAAAATAGTGATTACATGAGTACAGGCAACTTATACATGTATAAGCTAATTTGTATGCATGAAACTCTTTGAAAATTGCCTCCTTAGGTTTTAAATCAAAAAGTACAAAAATAGACCCTAACATTGCCATTGGCAAGAAAGACATCTAATGAGGAAAGTTATCCACTCCATCAACTGTTAACTGAAAACCTGAGTAGGTAGAAGCTTATAAGACTTAAAAGTTGCAAATTATCTCTACATTATTCCACTGGAATCTGGAAGAGTTTGAATTGCTGAATCAACCTCAATCTCTTCCAGAAGTTGGAAAGGTCAGACATAATCCTACAGCATTTCATATAAACACCAAATGAATATCTTATTAGGTATGATATTGACAGAAAAACATAGATTAAACTGGACAAACGCAGCCGTATATAGATGCTTCATAGCAACACTTCACAAGATGCACACCTTGGATAGCGCTTTATGTGAATGTGGATTCCAACAAACAGAACAGCATCTTTATGAAAGCTGTAGTCTCTATAAATGACCTGAAGGAATAGACAGACTCTGCACATTGAGTGCCACTATACAATGTTTTATAATCTGAAAGCTGATATTTGATGACATATTAAAAAAGATTTTTGCTTTGTGCTATTTTAAAACTGCATATGCTTGATTATTTTCTTTGTATGTGAATGATTTTATGTAATTTTCTAATGCATATTTATTATAAGATTTTCAATTTTACAAGCAAAAATCTTGCAATATTGCAGATTTTTATCAACATTTTTTGCCCATTCCTTAAATTTAGACCAATAGGAGGTAATTTTCAAAGGAATTTCAAGTGTAAATGTAACGTTCTGTCACAGCAAGTTTCAAAAGCCATTTTTGCACGTTAAGTGAACTTGCACATGTATAACTTATGGACAATTGAATGGCATATATTGTAGTAATTTTCAAATTTCCTTTTACATCGGTAAACTTTATTTACATGAGTAGAACCCAGTTTTATGTGTGTAAATCCTTTTTAAAATTACCCCATAGGTTTTTGATTACTAGTTGTTTCCTTTCAATTAAGTTAGAGTAAGAAAAACAGATATGAAATGCAGCTACAATAATTTAAGAAAACTAAGGGCATCTTTATGTAGAATTTGGAAACATCTTACAAGAAATTATTTAATATTTGAAGAGATACCTTTCCTTGGCCAGCCTTTGTTATTTTTGGCATGTCAAACAGTTGTCCAGTATAATATTGTACCCCACTGAACAAGATCACAGATATGGAATTCCCCTCCTTCTCAATAATGGATAGGATATCTTCAGTCCTCAATGTTTCCTCTCCCTAAAATGAAATTATTTTCATATCAATTATATTAGCAATAACCTTGTAAACTCATTGCAAAAGACTAAAAGGAGTGGACTGAGCCAAGAGCTAAGTTTGTGCTGACATCTAGTGACAAAATGAATAATGGCACAAGAAGTACTTGACAGTAGTGTCTTCTTGTCACTTGCTGGATTCCCATAGGCACTGAAAAAGGAAACACCAATGGCAAGCAATTTAGCAAAAGATCCAAGTCAAGCAGGAAGCATGATTCCTCTAAAAGAAAACGGTTGACTCTATTTTTACAAGTTATTATTTTATAGTTCAATACTGCACAATAATAATTTTTAGGTAAACTGAAGTTACCTGTTTTAAAATACTGGTGTGGAGTCTAGCTTGTTCAATGCTACTATTGATTATCATTCTATAGCGCTACTCAAGACTAGCTATGCAATGTTCCCTCTAATGTTTTATGGCCTGTGTGTGAAAAAGCATTCTCCTCTGCAACTTAGTATATACATTTGTGTGCAATGTTCTTTGAAACACCATTCTATTTTTCTTTTCTTGTGTGTTATGTTTTCCTTTGTGTGCTAGTTTGAAGACCTGTGTACATCCAAACAGCTTACAGGGAACAATGTTGTAGCTTCCATTGACATGGTTCTTCATCCTGTTTCCTTTGCTGCTGTTCTATTTGTAGCAGATGAAACATAAAATAGCTTGCAATCGGAGAAACTAGAGATAGTTGCAGCTGTAATTTATAGATGCTTGAACTTCTGTAGGGCTTTTAGTTATCATGCAGCATCTTTAGAAAAAAAAAGTTAAACCAGCTTATTTAAACAATCTGGGAAAGATGAGTTAAACTGTGGTAAGGAAAAACTGAACAAATACTAAAGGTGTGCGGATGGGGGATAAGGGAATACATTTAAGTGAAAGGTACACAAATGGATGGGAGGTGAATTCCAGTCTATTTATGAAAAAAGATTGGATCAAACCAGTAAAGTTGACAATGCAGAGGGACCACACAAATTTCAACTTTGAATATTGAAGGTGCTTAGGCCTAGATTCATCAAAATGTTATAAAATTTGCATGAATAACACCTGTGATCAGGAAAAGGGGCATGGTTAGGGTGATTTTTTTTTACCACACTGCAAGAGTACTTTGTAGAAGTCTCATCTTTGTGTACTTTTTCTCATTCCAAATCACATGAAATCTTCACTGATGTGTACTGTGCTGTTCATACATCTGACTGTGTATGTAAAACTGCCCCCCAAACCCTAGACCACCACCAAAACCTCATAGATGACTGGTATGATAACCTTATAGTCTCTTTCTCTCTCTCATTTATGATAAATATCACAAATACCATCCTGGGCTTAATGCAAGGGAAAAAGTTGTACTTATTTTCATAAACCCTGCCCAAACTCTAATGCATGAATTATGGCATTATCGCTGCCATTAGGATGATAACACCCTAATGCATTTTGATGCATGACCTTGTTAGAGAGGTGTTCCGAAGCACCAGTGACAATTCTATTCAATCACCTGCTACTGACAAGTGTGATTCCAGAAGACTTGAGACAGGTAAATACCAGAGGCGAGCAGCATAAACTTGTTTTGCTTTGGGTTTTTTTCATTTTATTTTTATGTATTATTCATGTCAGGGGGGGGTTGTTTCATTTTGTTTTGCTACATGCTAAATCTCATTTAGAGAGCACTATTTCAATTTAGTGTACACTAAGTTGCTTACTTCACATGAGGAGGCTGATATTTAGCTCTACTTAGCTGGATAAATAGGGACTTATCTGGCTAAGTGGTACCCGCTGAATATCTAACTGACTGCATCATTCTTCAAAATGCGTTATGGCATTAACACACGCGTTAATGTGCTAACGTCATAACGCATGCGAAAAATGCTGTAGCGCACAGCACAAATGCAAATTTTGTTTTTGGGGGGGCAGGATCAGGGAGGAGTTTGGGTGGGAATTAGTTTAATTAGAGGACATATCATGCTGTGTGACAGCATAGCACATTTGGAGTGAGGGTATCATCAAGCTAGGGTGAGAGAGCATAGTACCCAATTTCATCTTTGTTAGACTTTTTTCACTCCAAATGATGTAAAATCTTCACCAAGATGCACTGTGCTGTTCATACATCTCATGTTACATGCGAAACTGGCGACTAAGCCCTAAACCACCCCTAACACCTCACCTCGACCTATTAGGCAGCTCTTCTATAGAGATTTAAATACTTAACTACTATGATGGCCTTGTAGACAGGCATTCTCTCTTTCTCTCTCTTGTGCAGGATGTGAAAAGTAGGGTTTTATCCACTGTGCGGTAAACTTACCTCGCAATGCGATGATGCGAAGCGGTAACTTACCGCATAGTGTGGTAACTCCAAATTTTCCCTAAACTTACCCTTTTTTCTTAGCATGGGTGTTATCACTGCTTTATTAAGACTTTTTGATGAATCTAGGGGTATGTTAGTGGATGCTGCTTAGCCAGACAAATATTTATCTGGCCTAGTATATAGCTGGATATCTTGGGGGTGGGCAATGGGTGGATAGAGGAATGGCTGCTTATTTCATTACTTTAACTGGATAAGTGCCAATATTTGGACTTATCCAGTTAAGTTAACCGACTAACCTCTACATGTATCAAAATGCTATAAATATAGTGGAAACAGCTCCTGCAATAAAAAAGGGAGCATGGTTAGGCTAATTTCCCTGCTCCCTCATCGCAGAGAGAATTTTCACTAGGCTTCAAAGATTTATAACGCCTATGCCATTTTTCGCTTCATGTGCTGATTAAGAAAAGGATTTTATTACAGAGAGAGAGCAAAAGAGAGAGAGAGAATGAGAGAAAGACTCCTCCCCTCTCAGTGGGAGCACTGAGAGTGAGAGGAGAGGTAGTCAGAAAGTCAGGCAACAAACAAGTTTGTGTACTTTATTTTAAATAGGTAGTCAGAAATTCAGGCGACAAACAGAAGTTTGTGTGTTTTATTATAAATAAGTAGTCAGATAGGCAACAAACTGGCTTGTGTGTTTTGTTTTAAATAGGTAGTCAGAAAGTCAGGGAACAAACAGAAGTTTGTGTGTTTTGTTTTAAACAGGTAGTTAGAAAGTCAGGCAACAAACAGAATTTTATAGCAGGCATGAGTCCATGTCATGACTAGTTTCACAAGTTAATCCATCAGTTCCCCTAATCTAGACCTAGGTCCTCTATACACCCCCCCCCCCCCACACACACACACACACACAAACCGGTTCTTTAGCCTTCACTCTCCCAGTTACCCCAGAAACCTTAAACCCCTGAGGAATAACTGTTTTTTTAACTTGACCTCCTCCATAGCAGTACTGGATCAGAGCGCGCTCCCAGGTCACAGATATTTGCATGCACATCTCTTTGCTATGCCACAGAATGCCCATGCCCTGACTACACCACACGCATAGCAAGTCCATATTTTCACCAATGCAAGATGCTTGCACATTGGCATATGTGCATGCATCCCTAAACTTTATAAAAAGCTGGTGGACATGTGCATGTGCTAGATGTGTGCCCATCACCCAATTTTGGCACATGTATCTCTTTTAAAATTCACCTCTAAGTCTATATTAGACAGATGACCCTAGAGGAGTTGTGAAGTTTTGTGTTGAAAGTCTGAGGGAGAGGAATGTTTCTTTTCAGTTCCCTTTTTTCAGAAGAAATCCTAAACCCAATTCAGTGGTGCAGGGATTTGTAGATTAGAAATATTTTTTTATTGATTTACCCTTTGAGGTTAGAAAAGAATCTTAATTTTGAAACTTCAGTTGAAAGGAAGTTTTTCCACTTTTGCTTTCTCCCTTTTTATTTGGGAACTTATTCCTCATCTGATTCCTTTGGCTGGAAGACTAAATGAGTGTGCTGCGGCAGTCAAAAAAGCAAACAGAATGTTGGGAATTATTAGAAAGGGAATGTGAATAAAACAGAAAATGTATTTATTTATGTATGTATGTATTTATTTATTTAAAGGTTTTTATATACCAATTGTCGTTTGCACATCATATTGGTTTACAAAGAAAAAAGTTTAATTAGAATGGAACATAACAGATACAATCATCATATCAATTTACAAATAACATAGTGATTATAGTATGATGTGTAACAGTTACATGGAGCAAATTGACATCATATAAGTATAGTATAAGTAAGAAGTATTTAAGTTAATCAACTTAAGAACTATGTACAACTCTATGGTTTACCAAGAAAATTGAGCTTATTATTATGAGGAATAAACGTGCCATGGAACGGTTGGAAGCATATGGAGATATTGTCAGAGAATGTGTATAGAGGTAGCATCAGGAGAGGTAAAAGGGTGTAGAGATAGCATCAGAGATAGCGTATAGAGGTTGCATCGGAAAAGGTGAATAAATCAGACAGATAAATTAAAACAGATAGGAATAAATCAGGCAAGATAAATTAAATCAGATAGGAAATTAGGTTCAGGAGTATAGACAGGACGTGGGAGGGGGGCCAGAGATGTAAGCTAGTTCAATTAAATTCTTTCCAGTCGGGAGGAGGACAGGTAAGAATAACATGTACAAGAATAACAAAAAGACAGAAAATCAAGGAAGGAGGTAGTAAATGGAATACAGATGGATTCGCAGGGGGAAAAGGGAGGGTGGTGTTAGTCAAAGGCTTGTTTAAAGAGCCATGTTTTTAATTTTTTTTTAAATTTCTGTATACAAGGCTCTATGCAGAGGTCGGGGGGCATTCTGTTCAACAATGGGGGACCAGCTATTGAGAATACTTGACCCTTGTGGAGGAGAGATGTGTGAGTTTGGGAGAGGGTATGTATAAGATTCCTTGGTAAGCTGATCTGGTGGGTCTGTCAGATTTATGAAAGCAAATAGAATCATGTAGCCATTGTATATTTTCATTGAATAGAGTCTTGTGGATGAGAGTTAGGCTTTTGTATTGAATTCACGAGGCGACAGGGAGCCAGTGGAGGTCTCTCAGAATGGGAGTAATATGGTCCTTTTTGCATGTATTAATGAGAATTCTAGCAGTGGCATTCTGAAGCAGTTGGAGGGGTTTGATGGATGAGGTAGGGAGGCCAAGGAGGAGGGAGTTACAATAGTCAAATTTGGAGAATATGATGGTTTGAAGAACAGTTCGAAAATCAGAGAGGTGAAGGAGAGGTCTCATTTTCTTTAGTACCTGAAGTTTGAAATAGCAATCTTAAGATGGTTTTAATGAATGGTTTTAAGCTCAATTGATTGACAATCATAGCGCTTAGGTTGCGTGCATGTAGGGAGAAGGGTTTGGGGGGGGGGAGGGGAGATGGAGTATGTGTGGTTGTTCAGGGAAATGACATGGAGTTCTGTTTTGCCCGGGTTAAGCACCAGTTTCATGTTGGTGTGGAGATGGTTGATGGAGGTGAGGCAAGTGTCCCAAGTCTTTAGGGCCAAGTGTACGGAGTCAGAAAAAGGGATGATAATTTGGACATCGTCCGCATGGATGTAGTGGGTGATGCCTAGGTTAGTTAGTAGTTTGTAGAGTAGTAACATGTAGACGTTGAAGAGGGTAGAGGATAGTGAGGAGCCTTGGGGGACACTGCAGGTGATGTTGATAGGATCAGATTTGTTGTTACCTAGCTTGACCTTGTAGTGTCTGTTTTCAGGGTAGGATTTAAGCCAAAGAAGGGCTGTGCCAGTTATGCCAGTTATGCCGATGTCCTCGAGTAATTTTAAGAGAGTTTTGTGGCTGATGGTGTCAAATGCAGATGTCATAATGCAGATGTCATAATGCCTCTGTATCGCTGCATGGTGAGACCGCACCTTGAATACTGTGTACAATTATGGTCACTGCATCTCAAAAACGATATAGTTGCAATGGAGAAGGTAAAGAGAAGGGCGACCAAAATGATAAAGGGAATGGAACAGCTCCCCTATGAGGAAAGACTAAATAGGTTAGGACTTTTCAGCTTGGAGAAGAGACGGCTGAGAGGGGATATGATAGAGGTGTTTAAAATCATGAGAGGTCTAGAATAGGTTAATGTGAATCAGTTATTTACTCTTTTGGATAATAGAAAGACTAGGGGGCACTCCATGAAGTTATCATGTGGCACATTTAAAACTAATCGGAGAAAGTTCTTTTTCACTCAACACACAATTAAACTCTAGAATTTGTTGCCAGAGGATGTAGTTAGTGCAGTTAGTATAGTTGTGTTTAAAAAAGGATTGGATAAGTTCTTAGAGGAGAATTCCATTACCTGCTATTAATCAAGTTGACTTAGAAAATAGCCACTGCTATTACTAGCAACAGTAGCATGGAATAGACTTATTTTTTGGGTACTTGCCAGGTTCTTATGGCCTGGATTGGCCACTGTTGGAAACAGGATGCTGGGCTTCATGAACCCTTGGTCTGACCCAGTATGACAGGATCTTATGTTCTTATGACCACATGACAAAATGGTTGTGAAGGAGAGAATACCCATTCAGTATCCAGCAGAGGCAGAGAAAACAGAGGCAAAGGGGTGGCACCCACAAAGTATTTATCCAGAACAGTTAGCTATCTGGTACATAGAGGAGAGAGGACCACAGATACACATCCAGTACAACAGAGAAACAGGGGAGCGGAGAGGATCAGCGCATTAGTAACATTCAGGTACCATACAGAGAGAACTCTAAATTAGATGAAGCAGTGTCAGAGAGAAGAGCTGGAACCTTAGTGAGGGAGGACTTCCCTGTTACTGGTTTAATTAGTTATTTCTGGTGTTTGGATTTACCAAGAAAGAATGTAGTAAGCATCAGATCAGATTCCTTTGGAATAATTGTTTTACTTAAAAATTTATACTGGCACACCCTTCATGCAACCCTTTGGTTTTTATGCACTTGGATGACAGCACATAGAATACCCAGGGCCTTGAGGATAACCTCCCCCCTAATAATGTTCCACTAGATGGGATTTATCACTAGAACAGCCAACTTATCTTTTGGCTAGAACTGTTGCTGGCACATTTTTTTATGCCAGTATGTTTTCAGGCTCTGAAAATTGAAAGAAAACAACTTTTTTGGTGTACAAATTGCTGCTCTATAATAAATAATGACAAGAATTCTAAATTTTGTAAATTTATTTCAAAATAAAATCTATAAAATGTTCTACAAATTGCCAGGATTGGCTAACATCCTAGAACAACCACCAGCACAAAAATATGCAATTATGTTGTAGGCTCTATAATTGAAAGAAAACAAATTATTTTGGTGTATGAATTGATGCTCTATAATAAGTGAAGACAGGAATTCTGCATTTTTTCCATTTATTTCAAAGTACAATCTAGGAATCTACTAAAATCTGCCAAGATTTCTAACACCCTAGAACAGCTACTGGCACAGAAATATACAACTATGTTTTAGTCTCTGTAATTGAATGATTTTTATGTATGAATTGATGCTCTATAATCAGTAAATACAAGAATTCTGCAGTTTGTCTATTTATTTCAAAGTAAAATCTGAAAATGTACTACAGATCACAGGAGTGGCTAAAACCTTAGAACAGCTATGCATGAAAATATGCAACTATGCTTCAGACTTTAATACAAATAAAATATTTCTCACTTTTTAACTGCTGTTTTTACAGATATTTGATGACATTTTTCACATCAAAGTTTAGTTTCACTAGAACTTCCACAGGTGCATTGTTATTCAATTGAGTATTGTAAATGGAGTACATGATCATAGCAGGTTGCAGCTCCTTGACATTTAATTATTTATGACTGTCAGTATTGTATGTATGTTTTATGTAATTCAAGCTGGGCTTACATATATAGCATATTACAGATAAAATATTCCTATCTTACAATTCCTGTCATTATATATGAAAACCTGACACTGTATCTGCTGCCCTGGGAAAGTGAACTATGGATCTTGCATGTCATTACTACTAATAATAATATTACATGTCAACCTTTGATTTTTGAAAATTGTAGCCTACCATCCCCTTCTGTTTTTTTCTTAATTTTTTTTTAATTCTTTATTTATGTTATTTTCATTTCACATATACAGGAAAACAAACAATTCAGATCATAACAAATACATCGATAATTCTCAAAAGTAATTTCAATTAAGAAATCCATCTTAAATTGTGCATCTGAACTCCTAAAACAAAATATCAACTTTCATTAGGTCAAAACAAAGAGGCTGATTTAGGAACTAAAGTAACATATGGAGATATTTATCTGAAAATATAATAATAAGTAAACCATAACCTCTATGTAACATATTGTTTCTGTATGTAAACCGGAGTGAAGGCAACTCTGCTATACCTCGGTATATAAAAAATGCTAAATAAATAAATAAATAAATAGTCAATTGGACTACTTACATACATATGCCCTGTTAAGTTACTCACTATTTGGTATTACATTTGAAGGAGATGACTCTGCTATAGGTACTACTGCTGAAACCATAGATTGTTGGGCCTCTATGAATTGTTGAATCTGATCTATCTGAAAGAATACATATGCATGTTCTCCCTTCTTTACTTCACAGCTACAAGGATACCATAAAAAGAATGTAAATCCCAGTGAAATAATCTGTTGCCGTAAGGCTAGAAATTCTCTTCGCCTGGTTCTAGTGATTGGCGCTAGATCCGGATACAATTTTACTACTTGGCCATGAAAGCTTGTAGGAAATTTCTTAAAATATGTTTTCATTATACTGTTTATATCTTTAGTTGTTATAAGTGATACAATCAGTGTATTCCTATGCAAGACATCTAAATTTGAATCTTCTAAGAAATTGGTAAGATCTACAGGTACTGGGGGTCTCTGTGTTAGGAAATAGCATGTATTAATTGGAGGAATTTCTTCCTCAGAAATTGATAATATTTTTCTAAAATACTTTTTTAGAGAAATAAATGGAATTTCCCCTAGGACCTGAGGAAAATTAGTTATCCTTACATTTAGTTGTCGTGCACGGTTCTCTAACATCTCCAAGCACCTTGCACTAGCCATCTGATCTTTAATTAGACAAACATTAACTTTCTGCAAACATTGTATATCTTTTACATTCTCGTTTACTCTATGTAATAATTCATTACTTTGATTTTGGACAGTCACTAATTTTCCTTGAAAATCTGAGGACACACAATCAATCTTTCCTTCCAATCTAGCCACAGCTGTACTTAAGTTGTTAACTGCTTGCCATATCGCTTCAAGCGTTACCTTTCCAGACAAAGGTGGAATTTGCAGGAGTTCGTTTTCTTTACGGACAGATGTTCCCTCCTGTCCTGCTGCAGACTCCCCTTCTTGGGGTAGCGGCAGGATCGTTTCATCGTCCGTACTGCGTTGTACTGGAGGTGGGCGACTATCTGGGCTGAGGGACGCTTCTTCTTGGGGGCCACACAAGTCTCCATTCTGTGTGGCTCCAACAGATTCCTCAGCTCCCTTATTTTCCAATTGTGTCAAGAATTTATTAATTTCAAGTTGAGTTAGGTTGGACGGAATAGGTGCCGAGGGAAACACCCTAATCTTCCCCTTTCTCTTTGCAGGCATATTCCAGGGATTCCAGTATTTTGACTACTAGGTAGGCTATTCCTATAACCCGGGAGACTTCACAAGAAATTATATAAGCAGCATAACCAGCAAATTCAGCCAATTCCAGCGCTTCCCTCCGACGTCAGGAACCAGTGTTTCCACCGGCACAAATTCAAAGAAGGTACAAGCTTTGTTTTTCCTCTGCACTAGGAAAAAAAAAAGTGAAATATTTCTCACCGGCAGCCTCCAGAGAAATGCTGGAGGAGTGCAGCTTTATGCTGATCTTCAGGCACCTCCCTCTGACGTCAGGAACCAGCGTTTCCCCCAGCACAAATTCAAAGAAGGTAAAAGCTTTGTTTTTCCTCTGCACTAGGAAAGAAAGTGAAATGTCTCTCACCGGCAGCCTCCAGAGAAACGCTGGAGGAGTACAGCTTTATGCTGATCTTCAGACACCTCCCTCTGATGTCAGGAACCAGCGTTTCCCTCAGCACAAATTCAAAGAAGGTACAAGCTTTGTTTTTCCTCTGCGCTAGGAAAGAAAGTGAAATGTCTCTCACCGGCAGCCTCCCATTTTTTTTTCTAAACCCTAAACACCAGGCAGCAGTGAACGATGCAATCTCACAGCAGGTGAAACTGGATTTTGAATGATTTTGCACTGATTTTGGGAATCACAAATGTTACTGTCAGATTGAGATAGAAGACAAAGCACCTTGCAAGATGAATCAGGACGAGGAGAAAGAAAACCATTCACTGGCACAAAAATGTGCCACCAGTGATTCTAGGGTATACAACATGTGGATGGAGGGCTGCAATATTCAAGAACCAAAAACTAATCAAAATGTTGGAAATTCACATAATTTCAATGTGCTGCTACCATGTACACTGACTGGGCAATCCTTGAAAAGATTGACTGGCACAAAAACGTGCTGGTGGCGGTTCTAGTGTATAGATGATCTAAAACTGTGTTTCTTAGCCCAAGTTTCAGGTGTGACTATCCTGCGAGTCACAGAGGATGCCACAAATTCAGAGATACACATAATTTTAGGCAGTATGAATTTACTACAGATAGCAAACAAATCTGATTTTTTTGATTGAATAATTATGGAAGAATATCAGGAAAAGTACTTGATGTGGCATACTTAAATTACATTAAGGGCTTTGAAATCATTATACACAAAATTCACAAATAAGCTGGACAATCTTCAGAGAAGATTCTAAAATGGTAGACTGAATTATAAAACGGGTTGAGCAACAGACAAAAGAGGGTGGGGAGAAACAAAGTTTACATTGAGGGGAGTGGTTGAGCAGTGGGAAGCCACAGGGATCAGTTCTAGGTCTGTTCTTTCCAAGTTTTCACAGGCAATATGCAAAGAACTAGCAAGAAAAATATGCCTTTTTGTGGTCAGTAAGACATGCAGCAAGATTGCTTCTCTAGAGGAGAGTTTTAGTAAAGTCTTGGGATGGGAGAAGAATTAAGATTTAATACAAACATGTGAAGTTATGTATTTAAAGGTGAATTTTAAAAGAGAAGTGCACATTCAAAATTGCAGATGTACAAATAACTTTGCTTTTGTTAAAAATGGAGTGGATTTTGGGCAGGTCAAGGGTATTCCTGGCAGGGCCAACATTTACGAGCATACATCATGAGTTTATAATCTACAAATGCAGTTACTTGTGCATATTTACTTCTACTAATTATCAGATGTAAATCAGATATTTTTATAGCCAAAAACTGGCTGAGGGTCTGGGTAAACTGGGCAGGCTGAAGAACTAGAGGAGTCTTGATGACCTAGAGATAGACTGGGAAAACTGGTGGACTAATTGGTAAAACTTGTAACTTCTTTCATGCATGCATGTTATAAAATGTGCTGACTTGCATCTATAAAAGCTGATAAGTCCTAAGGAAAATACGCAAATAATGTTTCCTCATGTAACTGCTTAACATTAGGAGCACACATATGTACACTAGGTGTATTTTATATAACGCAGGCATACTTGAATGATATAAAATTCAAGCACATGTGGGCGTGCACATATTTGTTTTAAATTTACTGTTCCTAGGTGCAAAAATCCAGGAGGAGCAATGTATGATGGGAGATGAAAGACTAATGACCACCAAGCAGGATAAGATTCTTCACAGAGGAAAAGTAAGGATAAAGCCAGAGATCAGATATGGCCTGCAATATTCCAGCAGGTAGAATAACATACACAGACTAGATAGGCCTAATAATCTTATCAGCTATAGTTTCTCTGTTATTCTTGTACTAAATTTCTTTTTTCTTGTCTCTAGAGAAGCTCATTATAACCAAACAATTTCATCAGTTTTTTTAAAACCTCATTTCCCAGACAAATTCATATTCCTTAGGAAACTATTAGGGATCCTTTATATTTGGATTACAAAAAGAGAAAGTTTCACATTAAAGTATAAAGCAATGATAAAGGATAATATTTTGACATAAGTATTGTTTTTGATTCTTTATAGAAAATATTGTTTTTCACCTCTTTGCAGTAAGGTTTCACATAAAATACACAACTACCTAGAGATCAATTAGGTGGTAAAAACTCAAAATTAACTTGAAACTCCAAAGCACTGATAGTACGATTTTCTGAATTGTATCTAGCCAGCATTTTTCTCACAAACTTTGTGCATCTATCATAAATTTTGGTGTGTTTTTTTATTACCCTTATAAGCAGACTGGAAGTTTGGATGCCAGAGGTAATCAGTTTTATATATGTACTTTGCAAAGTTTCAGGGTAAGAAATAAAGATAACACAATGAGTTAAACACAGGGTGGCATACACACATATACAGTATATGGCCATGTGAAGTTTTACCACAATCTTTTATAAACCGTGAATACCATAAAATATGCATATCTTTATCACACGTGTTTATGTATGCTTTGCAAGAATCCATGCAATGCATTGAAAGCGAGTATCTCAATGCATTGAATGGGCATACTTTTCCTACCTATTTAAAAATATATATGTGTGTATATTTTACAACATGTGTATGTAAGTGAAATTACTAGTTTTACCAATTACTCCACCAGTTTACCCCTCCTTCTCCAGGTCATTAAGCCTCCTTGCTCTTCAGCCTGAACACCTCCCAGTATACCTAGACCTCCCACCTAGCTAATACACTTTTAATATCACTTGTGCAAGATAAATAGCAAGTATAAAATTATACTAGTAAATTAGCAAATCTATGTACTTTTTTTACATATCAATTTATGGGTGTAATTATTGGCTCTACCCCTATATCACCCCCTTTTTACTCATGCATCTGTGCATGCAATAGCAAAAATACGAGTTTATGTTTAAGGTTTATAAAATAGCATGTACATGGAAAGATGCTATTTATGTGCTTATATGCTAATTTTTACTCACGTATGTCTTTGAAAATTCACCCCAGTGTTTTTAATCAAACAGAATTATGGATTTGTAAGTGTCAACTATCCTTTTAAAATCATACTAAAAACCAGGGTAGCAAGGCACAGTATGTTCTATTTGAAAGGTTTCACCAAGATTAGCGATGAAAGAAAGAAGTATGCTGATGGCTATGAATTTAATCAGTGTTGTAATGCCTTTTTGTGCCTGCTATTAATGGTATACTGAGGAAAAGCAATGATCAGTGCATGCATGCCGTTAATACAAAAATATATGATGTAATTAACTTTTTGGTCCTCATAAGCCACATTTAATAATCTTACTCAATAAAATGTTTAGCATGCATGCCAACTTTTGAAAGTTTGTAAAAGGGAGATTAGGTCAGAAAAGTAAAATGATATTTTAATCTTCCATTGAAGTGCACTGATCCAAGTACATTCTTCCTAGATCAGGGACAGGCAACGCTGATTCTAGAGTACTGCAATCAGGTATGGTTTTCAAGATATCCACCATGAATATGCATGATGTATATTTGTATTCACTGCCTCCATTGTATGCAAATATATCTTATGCATATTCATAGAGAATTTTCTGAAATACAGACCTGTTTCTGCCACTTCAGAACTAGAGTTGCCTAACCCAGTTCTAGAGAGACACAATGAAAAGGTGACTGTACATTGTACAATGGCATTATTTAACAACAAACCTAGCCTAATTTTTATAGTTCATTAGACATTGGATGAAAAAGAACAAGAAAAGATAGAGGCATTAAAAGCAAATACTAGTTATCAGTTGTAAGACACAAATAATATTTCAGTTGTTTACTAACCTCTCTTGGGTATATTAGAAGCATACTTTTCTCCACATCAAGTCCATGGAGCTGAATTTGAGATTCAACAGTATACTAAAAAATAATTGTTTGTTAAAAAGGATTATACGTATATAAAAGACAACTGCAGTACATAAAGAGGCTGATATTCAATAAAAGTTGAGCTCTTAATTTAGGAACCAAAGTTATACGGTTAAGTTAGGCACTTATTTGCTTTTGAACTTAGGTGCCTAAGTTTTCAGCAGAGAAGTCAACTTATTTTCGGGCCCTAAAACAGAGACCCTAAAATTTAGGCCTGAAATTTATTTGCCTGGATTTGCAGACTTATGGTTCTGATTTACTAAGTATTTTTCCTGTGGACACAATGGGAAAAAAGCCTTTGTAAATCTGGCCCTAAGTTAGATGACTTGTGCTGAAAATCAGTGCTAAATACCTAACATATTTTTTTTCAACCTTAAATTTACCCATATAGCCTCTCAATTTTTAGTCACCTAAATTTAGGTGCCTAGTAAAATTAAAACCTACGTTTAGACACTCAACCCCACTCTCTTTCAAAGGGGACAATTAAGCTTCTAAATCCCTTGAAAATAAAATCATCTTAAATTTATTTATTTATTTATTTAGAGATTTTTATATACCGCAGTACGTTAGAATATACATCACCACGGTTTACAATTAACAATAAATTAGCAACAGGCTTTACAAATAACAGTATTAATTAGTATTAATTAGTATTAATTACAAATAACAGGATTGACGGAAAACAGGCTGTACAGACCGTAAACCAACAATTAGTAGAATGTTTAACATACAAGAATGAATTTGAAGTAACTAAAAATCATTTACGAACCAACACCAAAACCATAGAGCATATAATACAATAACGGAGCTAAGAGGGAAAACAAGTTCTATATTGAACAAAGGGAATTCTATTATTTAAAACCAATCGAAGTATCATAATCAGGGATAGAGCGGGCGTAAGGGAGAGCAATAATTTTGGGGAAAGATAAAGGGTAGTAGGGACGTGGAGAAGGGAGTTAATGGGGGTAGCAAATTAATGGCATTTCCGTTTAATTGGATATCATTGTGTGAACGCTAATTCAAATAACCACGTTTTGAGGCCTTGTTTGAATTTCTTATGGCAGGGTTCCAGACGCAGGTCAGTGGGCATCTTGTTCCATAAGTTAATTCCCGCTATGGAGAAAGCGCGGTCTCTTGTGGTAACGTGTTTGATATGTTTAATTGGCACAGCTGCAAATTTAGCTTGATGGATATTTCTTATTGGTCTCTTAGAGGTGTGGAAAACAAACTGCTCCGAGAACCATTGCATCTCTTGGTTATGGACCGACTTATGAATAAGGGAGAGTACTTTAATGATAATCCTAGATGCTACTGGAAGCCAATGCAAGAACATGAGAGCTGGTGTAATGTGATCATGGTGGCGGGTATTGGTGATTAATCGAGCTGCAGCATTCTGTAACATCTGTAAAGGTTGAATTGAGTTTTTAGGGAGACCTAAAAGTAAAGTGTTACAGTAGTCAATTTTTGGTAGTATGGTAGCTTGCAACACTGTCCAGAAATCTTGTGGATGTAGTAGAGGTTTAATTCTTTTTAGCGTGTGAAGTTTGAAAAAAACATTTTTTATTGTGGCTGAGATGAATTTCTTTAATGAAAAATGGTTGTCAATTATGACGCCAAGACTGCGGACTTGCTGTAGTTGGGGAAGGACTGAAGTTGAGAGATGGGAGGTGTTGGAGGAGATATTATTGTGTGGCGTGATGAGGATGAGTTCGGTTTTGGAAGTGTTTATTACTAGGAAGTTTTCTGTGAGAAGCTTTTTTATTTCAGCCAGGGCTGATTCCCAGGTTTTCAGTGCATTAGAGAGGGAATCATTAATAGGGATGAGAATCTGAATGTCATCAGCATATATGAAGTGACGGAGATTCAGTTTTGCTAGGAGTCGACAGAGCGGAGATAAGTAAATGTTGAACAGAGTTGATGAAAGCGAAGAGCCTTGTGGTACACCTTGTAGAAGATTTCTGGGTTTAGATATTTGGGATCTCAACTTGACATTGTATGTCCTGTCTTTCAGGAAAGATTGAATCCAGTATAAAGCGGTGCCAGTGATGCCGATTTGGGAGAGGAGGGCTAGGAGTATATTATGATTGACCGTGTCAAATGCCGAAGAAATATCAAGTAGGGAAAGAAGGTATGAATGACCAGAATCTAGTGTTTTTAGAATAGCGTCTGAAAGGGATACTAGCAGCGTTTCAGTACTATGGTTCTTACGGAAACCATATTGTGACAGGAATAGTAATCGGTTATCGTCCAGATAGTCAGTGAGTTGTTTGTTGATTACTTTTTCTATGATTTTTGACAACAATGGGAGGTTCGAGACAGGACAATAATTTGCAGGTTCAGATGGATCCAGGTCTGGTTTTTTGAGAGTAGGCTTTATTATTGCATGCTTGAGTTGCGTAGGAAAAACACCAGTCAATATCAATTTGTTGATGATGTTGGAGATGGGAGGTGCAATCCTAGTAGGGATGGAGAGGAGTGTTTTTGTAGGCATGATATCCAAGGGGTGCAAAGCAGGTTTTATCTTTTTTAGAATTGCTTCAATTTCTGAAGCAGTCGTGTTTTCAAAATTAGCGAGTGAGGGTGGGGTGATCATGGTGCTTGTGGGTGGAAGGGATACCGGTAGAGAATGTGAAGTAAAGCGTGCCATAATATTAGAAACCTTGTCATAAAAATAGGTAGCTAGCTTCTCACATTTATTTTTATTGTCATTTTCTGGTTTGCTGTTTGATGGTGGGGTAATAATGTTAGCAACATATTGGAATAATGCACGCGGGTTGAACTGGTACTGATGAATTTTTGCTGTGTAGTAGTTTTTCTTGGCTTCATCTGTTGTTTTATGATACTTATGGAGCAGGGATTTGAATTTTTGTAGATGTGTTGGATCTTGATTTCTACGCCATCTCTTTTCCAGTTTACGGAGTTCACGATTCATAATTCTAAGATCCGTGTTGTACCATGGTTTTTTATCTTTTTTATCAGTGCTGATTTCTTTCGTTAGTAGAGGACAGAGTCGATTAGTAATGCAGCTGGTGAGTTGATGCCAAGAGATACAAGCAGTATTGGCATCAGAGAGGTCTAATTTATGGAGATCTTCTGTTATAGCTTCGATAATATCGTCTGTTTGGCATTTTTTTCTGAATTCAATGGTTCTTTTCTTTGAGTGTGTTGCTTGGGGGTTACAGTTAATGGAGCAGTGCGTGACTACTCGGTAGTGGTCTGACCATGGTATAGGTGTGCATTGGGGGTGGTCAGGTTGTACGAGAGAGTTCGTAAAAATAACGTCCAGTGTATGGCCAGCCTTGTGTGTTGGGCCTGAGATAATTTGTTTAAATCCGATGGCGTTAAGGGTAGCAAGTGTGGCTTCACATGCAGGTGTGAGGGGGGACCGGTCAAAATGGAGGTTTAGATCTCCAAGTATGATGGCTGGAATGTTGATGTCAATGTGTTTTGTAATGTATTCCGTAAGTGTTGAAGGATTTTTTTTCCAGTATGCCAGGGGGTGCATAAATTAAGCAAATTTGCAGGCTTTTAGATTTAAAGAGACCTATTTCTATCATATGAGGCGGGGTGGTGTGTTGCAGGGAGAGGTTGAACTTCTTTTTTGCTGCCAGGAGAAGTCCCCCTCCTTTTTTTTTAGGTCTCGGAATGGAGAACAAATCATATACGTCTGATGGAAGTTAATTTATTACGGCGACGTCAGTGCTCTTGATCCAGGTCTCCATAATTGCGCATATGTCAGGTGACTCATCGTTGAGTATGTCATCTAATAGAGTAACCTTTTTTAGGAGCGATTGTGTGTTCAGTAGCAGGATAGAGAACGTCATTAAACCTATAATTTGAGTGAGGGGTGACGTCATTATTGGAATGAGGGTTTTGTAATATGAATTGATATTCCTTGTTATCCTTATATTGGTGGTGAAGTTTGAGTATTTAAGAACTGGAATGTGGGAGTATATCATCGTAAATGTGTTGGTCAAATGATAAATATAGAAACATAGAAACATAGAAATGATGGCAGAAGAAGACCAAACGGCCCATCCAGTCTGCCCAGCAAGCGTCACACATTTTTTCTCATACTTATCTGTTTCTCTTAGCTCTTTGGTTCTATTTCCCTTCCACCCCCACCATTAATGTAGAGAGTAGTGATGGAGGTGCATCCAAGTGAAATATCAAGCTTGATTAGTTAGGGGGTAGTAGGGGAAGTAACCGCCACAATAAGCAAGCTACACCCATGCTTATTTGTTTTACCCAGACTATGTTATTCAGCCCTTATTGGTTGTTTTTCTTCTCCCCTGCCATTGAAGCAGGGAGCTATGCTGGATATGCGTGTAGTAGAGATGTGAATCATGTCCTCGATCGTCTTAACGATCAATTTCGGCTGGGAGGGGGAGGGAATCGTATCGTTGCCGTTTGGGTGTTTAGAATATCGTGAAAAATCGTTAAAATCGTGAACCGGCACACTAAAACCCCCTAAAACCCACCCCCGACCCTTTAAATTAAATTCCCCACCCCCAACTGCCTTAAATTACCCTGGGATCCAGCGGCGGTCCATAGCTAAATCAGGGGAAGGGGGAGGGCAGGAAAACCGGCACACTAAATCCCACTAAATCCCACCCCCAACCCTTTAAATTAAATCCCCCCCCTCCCGAACCCCCCCCCCAAATGCATTAAAGTACCCTGGGGTCCAGCGGCGGTCCGAAACGAGCTCCTGCTGTTGAAGCGTGTTGTATTCAGCCGGCACCATTTTGCAAAATGGCCGCCGCAAAATGGCGGCGACCATAAACCAACACGATTCGACCGCAGGAGGTCGCTTCCGGACCCCCGCTGGACTTTTGGCAAGTCTTGTGGGGGTCAGGAGGCCCCCCCAAGCTGGCCAAAAGTCTCTGGGGGTACAGCGGGCGTCCGGGAGCGATCTCCTGCCGCAAATCGTTTTCCGTACGGATAATGGCACCGGCCATACGCGTATGGCCGGCGCCATTTTCCGTACGGAAAATGGCGCCGGCAGGAGATCGACTGCAGGAGGTCGTTCAGCGAGGGTTCCGGACCTCCGCTGAACGACCTCCTGCAGTCGATCTCCTGCCGGCGCCATTTTCCGTATGGAAAATGGCGCCGGCCATACGCGTATGGCCGGCGCCATTATCCGTACGGAAAATGATTCGCGGCAGGAGATCGCTCCCGGACGCCCGCTGGACCCCCAGAGACTTTTGGCTAGCTTGGGGGGGCCTCCTGACCCCCACAAGACTTGCCAAAAGTCCAGCGGGGGTCCGGAAGTGACCTCCTGCGGTCGAATCGTGTTGGTCTATGGCCGCCGCCATTTTGCGGTGGCCATTTTGCAAAATGGCGCCGGCTGAAGACAACACGCTTCAACAGCAGGAGCCTGTTTCGGACCGCTGCTGGACCCCAGGGTACTTTAAGGCATTTGGGGGGGGATTTAATTTAAAGGGTCGGGGTGGGTTTTAGGGGGATTTAGTGTGCCGGTTTTCCTGCCCTTCCCCCGATTTAGCTATGGACCGCCGCTGGACCCCAGGGTACTTTAAGGCATTTGGGGGGGGATTTAATTTAAAGGGTCGGGGGTGGGTTTTAGGGGGTTTTAGTGTGCCGGTTTTCCTGCCCTCCCCCTTCCCCCGATTTACGATTTTTTGACGATAAATCGGGGGAATTGGTATTGTATTGTGGCCCTAACGATTTTTGACGATTTAAAATATATCGGACGATATTTTAAATCGTCAAAAAACGATTCACATCCCTAGCGTGTAGTATCAGTTTTTCTTCTCCCCTGCCGTTGAAGCAGAGAGCTATGCTGGATATGCGTGACGTATCAGTTTTTCTTCTCCCCTGCCGTTAAAGCAGAGAGCTATGCTGGAAATGCATTGAAAGTGAAGTATCAGGCTTATTTGGTTTGGGCTAGTAACCGCCGTAACAAGCTAGCTACTCACCGCTTTGTGAGTGCTAATCCTTTTTTCTTCTCCCCTGCCGTTGAAGCAGAGAGCTCTGCTGGATATGCGTGAAGTATCAGTTTTTCTTCTCCCCTGCCGTTAAAGCAGAGAGCTATGCTGGAAATGCATTGAAAGTGAAGTATCAGGCTTATTTGGTTTGGGGTAGTAACCGCCGTAACAAGCCAGCTACTCCCCGCTTTGTGAGTGCTAATCCTTTTTTCTTCTCCCCTGCCGTTGAAGCAGAGAGCTATGCTGGATATGCGTGAAGTATCAGTTTTACTTCTCCCCTGCCGTTGAAGCAGGGAGCTATGCTGGATATGCGTAAAGTATCAGTTTTTCTTCTCCCCTGCCGTTGAAGCAGAGAGCTATGCTGGATATGCGTGAAGTGTCAGTTTTTCTTCTCCCCTGCCGTTGAATTGGAGTGCTATGCTGGATATGCGTGAAGTATCAGTTTTTCTTCTCCCCTGCCGTTGAAGCAGAGAGCTATGCTGGATATGGGTTGAAAGTGAAGTATCAGGCTTATTTGGTTTGGGGTAGTAACCGCCGTAACAAGCCAGCTACTCCACGCTTTGTGAGTGTGAATCCTTTTTTCCACATTTCCTCTTGCTGTTGTAGCTTAGAGCGATGTTGGAGTCACAGTAACCATGTGTATGTTTATTGAATAAGGGTATTATCTCCAGGCAGTAGCCGTCATTCTGGCGAGCCACCCACTCTTTATTGACGGCCTCTTGATTTTATGGATCCACAGTGTTTATTCCACGCCCCTTTGAAGTCCTTCACAGTTCTGGTCTTCACCACTTCCTCCGGAAGGGCATTTCAGGCATCCACCACCCTCTCCGTGAAGAAATACTTCCTGACATTGGTTCTGAATCTTCCTCCCTGGAGCTTCAAATCGTGACCCCTGGTTCTGCTGATATTTTTCGTACGGAAAAGGTTTGTCGTTGTCTTTGGATCATTAAAACCTTTCAAGTATCTGAAAGTCTGTATCATATCACCTCTGCTCCTCCTTTCCTCCAGGGTGTACATATTTAGATTCTTCAATCTCTCCTCATAAGTCATTTGATGAAGACCTTCCACCTTTTTGGTCGCCCTTCTCTGGACCGCCTCCATCTTGTCTCTGTCTCTTCAGAGATACGGTCTCCAGAACTGAACACAATACTCCAGGTGAGGTCTCACCAAGGACCTGTACAAGGGGATAATCACTTCCCTTTTCTTACTCGATATTCCTCTCTCTATGCAGCCCAGCATTCTTCTGGCTTTAGCTATCGCCTTGTCACATTGTTTCGCTGACTTCAGATCATTAGACACCATCACCCCAAGGCCTCTCTCCTGCTCCGTGCATATCAGCCTTTCTCCCCCATCGAATACAGTTCATTCGGATTTCCACTCCCCATATGCATGACTCTGCACTTCTTGGCATTGAATGTCAGCTGCCATATCTTCGACCACTCTTCCATCTTCCTTAAATCCCGTCTCATTCTGTCCACTCCTTCCGGCGTGTCCACTCTGTTGCAGATCTTAGTGTCATCCGCAAAAAGACATACCTTACCTTCTATCCCTTCCGCAATGTCGCTCACAAAGATATTGAAAAGGACAGGTCCCAACACCGATCCCTGCGGAACACCGCTTAAAACCGCTCTCTCTTCAGAGAGAGTTCCATTTACCATCACAAATTGTCTTCTGTCCGTCAACCAGTTTGCAATCCAGGCCACCACCTCGGCACTCACTCCTAAGCTTCTCATTTTATTCACCAGTCTCCTGTGCGGGACAGTGTCAAAAGCTTTGCTGAAGTCCAAGTAGATGACATCAAGTGCTCTTCCTTGATCCAATTCCTTGGTTACCCAGTCAAAAAAGTCAATCAGATTTGTCTGACAGGATCTTCCAATGGTGAATCCATGCTGCCTCTGGTCCAGCAATTCTCCCGACTGTAGATAGTTCACTATTCTCTCTTTCAACAGTGACTCCATTACTTTTCCCACCACCGAAGTGAGGCTAACCGGTCTGTAGTTACCAGCCTTTCTCTGTTCCCACTCTTGTGAAGCGGGACCACCACCGCTCTCCTCCAATCATTCGGCACCACTTCTGTTTCTAGGGATCTATTGAACAGGTCACACAGCGGACCCGCCAGCACATCTCTGAGCTCCCTCAGTATTCTGGGATGAACTTCATCAGGCCCCATGGCTTTGTCCACTTTCAGTTTCACCAGCTCTTCCCATACATTTTCTACTGTAAATGGAGTTACATCTACTCCATTCCCCTCCAGTTTCTTGTTAACTAGTGACGGTCCTTCTCCGGGGTCCTCTTTAGTGAACACAGAACTGAAGTATTCATTTAATATTTCTGCCATTTCTTCGTCTCTCTCCACACATTGATCCTTTCCACCTTTCAATTTCACTATACCACTTTTCTCTTTTCACTGATGTATCTGAAAAATGTTTTGTTACCACTCTTTACCTCTTTGGCAATCCTCTCTTCTGTTTGAGTTTTTGCAATCTTGATTAATTTCTTCGTCTCCCTCAGTTCTACCAGATATTCTTCTTTGTGCTCCTCCTTTTGGGATCTTTTATATTTCTTGAACGCTGTTCTTTTAGCCTTTATTTTGTCAGCCACCTCCTTTGAGAACCAGATAGGTTTCATTTTTCTTTTGCTTTTCTTTACTTTTCTAACATATAGATTAGTTGCCTTGGTGATTGCTCCTTTTAGATTGGTCCACTGTTGATCCACATCTCTCTCGTTTTCCCAGCCTTTTAGTTCTTCCTCCAGGTACTTCCCCATTTCATCAAAGTCTGTGTTTTTGAACATCAAAACTTGGGTTTTTGTGCTTCTTTTCCGTGTCCTTTTTGTGATATTAAACCATACCGTTTGATGATCACTGGTGCTGAGGTGGGCACCCACCTGGACGTCTGAGACATAGCTCCGTCTCTCGTGGGTTCCATTACCATTTGTTTGAACAAAGCTACTTGCAGGGCATCTACTATCGCTCTACTATTTTTAGTTTCTGCAGATGGGATTTTCTGTAGAGTGGGTGGTTAAAGGAGGGTGAAGTGGGTGGTTAAAGGAGGGTGAAGTGCGGTATGGCTGTGCTTAAATATGGGGTTGCTTGAATGTTGAGTGTTGGGTGTTTGTTGTCTGAGGTTGTTTGAATGCAGTTGTGGTCGTTGTCTGGGTTGCTGTCTGATTTGTTGTCTAGGTTGCTGTCTGGGTTGCTGTCAGAGGTTGTTGTCTGAGGTTGTTTGATTGCTGAGTGCTGGGTGGTCGTTGTCAGATGTTGCCTGAATGCAGAGTGCTGGGTGGTCGTTGTCAGATGTTGCCTGAGTGCAGAGTGCTGGGAGGTCGTTGTCAGATGTTGCCTGAATGCAGAGTGCTGGGAGGTCGTTGTCAGATGTTGCCTGAATGCAGAGTGCTGGGTGGATGTTGTTTGAGGTTGCCTGAATGCTGAGTGCTAGGTGGTCGTTGTTTGAAGTTGCTTGAGATCTGAGTGCTGACAGATAATCTGTAAGCTGGTATGACTCTGATAAGGTGCACACGAAGGGGCACACAAAGGGGCTGGCCCCTTTGTCGCGCGACGCCTGAAGCGGTGAGTGCCCTTTAAAGGGCTTAGAAGCCGGTCGTGACATCAGGGGCTTCCGGGGAGGGTTCGTGGAGATGCGCGGACTAATAATAAAAGTTATTTCGACGCGCCTTGCCTGCCTGATATGTGAAGGCCTCGCGGGTGTTTGGGTTCGGGTCCACCTCCCCTGGCCCCGATGGGCCTGCACCGGTCGCGCAGAGAGGGCCAACCCGAACCGTGGATGCGGTTTGCAGCGTGGTGGAGGCAGGAGCAAAAAGGGCGCGCCTGAAGCGGTGAGTGCCCTTTACCTTTATTCATAAAACTATGAATGATTAAAGCTGTGAGTATTTTACAAAATAAAAAATAATTCACTTCTGTTGTTTTGTGCTTGCAGGAAATGGATAGATAAAGAAAGAATCCTCTGGTAAGGACCCGGTGTATGTGGTGAATTTGCTTCCGTTTCCTCATTGGGGGAAGAATTGTAAGACGGCGGCTGCTGCTAGACCCAACGCGCCACTTTTTTTTTTTTTTTTTTGTAAGAAAATTACCACTGAGTGAAAGTCCAGCTGGCAGGATCTCAAGCAGTGCACCAGAAGTCAGACTGAGCAGACTTGATGGGTCCCTACTGGTCCTTATGTGCTGTCACATTCTATATGTAGCACTTCCTTTCGTACAAAAACACAGTGAAATCACAAACAGAATTGATGCTTATGTATGGGCCCTCATATTGCGCCTTAAGCGCTGTTTGGCGCTTAACAATGGATACTGGTGTCTAGCATTTCATTGCTTTTAAAACAGTAGTAGCACCATTTTAATCAGCCTTATTAAAGACCACGCCTTTGTTTTTTGTAAATACAATAAAATCATCTTTAAAATTTTTAACCAATATCGTCAAAGAAAAACAAATGTAATGCTTCTGTCAGAAGCTATTGTGCCCAGGTTAAAAGTGTTTAAACTGTAGTGACCCTTTGACATGACCACTGTGTTTTGACATTCTGCTTCAGGGGTTTGTTGGTTGCAGTGCTGCAATCACCCCCCACCCTTCACGCTCAAGATCAGGGGCAAGAAGGGAGGTGATGAGAGAGGAAGCAAGACCTAGCGATACTGCAGGCCATGGAGAATGCTACAACTCTTCAGAAACCAACCAGGTTGGTGGTGGCTAGGTAATGTTCAACCAAGTCACAGAGAAGTAGGAGGCTGGATTTTTGGGGCTTTGATAGCTGTTTAAATTGTTACTAAGCTTAGTAAGAAAGAAGTGGTGAGAAGGCTGTGTATGCTGGATTATGTGGAGCAGGGCTTCCCAGAACGTTTCTGGGGACCCCCAGCATATTCACGCTGAATATGCATGAGATAAATTTGCATAGACTGAGCCTCCATGATGTGTGCATTTGTCTCATGCATATTCATTGTGGATATCCTGAAACTCCAACTGGCTGTGGAAGTTCCAGGACAAGTTTGGGATCCCTGACTTAAAGGATCTTGCATAGTTGTATTAATTAGAGCCCCCCAGCCAGTTTTTTCAGCATATCCCTCATGAATGGGCATGTGAAATATTTGCATACACAGGAGGTAGTGCATGGTGTCTGGGTACTTGCCAGGTTCTTGTGACCTGGTTTTGGCCTCTGTTGGAAACTGGCTGCTTGGCTTGATGGACCCTTGGTCTGACCCAGCATGGCAATTTATTATGCTCTTATGATGGAACCCTTGTATATGACAGCTGAGACTTCCATGTCCAGTTTGGTGAACTGGCCTGTGTGGATTGGGACTGTGAGATTGTGAAGCTATGAGAGCAATGCAGGGGTTGAGGAATGCCTGGTGTGTATAAGGGAAAGTATTTAGTATCCTGTGAATGTAGTATCTCAATGGACAGGATAGCTGTGAGTGAGGGATACAAAATAAAGATTGTTTAGTGGGAAAAATGTATATGTTTATTTTTATCTGCACACTTGCTAACCTTGCATGCTAACAGTTCCTCATGCCCTTCAGTTTATTAAGGAACTGGCAGTTTCTTTAATAACTATAATAAACAATGTGTGTGTGTGTGTGTGTGTGTGTATGTTTATGTGTTTGTGTGTTGCAGTTTTCTCCATTGATTCATAAGGAGCTGGGGTGAATAACTGTTCTGTCAGTGTACATTTGAAGCAATTGATAGTGTTCACAGATATGTTTTACTTATTGCTTTTAAATGGTACTAATGTCACAGTCTTAACATACTCAAAATATTCTTCTTTCCTCTTTCTATAAGGGACTGACATTACCAGAATGTCTCTGCATAATAAGGGATAATAAGACTTATGCATAGGGTAATGAGAAAGCTAATATCTTCTATAACTTGGCTGGCCAAACCTCAAATTTGCACAATACAGGAGAGGTGACTGTATATATGTCACATACAAATAAAAACAGTACAAACACTTCATATTTATATATATATATATATATATATATATATATATATATATATATAAATTGTGGATATTGACAGTGGGGGTTTCAGAGAAAAATGACAAGGTTCAGTGTGTCAAGCAACCTATATTTTCTTTAACATCTCAATCAATACCTTTACTATAGTGCTTGAGAAAAATATGTCTCAAAATCAATATAACAAAAACACCACAAAAATCCAAAAAAACAAAGGAATTTTAATGTTCAACTTTTGCAGTATATTCAAGATTGATGATCATGTTTAGCATGGTGACTTGACACCTTTCTACTCTACATCAGATACCTGTTTTGTATGTAAGAATTATCCCTGATGAAGACACTTACCAAAACATTGTCAATGTTAGACTTTGTTAAACTGGGATTCTGTATAGTTGTTTCTTATGTTTTGAAGATGATAGTGGTGTTTTTGTATATTTTCGGATGAGCCTGAATAGTGCCCTACATAGGGGTAGATTTTAAAAAGGTACACGCTGGTGTACATGTGTGTGCGCTACCCGGCGCGCGCACATGTACACCCGATTTTATAACTTGCGTGCGCTTTATAAAATCAGGAGTCGGCGAGCGCAAGGGGGTGCACAATTGTGCACCTTGCGCGCACCGAGCCGCACTGCTTTCCCCTGTTCCCTCCCCCCTAACCTGACCTTCCCACCCCTTCCCCTAACCTTTCCCCCCCCAGCCCTACTCTAACCCCCACCAAAATTTGTATCTTACCTTTTGCGCCTGCCTCTGGGCAGGTGCAAGTTGTGCATGCTATCCTCTGACAGAGTGGCAATGGTCACTCTGTCGGAGGCCTCTGGCACCGCCCCCTCCCCTCCCCATCCTGCCCCCGCCCCTTTAGTAAAGCCCCAGGACTTACACGCATCCCGGGGCTTTATGCGCGTCGCCGAGGCCTTTTTACGCGCGTAAACTTTTTAAAATCCAGCCCTAAGGGGGCAGCGGGGATTGGTCAGTCCCGCATGTCAGCCAAGAGGAGATGCCATCAAGAGGAAGGTTGTCAGCCATGAGCAGAGTCCATCCTGCTCATGGCAGAAGAATAGGGAGGCCAGTGGCTGCAAGCAGAGCCCATCCCGCTTGCGGTGGAAAGAAGTGAAGAGAGTGTATGGATAGCTACAGGCAGAGCAGAGTTAATCCCACCTGCAGCTGAAGAGAGAGGCAAAGAATGACTGCACGTGAGCCTATCTGATTCAGGAAGGAAGAGGTGTGTGAGTGTTGGCTTCTATGTGAGTAAGAGATTGGGAGCCTGTGTGTATGGCAGTGAGGGTGGCTGAGTGCTTGTGTATGTGTGTATATGTAAGTAAGAGATTGGGAGTTTGCACGTGTGTGTATAGGAGTTTGTGTGTGTGTGTGTATGTATGTATGGGAGTGAGGATACGTGTTTGTGTATGCGAAAGGGAGCTTGTGTGAAGGGGTGTGTATGTGAAGGAGGGAGAAATGGAGGGAGCCTGTGTGCAGGGATGTATGAGAGTGTATGCAATAGAGAGAGGTAGTCTGTGTAAAGAAGAGGAGAACTGGAGATCACTGGGGGGGGGGGGGAGAGGCAGAGAAGTGAACCATTGGCGGGGGTTGGCAAAGGAGGTATCCACCCAGAGTGCCAAATAATTTAGGTATGCCCCTGAGCCTTTAATGCTTTACTAAAAATGCTTATAAGGTCTGGTTGCTGCAGGATTTCAACCCGGGATAGCTCTGGTTTTGGATGATTGATGGCTTGACCCATGGACTAACCAGAGAACACAGGAAAAGGCAAAAGCCCCAGGATGAATGGTTTCAAAAAAAGCCTCCAGAAACAAGTGTTTGCTGGTGACTGGGTCACAGTAAGGGCTTGGTCCTCTGAGTGCCAGTGACTGTGAGTTTGAGTCCAGCTTAGGGAAAAAAGGAGGTGGGTGAAAAGTAGATACTAGTCAATCTTTTTGCCCTCTGCTTCAACGGCAGGGGAGGAAATTTTTGACAATTCACGCATATCCAGCATAGCCCTCTGCTTCAACGGCAGGGGAGCAAATTTTGTCAATTCACGCATATCCAGCATAGCCCTCTGCTTCAACAGCAGGGGAGGAAATTCTGTCAATTCACGCATATCCAGCATAGCCCTCTGCTTCAACGGCAAGGGAGCAAGTCTGATATTTCACTTTCAAAGCAAAGCCAGCATAGCTCTCTGCTTCAACGGCAGGAGAGGAAGTTTGACAATTCACGCATATCCAGCATAGCCCTCTGCTTCAACGGCAGGGGAGCAAGACTGATACTTCATTTTCAATGCATAGCCAGCATGGCTCTCTGCTTCAATGGCAGGGGGGATGAAGAAAGGTGGATCTATATTCAGGCAACAATCAACAAGGACTGAATTACATAGTCTGAATAAACAGATAAGCATAGGTGTAGCTTGCTTATTGCGGTGGTTAATACCCCTAACTAAATTAAGCTATTTCACTTAGATGCAGGTCCAACACTGCTCTCTACATTAATGGCGGGGCTGAAAGGGAAATAGAATAATTAAAAAAAAAAAAAGGTTACTAAGAGCCAAGAGAAACAGATAAGTATGTGAAAGAAAAAAAGGTGCGAAAGCTTGCTGGGCAGACTGGATGGGCCGTTTGGTCTTCTTCTGCCGTCATTTCTATGTTTCTATGTAAGTCCCAAAGGAATGTGATGGGTTGGAGAGTTAGTAAACTGAAAATGTGTTTCTGGAAACAAGGAAGTTGTTCCTAATAACATGAAGGCTGCCAAGATTTTTTTCATGGGGCTTTGTTATACCACTCTGACTTTAGAGTTGACCTGCTTGTCTGTGAACCTACTTGCATGCACCTGGACTGAGCCTATGTGGACTTCATAGAGACTTGGTTCATTACTGGAACTATTGCTAAGACCAAGGCTGACTTGTTTGTATCTATTATCTGGCATAACCTGAAGACAACACCATGACCTGCACCTGACCCACTGTCTGTCTCCTCTTTCAGAACCCATGATTGCAACCTATAGGTGACCTGACAATTCCCTTTTTCCCTTATTCACGTCTGCTTGACTTTCTATACAGCCACTGCTATACTGTATACTGCCCTGTCTTCTGACTCCTTTCTAGTGCTGAAATGAGTAAATTGTCTTCATAATTCACAAAATTATTTGACAAATCTCTAATAATTTTCTCAAGCTCACCAAATTAGTTTTTGTTAAATATATATTTATTAAACTTATAATGGGGATTTTCATAAACCAGTCAATCTGTACCAGATTTCAAGTGCATTTACTAATATGTGAAAATCGGCAGCAGATATATCTGATAAGCATGACTATGAATTGTCAGACTGGCATTAACTGCAGCAAATACACTCAGATTTCCCCCAGATGTGCTGGGTAAAGAGATTTTCCTGGAAAATATGGGGAAGATCTTAGTATTTTGATGGATTCTTATAAACCCTAAAGTCTGCATGGTTCAGCCTCTAATTCCACAAGAAATAAGGTAAAGTCAAGGAAAGTAAGAAATACTTTTTCTTATCGTGTAATAATCTAGACTCATATATTTTACAAAGTCTGGTAAGTTGTGGACATATCAACATGAAGTTTCTGGTGGGTCAGAAGTTTGGAGAATAATTTGATCTATGTTTTTCAGATAGCAAGCACTATTTCCACAAGTTCTGTTTGAACTTATCTGGAAGATTAATAACATGCATTTCTAACTATCTGGGGATGTATGTGTTAAATTTTCTTAGTTTTTATATTGATTTCATTTCGTAAAATAAAATGGCAACAAGAATTAATAGAAATGTACAACTTCAGTTGATTTAGGCAAGCAGCTTACCAAAAGTCTCTGAAAAGGGTAATAAATCAATGTCTTAGTGCAGTCTTTCCTTGTAATAAGCCATTCTCATTTCAACAAAAGAATTAAACTGTATTCTGCAGAATGTGCTGAAACCAACAGAATTTGACGAGCTTTTTCACTGTAGCATTGCTTAGAAAAGATTGATATTTAAATGAGTTTAATAGTACTTGTAGGACTAGAGGAAATTATAAAAACACGGTTAATAAATGTTAAAGCAAGCTTACATGATCCGAAGGAAAGGCTTTGGCTTCTAGAAGAATTCTGTGACGGCTTGCTGTTGGCTTATAAAAAGATAGCTTTAAAAAAGAAATGTTTAATACATACGCATATATGTTTCTAATATATAGAAATTATTTGCTATACCAATATTCAGAGTTTATAAAAATGTGTATTCTTGCAACTTCTGTAACTTAGAAAAGAGCATTTTAAGAACAAAATTTAATGATGTGACAAAATCATTTATTTTAAGCCAAAAATTTGAACTGAACATGTCACAAAACAGTACCTTAATCTGCATTTTCTATGCATGCATGGTATAAGGATTAGGGAGGTATTAGAAGTACTCAGCTTTGGCAGAGAAGAATTTTCTTTTATTACCATGAAATTTTGACAGGACCCTGGAGGCAACTTTCAAAATGTCATACTGGAAATGTATGCAGAGACCAAAGAAACAACAACATCAAAAATGGGTATGTGGCGGTCTAGGCACTTCTCTGGAGCAGTGTTTGGACATTTATGTGTTAGTGACTGACACCGACTGCATATAAGAAAACACCATGTTTATCTACACAGTGTTCTTAGGGAAGGTTTATCTGTTCAACTTCTGAATTTACTATTTCTTGGAGCAGAAATTGAGCTACTGAGTTTAGAGATCTATGTAAGATTAAATTCCCTAGGTTGTCAATGTCTACATAAAGACACTGGATCACTGATCCATGCTTTATTGCAGAAATCACAAAAAATGCATCCATTAGTAAAGGAAAATAACTACAAAATGCTTGCATACATTAAAATTAGAAACATCTACAGCTGAATATTTAAAATGCATTGCTGTGAACAGGAACTTACCATAAGGAGATGCAGATTAACAGTTAGCCCATTCATTAATGCTACTTCTTCCTTCTTAGCACCTATAAAAGAACAATAGAAAATGTTCTGACTTTCTTTTTTACCTTTTAAAAGCTCAGTTGTAATATTGCAAAGAGCAACAACACATAAATTCAAAGAATAATGCTCAAAGGACAAGAAAATAAACACATCCTTAATGTGCCACAACAATAAAAGAAAAGTTTTGCTACATGAGATTCACCTCTCCAGCCTGCAAATAGTTTTCTGCTTTGGTGCCATAAATAAAGGGATAATGAAGGAGCTCCATTTTTACTTTGAAAAACTGACAGATTTATTGTTATTATTAACTTTCAGCCAGCTTTCAGAACATTGTAATTTCGTCTTTAGTAAAGTTCTAAAGCAACTTTTTTCAAATAAATCAGTGCTAATGACTATATTTTAAAATAAATCTAACATAATACAAGTTAAAGTAAAACTATGAATTGAAAACAAGATAACATGGAAAGATTTCCATGTTTTACTAAAAAAATCAATGTTAAAGGGGTGTGTGCCACAAAAATATAGAATATGGATCTTCTGAAGAATGGTAGTCCAAACTTTCTCTAATCAAAAGTCAAATTATGTTTTCTAAACATCCAAATGATAGCAGATTTCAAAATAAATGAAATTAAAGGGCAAATTTTAAATCCCCCGCATGCGTAAAATCCGGGGCTTACACGTGTGACTGGGCCTTACACGCATTTTAGAAGGGGTCCGGCCATGCGCATAAACCACAGTTAATGCAGAAATTCCGGGCTCCTTGAAAGGGGAAGGCCGGGGGGTGGGGAGGGGCGGGCCAGGACAGCGCCATTGTTCGCTGTCCTGAAGACCTGGCTCCTGGCGCGTGCAACTTACTTCAGCTCGGGAGCTGAAATAAGTTGCTGAAAAAAGGTAAAAAAAACCCCCAAAACTTGGGTTTAATTGGAGCAAGCTGGGAGGAAACTGGGGAAGAAGGCCAGGATGTGTCGCCGTGCGGGAATTGCCTAAGTCCTTCCCCCCTTGTGTGTGCCGCCAGCACATACGTGCGTGGAGTATAAAATCCAGCGTGCATGTGCGAGCGGCCCCTGGATTTTATAACATGCGTGCACCAGTGTTCGCATGTTATAAAATTGGCGCGTCCATTTTTGCACGCCAGGTAGCGCGTGCACATGGACGCGTGTGCGCACCTTTTATAATCTACCCCTAAATCTGTTTCACCAAAGCTGTAATGGGAGGGACAGGTTAAACTGAAACATGGTCTCTGTCAGGGAAGTGACTTTTGTTTGTTACCAGTCTTGATTTCATCTATTTAGAAATATGTTACCATTCGGATGTTGAATAAACACAATATGACTTTCGATTACCATTCTTCAGAAGAGCCAGATTGTTTATTTTTGTGGTACACACTGCTTTGACAATGAATTTTTTTGTATAGTTCTTCCATATTGTAGTTTTATTGAAAAAATATACCTATGCACATTTTTACAAATCTAATGCAGAGACACACAGTATGAAAGATTTGGGGTTTTAAAATTTTTTTTTTAATTTATATTTATTGAAATTAAAAAAAAAAGGAAAATGCATAAAAAAGATGGTGTCATTTTGTACAGTACAATTAAATATAATGCTGCCCTCAGTCTGCTAATACCATTTTCAGTTGTGGCAGTGGTGGAGCAGGAGTGAATAGGTATTGGTCCTGCTCTGTGAAGAAATTTTCAGCTGCAGGGTAAGAGGGTCCAGGGGTAGGGATTAAGGATTAGGAATAGAGAGGGCCAAGCTGTGTTTTTTCAGCTGCAGACTCATCATTTTTTTTTAGTTTAATTTAGTTTTTTTTGTTTTATTTTTAAGTTTATGTGTTCCTTTTTCATTTTAAAGAAATTAAAAGGAACAAAACAAATGAAATAATAAAAAATAAACCAAAACACTAATTCTTGTGATATACAATGTTCTATATTGTGTAATCTACAAAGTGGAAATGGTGTACAACAAAATCAAACAAATAAAACACAATCAAAATGGATTCATCACAAATAAAAAATTAAAAGTAAGCTGGAAAGGAAAGATGGAAAAAGAAGTGTGTGTGTGTGTGTGTGTGGGGGAGAAACAAAATGAGTACTGAAGAAAAAGAGGAAGTAAATATTTCAGAAAAATGGAAACTTGTTCAAGAATAAGTGAGTCATCATATGAAGCTGAAGGGAGAGAAGCTCACAAGAAAATACATTTTTACTGAGAGGATAGTGAATACCTGGAACAACCTTCCAGTGGAGGTAATAGGAATCAAAACAGTTGCAGAATTCAAGTATAATCAAAGGAATCTTAGTGATGGAGGAAGGAAGAGAACTACAGATTAACAGGTAGATACAGTACAGTGCGCTCCGGCGGAGCGCTCTGTTAACCCGCGTTTTTGACGCGCTAGCTTTACCCCTTATTCAGTAAGGGGTAATAGCGCATCCAACCCCCCCCCCCCCCGAAACTAATAGCGCCCGCAACATGCAAATGCATGTTGATAGCCTTATTTTACTTTAAGAAATTAGCGCCTACCCAAATGTAGGCGTTAATTTCTCTCGGCACTGGGAAAGTGTACAGAAAAAACAGTAAAAACTACTTTTCTGTACACCCTCCGACTTAATATCATAGCAATATTAAGTCAGAGGTCCCAAAAGTTAAAAATAATCAAAAATTTAAAAAAAAAATTAAAATCAGCCCACGGATCGCGGGTTGAAAACTGGATGCTCAATTTTGCCGGCGTCCGGTTTCCAAACCCGTGGCTGTCAGCAGGTTTGAGAACCAACACCGGCAAAGTTGAGCGTTGGTTGTCAAACTCGCTGACAGCCGCTGCTCCTGTCCAAAAAGAGGCTTTAGGGATGCGCTAGTGTCCCTAGCGCTTCTTTTTACCGTGGACCCTAATTTGAATAATTTTATTTACTGAATCGCGCGTACAGGAGAGTGGCCTGTGTGCACGCTGGGAGAGCGTGCGCTCACCCACTCTCCCGCAATTTTTACTGTATCGGCCTGTAAGTGAGACAGATATCAGAATAGGCAGGTATAAACAGACAGACTAGATGGCAAATGGGAGCACTTGGTGAGCCTGCTAGTTTTCAACAGCAGATCTAGCAGGGTAAGAGAAGTGGGATTTCTTCGGCTCCCACTACTAGTTTTCTTTTACAGAATGGGGTAGGATTTTCTAGGAGCTATGCTGGAGACCAGTGGGGTCTCCTGAGAGGCGGGAAATATGCTAATCAGGGCAACATACATAGAAACATAGAAATGACGGCAGAAGAAGACCAACCGGTCCATCCAGTCTGCCCAGCAAGCTTCACACATTTGTTCTCATACTTAACTGTTTCTCTTGGCTCTTAGTAACCTTATGTTCTAATTCCCTTTTCACCCCCACCATTAATGTAGAGAGCAGTGCTGGAGCTGCTTCCAAGTGAAATATTAAGTTTGATTAGTTGGGTAAGCGGCAGCATAGCTCTCTGCCATGAAGCAGAGGGCAATGCTGGAAATGTGTGAAGTATCAGTTTTTCTTTTCCCCTGTCATTGAAGCAAGGAGTCATGCCGGACATGCACCGAAAGTGAAGAATGCCTTGAAAGTCACATTAACTATCATCAAATATTGAAAAGCCTAATAATTGGTAATACCTATAAGCCCATGAACCCATCCCTGTTTTTTTTCTTTTTTCTTTTCTTTTTTTAATTGGGAGATGGATGCCCTTCATCCTTCTACTCTGTGAAGGTGGACACCTACCACCGGCCACTGGCATCCCGCTCCGTTAATGCCTCTGTGGCTACTGCCGCTCCATGCAGTGTTTTACTACCTGCTCTTTATATGCGTCCTCTAGAACTGATGGATCCCATCCCTGGGTTTTTTTATTATTTATTTAATTGGGAGATGACAGCCCTCCATCCTTCCGCTCCGTGAAGGTGGACACCTACCACTGGCCACTGGCATCCCGCTCCGTGAATGCCTCTGTGGCTACTGCCGCTCTGTGCAGTATTTTACTACCTGCTCTTTATATGGACACCTACCACTGGCCACTGGCATCCCGCTCCGTGAATGCCTCTGTGGCTACTGCCGCTCCGTGCAGTATTTTACTACCTGCTCTTTATATGTGTCCTCTAGACCTGATGGATCCCATCCCTGTTTTGTTTTTTGTTTTTGTTTTTTATTTAATTGGGAGATGACAGCCCTACATCCTTCCGCTCCATGAAGGTGGACACCTACCACTGGCCACTGGCATCCCGCTCCGTGAATGCCTCTGTGGCTACTGCCGCTCCGTGCAGTATTTTACTACCTGCTCTTTATATGCGTCCTCTGGACCTGATGGATCCACAATATTTATCCCATGCCCCTTTGAAGTGCTTCACAGTTTTGGACTTCACCACTTCCTCCGGAAGGGCATTCCAGGCATCCACCACTCTCTCCGTGAAGAAATTCTTCCTGACATTGGTTCTTAGTCTTCCTCCTTGGAGCCTCAGCTCGTGACCTCTGGTTCTGCTGATTTTTTTCTGTTGGAAAAGGTTTGTCATTGTCTTTGGATCGTTAAAGTTTTTCAAGTATCTGAAAGTTTGAATCATATCACCCCTGCTCCTCCTTTCCTCCAGGGTGTACATATTTAGATTCTTCAATCTCTCCTCGTATGTCAACCGATGAAGACCCTCCACCTTCCTGGTCGCCCTTCTCTGTACCGCCTCCAACTTGTCCTTGTCTCTTTGTAGATATGGTCTCCAGAACTGAACACAGTACTCCAGGTGAGGCCTCACCAAGGACCTGTACAAGGGGATTATCACTTCCCTTTTCTTACTCGATATTCCTCTCTCTATGCATCCCAGCATTCTTCTGGCTTTTGCAATCGCCTTGTCGCATTGTTTCGCCGACTTCATATCATTAGACACTATCACCCCAAGGTCTCTCTCCTGCTCCGTGCACATCAGCCTTTCCCCCCCCATCGAATACAGTTCATTCGGATTTCCACTCCCCAAATGCATGACTTTGCACTTCTTGGCATTGAATTTCAGCTGCCATATCTTCGACCACTCTTCCAGCTTCCTTAAATCCCGTCTCATTCTCTCCACTCCTTCCGGCGTGTCCACTCTGTTGCAGATCTTAGTGTCGTCCGCAAAAAGACAAACCTTACCTTCTATCCCGTCCGCAATGTCGCTCACAAAGATATTGAACAGGACCGGTCCCAACACCGATCCTTGCGGTACACCACTTAAAACCGCTCTCTCTTCAGAGAAAGTTCCATTTACCATCACGCATTGTCTTCTGTCCGTCAACCAGTTTGCAATCCAGGTCACCACTTCGGCACTCACTCCCAAGCAGCCCCAGCAATCCTTGCTATTGAGGTGAATCTTTTGTCCTGCTGGTGGCGGTGGTGGGAAGACCGGGTCTCTGGGGTTGGGGGATGTGAACTATGAACACTTTTATTTCTCAGGAGCAAGGTGCTAGTAGTTATCTAGTTGGGATGTGCAGTATGTAGGGAGATACTCCATATTTAACCACTGAAAGAACCCAATATGAATCATAATAGCCAAGAAGTATACTGACCAGTATACTGACAGGCCAAAACACTTTCACAGCTAAAGAAAATAAATGTCCAGATGAGAACTTTAAACCAGAATTGAAGGAAACTTATCAAGATCTGCCTGGTTGTAAGTTCCTGTGTAAAAAAAACCAAGGCAGAGGAACAATGCAGCAACTTAAACTCATAAGCAGAAGTCACAGACTGGCCTAGGGAAGTCCAGAGTTCAGAGAGACCCCCAACCTCGGATGAAGGGGGACATTCTGAAACAGAGAAAAAGCTGATGTAGCTGACAGCCTTAGTGGCAGGACCCCACTGAAGAAAAGAGGAGGGGAGAAAAGACCTGTAATGTGGCAAAGAACTTCCACCCACTACTTGATTATGCATGAGCTTATGCATATTTATCAGTTGGAAAGTATAAGAAGGAAGGCAAATAGGGAGAAAGGGAGTGGACCTGAAGCAGCCCCAGCAATCCTTGCTATTGAGGAGGGAGAAGACAAAGTGTGGCCAGGAGACCAGAGAGAGGAGATGCCCTGCCTAGGGTTGGACAACGGCATGGAGTCTGAGGTGGTCAGAAAGTGAGAGCAGCCTGGCAGCTCTGCCAGTAACAGACCTGGAAGCAAGCCTCTTTCCCAGAGGGTTCTTCAGACCTCCAGCCAGAGCCTGCTTCAGAGGTAAACAGAGGGAAATTGCCTGAAGTTGGGTCCATGGGTAAGTGAGTTAGCCATAAGTATTAATATATTAGGCAGGCTATGATTAATGGCATGCTTGAAACCACCCATGGTACAGAACTTTTTTTTAGGGTAAACTGGTGCTTAGTGGCCAGGATGTTAGACATGTTGTTATCTTCTAAATGCTAATCCTGCCAAATTTGATAAATAAAAGTCTAATTCTGAGGAGAACACATTGTCTCTTGCTGAACTTTGGATCGTGAACTGACGTGGGAGGGGAACTGGAAGTGTCCTTTAGCAAATAGGTCCCTGCACTCCTAAACTTACTTACAATTCATTGCTTCAGTCATTTCATTCAGTTTGTCGATATGTGCATATCACATGAATGGATAGTAGGCACACAAAATGGATGGTATGTAGGTATGTATTTGGCCAGCTATATACATGCATACTATCCGTTTTGCCTGCCTACTATCCATTCCTGAAATATGTATGTACCACCAAAATGAATGAAATGAATGAAGCAATGAACGCACATCTCTGCTATCTTGATTTACCATGGCTGGTAATGCGTTTACTTTACCACCTCCAGTAATGGATGCATGCTATTGGCCACTGTAACAATGTAACACTATTTTCTATATGAAGCCTTAAGCTCCTTTAGTAAATACCATAAGAACATAAGAAATTGCCATACTGGGTCAGACAAAGGTCCATCGAGCCCAATATCCTTTTTCAAACAGTGGCTAATCCAGGTTATACATACTTGGCAAAAACACAAACTAAGTAGATCCAATGCTATTGATGCCAGTAATAGCAGTGGTTATTCCTTAAGACAACTTGATGAATAGCAGTTAATGGCAATAAGCAGATGTTAAAAACTCACATTAACAGTTGTTTTTTTTTTTTTAACAGACTTTAGTAAATTGACTCCTTTGTTCATAGTTAGATCATGAGTCCCCCAAGTAGCCAATGTTACTATGTTCTTCTTCATTTCTTTCTGTTCCTATGATCCTAAGAATGTTAACAATAGATTCAAGTAGGATATCAAATATAAGACAAGATAACAAACAGATAGATAAGATAAAGAGAAAGAAAAATATATTTTGCAGAGTTCATTGAGATTGATTGTTTCTATTCAGTACCATTTTTTTTACCTTACTGCTAATGCAAGGTTATGCCACATTATTAATTTTAATGATGAAATTAATGGTTAATCATGGCCTGATGGCAGTAATGACCAGAAAATTTCAAAGACAGACACCTTAAATCAATAATTCATAAAAATGCAACATACATATTTTCTATTACAATTAATCTTTCATTTCTAAATAATCAAAGGAACAGGCTTTATGGGGAATATCACTGAAAACATGTGACTCTTCTACTTGTTTAGTTAATGATTAAGAAAGAAAGAAAGATTATACTAGTGGTGTGCATGGTTAAAAGGGCATGGTTAAAAGGGGAGGTGAAAGCTATTTTAGCCAAAAGATCTTCATTCAAAAATTGGAAGAAGGATCCAACAGAAGAAAATAGGATAAAGCATAAACACTGGCAAGTTAAATGTAAGACATTGATAAGACAGGCTAAGAGAGAATTTGAAAAGAAGTTGGCTGTACAGGCAAAAACTCACAGTAAAAACTTTTTAAAATATATCCACAGCAGAAAGCCTGTGAGGGAGTCAGTTGGACTGTTAGATGATCGAGGGGTTAAAGGGGCACTTAGAGAAGATAAGGCCATCGCGGAAAGATTAAATTATTTCTTTGCTTCGGTGTTTACTGAAGAGGATGTTGGGGAGGTATCCGTAATGGAGAAGGTTTTCATGGGTAATGATTCAGATGGACTGAATCAAATCACTGTGAACCTAGAAGATGTGGTAGGCCTGATTGACAAACTGAAGAGTAGTAAATCACCTGGACCAGATGGTATACACCCCAAGGTTCTGAAGGAACTAAAAAATGAAATTTCAGACCTATTAGTAAAAATTTATAACCTGTCATTAAAATCATCCATTGTACCTGAAGACTGGAGGATAGCAAATGTAACCCCAATATTTAAAAAGGGCTCCAGGGGCAATCTGGGAAACTACAGACCAGTTAGACTGACTTCAGTAACAGGAAAAATAGTGGAAAGTGTTCTAAATATCAAAATCACAGAACATATAGAAAGACATGGTTTAATGGAACAAAGTCAACATGGCTTTACCCAGGGCAAGTCTTGCCTCACAAATCTGCTTCACTTTTTTGAAGGAGTTAATAAACATGTGGATAAAGGTGAACCGGTAGATATAGTATACTTGGATTTTCAGAAGGCGTTTGACAAAGTTCCTCATGAGAGGCTTCTAGGAAAAGTAAAAAGTCATGGGATAGGTGGCGATGTCCTTTCATGGATTGCAAACTGGCTAAAAGACAGGAAACAGAGAGTAGGATTAAATGGACAATTTTCTCAGTGGAAGGGAGTGGACAGTGGAGTGCCTCAGGGAACTGTATTGGGACCCTTACTTTTCAATATAAATGATCTGGAAAGAAATATGACAAGTGAGATAATCAAATTTGCAGATGACACAAAATTGTTCAGAGTAGTTAAATCACAAGCAGATTGTGATAAATTGCAGGAAGACCTTGTGAGACTGGAAAATTGGGCATCCAAATGGCAGATGAAATTTAATGTGGATAAGTGCAAGGTGATGCATATAGGGAAAAATAACCCATGCTATAATTACACAATGTTGGGTTCCATATTAGGTGCTACAACCCAAGAAAGAGATCTAGGTGTCATAGTGGATAACACATTGAAATCGTCGGTTCAGTGTGCTGCGGCAGTCAAAAAAGCAAACAGAATGTTGGGAATTATTAGAAAGGGAATGGTGAATAAAACGGAAAATGTCATAATGCCTCTGTATCGCTCCATGGTGAGACCGCACCTTGAATACTGTGTACAATTCTGGTCGCCGCATCTCAAAAAAGATATAATTGCGATGGAGAAGGTACAGAGAAGGGCTACCAAAATGATAAGGGGAATGGAACAGCTCCCCTATGAGGAAAGACTAAAGAGGTTAGGACTTTTCAGCTTGGAGAAGAGAAGACTGAGTGGGTATATGATAGAGATGTTTAAAATCATGAGAGGTCTAGAACGGGTAGATGTGAATCAGTTATTTATTCTTTCGGAGAGTAGAAAGACTAGGGGGCACTCCATGAAGTTAGCATGGGGCACATTTAAAACTAATCGGAGAAAGTTCTTTTTTACTCAACGCACAATTAAACTCTGGAATTTGTTGCCAGAGGATGTGGTTAGTGCAGTTAGTATAGCTGTGTTTAAAAAAGGATTGGATAAGTTCTTGGAGGAGAAGTGCATTACCTGCTATTAATTAAGTTGACTTTGATAATAATCACCGCTATTACTAGCAATGGTAACATGGATAGACTTAGTTTTTGGGTACTTGCCAGGTTCTTATGGCCTGGATTGGCCACTGTTGGAAACAGGATGCTGGGCTTGATGGACCCTTGGTCTGACCCAGTATGGTATTTTCTTATGTTCTTATGTTCATTGCCGTTTCGTTTTCGGGTCCGGGATGGGCCATTTCGGTCTAATCCCCGGATCGGAAAACTTTTTTCGTCACAATTTCGTGTAAAAAAAAATGAAACTCCCTAACACTTCAAATTTAAGTAAATGCAAACCCCCCCCCCCACCCTCCTGACCCCCCCAAGGCTTTCCAAAAATCCCTGGTGGTCCAGCAGGGGTGCTAGGAGTGATCTCCCGCTCTCGGGCCATCGACTGCCAGTAATCAAAATGGTGCTGGTGGCCCTTTGCCCTTACCATGTGACATGGGCTACCGGTGCCATTGGTCATCTCCTGTCACATGGTAGGAGCAATGGACAGTCCAGTACAAAGGGCCACAGGTTCCATTTTGATTACTGGTGTTGACGGCCCGAGAGCAGGAGATCACTTCCGGGACCCTTGCTGGACCACCAGGACCTTGGAAAGCCTTGGGGGGGGGGGTATATTTAAATAAATTTGAAGGGTTGGGGCAGGTTTTTTTTTTTTTTTTTTAAGTAAATGTGCCCTTCCCCCCTTTCATTTTTTTTTGCTTCCTGAAATATAACAAAATTGGAAATATCATCTTTATTTCCTATTTCATTGCAAACGACTGCATACTACTAGATTATACATATATATATTGTTGCAGTTTGCGGCTTGTGCTGCACTACTCACCCAATGCTGCCATTCTCCTCTTTGCGGCAGGACAGTGCCACTACACTCAGCATTGCAGGACACTGCCAGCTCTCCCCAGTGTGCGCACATGTTGATGCTGACCCTCTTAAAGGCCCCGTGGTAGGAAACCCACCCCCCACACACACACACAGCATCCTCACATGACATCATCAGACTAACTCTACATAAGGCCACCTTGGACACCCTTCCGATGCCTCAGCAACAGGTTCATCTATCTAGTACTGCATGTTGCCAACTTTTTCCTGTCTCGTCTACCCAGCTTGTTCCTACCTCATGCATTCAGCCTGATCTTGTTCACCTTTCCCATTTTCCTCCTTGGAAGGATAGGATGCATACCTGGTATTGACCATTGCTTGGAATCTCGTTTTGTCTGATTGTTACCTCCACCAACCCTAGCTTGGCTCTGGACTCTGCTACTTTGTCTAATCCCAGAGTCCCTCACTTAAGTCCTGCCAGCCCCGGCACCCAAAGGCTCTACCCAAGAGGAATGAGGGAAGGTATAGGGTGAAGCCTCCCACTGGTCTCTATCATATTAAGATCTGTCTACTGTTGGTGGAAACCAGCAGGGCCACTCTTCACAGGCTGAGCCAATCTCCCCAGTCCAAGTGTCCACAGACACAACTCTTTGCTGAGGCAATGGACTCAGCAGACGTATCTTCATTCCAAATAATCCCATGCTTGGATTTCAGGCTTTAGGAGCCACAAAGTATCTTGGAAAAGCTTTCCGAAGCCATAGACAATCTCACACTCCAGCTGGATTCGCTGACTTTGGCATCCGCACTGTCTCTGCCTGTGCCCGTGCTGATGCCTCCTTCACCGGTTAACTGCCCGGTTCCTCAGCTGCCAGTGCCCACAAACTACTTGGTGATCCTACATGAAGTTGGGATTCCTTAATCAAAGTAGAATGCATTTTAATATTCATCTGCCCTCTTTCCTGATGACTAGTGTAAGACCACCTACATACTCTACTTGTTGGACTGTCCAGCTTTGGCATGGGTTCTCCTCTTTGGGAGCAAGGGGATCCCATTTTACTGGACCTTCATGTCACCCTGGAGCAGTTCTGTATTGAGTTTGAAGAACCTAGCCAAGAAAACTCATTGGTTTCGGACTTGCTCCACATTTGCTAGAGCGCTCGTAACTTGAGAGAATATGCCATGAAATTTTGAACTCTGGCCTCTGAGCTCAACTGGCATGAGGATAGTCTTGTCACTATATTTCTGGAGGGATGAGCTCACAGCCAGGGAATTACTGGCCTCCCTGGAGACTCTCATTGTCTTAACTGGCAAGATCGACCATCATGTGCAGGAGAGGGCTCAAGAGAATCGTCCGGCATGCAAGTCTTTCACTTTGGCCCATTTTCAATGTCTACCTACACCTGGTCCTATTCCACTGGTGGATCCAATTAGCTGCAGAATAACCCATGCAACTGGGTATCTGTAAACTTTCCCCCGAGGTGAGGTTCCATCGCAGGCAACAGAGGCTCTCTCTCTACAGTGCGGTCAGATGTCATCTCATTGCCTAATGCCCAGAGAAATCAGGCTCAACAGGGGAGATTATCTTGGGTCTGTCTGTTCCCGTTCCCCAACCTCTGGTGCCAGGCACACCTGAATTTGGCCCAACCTCATTTCCACACATTTCCCTCTTGAACTCATCCATCAGCTGCAAAAACCTACTGGTGCGTCTGTCGGTTGCAGATGGCTGCGACCGCTCTGCCTTACCTCTTTTCTTCCCTTTTCCTCCTCCTTGGGCAAGATGGCTGCTTCTGGTGCCGAGGGTCTCGGCATCTCCAACTCAGCATGGGCGTCCCAGTCCACCATGCTGATACACCCAGAGTCTTTGCTAAATAACGAGTAGGCAAAAAAACCCCCACTGTATCTGAAGCCAATATTTTAAAAAACAATATGTTTAAAAAATGAAGGAGACATATAAAAACACCTAAGTCAGCAAGTAAATAAAAAACAACATGCTGTATTCGGAAAACCAATGTGAGACACGGGTAGAATAATTGCCCAATACCGAGTATAACAAATAAAATTACCTTAAAAATCTATGAACAAGGCGTCTTGTAACCACTGCAATGCCTACTCATTATTTAGCATAGACTCTGGGTGCATCAGCATATTAAGTTTTTTCACCTGTCCTCGCAGCGATTTTAATTTAGCCCATTTTGATTTTGATATCTGTGTAGTTTTAAATATAGTCTGTGACTGCATGCCCATGTGAATTTGATTAGCAATTATTATAGTTGCTCGCACCAACATTTCTTATATTCTCACATTTCACTACATACATTTTTTTTTTAGTTTTACAGCAAGGAATCTGCATGGATAATTGGTAGTGTACTACTACGGCTTTGTCAAAAAGCTGCCTGCACAGGTAAATATAGTCTGTTTCTTAATTTCAAGCTATAATTTTAGTTTGACATTGAACTTTTTTATTTATATGTTTTCCTTTGTTGTTTTTAAGAAGTTTTTAACACACTACTGGATTTTAAGGACATTGCTTCCGAATAAGTGCTGCTAACACCGTTATCATTATTCAACAGGTAGTTAAATTAAGTTTTTTTAAATATATTTTTGTTTTTCATATAGGTACCAATTATAGATACTGTTATCATTTTTTTTTTTAAATTGGGAGGTTTTTTTGAAAAATGATGGATTTAAGTTAAATAATGGGAGGTCAAGTTTTGATACCTATATATTGTTCTTTTAGAGCTTAATAATATACAGTTGTTTTGAAAAACCAGATGTCAATTCTACAGCTCTTATCTTATCACATTATTCAAATCTGATAAGTAATACACTATCTCTGATTTGAGACACTGTTGAGCTTTCAAAATATATGATTACTAGTTGATCAGTGTACATTGAGTCTTTCATGTATTTTTCATATTTAAATCAGCTTTGGACCATTTATCCCATCACACCTGTTAACTTACGTTGTGTCTGTTTTTGTCGGTTGCATTCAGTATTTTCATATAATTTTTTATAATTTTAATTCTTTGTGCAGCATGGTTGTATATGTATGTTTATATATGTTTATTTATGTTTATATATTGGTTTTATTTGTTTTCTATGTACCCCTGAAGCAGCTCTTAATTGAGTGAAACTTGGCCTGAGTCGGGCTTTTTATTTATTAATAATTTAATTGGTGTTACCGATCTTCTTGGTCTTCTGGTCGCTACTTGCAACGCTGGATCGGTTTCCGGTTTGTTTCTTTGGACCTTCCCTTTTATGAAGTAGTCCTATACTGGACAGGATTCGGTACTGGAACTCAGGCGCCAAAGGAACAATGAGTAACTGGAGGTGCTCAAGCATAAAAAGGCCTAAGCCTTGCAAGTCCACGTCCAGAGGATAGGTGAGGGGAGGCGTCACTGACAGGCAAGGATCAGAGCTGGTGGCAAGTGGAAGTTGTGGCAAGCAATGTAGAACTCTGGACACAGGAAAATCTGTAGTGTAGTCATTCAAAGCAAGGGTCAGGACACTGAGAAGGAAGGCATAGTCAGGCATAGTGAAGGTCCGGGGCTGGAGAGAAGCTGAAGAGTAGTCGGGCGTAGCGGAGGTCCAGGGCTGGAGAGAAGCTGAAGTGTAGTCAGGTGTAGCAGAGGTCCAGGGCTGGAGAGAAGCTGAAGAGTAGTCAGGTGTAGCGGAGGTCCAGGGCTGGAGAGAAGCTGAAGAGTAGTCAGGTGTAGCGGAGGTCCAGGGCTGGAGAGAAGATGAAGAGTAGTCAGGCGTAGCGGAGGTCTGGGGCTGGAGAGAAGCTGAAGAGTAGTAAGGTGTAGCAAAGGTCCGGGGCTGGAGAGAAGCTGAAGAGTAGTCAGGTGTGGTGGTCAAATCCAAAGAGTCAGTCCAACACATAGATGAAACAGGAACAAGGAGAACAGGAACCGGGAACCACAGGGAAACAGAAACACACGAAGGAACAATTCTCGGATCAGCAACGAGGCTACTCTTGGCAATCCAGCTCAAAAGCCTGCTTGAACAAGTACGTTTTTAGTGCTTTCTCACATGAATTATTGGAATCTATTATTTGTATATGATTGGCCAAAGAGTTTCAAAATAATGGACCTGTCACAGAAAAGGCTCAAAAGTGGGTTTTATCAAGATATGTCAGCCTGGGAGAGAGCACTTCTAGCATAGGATATGTCAGCCTGGGAGAGAACACTTCTAGCTCAGTATTGAATACAGTCATTATCAACATATGTATCAATGCTAGTTTAAATTTGACTCTCCATTGAACTGGCAGCCAGAGAAGTGAGAATAATACAGGAGTGAAATTATCATGTATCTTGGTGCCTGTTAAGATCCTAGCTGCAGTGCTATGCACAGTCTGTATTAGTTGTGTAGGGATCTTGTTAGTCCCCTACTAGAGTGTGGTCAGGAAATACAATTTGGGCAAAGAGCAGCATAATGTTAATTTTGAGGGCTTAAAGCTCCCCCATGTGGAAGCTAGTAATGGATGAGTCCCTCTGACTTACATATCCTGACAACCATTTTTCCTTGTGCATTCCCTGTTTTCAGTTGTGGAGCTAGCATGCCTTGGCTGTCCTCTTAATTTTTATTGTTTGAGTTGATGCCTCCATGGAGATTTTTAGTTGGATGGGAGTTTCTTACCACTCTCCAAGTTAATTCTTTAATCTTCAATTGATTTATTTAAATTTGCACCCCAATAACTTGAACCTCATTTGAGATAATTTCATTTTTGCTCTACTATGAACTGGGAGAGGTTTCCTTCATGATCGAGGAACCTGTGATCATCAAAATCCAAGGAGGGGATGACTTTGAGCCATGCTGAGAGGAGGAAAGTGAAAGAGGAGAGAAAGGAGAGGAGTTGGACCCCAACAAGTGCTCATGTACATCTACTAGAGATTTGGAGATGAGGAGTAAAAAGGTATCATCCTGATACTGAAATGGGGAGAAGGAGAAGGACTTGTGACATTCAAGTACTATGAGGAGTGTTGAGACAATGAGGAGGACGTAGGAGATAAATGATTGTGTAATATACATTGAAAGGGAAGCCATCAACTTGATGGGTATCCAATGGGAGGGAAGAAATCAGTAACTTAAAGAACTAAATCAACTGACAATAACCTAAGCTTTAAACAAGACTGTAAGAAGTCACAAATTTAACTGGAAACAATTGCATAATCTCAAAGTTAATTATTAAACTGTAATGAACACTATCAGTAAAAGGAAATGTTGAAAACTGTCTAAAGCTTGAATGATTGTTTATGCTGTAGTGTTCAAGAATTTTAATTTGGGAATTACGTGAATGCCATATGAAGGGCCTTGAAATAGAGCTTCCCTATGCAGGAAACCCTGGAATAGCATCTTATAACAGTAAGGAAGGGCTTCAACTGAAATATAAATTTGAGATATGGCCTTTGAACCTCTATTCAGATTCAACCATTACAGGAGTTACACTTGCAAAATGTTTGCTGGAAAACAAATATACTGAATAAAGAATTGCAATAATTGATTTCTGTTAAGACAAGGGACTGAAGCACAGTATAGAAGGCCTGGAAGTCTAATAGAGGTTTCTGTTGCAATGGGATGGAAGAGAGCGCTAGGGGGTGCTCCCCATTGCGGAATGAGGAGTGTGTGCCCTTGTGGTGAGATGGGTCCTTGTCTGGGATTGGAGCAAAGACCGAACCCCTGCCAACCTGCACATCTCAGTGAGACCAACCACGCAAGGTTGGCCTCTGAGTAGTCCTCCGACCACTCCAAGCCTTTTCGGACCTGCTGCTGGGTAACAGCAGAGGTGGCAGGCTGGACATGAGGCAGAGATGGTTGAGGACTTGAGCATGGATGCTGATGACAGCGGAACTGAAGGAGACAAGATAAAAGTCCAGGACTCCAGGAGAGCAGAGGGCCTCCCGCCGCTGGCAGACACTACAATAAAGAGCAACCACGAGCACAGGATGAACAACAACCCCAGGAGAAATCTGGGAACAGCAGATGGACATCTGGACAGAAGGAATCTGGATAACTCCAGTAGTGATGTCCTGGATGGAACCTCGGGACCCAGCGTGATCCTCCATCACTAGATGGAGGACAAAACCTCCTACCCGGCGTGGAAGACGCAACAGAGGGGAAGCTGAGGTTGGCTGAAGATGGCCACTAGGGTTCAATCCAAAACCCAGAACGAGACGAGGACATCAGGAGATGACGGACGAGGAGAATCTTCGGCCCCGTGAGATGGAGGAATCCCACCAGCGCCCTACACACCCTAGCGGGGGTGGTCGCAGACCACTGGGCCACTGGGTGCCCTACTCAGCCCAGCCAGGCTGGTCGCAGACCACGAGGGATGGGATAACGGAACCTGAGGAACCTCAGCAACATGGATGAAGACATCAGGACACATCAAGAGCATGGGCTTGGAGACATCAGAACAGCAGGACTTGGAGACAAGATGAGACGAGACGAGAGGCCAGGAACAATAACGAGGGATCCCACAAAGAACGTCAAGCAGGAGTGGAGAGCAGGAAGTCCAGGAAGGACCAACTCCTTGTGAAGGCAAAGCTAGACTGACCGAGGAGCCCTTTGTAGGGCTAACCAAGAAGACGCCCAGGGAAAAGCTTGCAGGTGGAGCCCGGGGCAGATCTGGCTGTGGGCCCTTTAAATCAGCAGAGAAGATGCGGCCTCGCCCCTAGGGGGAGCTGGGCAGGACCCTGGACAGCGGCAGCTGCCGCTGTGTGCAAAAGCAGAGACTAGGCCTCGAGGCAGGCCCACTGCAGGAGGCAGCATCCCTGCCACAGAAACGGAAGCTGGAGGCAGCCCTCCCCACATGGGAGAGAGCAGGCCCACCGAGAGGCAAACAAGCCTCAGGATGGCCTCCTGGTGGCAAGGGAGAGCTGTCAGCAGCTCCTGCTACAACAGAGCACGGTGGCACGGCCCGCCAGGAGAGGACCACGTCGGTGACCTCTGGGTCGCATGGAAGCACGGCGGCAAGGCCCACCATGCAGGAGCTTGAAGTGGGCGGTCTCCTAGGTCGCGAAGAACATCAGCGTTTCTGTGCCATGAGGTAAGAGGCCTCCCGTGGCTCCAGTCGCAGGAGGAATCGCAACAATTAAGCTATCAAATTTGAACATACTGAACACAAAAACAAGATCAAAGAGAAGGTGTATGAGAAAAAGTAAAATCTGATAAATCATTGCTAGTGGAAAATGAAAAGAAACTCTTTGCAAACATGCTCAACTGTTTTTTTTCTAAAACAACTCTGATTACATTAGCTTAGGTCAGAGCAACTTCTTTGATCTGACAGCAAAATGAATCCAGCTATGACCTGAGTAAGGAAATTCATTTCAATGAGCTGATTCCAAGAGAGCCCTAAGCAAAAAAAAAAAATACAGTTATCTCAGATAATCCTACAAAGAAAGTCACTACAAATCAGCTCAAAATTCTTTTTTTTACTCAACACAGACCTCTACCTCATAATATTGTAAACTGTCTGTAGCAACATCTCTCATTCTGTGGAAAGGAAAACTTTCCATGCTTAAACTATTCTATTGCACCTTTAGAACCCAATACACAAAAGAGTCAATCTTCAATGCATTTAGTTTCCTAACTTTGTGTTGCGACCGTCGCTGCCCGACGTCTCCACTCTACCCACCTTACCTCGTTTGTGACTCTTTCTTTGGTTGATGGAAGTTTGACTGCCACGGCGTCATCTTGCCGACCTCCTCCGGCATCCCTGGACCGGCTAGACGCTGCCTTCCACCATGTTCTCCTGAAGCCTAAGGGCGCGCACGCGGCACGGCCCCGACTCAATTACCAGCTGTGGCGCGAACCTCAGGGGCGTCCCCCTGAGATGACGTCATCCTCACCGGATACTTAAGGTCTTCCGTTTTTGCTAGCTATTCGAGTTAGCAAGGGCTTCCTCCAGGTATCGCTGCGGATGGGATTCGCTCTCTGCATACCTTGCTACTCTGCCTCCTCGTACTTTACCAGGGGTACCTGCTCCTCAGGGGCCCCGCTCTATCTCTTGCTTTTCAGGTCGCAGTCTGGAACCAGTACTCGCTCCTCGAGAGCCCACATTCTCGGACCTGCTAAAGGAATACTACTTCTGCCAGGAAGTCACCGCTGCCTACAACACCAGTGAGTTACCATCTCTCTCTCAGAGCTTTCCCTGGAACCAGGTACTTGCTCCTTTTGGGCCTACTTCATTCCAGCCTCTGGGCTGCTTCAAGAGACTATTGTGTGAGTGTTACCATCAAGGTTCTGTTCCTGAACTCTGCATATTCTGCCTATATTCAGTTTTCTCTACAGCTCAGCCATCCTGGGATTGCTGTTCCAGTGCCTGAGGGACTACAGCCGGGCTCTTCCAGCTCACTACTGCCACCTCTGGTGGTTCACTATACAGTTTAATAAAAGATCTAGTGTGTGTCTGTCTCCCAACTCTGATCCTGACCGGTGGCCCCTCTCCGGATCTTCCCCCGGGGGCGTGGTCATCTGCCACCGGCCCAAGGATCCACCCACAATTATCACAAATAATAACACTTTGGCAGTTAGCCACCTGATTTCACCCCATTAAAAATAATTAGGGCTAAGTAGTTAGATTTAATCTTCTAATTTCACTGGACACATATATTTAGGTGCCAAAAAAGTTGATTTCTACTTGGATCGAAAAAGGGTAGGGAAAAATGTTTGACAACCAGTGATAAATTTTAAAAATATGGGAGTTAGGCTATAAATTGTCCCATTTGAAAGTTTTCTAGGTGTTAGTAACTAAATTTAGGATTCTAGTTTCAATATGTCCTTAAATTTAGAGGCCTAAAAATTGGGTGCTTATGGGGTGGAGAAACTGTGTTTATGGGGGCACTGTTTTCCCCAGCAGTAGACACCTAATGTAGGCATCTAAATCTAAGCACATGAATATCATCAAGCAAGAAGATTGTGCACTGGCTGTCAAGACCAATGGTGACTGCTGTGTTGATTCTAATTGCCTCCCCCCTTTGATGATATTATGGGGGAGAGATCTTTAGAAAAAATGCATCTGACAACATGCTTCTGATTGGACCTTCTGATCAGAAGCATGCTGTCACATACGTTTTTCCTAAACATTTCCCCCTGATGTAGGAATACACCAAAACATTGGCTGATGTCAGGGTCTTTTGCTATACAGAGAACATGTGTAATAGGAAATATTTCCTGATGTTAAGACTCTTTTCAAGGTTGTATGTGCTATTTAAAAAAAACTTTAAAAAATAATTTTGTTACTATGTTCTATCTTTCTTCACTGGGATGAATGACTGAGAAGACTGCAGTGTCTATGGTAGATCACAGATTGTCTTAAGAGCAAGAATTAAAATTATCCTGCTTGCTGACATCCCATATTCAGTTTTGACATTTAGGGGTAGATTTTCCACTCTGCGCATGCGTGTCCATGTGCGCACGCATCCCAGCATGCAAACATGGATGCGTTGATTTTCTTATATGCGTGCCTGCGCGCATATGTGCAGGCAGCGCGCGCAAGGGGCAGAAATATTATGCAACCTCCGCGTGGTGACGAGATCAGTCCTCTCCAATTAAGGAGCGGACTGGAAGGGAACTTTTCAACCCTACTAACTGACATTCCTCCTCATCTCCTCTTCTCCTTGTCCCCTATCCCTATCCTATCTAACCCCAAAGTTTTTATTTTACCTCTTGTTCCTCCTTCAAAAGCAGTAGCAACTTGCATGCCCTACTCCTCCTTGCCCCCCCCCCCGGTCCGCCCCTCCCCACCCCCAGACCACCCATTTCTCTGGGCCCAGCACTTCTGCACATACTGGAGGTTCCATGCATGGCTGGGCCCCTTTGAAAATGTCACGGCACATGCAAGGCCCAGCCACGCGTGTGATCCTCGTTTTGAACATGGTGTCCATTTTTAAATTCGGCTGATAATGTGCTAAATAGAGCGGCTATATACTCTTTTGCTAAGTGAATATTTCTAGATGACATAGCTGTTTACTTTTTTTGTCTGTAGACTATTTTAAATGCCATGGCAGCATTAGTGTGGGACCAGCTGATCCACTAGCCTACACACAAACATAGCCACACTCTTGATTTTGTATTTTGCCTCTGAATTTGCACTATGAGTATTCTATTTAAAATTCAGATCCCTTTTAAGACTTTGCTAACTGTACTAGTGCCAGTGGTGCATGTATTTGTTTTTATATGTGTGAGTGTCTCTGTGTTTGTTTTTATGTGTGTTTTTATGAGCTGTCAGTGTCTGTGTGCGCATGAGTTTATGCAGGTGCGTGTTTCTGAGTTTCTGTGGATCACTGTATATTTGATGTGTGTTTTTGTGTTGGTGTGTGTAATTGACAGTATATGGTTTTATCTATGTGAGTGAGAAAGAGACAGTATGTGTGTGTGAGATAATGTGTCTATGTATTTAAGTGAGAAAGGGAGTCTGCACCTGAGAGAATGTTTGTGATATGTGGGTGTGACTATGCATGTATGTGTGACAGAGATGAAATATGCCTATGTATATGTGTGAATGTGCTAGTGACAGAGAAGGATATCTGCCTGTGCAGATTACATACAATACAAATTAAAATATCTTTCACATTTTAAAAGGTGTTTTTATAGACATTTGATGACATATTTCACATTGAAGTACAGTTTCACTAGAATCGCCACAGGCACATTGTTATGTAATTGAGAAGTATAAAGGCTCGTATACTTAGTGTACCTGAACGCTGCAAGTTGTGGCTCTGTGACTTCATCATTAATGACTGTCAGCATTGTACATATCAACAATGTATTTCAAGTTGGTCCTACATGTATTGTATGATATACTAAACACATGTACAGTACCTAACTTGATCTAATCAGGTTGATTAACTTGAATATAAATCTGATCCAATCATCTCAAACAACACAAAGAGACACAAAATGGCCTAATTACAGCTTTTGTCTAACAAAGGCTAAAACCATCAAGAACTATCAGTAAATAAGAAGGCAGATACAGACAACCTTTACAGACCTTTATAGACCTTTATAACCTCTAACACACCTTCCCCCTTCTCTTCCCTCTCTCTCTCTCTCTCTGTAAGGCATTTGTACCATTCTCTGTAATTTAACTTTGTAACATGCTTGCATATCTCTTATAAAAGATTCTTATTATATAAATACTTGCCTTTGTTTCAACTCTCTATTTTACCCACTGCTTTAGGGAAAGTGAATTCAGGACCTTGCATGTCATTACTACTAATAATAAGATTATGTGACAACCTTTGATTTCTGAATATTTGACTCTCCACCCCCTCAGTTTTTAAGTCACATTTGGTCACACCCTATAACTGCCAGTGGCATGTATTTTGTGTCAGTGAGTGTTTCTTTCTGCTCATCTTGATTCCTATTGTGAGGTACTTTTACATCTATAATTACTCTTTCTATTTTTATTTCTGGCCATACTTAATCTGGATTAGAAGCCATAAACTGCAAAAAATCAGCACCTGGCTTTTGTTGGAATGAGCTGTTCGCCTACTGACATGTGGGCAAGTTTTATAGGTGTTGGGAAACTCACTGTCTAGGAATTCAAACTAGAGTGTGAACTCCAAGAGTAGGATACATGTTTTGTTGCTAAAACAAGGAGGAATAATAACAATATGCATGGCAATCAGAGACATGCTGTAGATGATGCAACTTTGCAGGGGGCAGAGTAGGATGTGAGGGGAATGGAGTGGAGAGAGTTGCATTGATTTGTAGAATCACCCATGCAACTGCCATGGAATCGGTAGAGCTCAAAATATCTCTCAAAACAAATCAGGATGCAAGGAAAGAGAGAAACATTCACCAGCACGAAAATGCGCATGTTGGCTGTTGTAGGGTGTGACAGAAGTGGAGCAAAAACTAAAGAGAGTGGGGTGGTTAAATTTTCAGAAATTGAATGTCATGATAAATGATGAAAAGTCACAGAATCACACCAATTGTGCGAGCCTTTGAAATTTACACCATCATAAAAAATTGCCGGTGAGTGTTCTAATTAACCAGGTAAGTTTGAATATTTATTTATTTATTTATTTATTTATTTATTTATTTAAAATCTTTCCTATACCGTCGTTAAGTGGAATACATCACAATGGTTTACAGTGAGGCACATATATACATCTTTGGAAAATGTATATGTTAACACTATAGGAAGTGCCATTAAAGTCCGGTAACATAGTTTCGTAATATAGACTATTTGGTTAAGGTAACCAGATACTTAGTCCCGATGCAATCCACCCATTGATCCAATCCCCCAATATATCTGTCTATCTAATTATCTGGATAAATAACTATCCTGTTAAGTGGCAGCCACTAAACATAGCCAGATATTCAGCAGCTGCAACTTAGCTGAATAAGTCCCTATTTAGCTGGCTAAGTAGCGCTAAATATGTCATTAGATAATATCAGCCCCTGATCCTATGTTTAAAGAGCATACATCTTTAGTCACGAGTATTAGCTTAGTTTGTATCTTTTCTTTCTGCTCAGTTACAGAGGTCAGTCTTCCCTTTTCTTGTACAGACTGGAGTCCCTCAGGGCTCTGCACTCTCTGCTACTTTATTCAATATCAGTATTTAATATCATTGTACATTGCTCTCCAATCTGGGTGTTGGATACAGATTTTACAACAACATCCAGTTCTCTGTCCCAATTCATCCTAATATCACTGAGGCCCTTTCCAAGATTACAAAGTGCCTTGATGAAGTATATGAATGGATAACTGATCATAAACTGTTACTAAATATCAAGGAGATGGAGATCTTTTATCTGGCTTGATATCCCTTATCTGATATAACATCTAACAAGATCTTGATTTCCAATCAAGTGTGCACCTTAGGATTGTTGCTTGATATAACACATTCCCTTTGCTCTCATAAGAACATAAGGTCAGACCAAGGGTCTATCAAGCCCAGCATCCTGTTTCCAACAGTGGTCAATCCAGGCTACAACTACCTGGCAAGTACACAAAAACTAAGTATATCTCATGCTACTGATGCTAGCAATAGCAGTGGCTATTTTCTTAGTCAACTTGATTAATAGCAGGTAATGGAATTCTCCTCCAAGAACTTATCCAAACCTTTTTAAACCCAGCTACACTAACTGCACTAACCATATCCCCTGGCAACAAATTCCAGAGTTTGATTGTGCGTTGAGTGAAAAAGAATTTTCTCCGCTTAGTTTTAAATGTGCTACATGCTAACTTCATCGAGTGCCCCCTAGTCCTTCTATTATCCGAAAAAGTAAATAACTGGCTCACATTTACCTGTATTAAAACTCTCATGATTTTAAAGACCTCTATTTTATCCCCCCTCAGCTGTCTCTTCTCCAAGCTGAACAGCTCTAACCTCTTTAGTCTTTCCTCATAGGGGAGCAGTTCCGTCCCCTTTATCATCTTGGTCGCCCTTCTTTGTACCTGCTCCATCACAACTATATCTTTCTGGAGATGTGGCGACCAGAATTGTACATAGTATTCAAGGTGCGGTCTCACCATGGAGCGATACAGAGGCATTATAACATCATATGTTTTATTCACCTTTCCCTTTCTAATAATTCCTAACATTCTGTTTGTTTTTTGACTGCCACAGCAGTCAAAACGGCTGACAATTTAAAAGTATTATCCACTAAATGCCTAAATCTCTTTCTTGGGTGGTAGCTCGGAGCTTCTAATATGGAACCTAACATCATGTAACTACAGCATGGGTTATTTTTTCCTATATGCAACAACTTGTACTTATCCACATTAAATTCATCTGCCATTTGGATGCCCAATTTTCCAGTCTTACAAGGTCCTCCTGCAATTTATCACAATCTGCTTGTGATTTAACCACTCTGAATAATTTTGTGTCATCTGCAAATTTGATTACCTCACTCGTTGTATTCTTTTCCAAATCATTTATAAATATATTAAAAAGCACAGGTCCTAGTACAGATCCTTGAGGCACTGCGCTATATACACCTTTCCACTGAGAATATTGTCCATTTAATCCTACTCTCTGTTTCCTGTCTTTTAGCCAGTTTGTAATCCACAAAGGACATCGCCACCTATCCCATGACTTTTTACTTTTCCTAGAAGCCTCTCATGAGGAACTGTGTCAAACGCCTTCTGAAAATCCAAGTATACTACATCTACCAGTTCACCTTTATCCACATGTTTATTAACTCCTTCAAAAAAGTGAAGCAGATTTGTGAGGCAAGACTTGCCTTGGGAAAAGCCATGCTGACTTTGTTCCATTAAACCATGTCTTTCTAATATGTTCTGTGATTTTTATCTTTAGAACACTTTCCACTATTTTTCATGTCACTGAAGTCAGGCTAACCGGTCTGTAGTTTCCTGGTAAAGAACTCTTTTCAGAAGCTTTCCATGCTCTTCTAGGTAAAACATTTTTTTTTTTTATCAGAGTCTGATCTTAAAATAGATATGCATGCTTTGGTAACTTCCTCTCTTGATTAATGTAATGCCTTATATATTGGTTTATCATACAACATGTTAGTCCTTACAGATTGTTCAAAATGAGGCCACATAAATTGTATCTGGAGCATGGATTTATGACTGTATTTCTCCTGGTCTAAGTTACACTAGTTACCTATCTGTTGAGGGTGAAGTGTAAGATTTTAATGCTTATATTTAAGGCAATTCATGGGTTGACACTTAAATGTTTCAATGCTTTTTTAAAGATTCATAAGACAGAGCACGTATCAAAGTCCTCATTTCAAAATGTATGTAGAGATATTATCCTCCTTTAGGCAGTTCATCTTTCTGAATCTACAGCTAGAGTATTTAGTGCAATTGGCCTTTTTCTGTGGAACTCCCTGTTTTATGAATTAAAATCTGAATCATTTACCCTCAGGTTTTGGATGCTGTTGAAACATACTTATTTGTGCAGAACTTTGAGATGTAGACTTAGATTACAGGATTTATGAAAATGTTGAAAATTGGCTGAGACATTGCTTTTATAAAAAATTTCAGAGTTTTGACAGGCTAGTGGTGTTATTTAATGAGTTTACTGCTTGACTTTTTTTTTTTTTTGTTTTATAGATTATGTTCTATTTTATGGACTTTTTTATGTGTTTTACTTATGGCTATATTACTTGTTACCTACTTAGAACTGAAGATATGGCAGGATATATATTTTAAATAAATAGCAATAAATAAATAAGTGTGGCTTGGTTGTGGGATGAAAACTTAAGCATCATTACTGGCTGTACATCTTGTAAAGAAAATCTTCATATAATTAAATAATATTCATGTAAATAAACCTTTCTTCCTCCATTGCCATTGCAACAGTGACATTTGATATATAGAACTTTATTGAGTGAACACAACATAGCTGGTATTTTAGTTTTCTCATTATACATACCAATAATATCAGTAATGAGATCCACAATACATTCGTCTCCAGTAATCCATGGACGTTGACCACTGTAATGACCATAAACACCTCTAAAAATGAACAGAAATAGAGAATAAAAATGTTTGCATCTATTATTTTCTTTATCATATTTTGAGAGCAAAGCTAATTTAAGTAAACTTTCAGAAATTAACAGACTAAGGTGCTGCTATTGTGTTTTTTTATATTTTAGACTGGATATGTAAACTGGGGCCTTTTGGAGACTGCTCCCCCCACCCCATAGTCCCATGCCCCACCTTATTGGATTAGAAATGAAGAGAAAACAGTAATGGAATCATCCCCTTTATCATTTTGGTCATCCTTTTCTGTACCTTCTCCATTGTTAACATTTTTTCGTTAGTGCACACTAAACCCAAAAAAATTCCTTCAGGTTTCGTGCTCCCCGAACCAGGACGAATGCATAACCCTAGTTTTTATGGCCTTTTTGAATTCTTTTCTGTTGCTTAATAGATGTATGCAATTTGAGAGTGAGTTCCAAAGTATAGGTCCTGCTACAGAGAAAGCACATCTACGAGAGAGGTCTAGTCTTGCTATTTTGATGTTTGGCGAAGAGGTTGATAGAGATGGAGAAAGGAGAAAGGAGCATAACCATACTGCTGATCAGGGCCGGCGGAAACACTAGGCGAACTAGGCGATCGCCTAGGGCGCTGAGCATTAGGGGGCGCCGAGCCGCTGATGGCCAATGGCCGCCGGTGGACGTCATCCCAATAGCGGCTGAGCGGTGAACTACTGCTATGCTGTGTGCCGGATACACACAGCAAGAAGATCGGCAGGACCGTGGTACAGTCGCGTCTAAACATGCTGGTGCTCCTCCTCTTTCCTGCCCGCGCGGCTCCGGCAACATTTTTCTTCCGGGGCCGCGCGGGCAGGAAGGAGGAGGAGCATCAGCCAATGCAGGAACTTCTCCTCCTTCCTGCCCGCGCGGCCCCGGCAACATTTTTCTTCCGGGGCCGCGCGGGCAGGAAGGAGGAGAAGTTCCTGCATTGGCTGATGCTCCTCCTCCTTCCTGCCCGCGCGGCCCCGGAAGAAAAATGTTGCCGGAGCCGCGTGGGCAGGAAGGAGGAGGAGCATCAGCCGCCTGCCGGAAGGAGGAGGAGCATCAGCCACGTGCAGAAGAGGATCAGCGCGGCTCGAGAAGACCGGGGCCGCTGCAGAGCCCATCCTGCAGTGGCCCGTGAAGAGGAGGCCCAGAGGTGAGAGAGAGACTGAGGGTTTGTACAGTGTGCATGTGTGCGTGTATGAGATGAGTTGAGAGACTGTGTGTGTGTGTGTGTGTGGGAGTGAAGACCTGAATGTTTGCAGAGACAGCATGGGAGAGCCTCTGTGTGTGTGAGAGACAGCATGTGATAGTGAGAGCCTGTGCTTGAGCAAGACAGCATGTAGGAGTGAGAGAGAGCCTGTGTGTGTGTGTGTGTGTGTGTGTGTGAGTGAGTGAGTCAGCATGTGACAGTGAGAGCCTGTGTGTAGGAATGATTGTATGAGAGAGAGCATGTGACAGTGAGAGCCTGTGTGTAGGAATGATTGTATGAGAGAGAGCAAGTGACAGTGAGAACCTGTGCTTGAGCAACACAGCATGTGGGAGTGAGAGTTAGACAGCATGTGCAAGAGAGAGACTGTGTATAAATGATTGTATGAGGGACAGCATGTGAGAATGAGTGCCTGTGTATGTGTGAGAGAGAAAGTGTGTGAGAATGAGAACCTGACTGTGTGTTTGAGGGAAGCAGACAGATGGAGAGAAAAGAAATATGTTATAAAAGGAATTGGCAAAAAAATAAGAAAGGGAAGGTGGAAAAAAAAAAAGCCTGTGACCAACCGATTAGAAAACTAAGATCAGACAGCAAATGTAAAAAGAAATAAATTACTTTTTACTGATTGGCACATGTAATCTTTGGGAATGTGCAAGAGTAGCACTTTCTCTATGCGGATCTCACAATGTACGAGATCAGCATAGAGGAACTGGAAGCCCATGGGGCCTGCACAGAGGAGGCAGCAGAATGTGCTTCAGTGCCAATGGCAGCAATCAGCACCTCCGCAATAGCCATACAGCAGCAGTGACAGTGGCAGCAGAAGAATGAGAGAGGCTCTGAGGTTGCTGGCAAAAGAAAGAGAGGGGGTCACTGCCTTTAGTGTGTGCATGTGTATGAATGGGAGTCTGCCTGGCGGTGTATGTGTGTGAATGCATGGGTGCTTGCCTGAGGGTGTGTCTGTGAATGAGAATGTATGGGTGTCTTCCTGGGGTTTGTATGTGTGAGAATAGGTGCCTGCCTGTTTGTGGTGTATGTGTGTGTGTGAGAATAAATTGGTGCCTGCCTGGGGGTCTGTGTGTGTGAGAATGAATGTGTGCATGCCTGGGGGATGGGGAGGGAGTGGTGTGAAAATGAATGGGAGCCTGCCTGGGGTTCAGTGTGAGAATGACTAGGAGCTTGCCTGTGTGTGTGTGTGTGTGTGTGTCTGTGTGAGAATGAGTGGGAGCTTGCCTGGCAGTGTGTGTTTGTGTGTTTGTGAGGGAGCCAGTGAGAGTGAGAGCATGAGTGTGTATGAGAAAATCCAGGGGAGTAAGAGTTTGTGTGGGGGGGTGTGTGGAGGGGGAGAGAGTGCCTTAGAGCCTGAGTGTGTCAGTGTCTGTGAGAGCGAGAGGTTATGGTTGGGTATAAGAGCATGACTGTGTATGTATGTGACAGTGTATGTGTGAGAGAGAATGGACATGTGAGTATGTGTGAGAGAGAGAGGATAACCTCCTAATCCTCGGCAATATCAGGGTGACTGGAAATCAAGAGCTCCCATGTATGGACAGCAGGGGCTTTTTAAAATCCTTATTAGTTTTAATTATTGTGTGTTATTTGATATATGTACTGTTTTGAAATATTTTATTGGTGTTTGGGAAATTGTAAAAAATGTATATGATTTTAATTAATAGAAATTCTATTTATCAGTAGTTTTAAAATATTTTATTAGTATGGTTTTACTATTATAACTGATGCTTTGTTTCTTGATTTTATTTGTTTTATGAGGAATGGTTGTTCTGTTTTTCCATTGCTAATACACAGAGTCTGGATTCTTGGGGTTTCCATTTCAGTTTTTTCTAATTTGTGCTCCTTTATTTTGTATTCTGTATTTGGTGAGGGTCTGTCTCTGCTCTGTGTGTGTGACCATGATGAGAGATTCTGCTTGCATATAGTGTCTGTATAGAGATCTATAGCAATTGGGTTTGTTTTGTTTCCTCAGTAGGTGGTGTATTTGTATTCTAGGACCCAGTGTAATATTTACCCTTGCTTATTCACAGGTAGGGTTATTGTTGTTTGAGTCCTTGGTGTTATTACTGTTATGTTATGATGGGATTGCAGTATAGATTTTGGGTGTCTTTTTTGCGGTGCTTTGTGTTAGTTCACAATGTGTCTGGCAGTGGAAGGTGTTTGTGCTGCTGTTGCTGTGAGGTGACACCAGAATTTGAAAATATCTTTTAGTATGATGAGCTGTAAGGGAAACATCCAAGCTCCATTGTTTGGGGGAATTTCAGTGGATGCACAGAGATACAGAACTGGAGGTGCAGGATTTGTATTGACAGTCTGTCCCTTCCTATAAATTCCAGATTTCACTCTCATAATCCATATAGAATTAGTTGAATGAGGCTATCAAATAATTTTATAGTAGTTTTACTAGAAGTGTGAAACTGGCCAGCTTTTTAAAATAATGCAGAGGACCCTTTGGACTTTTTTTAACAACACTTTTTTTTATAACCAATTTTAAAGCAGGATCCATGCTATAGAGGTGGGTGTGATGAAGAAATGTCATTTTGGCTCCCCCCCACCCAAAACAAATTCTTCTGTCTAGAGATGCCACTGATTTTCTGTGGCACACAAATGCATTGGCCCCTGGGCGCCGGAGACCCTTGGTGCGCCACTGGGTGCGAGCCATATGGGGCCGCAAGTGGTGGCAAAGAGGAGTGGAGATTTGGCGGGCCGCAAGCAGTGCCCAATCTGCTCGCGACCCAGAAAACCCCAGTCAGCGGGCGTGATTGAGAATGAGGTAGGAGTCTGGGCCGAGACCGGAGGGGGGGGGGGCGCAAGGAAGAAGGCTCGCCTAGGGTGCCAAATCCCCTAGCACCGGCCCTGCTGCTGATGTGTGTATATGTGAGAGAGAACATGTGGGAGTGAAGAACCTACATTGGGAGTAGGAGCCCACATGTGAGAAAACTTGTTTATGTGCGAATGGGAGTCTGTGTGTGAGAGAGAGCATGTAAGAATGAGAGCAAGAGAGAGTGTGTGTGTGTGTGTGTGTGTGTGTGTGTGTGTGTGTGTGTTTGTCAGAATAGGAGCTTGTGTGTAAGATCATGTGAGAGTGAAAGCCTGTTGTATAGGAGTGGGAGACTGCATGTGAGAGTGAGATGCTGTGTGTGAGTGGGAACCTGAGTGGGAGACTTTGAAAAAGAGCATGTGAGAATGAGAGCTTGTATGAGAGAAAGCATGTGTGTAGGACAGTGCATGGGAGAGATAACCTCTGTGTGGTATGAGGAAGGAAGAAAAGAAGACAGAGGGAGAGAGAAGAAACAAAAAGAACAAAAGAGACCCTGAGAAAGGAATTAGGAAAAGACAGACAAGGAGAAAAAAAGAGACAGGGACCAACCAATTAGTAAAATAAATCAGACAACAGAGGTGCAAAAAATTGTTTTGACTTTCAGTGATTAGAATATGCCATCTTTGGAAATGTGCATTTCTTATATGTTTATATTTTGCTTTTTTTCAGTATTCCACTGTTCACAGAGTCTCTGATTTCTCAGACCTTCCATTTCAGTTTTGTCTCATGTTTCTGTTTCTAATTTGTAGTCCCTTATTCTGTATTACGTAAAAGTCGATCTGTGTTGTGAATGTGTGATAGAGGTGCAGTATTTCGGCTAGTATGTAGGGATTTGTAGCAGTCCATTTTGTTGTTTGTCCACTAGGTAGTGTATTAGTGTTTTAGGGCCTGGTATAGTATTTGGATTGCTGCCTTTTCATAGGATGTGTATTAGCATTTTATGTCTTGGTGAATAATTATATTGCTGCCTTTTCAAAGATAAGGTTGCTGCTGTTTGAGTCCTGATTACTGCTGTTATGACATGATATAACAAGGTTCTGGGTGTTTTGTTTTCCTGATGTAGCTCCAGCATTGCTCTCTGCTTCAACGGAAGGTGGGGGGGGGGGGGGGGGGGGGGGAGGGGTTTGGAAGGGAAGTTGGGCTCAGGCAGCAACCAGCAGGGGACCAGAACTTGGTGGTCTGGGTAACTGATAAGTATGGGAAACTGATAACTATGGGAGCTTGCTAGGCAGACTGGATGGGCCATAAGTCACTTCTATGTTTCTATGATTCTATGGTGGTTTGAGTTCATTCATAAAGTGCTTGGCATTGGAGGGAGTTTGTTTTGCTGTTACTGAGGTGACACCAGAATTTGAATATATATATTTTTTGCATGTCCTAGCTCTGTTCTACACCCATTGCAAATCTTAAGTTCTTGCCATTATTTTGATTATTGCTGTTTTATTGTAGTTTTGATATTCTCTACTGTTTTAGAAAGAGGATTTATAAAAGAATACACTGATATTTGTTTTATTACATGATTGGATCTGATGTTTCTGTTAAGAATTCTTTATTTAGTTTTTAACCAATATTTTATATTTATATACTTTACTAAATTAATACAGATTAATAAGGAATTTTTAAAATTGATGTGCTTAAAATAATTTAATTAAAATATTTTAAAGCATCACATGATACATGATGGCTGTTGCACACTGCTTAGAAATTCATTGTCAGGTGCATTATTTAATGGATAAGAGTACAACTGTATGCCTAGAGCCCACCCATGTTAACTTTGGGCCCCCCCCCCCCAATTTGATTCTGGCAATGCCACTGGGCAGCAGGCTCCTGCTGGTGGGGTTACTTCTCATGCACTTGAGTTCAACAGAGTGAGGGGAAACTGTCTTTTTGTGCCTCAGGTGAATTTTTTAGTCTTCACTTCTAGTATTGGGGTGGGGAGTGCAGTGCTGCTGGGCTTAGCCTGGGGGGGGGGAGAGTAGAGCATAGGTATCAGAATGGTGTGGACTACCTGGGACCTTGCCTCTTCTGGCTTGTAGGCTACTGAGGATCTTCAGGGTTTTGACCCGGCCCACATAGAAGTTTCTGCCCCTTATGTTATGGAAAAACGGTTTTAGTGGACCCTTGGGCCAGCCTGCAGGAGACTGGGGAGAGGTGGACTATATTCTCAGTGTATCAGCAGGCCGGGAGGCGGATATCAGGCAGGATGTGAATGATGATCTTCACCCTGGAAGCCAGTGCTCCCCTGGGAGGAGCCCGTAGGAGCCCAGCCACTGGGACTTAGGTGATCGGTGGTGAGACTTCACCCTGGAAGCCGGAGCCCCCCCGGGAGGAGCCCAGCCGCTGGCTTAGGCGAGTACTGTAGCTGGATCAGGAACAAGCAGGCTTGGGAACTGGAACCAGGCAGGGAACTGGAGCAAGACTCGAGTACTGGAACCAGGCAGGAACTGAAGCAAGACACGGGTACTGGAATCAAGCAGGAACTGAAGCAAGGCACGGATACTGGAACCAGGCAGGAACTGAAGCAAGACACGGGTACTGGAACCAGGCAGGAACTGAAGCAAAGTCTGAAGCAGGAACCAGGCTGGAACGTAAGCAAGTCTGAAGCAGGAAACAGGTTGGAACGGAGCAACTACCGGCAAGTAGTAACACACTCCGGGGCATGGAGCAACTGGGAACCGCAAGGTAACCCCGTTGCAAGGCCAAGACTGAGGGTCCGCGGCCGGCTTACATAGGCCGCGGCGTCTGACGTCAGGAAGCGGGCGGAGCTTTGAATGGCGGGAACAGGCCTACAAAAGTGTCCTTCTTGCGCACGGGCGCGCCTAGGGACAGGGCATCCACTGAAGATCTCCCACCGGCGTCACCCCCGCGGGGACGCCACCACACAGGCCGCAAACTCCACCAGCTGAACCGGGAGCGGGACCAGGAACATGGAGGTAAGGGCCTGGTCGCGGCACACGCGACCGGGACCGTAACACCTTAAACTGTTTACAACAGTCTCTCAGTTAATTTCTTTTTTTGGGGTTTGTATTAGTATGACTTTCTTTAATCTTAAGCATTAATATAAGGATGAAGGTGGGGGTGCAAGGGAAGTGCACAAAGGCATTGACCCCTAGGCACCGGAAACCCTCGCTATGCCACTGCATTACAGTTCCTTGGGATATTCATGCCAGTTTTGGTGCCATGTTGACACAGTATTGGTGAATTAGCATGCCCTTCACTCTTCTGATGATGTCTCCCCACAAATTTCTTTAGAAATGTTTAGAAAACCCCAATTTGGGAGCCCAAAATAGACTGTATTGCTTCCCCCGTTAACTTTAATGGGAAATGAATGAAGAAATAACACAAAGAAAAACAAAAAAAAAAAAATTAGTCAAAAGCATATCCAATGAATGATTGTGGTCTTCAAAATGAATAAACAAACCAAAATAAAACTTTTGCCTCTGCACATCCCTACAGGACATGAAAAACTGAGAAACTCTGCTTTCTCCCATTTGTGTCTCTGGGAACACTGCATAGTGCATTTGACCTGACAACAGGTTCTTGTCTAAATGTGACTAGTAAAGCCTCAGTAGTAGTGACTGAGTGCAAAATAAAAGCTCTCTGTGCTGGAAGCATTATTAACTAATGTAGTAAAAGAAATCCTAAAACATCTAGTACATTTTACACAAAGTATTCATATCTCCAGTTGATTCTTTTTTGCTTGTTTTTACAATTACAGCATTAACACTTATGCCAGCAACATAGGTTAAGCAAAAAATACGATCAATCCCACTATAACAAGAATAGAAACAAACTTGGTAAACTTATATAGCCAATATTAGTCCTCAAACTGGGCAAAAGAAAGAAAAAGAAAATTAAATTAAAAAGGAAAAATCAACAAGGTAAAGGCATTGGCATTGTTGTCTGGAAATACACATGATCAGCACAAGCTTTTTCTGATCTAAAAACATATGTAACTGGTCTGTGGAAAAATGTGAACTCACACCAGTATATTTCACAATGCATTTACAGGGATACTGAAGCAAAAAGAAAGTGCCAAGAATGAATGTCTCATGGGATTTTTTTTTTTTGTTTCAGAAAAACAGTCACCTAATTATATTTAAATCCTGCTGAAATACAAAAAATGCTAATAAAATAGCTCTTTCCTCCACCATCTGTGTGAAATCTTAAAAAATCACAGATACATCCAGCTATCTGAAGAGATTGGGCTTCTTTCAAGCATCATCCTTTGATCTTCATTCCATCTCTCTCCAGGCAAAATAACCTCACTTAAATTAAAGGAGACAATTTGCAGCAGGAAGACCCAATGATTTTTGCAAAGTATTTATCAAATCTCTCGCAGAAGATCCTATCACTTGAGGGAAATTCAGAAAACAGAACTTCAGATGTCTAGCATAGTTTTCCATTTGTTCAATTTTCTTATAAATCATACTTTTGTCTTGAATTAAAAATGCATTCACATTTTTATGTCATATACTTCCTTTTTAATATCTTAAATATTCCCCCTAAGCTAATGAGGGACCTCAGACTGGTTCTGGACAAGTCCTGACACAGTTTTAATCAGCAAATTAATATCCAACATGCAATATTACATTTTGAGTGAGTAGAATCCATCTTTACTAGCACAGTTCAACTACTGCCTAAGGTAACAACCAGAAAGTTACCATGATTCAGCAGAGGTTTGTTGGCTAACTTGACTGCTAGCCCCTCTGCAGACTCCACAGACTCAGTCCCAGGATTCACAGGGCTACCTTTAACATCAGCTCCTACTCGCAGTCCTGCAGCACAACACCATTGCCTCCCTCTACTGCTGTAAAGCTCTGCGGAACCTCTCGTAGGGTCATACACTTCTTTCATGTTCTTGCACAACATCATGCAAAAGCAGTGAACTATACTCCAAATGCCCTGATGCCTCAGGCAACTACAGTGGCTGATAATTCAAGGAGCTCAATCATACTTCTCCCCTAAGCTGAAATGACATGCAGGTCAACAGTGGGGTCTAGCTCCCATGTAATTGCTCCAAATGAACAACTGGCAAATCAATTAAGGTCAGTTATCCTGAGAACAAGGCTCTCAATTTAGAGGGATAGTTCCCCTATCTCCTCTTCCTCTTAGGAAGCAAAATACAAATCAAATGAGAAACCACATCGGAAGAAAAAAGCCACTCGACAAGTCATGCCACCATCTTTGACTCTCCCCATTTTCCTTTTCAGACATCACAATCTCCAGCTGATTTTGAATTACATTTCTATGTAGTGCTATCTCCACAAGTATCTAACCTCAAGGAGATATGATCAATCAAAAATGAGAAGCATTACGCTGCATTCTTCTATCTGAACCATGTGATATGTTTCTTGTTTCAATACCTTAAAATAAAGATGTACAGGATGGGGTAGAGGGTTCTATTTTCAAATCTATTTATTTATTTATTTGGATATTTTATATACCTTCATTCCATTTATAGATCACAATGGTTTACAAAGTGACATTCATAATTCTAACTCAACAAACATACAAATATTGGTTACAGAGGAGGAGGTCTTCATAGGCATGGATATCTGTGAAAGAAATTTTCTATGAGACTCTTGCATTCTCTCAGTTGATTTATTCTTCATGAATCAATTATTATTTTTGTCCTTCCTTTTGTAGTTCTGTATAATCTGATGGTTTTAAGTTAAATTGTATGTGTTTTTGTAGCCATGTTTTTAATTCATGCTTACATTTTTTTCTATCTGGTAGAATACGTAACATCTCAGGCATAGAATGCCATAGCTTTGGACCTGCTACTGAAAACATTATATCTATTTGCGTCAGATGTGTTCACCGTATTGTGGGAACTGATAATAGTCCTTTATTTTGAGATCTCAGTGTTTGCTGAGGATTGCAAGGTTGTACAGTCACTCCTAGTAATCCGGAGTTATTTGTGTGAATGATGTTGAATATGATCATTAATACTTTATACTAGATTCTGGATTGCACTGGTAACCAGTGTAGTGATATCAGTGAGGGTAAAATGTGATCATTTCCTTGATCCTAATATTAGTCTTGCTACAGCATTTTGTAAGAGATGAAGTGGTTTTAAGTGACTTGATGAAAGAACTAGTAGTAAAGAGTTACAGTATTCAATGTTTGAGAAGATTAGAGTTAATAATGGTTTCAACCGATGTAGTATACACAACTTGGCGTATCCTGTTTTAATTAATTTACTAATGTGCATTTTCATTATGAGGTTCTCATCTACCTGTACACCTAAATCCCATACTTGAGTTAAATGATTAATTAGAAAATTACCCAGATCAAGGGCAGGTAGTTTAACTATCAATGCATTTCTATTCAATCAAATGATTTCAGTTTTTTAGGGTTTAATATCAGTTTAAACTGCAATAGTTTGTGTTGTATTGCATTCATGAAGGTAGAGAGTAACAAAGTTGTTTTTTCAAATGATCCAGAGACTGGGATGTAAAACTGTAGGTCATCATCATATAAAAAGAAAGTTATTACTAAAGTCATCAGTAATTTACACAGTGGGAGTATATAAATATTGAATAGTGTTGCTGAGAGTGCTGAGGCCTTTCCTGTTTCATACTGGAAGGTGTCAGATACCTATTTGCTCAGTTTGACTTGGAATATTGTTTTAGATAAGAATTAGGTGAACCATATGAGAACTGAGCCATTGATCCCTATTCTTCTCATCTGATGACACAACAGGTTATGGTCTATGGTGTCAAATGTAGCTATTAAGTCAAATAGCACAAGCCAATATGATTCATATGTGTCAAGCCCTCAAGGCATAGTGTTTCAGTTGAGTGATATTTTCTAAAACCAAATTGATTTGGGGAGAGAATATTTTGATCTTCCAGGTGATTTATAAGATGGGATAATACTGTTTTCCTGAGAACTTTTGCTAAAAACGGCAAGTTGGATATTGGACAATAGTTGTCCCAAGCATCAGTTCTACCAGACTTACTTATTAGGATCGGTTTTATTATTGCTTGTTTTAATATATGTGGTATAATTCCTTCTGAAAGTGAACAATTAATTAAAGTTGTGACTGATGACATGATAACATGTTGTAACTTGTTTCAAGGAACTTGCTGATATTGGGTCTCGAAGGTGAGTTACAGGTTTAATTTTAGTAATGATTTGACTGATTTCCAGTTTCGATACATTTGAGTCTTCAGGAGTTTTGTAGGAGAAATGATAGTGAATTGTCTTTTTAACTTATTGATTTTGTCTATGAGTGTGGTGGCATATTAATTGCAGGAGGCCTTAGAGAAATTGTTGTTTCTCGAGATGGACAATTATGGGGTTTTAATTAAATTTTTAACAGTCTAAAAGAGAAATTTAGAATTAAATATAACCCGAGAATTTGTTTTGCATAGTAATTTATTTATTTTGCTTTATTGTTAGTGAACAATATTTTGTAAGAAAAATTTATATTTTTCCTAGGATTCAGCTGATGGACATTGCCACCATTGTTTCTCTAAGTTGAACTCCCCTACAATTAAAGTAGATTCTGGTGATGGAAATACTTTAGCAAATAATTCAATCAGAGGTAGGCAGTCCTTTTGTAGTATGCCTGGAGGGCAGTAGACCAATCCTAAATTTAATTTTGGAGATTTTAGGATTGCAACCACACATGGTGCTCATCTCTACTTTGTAAGGTGCTAGCTTGAGTTCTTTTTTACTAATTATCAATAGTAGTCCGCCTTTTCATTTAGCTCCTGGAAAGTGGAATATATCATTGCTTAAATTCAAAATTTGGTTTTAGTGCACGTTATCTTTATTATTTAGCCAGGTTTCAGATATGCAACAAATGGAGGGATTTAACTCTCCTGGCAAATTGTTAATTAGAGTGATTTCTTTTTATAGAGATTGAACATTAAATAGAAGCAGAGTAAACATGAAGCAGGAAGGAAGGAGGAGGAGTTTTTACTCATCTTGTGGAGGTTCAGCTTTGTAAATCTATTGTTTTCCTTCTTAGCAGACCATTTAGGCCCTGTGCTAGTAAGGGTTCAATAGAGTGTAATTGCTCCATTGTTATTGTGGCTGCTGTCAGGAAGCTGGGTTATTGTGGTTTGTGATCTTTGGGCACACAAGGGGCAGGCTCCTTTATTGCGCTCCTTTGTGTGTGCAGCTTCAAGCACAAGCACCTCCAGTGTTGCCACCATATTTTCACTCTCATGGCATGGTGGGTGGGATCGGGGTGGTCTGTGGGTGGACTCAGGTTCTGTGGCGCCGGCTTCCTCCGTCTGGAGGGGGAGGGAGCATCCCTCTGATGGCTGCTTCTCTGGTGCCTCTCCACTCCTTCTCCGTTGCCTCTCTTCTCCTTCTCCTTAGTAAATAGCAATGTATATGGCTCTGATAATTACCATCATTTACACTGGCTAAAAATATGCACACTATTCCATATAGTTTTAGCTGAATTGAGAAGGCCTTTCTTGGAAGGAGCATTCAGAATTGGGTTAGAAAAGAATGAACATAGATTGGATCTTCTATTCTGTGCATGTTTTGTTTTTTTTCCAGAAAATATCTGCCCACATAAATAGCAAGTGCAAACTCTGTGAATCATGTATATCTATGGAGAATTTTAAAGGGGAAAATATTTGTATAACTTTCCTTTGAAAATTAGGCACAAGGTATGTGGTTATAAAGTAGCTGCTGTCTTTGCAGCTGTTTGAAAATTGCCTCTAAAATGACAGTATAATATAAAACTATGGATGGGTGAACATGCTTGTATAGTAGATCTAGCTTCATTCTAGGTTGATTTAAACTGACTTCCCACTCTGAGTTATTACCATTTTAAAGGTTAAGATGTTTCTCTAGCCTTATTGACATTTGGGAATAGCATTATATCTAGAGGGCAGTTATGGTAAGGCTGGTATCATTTCTGGATAAATGATCTAAATCTCACATTCCAAAAATATCAGACTTAGAACATACTTGAGTCAAATCCATAGAGAATCAGATTTTATACTTATCAGATATGAGTTCACATAGTGGACCAGTTGGTATCCATAGCGGGTGCAAGACAACTCACCCCTTCCCTAATAAAATAAATACCATTTTTTCTTCTCTCTTAATCTCATATAATTGTACTCAAAACATGAAACTTTAAACATAAAATGTAAATTAATTTCCAAGTTAACTACACATATCTGTGAGGGAAGCAGCTGTGGGGAAATCATGGCCTTGTTAAATCTCCTGGTTAACAAGGCTTCTCTTTATTTTCCTTTCCTGCAGAAGTAATTATCAGTACAAATACTCAAAACAAATATCTTCAATAATGATGATGCAGGTGGATATGAAGTGAAAAGCAGATTCAAAGATCTTTTTTCACTTTAATCTTGTGGTACATTTCAGACTGCTGCTAGCAAAATATTTCCTATTATATTTATACCATAAAACTCTATGTAATGCATTAGACTGTTTCTTAATTCTTATGCCTTCCCACACTTAAATGATAGAAGCAATATCTACTAAGGATAAGGTCTATGTAATACATCTGGTTTTCTACTCACTACACCATAGATACTGATAGCCTACTTCATTACTAGAGACCACAAAATTCCCAAGTAGCAAAACAGTTTCTGACAGAGAAAAAGCATCATAACACAGAGTTAATCAGTAGACAGTTTTTAAAATGAAAGGGCAGCATTCATGAAAATAAATATAAGATGTATTTATATAGAGGTCCATATTCAGTGCACTTGTCCTGCTAAGATTGGCACTTAGCCAGATAAACACTGGGATTTGAAAGTCTTACCGGTATGACCACTCCTGTCATAGGCAGATAATTTTTTAGCCAGCTAAAACTGATCTGCTTTTGTTAAGGACAGAGAAGCCTAATCTGGCAAAGTTAGCCTGGAAACAACAATTTTCGCATTATCTGGCTAACATAGCCTAACTATAAGACGTGTCAAAGAGCAGTCCTAAGGTTAGCCAGATACTTTTAAGATAGCCAGATATATTCTGAATGTCCCAGCTAAATTAACTGGATATATTTATTTGACTAATTCTACCAGCCGCTCAGTAGCTGAAGGTGAGTCTCATAGTTCTTTAATACAGTTAAAAGGTAATCCAATGTTGCAACTAGTTTTAAACATACAATTAGGAATACATTTCAGTATATACATTTTTCATTAGTCATATATCTACTCTCTTTAGGCTTTTTCTGAAAATAATGAGTTACCTAATAATCTACATACCAATGCTCAGTAAATGTATATGAAACAGCTTTCTATAGAAAGTAGTGCAGGCAAAATCAGTAAGCATAGCACATCCTGGGTTGCAAAGATAAAGTAGCGTCTATGGCATTGCAACAGGAAGGAAACTGGGAAGACTTAGATGATTTTTTTTGTCCATATCTGCTGTCATAGTCTATCAGAAGAAATTCTTAAAATATAAAGACAAATATTGATATAATATACAGAGATGAAAATTTACTATATAGAGGCCATATTTCCCTATTTTAGTGAATTCTTTAAAATGTAAATTTAGGACCGTAAATTGCAATCATTTTGCTTGTTTTAAATAATATGCATTACATTTAAAAGCATGTACTTTTGAACAAAAATGGAAACAATATCTCGGGCAGGAAGGAAGCAGGCTTTGCTATGACTTAGGGGCGGATTTTCTAAGTTCGCAGAACTTAGAAAATCCGGTGGTAACAGGGGGCCCAGGGAGGCAAAATGGGGGGGCTGTCCTGCACTAGCCGGCAGCGATCGCACAGCCGCGGTGCGATCGCTGCCGGCAACATGCCGAATAACTACACCATATTCGGCACGAAATAGGCAGCAAAAAGGCTCCTTACCTTTTCGCTGTCTGCATAGTCTTCGCAGAGTCAGCCCCGGTGACACCCCGACTCCTCCTCTTCCGGGGCTGACTCCGCCCCGTTGTCCCCTTCGCAGGCGTGCGCTACGATTTCTAGCTATCGCACGCTTGCGCTGGTAGCGCAAGCAAGCGATAGCCTTAGAAAATAAGGCCCTTAGAAGCCAAAGTGCTGAATTGCATTACTATCAGCCATTAATATACATAACCATAATGATTTATTTGTGCATTAATGGCTAATGTTAATAAGATGCAAATGAGGCACACATTACTACAGACAGCAAAGTATGCACATAAAAATATGTATGTTAATATAGACATAATACAAAAGCTAAACACCTCCTCCACAAGATGTAGTTGTTTTTTTACATTAATGCTTCTGTACTGTATTTTGTGCATTTTAACATGCATACTTTTTGCTGCATTAATAGGTAATCTGTTTTGCATAATTTTGCATCTCATTACCTCCTTAACATAGATTATTGTATTCACACTAGTGCATGCTACTTTATGCCTGTTAACAATGCTGTTAACATGTATAAACTGTCTGTGGTGGATAACACAGTTATTTAATGCATATTAACACATGTGTAAATGTTAATAGGGGTGTGCATTTGTTTGCAATGTATTGGCAACCCACAACGTATAGGGCCATATTCGTTGTATTCATGGGGAAGTGAAACGTATCGCGATTCCCACGAATACAACAAATCTTCACCGAATTATTCGGCCATCTAAAGGAGCGAATTTGAACAAAATCCCCACCCTCCTGACCCCACCCCAAGACTTGCCAAAACTCCCTGGTGGTCCAGCGGGGGTCCGGGAGCCATCTAGTGCACTCACGCCATCTGCTGCCGGTATTCAAAATGGCGCCGATAGCCCCTGTGATATATTAAGGGCAAAGGCTATCGGCGCCATTTTGATTACTGGCAGCCAACGGCCCTAGTGCAGGAGATCATTCCTGGACCCCTGCTGGAACACCAGGGACATTTGGCAAGTCTTCGGGGACCCTCCTGACCCCCACAAGACTTGCCAAAAGTCCCAGATGATCCACCGGGGGTCCGGGAGCGATCTCCTGCACTCAGGCCATCGGCTGCTGATATTCAAAATGGTGCCGATAGCCCCTGTGTCATAGTAAGAGCAAAGGCTATCAGCGCCATTTTGATTACCAGCAGCCGATGGCGTGGGTGTCAGGAGGGTCCCCCAAGACTTGCCAAAAGTCCCTGGTGGTCCAGCGGGGGTCTAGAAGGTCAACACCTTCTGAAAATTCAAATATACTACATCTACCAGTTCTCCTTTATCCACATGTTTATTGCCCTCTTCAAAAAAATTAAGCAGATTTGTGAGGCAAGACCTCCATCGGGTAAATCCATGCTGACTATGTGCCATTAAACTATGGCTTTCTATATGCTCTATGATTTTGATCTTTAGAATAATTTACACTATTTTTCCCAGCACTGAAGCCAGTCTCACTGTCTATAGTTTCCTGGATCAATCCTGGAGCCCTTTCTAAATATTGGGATTACATTGGTCACCCTCCAGGTGCAATGGTTGATTTTAACAATAGGTTACAATTTGTAATTAATAGATCTGAAATTTCATTTTTTAGTTCCTTCAGAACCCTGGGATGCATATCATCCAGTCCAGGTGGTTTTCTACTCTTTAGTTTGTCAATCTGGCCTACTACATCTTCCAGGTTCATAGTGATTTGGTTCAGTTCATCTGACACAACACCCTTGAAAACCATCTCCGGAACTGGTATCGCCCCAAAATCCTCATTAGTGAGCACAGAAGCAAAGAATTCATTTAGTCTTTCTGCAAAGACTTGATCTTCCTTAAGAGCCCATTTAACCCCTCGGTCATCTAATGGTCCAACCAACTTCCTCATTGCTTCAAATTTATTTTAAAAAGTTTTTATTATGAGTTTTTGTCTCTTTGGTTAACATCATTTCAAATTCTCTCTTAGCCTGCTTTATCAATGTTTACACTTAACTTTACAATGCTTATGCTTTTTCCTATTTTCTTCAGATGGATCCTTCTTCAAATTTTTGAAGGATTTTTTTTAGCTAAAATAGCCTCTTTCACCTCACCTTTTAACCATGCCAGTAATCGTTGTGCCTTCCTTCCACCTTTCTTAATGCGTGGAATACATCTGGACTGCACTTCTAAGATTGTATTTTTAAACAATGTCTATGTCTGTTGAATACTTTTAACCTTTGCAGCTACACCTTTCAAGTTTCCCTTTTGAAAATGTAGTGTTTGAGCTGTAGGTTTACATACTGTCCCCCTTCCAGTCAGTAGTTCAAATTTGATTATGTTATGATCATTATTGCCAAGTAGCCCCACCACCATTACCTCGCTCACCAAATCCTGCATTCCACTAAGAATTGAATCTAAAATAGCTGCCTCTCTTGTTGGTTCCTGAACCATTTGCTCCATGAAGCACCATTCCCTTTTCTCTTGTGGTGACCTGCTTTAAAAGTGGATAGGTGGAACCTGGAAGTTTCTAGGGTTTTTGCCATCCCAAAAATAATTTGGCACACTAGGTGATTGTCTAGTTTGCCAAATGGAAGAACTGACCCTTGCCAAGAAAAAAGAAAAGGGGGGATGAGATCTCAGGGGACTGGAAACTGTCCAGGCCTGATCATATTATTCTTTTTCTAGAGCAATTTCAAGATAAAACATCTGTTAATATAATTTTAACACTTTTCACTAGAAATAAGGTATCTCTGAATCCCTTCTTCATTGTCCATGGCTTGGTTTAACCTGTATATACAGAATTCTTCCATGTTCTGATCTGAAATTAATCCACACCATTCTAAAACCAACCCACTTTCAGTCTTTCAAAGAACTTTGTAACCTTTCATAACATTTTAACCTTTTCCTTTAAAATTATTATTTAAGTTCAAGAAGTCTTCTTGACAAGTCTTCTAAAGTTTGTTTGAACTTCTGTAATATGTTTGGTATAAAATGGTAAATTTTAACCTTCCATTGGATCAAGGTCAGAAACATGTCAAGTCTGTTCCAAACTTGATTTCCTGTTTTATACTATTCTGGGAATCATGTCACCTGTTACTTTGGATATTCCAACCTATTCACAGTCAACTTGCTTAATCTCTAGCTTTTTGCTGAATAAATTAATTTATTGATATGGAAGCAATGAATTAACACTGAATAACTTACATTGTAGCCCATTTGTCCAACTCCTCGTCCAAATATGTTTTAATTTTTTTTGGCGGAAGCCCAAGTGAATGTCCACAGAAGTATATACAGTCTTCCTCTTCATTTACTAAGGTGGCATCAACTTAAAAACATAAAACAGAATTTTATTAATGTATTAAAATTTCAAAGTTTTTTCTTTTACTATTTGGAAAACAAATACCATAACTAATCAACTAGACACCGATAGGATCATGTAGAAAAGGCAGACATTATTAGTGCCATAAATGCATTACTGAAATTAACATTTTATCTGCTCATTGGATAAGTCACTCCTATCTGTGGCCTTCTCCTCTCCTGAAAATTCCAGACTCCATGCTTTCCACCCATGAGCTTGGAATAGTCTTCCTGAACTGGTACGTAATGCTCCTTCTCTTGCCATCCTTAAATCCCATCTAAAGATCCACCTTTTTGAAACCACTTTTAAATCTTATGCTTGATTGCCCGCTTTTAGTCTTGTTACCTAATTTTCTTTTCGGGACTTGCTTTATATTCCAAGTCTCTTGTCCTGTTTGTATTATTAGATTGTAAGCTCTATGGAGCAGGGACTGACTTTTTGTATGTTTGTACAGTGCTGCGTATGTCATGAAGCACTATATAAATGTTAAGTAGTAGCAGTAGCAATAATATTAGTATGTTTCACAAAAACAAATGATGGGCATATGGTAGCACATAGAAAAAAAAATGGTTAAATTAGCACAATTTTGAAGCCAATAAACAGCAACACCATCCATGATGCTTCAATTCTGGTTATCATGTTACTATGTGAGAACTGTTCATAGCCGAGTTCAAAGCCTTGGAAATGACATTATTGTTTAATAATTTCAAATGTGTGCCAATTCAACCATTATTCTGTATAACAAATTTTATAAATAAATATATTCACAAATTATTTTGACAAGTATTTAAATAATGCATTTGAATACTTGATTGTCAAGGAGGATCCCCTATAACTAATAGGAAGGGTCTTTTGGTTAACCGTGCTCCCATATAAAAGAATAGTTGTGCTACTAAAAGACTGCTATTTTAAACTCCAAACAATAAAGAAACTCAGACCCCTACTACACTTCAATGATTTCCGTACAGTCCTCCAAGCTATTATTTTATCGAAGATTGACTATTGTAATGCGCTCTTACTGGGCATTCCTGCAACACATACTAAGCCAATTCAACTCCTACAAAATGCCGCCGCTCGGATATTGTCAAACACAAAGAAAAGAGATCACATCACCCCCACACTTATTGAACTACACTGGCTCCCTATACAGTCACGAATTCTTTATAAAACACTCTCGATCATACATAAGAGTCTAGTAAATTCCAACCTCAACTGGCTTAACCCCCCCCTCTTACCTTGTACCTCCAAGAGACCTACACGCCCAGCCCTCCAAGGAACACTCCATGCCCAATCTATTAAATCTTTTAAACTCTCCTCCACTATTAACAGAGCCTTTTCTCTTGCCGGCCCCACCATATGGAACTCACTGCCCCATGATATCCGCATAGAGACCTATACCCCCACTTTCAAAAAGAAACTTAAAACCTGGCTCTTTCAGCAAGCCTACTCCATCTCACCCCCTATTACATAAAACCCCCCTATGAATGTTATACTGATATCTTGGTATGAACGCCTTTATGTCTGCTGATTTTGTACTTTGCACTATCATGTATATAGTTATAGATATATTCCATAGCATCTACCCATTGATGCCTGTTATATGTAAGGGCTCCTCCCAAAAATTATTTATATGTTGCCTAGTTCATCATATTATATTATGTTATCTGTTATATGTACGGGCACTGCCCAATGGTTTTTTGTTCACTGTGAACCGATACGATGTGCGAACGGATATCGGTATAAAAGAAATGTTAAATAAATAAATAAATAAATAAATAAATACTATGCCTTTATTGTGTTATATTGGGAGGGCCAATATTCAACACTAATTAACAGGATAAGTAGGAACTTATCTAGTTAAGTGGCGGCAGCTGAATATATGGTCCCATTCAGTGGCTGCCACTTAACCGGATAACTACCTACTTAGTCAGAGAAATGGTGGGCGGGAAATGGGCATTCCGAGTTGGAGCTACTTATCCTGCTAACATACCCCTAGATTTATTTATTTATTTATTTATTTATTTATTTATTTATTTAAGTTCTTTTAATATACCGATGCTCAAGACAAGTCTTATTGAACCGGTTTACAATGAACAAGGGGAGAACCAATTAACAGAGCAGGCGTAGAAAAACAGTTACAATAAACAGGGAATGAATAACTTGGTCATTAGAAAATGAGGGATAGATTAAACAGTAAAAACAGTGAGTAGAGAGTTGTTGATTAGATAATAAATCTTGTACATTCATTTCAGTGGTTCAGATAATTGTAAAAAACAGATTTCTTGGCCGAACAGTTTCATATTTAGGGGGACTGAGGGTGATTTATCAAAATACTATATAGATTTATCAAAATGCTATATTTACATCAGAAATAGTGCCTGCGATAAAAAAAGGGGGTGGGGGCATGGTTATGATAATTTCCAAGCTACCACATCTCAAAGGTAATTTCCGCAACACCGTCTATTTATACCACTGTAAGAAGGGGCACTTTTAACTCAGTGAGGGGTTTGGAGGGTGGGGGAGGTTTGGGGGGGGGGGAAGGTTTTACATATACAGTAGGAGGTGTGAACAGCTAAGTTGACATCACTGAAGATTTTCTGCTGTATGAATTGATGAAAGGTACAAGAGGAGTTGATTTGTACAACAGACAGGTAGAGAGTTGATTTGTACAATGGACAGGTAGAGAGTCCAGATAAGTAGCCAGATAAGTAGTGATATTCAAACTTGTCCAGTTAAGTTAACCAGGTAATTTAGACCTACTCATTAGCAGGTCTAAAATTAGCCAGATAAGACTTTTTCGGCTAAATAGTGATTTCATCAGGAATATTCAAAGGCATAGTCATGCTGCTGAATATCCCTTGCAATTTGTAGGATAATCTAAATCCAGCTAAATTGCTTAGAAGTTTATGTTTGAATATCTACCCCAAATAGCTTTCAATAAGGAATGTTGTATATATATTTATTTAAACTAATTCCTTGTTCACCTTCTCAGCCCCAGAAGGTGGTCCAAAGTGGTGTACAATCATCTAAAAAAATACATTGCTGTTTTTGATAGACCTAATTGCAGTTTGTAGACAGATATTATTTAAAATCCTTATTTTCAACTGGTTTGCTTCTTTGAAACCAAGAAACAAATTAGTATTGAAGGAGAATGAACTCTAGCAAGTGAGCCCTATTGCATTCTATGAGAAGCAGTTAGAGACTTTTGAAGATTGGCCAACTGCTCCTTTCAGAAAAGGACCCCCTCTCCCACTTTTCCTCAAACATATTGGTCCAGAGCAAGAAAGGCAGACAGTGAAAAAAACCTGAAGCAGCTGGTAAAGGATGGCACCTCTCTCTCATACCACAATCAGCATTCCTCTAAAAAAATGCACAGTCCAATACAGACACAGACAAACCCACACAGACACACTTATAATTCTAAGTAACTCCTCCCCTTCCCCCTTAGCCTGAGGTCTCAATAAATGGAAAAACTGTACTAAGGCATAGCATGTACTCAATATATAATATAAGAACCCCATGATGTTTCTATGAATCTATTTTGGCATGCTTTCCTGATGACATGCCTCTATATCAGAGTTTTCCAAACTTTTCATGTTGGTGACACACCTTTTAGAAAAACATAATTTCGTGACACGGTAATTCAGTCTACTAGCAAACCAGAGGTTAAAGGTTAAACGAAGAAAATGTATTTCGACAATTTATGTATGTTTCCTTAAATATATACATAATATAATCACCCACCCCTCATCTCTCCTTTTTTCTATTCCTGTTCCCCTTCCCCTGTCATTTTGTAATTTCTCTTTCCTTGCTACAAGAGTTGATTGTAAGGCATGAAATGTCCTATGAATGTTGGTATCTCAAAAGTTCTTAAATAAATAAATAAATAAATAAATAAATAAATAAAATAAATAATAAAATGTTTCATGACACAACCTATCTTATGAAAACCTTTCATTTATATTAAAAATATATAATATTCCAAGATAATTTCATTCATTATTGTGATGCCAACAAGAAAACTGACAGGCTTAATCCCAGAGTCAGAACAAGTGACATTCGGAGGTAAAATTAATATACACATTGTTGTGATAATTTCATTCATTATTGTGATGCCAACAAGAAAACTTTGCATCTTGGAATTCATATGGCATCATACCTATTGTGATATATTTCAGCATGGTCCTCCCATATCAACACAGTACTATCTGCCAATACTCAACAAATAACAACCCTACCTATGAAAAAGAATACCACAAATATTACACCAGAATTTAAAATATCAATGCACCTCCTATCAGGAAAACAGGCCAAGCTACTACAGATCCCTACAGAGAAACCACAAGTTAAAAGAATGCTTCATCTCAGTCTTTGCATGCAGAACACAAACTCTCACCAAATACAGAATAAAGCCACATAAAGTATAAATACAATTGTGCAGACAAAAACTAAACTGTAAAACGTATCACACCAGACTGTATCTATACAGCGCAACAATGGAAAAACATAAATTTCACCATCCCTCGTGAAACAAATCAATAAAATCAAGATATATAAATCATTAATCATAATTATAAAATCATACAAAAATTTCAAAACAGCTGATGAATAGAACCAACAATAATTAAAGACTCATGCACATTTTGAAAGCTTTACCAAACACCAATAACATATTTTAAACAGCAGACACATCACATACTACCCAATAATTAAAATGGTAGTCAATCAAGAAAAATGAACTTAAAAAGCCACCTTTACTTACCCTCTCCAGCAGTTCTCCTACTCCTTTCCCTTGCAGGCCACACCAGAAGCAGCAGTAGCTGCTGAAGCTGTCCTCACGATCCTCTTCCTTACGGACTACAACCAGTCTCTTCTCTCTCTCTCTCTCTCTCACACACACACAACAGTCACACCCTCAGGACCAGTTTCTGTCTCGCACACACCAATCATCTCCCCAACCAGTCTCTCTCTCTCTCACACACACAAGCACACAGATACCTGTCATCTCCCTCATCAGTCTCTCACACATACACAGGTCACCTCTCTGGCCAGTCTCTCTCAATCACACAATGCTCTCGCTCTCTCTCTATTTCACTTACACACAAGCTCTCTCTATTTCACTTACACACAAGCTCTATTTCACTTACACACAAGTTCTCAATCACACACATGTCCAACTCACTTACAAACAGGCTCAATCACACAAATGCCCTCTCTCTCACAGCCACAAGCCAGCCAAAAACATGCTCCATCTCTCTCTCTCGCACACACACATTGACACACACACACAAGCACCCTTCCTTTCTCACATACACACACACACACACAGAAGCACCCTTCCTTTCTCACATACACACACACACACGAGCACCCTTCCTTCTCACACACACACACACACAGGAGCACCCTTCCTTTCTCACACACACACACACACACACACACACACACACACACGAGCACCCTTCCTTCTCACACACACACACACACAGGAGCACCCTTCCTTTCTCACACACACACACACACACACACACAAGCACCCTTCCTTCTCACACACACACACAGGAGCACCCTTCCTTCTCACACACACACACACAGGAGCACCCTTCCTTTCTCACATACACACACACAGGCCCCCAGCTGAATATCTCATCTCCTGCGGCAGTTAGCAGCGCTGGTCTCCATCTTCATTTCTCCAGCACCGCTGGCCTCCTCCTTCATTTCTTCGGCCACTGCCGGCTTGGTCTCCGGCTGTGGCTGGCTGCGCGGTGCCCATCTTAATTCTTCGGCTCCCGCCGGCCTCCTTCTTCATTTCTTCGGCCCCCGCCAGCCTCCTCCTTCATTTCTTCGGCCACTGCCGACTTGGTCTCCGGCTGTGGCTGGCTGCGCGGTGCCCATCTTAATTCTTCGGCTCCCGCCGGCTTCCTTCTTCATTTCTTGAGCCCCCGCCGGCCTCCTCCTTCATTTCTTCGGCCACTGCCGGCTTGGTCTCCGGCTGTGGCTGGCTGCGCGGTGCCCATCTTAATTCTTCGGCTCCAGCCGGCCTCCTTCATTTCTTCGGCCCCCGCCGGCTGCAAGAGACCATTAACAGCACAACACTTAAGTAAGGAACCGGAACCTGCCCTGCGGCCGCGGATTCCTCTACTGCTCGCTGGGAAGGGCCATGTCCGCGGGGGAGTTTGTGGGTGGCGGAAGCTGGGATACACTTTCTGCATCATCTTCTAGTTTTGCACCACGTTTGGCCCCTGCCTAATTATAAAACCGCCGCAATTCTACAATTAGGCAGGGGGCAAGCGTGGTGCAAAACTGGAAAGTAGACACCATGACCGCTTCTGTGGCCCCCCGAAACTGCGCAGACCTCGCCGAGCTGCTGCTCTGGCGCAGGACCAGCCCACAACATTCATTCATCAACAAAGGAGAAGGGCAGGTCCTGCGCCAGAGCCGCGCCACCACAGGGTCTGCAGTGAAGTACGTTTTTCCCTCAAAAACAGGCCAGACGAACCTTCAACAAATTTGCTCGGTCGCTGAAAATCTTTAAGCATGCTTTCGCTGCGAGGAAGTGAAGTAGGTGACATCACTTACTCCGCCCCATCACGTGCACCGGGCTTGCGCGACACACAGGCACACTGCAGGCGACACACCAAAGTGTTGCGACACACACTTTGGAAAGCTCTGCTCTATATGCTTTCCCCACTTGTTCATTTGTAGTAAGATATTTTGTTTTGTCTCTGGTGAAGACAAACATTTATTTTTTTATTTAAAAACTTTTTATATATTGCATAGATCTAGGCGGTTTACAAATGTTGGGAACCTCAGTCGAGGACTGCCACAACCGGGTTCCTCTGACTTACCCAGCAGACGCCGGTCTCCGTTCTCTCCCACGGCCCTGTCAGGCAGACCGCGTCGGGCCTCTGCTGCAGCGTTCTCCCCATGAGGGAGACGCCACCGGCTGCCTCCAAGATTCCTTCTCCTTAGGCGCGCACGTGTGGCCTAGTTCCAGATTTAAAGGGGCTATGGCGGGAAACCTCGTCCCGGCCCCCAATGATGACATCATCGCTCAGGGATACATAAGCCCACTTCATGTTTCCTTTCCTTACCTTGGCAACAGGTCAGCTCGTGACAGTAGCTAGTTGGTTGTTCCTGCATTCCTGCATTCCAGCTTGTTCCAGTTCCTGTTTTCCTGCCTTCATTCCTGGTTCCTGCTTGCTCCTGCCTCCGTTCCTGTGTTCCGGCTCCTGTGGTTCCGCTCTTCTTCCAGTTCCTGTCTTTGGTTGTCTCCTCGGCTCTGACCTCGGCTTGATATCCTGATTCTTCTGTGTTCTGTGGTTCCTGCTTGTCTTCAGCCTGCCCCCTACTTCTGGCCTGATTTACTGTGTTGCACCGTTGTTGCCCGCCTCGACTCCTCGACCTTCCCTGTTCTTCCGGATCTCCGCCAGCCTCGACTTGGACAATCCACTGGACTCTCTCTGCCAGGAGACCCTCGCCTAAGTCCTGCCGGCCCTGGCACCCAAGGGCTCAACCTCCGGGGAACGAGGGCTGGTAAAGGTGAAGCTCCAGTCTGGTCTCCTGGTACTGCACTGCCTCCCGGCTAAAAGTACCATTAGAGGGCCTTACCTCGGTGGCTCCATCTGCTCTCAAGCAGGGTCCACAAACACAACAACAAATCAAAATGTAACATACATAATGACTATAAAGGAATAAAAGCAAGAATAAAACATTGAATAAAACACAAGGTTCAATCGCTGGTTAAAACACGAAGGTAGTACCTTGAGTTGTTTGACCGGAGTTATGGATTAGGAAAGGCTTGTGAGACTAGATACGTACATATTGTACATAAGCTTTCAGTGTAAATATTTTAAGTGGATTAAGTTGCAGATTTCCACAGTCTGATACTTTGAAAAACTGTGAGAGTACATATGCAATTAATTTTTGTTTGTTTATACTTTATTAAATGCATCATCAATAAGCTCCAATATATAACTATTCAAAAATGTAAACCCAACTCTTTTCATCATAAACAATGCTCCCCAAATAAGACCCAATAGCAGCAATCAATAAACCGTTTCTAATCCTAAAAAATCCTAAATAAATCTCATGAAAACCTGTCTAACAAAAATATACCATCAACAAGGAAATTATCCTTCACTGTGGAAAAGCCTAAGCAACATGTGCCTTCTCATAAAACCAACTGGGTTCTGTCATTAAGAAATGAACAGTAGGGATGTGAATCGTTTTTGAACGATTAAAATTATCGTCAGATAATTTTAAAATTGTCCTAAATCGTTAGAGTGCACGATACAATACAAATGCCCCGATTTATCGTCAGGGGCATTTGTATTGTATCGTTAAATAGGGCACGGGAATTATTTGGGGGAGGGCGGGAAAACCGGCACACCAAAACAACCCCTAAATCCACCCCGACCCTTTAAAACCAATTCCTTACCCTCCCCCACCCTTCCGAACCCCCCCCAAAATGTTAAATTACCTGGTGGTCCAGTGGGGGGGGGGGTCCCGGCGCGATCTCCTGCTCTCGGGCCATCGGCGCCATTTTGGCTGCCACTAATTAAAATGGTGCCGATGGCCCGATAAAAAAAAAAACCACCGACCCTTTAAATCGACCCCCCTTAGCCTCCCCCCCCCCCCCGACCCCCCCCCCCCCCAAAACCTTTTAAATTTACCTGGTGGTCCAGGGGGGGGGGGGCACGGGGAATGACCTCCCGCTCTCGGGCCATCGGCTGCCACTCATAAAGATGGCGCCGATGGCCCTTTGCCCTTACCATGTGACAGGGTATCCGTGCCATTGGCCGGCCCCTGTCACATGGTAGGAGCACTGGATGGCCGGCACCATCTTTAAAGATGGCGCCGGCCATCTTTACTTATCAGCCCCTATTATAGAGTATAGTATAATAGGGGCTGATGAGTAAAGATGGCCGGCGCCATCTTTAAAGATGGCGCCGGCCATCCAGTGCTCCTACCATGTGACAGGGGCCGGCCAATGGCACGGATACCCTGTCACATGGTAAGGGAAAAGGGGCATCGGCGCCATTTTTTTTTTAGCGCAGCTGATGCTGGGAACGGGAAATCGCTCCCCGAGGCCCCCCTGGACCACCAGGTAAATTTAAAAGGTTTTGGGGGGATCAGGAGGGTGGGGGAGGCTAAGGGGGGTCGATTTAAAGGGTCGGGTGGTTTTTTTTTTTAGCGGCGCGGGCCTCCTTAAAAAGAAAATTAGCGATGTGAATTGGAATCGGAAACGATTCCAATTCACATATCTTAACAATAAGATTTCCACGCCCCTCCAGCCGAACCTGATCGTTAAGATGATCTGGCACACGATTCACATCTCTAATGAACAGATCCATTTCAGAAAAGTGCTCTCAACTCCCATTATCTCCAATCATGAAAAAGTTACTCAAGAAAGCGCAATTGCTTACCTATAACAGGTGTTCTCCTAGGCCAGCAGGATGTTAGTCCTCACAAGTGGGTGACATCATCCAATGGAGCCCGGCATGGAAAATTTTGTCAAAGTTTCTAGAAACTTTGACAGGCAGACTGAGCATGCCCAGCCTGCTGCTATCTGAGCATCTACACGAGGTCCCCCTTCAGTCTCATAATATAGCAAAAAACTACGAGCGAGAAAAATAACACAACAAACCGAAGGTGAACCCAACATCTTGGGGAGGCGGGTGGGATTTCTGAGGACTAACATCCTGCTGTGCTAGGAGAACACCTGTTACAGGTAAGCAACTTCGCTTTTTCCTAGGACAAGCAGGATGGTAGTCCTTACATGTGGGTGATTACAGAGCTCCAGACTGTCCCATTCGACCAAGGAGACCCACAGTAGCCAAACAAGGTGCCAATGGACACAACCCAACTGCGGTGCTGAGGGGAAACAGGGGCAGTCTGGTCCTACAGAGAGCACAATATAAGACAGTTGGGTTCAGGACTGGAATAGATTGCACAGGACAGGCTGACCAAAAGTGCTGTCCTGGCAACTATCCCATCAAGGCAGAAGTGAGCCGCGAAAGTGAAGTATCAGGCACATTTGGTTTGGGGTAGTACCGCCGTAAACCGGGGAAACCGGCACGCTAAAGCAACCCTAAAACCCACCCTGCTATGGCCGGCGCCATTTTCCTTACGAAAAAACGATTCGCGGCAGGAGATCGCTCCCAGACCCCCGCTGGACCCCCAGGGACTTTTGGCCAGCTTGGGGGGGCCTCCTGACCCACACAAGACTTGCCAAAAGCCCAGCGGGGGTCCAGAACGACCTCCTGCAGTCGAATCGTGTTGTCTACGGGTGGCGCCCCTTTTTGCGCAAATGGACATTCACATCTCTAGAGACCTGCCTTATCCCCAAACTGGAGTCAGTGTGTGCAGTAAAGGAGACCTGCCTTGTCCCCACCTAAGCTGGAGTCAGTGTGTGCGCATATTATAATGCAATGCACAGGAAGCAATGAGGTGACTGCTGGAGTAGTGCACTGGCTGCCTGCCTACCTAGGCTTGAATATATTAATGCTGCAGTACTAATAAAAATAAATTATAATTCTGCTAAACTGCCACTAGCCTCACCAGTGACACTAGCCTAGTAGCTTAGTCAGACATTCACCACCACCTAATAATAATGAATTATTAATTCAGTGATATAACAAATCATTTAAAAAAAAATTGTCCAGAGAGACGCAGATGAGGAGAAAACAATTTTTATTATTAAAACCGAGAGTGTTAGCTCTAGGTGCATCATTTCTTTTGAAATTTCCCTCAAAATGTTTAATTGTTTTCCAAAAGAATAAGTTTATTTTTCAGGATCCCTCCCACTTGGAAGCTTTTTTGGGTGATAAAGAACAGGGGTAAGTTAAATGGCTGTAAAAAGTAATTTTCTCCTTATTACTGTGTAGAATTTACAGGTTTTTTTTTCCTTTATTGATTACTATAGTACTATATCCTCCCAATAATGTGGACTAAAGATAAACTGAATATAAAGATAAATTAATATTCGAGAAATATCTTTAAAAATTGTTTGTAATTCATTTTATCATTTCTTTCTTTTTTGCAAATGTAAAAGTTTGTTGAAAACTAATAAAAATATAAATTATAAAAAAAATTGCGTAGGTTAATATAAGAGATGACTGTAGTAGATTGAATACAGATCTGATGTTTCTGCTCTCCTCACACCAAACAAAAGCAACACACAAGCAGAGAAGCCCTTCTTACAAAGCTGAGCTAGTGAGTTAAGTAGGAGGATAAGTAAACATACTGGTGCCAGTGTGGCTACTTAAAAAATACACTTACCAACAGTCAATTACATATATTTGAACTGTGTACAGTTCCAGCCAGGACCACCTTTCTAAAATGCACAGTGATTGGCAAATTCAACATGCACGTGCCTGCTAACAAAAATAATAAACAAACAAGTTCTAGTCACGTGAGTGCTGATCATCACATGTCAAGCTTCCAACTGTTTCCATTTCACATCCCCCCAACCATTACCTCAGTGGTAACCTTGGTAACCACTGAGGTAATAGATAAGAGCACAGCCAGCCAATAGGAATACATATTCATTCCTAAGTGACCTTTACTGACCTGGGAAGTGTGAACACTTTGTTTCATTTTCTGTTGGTGTTCGTGAGTTTCCAGTTCCATTTCCCATCCCCCCAACCATCACCTCAGTGGTAACCTTGGTAACATCAATAGATAAGAGGGCAGCCAGCCAATAGGAACACATATTCATTCCTAACTGACCTTCAGTGACCTGGAAAGTGTCTATTTGTATCATTTTCAGTTAGTGCGCACTAACGGGAGTTAGTGCGCACTACTAACTCCCGTTAGTGCGCACTAATCGGAAAAAACGATTTTTAACGATTTTTCAACGAAATAATCATGCCAAACACGATTTTCTTCTCCTGCCACACGATTTCAATCGTTAAGACGATATGGCACACGATTCACATCCCTAACTATTACTACTTAACATTGCTATAGTGCTACATGACATGGAGTTTCTTGAGGATCTGCCCTTGGAATGGTATTATTGAACTTATTCATTAATGATCTAGAAAAGGGAAAGATAAGTGAAGTGATCAAATTTGCAGATGACACAAAAATATTCAAATTAGTTAAGACACAGGCATTCTAGAAGGAACTGCAGAAGGATCTTGAGAGATTGGGGAAGAAGTGGACTCTGTTCTTGAAAGCTCATGACTCAATAAATTGGTTAGCCTATAGGGTACCACCCACCTCGTCACTCTAGAGAAACTGGGGAACTGTTCATCTAAATGGCAGATAAAATTTAATGTGAATAATTGCAAAATGAGATACATAGGGAAAAATAACCACAACTACAGATACACAATGCTGGTTTCTGCATTTTCTGCACCCAGAAAAAGGATCTTGGAGGTTCATATTCAGAAGCATTTAGACGGATATCTCAGTGTGCAGCAGTGATAAAAGAAATTAAAAAGAAATTGCAAAAAGAATGCTGAGGATGATTCAGAAAGGAATGGAAAATAAAATAGAACTATCATAATACCACTGTATAGATCTATGGTATGACCACAACTTGAATACTATGTGCAGTTCTTGCTGCCCCACCTTAAAAATGATATAGTGGAATTACAAAAATGCACAAAGGTGCAACAAGAATTGTAAGAAGAAAAGCCAAACAGGTAAAGGCTTTTCAGCTTGGAGAAGTGAAGGTTGAATAGGAATTTGATAGATGTTTATAAAATCATGAAAGGGATGAAACAGGTAAATAGGGAATGGTTATTTACCCTTTCAAATATATAAGAACATAAAAACATAAGATTTGCCATACTCGGTCAGACCAAAGGTCCATCGAGCCCAGCATCCTGTTTCCAACAGTGGCCAATCCAAGTCACAAGCACCTGGAAAGTACCCAAACATTAAATAGATCTCAAGATACTACTCCTTACTGATTAATAGCAGTTAATGGATTTTTCCTCTAGGAATTTATCCAAACCTATTTTAAACCCAGTTACACTAACTGCTGCAATCACATTCTCTGGCAATGAATTCCAGAGCTTAACTATGCACTGAGTGGAAAATATTTTTATTCAATTTGTTTTAAATGAGTTACGGTACTTGCTAACTTCGTGGAATGCTCCCAAGTCCTCCTATTATCTAACAGGCTGATACAGTAACCTGCCATTGGACACGCGTTTTCCCTTATCCCTTATTCAGTAAGGGGCGGAAAACGCGCGTCCAACCCGCCGAACCTAATAGCGCCCTCAACATGCAAATGCATGTTGATGGCCCTATTAGGTATTCCCGCACGATTCAGTAAGTAAAATATGCAGCCAAGCCGCACATTTTACTTTCAGAAATTAGCGCCTACCCAAAGGTGGGTGCTAATTTCTTCCGGCACCTCCGACTTAATATCATGGCAATATTAAGTCAGAGGTCCCGAAGAGTAAAAAAGAAAAAAGAAAAAAAAATTGAAGTCCGCCGGTGGCTGTCGGGTCGAAAACCGGATGCTCAATTTTGCCGGCGTCCAGTTTCCGAGCCCGTGGCTGTCAGCGGGCTCGAGAACTGACGCCGTCAAAATTGAGCATCGGCTGTCAAACCCGCTGACAGCCGCCGCTCCTGTCAAAAAGGAGGCGCTAGGGACGCACTAATGTCCCTAGCACCTCCTTTTGCCTGTTTCTACCGCCGGGCCACATTTAAATGTATCGCGCGCACAGGCAAGTGGCCTGTGCGCGTGCCGGGAGAGCGGGCGTTTGCCTGCTCTCCCGCGGACTTTACTGAATCGGCCCGTAAGAGAGTAAATAACTAATTTACATTAACCTTTTCAAGTCCTTTCATGATTTTGTAGACCTCTATCATATCCCCTCTCAGTTGTCTCTTTTCCAAGCTGAAAATTCCTAACCTCTTTAGCCTTTCCTCATAGTGAGCTGTTCCTTGCCGCTTATCATTTTGGTCACCCCTTCTGTGTATGTTCTCCAGTGCAGTCTCACCATGGAGCGATACAGAGGCATTATGACATTTAACGTTTTATTTGCCATTGCCTTACTAATAATTCCTAGCACACATACTAGGACTAGGAAACACTCCTTGAGATTAACGAGCAGCAGATTTGCAACAAATTGGAAAAATATTTTTTTCACTTAATGTACATTCAAGCTGTGTATTTTATTGCTGGACGATGTAGTCAAGAGTACTAGCATAACTGGGTGTAAAAAGGGTTTGGGAATTTCCTCAATTGAAAGTCAATAAATAGTTATTAACCATGTGACTCCAGGAAACTCACATTTATTTTCTCAGAGTAAGCAATAAGAAAATGGACCTACTTTTTAGGACTGGCCACTGTAGAAGACAGAATGCTGGGCTCAATGGACCTTTGGTTTGACCCAGCATGGCAATTATGGTCTTATGAGATTCAAGTATTGGAGATTCAGGAACACCAGGGTCCATGAGAGTTAGAAAGCACAGCATAAGGTCAAGGGAATCCTTAAACTCCAGACTAAAGGAGGAAAGACATTCCAGGCAAGAATCAGTAATACCCTTGACATCTCATTGCCTATTTTGGGGTTTCTTCTGCCAAAAGCTATAATTTTTTCAATAAAAAGGCTCTTTGGGATGGGGAATAAAAATGATCGGTCTGGACAAGAGCTAGGTCTAACTTTAAATATTTTTATTTATTTATTTATTTATTTATTTATTTATTTATTTCAGATTTTTTATATACCGGCATTCGAGACCGCAGTCACATCATGCTGGTTCACATAAAACAGGGGTGCATAGTATTATTCACATAAAACAGGGGTGCATATTCTAAAAGACGCTCTCACTTTATAAGTTCATAAGATCCAAGGCAGTCTAGAGGATGGGAAAGGAGTAAGACAAATTCAGTTCTCAATGTCAACGGGACTGGATCAGTAGAGGGAAGAACCTCAGGGGTGGGATTGCATTTGTGAGGAATTTTGGTTTAAATATGTGAATGGACTCTGGAAAATGTTTTGAGCTAGATTCTTGTTATATATCAAGGCCAATAAGATTGCAATTATAAGGAAGTTATTGCTTGAAGGGTCCTTTTTATTTTGTGGTGTTGATTTTATTTATTTAGAGGGAGATTTTCAAAGGTACGCAAGGGCTTACACATGGACCCCCGATTTTATATCATGTTATAAAACCGGGGGTCGGAGTACGCAAGGAGGTGCACACTAGTGCATGCTGCGTGCGCCGACGCCCATGGCCTTCCCCCGTTCCCTTCCCCTTAATCTAACCTTCCCACCCCTTCTCCTAACTTTCCACCCCATAGCCCTATTCTAACACCCCCCCCCCCCCGACATGTAACTTACCTTTTGCACCTGCCTCTGGGCAGGTGCAAGTTGTGAATGCCGGCAGCCTTCCGGCACGCCATTCTCCGACACAGCAGCAAATGGCTGCTGTGCCGGAGACCTCTGGCCTTGCCCCCACCCCACCCCCGGACTGCCCCTTTTTTAAAGTCCCGGGACTTAGACGCATTACAGGGCTTTTTGCTCGTCACCAGCCCTTTATAAAATAGGCCCAGCATGCTTAACTCGATTTACGCACGTAGAGCTTTTAAAATCCAGCCCTTATTTTTGTACAACCACATCCTGAGTGGACATACCCGAGAAATTTGTTTTAATATAGATAGGAGTGGACTATAACTGTTTGCTAGGTGCCTTTGGAGTGTGACTTATGTGAGCTGTGTTAGATGGGAAAGTTGAATCTTAAGCTGGTGTTTCTATTACTTTCTTGAACAGTTTATCATCAATTACTGATTCTAATCCAGGAGCTGACTTGGGGGTGATCTTTGATAACAACTGCAAATTTTTTCAACTTCCACTATTTTTTCAGTAAGGACTTTATTTTTGCAACACGCTATCTGTGTCAAGATTCTCCTTGGAATTAAAGCAGCTGAATCCACTTCCATTCTGCTATTGAGAATGCCCCCCAGATAACCTTTGCAAATATATTTTGTGCATATTCTTTAGGGTTAATTCTGAGAGCCCAACCAGTTAGGAAACCTTGAGAACTAGAAGAATTGCTTATCCCTGCTATAGATGATTCTTGCTGTACTTGATGTCATCAGGCACCCAGAAAGCACTGTATTTTTTATGCCTTTTCCTAATAGAATCACCCTAAAGCCTAATTTATTTTCATTATAGAGAATGTGTAAACAAGAGAAACATTTGACTTTAGGTTAGAGGACAAGCCTCCTCTAAGACTAAATTCCTCTGTGCCACCCATATGACTGTAAGGTGACTCGGGTAGCAGTTGATGCCTGCACTTCCACCTAGTGCTTGGCACGTTTATTTATTCTTTTGGTTTATAAATCATTCTTCCAACATTGTATCACTTTCCCAACATACCGAAGCCAATATGGCCCTGATGAACAGCAGACTCTGCAGTGCCATGATTGTACTAATCTTTATCATTTTAGCCAAGAAATTGAAATAATCTGAGCTTCAAATAAAACATCAACTTCATGTTACAGTGAAAGCATTTTCAAATTTGTCTCTAAATAAATTCTTCAATAGTTAAAGATATTTCTTTTTGTGGATTTAAAGTACTCAGAATTAGTTTCCCAAAACACTGGAGAAAATACAGTTTCCTTTGGGGTGGAATGAGCACATTATCTGTAGAAAGAGCTATGATATTAGTAATTTTCCTAAATACTTATAGACATCCTTACCTGAAGGCAGATGTTTGATTTTTGGAATATGGAAACAGTCTTTAAGATGTCTCAATTTATCTTGTTCATCTAAATGGAAAGCAAGTTTCTTATCTATCGGGCTACATCCCAGCTGAGAGGCTGTTTTCTCCAAAATAGCTGCTGGTGAGCTGTACGATAATGGATCCATTTTTCAGTAGTTCAGCTTTATCTTAATAAACAAACAAAACAAAAAAAAACCAGCAAAGTAAAAATCACATGTCACAGTGGTTATTCATTGTCACAAAAGACAATATATCTTCTTATAAAAACAGTTATAGCAGATGCTGATTGCTGCGGATGTTAAGAGATTAGAATTAAAATATAATTTACAACAATGAACAGTAAATTAAGCATGAAAATACTAGTATTGAAAGCGCTGGAATTAATTCCAATTTTTATTGAAGCAAAGCAAAGATCCAGATTGCAGTGACAGTTAACTAAGTAGAAAAAGTAAAAATCACCTGTGTTCAAATTGTAATATATAAAAAGGAATCAAAGGTCACAGGACATTCTCATGTCCTGCCCAGGGACATGTTTTATGTTTTGAATAGCATAATGGTAATGGCAAGTGAAGTCAGAACTTTTGGTCTCCCCTCTGTACACAACCTCCTTTAACAACCTTACCCCAATATTAGCACACAACAAATTAGTAGAGACATGTACTGTAGATATCATGGCCACAGCTTTATTAAAATGTAGAAATGTTACCATTTCTGTACTAGCAAACTATATAAAACTTAGAAACAAAGAAATATGATGGCCAGAAAAGACCATATGGCCTGTCTTGTCTGCCCATTCATAACAAATATTTACCTCTACAATCCCTACCACTCCCCCTCAGAGATCCTCTGTGATTCTCTTGTGCTTTTTGGGATTCAAATATTAGGGGCCAAATTTTAAAAGGTGCGCGTGGGCGTAGATTTGATCGCGCAACCTGGAGCGAACAAATCTACGCCGGATTTTATAACATGCGCACATGTTATAAAATCCAAGGTCGGCGCGTGCAAGGGGGTGCACAATTGTGCAACTTGCGCGCGCTGAGCCACGCAGCCGTCCTCTGTTTCCTCCAAGGCTGCTCCGAAATCACATGAAGCAGCCTCGGAGGGAACTTTCCTTCTGCCTCCCCCCATCTTACCCTCCCCTCCCCTACCTAACCCGCCCCCCAGCCCTACCTAGAACCCCCTCTTACCTTTGTCGAGTAAGTTACGCGTGCCGGCCGACGGCCAGCCCACGATTCCGGGCACAGCAGCAAATGGCCGCTGTGCCTGGAGGCTCCAGCCATGCCACACCACGCCCCAGCACCGCCCATGCCCCACCCATTTTTGCAAGCCCCGGGACATATGTGCGTCCCGGGGCTTGTGTGCGCCGCCAAGCCTATGCAAAATAGGCTCGGCGCACGCAGGGGGTATTTTAAGTGAATCCGCCCCAAGGTGAATACAGTGGTTTTCATTTGTTTTTGTTTTTTTTCCCATGAATTTTGTTCCATTTAATGTTTATTTCATTTATTTAGTTAAAAGAAAACCAACAAAATAAACATTAAAATAAAAAGGAAATAAAAAGAAACAGGGCCTCACGAGGTCTCCTGTCAACACCCAAAAAATGCTAAGGCCAGGAACTTCTCCAGCTCCCACTTACCCTGTTCGGTAGGGGGGAGGATACGCTGACAAGATCTAAGAGTAGGCTGAAGCCTTGGCCTTACGTAGACCTAGGCCATGGTAGGTTACCATGACCTCGGCCTAGGCTCCTTGCAAAGCCCAAGGTGGAAGCTTGATCCCAACATCAGAGCTTAGGCTGGATACCAGAGCCTCGGACCAGATGCTGGGGCCTAGACCGGAGGATGTAAGTCCTCTTTGTTTTCTTTCTTCAGTCTTATTTTTTTAAATGATAGCATCCGCTGCGGATGCACTGGAGTAAATTAACTCTGGTGCATCCTGCTCCATGGAGGGCACAATTTTTGGGAATGGCTGTTCTAGTCTTATCTGGCTAACTAAGCCAGATAAGGCTGAAAATTGGCAATTATATGGATAAATTAGCCATATAAGTAACTCCATCCCGGAATACCCTGATCCCACTCTCATCCTGCCCATTACATATCCAGCTATTTTTTTAAACACGTGTTTATTAACTGTTTATTAACTGTTTATTATATTATATTATTATATAAATAAATAGATATATATTTATATATAAATATAAATAATATTATATAAATATATATAAATATAAATATATAAATAATATATATTTATTATATTATATTATGTTATGTTTATTAACTGGATAAACACATGAAAAAAGGAGCAACCATGGTCAAATATTCATACAGTGCCACTTAGCCTGCTATGTGGTGATGAATATCAACCTCAATTTCCTAGATTACTCTTGGGTCTACCCTCTTTCACCTTCATCCCATGACCCTTGTTACAGAGCTTCCTTCTATTAAAAAAGTCTGCCTGCTGTGCATTAATACATTGGAGTATGTCTCTATTGTTCTCCCCATCCTTCCTTTATCCAAAGGGTATACATGTTTAGATCTTTTTCCCTAAATACTTTAGAATGTACACCATTGACCATTTTAGTAGGTACCCCTTCGACTGACTCCACCTGGTTTATAACCTTTGATGGTACGATTTCCAGCTTTGCAAACAGTAATCTAGATAAACCTTATATAGGGTCAATATTGTCTTCTTTTTCTGCTAATAATTCCTCTCCTTATGCAGCTAAACATCTTTCTGGCTTTTTCCATTGCCTTATCTGCCAGTTTTGCCATCTTACGATCATCAGATATGAACAACAGCCCTGGATCCCGCTCTTCTTTCTTGCTTAGAATTTCACCTCCTATACTGTACCAATCCCTTGGATTTTTGTTGCCCAAATACATCTCTTCATTTTTAAGTATTAAATCCTAGAGGCCAGATTTTAGATCATTGATCAAGCTTTGCTGGATCACTCCTCATGTGTTTCATACTTTCTTGGGTGTCTTATGTTGTTTCAGATATTAGTATTACCTGCAAAAACCAAACATTGCCTATAGTCCTTCTGCAATATAACTTTTAAAAATATGGGAAAGAGCTAGTGCAAAGACCAATCCTGAAAATTAAACCTGTAAAGATTTTCATGCAGCTCATTACTATACCTGCATTATTGGGGGTAAAATAATGTACAGCGTTTAAAAGACCTCGTTATGTCTATTGTAAGGGGTTTATCAAATGGTAAACACCTAATGTGGCTTGGTAAATGACCTAGCTGTTCAGCAAACCCAGAAGAAGTTGAAGAGTTTGTCAAACTAATTTTCAAACATTTAATTAAAAAAATTAAAATAAATTGTGCAGATTCCTCAAAATCAGCACATCTGCATCAGATTTTGAACAGATGTGTCCAAGTCATAGTGTAGACAGTTAGTAAATGTATTATGTATTTCAGGAAACTGGCATGACCCTAGCAAATCTGCATCAATTCTGATTTCGCCATCATACCTGAGAAAAATCTGAAGAATCTGACACATTTGAAAGAAGCTGATGATCTGCCTGATTCAATCTTGACCTGGAATGTTTCATATCTCTCTGCTAGGAAGACTTGTTAATGAAGGATAAGACTTTGTTTTTTATTTTATAAAGAGAAATGGATGAGTCTACGTGTACTGCCCTTGTCACTTTAAGAGAACCTTTATTTTGTGCCTCAGTTGTGACCCCAAATATACAGTCATCCCAGGTCTTAAAAAGTGAAGGCATGAGTGAATAAAGCCTAAAGTTATTGATCCAAGCATTTTATAAATGACACATTACAGCCCCTGAAGCCTTTTTTTTTTTTTTTTTGATAAAATTCTATTTCTGCTTTAAGCTATATCAGCAGGTTTAGGCTTGTGCTTTGCACTGATATCAGTAACAAAGTAGCGTCATCCTCCACTGCAGAGCCTCAGAGCCAGGGCAGCAATCTGTACTCTGGAGGAGAAACAGCTGGTATATCTGCTACTTTTCAAACTCCTTTCTATTTTTCCCATATTCCTATCTCACACTCTAAACTTTACTACTATACTTTTAGACTGGGAGTATAACTTTCATACAAATGTGCATGGCAGCATATATTCATATATATGGCCACAAGCAGATCTATACAAGTACTTATGATATATGCACATTTTATAAAAAATACATAACTCTATCTCACAACATATTTATTTATTTATTTATTATTTATTTATTTATTATTTTTATATACCGACATTCATCTCAATTGAGATATCACACCGGTTTACATTCAGGTACTGTAGGTATTTCTCTATCCCCAGAGGGCTTACAATCTAAGTTTTAGGCTTAGGTGCAAATACCACAAAAATAAGTGTGCTTGTGTGTGGGATAGTGAGCGAGAGACAGTAAGTATACATATGTGTGGAAGAGTGAGGGAGAGCATGTGCGTATGTGGGGGACTGAGAGAAAGCATGTGTGAGTATGAGAGGGAGCATAAGTGTGCACAACTACCCTATCTACTCTCTGCTTGCTAATTCATGACAATTTCAGAGCATCTGAAAATCAAAAGTTCAAAGGTATAGATAACAGGAATTTTTTTTTAAATCCTTATTTTAATTGTTAGGTGTTGCTTGATATGTCTGTTTTGAAGTATTTTATTGATGTTTGGAAGATTTTTTAATATGAGTTTTAAATTATTAAATGTTATTCTATTTATTAATTGTTTTGAATTAATCTTTTTATTGGTATGGTTTTACTAATTTTGTTTTATGAGGAATGGTAATGTTTCTGTTTTTTACATTGTTGCAGTGCATACAGAATTTGGCTTGTTGCAGTTTCCAGTTCAGATTTTTTTTGCACATTTCTATTTATAGTGTATGGCCTTTTTATTCTGTATTTGAGGATCTATCTGTGTTTTGCATGTGTGACTGAAATGAGTTATTCATTAGTTTGTAGTTTCTGTAGAGATCTACTGCAGCTTGTTTTTCTAATAGGGGGTGCATTACTATTTTAGGCCTGGAGTACTATTTATAGTATTAACTTTCATAGATAGGGTTGTTGCTGTTTGAGTGGCAAGCTGAGGGTCATGCCCATGCTCAAGATTAATTACAGTAGGCTTAATGCCATATAAGTTCCAAGTATCTCTTACTTTTTTGCATGGTTTTCTGGTTGGCACATCAGCAGTGCATGTAAATATAATATACATATTGTAAGTGATATTTTTCCTTAGAAGACTGTGCTTTGAATATTCTTTTTCATGTAAAATCTATTATAAATGCATAATTTTTAATTGTGTTTGGGAGGAGGTGTGATGGGATGCGGGTTGCAAGGCTGTAAGGGTTTCATAGGGCATCTAATACCTTTGCACTGGCCATGGGCATTGCTGTACAGACAATGAACAGAGTCTCCCAACTCGTGGTGTCATGTGTTGTGTAACGGGTGAGGGCGCAGTTTTTCACTTGGCCATAGATTCCAAATTGCCTGGCCTCAGCTCTGTTGTTGTGTAAGAATAAAAGTTGTGCAAGTGGAAAACTGGAGTCCAGACTGTGATTCTGTTCTCCAGCCAGCTGTGCTCTGTGATAGGCTCCTAGACTGGAGTTGGGAGAGCTCTGCTATGTCTCTGAGGGTCTCCTTTATGTACTTCTCTGTCTGCTACTCTGTCTTCATAGATTGGACTCATTCATTTTCTAAGAGCCAGGAGCTCTATTTACCAGGTACATATGTACAACCTCTCACCAACAGGTAGACAATCATACATGTGACACTCAGTGGAAAAGACTGCATAACCTCCATCTCAATGCTGAACTTCTGTCTGCATCTTAATTTGCGTTGCGTTTTTAAAGCTGCTTAAGGAGTGGATACGTTTATATCTAATGCTTTTTAAATATGATTATTAGGCAGGGGCAGATTGCAGGAAAACAGCACCCTGGGGGATTTTTTTCAAAACCAGCCCACTGGGTACCTGACTTCCTTGTGCACTGTCCCTACAGCTCGTGTTTCAAGAGCTCCCAAAAGCCTGCCCCTTGGGAACTGGAATCTGGCAGAACTGAGACAAAAAAATTCAAACATAGATTTCACATTTTTCCTAAATAACTAAGAAGTAGTGCACAGCGTAGACCAGGAGAGAACAAAGAGTAGCTGTCCCCCTTCCATCAATGCAATCGATTTGGCTCCCCATAAGTTTGGTTGCATCTCTCATTCCTGGTCTAGTGTTAGTCACTTGCCAACCAATCAGCTCTTGAATCAGTTGTCAAATGAGACAATCACACTTCCAGCCAGTGTCAGACACACACACACACACACACACACACACACACACATTCTCTCTCTCTCACACTCTGAAACAAAGACACATACACATTCTGTTGCTTTCAGTATGTAGATGTGTCTGTGTCTCAGCAAGAGAACATGTGTGTGTCTGTGTGAGAAAGACTTATACCAACACACACTCTTTGACACAAAGTATGAGTGTGGAATGGGAAAGTCACTGACCCAAAGCAGCACAGCTCCAGATGGACTACTGCTTTCCCATGTGGAGCCAGTGGAGCCAGGGCTGGTATAAGATTATTAGGCACCATAGATGAACTTTACAACCTTACACGCCCACTTCAGCCACTTCCTCTCCATACCCAATTAATATTTATGTGCTTATGAATAATTTAACATGAACGAGGACAGCCAAAGTACAGTCTTCAGAGGTAAAAAAAAAATCACATTTATTATATTTATATGTGATGCTATAATGCCAACCAGAAAACCCTGCCAAAAAAAAAAAAAAGGATATGGAACCCATATTTCTTCTCAGTAAACTAAAAAGCCATGGGATAGGAGGTGTTGTCTGATGTAGATTGGTAACTGGTTAAAGACAGGAAACAGAATAGGACTAGATGGTCAGTTTTCCCAGTGGAGAAAGGTGAATTGTAGAGATCTGTCCTGGGACCAGTGCTGTTCAACTTGTTGATTAATGATCTAGAAAGTAGAGCGATAAGCGAAGTAAACAAATTTGCAGATTACCCACAAATATTCAGGATAATTAAAATACAGTCAGATTGTAGAGAACTACAGAAGGGCTTTGCAAGACTGGAGAATTGGACATCTAATGGCAGATGAACTTTAATATGGACAAATGCAAAATAGTGCACAGAAGGAAAAATAACCCTGATATTAGATAAACAATGATGGATTCTGCATTACAAATAAGTACCCAAGAAAAAGGTCTAGGAGTCACTGTGTAGACAGTAGATTGAAATCCTCAGCTCAGAGTTTGATGGTAGTCAAAAAAACAAAGAGAATGCTAGGAAAATTTTGAAAAGGAATGGAGAATAAAAGCGAGATCATCAGAATACCTCTGACAGATATCTACATTTACATTTGTTGTTATTTATAAATCACTGGAAGAACTAGACGATTAACAAGAATACAATCATAATATTAAAATATATTAATATTAAAATCATATGACAAATAACATAAAATCAAAATAAAACTAAGAGGTAAAAAATAGCAAACTAAAATATCATAAGTAAAACAACAACATAGAATAAACATCAAAAACAAATAATATAAAATGAAATACAGACTTAAAAATATGCTAGGTTAAAAAGAAAAGTTTTGACTTGCTTTCTGAAAATCTTACTAGAGTCACATTGCCTGATGTCAAAGGGAAAGGAGTTCTAGAGAGTGAGCCCAGAGTTGGAAAATGCACACTCTCAAGTAAAATGGAGCTGAGCGATTCTTGGAGATAGAATCTCAAGGAGACCACATAGGGATGATAGCAAAGATCATTGATGTGACAGCATCTTGAGTGTAATATTTCAGTTATTCTGGTATGGTGGCATTAGAAATGGTATAGAGGAGGATGACAACAATAATGAAGGGGATGGAACAGTTCCCTTAAGGAGAAATACTCAACAGGTTAGTACTCTTCAGCTTGGAGAATATGTTTTCCAATTTGTTTTAAATCTGCTACTTGTTATTTCAGTGAGTATTCTGTAGTTCTTGTGTTATTTGAAAGAGTAAACAGTTGTTCCTTATTTGCCTGTTCTTTTCCACTCACAATTTTGTAGACCTCAATCATATCCTGCCTCAATTGTCTCTTTTTTCACTTAATGCACAATCAAGTAATGGAATTCACTGCCTGAGGATGGGATCAAGACAGCTAGCATAACTGAATTTAAAGAGTTTGGACAAGTCTATGGAAGAAAAGTCCAGAAAAATCCACCACTTGTCACAAGGAGGTAGCAGCAAAAAATTGAATCTACTTTTAGGGACTGGCCACTGTTGGAGAAGAGATATTGGGCTTGATGGACCTTTGGTCTTATGTTCTTATGACATTATGTTACACATGCAGAACACAAATAGACCCTCAAACACAGAATAAAAAGACCATAAGGAGGAAACAAAAACTGAACTGGAAACTGCAACAAGCCAGTGCAAAGATAAAAAAACAGAATCGCCATCTTTCCTCATAGAATATCAAACAATAAAATAAAAAAATATAAAACGTAAACCAAAATACTAAAACCAAACAAAAATAATAATATATATTTCAACTGAGCTGACAAATAGAACATCAATAAAATATTTTTAAAACAGTGGACACATTTAATAACATCTAATTATTTAAACTAATAAGGATTAAAAATCCCACACTCTTTATACATGGGAACTTTTGATTCCTATCACCCTGAGATTGTCGAAGATCAGGCACACACACACACTAACATACATGTTCATTCTCCTAAATACTCTGTCATATACACCCTCACAAACATGTTCTCTCATACCCACTGACTCACCAATACACTCTCATGCTCTCACACATGCACTCTCGCATATGCCTACTGACACACACGCACTCATACATGCTCAAAATTCATACCAGCTTAAATAGATACTCAATGACTCATGCTCACTCTGCTTCTTAATAAGTTTAAAAAATAATCTTTTACTTACTTTTACATTGGTGGTCAGGGGGTATTTAAACAGGGCCCCAAAAGGCTAGACTCTGGATAGGTGCCCTGTTACTGCTCCAATAGGTAGTGAAGGAAAATTGGTTATTACCTCCTAATATTCTTTCTTGTAATACCGCAGATCATTCCAGACCAGCGGGTTTATATATCCCTACCAGCAGATGGAGGCAGAGACCAAAACCTTGAGGCACTGCTACTTAGCCAAGAGTGCCACCTGCAGTCCTTCAGTATTAACCTGTACCCAAGCCAAAATAAATATCAACCCCTTAGGGTGAACTAGAAACTAGGGTTGGAATACCCTGAACTGAACCACGTCAATGCCGCAACCAAAACTCCTGCCAACTGTGGAACTCAACTGGATTAAAAATTGTCAATAGCAAAAAAAATGTATTTATTTATTTATTTGCAGCATGCATTAGAAACCCAGATGGGAGTCAGTCTTTTGGTAGCCATGCCGGGATGGGCCTCTGGAATGATCTGCAGTATTACAGGAAAATATATTAGCAGATAATAACCAATTTTCCTTTCCTGGACATATCCAGATCATTCCAGAGCAGTGGGATGTACCAAAGCTTCCCTACACTGGATGGGACCCCGAAAGCGAACGCTTTTCCCTAAATTAGGCGACTCTGGAGTGCATGCATCCAGGTGATAATGCCTGGTAAAAGTGTGGAGCGAGGACGAGATGGCTGCCCTACAAATCTCCTGGGGAGAAAGCAACTGACATCATGCCCAAGAGGTTGCTTGCGCTCACATGGAATGCGCTTTAAGGTCTTCGGGACAGAGCGGCCCTTGCAAATATAAGCCGAAGAAATTGTGTCTTTTAACCAGCGGGCCACTGTAGCCTTCTACACCATTTCCCCTTTCTTCGCTCCACTGAACAAGATAAAAAGGTGGTCTGACCGTCAGAAAGAATTAGTGACCTTCAGATAATGCAACAAGACGCAATGAACATCAAGGAGGTGAAGGTCCCTGTCCATTGTAGGATCCCTAGACCACTCAAGGAAGCCCGGTAATTCCACCATCTGATTAAATTGAAAGACTGATACCACTTTAGGCAAAAAAGAAGGCACAGTACGCAAAGACACCTTGTCGCTGGAGATCCGCAAGCTCTGAAATTCATCTGGCAGAGAAAATGGTCACTAGAAAGACCATCTTCAAAGTAAAATCCTTCAGGGTGGCCCAAGCCAGAACCTTGGATAAACCCTGTAAAGGCTCAAAGGGTGCATCACAGTGAGCCTGCAGCCCAGAGCTAAAACCTGGACCCACAGCAAACTGTAAGCCAGAACCTTGGATAAACTCTGCTGCAGGAAGGACAAAATGTGTGAAACAGAAGCCAACAGAGGATCCAAATGCTCGTCCAGCAAGGGATATAACATGAACATCACTCTCCCCAGCTTCAAGCCCGCTTCTGGGGAATCCCACTCGCGTATAATGAGCTTTTGAATCTTCTTAGGAATGGGAAAAGCACTAAGAGGATGCCCTTGCCGTCCAACTCCTCTGGATCCAACTTGATCCCCAGCTAGACTGACACCTGGGGAATGAGAGGGCGCAATTCCTCTCTTTTAAATAGGCAAACTACACAAGGGTCATCTCCATCTGCCCCAGAAGTATCCACAGCATCCGGATCATCCTTTGTGGCATCAGGGCTAGGATTCAGACCAATATCTGAGTCTACCTCTGGGTCCTCCTGCGGCTCATCCGAGTCCTCCAGATCCCTAAGGACAGGGTCCAGATGAGAATATTTCCTGCTAATGAGCATACTAATCTATATATTAAAAAATGTGTCCAAAGTTCACCAAGCCCAGCATCCTTTCTCTGTCAGTGGCCAATCCAGGTCACAGGTACCCAGCAGATTCCAAAGAGTAGATTTCTTAATGAATTTCCCAAGTCTACCTGGCCTAGTACCAATTTAACTTTTTTGAGATGGGGGCGACCAGAAGTGTACACAACACTAAAGGAGATGTCACACCATGGATTGATACAGGGCTCTTATGTAGAAAGCTTAAATCCAGAACCTCCAGGGTAGCATTCTCTGAAATGCTCCCTGTTCCACGCGCAGGTCACCAGAGGCAAGCAGAGCTCCGGAGTCTCAATGTGTGGATGAGACAATGGTGCAAGGAGGAGGGATTCAGTTTTGTTAGGAACTGGGGAACCTTTTGGGGAAGGGGGAGTCTCTTCCGAAGGGATGGGCTCCACCTTAACCAGGGTGGAATCAGACTGCTGGCGCTAACCTTTAAAAAGGAGATAGAGCAGCTTTTAAACTAGAACAAAGGGGAAAGCCGACAGTCGCTCAGCATCGCATGATTCGGAGAGAGGTATCTTTAAAGGATACTAATGATGCAATAGAATTAGGGCATCCCGACAGTGAGGTTCCAATAATTAGAAAAGTAGTCCAAGTGCCTGTAACTAAAAACTCACCTGAGCTAAAAAATTCTAACTTATCCCTATCAATTAAAAAGCTGAATGAAAATACAAACAAAAAACAAACTTTGAAATGTTTGTATGCTAATGCCAGAAGTCTAAGAAGTAAGATGGGAGAATTAGAATGTATAGCAGTGAATGATGACATAGACTTAATTGGCATCTCAGAGACATGGTGGAAAGAGGATAACCAATGGGACAGTGCTATATCGGGGTACAAATTATATCGCAATGACAGAGAGGAGCACTCGGCAGGAGGTGTGGCGCTTTATGTCCGGGATGGCATAGAGTCCAACAGGATAAACATCCTGCATGAGACTAAATACAAAATTGAATCTTTATGGGTAGAAATCCCTTGTATGTTGGGGAAGACTATAGTGATGGGGGTATACTACTGTCCACCTGGTCAATTTGGTGAGACGGACAGTGTCATGCTAAGAGAAATTAGGGAAGCTAACCAAATTGGTAGTGCAGTAATAATGGGAGACTTCAATTACCCCAATATTGATTGGGTAAATGTATCATCGGGTCACGCTAGGGAGATAACGTTCCTAGATGGAATAAATGATAGCTTTATGGAGCAATTGGTTCAGGAACCAACGAGAGAGGGAACAATTTTAGATCTAATTCTCAGTGGAGCACAGGATTTGGTGAGAGAAGTAACGGTGGTGGGGCCGCTTGGCAATAGTGATCATAATATGATCAAATTTGATTTAATGACTGGAAGAGGAACAGTGTGCAAATCCAAGGCTCTCGTGCTAAACTTTCAAAAGGGAAACTTTGATAAAATGAGAAAAATTGTTAGAAAAAAACTGAAAGGAGCAGCTACAAAAGTAAAAAATGTCCAAGAGGCGTGGTCATTGTTAAAAAATACCATTCTAGAAGCACAGTCCAGATGTATTCCACACATTAAGAAAAATGGAAAGAAGGCAAAACTATTACCAGCATGGTAAAAAGGGGAGGTGAAAGAAGTTATTTAAGCCAAAAGATCTTCATTCAAAAATTGGAAGAAGGATCCAACAGAAGAAAATAGGATAAAGCATAAACATTGACAAGTTAAATGTAAGACATTGATAAGACAGGCTAAGAGAGAATTTGAAAAGAAGTTGGCTGTAGATGCAAAAACTCACAGTAAAAACTTTTTAAAATATATCCGAAGCAGAAAGCCTGTGAGGGTGTCAGTTGGACCGTTAGATGATTGAGGGGTTAAAGGGGCACTTAGAGAAGATAAGGCCATCAAGGAAAGATTAAATGATTTCTTTGCTTCGGTGTTTACTGAAGAGGATGTTGGGGAGGTACCCGTAATGGAGAAGGTTTTCATGGGTAATGATTCATATGGACTGAATCAAATCACGGTGAACCTAGAAGATGTGGTAGGCCTGATTGGCAAACTGAATAGTAAATCACCTGGACCGGATGGAGTACACCCCAGAGTTCTGAAGGAACTAAAAAATGAAATTTCAGACCTATTAGTAAAAATGTGTAACTTATCATTAAAATCATCCATTGTACCTGAAGACTGGAGGATAGCAAATGTAACCCCAATATTTAAAAAGGGCTCCAGGGGCGATCCGGGAAACTACAGACCAGTTAGCCTGACTTCAGTGCCAGGAAAAATAGTGGAAAGTGTTCTAAACATCAAAATCACAGAACATATAGAAAGACATGGTTTAATGGAATAAAGTCAGCATGGATTTACCCAGGGCAAGTCTTGCCTCACAAATCTGCTTCACTTTTTTGAAGGAGATAATAAACATGTGGATAAAGGTGAACTGATAGATATAGTATACTTGGATTTTCAGAAGGCATTTGACAAAGTTCCTCATGAGAGGCTTCTAGGAAAAGTAAAAAGTCATGGGATAGGTGGCGATGTCCCTTCGTGGATTGCAAACTGGCTAAAAGACAGGAAACAGAGAGTAGGATTAAATGGACAATTTTCTCAGTGGAAGGGAGTGGACAGTGGAGTTCCTCAGGGATCTGTATTGGGACCCTTACTTTTCAATATATTTATAAATGATCTGGAAAGAAATACGACGAGTGAGATAATCAAATTTGCAGATGACACAAAATTGTTCAGAGTAGTTAAATCACAAGCAGATTGTGATAAATTGCAGGAAGACTTTGTGAGACTGGAAAATTGGGCATCCAAATGGCAGATGAAATTTAATGTGGATGTGCAAGGTGATGCATATAATTACATGCTATAATTACACAATGTTGGGTTCCATATTAGGTGCTACAACCCAAGAAAGAGATCTAGGTGTCATAGTGGATAACACATTGAAATCATCGGTTCAGTGTGCTGCGGCAGTCAAAAAAGCAAACAGAATGTTGGGAATTATTAGAAAGGGAATGGTGAATAAAACGGAAAATGTCATAATGCCTCTGTATCGCTCCATGGTGAGATCGCACCTTGAATACTGTGTACAATTCTGGTCGCCGCATCTCAAAAAAGATATAATTGCGATGGAGAAGGTACAGAGAAGGGCTACCAAAATGATAAGGGGAATGGAACAACTCCCCTATGAGGAAAGACTAAAGAGGTTAGGACTTTTCAGCTTGGAGAAGAGACGACTGAGGGGGGATATGATAGAGATGTTTAAAATCATGAGAAGTCTAGAACGGGTAGATGTGAATCGGTTATTTACTCTTTCGGATAGTAGAAAGACTAGGGGGCACTCCATGAAGTTAGCATGGGGCACATTTAAAACTAATCGGAGAAAGTTCTTTTTTATTCAACGCACAATTAAACTCTGGAATTTGTTGTCAGAGGATGTGGTTAGTGCAGTTACTATAGCTGTGTTTAAAAAAGGATTGGATAAGTTCTTTAAGGAGAAGTCCATTACCTGCTATTAAGTTCACTTAGAGAATAGCCACTGCCATTAGCAATGGTAACATGGAATAGACTTAATTTTGGGGTACTTGCCAGGTTCTTAAGGCCTGGATTGGCCACTGTTGGAAACAGGATGCTGTGCTTGATGGACCCTTGGTCTGACCCAGTAAGGCATTTTCTTATGTTCTTATGACAATTTCCAGTTTATTTTCCATTGCCTTCCAAATCATGTCTAGTATTCTATTTACTTTTTTGACCACTGCCATACACTGTATTGAGGATTTTATTTTATTGTGTACAGTGACTCAAAGATTCATTTTCTATGTAGTGACACCTAATTCGGAACCCAGCATTGTGTATCTACAATCAGGATTTTTTTTCCCTATGTGTATCACTTTGCAGTTGTCCACTTTAAATTTCTTCTGCCATTTTGATGGCAAGTATTCCAGGCTTGCAAGGTCTTTCTTCAGTTCCTCACAACCTGCTGATATTTTAACTATTTTGTAGTAGATTTTAAAAACCAGGCGCATGCAAAAATCAAGAGATGGGTGCATAAGTTGGGATTGTGCAGGCTCACTGAATTTTAAAATCCACCCAGATGCATGTGTATCTCCTGTTGCACACCCATCTCACTCGATCTGGTCTGGGAAAGGCATGAGTGTTTCAGGGTGTGGCCAAGAGATGTGCATAAATATATTTATGCGCTCCAGTGCACACGCAAGCCTAGTGCCATGTAAGTTTACTTCTGCTATGGGGGAGGCATAACTTCAAAAATAAAAAGAACTAGTCATTTCTAAAGGTTCAAAGGGTCTGGTATTTCTTGATGAAGTGCAGGCTATTAAATCTGGGGAGGTTAGAAGATATAGCGCTTAACTGGACAAACTGGTGGATAAACTGGTGAAAGAGGCAATGGCATGGATCCGGCGCACGTCCACTTAAAATTTACGCATGTGAGCACGCATCCAGTGTATTTATGTGCATGCTATAAAATCACCACATCTCTTGGTGTGCGCTGATACACACGCGCCAATGTGTACCAGCTCGCCAGTTTGAAAGTTACCATCCATGATTAATTTTAGGTCATGTGCAAATCTGATCACCTCACTCATTGTTCAATTTTTCAGATCACTTATAAATATATTAAAACGCACAGGTCCTGGTACAGATCCCTGGGGCACTCTACTATTTGACAATACAGAGCATTTAGTCATACTCTCTGTTTCTTGTCTTTTAACCTGTTGTCAGTCTACAAAAGGACATTGCCTCCTATCCCATAACTTTTTAATTTCCCAAGGAGTGTCCCAAGACTAACTTTCTCAAATTTCTTCTGAAAATCCAGACACACTACACATGTTTTCTTCTAGCACTATTTAAAAAAATAATTTTAAGTCAGACATGAATTTAATTCATAAGTGGGGAAAAAACAATCCCACTGTGTGGTAGCAACTCAAAAACACCCTTTCTAAATCTACGCTCTATAACACAGTGTATATTAATAGAGTCTCAATTAAATTTAGAAAACATGCATGAACAACATGCTAATACAAAATACTGCAATAAGGCCTCTAGCTTTTGAAATCTGTATGCATAAAATCTCCATGGGATGGCACCAAATCTCCCTAAAAATCATTTTTGAAACAGAAGTAAAATGCTTAAGCATGAAGATCTACAATAAACATGTGCAAAATATAAAAGTTTCATTTCCCTGGGTTTTTCAAAATTTAACACATTCAGAAAAAATTTACAATAGGCCTTCCACAGTATGTACAATGCAGAGATGTATGAACATTATCAGTTTTGAAGAACATTGAAGACGTAAAAGATTTTTAAAAAATTAAAATAAAGGAAAGTGAAAGTGCAGAAAAAGTGACTAGTTTTATCTTAGCTGAAGAATTTTGCTGAGTAGACGATTAAGTGGGCAGCTCAGCCAGTTTTATGGGTCAACCTCTTGAAAACAGGTTTCTTGTCTAAGCAACAATTCATTTCACAAAACATTTATGACAAGGTACTGTGTGGATATCTTATGACTTGTAAATAAAATTCTTTAAAATGGACTCACCAATATTTGTAGTTTCCTTTTTACAGACACACGAGATAATAGTCCAAATTCAAAGAACTGAAAAAAAAAAGAAAATGATCAACAATGCAGATACATGATTACTCCTTGCCATCATATATTCTTAATTTCTGAATTTGCATTACAAACTGCAAAGCATATGCTAGCACGACTTTGCTTCCCATTATTTGGGAACTGATTTGTGTCAATTCTTTCTAAAAAAAAAAAAAAGAAAAAAAATTACTTTGTTTGCCCAATCACCAAATGATTTCAGAAATAAAACCCAACATCTGAACCGCAATTTGTTTTATAATGTTCTACTTTTGCTTGTCATCATTTTTCTATTTATTATTGAAGCTGCACACAGGTCATGCATACTAAAAATACTTCAGATAAAACAGTAAACGAAAGAAGCAAACGTATTTTTTTTTCTAAATGTTCTAGGCTTACAACTGCAGCTCTTTGTAGCCATTTCTATTGTATTATGACATTTCTATAAATAAAAATCTGATCTGTACCTACCGATTTGCCCAAATCTCCAAAGAGCTTGAGTCAAAGAACTGAACATTCGCCCTGATAGCTTCTTAAACTCAGATCAGTTCTAAGCAGGGAATGTGAGCACACCCATTGCAAGGGCCAATAGTGTTTTCAGAGCAAAGGTTAATTCTATCACCTGCTGAGCAAGCAGATTGAGATATAGTATGTTTTTCAAAGGGTTTTGCCCATCCTGCCTATTTGTCAAATCGTCAGTGCAAATAAACATAATGTGTAGACGGTTTTTAAAAGGTATGAGAAAGAACAGTACAAAAATATCTGCATGCATTGTGCAGGGAACATCACATGAGTTAGCAATTTTGTATCTATTATCCTGTACAAAACAAAACGGAATCCTGAGTAAATGTTAATGTGTGCTTTGGGAAGGTGATATATTTTGTTTAGTAGGTTACTGCAGGGATCTCCAAACTACAGCCCACCAGCTGCATCCGGACTGCAGAGCAACCTTTTCCAGCCTGCAGTCATTTGCACGTGGAAGGCCAATACTGTGCAGCCACAAAAGAGAAGTGGCTGCTCCCTGGACCAGCAAAAACAATAAGTGAGCCACATCGCCTGCTGTGCAAAGTAAGTTAACACTGTAACCAACCTTATGTGGAGGTGCAGGAAATCTGAAGGGAGCCTGAGGGGTGTAAACATGAATCTCGAGCTGGCTATTCCCAATGCGCTGACTCCTCTCTGTGCTGCTATGGCAGGGTGGGCTCAGCTAGGCTTTGCTGGGAGATAGTGCCGAAATGATAGGAGGCACTAGGGTTGCCAACTTTTTCACAGACCAGGACTGAACACTCAAGGGACGAGGGGGCATAACCCCTCCCCCTCATTTGTGTAAATTTGCATAAAATAAAATCAAGAAATATGAAAACACATGTATGGACTTTTCTCTCTCTCTCTCTCATACACACACACTAAAACAGGGGTCTTCAAACTCAGTCATCAAGGGCCTCAATCCAGTCAGGTTTTTAGGATTGCCACAATGAATATGCATGAAATCTGCATATACTGCTGCCATTGTATGCATTAGACCTCATGCCTATTTATTGTGGAAATCCTAAAAACCTGACTAAATTGCATCTCTTGAGAACAAAGTTTGGAGACCTCTGCTCTCACGCACATGATTAATTAGGAAATGCATTTATTTAAAATATTTTCTATACCGTTGTTTAGTAAAGTACCATCACAATGGTTTACATAGAGGCACGTATATTTAGTTTGGTTAAAAAATGTATCTATGAAAGTGCCATTACAGTGTCGGTACATGCTTATATAATATAAGTTATTAAATAGATGACATGGATCTAGTCCATTTATATGATTAATAGGGAAATCATACAAGAATGTGCTTCAACTGAAGTTCTCTAACAGTATCATTTGAGTATATAAAAAGATAAAAGAAAAAAATAGAATGTGCGACCACGCATCTCGGTAACCTTGTTCTGTGTTTCTTATTCTCCGTTCTCATTGTAAAATGCTTTTCTGAATAGCCATGTTTTTCAGCTTTTTTTTGAAGAGTTTTGGATCACTCTGTAATCTTGTTTCTGCTTACTGAGACTCACACTCCCACCCACACACGTGTTTGCAGACCAACAGGCTGGGGAGGGATGACTGGCTCCAGATCAGGAGGGTGAGAGATCGGTTGCATTCGGAATAGGGGTTGGAATTGCTCTAGTGTGTGTGTGTGCGTGCATATAAGATGAAGCCTAGAGAGAGAGGGAGATGGGAAGAGGGGCATCAGTTACTCAAGGGATGTGTGGGCGTGTGTTGCTCAAGATGGGGAATTTTTCTGGAATAACTGGGATGTTGCAGTACTCGCCCTTGGCAAAACGAAGGGGCAAAGGAAATGATGCTATTAGGGAGGTGTATGGCAAAGAGGAGACCAGAGGGATGCCGAGAAGGAAGGGGTGGGAGCCAGGGAAGACAATCATCCAGGATGCACCATGCCAGGCCTGGGGTAGTACCACCAATGTGCCTCATCTGGGCAACAGTAAGGAGGTGGTAGAAAGAGTAGGAGAAAAAGGGCTGAAAGGTGAAAAGAATGGATGGGCAAGAGAGGTGAGATCTGGAAGCAGCGGGAAATGGCTGGTGTCAGGTGAGAAGGGGGGGCTGAGGGAAAAGGTCAAGGGGAGTCGAGAGCAAGAGGCAGTGGGAATAGGAGGAGACAGAAGAGGATGGGGAGAGAGGAGGAAGCTGGGGGGGAGTCCTTTCCCCAACAGCTTTTTCCTCCTTCAGCAAATCCTCTTCTCCCTTCACCCCTCCCCACCTCCATTGCGCTTACCCCATTCCCCTATACTTCCCATTTAGTCACCCATTCTCTCTCTGTCTTCTGTCTCTTCTCCTTCTTCTCTTCAGCCTCCCTTCTACTTTCCCCTATTTTATCTTCACCTCATTCCATCTCCAGTCCTCTTGCTCTCTTTAACGCCCCCCACCCCACTCATTGCTCCTGCTTTGCTCCCCAGACACCAGCTCTCCTAGTCCTCCCATCCATCTATTTTCCATACCTGTGGTCCCTGTGCTGATGGTTGCAAGTCTGGCTTGGATTGACAATAGTGGTGCTGACAGCCTGAGCTGGACAGCAGCAGATCCCCATGTGACGATGGCAGGCGGCAGTGTCTTGTCAAGTCCCATATGCTTCATGGCAGAACTAAGGCAGCAGTTCCCATGCTGCACAGTGTGCATTCAGGGATTCAACACAGCTGCCATGGCAAGAATCAGAGAAGGCTGAGACTTAGCAGCAGCAGCACCAGCAAAAAGGATAAAAACGTAAACTGTTATTTTTTTTTAACTTGCTTGTAGCGGATGTAACGTCCCTTGTAAGAAGTTGCAGGCAGGGAGAGGATCAAAGCTCACCTTGCCAATCATTCACTGGCAGCAGCTCTCAAATTGGTGGGGTAGCTGGAACAATGGACCAGTGAACCACCCCTTTCCGAAGCTCATGCCCTAGGCCAGCGCTTCTCAACCGGTGTGCTGCTCTTCCTTCCCTGCTGTTGTTGCCGCCGGGCTAACAGCACGTTCAAGCCCAATGGGAACGGCAGCGGTGTTAGAGGAAGCTGTGGCTCCTGCGGCTGGACTTTTCTTCTTCCCACGCCTGCCCCGGAACAGGAAGTGATACGCAGAGCAGTGCGCGGGAAGGAGAAAGAGCCATGCTGCGTGGAAAAGTAGCGGCAGCAGCAGTATCGGCCCCTGAGCAGTAGCATGGCCCAGAGCAATCGAAGCAGCCAGCAATCAGCAAAGGAGACAGCAGTATCCCGTGGCCAATGGGATTCTTCTTTCTTGGCCTGCAGGGGCTGGAGGAGGCTGCTGCAGCTACCATTTGTGCCTCAGGGGGAGGGGGGAGGTAGTGAGTGAGAGAGAGAAGACAGCCAGCTTGTGTGTGATTGAGAGCATGCATTTGATTGAGAGCGTGTGTGTAATTGCGAGCATGTATTTGAGAGCATGTGTGTAAGTATGTGTGAGAGAGAGCATGTGTGTGATTGAGAGGAACTGGCCAGAGAGGTGATGTATGTATATGTGAGAGACAATAAAAGTGACTGGTCAGGGAGATGATTGGAGTGTGTGTGAGAGAGTGAGAGATTGGTCAGGGAGGTGACTGGTGTGTGTGTGTGAGAGAGAGAGTGAAAAAGCATGGAAATGAGAAATCTGGGTATGTGAGAAAGCAGGGAGTAAGAAGCCTGGTGTTGTGGGTGTGTGTGTGAAAGAAAGCATGGGAGTGAGAAGCCTGTATATGTGAGAGAGAGCATGGGAGTGGGAAACCTGTGTGTGTGTGTGCGCATGCATGAGAGAGAGACTGGTTGGTAAGGTGATGGTATGTGAGAGAGACTGGTGTGTGTGTGTGTGTGTGTGTATGTGAGAGAAAGAAAGTGATTAAGGGAATGAGAAGCCTGTGCATGTGGAGAGAGTGAGCATGGGAGTGAGAAACCTGGGTGTGTGTGTGAGACACAGTTTTATGGTTTAGCGGTGTTTGGGTGGATTCTTGGGTACTATGGCAGATGACCATGCCCATGGGGAGGGGCCCCATGGGGAGCCACAGTACTGGGCTAGACTCGGACGCACAAATACAGAGTTAGATCTTTATTGTACAGCTTGATGTATACCACCAGAGGTGGCAGTAGTGAGGTGATCCAGAGGTAGCAGTCTCAGGACCCTCGGCAGAGGGAACCCGTCTCACCACGTTGGTATAGGGGGATTCCGGTGTAGGTTTCCCAGCAAGGCAATGCTGTAGATGAGACAGACTGAGAGTTAGATTACTCACTAGATGGTAGCTATAGGTTGGCGATTCCACCAGGCAGAAGTAGATGGTACAGGCACCGAGGCAGGGAGAGCAGGCCCTCGAGGAGCGAGTACCTGATTTCAGTAAGGCACCTGAAATAAAGCAGAGGGCCCCCGAGGAGCGGGTACACAGGTTAGAGATTACCCCGAAGGGCAGAGAGAGAGCTTCCAGTGGCAGCACGGAAGCGGCAGAGTAGTTTAGTGAGCAAGCAAACAAGTACAGGCTATATAGCCGGATGGCATGATGTCACTTGAGGGGGACGCCCCCGAGGTTCGTACCATAGCTGGAATAAAGATGTGGGTAGCACGCGTGCGGGCACCCTAGGAGGTCCTTGGGAGAAACTGTTGTTATGTGTGTTTTAGTGGATCCTTGGGTGCTGTGGAGATGACCACGCCCACGGGGAGGAACCCCATGGGGACCACAGCACTGGGCTAGACTCATACACAAAACACCGGAATTGAACTTTTTTATTATACAGCTTGAAGTACAGGTGGTAGTGGTGAGTTGTAGTCTCAGGGACCTCGGCAGAGGGAGCCCTTCTCTCCTAGATGACGTCAGGAAGTTCCGCAGCAAGGAGATACTGTGGATGAGACAAATGAGAGGTTAGAGTACTCACTCTGTGTTAGCTGTTATGGATGTGATTCCACCAGATACTTGTCGTAGGTACAGGCACTGAGGCAGGGAGAGCAGGCCCTTGAGGAGTGAGTACCTGTTCCCTGAATGGCACCTGAAAATAGAACAGAGGGTCCCTGAGGAGCGGGTATCCAAGTTAGTACTAAAACCCCAAAGGGCAGAAGGAAGGCTTCCTGCAGGCAGCAGGGAAGTGGCAGAGAAGCGCAGACAGGAACAGTTTGTGTCCATTCGAGTCTTTGCCCACTCGATGAGCTAGCAATCTTGAGAAGTAGATATACCCAGATTGATGTGATGTCAGATGAGGGAACGCCCTCGAGGTTCGCGCCACTGGGCGTACTTAGACATGGGTTGCATGCGCGCGCACCCTAGCAGATACCTGGGAGGATCAATGGCATACGCCTGCACCATGGCCATTCTGGGGACGCCAGAGAGGTCGGCTTGATGATGCTGTGGTAGCCATCTTGCCCAGGTAAGCTGGAGGAGCCGAGATAGGGGTGCGACAAGCGGGCGAAGCTGTCGAAGAATGATGGTCACAACAGTACCCCCCTTCAAAGGGCGTCCACGCAATGACCTACCAGGTCTAGGTTTTTGCGGATGTAGATGATGGAAATCCTATAGCATCTTCTTATCCAAGATATTGGATATTGGAGTCCAAGAGTTGTCTTCTGGGCCATAACCATCCCATGACAGGAGGTATTCCCATACTGTGACTTGTTTTCTTACATCGAGAACTGCATCAACTTTGTATTCAATGTCTTCTTCTGCATCTACTGGAGTAGAGTCAGGTATCTTGTTGGAAAATTCACTGAGTATCACTGGTTTCAATAGTGAGACGTAGAATGCATTGTGGATCTTTAAAGTAGCTGGTAGCTTCAGACTGTAGGTGAGGTTGCCCAGTAGTCAGAGAATGGGAAATGGTCCAACAAAGTGAGGAGCGAATCGAGCTGAAGGAAGTTTGAGTCTTAAATATTTTGTTGAAAGCCAGATCTTGTCACCAGGTTTGAAGTCTGAAGCCTTGCGATGATGGGCATTGTATCCTTTCTTGGCTCGTAATCCTGCTTTCATAAGCATCTCTTTAGTCTGAGCCCAGAGTTGATGGATATCTGTAGAAGTTGTTTGTGCTGCTGGGACTGGCACTGATAACAGAAGTGGCAGTAGTGGTAATGGTAGTCGTCCATAGACCACTTCGAATGGTGTTGATCCAGTGGATGTTGCTGGATGAGAGTTTGTGGCAAATTCTGCCCATGGCAACAGTTCACTCCAATCATTCTGTCGGGTGTTCACGTAGGCACAAATGAACTGTTTGATTGTCCTGTTCATCCTTTCTGTTTGGTCGTTGGACTGAGGATGATATGCTGATGTGAAGTCGAGGGCTATATCGAACTTCTTGCATAATGCCTTCCAGAAGTTAGCTGTTAACTGAACTCCGCGATTGGAGACTATGTGCTTAGGAAAGCCATGCAGGCGGAAGATGTGTGTGATGAATATTCGGGCGAGCTCCATGGTAGTGGGTAAGCCTGGGAGAGCCACAAAATGTGCCATCTTCGAGAACCTGTCAACGGTTACCCAAATGGTGTTGTTCCCTCCTGATGATGGTAAATCTACTACAAAGTCAGTGGCAATATGTGTCCACAGTTCTTCAGGGACCGGCAAGGATTGGAGGAGACCCCATGGATGTCCTGGTGGCATCTTCTGTTTAGCGCTGTTTGCGCAAGAAGTGACGTAGGCGAACGTCTCCCCTTTCATGATGGGCCACCAATAAATGGTTTGCAGTTTAGACAACGTCCTTTGTTGCTGTTGCGTCCGTCACTGCTCGACGCCTTCACTCCACCCTCTCTACCTCTGTGGCGACTCCCTCTGGGTCTGATGGATGGTTAGCTGCCGCAGAGTCTTCTTGCCATCTCCCTATGGCGTCCCCGGACCGGCTCGACGCTGCGGATCCGCCATGTTGCCTGATGACGTAGGGCACGTGCGCGCGCGCTCAGATTGATGTACCAGCAAGGGCGCGAACCTCGGGGGCATCCCCCTGAGATAACTTCATCCGCTTCCAATATAAAAGGTCTCAGTATTTGCTAACGAATCAAGTTAGCAAGGAGAAAGTCTTCACTTCAAGCAAGGATTGATAGCGGGGATTGATTTGGACTCGCTTGTCTATCTTCGCTACTCTGCCTCCTCGGACTTACCAGGGGTACCCACTCCTCGGGGGCCTCACTCTCTTTTCTTTATTTCAGATTGCAGATAGGAACCAGTACTCGCTCCTCAAGGGTCCATGTTCCTGGACACTCTGAAGATTCTCTACTACCTGGAAGCTACCACTGATACAGACATTTGTGAGTTACCATCGCTCTCTCAGAGCTTTCCCTGGAACCAGGTACTCACTCCTCGAGGGCCTAACCCTTTCCAGCTACTGAGCTTCCTTAAGACCTTATGTGAGATTTGTCATGGCTATGAACACAGCATACCCTGTCTACTCACTATCTGTAGTTTCTCTACAGCTCAGCAACCCTGGGATCACTGTTCCAGTACCTGAGGGACTTCAGCCCTGCCGGGCATATCAGCTCACTACTGCCACCTCTGGTGATTCTACTAACCTGTCTAATAAAAGAACTATCTGTGTCTGTCTCCATGCCCAAGCCTAGCTGGTGGTCCCTCTCAGGATATCCTCCTGGGGGCACAGTCATCTGCCATTGGGATATGGTCTGATATAACTAGCGTTTCTATCTCTGCGTTTGACACGGCAAAAAAATCTTGTTTGGAGATGAGGATGTAATCTAAACATGAAAGTGTGTTGTGGGATCTTGAGATATGCGTGTAGTCCCGTTCATGGGGATGGAGTGTTCGCCAAACATCTAAGAGAGCCAGGTGGTGACAAAGAAATGCCACTCCTTTCCCCCCCCAACAATTTTTTGGGTTGGGGTACTCTTGTCAAGGGACAAGTCATGAACACAATTGAGGTCTCCTAGGACATACAGTGTGCCTTGGGTGTGGATATGAAGTAAATTACACAGGGTCTCGAAAAATTTATGATTATAGTCATCCGGGGCATAAATATTGCAGATGGTGATGGGTCTACTATTCCAAACCCCTAGTAAGATGAGATATCTGCCCTCTGGATCTGGGATGGATAGGGAAACCTGAAAATTTGCAGTTTTATTAATCAATATCGCGACCCCTCCTTTCCTGTGGGGGGCCGCTGCATATAAGCATGTGCCTACCCATTCCCGCTGTAACTTTTGGCTTTCTTGTGCTGTAAGATGGGTCTCTTGAATGCCGGCTATGTCTGCGTGCAGGTGTTTAAGATGTGTCAGGACCTTTTTCCGTTTCACTGGTGTTCCCAGCCCATTGACGTTCCATGATATTAGTTTAGACATTACATATTTGTACACATAAGGAGCATCCGTGTCTCCTACTCCAATCCATAATATGGGGGGGAGGGGCCCAGCTTATCCTCCCCCTTTCCCGCTCCCCCTCTACCATTACATGTTGGTGTAAGATTACATACAGGAACCCGGTAGATAAACAGCTGGTATTCTCATCAGCACCATAATACTGGTTTTCCTTGGGATTCGCAGCCCAAATAAACATACCAATATTCCCCTCCTCCCCTCCCCCGTCCCCTCCCTGTCCCAACCCCAAAACTTATAGAAAACTTAACGCCTCCATACAGTCCTGGAGGCATGGAGATCCGATTGATGTGTCCAGGGTCCCCACTCCACAAAGTGTGTGGGAATGGCTAAAAGCCATTGAGCTTGATGAGGACTTAAATCAGTAGGTGTGGGCAGAACAACCAAGCTTGTGGGTCACTTTTCTATCCACTCTTGGCTAAATTAGCGGTGCCCTCGTCTCGGTTGAGCCCTTCATAAGCGAGCCTCCAATCCCGATCCCTCGTCAAACCATCAAAAATGGGTTACAAACCATTGGCTCAGGGTATCGGATGGGGAGCTTGTCCGTCATTGTACATATGGGGGGTGGGGGGGGGGCGAGGGGCAGCATCAAGAGAGAGTAGCCTTGTCGGGTAAAATTCCTCCGGGAGTGCCAAGATGTGTTCTCTCTACCTTGTCTGATACCCGATCTCTGGAGGATGTGAATTCTTGTAAAACTCCGGGGTAAATCGCTCCCTAGAAAGTGGTGTTATTACGAGAACCACCTGCATCGTGGTGTTCGTGCTCCACTTGTGTAACTGAAACCGTCGTTTTGTTCTCCTCTCTCTCTGAAACCTGTCCCAGGCTTAGCAGTTCCCGGGAGTAGAAACACTCGGCATCATTTCTCCCCCGGCTCCCTATGCATGATCAGAGGGGTGGACGCCAGGAACCCAAGGGGTGCTTAGGAAGCCAGCCGGGTTTTGCCTCCCATGTAGCCTTTTCTAGTATCAGGAAGCGCAAAGCGGACTCAGTTCAGCCCACCTTAGGTCCTGCCTGCTATTCGTAGCATGATGGGGTATTCAAATCCCTGATATCCTCTGGGGTCCATGCTCCATCCCCTCTCTTTTCAGTCGCTATTCTGTTTTCTCCTCTGCCCCTCCGCCATTTCACCCCCTCCGCTGCCCCATCTCTCTCTCCTTTTCCGCAATTAGCCGCCGGCAATTGCCCCTTTCATATTGAAAAATATAGAAAAATATAACAAAGAACTGCAGAAAGGTATATAACAATAGAAGCTTAAGGCTTTGAGTGTCCACATGTAAGGAGTGAATACGAACCATACTCGCCCCAACGGGGTGTGCACAGTATCTCCTTCGCGATAATTCAGCCTCTAAGCTGGGTTGATTTACCGTAGCTCCGAAGCATCGCAGAGTTCTTAGAGACCGGATTTACAGCCCATCTATCCATTAAAGTCTCTGATCGTTATTCAGCTTGTCCAGAAATGCCTGTGCTGAGGTAGACGTCTCAAATGTATGCGTCTTTTCCTCATGCCAAACACGTAAGCGGGCTGGAAAGAGCAACGAGAACTTTACTCCGCGATTATGTAACTGTGGTGCATATTGATGAGAAGCTCCGCCGGGATTCAGAAACCGCGGCTGAAAAATCTTGAAATATGTGGATTACATGCCCTTGGTAGATTAATTCCCATTTGGCTCTAGAAGCCCTCCATAGTTCAGCTTTGTGGGCTGAGTTGAGGATTTTTGCTATTACCAAGTGTGGGCGTGTGTGAGAGTCTCTTTTCGCCCAAAGCCGGTGGGCCCGTTCTACAACCAATTTTCCTTGCAGGTGGGGGAGCATGAGGGTCGTAGGGAGCCATTCTTCTAATACTGCACAGAGAGATTTCTCTTCCATGTTCTCTGGGAAACCCAGGAAGTGAAGGTTGTCTCTACCTTCACTCTATTCTTGAGCTCCTCAATTTTGTTTTGCAGGGCTTTCAGCTGTTTGTCGGTGTCGGCCATTTTGCGCTCGACTTGTAGCACATCATCTTCTACACTAGAAATCCGATTTTCAGCATGTTCAATACGAGGAATCAATTCATTTAAGGACTCTTTAACCTCCCCTAGTTGTGCGGTAATGTGATCGAGTTTTTCGTCGAGGGCTTCGCGAATTGCTGCTTTGATATCTGTTATAGTAAGCGCCGAAGAGGAAGGGGGGGATTCACCATCCCTAGCGGCCGCCATCTTGGGAGCAGTCGTTTTTTGTTTCTCCCTCTCCCTTTTCCCTCCTTTGGTTGTCATCGGCGGCGTCAATTTATTCATATAAGGAATTATGGACATAAGCTCTGCTCACTCTTGTATTTTCAGCCCCAGTAGAACGTTTAGCAAGCCGAGATGGGTCACAGTGTATGGAGCTGGCCCTGGAGCCGGTGAGAGAGACGTCCTGCCAGCTCACCACATCACGTGATCTCCTCGCCAATAGCTTTTTCCTGAGGTTCTTGGGTACGATAGCCTTTCCTGCAGGCACAGAATGGGTAGCTGCCAATATGACTTTCTCTGGGTCAATGATATGTTGCGGCTCTTTGGGTACATCCTCGGAGAGAAAGGAGTGTGAAATAGCATCAGCTCTGTTATTCTTGTCTCCTAGACAATACTTGAGCATGAAGTTGAGTCTGTTGAAAAACAGAGACCATCTCACTTGTCTATGTTTCAGGCGCTGTGCATGGTGGAGATAATCCAAGTTCTTATGGTCTGTGAAGACTGTTACTTGATGTTGCACTCCTTCGAGCCAAGGGTGCCATTCCTTGAATGCCATCTTTATAGCCAGAAGTTCCTTGTCTCCAACTCCGTAATTTCTCTCGGCAGGAGAAAAGCGATGGGAAAAAAATGAGCATGGATGTGGGATGTTAGAATCGCCAGCCTGGCTTAGTACTGCCCCTACACCGAGGTATGAGGCGTCGACCTCAATGATGAAAGGTTTTGAGGGGTCTGGATGTTGAAGGCATGGCTTGGTTGAAAAGGCATCCTTCAGTTTTTGGAATGCAGCAATCGCTTCGGGAGACCAATTAGCCACGTTGGCATCTTTACTTGTCATAGCGGTCAGTGGTACTGTGAGTGAGGAGTAATTCTTGATGAAGGTCCTGTAATAGCTGGTGAAACCTAAGAAGCATCTGAGAGCCTTTAACCCGATGGGTTGTGCCCATTTCTTGATACTCTCCAGCTTCTGTGGGTCCATTTGAAAACCTTCTTTGGAGACAATGTAGCCTAGGAAAGGCACTGATTCCTTATGAAATTCACATTTACATAGCTTGGCATAGAGATGGTTCTCACGAAGCCTCTGTAGTACTCTCTTGACATCTTCTTGGTGAGTGGTGATGTCTTGTGAGAAGATTAAGATGTCATCTAATGGGAGTCTGAGGAGGAGAAGGAGAGAGTGGGACTCTAAATTGTCACCAGCACTTGGAGAGACTAACCTTTGCTGTGCCTTGGAGGTGAGAGACCGCGGAATATCATGTGGAACCAGCTGGGAAGCTCGGCAAGAGGTGGTGCCCTAGTGACATCATCAGGCGGTATCTACCGATAAAACTGGGTGGCAGACACAGAGAACTTGGAGTCCGAGTAGGAAAAGGAGAGAGTGGGAATCTAAATTGTCACCAGCACTTGGAAAGATTAACCTTTGCCGTGCCTTGGAGGTGAGAGACCCCGGAATATCGTGTGGAACCAACTGGGAAGCTCGGCAAGGGGCGGCACCCTAGTGACATCATCAGGCGGCGTCTGCCGATAAAACTGGGTGGCAGACTGTGCACCGCTGCCGTCGGCGCGCTGCCTAAGCCGCGTGCTCCGTAAGGGGTGCACGGCTTGGACCGGCTTAGGCCGGCGAAGGCTGGAAGGCTGCCTCTCTTTCTAGATGCTGTTTCGATTTGGGTTTCCTCTGCTTTGTAATCTCCTTCTTAAGTACATATTTTTTCTTTTAGAACAGGGTAAGTGATATTCTTTCAAGTTGTTAGATGGTACATATTTTCCGTTAATATTGCCACATACTAAGTGAAAAGGTAAGGTCAGACAGGAAGCCTCGACCCCTGTAAGACCTTCCTCTGTTCAAACAACTATGACAGGATTTTATTCACCAGCAGAAATAAAAACCCTGAAGTGTCCCGTTGAAAGGGGAGATGGTGAGCAAGCATCCCCTCTTCAGGGAGAAGTCAGTATAAGTCCCGGGGCTCCAACAACACCTATCCCCCCCCCCCCACCCCCGTAGCAATGCAACCACCAATGAACTAGGCTCCTCTCCACGATGGATGGCATGAAGGGAAGTGAGCCCGATCGAGGAAGATCATGGTTTGGGTTTAGCAAAGCAAAAAAAGGAAGGAAACCTTGAGTTTCCTTCCATGCGAGTGTGTACTAGCGGAGAAGTAATCCCCACTAGAAGGAGAGACTCTGACTCCCCATTAGGGAGCAGCGATAAGCAAGAACTTTCCGTAATTCAATCTTTGAATTCAATGCCAAATGTATTATTAGGAAGTCCACAAAACATAACTAAGGATATGATTTGGCAAGCCATAGTAGCATTGCAAAAGAATATCCTAAATTTAAATGGTAATATTAAGGATATGCAAACTGCTTTGTTTAATTTGAACCCAATTGTTACCAGCAATGTGGAGACAATAACAAAAGTGGAGGAAGATATAAAACAAATAAAAACCCTGGCAGGTCCACTGACAGCATGCTCCACTGGATGGGCAGAGGCTGGCCCTTGGAACCTAGAACATCCAGCACAAGGGAAGGCTGAGGAAATTAGGTGGACGGAGACTCGGTGCGTGAATAGACAACAGCAAGATTAAAACTCAGGGTGAGGTGGAACCTGGGCAACACCCATAGAAGGTTCCAGCCGGAGTAGGGTTTTCAGTGACCCAGCATGGCGGCACCCTGGCAAGTCCACTGACAGCATGCTCCGCTGGTGGGTGGCTAGGGCGGACCCAGAACCAAGGGCATTCGAGGACAAGGCTTCAAAGAGAGGAGCTGGAAAGAATAGATGCCTGGAGGCAGAACATCTGAAAATGATGACATTGGATCATTTGAAGACAAGGACATCTGGAACATCTGAAGATGAAGACATCAGGGCATCTGGAAGTGAAGACATCAAGGACATCAGAAGACGAGGACATCAGAGACATTTAAGGGCGAGGACATCAGGGACATCAAGGCGAGGGCATCAGAAGATAAGGACATGGGATCCAACAAGAGAACAGGAACCATAGACAAAGACAGGATGAGGATGAGGTCCAGGAACAACAGAAGAAGACGATGACGAGGGAATTCCCATGGAGAATGGAGTGCCTTGAAAAAGCTGAACACAAAGAGAAGTCCAGGAGCGGACTGGCTCCTTGTGAAGGCAAAGACAGACTGGCAAAGGGCCCTTTTATAGAGCTGAAGAGGAAATGCCTGGATGACATCATCAGAAGAAGCCGCGGGGCTACTCCCACCGCAGGCCCTTTAAAAGGCTGAAAGAGGCATGGCCACGCACCTAAGGAGGCAGGACCCTGGAGAGCGGCATCCCTGCTGTGAAGAAGGAAGCTGGAGGCAGCACTAGGCTGCAGAGCAGGACCCAGCGTGCCGCAGAGCAGGACCCATCCTGCCTCAGGGAAGGAGGCTGGGGCGGCTCCACGCTGCATGAACTGAGGAGAACATCAGCGGCCTCTGGGCTGCACAGAAGGAGGACAACAGCAGCCTCCTGGCCGCATGGAAGCGTGACAGCAGCGACCCTGCCTGCCGCAGATAACCGGCATGGGCGGCCTCCGGGCCACGGAGGTGGATGCAGGACGGCGGTGGCCTTGATTGCAGTAGGAGGAATGACGGCGTCAGGAGAGCAGGCAAGCTGGTGGCAGAGAGGCAGGCAGGCAGATGACGGAGAAGGTGAGAGACTGCTTGCAGCTAGGCCCGCAAGCAGAATCGTAACATTGTCTGCGACACCCAGACCCTAACTGTCCCTTTATTGTGGAGGTAGCTGCCTCTAACCTCCGCGTAGGGACTATCCTCAGTCAACACAATTCTGAAGTGACTTTGCTATCTTGCTCGTTTTTCTCAAGGAAGTTTTCCCCAGCAGAGAGAAATTACACGATTAGAGACCGCAAACTCCTAGCAGTCAGGTTGGCTTTAGAGGAATGACAGCACCTCTTAGAGTGAGTCAAGCACCAGATTACCATCTATTCATCCATAAGAACCTGAAGTACCTCCAGCAAACTCAACAAACTCCACACAAAAAAAGAATCCCACCCACCACCAGGCACCCTGCAACACCTGAAAAGGAAACAAGAAAAGACAGGAGCCTGAGGAATAAAAAAGGAAGACCATGATCGGGAGACCTGCCTCTCCCCCCGACATTATCACCACCAGCGCCGGACCGTTAAACGGAACAAAACCATCAGATGCCTGCACAAAAAAGAAACCCACCCACCACCAGGTGCCCTGCAACACCTGAAAAGGAAAATAGAAAAGACAGGAGCCTGAGGAATAAAAAGGGAAGAGAAGACCATGATTGGGAGACTCGCCTCTCCCCCCGACATCATTGCCACCAGCACCGGACTGTTAAATGGAGCGAAACCACCAGGCGTCGCACGCCATGCGTCGTGCGCCGAAGGGGCACGACAAAGGGGCACTCTACTTTGTGTACCCCTTAGTGCAATCCGTAGTGCTAGCACTAATTATACACTTAAACAAATAATCTTTGCAAACTGATGTCTCTCTATTTGAACCTGTTTTGAAAACCTTGTTAACCATCATAATTTTGTAAACCATCATATTTTTGTAAACCGTTGTGATGGTGAAACCGAACGACGGTATATAAAACTCGATAAATAAATAAATAAACTCAACCCCAGACAGGCTCATTTGTCCCTTTTCTTTTGTCAATTAGATTTTAAGCTCTGTTACCGACCAGCTGCAAAGAATCTATAGGCAGATGCACTCTCCTGCTCCTTCCAAATAAAGATGTAACAGAAATATCCTACCACATCATTGATCCTGCAACAATTATTCTCACTTCTGCCACCTCTATCCCCATTGGGAAAATGATGTCCCGAATAGGCTTCAGGAAAAAGTGTTGAAATGGTTGCATAACTATCACATGGCTGGACATCCAAGGATTTTCTGAACCCTCAATCTACTTCAGTATCACTGTTGGTTGCCCCCAGTAAAGAAAGACATGAAGGACTATATGGATTCCTGTCCTACTTGTGCTCAGAACAAACCTATTCATGCCCAACCCTGGGGGTTGTTACATCCCCAAAGTAACCCTGGACCCACATTTCCACAGACTTCATTGTGAATCTCCCTCTCTCACATAGCTCCACTGTGATAGTGGCAGATTCTCTAAAATGTCTCATTTTGTACCACTCTCTGGGTTCCTTTGGTTTGTGAACTGTCCTGCCTCTTCCTTCAACATGTGTTCAGATTGCATGGCTTACCATCTCACATCCTGTCTAACACTGACCACTACTGGAAGACTCTCTTCCGGAAGTTTGTCATCAATTTAGACTTCACCACTGCCTACCACCCTCAGGGCAATGGGCATACTGAAAGGGTAAATCCGGTCCTCAAGACCTTTCTCTGACTATATGTTACCAAAAGGCAAGATATTTGGACCATGCTGATTCCCTAGACCAAGTTCTCACATAATAACCACATGAGCATTGCCATTGGTTCCTCTCCATTCAAGATCATCTATGGAAAATATCCTCAAGTACTGCTTCCTTTGCTTCTCATGGTAGACTACCCTGCTGTCCATCTTACTGCTGAAGAACTCCAAGACTTTTGGAGACTCAACAATCTTTTAATTTCATGGGCAGCAGCTGAGGCCAAAAATTATGCAGACATGTGACTTTCACCAGTGCAACAATTCAAAGTAGATGATATCATCTGGCTAAGTACCGAACACCTACGCCTTCATGTCCTTTCGCTCCATTTGGCACCCCAATTCATTGGACCCTACCCTGTCCAACGAGAAGTAGGACATGTAACCTACCAGATAAAGCTACCCATCTCTCTAAAAATTTATAATAAGTTTCACGTCTTACTATTGAAACAACTGATCCTTTCCTGCCCTTGAGGAAGCCCCCCATACCTATGGATATAAGCTCAGAAGAGGATACACAATATAAGGTACAAGAGATCCTGAACTCCTGTATATGGCAAAACAAGCTAGAATACCTCATCACTTGGAAACACTTTGGTCCAGAGGAGAATTTATGGGAGCCTGCCAATAACCTTGTAAAAGTGTTCCATGGGCAATTTCCCTCCAAACCAAAGCCTTGGAGCCTGAGGGAGCTTTAAGAGGGGGGTGACTGTTACTTTTGTTGGATCACGGGCTTATCCCATGAGCCAGCGCACTAATCTGTCCCCAGCAATGCTGTGGCCTGTCTCTCGGAGGGACACCACCACCATTGCTCTTTTGGGCCTCTCCTCTAGGCAGCGCAGACAGCATGTGCCTTCCACATGCCTCTGTGGCTAAAACCACTCCTCCAAGTGCACCTTGATGATATCCCATGGCCAGGTATTTAAACCGCGGGCATGCAATACATCAGCATCGCAGCAATGGGTCGACTACTGTTGGTAGTGTGAATTGCTCCATTCTTGCTTGAACCTGTCTTAATCTCTCCAAGCCTGCCTGATACTGCCTTTGTCCCTCCAGCCTTGCCTGTCCACCTCATCTATCCAGCCTTGCCTGTCCTCTTTGTCTCACCAGCCTTGCCTGCTCACCTCATCTCTCCAAGCCCAGTCTACCAGCTCATCCCTCCTAGCCCAGCTTCTCCTTAGACTGACTCTCGGATTGACCACAACCTGGACCCAGATCATTCTCAACTGCCTCCTGCCTCTGACCACAGCCTTGAACTAGGCCACTCTCATCTATCATCTGCCTCTGATCTCAGCAAGAACCATCACCATCTTTGTCTGCCACCTGCCTCTGACCCTAGCCATGGCCAGAACATACCACCGTACTATCCTCTATGAGAGTATCACCTAAGTCCTGCTGGCCCCTGAAACCCGGATGCTCAACCTAAGAGGAAGAAGCCTAGTAAAGGTGAAGTCCAAGACTAGTCTCACACTAGCCCAGTCCCGCAAGCTGTCAAGGAAGATCTACATGGCCTTCCCTATAGGTTGAGCTAACCTTCCCACAGCAACAAGGATCCACAATCTTTACAATAACATTTCCAAAATCCATCCCTTCCTTTCTGAACACATTACCAGAAACCTTATCATCTCTCATCTCCTCCCACTATTGTAACCTGCTCCTCATAAGTCTCCTGGCAAGCCATCTCTTTCCTTTGCAATCTGTCCTAAATTCAACTGTGTGACTTATCATTTTCCAAAGTTGCTACATTCAGATACATCCTCTTCTGAAGTTACTGCATTGGCTCCCTATCCAGTCCTGCATACAGTTCAAGCTCCTCTTTCTCACCTACAAATGCCTTCACTCTGCAGCACCTCACTATCTCTCCTCTCTTATCTCAATCTACACCCCTCCTCCTACATTCTACTGATCAGACAAATCACTCCTATTGGTGCCCGTCTTCTCTACTACCAATTTCTGACTCCATGCTTTCCACCTGGCTGTACCATGTGTTTGAAATAGTCTTCCTGAACTGATGTATCATGCTTTCTCTCTTGTTAAGTTTAAATCCCATCTAAAGACCCAACTTTTTGAAGCTACTTTTAAATCTTTAGCCTGTTTTAGCCTCATTTACTAATTTTCTTTTTTTTTTTTACCATTGTCTTGCTTTATGAAATACCTCAAGTCTCTTGTCCTGTATGTTTACCTTATTAGATTGTAAGCTCTATTGAGCAGGGACTGTTTTTTTGTGTATTTGTATAGCACTGGGTATGTTGTATAGTTCTATAGAAATTTTAAGTAATGATAGTAGTAGTAGTCAGTGTTGTACATTAAAGATTGTTGGGAATTCTTGCAGAGTATTGTGTAATAAGATTTTTATTTGTTTTTTAATCCGCTGTTTTTGTGAAGTGTTTATCATTTGTTCTATGTTTGTGTATTTGTCTTTTTCTGTTTGTCACTCAGTAGGTCTCAGGCTTTTTGTTGGTTTCCTTTTTCTGTATCTGAGCGCCTTTGAGTATTTGGCGAGTGTATGTGGCTCGGGATGTGTTGGTGGTGGTAGGTGTGGGTGTTACTGGTAGAGGAAGGACATGCAGCAGTGTTTTATTGTGTGGATCATGTGGAATCTGCATCAGTGAAGGGAGAGGTAACAAAAGAGGAGGAGGAGGCACCAGAAAAAGAAGTGGAATTGAAGAGATTCAATACCATGCCAATTTTGAGGCAGTGTACCAAAGGAATATATTGGCACAGAGACATTTGGGCCTGTTCGGGGCGGCCCATGCCCCAAACAAGCTCAGAGCGCCCCCAAAGAGCTGCGGTAAGCCCGCCCACCACCACTCAAAATCATCCAAAGCGCCACTCGAGCCCTTAAAGGGCACACAACGGCGCTAGGCCTCTTCAAATCCAATCAGCTTCAAATTCTCCTTGTATATGCCCCTCCAGGGCTACTGACACAGATGCCTCCCCTCTCATAGAATCCATAGTAAAATACATAAACACAGACTCCCCAGCTATGATCCTGGGGGATTTCAACCTCCACATCGACTCTACGCCGCCCTCTCCCAATTGTGAGGCCTTCCTCACTACCCTCAGGGCCATAGGCTTTAAACAAATCATCAACAAACCCAACCACAAAGCGGGACATACACTAGACCTCATCTTCATAAACTCCAGCCTATCACATTCTGTCTCTCCGGACTGCATCCCAGTCCCTTGGTCAGACCACTCACTGATATCCACCACCCTCATGGTGAGAGAAAGTCTGACCTATCCCCACCCCCATTCTACCTTCCACTTCAGGAAAACATGCGCTGCAGATGTGCTCAGCGAACACTTATCCAAAGAATTCCCTAACCTGGATGTTTCTAACCCTAACTCAGCCCTACTCTCCTGTCACAATATCACTGAATCAATAGCCAACAAATTATGCCCCCCAGCAGTCAAAAAAATCAACCCAGCACTGAAAAGAAAACAACCTTGGTTTTCCTCTGAACTTAAGAAGTTGAAGCAAGACCTCAGACACAAGGAATGCAATTGGTACAAGGCCCCTTGCAATACTACACTGTCCGCTTATAAATGCTCCCTCCACCGCTACAGGAGCTCCATCCTACGTACAAAAAGAGACTTCTACGCCAGTAGAATTTATGACCTGCGATTCGATGCTAGGGCCCTGTTCTCCTATGTTTCCCAACTCACAAAAACCACCGCCCCGGCCATCCCAGATGACCAAGCTCAAACTAAGGCCAATGAACTTGCATCCTTCTTTCAGAAAAAAATCTCCAACCTACTAGCACTCCTCCCCACCAACACATCTTCTTCTCCATTCCCTTTCACCACCTCATCTTATGCTGGAGCTAACCTCGACTCCTTTGAACCCATGTCCTCCTTGGAGATCGAGTCCCTACTAAAGAAATTGAAACTGTCTAGCCACCTGGCCGACCACATCCCAACAAAACTACTCTTACTGATTCCGGATACTATCTCCAAACCTTTGGCCGATATTATAAACTGCTCCTTATCACAAGGAATCTACCCAGACACGCTAAAACTTGCCACCTTCAAATCCCTTCTGAAGAAACCAAACCTAGACACAAGAGAACTTACCAACTTCCATCCTATATCTAACCTCCCTTTTATTGCCAAACTCATGGAGAAACTGGTCAATACCCAACTTTCAGATTACCTAGAAGACCACAAAATTTTCTACCCTTCTCAATACGGCTTCCGTAAGTCCCTTAGCACGGAAACCCTCCTTATCTCCCTTACAGACCATATCATCATGGGCCAAGACAAAGGGCACTCATTCCTGCTAGTACTTCTAGACATCTCAGCTGCGTTTGATATTGTGAACCATTCCATCCTTCTAAATCGCCTATCAGACATTGGTTTATCAGGAACAGTCCTCAGATGGTTCGATTCCTTCCTCAGTAATAGAGGCTACAAAGTTAAAATCAACAACAAAGAATCCCCGAGCATCAAATCATCATTAGGTGTACCCCAAAGCTCCTCACTGTCTCCCACCCTCTTCAATATCTACCTCCTACCCATCTGCCAGTTGCTAACAAACCTAAAATTAAAACATTATCTCTACGCTGACGACGTACAGATTCTGATCCCCATAACAGAATCCCTAAGAAAACACTCATGTTCTGGGAGAACTGTCTCCAATCCATCAACCTCCTCCTCACCAGTCTAAACCTTGTCCTCAACTCAGCCAAAACGGAACTCCTCCTCATCTCCTCTGACCACACCGATCTGTCTCCACAGGCCCCTCCCAATACTATGATCAAGCAAGTAAGAGACCTCGGAGTAATACTCGACAACCATCTGAACTTAAAGAAACTCCATCAATAACACTACCAAGGACTGCTTCTATAAATTACAAGTTCTAAAAAGACTCAAACCACTCCTACATTTCCATGATTTCAGGACAGTCCTCCAAGCCACGCTTTTTGCCAAGATAGACTACTGTAACGCCCTCCTACTGGGTCTCCCTGCCTCCACCACCAAACCTCTTCAGATGCTCCAGAACGCGGCTGCCAGAATCCTGACAAACACCAACCGTGGAGATCACGTCACACCCATCCTCAGGAACCTACATTGGCTCCCAATAAGTTACAGAATCTTACACAAGTCCCTCATCATCATCCAGAAAACCATTCACAAACAGCTACCGCTCGACCTTCAGATCCCGTTTAGACTACACACCTCGACAAGGCCATTTGACTGTGGATGATTGGCTGAGGTGTAGTCTAGAGAGATGTCGAACAACTTGCACAAGGCCCTCCAGAATCGTGCCGTGAATTGGGACCCATGGTCGGATACGATGTGAGAAGGTAGTCCGTGGAGGCGGAATATGTGCGTTATGAAGAGCTTTGCAAGCTCCAAGGATGAAGGTATGCCAGGGAGTGCCACGAAGTGTGCCATCTTGCTAAATCGATCCACTATCACCCAGATGGTATTCATTCCTCCGGAAGTGGGTAAATCGACTACAAAGTCAGTAGCGATGTGAGACCAGGGCCATTCCGGAACTGGCAGTGGTTGCATCTGACCCCACAGTTGTCCAGAAGCAGGTTTGTTCTTGGCACAATTGGTGCAGGATGCCACATAAGAATAGGTATCATTTTTGATAGTAGGCCACCAATATAGCTTCTGTATCTTGAGCAGGGTACGGCGTTGGCCAGGATGGCCAGCCAGAATGGAATTGTGCACCCAAAAGAGCACTTTCTTCCTGAGTCTTTTAGGAATGATTGTTTTACCAATGGGAACAGACTGGGTGGATGCCAAGAGGATCTTCTTCGGGTCAATTATGTGCTGTGGCTCATCAGCACATCCTCTGAATGAAAAGAGCATGACAGAGCATCTGCTCTGGTGTTTCTATCTCCAGGGCGAAACTTCAGCACAAAATCGAAACGATTAAAAAATAAGGACCATCTGGCCTGACTGTAATTCAGATGTTGTGTGTGGCGGAGATACTCTAGATTTTTAGGATCTGTGAATACGGTTATTTGATGTTGAGCACCTTCAAGCCAAGGCCGCCATTCCTCAAATGCAAGATTTATTGCCAAGAGCTCTTTATCGCAATTCCCATAGTTTTTCTCGGCTGGAGAAAATCTTTGTGAGAAGAAGGAACAGGGACATAAGGCTTTTGAGTCTCCTGTTTGGCTCAACACAGCCCCTACACCCACATCTGAAGCATCCACTTCGACGATAAAGGGCTTGTTGGGGTCTGGATGCCGCAAGCACGGTTCTGTGGAGAAGGCAGTCTTCAATTTCTTGAACGCAAAAATGGCCTCCGCTGACCATTTTGAAGCGTTGGCACCCTTGCGAGTAATCACAGTCAAGGGTACAGTTAAAGAAGCATAGTTCTTTATAAAGCTTCGATAATAGTTGGTGAACCCCAGGAATCTCCTTAAAGCCTTCAGTCTGGTAGGTTGGGTCCAATTCTTGATACTTACAAGTTTGTGAGGGTCCATTTGGAAGCCTTCTTTTGACACTATGTAGCCTAGAAAAGGCACTGAGTCTGTGAAATTCACACTTAGAGAGTTTGGCATACAGCCGGTGTTCGCAAAGACGGTGGAGTACTTGCTTGACATCTGCAATGTGGGTGTCCAAATCCTGGGAGATTAATATGTTGTACAGGTAGACCACAACATTCTTGTACAGCAGATCCCGCAAGATGTCATTCATCATATTTTGGAAAATGGTGGGTGCATTGTGCAACCCGAACGGCATTACTAGATACTCAAAGTGGCTGTCTCGCGTGTTGAAGGCCGTTTTCCATTCATCGCCGCTCTGAATGTGAATGAGGTTGTAGGCCTCTTTCAGGTCAAGCTTTGAAAATATCTTGGCCCATTGTAGCTGGTCAAACAGCTCTGAGATTAACGGCAAGGGGTATCGGTCTTTGATCGTGATTTCATTTAAACCTTGGTAATCGAAACATGGACGTAGGGTACCGTCCTTCTTCCCCACAAAGAAAAAGCCTGCACCAGCTGGTGACTTTGATGGTCTGATAAAGCCCTTCTGGAGATTTTCTTCAATGTATTCTGACATTGCTTTATTCTCAATGGCTGAGAAAGGGTACACCCGTCTTTTCGGTGGCTCAGCATTAGGCTTCAGTCTTATGGCACAGTCATAGGGCCTATGTGGAGGAAGAATATCAGCCGCTTCTTTTTATAAAATACATCCCCAAAGGATGCATATTGGGGTGGCAGTCCTGGCATCACTGGAGTCGTAGGCATGCAAATGATAGGCAAGATTTCCTTAAGGCACTTCCCGTGACATTCTGGGCCCCAGAGGGAGAGCTCCAAGGATGCCCAGTCAAATTGGGGTTGGTGCACTTGCAACCAGGCTAACCCTAGGACGATAGGGTGCATGGCCCTTTCCAGTACAAAGAAGGAGAGCAATTCCATATGGAGAACTCCGGTGCGGAGAGTAACTGGTACGGTATGGCAAGTCACGTCGCCCAGTAAAAGCTCTCCATGAATGGAGGATAACAGTTGTGGATCTTTCAACTTGATGAGGGGAATCCTCAAGTATTCCACTAGACATCTGAGAATGAAGTTGCCTCCTGCCCCTGAATCCACCAGGGAAGGAGTCTAAACCGTGACTGGTCCGTAGGTCAAGGAGACTGGGAGAGAGAGCGGTAGTAGAATGGCAGTAGAGGAGGAAGCACCAGAGGAAACATTAAAAGTGCGATGGAAGAGGTAAGAAGAGAACCAATACAGGTCCCAAAAGACAAGTGAGGTTTGAATTTGGCACCTTAATTGCAGATATAAAACTGACTGCATGTATTTGATGATGAATGCATTGTCTCTATTTACAAAGTACCGACCTGTGTGTCTACTTGCAAAATATGCCTCAGCAAGCCCTTGATTTGCCCATTTTCTTTGCCTGCATTTTTCCAAACAATGGCACTACACATCTATTTCAATTGTTCTGAAAATTGCATATATGCTCTTATCTGCTACTGATGTGCATATACGCCCAGATTATGCATAAAACCCTGCTTAATTCTTTGAAAATTCACCCTAACGGTGAATGAGAAGGTTTTCAGTATCAAAGTATTAAAAGTAATAACCTTTTTTTCTTTCCATTACTTTGGAAAATGTATTGCAATGAGTGGTCAACCCCATAATTCTTCATCACATGAAGACCTTTATTCTGCCTAAAAGATGTGAACTGAGCCCCATGGCTTCTAAATTAGAAGCGCACAAAAAAAATGTATGAATACGTTTAATTATCTATGAGAGCTGGGACAAATAACTCCCAAACATCTCATAATCTTATTATTGAAGCAGAAAAATACACTGCCAGGGGATAAATATTTACATATATTCGGCCCTATATGTAGCTCAGAAATTTTGCAGAATAGAGGCTCCTCTGAATAAAAGTGCATATGAGAATATGTATTTAATTGCTGCTGTTCCCTCTGGCATGTCTAACTAATAATTTCACTGCATTCTTTATCAAATGTTAGTTAGTCCAATGAAAAAGAATTACCTATAACTAGTTTGTATGCTTTAAAATCGTTTATACTAATTCTCTTTAACAATGAAAGTGCATATGTACTGTGCCTGGATAAATTTATTGTACCTTCAGTATACTCAGAATGTTGCTCTTGTTCTGGCTGAACTTCCTTTCTACTGGGAATTATTATAAAACACAAGTTTTACAGTACATCTTTTTTCTAAAGAATTACTGTAAATGAGTGCCTGAAAAATACCAGATGGTGTATTCACTTTGACCCCCTGCAATTGCAGTAGCAGATTTACCAAGATTGATTACCTTGTTTATGTTGTTCTGTTGTTTGGGAGCCATATAAAAAGAGAGGGGAAAAAAAACCTGATTTTTACCTCTTTGCCAATCCATTTGCCTAGGATGAAACGAACCCCTGAAAAAGATTACCAGTATTTCTTACTGAAAATAAAAGCATCATTAACTTACTGAAAATAAAAGCATCATATATTTCCCATCTGTTATTACACAGTGCCCAGAAATGCAGCGTATATATATATACATATATATATATTTTTTTAAATTACAAAATATGGTTTGACAGTAGTACAGCACTATGTCCCTGACAAATGTTTTATTGAAATCAATATCCTGGGTTTTGTTTTTCCCTTTGTTCTAATTTACACTTACTCTTTCTAAACTGTGGTTCATGCTACCCTATTTAGTCTCACCAGGCACAAGAATTAGTTTAGTAGCTGCTTACTTCTGAAAGCATTTCTTCAGATTCACACTATGCCCCAGTCAGTTTCTCTTTGCCTTTGAAACAGAAAGATAAGAGATCAGCACTGAAGTGTAATGGTAGAGGTGTCTGCAAGTGTGCAAAGAAAGCCTGTGTATCCCAAATTCGCTCTGTTTAGCCCTTGACTTCCATGAAATATAAATCAATAAAAATTAAGCTTCTCTTTCCCCTCTTTCCTCCTGTCAACACACATGCACACACTAAATGACCTAATCTAAGCAGTTGTCTCAGCAATAAAACTCTCTAACGCGTAAAATAAATGATCTGCTCTGTAAGAGCTGCCATATATCCTGCATGAATTACTCCCAAAACACTCTTTGCCTTCTCAGTCTGCTTTCCTTTCAAGACTTTCTCCATAATGATAGAAATATTCCCAATCATGCCAATATTGTAAATTCCAAATCTTTATCTCAGCAAAAATAAAGGATGTATTCCATCATTTCAATGACCTTATAATTTGGCCATTGCAAAGTGGTTTGCAAACAACAGATTTGTTTGCTTGATCTGTCTTTGGGTTGTTAATAGAAATTGGCTCATAATGAACATTGTATAATTGTACACACAATGCATGCACTGCCGGCAATTGAACAGCATCAGATTTAATCTCTGGAGAACTTTTATTCATGCATAGTGCACCTTTTTGGTACAAAATGATTTTTGTGCTGAATGATTTGCCCTAAGTGTGCATATGCATATTCATGATCTGCATATGCACACTTAGGGCACTATACATGAGCCCCACATATCCTGAATAGTGTTTGGCTTGAACTAAATGATTTCCATTCTCATTGGAATCCGATACTGGCAAGAGAAAGATGAAATCATTTTCCATTTATTACATTTAAAATAACACAGCAAGTTTTAAGTGGCAAGGAAATATGCCACAGGATACATAGGGCTTGATTTACCCAAATTTGGTATTTCAGAAAATTAATATGTAACCCCCTCAAATGGGGCACATAAAATATTGAGAGGGACAGGCACTCATTGCAGCAAAGGACCAGACTCTTAAAAGACATTTCAGAAACTGTGTGATCAGATGGATGGTATAGTGGGCCAGTCTGAGGCAGATAGGTGTACCCTTTCTACTCGAGCTGGAATAAGGAGACCACTCCTGAAGTTTCCCCTCAGTGGAAGGAAGGCAAAACGATTACCGTCATGGTTAAAAGGTGAGGTGAAAGAGGCTATTTTAGCCAAAAAAAATCCTTCAAAAATTGGAAGAAGGATCCATCTGAAGAAAATGGGATAAAACATAAGCATTGTCAAGTTAAGTATAAAGCATTGATAAGACAGGCGAAGAGAGAATTTGAAATGAAGTTGGCCATAGAAGCAAAAACTCATAATAAAAATGTTTTAAAATATATCCGAAGCAAGAAACCTATGAGGGAGTCGATTGAACCATTAGATGACCGAGGGGTTAAAGGGGCTCTTAGGGAAGATAAGGCCATTGCAGAAAGACTAAATGAATTCTTTGCTTCCATGTTTACTAATGAGGATGTTGGGGAGATACCAGTTCCGGAGATGGTTTTCAGGGGTGATGAGTCAGACGAACTGAATGAAATCACTGTGAACCTGGAAGATGTAGTAGGCCAGATTGACAAACTAAAGAGTAGCAAATCACCTGGACCAGATGGTATGCATCCTAGGGTACTGAATGAACTAAAAAATGAAATTTCTGATCTATTAATTAAAATTTGTAACCTATCATTAAAATCATCCATTGTACCTGAAGACTGGAGGGTGGGCAATGTAACCCCAATATTTAAAAAAGGCTCCAGGGGTGATCCAGGTAACTATAGACCAGTGAGCCTGGGAAAAATAGTGGAAACTATTTTCAAGATCAAAATTGTAGAGCATCTAGAAAGACATGGTTTAATGGAACACAGTCAACATGGATTTACCCAAGGGAAGTCTTGCCTAACAAATCTGCTTCATTTTATTTGAAGGGGTTAATAAACATGTGGATAAAGGTGAACCGGTAGATGTAGTGTATTTTGATTTTGAGAAGGTGTTTGACAAAGTCCCTCATGAGAGGCTTCTAAGAAAACTAAAAAGTCATGGGATAGGAGGCGATGTCCTTTCGTGGATTACAAACTGGTTAAAAGACAGGAAACAGAGATTAGGATTAAATGGTCAATTTTCTCTGTGGAAAAGGGTAAACAGTGGAGTGCCTCAGGATTCTGTACTTGGACTGGTGCTTTTCAATATATATATATACAAGCCGTAAAGCCCGTTAAAACGGGCTACATCCCTCTGTCTCTCACCTCCCCCTCATTCTCTCTCCCCTCACTCTTCACCACCCCCCTCCCCCACCCACTCCTCTCCACCCTCCCTCTCCTCTCACTCAGTCCCCCCTCTCCCTCACTCCCCCCCACTCAGTCCCCCCTCTCCCTCCCTCCCACTCACTCAGTCCCCCTCTCCCTCCCTCCCTCCCACTCACTCAGTCCCCCTCTCCCTCCCTCCCTCCACCCACCTCCATTTCCTCCCGGCGCCGTAAGCGCGACTTCCCGCAACCCTCACCCGGCTCCATTAAACTCCTCCCGCTCCTGCCGGCAGATCTCGGGGGGGTCACTCCCGCGCAGCGCGGCAGTGACCCCCCGAGATCTGCCGGCAGATCTGGGGAGGAGAAGTAGCGGCACCGCGCGCGCGCGGTGTCGCTACTTCTCCCGCTCCTGCCGGCAGATCTCGGTGGGGGGGGCGCGGGAGTGACACCCCCCCCCCCGAGATCTGCCGGCAGATCTCGGTGGGGGGGGGGCGCGGGAGTGACACCCCCCCCCCCCCCCGAGATCTGCCGGCAGATCTGGGGAGGAGAAGCATGCGGCACCGCGCGCGCAGCGCGGTGCCGCTGCTTCTCCTCCCGCTCCTGCGGCCCCACCGCCATTTTTTTTTCTGATCGACATCCTTGCCCGCACATGCGCAGTAGAGCTGCGCTCTACTGCGCATTTGCGGGCCGTCGGTCACAGGCCATTTATAAGGTAGATATATAAATGATCTGGAAAGGAATACGACGAGTGAGGTTATCAAATTTGCGGATGATACAAAATTATTCAGAGTAATTAAATCACAAGCGGAGTGTGATACATTACAGGAGGACCTTGCAAGTCTGGAAGATTGGGCATCCAAATGGCAGATGAAATATAATGTGGACAAGTGCAAGGTGTTGCTTATAGGGAAAAATAACCCTTGCTGTAGTTACATGATGTTAGGTTCTATATTAGGAGCTACCACCCAGGAAAAAGATCTAGGCATCATAGTGGATAATACTTTAAAATCGTCGGTTCAGTGTGCTGCAGCAGTCAAAAAAGCAAACAGAATGTTAGGAATTATTAGGAAGGTGTTGTTATCACGTGTGTTTTAGTGGATCCTTGGGTGCTGTGGAGATGACCACGCCCATGGGGAGGAACCCCATGGGGAGCCACAGCACTGGGCTAGACTCTGTATACAAAACACTCAGGGACCTCGGCAGAGGGAGCCCTTCTCTACTTGGTGACGTCAGGAGGTTCCACAGCAAGGGTTACTGTGGATGAGACAGATGAGATGTTAGAGTACTCACTTGGTGTTAGTTGTTATGGATGCGATTCCACCAGATAGTTGATGTAGCTATAGGCACTGAGGCAGGGAGACAGGCCCTTGAGGAGCGAGTACCTGTTCCCTGAATGGCACCTGAATATAGAACAGAGGGCCCCCGAGGAGCAGGTATCCAAGTTAGTAGTAAAACCCCGAAGGGCAGAAGGAGGGCTTCCTGCAGGCAGCAGGGAAGTGGCAGAGTAGCGCAGACAGGAACAGTACGTGACCATTCGAGCCTTTGTCAACTCAATGAGCTAGCAATCTTGAGTAGTAGATATACATGGATTGGCGTGACATCAGATGAGGGAACGCCCTCGAGGTTCACGCCACTGTGCGTACTTAGACGTGGATTGCGCACGCATACCCTAGCTGGTACCTGGGAGGAGCAATGGCGTACGGCTGCCCCATAGCCATTCCAGAGATGCCAGAGAGGTTGCCTTGATGACGCTGTGGTAGCCATCTTGCCCAGGTAAGCGGGAGGAGCTGAGATAGGGGTACAACAAGCGGGGCGAAGCCGTTGAAGACCGATGGACGCAACAGAAGGGAATGGTTAATAAAACGGAAAATGTCATAATGCCTCTATATCGCTCCATGGTGAGACTGCACCTTGAATACTGTGTACAATTCTGTTCGCCGCATCTCAAGAAAGATATAGTTGCGATGGAGAAAGTACAGAGAAGGGCAACCAAAATGATAAAGGGGATGGAACAGCTCCCCTATGAGGAAAGGCTGAAGAGGTTAGGGTTGTTCAGCTTGGAGAAGAGACGGCTGAGGGGGGATATGATAGAGGTCTTTAAGAACATGAGAGGTCTTGAACGAGTAGATGTGAATCGGTTATTTTTACTTTCAAATAATAGAAAACTAGGGGGCATTCCATGAAGTTAGAAAGTAGACCATTTAAGAGTAATCGGAGAAAATTCTTTTTCACTCAATGCACAATAAAGCTCTGGAATTTGTTGCCAGAGTATGTGGTTAGTGCAGTTAGTGTAGCTGGGTTCAAAAAAGGTTTGGATAAGTTCTTGGAGGAGAAGTCCATTAATGGCTATTAATCAAGTTTACTTAGGGAATAGCCACTGCTATTAATTGCATCAGTAGCATGGGATCTTCTTAGTGTTTGGGTAATTGCCAGGTTCTTGAGCCTGGTTTGGCCTCTGTTGGAAACAGGATGCTGGGCTTGATGGACCCTTGGTCTAACCCAGCATGGCAATTTCTTATGTTCTTATGTTCTTAAGATTTTTACTGGTAGAAAATCCACCAACTGACTTCACACCAATACTTATGCCAAAACAAGTAAACTATTATTTCCTGAGCTTACCAGCAGATCCACAGAGAGATAGTAATAAAAAGGGTTATGAAGTCATGAGAGTTGCATGCTTTAAAGTCCAAAGATTACTCCAAAACTGATCAACAATTTACTCCCAACACCTTTCTTCCCTTAAATTCTTTTCCAGCTTCCCTTGTTTTTATCTCTTCTTAGAATGACATGTATGGCACAGTTATTAAATACCTCAATGTCAAAATTATATTCTTATACAACATTAGAACGATACTGTCCGCTCACTTCCATATATCCACATCTTACTATTTCACCAGGTACTTTCGCACAGGCCACCCAATACTTACTTGCTATTGGTCCTAGTCCCTACTGCCAGATAGTGTTAAGAATATCCCCAGCACCCCACACTCCATGGATGGGAATACTTCTTCTGTAAGTCCTCCATTTTCTGTGGGGGCTATGTGTCTTCCCCTGCTTCTCTACCCAGACCCATATCAGATCCCAGCCTAAATCATTGTGGGAGGGAAATCCTCTGTTGCTAGGGCCTTTTCCCTTGAGGTGGGAAAATCCCTACATGGCCCTCACCAAAATGGAGGGGTCCCTGGGCCCCCCAGCCTAGCTGGTTGCTTATTCCATCCTTAGTCCATGGTGGATTCCTTTCAGTCCCCCTCAACAGAATTTGAAATCTTAATTTATAGAATTAGAATCCCTCCCTTAAGAGGATCTGTCTTCCCTCCCTCTTAAAGAAACCTGCACATTTTTGGGGGGCGTCACCACTAGATGGCAGTGTATACAGATAAACTGACCCGCTTTGTATATGGGATCCATGTAAGTTTATGGAGAGAAGTTTCTGGATGGAATTTCTAAGGAAGGGGTAATTACATATCCACAACAGTCAACCATGTACATTTCCCAAAACAATGTCAAAGGCTTCTCCCACCTAGACTTCACTATCTAGGCCACATTCCATGTTAGTAACTCAATCTTTTTCTGCTGACACGTTTCTGTGTTATGTCAGCAAATCTGGAGGTGTAAGCCCTTACTCCTTCAGCACTGCAATTTATGTAAAAGTGGTACAATCCTTCACAACTTTACATTGCTGCATTCTAAAACTTTGTTGCTTCATTCTCACTACTCTCTTCTATCCTGCTTACATTTTGTTAAGTTCCATAGAACAGAATTAATTAATCAAAGAAGGGAAAGTTAGGGTTAGGGGATTTAGAAATGATTTCCCATCTGTATAGATTAGTATGGTCACATTCTGGCCTACACCTTCTATAGCAAGTGACATATCTCATAGAAGCAGAATGGTACCTCCTCTCTATCATGTATAATGTAGTTATATAGGAAATGATGTGGAATATAGCTAACCATGCCTTTCACCGACAAAATGGTGCATCTTTAAGGGCAGTTTCTCAAATGGATTTATTCTTCTCATACCTTGAAGGTATGAGCCTCAGTTGTAAATTATGGCATATTGGAGATTATCTCAATCTCTCAAATTTCCTGCTAATGCCCTTCTTTGTATTTGCATTGTATCAAAGAGACCCTTCTTCTGGCATTCATAAGGTGTAGTCTTAACAGGCAATATATCAAGATGCACTTGAAAATTCTTCTTAGTCAGACCAGTGGAACTGAATGTGATTAGGACAATTTCTGTATCTTTCTGCCACATTTTATTGATCTCTGATTTCATCTTTTGAAATTAAGGATCTTTGCTTTCTCCATATCATCTACAGAATAATTGCAGGATACTGACATCTTTATCAGCAATGCCAATGCTGTGCTCTTCTCCCTCACCACAATATCTGGTTTTCGCGCTTTGATCTTCCTGTTGGTGAGAAAGGGAATATCCCAGGTGATCACAACTCTGTCATTCTCTTCTATTAAGGTTGTGCTTCCAATGACTGGTACATTGATGTTATAATGTTTACACAGCTTCCCATGAATAAGCCATGCTACTTTATTGTACTTCTATATATACTGGTCTTCTGACATCAGCACATCACATCCTACAATGAGATGTCTAACCATTTCCAGTTCTGTTCTGCAGAATCTGCATTTGTCTGCTTTATCGGTTTTTTCTATGCAGGCTGTGAACCATCTTATCCAAGGTCCACTAACCTGCAATTACCAATCTCTCATCCATAGGTTTGAATTCACTTCTTTTCAACCAACCATTGCTGTGTCAAATCTTGAACCACATTGAGTAACTGAAGTAGTTCTCTGTACTTCTCACTGTAGTTATGCTTGTGCCAATTATCCTTTCTTGTTTGCTGATCTGATTCTTTAAAGAATTTCTTCTCTTTTCTTGCTAATTCTGTTGTTTCTTTACCTTTGTGTACTGGTGGATCTTCAGCCATTTCCTCTATTTGCCAGAAAGTAATTGCTCTTTTTTATTAGGCACGTGCATTGTTCTGTTTTATCGGTTCGGGCTTTGTTTTCGGACACCTGCAGGAAATTTCATTTTTCCCGTGGTTCGGGTTTTTTTTTTTTTTCATGTTTCTCTTTTTTCAGTGTTAGTGCACACTAACAGGGTTAAGTGCATCCTAACACAATGTTAGTGTGCACAAAAGGCAGGATTTTAAAACCCCTGGTGCACGTAAATTCCCGGGGTTTATGCATATGAACAGGCCTTAGGCTCGCTGGGCTAATTTTCAAATGGGCCCGGCCACGCACATAAACCCCGGGATGCATGTAAGTACCGGGGCCTTAAAATAAGGTGGTCTGTGGGGAGGGGCGGGCCAGGACTGCACCATTCCTCACTGTCCCAGAGCCTCATGTGCTTGCAGCTGGCCGGCATGGGCAAGTTACTTCAGGTCGGGCCCTGAAGTAACGTGCAAAATAAAAGGTAAGACATTTTAAAAAAGGGTTTTAGAGGGTGGGGAGGAGAGGGCAAAGGAAAGGGAGGTTTGGGTAGGGGGTAGGAAAGTTCCCTCCTAGTCTGCTCCTAAATTGAAGCGGACTGGGAAGGAACTGGGGAAGGCCTTGATGTGTCATTGTGCGAATGTAGACAAATTTGACCACCACCCTTGAGTGCGCCACCACCAATTTTATAACATGCATGCCGGGTAGCGCACGCACATAGACCTGCGTGCACATCTTTTTAAAATTTATCCCTAAGTCACATTACTGCGCACTAGCCAGTTTTCTAATTTTGGAGTTAGTATGCCCTAATGGGGCTTAGAGTGCACTAACTGTATGTTAATGCACATTAAGTCCCGTTAGTGCACACTACCTAGTTTTCTAATTCCAGAGTTAGCGCGCTCTAATAGGCCTTAGGGCACACTAACTGGTGATTAGTGCGCACTAAGTAAAGTGCACACTAACAAAAAATGTTACCAATAAGTTAAAAAGTGTCAATTGGGTGGCAGTTCAGTAGCTAGAGGTATGATTCTGCATGCCCATTGGCTGTTTTCTTCTAAAGAGACAGTAAGGAGAAAGCCAATGGGCATGCAGAACCATACCTCTAGCTAATGAACTACTCCCCAATTGACATATTTTGTAACCTGTTGGTAACATTTTTTGTTAGTGCACCCTAAGTCCTATTAGGGTGCACTAACTCCGAAATTAGAAAACTAGGTAGTGCACACTAATGGGACTTAGTACGCTCTAAGCCCTGTTAGGGCGCACTAAGCCTGCAACTTTTTTAGTGCGCACTAACGGGACTTAGTATGCACTAACTACATGTTAGTGTGCATTAACTCCTGTTAGTGCGCACTAACACGAAATACAAAAATTTCTGAATTATCGGAAACATTCCTTTTGTATATTGGTTCTCCTGAACCATGACGAATTAGACAATTTAATTGAAATTGTCTAATTCATTTAAAATGAATGCACATGCCTAATTTTTATACTTCTGCACTATTTTAGCATTTGGGTTCATTGATGCCATTAAGTATAACTGAATGTACGTGTTACGGCTATGGCTGCTGTGCAACCGCCTCACCACCAGGGGTCCCTCTAGAGCTGGATCTCCTGACAGGCCCAGTCCATCTCCCTTCTCCTCTCTATGTTCTGGGCTGTCCCTTATAACCCTGCCTGACAGTTCCCTCAGTGCTTCGGCATCGAGCTCGCCTGGGCTCCCTGCTCTAGCCTTCCTTGCTTGCTGTGCTTTTGGTCCCTGGACCTTGCCTTGCGCGGCCTTCGGGCCTTATTCCTTGCCTTGCGCGGCCTTCGGGCCTTATTCCTTGCCTTGCCTTGCGCGGCCTTCGGGCCTTATTCCTTGCCTTGTCTTGCCTTGCCTTGTGTGGCCTACGGGCCTTCTGTGTGTGTGTGGCCTACGGGCCTTCTCTGCCTTGCCCTGCTTACGGTGTGTGGCCTACGGGCCTTCTGTGTGTGTGTGGCCTACGGGCCTTCTCTGCCTTGCCTTGCTTACGGTGTGTGGCCTACGGGCCTTCTCTGCCTTGCCCTGCTTACGGTGTGTGGCCTACGGGCCTTCTGTGTGTGTGTGGCCTACGGGCCTTCTGACCTGCCTTGCACTGCTTACGGTGTGTGGCCTACGAGCCTTCTGTGTGTGTGTGGCCTACGGGCCTTCTCTGCCTTGCCCTGCTTACGGTGTGTGGCCTACGGGCCTTCTGTGTGTGTGTGGCCTACGGGCCTTCTGATCTGCCTTGCCCTGCTTACTGTGTGTGGCCTACGGGCCTTCTGTGTGTGGCCTACGGGCCTTCTGACCTGCCTGCCCTGACCCAGCCTAGACCCAGACACTGCTACTTGCCGCCTGCCCTGACCCAGCCTGGACCCAGACACTGCTACTTGCCGCCTGCCCTGACCCAGCCTGAACCCAGACACTGCTACTTGCTGCCTGCCCTGACCCAGCCTGGACCCAGACACTGCTACTTGCTGCCTGCCCTGACCCAGCCTGGAACCAGACACTGTTTCTAGCCATTCCTGTCTCTCTCCACCTGGAGCCACCCTGCTGGGTGGTGTTCACGACTCCTGACCGGAGCCCAAGCGTAACAGTATGCCAAAGCCACCAATTTCCAGGGGAAGAGATAGGTCTGTGTGCTAAACCGGTGTGTCAACTTTTTCACTATTACAAGATGCCTCCTTCTTCAAAGTTTTATACCTGCAATTCCTGTCAGACCTTGAATTATCCAAGCTATCAGAACTGCCTAGCCTGTCAACTTGCTGGTCAGGAACACTGGACATGCAGTAACTGCAATAAGAGAAATGTCTCTGTCTACCAAGAGTGTTTAAACTGTTCTACTCCAAAGCCAGGATGGTGGAAATGTTCATGTATTCCCAGCCTATTAGCACCAGGCAAACCGTGCCCCTGTTGTTCAGCTACAGGACCAGCTGCTTCATTAGGGAGAACAGTCAGCTCTACTACCGTGCGTTCAGCTTCTGGCCCAGTTAACAACATCATTTCATGTAACAGTTTATGGATTAAGCATTCTAGCACTTCATCTCTGGACACTTTGGAAAAAACTTGCTCTGAAAATCTCAGAACTCACCGGGTTAAGAAGCCTTCGATAACTTCCACGCTAGAGCACCAGAAACAGAAGCAGAGGGAAGTAATTAACTCTAGCAGGGCTCTGCTTCCCACAGCTGCCAAGTGGACACTAACGAGCACCTTCCCTAGACGTCCTAGAACTGCCTGTGCCTTCTCTAAACTGCTCCTCCAGAAACAAAATCAGGAGCGTCAGACTTTGGCTCGAGGTATCAAGCCCACGGCAGTACAATCTGTGTCTTCCATGCGCACTACTTCTAACCTTGCTACTCTGCCATCTGAACCTGCTGCACAACCCCAAGAAGAGCCTGAGTCTGCTGTGTCATCCCCGGAGGGGTCCGAACCGGTCCTACTGACAGACTTTCTGACTCAGCCATCTGAGCCTGCTGAACCGGCCCTGCTGCCGTCCTCGGAGGGGTCCGAACCGGCCCTGCTGCCGTCCTCGGAGGGGTCCGCACCGGTCCTGCTGACAGACTTTCTGACTCAGCCATCTGAGCCTGCTGATCCGGTCCTGCTGCCGTCCTCGGAGGGGTCCGAACCGGTCCTGCTGCCGCCCCCGGAAGGGCTCAAGCCGGTCCTGCTGCCGTCCCTGGAGGGGTCCGAAGCGGGCCTGCTGCCGTCCCTGGAGGGGTCCGAACCGGGCCTGCCAACTGACTTTGTTACTCAACTATCTGAGCCTGCTGTACCGGCCCAGCTGCCGCCCCTGGAGGGTCCGTACCGGCCCAGCTGCCGCCCCGGGAAGGGTCCGTACCGGTCTTGCTGCCTCCCCGGGAGGGGTCCGTACCGGTCCTGCTGCTGCCCCTGGAGGGGTCCGTACCAGTCCTGCTGCCGCCCCTGGAGGGGTCCGTACCGGTCCTGCTGCTGCCCCCGGAGGGGTCCGAACCGGGCCTGCCAACTGACTTTGTTACTCAACTATCTGAGCCTGCTGTACTGGTCCAGCTGCCGCCCTTGGAGGGGTCTGTACCGGTCCTGATGCCGACCTTGGAAGGGTCTGGATCGGCCCTACTGTCGCCTCAAGAAGGGTTACGGACTATTTCTCTGCCCCAGGTGGGGTTTGTGTTCCCCTTGTCACCCCAGGAGGGGTTATGGAAATCTGCACCGCCTCTGCTACCCCAGGAGGGGTCTAACCCTGCCGCCTTGTCCCAGGAGGGGTTATGGACTATTTTGCTGCCCCAGGTTGGGGTTGTGTCTGCCTTATCACCCAGGTGGGGTTATGGACTGCCTCGGGAAGGAGTTGAACCTGCCGCATCACCCCCGGAGTGGTCTCACGTTATTATTGATTACCTCCTGCACAGATGGGATCCAGGAGGAGGGGGAGGCCTTGAGGGGGGGGGTACTGTTACGGCTATGGCTGCTGTGCAACCGCCTCACCACCAGGGGTCCCTCTAGAGCTGGATCTCCTGACAGGCCCAGTCCATCTCCCTTCTCCTCTCTATGTTCTGGGCTGTCCCTTATAACCCTGCCTGACAGTTCCCTCAGTGCTTCGGCATCGAGCTCGCCTGGGCTCCCTGCTCTAGCCTTCCTTGCTTGCTGTGCTTTTGGTCCCTAGACCTCACCTTGCGCGGCCTTCGGGCCTTATTCCTTGCCTTGCGTGGCCTTCGGGCCTTATTCCTTGCCTTGTCTTGCCTTGCCTTGTGTGGCCTACGGGCCTTCTGTGTGTGTGTGGCCTACGGGCCTCCTCTGCCTTGCCCTGCTTACGGTGTGTGGCCTACGGGCCTTCTGTGTGTGTGTGGCCTACGGGCCTTCTCTGCCTTGCCTTGCTTATGGTGTGTGGCCTACGGGCCTTCTCTGCCTTGCCCTGCTTACGGTGTGTGGCCTACGGGCCTTCTGTGTGTGTGTGGCCTACGGGCCTTCTGACCTGCCTTGCCCTGCTTACGGTGTGTGGCCTACGGGCCTTCTGTGTGTGTGTGGCCTACGGGCCTTCTCTGCCTTGTCCTGCTTACGGTGTGTGGCCTACGGGCCTTCTGTGTGTGTGTGGCCTACGGGCCTTCTGACCTGCCTTGCCCCTGCTTACTGTGTGTGGCCTACGGGCCTTCTGTGTGTGTGTGGCCTACGGGCCTTCTGACCTGCCTGCCCTGACCCAGCCTAGACCCAGACACTGCTACTTGCCGTGTGCCCTGACCCAGCCTGAACCCAGACACTGCTACTTGCCGTGTGCCCTGACCCAGCCTGAACCCAGACACTGCTACTTGCCGCCTGCCCTGACCCAGCCTAGACCCAGACACTGCTACTTGCCGTGTGCCCTGACCCAGCCTGAACCCAGACACTGCTACTTGCCGCCTGCCCTGACCCAGCCTAGACCCAGACACTGCTACTTGCCGTGTGCCCTGACCCAGCCTGAACCCAGACACTGCTACTTGCCGCCTGCCCTGACCCAGCCTGAACCCAGACACTGCTACTTGCTGCCTACCCTGACCCAGCCTGGACCTAGACACTGCTACTTGCTGCCTGCCCTGACCCAGCCTGGAACCAGACACTGTTTCTAGCCATTCCTGTCTCTCTCCACCTGGAGCCACCCTGCTGGGTGGTGTTCACGACTCCTGACCGGAGCCCAAGCGTAACAGTATGTTATGGGAGCTCTATAGGATAATCAGTTTCAATAAGACCCATACAACATTCAGCCCACAGAGTAATGCTTCTTGTGTTTCATCTCACCCTTTCATAGGAACAAATAAGAAAACACTATTTCCAAGTTAGCATTTATACATGTACTGTGGTAAAAACATTCTCTTACTTATGAAAAAAACATAAGTAAACATAGAGAAGAATAAGAAGGATCATTTACACAGCCACAATTATTTACATCTAACACATTTCCATGTTTCATTGACTGGCTGATCCTCAAGATATTTGCTGTGGGATCAGAGCCAAAGCCACTCCTTTACCTTGAGTTGGTGTGGTAGGAGACACAATGAATGCCCCAAAGAAGTACCCTAGGAATTCTTAGCTCACTCTTGTATGCACTAATTTTTGTTGTCATACATTTGAGGTAATTTTGTATGGCATATAAGAGGTTGGGGGGGGGGGGGGAGGGCAAGGGGAGAGAGTGGAAACAATAATCAATAGTTGATATGTCCTGAGTATGAGTTTATTTATAATCTATAGCTGCAAATAGCTTTCATATTAGAGGTAGTCATGTTTTATATGAACTTGTTCTCTGTGAGAAGTGTGCAAAATATGCAACATTGTAAGAAATAAAGCAAAGAAGAAAAATAGTGAAAAAAGAAGAAAGAGAGAAATTGGGGAAATCATGTAGAAATTTGCTTTTAGACAGAGATAAAAACTGCTTAACAAGTGTAAAACTAATTTAATTATCTCTGCAAAAAAATAAAAATGTATAAATATACACAACAAAGGACAACTCATTTAAGTACTATGTCTTATCTTTATGAAGGGCTAACATTTTTTCTGTGTATTTATTTCTCTCTTGAATTAATGACTCAAAATGGGTTAATTTTATGCATACCATGACAGGAATGAACCTCATTCATAAATCAGGGATGCTGAGTATGATCTCAGTCTTTCTAATGTATTGCTAATGATTTCTTAATATTTGCATAGTGCCAAAAGTACCTTCTTTCATAGGTTTTTATAGGTATAGGGAACATGTCTAGATGCATCTGGAAAGTCTTTTCAATCAGTGGTACCCAATGAAATTTTTATCTATCTGCAACATTTTCTTTGTCTCTTCCTCTTCTGATACTGAGGGTCTTCTCTATGTCCATATGAAACACAAAATAGTTGCTTGCTGATGCTACTTTTATCAGAAATGCTGTCCTTGTGTTTTTCTCTTTTATATTTACCTTTTAGCAGAAGGCAGTGTTGAATGAAGTAGACAGCTAAGATGACCTTTGTATAATTTGATACTGTGACTATGAATGCTAATCTTCATTCCAAACTGGATCAGAAAGATCAATGTTCATTCATCAGTTGTCTAGGACTTTGTTCCAATTTGGTTGGTGCTATTTGACCCACAAATGGAGCCTTGGGATGTTCTTGATTTTCTTGCTGCTGCTTTTCTTTTCTCATGGTGCCTTGAAGAATGCCTGCTACTGCATTGCCCCATTACATATCCGTGTGTTATTTATGCCACTTTTTGTGTTATGTTGACATAGTTTTGATGCATTGGAGTGCTTTTCACCCTTCAGATTATGTCTACTTTCAAGATTCTTTAGAAATGATTAGGAAATCCCAATTTGGGAACCCAACATAAACTGCATTGCTCCCCCCTTTGACTTTAATGGGAAACAAATGAGCGAATAAACAAAAAAAAATGTGTCTGAAATAAACCAAATGAATGATTTTGACCTATAAAATTAAAAAAAAAAAAATCAAAATAAAATGTTTGCCTCTGCAAATGACTAGGGTCTATATTATAAAACCCATATAAAAATAATTTTACCATACAGCATGGATCATTTTTTAAAGGCATGTTAAAATGAACTTAATGCTGTGTGCAAAATTTTTTTCAAGGGCACAATAAAGTACTATATCACTGGTGTGGTCATGGTATGAATGTGGTTATTAACATAAAAGATTTAGGGGCAGATTTTAAAATGTACGCCCAATTTTATAACATTCGAAATCGGAGCGGCTCCGGAGGGAAATATGCTTCCCACCCCCCCCCCTTCCCCTCCCTGCCTCGCCCCCCCAGCCCGAAAACAAACCCCCCATATCTTTATCTCACAAGTTATGCCTGCTGGCCGAGTGCCAGCATGCTATGCCCCAGCACAGCGGCCGTGTAGAGGCCTCTGGCCATGCTCCCGCCCCCGGACTGCCCAAGCACCACCCCTTTTTTGCAAGCCCCGGGACGTACACGTGTCCCAGGGCTTTACACGCGCTGCTGGGCCTTTTGAAAATAGGCACGGCGCACATAACCCCCTGACACGTGTAAATCCTCCTGGATTTACATGCGTAACCCTTTGAAAATCTGCCCTTTAATGTCCTCATTAGCTGTAGCACAAAATCTTTCTTGCAATCTAGCCAGATGTAAAAGGGCTTCATGATCTTCCAATATTCCCCTTCCAAACTTCTTCTGCACCAAAGATGATGGGCCTGGCCAAAATTCACCGTCTCTCCTGTCCATCCTCTGCTCCTCCAACAAATAGAGAGGGCACATTGGACAAATGGAGATCCCCTACCAAAGATGAAGTGTTGTGGTTCCCGGCTGTGGCAGGCCACGGCCGGCCCTCTCTACCTCTTCTGACATGGTGCAGTTGCTCCTCCGGCTGGCACGGCGTTCTCCGTTCTGGAGCAGGCCAGCCATGGTCTCCCACGCAGCTCTGAACACTGCCGTCCTCCTTCCAGTGTGGATCTCCTTAGGCGCACACGCGTGGAAGATCCCACCTCTTAAAGGGACTGCGGTGGGAAATTTTGGCCCGGCCCTGATGTATGACATCACTTCTGAGGGGTATTTAAACACTGCTTCAGTCCCCAGATCCTTCCCTTGGCAACAGGTCACCTCCTCGGAGTGCTAGCTGCTGATCCTGACATCTTCAAGTTCCTGTCTTCTGTTCCTTGTCCTGGTCCTTTTCCTGTTCCTGTCCTTGGTTCTTGAGTCCAGTTCCGGCGTTCCTGCCTGTAACTGTGTTCCTAACTGTGTTCCTCTCCTCGTCCTCCAGTTCCCTTGCTTCCCTCCTCGGCTTGATCTCCTGGTTCTGACTTTGGCTTGTTTCCTCATCTCTGTCGTCTGCTGCCCGTCTTGACCCTTGGCCTGGCTCCTTGGCTTGCCTGTCTGCTGCCTGCCCCGGATCTTCAGATTGGACTCTTGTTCTGCACCTCTGCTGCCAGCCACAACCCAAACTCCTGACCTTGTCTTTGCCTGCCGCTGCTCCAGTCCTCGTCGAGGCGACCCGGCACCCAAGGTCCCGGCACCCAAGGGCTCAACCCAAGGGGAACAAGGACTGGTACAGGTGAAGCTCCAGCCGGGTCATCCTCACCTGTACTGCCAGCCGGTGATGCGGACCATTGGGGGCCATCCCTCAGTGGTAGTATCAACTGTCATCCCGGTCCAAGGGTCCACAGTTTCAACATGAAGAGCCCCATGAAATGTCTCACTTTTCCTATCAGAGAGAAAGGGCTTGATGGCCAAATGGTCTCCCCCCCCTCCCCACCTTACAATGATGAATGGCCCTATGCTCACTGGACTTCTTCCCTTCTCAGAGTCACTCCCCCCTCCCCCCCCCCATTTTCCTCTTTTGAAAGGCCTAAAATGTGATGGTGGCAGGAAAGAGTAAGCCTTCCTCTCACCCACTTCCAGAATTTTCAAAGATGTTGTTGGATGAGCTAAGATGCATATATATATGCATACATACAAAAACATTTATTACAATAACAAAACATGTGCTAATAATTCAGCAAGTTGCAATACATGAGGACCTATTTTTGGGCAAGGCCAGCATGTGCAATACATTATTTATTTATTTGCCCATATTTCTTTATTATCTTTCCACAGGTAACCCAAGGTGATTAACAAAAAATATATAAACATTAGTCAAGTCTTTAAGCTTTTTCTAAACTGCAACACATTATTTTCTCCCTAAGCTGAAGTGGCAATTTATTCCACAAAGGGGGAAATAGCTGAACTAAAAAGCTTGATTTGTAACTGCACATGGTGCAAAGCTCTTACTGATGGAAGTTGCAGCTGGCACAGTTGTGAAGACCAGAAAAGCTGACTACTGCAGCCCCATTTTAAGTTACCTCTCAAATGTGAAGGGAATCACCCTTTTATGATTTTAAATGCTAATAACAAACATTTAAATTGATACTATTATACAATAGGCAGTCAATGTAATCTTAACAATTTACATTTGTAAAACAGAGTTTTTACACATGAAAAGGCACTTAACCTTGTAAGTAAGCTTTTAAATAATGCTTCAATATATACCATTGAAATGTCCATCGGATTTTATATGCAGAAGTGCACTTTACTCACATAAATGGCTTTTGAAAATTGCTACAACTGTATGTTACATTTACATAACTCCTTTGAAAATTCACCTGTTATAATTTTACTTTTACTCTGTAAAAAAAAAAAAAAGTAATCCAATTCAAAACCTGCCCTCTTAAACCCAATTCAAAATAGCGTGAAATCAAAATTCTGTGATCCACTAAACCAAATGCACTTGAATAGTCAAGTAAACTCAGGTAGATCATATCTCCTATATCTAATCATAGTAAAATCTCATGAAACATTGCCATCTTCTTTGTCTCATACTACATCCAGCACAGAATACAGCTTGAGCACTGTCCAACTTCTCACTAATGTCACAAAATGCAGAAACGTCTTCTGTCAATTAATTGAGCAACAAATTGTAAATTGGAAATCGGCCTATAATTGATACAAATGGCTGGCTCAAAACTATAACTCTTCAAGATTGGAGTTACCAGAGCCTTCTTCAGAATGGCTGGTACTTTCCCACCTACTAAAGATAGATTAACAACATTTAATAACCAGGACAAAATTTCATTAGACAGACCCCGAACCAAATAGGATGGACAAGAAAACTAAAATGCTCCAATAAAACCTGATGAAAACCATCATCATCTGTGAACACTCTTTCTATATTAGCTAAATAAATACTGTTATGCTTGGTGGTCCATGGGTCTATCCCGCAAATCAGGCTTGCTGCTGGGGGAGGCCTCCCCACGGGTGCATGGGGCTTTGCCGCACCCAGCCGGCTTCCCCCGCTGTTCTTCCTGCTGCCGGGCTGAGTGTCTCTGGTGCACAGCAGGCCTTAACTGGCTTTCCTGCCAACACTGTCCCATTTAAAAGGCCCGCGGCAGGAAAACACTGAAGGTGCTCTAAGATGAGATCACCAGCAGTAGCCTATAAAAGGCCACCTTTGCAGTCTTCCCTCGCCTTGCCAATGGGTCGACTCCTTAGGGAGTAGTAGATTGCCTGCATTCCTGACTTTGTTTCCTGGTTCTTTCCTTGCTATGGTTCCAGAGTCCTTGTCTTCTGTCTGTGCTCCTGGCTTAAGTTTAGTTAGGGTCCTGAACTTGGGCGCAACGTCTCCTGCCCCTCAGTTGTCTGTACCAGTCACCTTGATCTGGGACGCTCGGTCCTTTCCAGTTCTTGCTCTGGTGGACTTCGGAGCAGGAGGTAATTTTATCCTCAAGGATTGTTGCGTCTGTCGCTGTTCGACGACCTCACTCCGCCCTCTTTACCTCTGTGGCGACTCCCTCCGGGTCTGATGGACGGTTTGATGCCGCGGAGTCTTCTTGCCATCTCCCTCCGGCGTCCCTGGACCGGCACGACGCTGCGGATCCGCCATGTTGCCCGATGACATAGGATGTGCGCGCACACTCCAATTGATGTACCAGCAAGGGCGCGAACCTCAGGGGTGTCCGCCCGAGATGACGTCATCCACTTCCAATATAAAAGGTCTCAGTATTCGCTAACGAACTGAGTTAGCAAGGATTGATAGCGGAGATTGATTTGGACTCGCTTGTCTCTCTAAGCTACTCTGCCTCCTCGGACTTACCAGGGGTACCCGCTCCTCAGAAGGCTCGCTCTCTTTTCTTTATTTCAGATTGCAGATAGGAACCAGTACTCGCTCCTTGAGGGCCTAACCCTTTCCAGCTACTGAGCTTCCTCAAGATCTTATGTGAGTTTTGTCATCTAGTTCTGGCTATGAATACAGCATACCCTGTCTACTCACTATCTATAGTTTCTCTACAGCTCAGCAACCCTGGGATCGCAGTTCCAGTACCTGAGGGACTTCAGCCCTGCCGGGCATATCAGCTCACTTCTGCCACCTCTGATGGTTTTACTAATTTGTCTAATAAAATAATTATCTGTGTCTGTCTCCATACCCAAGCCTAGCCGGTGGTCCCTCTCAGGATATCCTCCTCGGGAGCGCAGTCATATGCCATCGGCCCAAGGATCCACCTATCTACATTCCTCTACAGCTGAGTGCCCTCTCCAAGCACTCCGCTGGTAACAGATTGCTACTCCTTCTCCATCAGGAGTCTTCAGCAACAGATTCATAACAGATTGCTAGCTCCGCAGTCTAACCTCTAACAGAATGTTATCTACTCCCTCTACAGGAGCTGGGCATATCAGATTGCTAACTCCTCCTTCCTCAGGAGCAGTTCCATAACAGATTGCTAACTGCCCACAGAGCATAACAGTTTGCTGACTCCTCCTTCACAGGAGACGCATTCATAACAGATTGCTAACTCCTCCTCCAACAGGAGTATCCAGCAACAGATCTACAACAGATTTACTACAAGGATCTAGTTCAACTACTGGGTATAAAGACCTGTCCTCTGGAGACCTCCTTGTGCATTGCTTCCATCTATGGAGAACCGCTACCTGGTCAAATATTTCTCACCACTGAGCCAGTTAAATTATGTACTGGTGCCCTCTACACGGAAGAGATCGAATTACTAGCACTGGAGAAATCCATTCAACCGGTAGTCTTAGGGCTACCCTGGCTCCAATGTCACTCCCCTCAATTTGATTGGGGTTCGCACCAGCTGGTGCAATTGGGTTCCACCTGCCACCAATCCTGTCTACGTAAAGTGGTACCACCACTTGTGGTTCCTCTGGTGGCCACTTCTTCAGGTATACCCGCTCCCTATGTGGATTTTGAAGATGTATTTTCTAAGCAAATCCTGAGTTGGCACATTTATTCTTTTGTCACATCTTCAGATTACATGGCCTACCCAAGGACATTGTCTCTGATAGAGGTCCACAGTTTGTTGCAAGATATTGGCGCACCCTTTTTCCTCAAGCCAATGGAGAAGCCAAGCATATGAATCGCTCTTTAAAGGCTTTTCTCAGCGCCTACATAAACGACCGCAAGACAATTGGTCTGAACTCTTTCCTTGGGTGGAGTTTTCTCACAACTCCCATATTGCCACTGCTACAGGCATGTCACCATTTTCCATCATCTATGGGAAGCAACCGCGACCACCATTACCCATACCATTATCAGTACCTTCCCCTGCAGCGCAGACTACAGCTGATGCCCTCAAGACATTATGGGAACAGACAAACATTTGCTTACATCAAGCCGCTTCCCGGGCCAAGAGATCTGCGACAGTCACTGACGCTCGGACCCCGAATTCCTTCCTGGCCAGAAAGTCTGGTTGAGCACTCGATATATCCAGCTCAAGATACCCTCTCAAAGGTTTGCACCAAGGTACATGGTCCTTTTCTGATCACTCAGCTTTGGCTGCCATCTACACTGGGAATCTACAATATGTTTCACGTATCTCTTCGAAAACCAGTGGTCCTGTCCTGGGCTTCACGAAAGGCTCCTGAACCACCTCCATTGATGGCTGAGACTGATACAACCTACAAGGTACATGAAGTCACCGACATCCGCCATAGGGACCACTGGTGGGAATACCTCCTTTCCTGGAAGGGTTATGGCCCCGAAGAAAACTTGTGGAAATCAGCTCGAAACATCCTGGATAAAACCCTCCTCCTGCATTTTCATCAAGCCCATCCAGGCAATCCCAGACCACCAAGGGGGGGGCGTAAAGCGGGGGGTACTGTTACACATGCCATCCCTGGCAGACCCATGGCATGGCCGCCTCACCTTTCTGCAGTAACTCCAGTGCCTGGTTAAGAAAGACATAAGACATAAGAAATTGCCATGCTGGGTCAGACCAAGGGTCCATCAAGCCCAGCATCCTGTTTCCAACAGAGGCCAAAACCAGGCCACAAGAACCTGGCAATTACCCAAACACTAAGAAGATCCCATGCTACTGATGCAATTAATAGCAGTGGCTATTCCCTAAGTAAACTTGATTAATAGCCATTAATGGACTTCTCCTCCAAGAACTTATCCAAACCTTTTTTGAACCCAGCTACACTAACTGCACTAACCACATCCTCTGGCAACAAATTCCAGAGCTTTATTGTGCGTTGAGTGAAAAAGAATTTTCTCCGATTAGTCTTAAATGTGCTACTTGCTAACTTCATGGAATGCCCCCTAGTCCTTCTATTATTTGAAAGTGAAAATAACCGAGTCACATCTACTCGTTCAAGACCTCTCATGATCTTAAAGACTTCTATTATATCCCCCCTCAGCCGTCTCTTCTCCAAGCTGAACAGCCCTAATCTCTTCAGCTTTTCCTCATAGGGAAGCTGTTCCATCCCCTTTATCATTTTGGTTGCCCTTCTCTGTACCTTCTCCATCACAACTATATCTTTTTTGAGATGCGGCGACCAGAATTGTACACAATATTCAAGGTGTGGTGTCACCATGGAGCGATATAGAGGAGAGGCCCGACATGGAGTAGTGGAAGTGGTAGATGGACTGGGAACACCAGGGTCTGTAGCTGAGGCGGAGGCACCAGGGGTGGCCCTCGTCCCTGGCAGCGGTAGGCCACCGGCTCCATCCTCGGGCCACCCCTGGTGCCTCCGGCTCAGCTACAGACCCTGGTGTTCCCAGTCCATCTACCACTTCCACTGCTCCATGTCGGGCCTCTCCCTGTGGCCCGCAGAAAGATGCTGCTACTCGGCGCCGCGCCCCTCCCTAGGCGTGCGCCCGTGCATCACTAAAGCTTAAGTAGGGCCCGTGGCAGGAACTGAGCCATGGCCCCAGATGATGACATCAGCCATTTCTGCATTTTCATCTATTCTAGACTCCAAATTGAGCATCCTGGCCATCAAGCCATAACAGAAAGAGTTCTTCTTTCTTTCATACATACCATTGCTGACAGCACCCTGACATCTTGTACAACACATCTATCACACAAATTTGGATAGCACCCTATATGATAGACAAATCTTCACACCTCGCACTTTCATTGCTCTGTACAGAGATGCATACCATTGCGAATGTAACAAATCTTCATGTAGGGGATCAAAAAATTATGGCTGTTACTCACTTTTCTTGCCCATTCTTTTAAAGCTGATGTTTATTGTGAAAAGATAGGATGGCTTTCGTCTAGGTTAAGGCAGCCCAAACAGATAGAGATCTTTCAAAAGATTCTGCCAAACTATTTTACTAAAATTAGTTGTTAGTGGTAAAATTAAAAGACAAACATTTTCAAAATGAAACAGTGATGAATCCAGTAATAAACACAATACCAGATGTGCACCAGCAAAAAAATGATGAGCTAACCTCAGGGGAATTTTTTGTATGTTTCTCTTTGTATTATTGACACTACACATCCTTCACTAAGTGCTCTAAATGCAAAAATCCTTAGTTACAGCAATTACATGATAAATTGACTGATTAGGTTAATTATTCAATTAAGGAACATTCATACCTGATACAGCAATTCCTTGGACGTTTGTCTTCTTATTGAAAATGTGTTAAGGTGTGGTATTCTGCTACAAATGAATGAGTAATTTAAACTTGAACAAAATATGTGTTCATAATATGAAAGCTTTTTTTCCCTATGTATTGTGTGTTGATTAATTTATACATATGCACATTTTTTTCTTGTATTTTATTGCCAAGGGAATAACAGTCATAAATGGATGAGAAAGCCACAAGAAAAGATATCCTACAAGTAATTATGGAGAAGAGCTAACAAAAACTATACCAGATTAATACTTGAAAATAGAATGAAAATGTTTAGAAATTGTAGACAGATGTAATGAAAAAAAAAATCTTAGCACCAGAAATTTCACTAAAAGGAAGCCAGCACAGGTAATTGAAAAGAAACAGATATGGTAGTCTCTAACATGTAATGTACTAGAAAAAGAAAAAATAGTTTATGCCTTAATCTACTTAAACATTTTTCTTTTAAAAACCTGAAAATAAATTTTTCAAAGAACACTGGCAATTGCAAGCTTTGAGTATCCCACCAGAATGCAGTTTAAAGAGCTCAAAAGAGAAATGCACCAGAGGAACAACTGAGGAAAGCTGTGATATCATCAGTTCTGAAATTATTTAATTCATACATTGAAAAGAAGAGCTTACTTAGATATAAACTAGCTCACAGAATACTACTAAAGCAGTCAAGAGAGGCTGCAGAGCCTTCTAACACACCATTTTTTAGGGCTCAGTAGAAGACTATGTGCATGGAATGGCTGACGAAAGCTATGGATTCTGACCAGCAAGGCTTACCACACCTATCTTGGGAACCCAACAACCAAGCTGGGTTTTCAGAATATTTACAATGAATATGCATGAGATAAATTAGCATATACTGGGCTAATTGTATCTCACATACATTCATTGTTGATATCCTAAAAATCTGACTGGCTGTGGCATCCCCAGGCCAAGTTTGGGAAGCCTTGATTGAAGGGACAAACAATGCTGATAACATGACTCTATCATCAAATCTTAGAAAAATTTGAAGGAATCTGAAATACATAGATTACACTGAATATGTATTTGCTATAAAATTGATTGTGATGATTTAATGAAGCTGCTGACCAGTTAGAAAACATGAATGCTATGACTCGCATAAGAACATAAGAAATTGCCATGCTGGGTCAGACCAAGGGTCCATCGAGCCAAGCATCCTGTTTCCAACAGAGGCCAAACCAGGCCACAAGAATCTGGCAATTACCCAAACACTAAGAAGATCCCATGCCACTGATGCAATTAATAGCAGTGGCTATTTCCTAAATAAATTTAATTAATAGCCGTTAATGGACTTCTCCTCCAAGAACTTATCCAAACCTTTTTTGAACCCAGCTACACTAACTGCACTAACCACTTCCTCTGACAACAAATTACAGAGCTTTATTGTGCGTTGAGTGAAAAACAATTTTCTCTGATTACTCTTGAATGTGCTACTTGCTAAATTCATGGAATGCCCCCTAGTCCTTCTATTATTCGAAAGTGTAAATAACCAATTCACATCTACTCGTTCAAGACCTCTCATGATCTTAAAGACCTCTATCATATCCCCCCTCAGCCATCTCTTCTCCAAGCTGATCAACGTTAACCTCTTCAGCCTTTCCTCATAGGGAAGCTGTTCCATCCCCTTTATCATTACGGTTGCCCTTCTCTGTACCTTCTCCATCACAACTATATCTTTTTTGAGATGCGGTGACCAGAATTGTACACAGTATTCCAGGTGCGGTCTCACCATGGAGCGATATAGAGGCATTATGACATTTTCCGTTTTATTAACCATTCCCTTCCTAATAATTCCTAACATTCTGTTAGCTTTTTGACTGCTGCAGCACATTAAGCTGACGATTTTAAAGTATTATCCACTATGATGCCTAGATATTTTTCCTGGGTGGTAGCTCCTAATATGGAACCTAACATCGTGTAACTACAGCAAAGGTTATTTTTCCCTATATGCAACACCTTGCACTTGTCCACATTAAATTTCATCTGCCATTTGGATGCCCAATCTTCCAGTCTTGCAAGGTCCTCCTGTAATGTATCACAATCCGCTTGTGATTTAACTACTCTGAATAATTTAGTATCATCGCAAATTTGATAACCTCACTCGTCGTATTCCTTTCCAGATCATTTATATATATATATATATATAAATATATATATATATATATATATATATATTGAAAAGCACCGGTCCAAGTACAGATCCCTGAAGCACTCCACTGTTTACCCTTTTCCACTGAGAAAATTGACCATTTAATTCTACTCTCTGTTTCCTGTCTTTTAACCAGTTTGTAATACACGAAAGGATATCGCCTCCTATCCCATGACTTTTTAATTTTCTTAGAAGCCTCTCATGAGGGACTTTGTCAAATGCCTTCTGAAAATCCAAATACACTACATCTACCGGATCACTTTTATCCACATGTTTATTAACCTCTTCAAAAAAATGAAGCAGATTTGTTAGGCAAGAGTTGCCCTGGGTAAATCCATGCTGACTGTGTTCCATTAAACTTTGTCTTTCTATACGATCTTGATCTTGAGAATAGTTTCCACTATTTTTCCCAGCACTGAAGTCAGGCTCATTGGTCTATAGTTACCTGGATCACCCCTGGAGCCTTTTTTAAATATTGGGGTTACATTGGCCACCCTGTAATCTTCAGGTACAATCAATGATTTTAATGATAGGTTACAAAATCTTAATTAATAGATCATTTTTTAGTTCCTTCAATACCCTAGGATGCATACCAACCAGTCCAGGTGATTTGCTACTCTTTAGTTTGTCAATCTGGCCTACTATATCTTCCAGGTTCACAGTGATTTTGTTCAGTTCATCTGACTCATCACCCCTGAAAACCATCTCCGGAACTGGTATCTCCCCAGCATCCTCATTAGTAAACACGGAAGCAAATAATTAATTTAGTCTTTTTGCAACGGCCTTATCTTCCCTAAGAGCCCCTTTATCTCTTCTGTCATCTAATGGTCCAACCGACTCCTCACAGGTTTCTTGCTTCGGATATATTTAAAAATGTTTTTATTACGAGTTTTTGCCTCTATGGCCAACTTCATTTCAAATTCTCTCTTCACCTGTCTTATCAATGTTTTACACTTGACTTGACAATGCTTATGTTTTATCCTATTTTCTTCAGATGGATCCTTCTTCCAATTTTTGAAGAATGATTTTTTTTTTGGCTAAAATAGCCTCTTTCACCTCACCTTTTAACTATGACTGTAATCTTTTTGCCTTCTTTCCACCTTTCTTAATGTGTGGAATACATATGGACTGCACCTCTAGGATTGTATTTTTAAACAATGTCCAAGCCTGTTGAACACTTTTAACCTTTGCAGCTACACCTTTCAGTTTTTTTCTAACTATTTTCCCCTCATTTTATCAAAGTTTCCCTTTTGAAAGTTTAGTTTTAGAGCTGCAGATTTATTTATTGTCCCCCTTCCAATTATTAGTTTAAATTTGATCATGTTATGATCACTGTTGCCAAGTGGCCCCACCACCGTTACCTCTCTCACCAAGGGAACTTTTCTGTTACCTGATTTGGAAGGTGTAAAGCCTTATTTCCTGACTTCCTGCTGCCTCGGGGGAACTTTTGTATACTGTGAGAACTCTGGACTTTCTGGGGGTAGGCAGGAGCCTGCCCCGACGGTGAGGGGAAGACCAATCAGAGTAAATTACATCATTGGGAGGGGCTGGAGGTGATCTCTTAACAAGCCCACCTACAGCGTTCAAACTGAGGCAAGGGGACTTTTCTGTTACCTGATTTGGAAGGTGTAAAGCCTTATTCCCTGACTTCCTGCTGCTTCTGTGAGAACTCTGGACTTTCAGGGGGTAGGCAGAGCCTGTCCCAACGGTGAGGGGAAGACTAATCAGAGCGAATTACATCATTGGGAGGGGCTGGAGGAGATCTCTTAACCAGCCCTCTTACGGCACGCCAAAGGGGCACGCGCCTCTTACCGGCTCCGACTGGATACAACTGGTCCTATAGATAATTTAATATCGTTTCCCCTCAGGTAGGAAAGTAATTACTAGTATTTTTAATTCTTCTTGTCCTCCATTTAGGGAAGCATTGTTGGAAGAGGTAGGAACAATTAGTCATATTTGTTCCTTAGCTCTTTGTTTTGTTTATATAAAATAAATGCCTCATACTAAGCGGAAGGCAAAATTAAAGCCTTCCACAAGTACTCCTACTTTAGAGCTAGGACAGAGTACTGTGGCTGACTGGCTGAGTTCCCCACAAATAACTCCTGTTGAGGAGGCCGTTATAGGGACAGATATGGAGCTAAATATGTCCCTATTGGCCAATAACATCTCTTTGAGTCCAGGAGCTCCAGATATTCCTCTACCTCCTGGTAAGGAAGAGGTAGTATTTCCCAACTTACCAGAAAGTCCCCAGGATAGGTTAGAAATGGAGGAAACCAGTGAAATTCAAAATGGAAAAGAAACATCAGATAAAATGACCCTTCCCTCAATAATGACTAAACAAGAGATTAAAGAGAGTAAATTTTTGCCATCCTCAAAGTCTTCCAAGGAAATAATGAAATAAACAAAGGGAAAAAAATCAATATTCAAGAAATTATAGTGAGACCTACATCTATAACAATAGATACTTTGTAGAATGTTCTAACGAAATTAGATTCTTCAATTAAAATTTAACTAAAGTCGTTAATGAAACAAATGAAACAGTTAAAAGTAATTCAGCAGCTTTGATTAATTTACAAAAGCAGAATAATATTGCTGATCAATGCCTCATGCAGGTGGAAAGAATTCAAGTTCAACAAATTAAGGCAGAAGCTGAAATACAAAGGAAAATTGAAAATATTGAGAATTACTCAAGAGTTTTAAATTTGAGAGTGGTCAATTTTCCTTTTATCAGTAAGGTTTCGCCTATAGAACTGATTAGGATGTATATTATGAAAATACTGAATATCCCAGAACAGAGTATGCCAACTATTGTTAGAGCATTTTATATAAGTAACACTGTTAAGATCAAGGAGCAGGCTCTTGCGAAGCAGGACGCTGATGTAGTAGGAAAGCATAAAGAAAACAACGGATCAACCTTAGATTTGTCTGATTTTTTAGAAACATCACAAGATGAAGTAGTTATTGAAAAAACAGGTACTATGTTAATAACCTTTGCATTTATTTCAGATAGAGACACAGTTTTAAAATTTGTTTTCCGTAATAGGATGAAAACTTTTTACGGGAACAAAATGTGGATATATCCAGATGTAGTAAAGACCACAAATTAGGAGGAAAAATTTCCTTGAGTTAAGATCAAAAGTGACTGAGAAGGGGGGTCAATTCATCGTTCGCTATCCATGTAAATGTGCTATTAAATTGGGTGGAAACAATTATCAATTCACTGAGCCCTAACATCTCAAAACACTCCTGGGAGATTGAAGAATACTAGATTAGTAAGGAAAGGAGTATGAAACCTATATTTCTTATATTTTATTACTTTTGAAAATTGCTCACGAGTTTAAATGCTTCTCTAAAGTTTACTTTTAAAAATCAGATGGATATATGGAATTGTATGCGATATGAATTAGTTTGATATTTTAATCTGTATTACAATCATCTGTAAAAGTCTTTTGGCAAGTAATTTATGTATTACATGTTAAAATTATAAATAAAGATTATTAGGGATGTGAATCGGGCTTCGGACGATTGAAAATATTGTCGATATTTTTTGGGGGAGGGCAGGAAAAACGGCACACAAAAATAACCCTAAACCCACCCCGACCCTTTAAAATTAATCCCTTTGCTTCCCCCACCCTCCCAACCCCCCCCAAAAAACATTTTACAGGTACCTGCTGGTCCAGTGGGGGTCCCGGGAGCGATCTCCCACTCCCGGGCCGTCGGCTGCCACTAATCAAAATGGTGCCGATGGCCCTTTGCCCTTACCATGTGACAGGGTATCCGTGCCATTGGCCGGCCCCTGTCACATGGTAGGAGCACTGGATGGCCCATGCCATTTTTAAAGATGGAGCCGGCCATCCAGTGCTCCCTCCATGTGACAGGGGCCGGCCAATGGCACGGATACCCTGTCACATGGTAAGGGCAAAGGCCATCGGCGCCATTTGTATTAGTGGCAGCCGACAGCCCTAGAGAGGGAGATCGCTCCTGGGAGCCCCACTGGACCACCAGGTACCTGTAAAATGTTTTTTTGGGGGGGTCGGGAGGGTGGGGGAAGCAAAGGCATTAGTTTTAAAGGGTCGGGGTGGGTTTTTTGTTTATCAGCTCGGGTGCAGCAAATAAACAAAACCACGATCGGGCCCGATGAAAAAAACCCCACATGTGAATCGGAACCAGAATCTGAACCAATTCTGGTTCCGATTCACATCTCTAAAGATTACAAAAAAAAAAAAAAATGTTTTTATCATGAGTTTTTGCCTCTATGGCCAACTTCAATTCAAATTCTCTCTTCGCCTGTCTTATCAATGTTTTACACTTAACTTGACAATGCATATGTTTTATCCTATTTTCTTCAGATGGATCCTTCTTCCAATTTTTGAAGGCTGTTTTTTTTGGCTAAAATAGCCTCTTTCACCTCACCTTTTACCCATGATGGTAATCGTTTTGCCTTCCTTCCACCTTTCTTAATATGTGGAATACATATGGACTGCACCTCTTGGATAGTATTTTTAAACAATGTCCATACCTGTTGAACACTTGTAACCTTTGCAGCTGCATCTTTTAGTTTTTTTCTATTTTCCTCATTTTATCAACGTTTCCCTTTTGAAAGTTTAGTGTTAGAGCGGCAGATTTACTTATTGTCCCCTTCCAGTTATTAGTTTAAATTTGATCATGTTATGATCACTGTTGCCAAGTGGCCCCACCACCATTATCTCTCTCACCAAATCCTGTGTGCCACTAAGAATTAAATCTAAAATGTCTCCTTCTCTTGTTGGTTTCTGAACTAATTGCTCCATGAAGCAGTCATTTATTACATCCAGGAACTTTATGTCTCTAGCAAGTCCTGATGTTACATTTACCCAGTCAATATTGGGGTAATTGAAATCTCCCATTATTATTGCACTGCCAAATTGGTTACCTTCCCTGATTTCTCTAAGCATTTCATTAGCTGTCTGACCATTTTGTCCAGGTGGACGGTAGTATACTCCTATCATTATACTCTTACCCAACACACATGGGATTTCTACCCATATAGATTCTACTGAGCATTTACTCTCTTATATGATCTTTATCCTGTTGGACTCTATACCCTCCCGGAAATAAAGTGCCCCCCCCCCCCCACCAAGTTGATCCTCCCTATCATTGTGATATAATTTGTACCCTAATATAGCACTATCCCATTGGTTATCCTCCTTCCACCAAGTCTCTGTGATGCCAATTATGTCAATCTCATCTTTTGCTGCTATACACTCTAACTCTCCCATCTTATTTCTTAGACTTCTGGTATTGGCATACAGATATTTCAAAGTGTGTTTTTTGTTTATATTAACAACCTGCTTTTCAGTTGTTAGGGATGATTCAGAAATCATTAGCTTTGGTGATTTTTTACATATAGGCTCTTGGACTATGTTTGCTTTTAATGGAACCTCTCTGTTGGGATGCCCTAACTCTCCTGTTTCATTAGTATCCTTCAAGGATACATTTCTCTGAACCATGCACTGCTGAGTGACTGTCGGCTTTCCCCCTTATTCTAGTTTAAAAGCTGCTCTATCTCCTTTTTGAAAGTTAGTGCCAGCAGCTTGGTTGCACTCTGGTTAAGGTGGAGCCCATCCTTTCGGAAAAGTCTCCCCTTTCCCCAAAGTTTCCCCAGTTCCTAATAAAGCTGAATCCCTCTTCCCTGCACCATTGTCTCATGCACGCATTGAAACTCTGGAGCTCTGCCTGCCTCTGGGGACCTGCACGTGGAACAGGAAGCATTTCAGAGAATGCCACCCTAGAGGTTCTGGATTTCAGCATCCTACCTAAAATCCTAAATTTGGCTTCCAGAACCTCTCTCCCACCTTTTCCTATGTCATTGGTGCCCTCATGTGCCACGACAGCTGGCTCCTCCCCAGCACTGTCTATAATCCTATCTAGGTGCCGCATGAGGTTTGCCACCTTTGCACCAGGCAGGCAAGTTACCAGGTGGTCCTCACGTCCACCAGTCACCTGGTATCTACATTTCTAATAATCAAATCACCAACTACGATGGCTGGCCTAACCCTTCCCTCCTTGGCAGTAGCCCTGGGAGACTTGTCCTCAGAGCGAGAGGACAATGCATCACCTGGAGAGCAGGTCCTTGCTGACATTCATATGTAGTTAAAGATGAAATTGAAAGATTAAGGTCTTAATTCATTAAGGTCATTCTCCAAAGACACAGAATAGGAGAAGAAATGTGCTCAATCAGGCCTAAATGAAATCATATGGTTGTATTGGAAATGTGCGTGAATCCCCCATCTATGTGCAATTAATAATGGAATGGAGACATTTTAAATGACATTAAGTAGTTCTATTGGTAAAGATGTGAATCTGAATTGTAAAGGCAATTTATACATCAGTTCCAAACTTTATTCTGGTTATTTTTACACATTTTCTCTTTGTTCAATGACCTGACGACGGCATTCTATGAATTATTAATGGCTCATAAGCTGGACATGAAATGAAAGTAGCCATGTAACCTCCTCTGCTATTATGAGTGGTTTATGTATGAGGGTTGAAAGACTTTATTTTTTATATCCTTTTCTTTTTTCTTTATCATTGAGAGGATTTAATAACTAATGTTCTCTCGCTTTCTTACTGAAATGAATATCTTTTCATGTCTATAATTTAACTTTATATGACTTGAGGTTGAATCCCTTTCACAGATTACGTCTCTGTGCATGGGGTATCCAATCCCGGTTTGCCAACAGTGCACGCATGTCTTAATGTTCACCCTGGATTGGAAAAGATGCGTTGCTGTATGAGCTGCTTTAGCTCCTGGTACTTTTTGCATTTCCTCATGTGCTGCTTGTCAAATTAATATATTTTTATTGTTTTAATTTCAGTACAAACATAACATGATGTACTGCCCTCTCTAGAAGCCTGGAGAAAAGGGTGGAGTCCTCTTCCAGAAGAGAGGCCCATACAAATCCCGTTATCCATAAAAAATGTGCAGGACATGCTATTCTTCAGTCCCCTAGGGAAGGGCAAGGACTTGTTAACTTCAGTACTATATTTTACTAATAGTCATGGAGACAAATATTCAAAGAAAGCTGGGTGCCTGACTTAAATGTTTCAGTTTTAGAGTTTAGAGTTAGGTGAATTTTCAATATAACTTTGGCACCTATGTTTTGGGCTGAAAATGTGTCTAACTTTTAGGACCTAAATTAAGGACTGGTAAATACATCTATATTTAGGGACCTAACAGGATAATTTTTCAAATCGTCTTAGGGCCTCAAGGCATGATAATAAGCTCTAATGTGCACAATATCTTGTATATCATGCAATATATTGCAGCAATATTATATGATATATGCAATATTTTGCATGTCTCCACCCAGATACCCTACCCTAGTGTTTGTTTCTGGGGAGTACATCAGAACTAGTCTGCCAGGTATTGGTACACCATCTTCCTCTAAAAGCAGCAGCATCAAAAAGTCAGAGTAAATAGGAATTATGTCTCCTAAGCTGATATTCCACAACCCCTTACACAAGTGTGGTGGCATGCAAGTAGCTCCCAAACCCACATCAGGAGCAAGTCATCCTGGGATAGATTAGATATTTTACCTATAAGAAGAGGCAAGAAGCATTAAAGATGGTTCATGGTACATTGGGAAAATGATTGACCTGGATGACCACCTCTGGAAGATTGTGGAGGAAGTGGGATTTAAGCAGCTGCTATGCCCTTTAGCTCCCAATAACAAGATGCCCTGCCAGACAACATTCAGTAGGAAGATCACCCCCTACCTTGTATATTCAGTTCCATACTCACATGTGGGCACAGCTGGCCAAGGTGGAGAGGAGAAGCTTCCATTTGACAAATGACTTCTGGCCCAGACAGAACACTAGACATACCTCTCTCTCCTTGAAGGCACACTGGTGAGAGCTGACAGGGGCAGTGGAGGTGGATCACAGGATAGAGATGACTGTGGTATACACCCAGGTGATGGGCATTGGTCCTATCTCAGTCAATATCTTAGCAACAATAATGAAGGAGTGACAGCTAGACCAAAGCGACAGGGCTGTTGTTTTAGGAATTTTTGTTTCAAACAGTGGTGCTAACATGAAAAAGACAGTTCAAGATAGGAGCTGTGAATGAATCCATTGCTTTGCGAAGGGTGGGTAGCAGCATTATGAGAAGCAGGAAGCAGTGTGTGTGCCTCTGCACTGGCTTATTTTGGATATAGTCACCAGGTGGAATTCCGTATGATGCTGGAGAGATTAGCACGCTTCATGATTTGTCTCTGGAAAACAAGATAGGTGTGGATCACCCAGTGGAACATCATGATTGGCAGCACATGATGCAGATAATGTGTCGCCATTCCATAGAGGATATAAGTACCACAATAACCATTCTGGGTAACCCCATTCAGTATCATAGAGGAAAAGTTAAAGGATATCCAGCAGAAACTGACATCAGAGGTATTGCTGCTCATTGGTCCTAGGGGAATTCTGAGCTACTGAAGAATTTCCCCTTCCCGCAGGTTCTCCCCTTCACCTTGCAGAATCCAGGCTCCACCACTGCTCTGAGTGCTATCACTGGCAGCATCGTGGCAATAATTAATATTTTCTCTGCAAGCCTTGCTGGAAGAGGAAGAGCATGATCCCCAGAAGTACATGGTGATATGAGAGCTGTCACCAGGGGGAGAGAGAGAGTGTGAGAGAGAGAGAGAAGGGAGAGAGAGAGCACTGTCTGAGGGAGAACATGACTCTCTATATTTCTACCACTGTAAGAGGGGCACTCACAACTCAGGGATTGGGCAGGGGGGGAGGGGCGGTGTTAGTAACATTGGTCTGCCTAGGACACTATAGACCCTTGCTAAGTGAGAAAAATGTAAATACTGGATTGCACTGAAATGCAGAATGATAGTTTGCAAAAAAATATTGTGTTATTTTGACAAATAAATATGCAGAATTTTAAAGAATTTAGAAAATATGTGCACAAAATTTTTTATTTTTTGGTACAGAATTCCCCCAGTAGGAACTCATGAATGCCTTGCAGTAGCAATTGATTGATAAGCTCAAGCCCCTTATCCAGCTGGAAAGCTATATGCTAGCCATGCTGCGTGACCCATGGATGAAATAGAGTATTGCTTTCCAGCCCAGCATTCTAATATACTGGAATGAGATGTTAGTGACTAGGATACAGGAATATGAGTACTAGAGGCAGAGGGGAAGTGTTGATGCAGTGCAGGAAAGAGTGGGCATTCCACACAGTACTTTCAGTATGAGCAACACCCAGTCAGCTACCACTTCCTGCATCAGCTTTATCTGCCACCTCTCTGTGGCCACCACAGTATTGGTTCTCCTGACACAGGCTGTAACTAACCAGTTGCCAATGGATATTATTTGCTTCCCCCAAACAGGAGACTCCAGTGCAAATTTCAGTCACATGCTAGCTTGAAGTTCCCATTGAAGTCAGGGCTCTGGATCCCGGTAGTGTAGCCCATCAATTCATTTCTTGTCCACCAACCAGCCAAACTAGTGAATGGGTATTATCAATGACATTGGACATCATTCATAACTAATGCCAGAGTTGGTAGTTTAGTTCATCCTAATTTGTCAAACTTCCTTTGCTCAGTTTCCATGAATTTCAATGTGAGTAAAGGAGAATGGAATATCCAGCTAAAGTAAACCAGTGTTCTCATTCTTTACCTCAGTGACTTGCTGTGTTATTGCCAATTGCTACTCTTGTCACTGCTCAGGGCTGGCTTTGGGGTGTCCAATATCTGTGGTACAAAAGAGAATGCACCATCACCCATTCCCAGCATTCCTGGCACCTAGTGGGTTGAAGCAGAGGGCAGCCATAGCGCTACCCCTATAATTCCATTGTATTTTACAGGTCAGATATGTGCCATTGCAAATGTAAATAAATGAAAATGAAGTGATAAGAAAGCGTACTTCTTTATCCATTCACCCCCACCTCCACCTTCCATCAGCATTTCTCCCTCCTCTACAACTAAAACAGCTGATCTGAACTAACAGGAGGAAGAGATGTTGGCAACATCAGGAGAAAATTAAAAGTGCCTGATCACTGTCATGTTCTCCCTCTAGCCCCAGAGAGAGTAGGGGGGAATGGGGACAATGTAAGGTGAGGGACAGAGTCCTAGAGGGTAGGAGGAACATCTTGAGGCTCTAAGGGCAGAGAGGGGGCTTTGAGATTTTGATGGGAGGAAAGAAGAGACAGCAGGGATACCAGGATTGAGTGGGGAGGGGGGGGGGGGGTTTGAGAGCAAGGTCACAGAGACTGGGGAATTAAATGATGATTCAGTTTTTGGGTAGGAGGAGAATAAGGAAAAGGAAATTGAGAAGAGACTCAGGGCTTGGGCAGGATTGGGGAAAAGAGACTGGGGATTGAATAGGGTTTTAGGGATGAAATGACAGCATAGTGTATACTAAATGGAATGCAGTGCACTAAATGGGATTTAGTGTGCAGTAAAAAAAAAAAAAAGAAATGAAAACAAACACAATGACATGAATAAAAAACAAACAAAAAAAATAGCTCTAGCAGAGACTCATACACTTGCACTTACCCAGAAATTATATTCAAAGGTGATGAAAAACTTAAACAAATCTAAGTGTTCCAGGAAGATGTAAAAGGGAAAATTGACAAAATAGAGTAGCAAATCACCTGGACCAGATAGTATATATTCAAAAGTGCTTAAAGAAATGAAAAATGAAATAGCGGACCAGTTATTAGTAATTTGTAAACTACTAATCAAATTGTCTGTCTATAGTACCTGAAGACTTGAGGTTACTAAAGTAATGCCAATTTTTAAAAAGGGATCAATAGTTGACCCAGGAAACTATAGTCTAGTGAGTGTGACATCTGTGCCAGGCAAAGTGGTAGAAACTATCATAAAGAACAAAATTTCTGAATATATACTGTAGATGGACATATTTTAATGGGACAAAGTCAACATGGATATAGCCAAGGGAAGTCTTGCCTCACTTATCTGCTACATTTTTTTGAGGGTGTAAATAAATGTGGATAAAGGTAAGCCAGTTGATATACTGTATCTGGATTTCCAGAAAGCATTTCACAGTCCCTCATGAGTGACTTCTTAGGAAATTAAAAAGTCATGGGATAGGAGGCAGTGACCAATTGTGGATTGGCAATCAGTTAAAAGATAGAAAACAGAAATTAGGTTAAATGTTACATTTTTTTCAATGGAGTAATGGAGTGCCCCAGGGATTTGTTCTGGGACCATAGCTTTTTAATATATTTTTTAATGACCTGGAAATGGGAACATTGAGTGAGATGGTCAAATTTGCCGATGATATAAAGTTATGCAAAGTTGTTACATCACAAGAGGATTGTGAAAAATTGCAAGAGGACCATGTTTAAACTGGGAGACTGGGCATGCAAATAGCAAATTAAATTTAATGTGGACAAGTGCAAAGTGGGTAAGTGAAACCCAAATTATATCTCTATAAATGCAAGATTCAAAATTAGAAGTCATCATCCAGGAAAAGGATTTAGGTGTCATCATGGATAATTTGTTGCAATCTTCTGCTCCATGTGCAGCAGCATCCAAGAAAGCAAACAGAAAGATATGAATTATCAGGAAAGGAATGGAGAATAAAACAGAGAATATTATTATGCTTCTATATTGCTCTATGGTGTGACTTCATCTTGAGTATTGTGTGCAGTGCTGGTCACCACATCTCAAAAAAGATATGCAGAATTAGAAAAGGTACAGGGAAGGACAAACAAAATGATAAAGGAGATGGAATGATTCCCCTATGAGGAACGGCTAAAGAGGTTAGTACTCTTCAGCCTGGAGATGAGATGACTGAGAGGAGATATGACAGAGGTCTATAAAATAATAAGTGAAGTAAAACAAATAAAATGTAATCAGTTGTTTATTCTTCCAAAGAGTTCAAAGACTAAGGAACACACAGTAGGGGTGTGCATTAATTTTAACTGAATTTGAGAAGCACAATAAATAAGGGCTAATTTGTTTCATTTAGGTGCCCCAAAATGAATTGATGAACCCCCCTCCTTGAATTAAAGGGAATGGTGAATAAAACGGAAAATGTCATAATGCCTCTGTATCGCTCCATGGTGAGACCGCACCTTGAATACTGTGTACAATTCTGGTCACCGCATCTCAAAAAATATATAATTGCGATGGAGAAGGTACAGAGAAGAGCTACCATAATGATAGGGGGAATGGAACAGCTCCCCTATGAGGAAAGACTAAAGAGGTTAGGACTTTTCAGCTTAGAGAAGAGATGGCTGAGGGGGATATGATAGAGGTGTTTAAAATCATGAGAGGTCTAGAATGGGTAGATGTGAATCGGTTATTTACTCTTTCGGATAATAGAAAGACTAGGGGGCACTCCATGAAGTTAGAATGTGGCACATTTAAAGTTAATCATAGAAAGATATTTTTTATTCAGCGCACAATTAAACTCTGGAATTTGTTGCCAGAGGATGTGGTTAGTGCAGTTAGTATATCTGTGTTTAAAAAAGGATTGCATAAGTTCTTGGAGGAGAAGTCCATTACCTGCTATTAATTAAGTTGACTTAGAAAATAGCCACTGCTAATACTAGCAACGGTAACATGGAATAGACTTAGTTTTTGGGTACTTCCCAGGTTCTTATGGCCGGGATTGGCCACTGTTGGAAACAGGATGCTGGGCTTGATGGACCCTTGGTCTGACCCAATATGGCATGTTCTTATGTTCTTATATTTGTTTCATTTGGTTAAAATCAATCTCCTGTTGAGCCTAAATCTAGGCCGGTCATTGAAGCCTCACCTTGGGAATATGTCAAGGCTAAAAGCAGGATGCCTCAGCCAAGATCCAAGTAAAGGGCCAGGACCTCTGAAAAATTTAGCTTGGATTGGGAATTTTTCTGACACTCCTCTTACTTGATCCATCAGGGTTTTGATGCAGAGATCAGGCCTGGTCCAAACATTTGGACTTCGGCCTAGATTCAGACCCAATGCCAGGGCTTGACCCCCAAGGCTGGGTCCCAATGCCTGGGCTTGGCTGTGGTTCAGGCCCAACACTGGGGCCCTACCTGGAGGCTGGGTCCCAATGCCTGGTCCTCCGCCTAGGCCTGAGCCCAGGACTTGTTGGAGTCTTCTTTCTTCTTCAAATTACGCCATCTCCTGGAGAGCCACCAGCGTTAATTTACTCTAGAGCATCCCCCTCAGTGGAGTGAACAATTTTGCTGTATGGAAGTTCAAATAATTGCCATACAGCAAAATGGTGCCCTCTGCTGAGAAGCATGCATTAGAGTTAATTTACTCCAATGTGTCCCCAACAGACAGCATCAATTGAAGAAGAAAGAAGTCTCCTATGAGATCCAACCTTTGGCTTTGGCCTTATCCTTGGTGAGGCCCTAGCATCAAGTCCCTGCCTCCTGACCCAGCCCCAGAATCAGGCCTAGGATGGGTTCTGGCCCAGGCATCAAGACCCATCATCCATACTAGGCCCCAGCATTGGGCCTGAGCTTACTCTGAGGCCTAGGCATTGGGACATGGCCTCTGGGCCAGGCTCTGGCATTGGGCCTGGGCTGAGGCCCAGATGTAGGGACCTGGCTTCTGGTGTGGGCCATAACTCTCTTCTAGGCTTTGGTTGAGGCATTGGGACCAGGCCTCCAAGCCTCAGCCTTGTGTAGAGCCTAGGCCAATGTCACGATGATGTACATTGACCTAGTCCTATGCAAGGCTAAAGCTTCTTCCCCGGCCTAGGCCTTGCCAGTGCAATCCCACTGGTCTGTGTAAGTGGGGGCTGGAGGGGATCCTGACCCCGGTATTTTTAAGGGTGGGAGTGATGGATGTAATGGATGGGAAGCTTTGGATATCCCCATTTACTTCTCTCCCCCCCCCCCCCCTATTTTTTTTAAATATTTGATTAATTTGTGTAAACAAGAGAAATGAATTAAACATTAAATGAAATTAAATTTGTGGGGGAAAACTACCTTGAAAAAGAAACAAAAAACAAAACAAAATTTTTATCACTGCACACCTAGCAAACAATGAAGTTACTAGGTGATATATTTAAAACTTATAAGAGAAAATATTTTTTTACTCAATACATAAATATGATCTGGAATTAATTTCCAAAGGTTGTGGTGAAAGCTATTAATGTAGCTGTGTTCCTAGAGGAGAAGTCCATAAAGCATTATTAATGAGGAGTTGCAGAAATCCACTTCTTATCCCTGGAATAAGTAACATGGCATCTATCTACCCTTTGGCATCCTGCCAGGTACTTATAAACTGGATTGGCCACTACTGGAAACAGGATACTAAGCTTGCTGGAGCTTTGGTCTGATCCCAGTATGGCATATCTTATATCTTTCTGACCATGAATTCCATAAGGTTTTCCCACTTCTGGGCTATCTCTGTCTCACTGGTTCTTAATATCTCTCACACTCTTGATGTTTAACTTGCTTCTTAACTATATAAAATATATGGAAATTATACCAGTTGTTCTTTATTATTTATATCTAATGTACCCTGCTTATCTAATTACTTATACTCTACTTCATATCTGTCCATCATATCTGTATGTATTCATTACTATGTATTCAGTTGCTTGTTACTTTTTATAATTCATCTTGAGCCTACATTTAGTATATCAAATGTGAGAAGTAAATCCAAGATGATAAGGCAAGGTTGAACAGCAGGATGGAACACTGGATGAGGAACCACAAGACAGGAACGCAGGCATTCCGAAGATGCAGGAAGGAATCAGGAACACAAAGACAAGGCACTGGAGCAGGAGCAGGAACCAGAATCAGGAATGAAGAGGCAAGCAGCTATCTCAAGGAGTTTATAGAAACTTATATAGAAACATAGAAATGACAGCAGAAAAAGACCAATCGGCCCATCCAGTCTGCCCAGAAAACTCCCACACTTATTTTCCCATATTTATCTGTTTCACCAACCACCAAGTTCAGGGCCCTTGTTGGTAACTGTTTGATTCAAATTTCCTGCCATCCCCTGCCATTGATGCAGAGAGTAATGTTGCAGTTGCATCAAAGGTGAGCATAAGGCTTAATGGTTAAGGGTAGTAACCACCGCATCAAGCAAGTTACCCCGATGCTTGTTTATCCATACTGCACAGATCAATGGCTTGTTGGATGTTGTCTGAATGTAAATCCTGTTTTCCACATGTCCCCCTGCCGTTGAAGCAGAGATCAATGCTGTATATGCATTCAAAGTGATGTTTCAGGCTTAATTGGTTAAGGGTAGTAACCACCGTAATAAGCAAGCTACCCCCACGCTTATTTATTTACCCAGATTATGAAGTTCAGTCCTTGTTGGTTGTTATCTGAATGCAAATCCTCTTTTCCACATTTCCCCTTGCCGTTGAAGCAGAGAGCAATGTTGGAGTTGCATTAACCGTGCGAAGGCTTATTGAGTAAGGGTAGTAATCACCAGGTAGTAACCTCCACTCCATGGCTCTTCTCGTCATTCACATCCTCTAGCCTTTATGGATCCACAGTGTTTATCCCATGTTTTGAAATCCTTCACAGTTTTAGTCTTCACCACTTCCTCTGGAAGGGCATTCCTCTTTGTAAAGAAATACTTCCTGACATTGGTTCTGAGTCTTCCTCCCTGGAGCTTCAAATCATGACCCCTAGTTCTACTGATATTTTTCCAACGTAAAAGGTTTGTTGTTGACCATGGATCATTAAAACCTTTCAAGTATCTGAAAGTCTGTATCATATCACCCCTGCTCCTCCTCTCCTCCAGGGCATACATATTTAGGTTCTTCAATCTCTCCTCATGTCATTTTATGAAGACCATCCACCATTTTGGTCACCCTTCTCTGGACCACCTCTATCCTGTCTCTGTCCCTTTGGAGATACGGTCTCCAGAACTGAACATAGTACTCCAGGTGAGGCCTCACCAAGGCCCTGTACAAGGGGATCATCACTTCATTTCTCTTAGTAGATATTCCTCTCTCTAAGCAGCCCAGCATTCTTTTGGCTTTAGTTATCACTTTGCCACATTGTTTTGCCGACTTTAGATTGTTAGACACTATCACCCCAAGGTCTGTCTCCTGCTCCATGCACATCAGCATTTCACCCCCCATCAAATACAGTTCTTTTGGATTTCCACACCCCATATGCATGACTCTGCACTTCTTGGCATTGAATTTCAGCTGCCATATCTTCGACCACTCTTCCAGCTTCCTTTTCACTCCTTCCGGCATGTCCACTCTGTTGCAGATCTTAGTAGCATCCGCAAAAAGACAAACCTTACATTCTATCCCATCCGCAATGTCACTCACAAAGATATTGAACATGACTGATCCCAACACCGATCCTTGTGGCACTCCGCTTAATACCGCTCTCTCTTCAGAGTAAGTTCCATTTACCATCACACATTGTCTTCTGTCCATCAACCAGTTTGCAATCCAGGCCACCACCTTGGCTCTCACTCCTACACTTCTCATTTTATTCACAAGCCTCCTGTGCGGGACTGTATCAAAAGCTTTGCTGAAATCCAAGTAGATGACATTGAGCGTTCTTCCTCGATCTAATTCCCTAGTCACCCAATCAAAAAAGTAAATCAGATTTGTCTGACAGGACCTTCCCCTGGTGAATCCATGCTGCCTCTTTTCCAGCAATTCTTCTGACTGTAGATAGTTCACTATTCTTTCTTTCAGCAGCAACTCCAATACTTTTCCTACCACTGAAGTGAGGCTAACTGGCCTGTAGTTTCCAGCCTTCTCTCTGCTCCCACTCTTGTGAAGCGGGACCACCAACGCTCTTCTACAATCACTTGGCACCACTCCCGTTTTTAGGGATCTATTGAACAGGTCACACAGTGGACCTGCCTGCACATCTCTGAGCTCCCTCAGTATCCTGGGATGAACCTCATCAGGCCTCATGGCTTTGTCCACTTTTAGTTTTCCTAGATCTTCCCATACATTCTCTTCTGTAAACGGAGTTACATCTACTCCACTCCCCTCCAGTTTCTTGTTAACTAGCGACGGTCCTTCTCCAGGATTCTCTTTAGTGAACACCAAACTGAAGTATTTGTTTAATATTTCTGCCATCTCTTTGTCTCTCTCCACACATTGACCTTTTCACCTTTCAATTTCACTATACCTCTTTGAACTATTCTCCTTTCTTTGATGTGTCTGAAAAATGTTTTGTCACCTCGCTTTACCTCTTTGGCAATCCTTTCTTTCGCTTGACCTTTTGCTGTCTTGATTACTTTCTTTGTCTCCCTCAGTTCCACCAGATATTCTTCCTTGTGCTCCTCCCTTTGGGATCCTTTATATTTCTTGAACAATGTTCTTTTAGCTTTTATTTTCTCAGCCACCTCCTTTGAGAACCAGATAGGTTTCAGTTTTTTCTTGCTTTTCTTTACTTTTCTAACATATAGATTAGTTGCCTTGGTAACTGCTCCTTTTAGTTTGGTCCATTGTTGTTCCACATCTCTCTTGTTCTCCCAGCCTTCTAGTCTTTCTCCAGGTACTTCCCCATTTCATCAAAGTCTATGTTTTTGAACTGTAAAATGTGGGTCTTCGTGCTTCTTCTCCGTATCTTATTTGTGATATGAAACCATACCGTTTGATGATCACTGGTGCTGAGGTGGGCACCCACCTGGACATTAGAGACATTATCTCCATTAGTGAGCACTAAACTGAGTATAGCTCCCTCCCTCGTGTGTTCCATTACCATTTGTTTGAACTGATCCCCTGCAGGGCACCCACTATATCTCTACTACTGTTAGATTCTGCAGAAAGGTTTCTCCAGTCTGCATCTGGCAGATTAAAATCTCCAACAATCACCACTTCTCCCTTCTCTCCCATCTTTTGGATGTCTTTAACCAGGTCTCTGTCAATCTCTTCCATTTGATTTGGAGGCCTGTAAACCACTCCAATAAAAATGGATGACCCATCATCTTTTTTTAGGTTGGCCCATAGTGCTTCTTCTTTGCCCCATCTTCCTTGAAGCTCAGATGCTTGGATATTGTTTCTGACATAAAGAGCCACTCCTCCCCCTTTCCTGTCCTCTCTGTCCTTCCTTATCAAGTTATAGCCCGGTATTGCCATATTCCAATCATGAGATTCCGTGAACCATGTCTCCGTGACAGCAACAATGTCCAAGTCCACCGCCACCATTAGGGCTTGCAGATCTGGGATTTTATTGCCCAAACTATGAGCATTTGTGCTCATAGCTTTCCAGCTTTTCTTGTTCAGGTTACTGCTTTTCTTGAACTCCTTTTGTGACTTATTTAGTTGAGTTTTATTATCTACTTCACTCTTTTCCATTGCATTTGTATTTGGGGGGTGACATTCTAAGTTCTTTCTGCCACCCCTGGCAGCTAGTTTAAATGCCTTATGACATAGGATTTAAATGTATCTCTTAGGATCCTTTTTCCTGCCATAGACAGATGTAAGCCATCTTTGACAAAGAGCTTTTTACTGTTCCATACACGGCCCCAGCCCCCAATAAATTCAAAACTTTGTTCCTTACACCAGGATTTGAGCCATACATTGAAGTTATTAATATGGCTTAGCCTCTCCTTCCCCTTTCCATGAACAGGTAACACTTATGAAAAGGCAATGGTTGTCGCCATGTGACTAATCTGCTTCACTAGAGATTGGAAATCTCTCAGTACCACTTGGATGCTGTTTCTAGCAAGGTCGTTGGTTCCCAGATGGATGATAATATCAACTTTAGAGTCTTTGCTTTCATCTTTGATCACTTTGACTATCTGAATAGCATTTCTGCTGGCCAACGATCCTGGGAGCCTTTTAACTGTAGTGTTTCCCTCGCTAAGAATTCCCAGATTAATGCCTCTGATGACAGAGTCATATATATATTTGCTTAAACAAACACACAGCAATTTAATGTAGCAATATCAATATCTAGAAAAATATACAGATAAGGCTAGCACTACACAAAAAACAGAAAAATATAACAAGCCCTCTAAAATAAGGATAAATTAAACTTATTCCTTAGCTCTCCCCAAGAATTTGTACTTCTGGCTGTCTCCTTCAAGTTCAAAGCAGACTGAGTTTGATCTATTGCCAAGGTGTCTGAGGCAGGACAGGGCAGACCTTATATAGGGGAAGGCCTGTGATGTCATCCATGGTCACCACGGTGGAATTCCCACCGCGGACCCTTTAAATGTACCTGAGCTTACACGTGTGTGCCTAGGGATGTCCCACTCAGCTAAGCAGTGTTCCTCGTGCAGTGTGTCGGGTCTGCATGGAAGCCGGCTGCGTCTTTGCCCGGCAGCATCAGTGGGCTCTCTCCAACCCGGGGCTGGGGGTAAGAGTGGTCGGTCGTGGGACGGACCCGTGACTGGCCAAATGCAACAATTTTTGGAGAGAGCGACGTGAAACAGACTTTCATATTGGGATTTGTCAGGTACTTCCTGGTGACCTGAACTGGTTGCTGTTGAAGACAGGATTCTGGGTTCAGTGGACCATTGGTCTGATTCAGCATAGCATTTCTTTTGTTCTTATTTTCTTAAGAGACTATGCCTTGTTAATTCAATTTAATTAAAACAAAAGTAAACCAGGAAAAAAAACATTGCCTTTTTTTCTCTTAAAAATGATTACACTAATTACATTTATTTCTATGAAAACATATTAAGAGCCTGCAGGTCTATTTTCTACCCAAAGCAAATTAAAATCACCATTATAAACACCTCAGAGGTAAAATTTATATTTAAAATGCTGAGAAACCTTGAACTGTAGTGGTGTCAGCACCTAATATTCTATACTAGACAAAGTTATGTAAATTACTTTGCAACTAGGACAGCAATAATGACTACTGTTCTACAAAATTGTGTCATACAGTAAAGCCTACTTTCTAGCACAAAATAAAATCACAGTATTACCTTGTTATGGGCAGTCATTGAGCAGATGCCATATGGAAGTTTCAAAGAAAAACCACCCAGCAAAATATAAACAGTGAAATGCAGTTTCCTTACAACACTGCTTAAAGATTCTCTTCCGTTCTACTACCGTGCTCAATGTCATGTGACACATTGGAAAGCAAATTTAGATACTTCATGTTTTGTTCATCTTTCTAATTTCAGTAATTCAGTTAATTGGGATTTCCCCTATTATTTTTCAAACATTCATTGTAAGTGAAATTTGAATCAGATTTTATCTGCTTTCAAACATTCAACCCTTTTAAACAAAAGGAAAAACCACATAGATTTGCTATAAGCACTAAAGGACAGGAAATGAGGAAGTTTGACTTCTGTATGAGTTATCTGAGCAAATGCTTTAACCCTTTAGTAGGATATAAACAGCTGAAAATATATTGTAAAAGGATAAAGGAAATAAGTGTGTCTAATGCCAGATGGTGCCTGGATGCCCATGCTAATAAGTGAAACTAGGGAAGAGTCTATGGCCAGTAGTAAAGAACTGAAACACCCTAGAGACAGGAACAGTGCTGCACTGCCTAGATGCAATACTCCAACTCAGGAGAACCTCATTTTATACATTATTTTTATTGGCCCTGGTTTAAAAAGGAGTCAGAGGTTGGGAAGGCAGGCAGGAGAGAGAGCAGAGGGTCTGCATTGTGATAAAAGGCTGTCAATGCCTCCTGCCATGTTGAACATTGGGGCTGGTAGGCGGTGAAGGTAGCGAGGGGGAGGAGACTCCACCATAGGTGTTGCTATAGGGTAGAAGGGGTGGCAAGTACCTCCACAAAAAAAAATGGTTTGACTCCCCAATTTTATACATTGTATTGAACAGATATAAACCAAAGCCATGCAATCCACCTTTTACCTGCCCCTCCCAACTGGTAGTAGAAGTTGTGATTAAGTAATTGTGATCTCCTGCAGCCGCAGGGCCAATCTCACAGCTCTTATCATGAGATCAGCCCCACGGCAGCAAGAAATGACATTGCTTAAAATGACTCCTCATACATCCCATGGCCCATACCATGACCATGGGATAGTGGAGGTGGCATTACCCCCTTTACTCCTAAATGTAAGAGAACCCTCGATCCGGCAGCTGCCAAGGGAGCCTATCTCACAGGTGGCTGAAGACAACAAATTTTGGCAGACTGCCACAGAGCCCATCCCACAGAACTGAAGAAGAGAGACCTGCTGCCCTGCAGCCTGAAGAAGAGGCTGAGAAGAGAAGAGGAGGCCCTGAGTCTGTGAGAGAAAGTGAGTGTATGTCAGCCTATATGTGTGTATGAGAGATAAAGAATGACCCTGTATGTGTGTAAGCCTGTGTGAGAGTGTGTGTGAGTACCTGTTTGTGTATATGTGTGAGGGAGAGTGCCTGTATTTTGTGTGTGAGGCAGAGAGAGCCACTGAGTATGAGAGAGTACCTGTTTGTGTGTGTGTGAGTGTATATGTGAGGGAGAGAGACAGTGTGTGAAAAAGTACCTGTGTGTGTGTTGCATCTGTCGGTCGCAGACGGCTACGACTGCTCTGCTTCACCTCTCTTTTACCCTTTTCCTCCTCCCTTGGAAGGATGAGTGCCTCTGCTGCTGTTTGCCGAAACCCTTGGCGTCTCTTGCCGAAACCTTTGGCTGTTTTGAAATATTTTAGTTGTGTTTGGTAAATTTTTTAAAATTTTAATATGAGTTTTTAGTTATTGGATGTTATTTTCTTGAACAGGTGATTTGAAATGTTTTTGTAATAATATAGTTGATGTTTTATTTTTCTGGATTTTGTTGATTGATTTATGAAGAATGGTGATATTTACATTTTTCCATTCTTGCACTATATACAGAGTCTGGATTGATGCAGTTTCCAGTTTATCTTTTGTCTACATGTTTCTATTTATACTTTATGATCTCTTTATTCTATTTGTTGAGGATCTGGTTCTGCATCTGTGACCTGGGTGAGATATACTTCTAGCATGTAATTTCTGTTTAGGGACCAAAGCAGCCTGACTTTTTCCATTTTTCTAATAGGATGTGTATTGATGTTTTAGAACCTGGTATAATATTTCCAGTGCTGTCTGTTCATAGGTAGGCTTGTTACTGTTTGAGTCCTTGAAGTTAGTGCTGTTATTATATGCCAGATTTGCTATATAATTTCTACGTTTCTTTGTTAGTTTTGTGATTCTTCACAAAGTGCTTGCAGTGGAAAGTCTTTGCATGCTGTTACTGAGGTGATGACAGAATCTGAAAGGGTTTTGTATTTTTTCTATTCTATGATGAATTTTAAGGGTCAACATCCTAGGTCTATTGTTGAGGGACTTTCTGTGGATTCAGATTGTGTTACAGAACTGGAGATACAGGATTTATATTGAGATTCTGTTCCTTCTTGTATAGACTTTAGATTTCACGCTCATATCCATATGGAAGAATTGATTGAATGAGGCTATCAAATAATTTTACTAGGAAGTTGAAATTGCTTTCTTTTAATTGTACAGAAGGACTGTGTGACTTTTTCTTATTGCATCTTTTATAGCCAATTTTAATGGTAGGGGATACTATGAGTATAAATGTCACTTTAACTTGCCGCCCTGACACCACCCCAAATACTTCTACCTAGAGACAACACTGAATTCCACCATTGCTGATGCTCCCGCCACTGCTGAGCTGCCTCAGACAGGGCAGGACAATGGTGGGAGCATCAGCATGTGCTCTATCACTAATACAGGACTACAGACACTCCAAGCTGGTGGCATTGGGCATGCCCAGACAGCAAACTCAGAAGTAGTGTCTGGGTCAAGGTAACACCAAGCTACTAATACTGGAAGGAAAATAAATAAATAAAGAGTATGTGGGTCAGGATAAGCAGTGGGAAGCTATATATATATGCCTCTGCTGCACCTTAAAGGACCAATGCAAATTCAGAAATGGGGACTGGGAAGGTTGCAAAAAGATTAGAGACATGCAGTAGTTAGGATCTCTACCCGTACCCCTAGATGTGGACTAGGAATTAAAATATATTGTGTAAAGTATAATTTGAATTCTTAAAATGGTTAAAATGTTACTTTAATGCCTTGATTATTACATTTGTTAATAAATGTTATAATTTAATAAAAATATAAATTACAAAAAGAAATGGGGACTGGGTTCATGGAGCCGCTAGCCATCAGTAAGGTTTAAATTTAAATACAATGGCACTACAAACAGCAGAAGGGAGCCTTGGACAATTTCAGTCTTCCAATTGTAAACGTTTCAGAGGCCAGTTGGGTACCGGGCAAACCCAGAAAAGACTATACTGTAGGACTAAGTTTTAAATAAATATCTGGGGCAAAATAAGTGCTGGGGATACCTTAGGGAGGCCCCTGCAACTCCCTAAAATGTTCAGGAGACATTTATTTGGGCAATCTCCAAAGTGTTGGGCCATAGAGAGACACTCAAAGGAAAACAGCTTCACAGAAAATGCAGGCAGAAACAAAACGGTTCCATGCCTCCTTCCACTCCTTGCACTACATAATTTAATTATCGTCATTACAAGTGAGTGCCTCATGGACAGCCTTGTGGTTACAGAAGAGAAAAACCTTACTGTAAAACACAGGCAGTAGGGCGCATAGAGAGTCAGTTGACTTATTCTTGAGTTGAAACTGGGAATATCTTGTGATTATCTAATATACAGTACTAATTTTTTAAAATTTGAGAACATCTATAGAATGGTATGGAAAAGGAGCTCAGAAGCATATTTTATGCATTTTGAAGGTGACAAAGGAACTAGTTTTTTTTTTTTTTGTGATTTCATTAAGGGAAGGATTCATTGTGAGAGGTATGAAAACCACGGTTGGGAGAGAAAGTTGATTGAGGGAAATGCAGCAGCAGCTTTTGCGAACGGCTCTGTGTAAGAAAGCATTGAAAAGTGCTTAAACTTGTGTATTGGGAACAGTGAAAAAAAAACTGCAAATCACATAGTTTTTCATTTAAAATATGAATGAGATGAATGAGTAGGGGAGGAGGGGGGATGCCAACCTGGAAAGTCATTAAAATGAAGATACTCTCATATCCCTTGTATAATACTCTCTGCATTCTTTGGATCTTTATGAAAATATGGGTCAAAAATACCCTCTTTAGAGGAAGAGAACTGGGCTTCAGAGAAAATACAATCTTTACCTGTGCATTATCTGATCAAACTATGTCTCCCATAGTTCCCACATGAACAGAAGATGCCCAGGATCTATTACCATAAAACATGTCTATTAGAGAGTAGGTGTTATGAGATTGGGAACAAAATATATATTCCTTTTCTTTTTTATGCATCTGCCTCTATAGGTCCCATAAACCAAATTCCTCCATATAGAACGTAAAGATGCCACCAGTTCTCCTCACCGAATTGCACAATTGTCCTGTTCTGTCCATGTACAGGTCAGAGGCAATATTTAAACCACCTCAGAGCAGGATATGCCCCTCAGCAAAATCAGACACCTCAGTAAGCAGTTGTAATAGGAACTCTATTTGGACAGTATTAGGAACATATATTATCATGGTCTGTTCATCAATTTCCCCTTTAATTAAAACAAAGCTACCATAAGGATCTCTTTTAATTTTATCCATCAGAAAGGTGAGTTGTTTTTTTTTAATTAGGATGCCTACCAGTCTTTTATTTTTTCAAAAGAAGTCCAATAAGGATCCAAGATGGCATTGGTTGTTGCGCTGCGATTGACGAGAGCACCAGGGGGCACTCTTCAGCGCGGGACAAAATGTGTGCCCTTGTGGTGAAACGTCCTTACCCTGAGCCTCGACTGGACCTGCATATGTCCTTGAGACCACCAATGCAATGGTGGTCTCTGAATGGTCCTCTGACCATTCAAAGCCCTTTTGGACTGCCACTAGGGAGCAGCAGGAAGCAGCAAGTTGGACAGAAGAAAAAGGAGACGAGGACAAGACACAGGATGAGGATTCAGATGATGATTCAAGGCAGATGAAGACAGCAGGATGTTGCAGGACAATGAAAGCTCACCCGTTGAGGATGCCGAAGCTCACCCCTTGAGGACGACGAAGCTCACCCGTTGAGGACGACGAAGCTCACACGTTGAGGATGCTAATCCAAGAAAGGGACATGGGTACCCTTGGCTCCGAAGATGGAGGTATTCCACCAGTGCCCTACACATCCTAGCCAAGGTGGTCACAGACCACTGGGCCACTAACATGCCCTACCAGCCCAGCCAGACTGGTCACGGACCACGAGGGATGGGAAGACGGAACCTCAGGACAGGAACAGAACATCTGGATAACATCTGGAACAACTTGAAGCCAGGAACATCAGGATTACATCTGGAACAACGACGAAGACAAGAGACCAAGGAACAAAGAACATCAGGAAGTCAGGAACAAGGAATGGGATCCCAGGACAAAGATGCCAGGCAGGAGCTGGAAGTGGAGATCCTCAGGAGACCAGCTCCAGGATGGAAGTTGCACCTTGTGAAGGTGAGGAAGGAATGAACTGAGGAGCCTTTTGTAGGCTGAAGAGGCGGATCCAGGAGATGACATCATCCAGGGCCCACTCCCTCACTGGCCCTACAAGAAGGGCAGAGAGAGACAGCCCCACGCCTTAGGGAAGGCAGGAAGAGGAAGTGCAGGACCACGGACAGCATTCTTGCTGAAGACACTGAATCACTGGAGCAGGGGAGAAGCCGGAGCTGGGCTGTGCAGGCCTCGATGTCAACGACAGCATCTGGCCCCACAGAGGGAACTGAGAATGGCTCCAGCTGCCGGAAGACACTGAGCACTGTGGCCTCCGGGCTGTGAAAATGAACTAGAATCTGCGGCTCCCTGCTGCATTGGAGAGATGGCAGCGGCGGCCTCCCGCTGCGTGGAACCCCAGAACAGCGCCTGCTGTGCCGTCTGGATGGCAGCCTTCGAACGCAGAGGTAGGACCGAAGCGGCTCAATGCCGCTGCAGGAAACCCCAGCACAGCTCCTGCCGCACCGGTGATGACGTCGGTGGTCGGGCTGGGCTGGCCTAAAAAAGGTAATAGCCTGCTCACGGTTCCTGCTGTGAGCAGAGTCGCAACAGTACCCCCCTTCAAGGGGTCCCCTCTCGTCCTTCGGGAGGTCAAAATATCAGGCAAAGACAACAAGAACCAAGATGGTGCAGGCACCTCCTGCAGGATGTAAGAAGCTCAGAAGACAATCTTGGAAAGAAAAAATCCCAAAAAGAAAATTTTTTCTTGAGGCCAGAAACAAGTCCAGAGGCGAGACCCAGGACAAGTGTACCCCACCGGGCATATGGCCTTCACAATCTGTTGCGCTGCAATGGACGAGAGCACCAGGGGGCGCTCTCTAGCATGGGATGAAATGTGTGCCCTTGCGGTGAAACGTCCTTATCCTGAGCCTCTACCAGACCTGCACGCTTCCTTGAGACCACCAATGCAATGGTGGTCTCTGAATGGTCCTCAGACCATTCCAAGCCCTTTCGGACTGCAGCTAGGGAGCGGCAGGAAGCAGCAGGTCGACAGATGACAAGGCAGATGAGGACAAGACACAGGAAGAGGATTCAGACGATGAATCAAGGCAGACGAAGACATTGGGATGTTGCAGGACAATGAAGACTTGGAATTTTGAAGACTCTAAGGCCAGTACCGAAGGGTGTCCTCCACAGCCAACCAAGGCCAGGCGCGGACCACATCTTGGACTGACAAGACAGAGTTCACTGAGGGCAAAATCAGACTAGGCTTGGGCATAGCTGAAGGCTCACACGTTGAGGGTGCCTAAGGCTCACACGTTGAGGATGCCAAAAGTTCACACATTGAAGACACCAAAGTTCACATGTTGAGGATGCTAATCTGAGACAGGGACATGCATACCCTTGGCTCCAAAGATGGAATCCCACCAGTGCCCTACACACCCCAGCCGGGGTGGTCATGGAACACTGAGCTGCTATGTGCCCTACCAGCCCAGCCGGACTAGTCGCGGACCACGAGGGATGGGAAGACGGAACCTCAGGACAGGAACAGAACATCAGAATAACATCTGGAACAACTTGAAGACAGGAACATCAGGATTACATCTGGAACAACGATGAAGACAATAGACCAAGGAACGAAGAACATGAGGAAGTCAGGAACAAGGAATGGGATCCCAGGACAAAGATGGCATGGCTCCCCTCAGCCTGGTGCCCTAAGCAACCACTCATCTTTCCAGGCCCTTCTAATTATTCTGGGGACAGTGTAATTATTTACATTGAATGATACTGATTTTACTCTGTGGTGCATTGTGAATAGCAGTGTTCTCGCAGATGTACTTCTCAATTTGCCAGATCAATAATCAATTATTATGAAGCAACTACCTCTCCTGAATTAATCACAAACCAAGGAGAGAGGAGATTCAACTCACTCACCAAATCTAAGCAACGACTCTCAATGAACTTGTTATCCAACAATTAATTTCCCGGCAAATGACAATATCATAAAGATTGTTGCTCTAGTGTTGTAATCTGCAGCCTCTCACCACGCAATGGGTCACAGGCCGTTATCAGCTTACAGAGCTTAGTGTAGTATAATCATTTACTGTCATTTGTCCACCCACCAAATACCTTTATTCAATAACCCATCTTATAAAATTATTACTATATTTCTCAAATTGTAAACTTTAACTGAACAGAAACGTTCTTTAAAAGTCAAGTTCATCACAAATAGGAATACTTAGCCATAAATTTTCATCGAGCAGCTACAATGCTTTGCTGTTCAATTTCAACATCCCAACATGTTTCGACTGAAATGTCAGTCTTCTTCAGGGGAAACGTAATATCTCGAATCAGGCCAACATATTCATTTTATCCTAAAAGTTAAAAACCAAAAATTAAAAGGACACACTCAAAGCAGACCACACAGCTAGAAATCTAAGCTAAACCAATGAATAGCATGAAATTCATTGTTGCAACATATAGAAATATGCTACACTTACCCGGACCGAAGTTACAGGTCTCTCTAGAGATTCAAAAATGGCGCCTCAGCGTCCTAGTTGGTCACTTCTTCTCAATTTGCCAACACCCCACAGTGGTTCCTGTGGTTACCCTTAAGCAGAGACTGCATCATCAGCTCCCATGCATACAATCAAGACTCTAGATATTCTTGGGTAGTGAATTATCCCCCCACTGTGCCAAGGTATGAATGAGCTGAAAGTAAACCACTTATAAAGGGTTGAGGACCAGACCAGAATTTGGAAGCCCCCGGAAGGAGAGGAGGTATTGCCGGGGGAAGCTTGCCGGTGGCAGTGAGCGGAGATGATCCTGTGCCTGGTACTGGAAGGGTAAGTCAGGACCCTGTGGGGATTACAAGACCAGCAGTTGTAACATTAGAATCCCTATGGGTTTTAATGGCAGGACTTTCCACTACCTTTCAAGAACAGTCTCAATGACTTCAAGGTGTTTTTTTTTTTCAATTGGATATGGTGGCCCAAGACCTTCAACGTATTCTGTCAGAACAATTTACGGCTATTCAAAAGTTGGAGGAGGAGGTGAAAAATTTAAAAGATACAACCGCAGTAATTACATGTGAGCATATGGCCTCAACTAGGAGAATGGAATTCTTGGAGAACTCTATTCGTCAGCTTAATTTGCGGATCTTAAACTTTCCTAAATTAAAAGATGAACTTACTGGGGCAGATTCTAAAAGCCTTACTTGCGCCGAGCCTATTTTGCATAGGTCCAGCGACGCGTGCAATTCCCGGGACGAGCGTATGTCCTGGGGCGTTAAAAAAAAGAACAGGACGTGGGCGATCCGGGGCGGTGCGGGGGCATGGCCAGAGGCCTCCGTAGGGCCACTAGGCTGGGGGATCGCATGCCGGCACTTGGCCGGCTCGTGGAACCTACGCCTGCCTGGAAGCAGGTGCAACTTGCAAAACAAAGGTTAGAGGGGATTTAGGTAGGACTGGGGGGTGGGTTAGGTAGGGGAAGGGAGGGGAAGGTGGGGGCGGAATGAAATTTCCCTCAGAGGCCACTCCGATTTTGGAGCGGCCTTGGAGGGAACAGGGAAAGTCATCGGGGCTCCGCTAGGGCTCGGCGTGCGCAAGGTGCACAAGTGTGCACCCCCTTGCGTGCGCTGACCCCGGATTTTATAACATGCAAGTGGCTGCGTATGCATGTTATAAAATCAGGCGTAGATTTGTGCACGCCGGGTTGTGCGCACAAATCTACGCCCGTGCGTAGGTATTAAAATGTGCCCCACTGTGATTACATTAAAAAAGTATCTGGGGGAGATATTAAAAATCCCTCCAGAAAGAGTTCCAGCGGTTAAGACGGCAATATTCCTGTCTCAGAAGCAAAATTCATCAAGATTTAATCCTATGGAGAACTTATCCAACCTAACTCAATACTTGGAAGAATCTCTGGTAGAAGTCATAAGCAGAGCAACACTACTAGTGACTTTTTACTCAGAACAGGATTTGAATATAGTAATGCGTTCTTATTTCAAATGCTTGAATACACCTTTCTTAGGGGGACTGGTAAGAATATATCCGGATTTAGCCATGCCTACCCAAATACGCTATAATGCCTTTTTGGAAATGAAACCTGAAGTAGTTACTTTGGAGGCAATTTTCCTATTAAAGTATCCTTGCAAGTGTATTGTGAAGTTGTCGTGTAACACATACATTTTCTTTGATGTTGTACAATTAAGAGACTTCTTGATAGCTAGAAGGCAAGAGCCTGTTATTAATATAAGTGGAAGTGGATCTAATTAAGATATAAAAGTGGGAAACCTTCAAGTTAGCTGTATTTTCCTTTTCTTTGTTAATACGGTTGATATTTCTCCTTGTTTTCTTATTCCTCCCCCCTCCCTTTATTTCCTCTCTGATGTTGGGAAGTGTGGGATAATTATTTATATTTTCCTAAAGTAGGATTGTATTTTTCTTTGTATGGAATATTCCTTGTTGAACACTTGAATTTCTTATACAAAATGTGATTACTTTATTGTAATTAAAAACTTAATAAACAGAAAATTAAAAAAAAGGGTGGAGGGTGGGTAAGAAAGCATTAGCAATAACATTATCCATACCTTTATAAGAGGCTTTTCCATATCATCTTTCTCAGTAGGTCCACCACTGGATGGGTTCTGCTATATACATCATTGAGTACTTCCCTTAGTGCCTTGCTGTCATAATTTTCTTGTTACATGTTTATTGGCATATAGATAGATAGATCTATAATGTGCCATTGCCATAGGTAAAAAAATAAAAGAAAATGGTCACTATAATCCTGGATGACTTTGTCTTGTCACATTATGAACTTTTTAAATACATTCTAAAATATTCATCTGCAGATTAAATAGCATTCTCCTGTCACATTTTCCTCCCTTTGATCATAGTGAGTAATGCCTTCCAAATGAGTAGGTCACCATGGAATTACTTGAATAATCAAATCAAATGATACTTGCTAAGATTCCCTGCAATGGAAAACCATATCCAATTCACAAATGCAGCATGCAAAATTCAAATTACCAATCAAGGACTGAACTTATTGAAGTGTGCCATCTAACTGTCTGAGATATTTCCAATTCAATGAGTTAACGCAAAACATATACAGGGACCACTGTCATCGTAACATCTGCAATGGTGCTAACTTCCAAGCACTTTTAAATTTGCTTCTATAGGAGTTTACAGAGCCCATAAAACCTGCCTTGTACAATAAATTGCTTGTTACATGTTGTTCTGGAATTAATAATTAAGGTTTTGTGGCACCCAATTTCCTGACTGAAAATCATTTTTTGATCACACTATCATTTGGACTCTGATGTCATCATTGAAAGGTTTTCCTATTTCTATTATAAAGGATCTTGAAGGAAACCAAATATGAATCTATTACATTATTATTGTCATTGTGGTACACAGACACATTTGAGACAGCCCTTGCTCTTTGAAGCTTGCAAACTACTCAACACTCATGGAAACGAAAAATAAGAGATTCTGGGAGCTGTTGTGTGAGGTTAAGGAATTTGAATTTTGTAAAGCCTGGTCAAGGCACGAACATTATCAGAGACATCCAGTTTTAGGTCTCATAAACAGCCTTAAAGATTTTTTAAAGCATGATGTGAGTGGGCCACTTTAACAGAGAAAATGGTTTCTTCCTTCCAAGAGTCTATATAAGCAAACAGGCAGTTGGCCTAAGTAGGAGAATTAGCATTTCAACAACTGCTCTGTTTGCACTAGAGATTGAGGTAAGAAGCTACAAACTGTGGAACTATCCACAAAAAAGTTTTAGTCAAAAGTTTAGCACAATTATAAAGCAGAAATTCATTTTCTAATCGTAAAATCTGAATTCTTTCTAAAGCAGCAGAAAACCCACAGTCTTGTAGCATTTCTTTTCTACAAAAAAGACTATTACTAACTGTGGATAGTATTGTGATATGGATTATTTACCTTAATGCCAAACAAATGACAATCAGTAATAAACAAGTATCTTAGATGGAAAAGAATTAGCGTGAACTAGACCTGTATTCCCATTCTTTCCTTCTCAGGTCCAGTTATTTTTATTTTTTTTCTTATACTTATATGCATTCTAGGGTTTTTTTGCATGTGTAATATTCCACTTAAAACTCAATGCTTATTTAGCTTTTATTATCATCTCAAAATCATACAAATAGCATAAACTATTTTATGTCACTGTAGAAAAACTGTAAGGCACTGGAAAACCTGTTTGTTGCTTGTTGTTTTTCTTTTTTAAACAATGTCTATGTTTCTATATAATCACATGCATACAAACAACATATGCAGGTATTTCTACATTTATATATGCACACACTGGCCAACTGGGCACAAAGGCTACCTTAGGAAACTGACTCCTCTGCCTAATGGCATAAGATATCTTTTCTTAAATGTAAATATGTGCCTAAATTTGTGAATAAAGATGCATGCACCCATACAAACATATAGAAATGAACTTTCAGAGGGGCTATATGTGTAAAAAAATGCATATCATCTGGTATATAAATAGCATTGTTTAATCACTAAACAGAAGCAACCACCTCTCAGTAAGTTATTCACACAACAAAAGTGAAAACACTCTAGAGAGGGAAATAGTTTTCAACTATTTACCATTAATCAAAAGACTAGACTAGAGACAATATCATAGGCAAAAAACGCTCACACTGAACTCTCAATCCGCTGTCTCTCGCCCACATAGGGCCGCAGGCAGTAATCAGCCTGTGAGCTCAAAAAGTTTTTTTAATCATCTATTGTCTCTTGTCTACCCAACCCATACTCCAAAAAACTTTTTTCAATATTGACCATTTAAAGTGCAAATTGTACAAGCAATTAATCTAATGTGTTATAACCGGCTGGTAACCCACAGTTATCAATCCAAAAAATATACTTAGCCACTATGTGGTCAAACAATTATCAAGAATCGATCACTTGTTCAGCCCCGACATGGTCCATGTTTCGACTCACGACGAGTCTTTCTCAAGGGGAATGAAGATAACGGATCACTGTATCACCGGTAAGCTAATTTCATTATTTAGTTCCTGTAAAATAACATAAAAACATATCTGAATTCGAAAAAAACACACAAACACACACTGCAAGAGAACAATCACACGTTTGCAGATTTGAGATTTGCGGGTATTGAACAGCCTGTGCCGAGCAATCGGGGAGGTAATTTTGATCTCTTCTTAACACAAAGAGAACAAAAATGGATATACTTTTTTGATTCAGTGATTCCGAAAGGGCTCAACAAAGAAATTGATTGGTCAGTTTTCTAACTGTTTGAGTCACAATTGGGCTGTGCATTATGTAGATTAATGGCGGCCATGGTTTTATTAGGCATGCCGGGACTTGTAGTTTCTAGCAAACAATGTAGTCAACCGGAAAACAGTTATGTTCTTTCCGGTTTTCAGAGCTTAGCGGTCTATTTAAACTTCGTCTAAGTCAGACAGACCTAACGAAGGCGTGATTCGCCATGTTGAAAATTGGAGTAATATGAGTCCGGCGGCTTGGTGAGTTTTCATGCTGGGCGACCTGTTAGATTGGTAGGGAGTACTTGTGGTTAATTTTCAATTTGTAGCCGCTATGCGCAGTTGGAACAAATGTTATTTGAGTAATTCTCTTGCAGTGTGTGTTTGTGTGTTTTTTTCGAATTCAGATATGTTTTTATGTTATTTTACAGGAACTAAATAATGAAATTAGCTTACCGGTGATACAGTGATCCGTTATCTTCATTCCCCTTGAGAAAGACTCGTCGTGAGTCGAAACATGGACCATGTCGGGGCTGAACAAGTGATCGATTCTTGATAATTGTTTGACCACATAGTGGCTAAGTATATTTTTTGGATTGATAACTGTGGGTTACCAGCCGGTTATAACACATTAGATTAATTGCTTGTACAATTTGCACTTTAAATGGTCAATATTGAAAAAAGTTTTTTGGAGTATGGGTTGGGTAGACAAGAGACAATAGATGATTAAAAAAAACTTTTTGAGCTCACAGGCTGATTACTGCCTGCGGCCCTATGTGGGCGAGAGACAGCGGATTGAGAGTTCAGTGTGAGCGTTTTTTGCCTATGATATTGTCTCTAGTCTAGTCTTTTGATTAATGGTAAATAGTTGAAAACTATTTCCCTCTCTAGAGTGTTTTCACTTTTGTTGTGTGAATAACTTACTGAGAGGTGGTTGCTTCTGTTTAGTGATTAAACATCAATATTTGTTTTGAAGCTCTTTTAACTTCAGACCATGGCATCCAACTGGCAGGATGTTTTTAGTTTTACGCATACACATTTGCAAGAGGTTTTGGATACTCCTTCATTTTTTTCTATACCGGAGGGGGTGACAACTTCTGTAGATGTGTGGACACAGATTTTGAATTTGAAAAAACGGTTAGTCAGAACAGAGATGCATGGCAGTACACTTATTGAATATTGTAGAATACAACGTATACCGCGGGGGCTCCGTATAAATAAAGAACCTTTGCTATATACTGAAGACAGTATGTTTTTACATAAATGGAACCAGATATTAAATAAGTGTTCGCTTGATTTGATGTTGGCGATCATAGAACAAGCAAAAATTACTGGTGACACTATTAAAGGAGAGATCAGTCAGTTGTTGGATACTGCTAAATCAGACATGTCTGCTTCTGATTTTGAACAGAAGTCGATTGAGGTTAATGATATTATGACACCGTTTTCCAAACAGCTGAAGGAGTCAAAAATGGAGAAATTCATGAGAGACGAAAGGGATTATCAGAAGGGTCCTGTATATTTTTGGATGCAGCCTAATTATACCAGGAACCGTAATCGCAAAGCTCGGACCTTTGAGAATTCAAGTTCTTCCTCAGATTCTTCGGGGGAAGAAAAGGATAATGGTGATCATCCTAAAAAATCTGCTGGTTTCAAACAAAATAGAAAAGTAAGATTCCAGAATCAAAAAAACCAGAACCCTACGGGATGGAGTTCAGGGACGGGAAACACGACGTCCCGCACACGTCCAATAACTCGGTCCCAGCAGGAGCAGAATCCACGGTAATAAATCTATCAAATATTCAGCTGTCTATGGAACAAACGGCCATGTTAGAAAAAGGACTTTCATTTGTGCCTACAATCAGATGTGACCTGTTCGAGATTGAAAAGTTTTTTCATAAATTTATTCGGAGTTTGTCGCTTAAGGTTTTCTTTTCAAAGAACAAGATTTGTACATTAGACACATCGATTGTAACGCCACAATCCAAGTGGTGCCCCCCGGGCCCTATGGAGCCGTCTATTATGACTTTTCGAGATTTGGTATTGAATGAGCTGAGGAAGAAAAAATTTTTTTCTTGTGATACAGATTATAATTGTTCTTCTACTGAAATGTTAGCTTTGAAAACACTAGCTAAAGACGCCTCAGTTATTGTCAAATCAGCCGATAAGGGCGGGGGAGTTGTACTTATGAATACTGCAGATTACTGCGCAGAAGTTATGAGACAGCTAGGAGACACCACATATTACACCCAATTAGATATAGATCCAACTTCTGAATTGAAGTCCATTATAGATTCTCTTATTGATATGGCTTTCACAAAATTCTGGATTACAATGCGAGAGAAACGATTTTTGATTGTAGATTTTCCTAAGACACCTGTATTATATGTATTACCTAAAATACATAAGTCCCTTGATAAACCACCAGGGAGACCGATAGTATCAACGAGAGGGTCTTTATTAGAACCCCTGTCAATTTTTGTTGACAAATTCTTGGCTCCCTTGGTAAAACAGTTACCGAGCTATGTTAGAGATTCTACAGATTTGATGACACAACTAGATAACATCACAGGTGATTTATTTCCTAATGAGTTGTTAGCGTTAGCTACCATTGACGTAGTATCACTTTATACTAACATACCGCAACTTGAGGCTATCAATATTATCAAGAGTACACTTCACACAGCCAATTATTACAATCGTATTCCAGCAGAATTTGTGAGCACTTTAGCAGAATTGGCCTTAAGGAATAATTTTTTCATGTTTAACAAAGTTTTTTACCATCAAACCAAAGGAGTAGCGATGGGTGCCACTATGGCGCCAGATGTCGCAAACTTGTACATGGGAGACTTTGAAAATAAACATTTGGGAAACAATCCTTTTAGCCAACATGTGAAACTATGGCGGCGATACATTGATGATATCCTGGTGGTATGGGAAGGGGATGAACAGACATTCAGAGCCTTTATGGAATGGCTTCAGAATTGTGATGCCAATTTGAGTTTCACTTTTGTTTTTGACAAAAAGAATGTTTCATACCTTGACATTTCTATTAGCATTCAACAGTCAGGATTCCAATTTTCGATCTATCGAAAACCGACAGATAAGAACACGATTCTCCGGTTTGATAGTTGTCATCCTCTTCATTTACGTTCCAACTTACCTTATGGCCAATTTTTGAGACTTAGACGTCTTTGCTCAGATATATTTGATTATAAAATGAAGGCACGAGTCATGATGGAAAACTTTGCCCAACGGGGTTACCCGTTAGGAATCATTAAAAAAGCATACAAGCGTGCCCGCTGGATCAATAGGGATCTATTGCTTCAACCTACTCGAGAAAGCCAAGACACTAGCAGGATGATATGTGTATTACCTTTTTCAAATCAAATTTACAGAGTACAAAATGTGATTAAAAAATTTTGGCATGTATTGAGTTTGCATGAAGGTTTCCAATGTTTTCCAATTTTTGCGTTCAAACGGGGTAAAAACATTCGTGATTTGATTGTACATTCAGATTTTTCTGATGAGATAAGTAACAACATCTTGAGCACTGAGCTCAGCGTGGGGCATCGACCCTGTATGAAATGTTCTGTGTGTGATCAATCATTTGATGGGGACAAGTTGCCATTTTTTATTAAAGGTAACTTCAAATTGTCAGCTTCTACAACTTGTGAATCTAGGGGGGTGGTTTATGCTTTATGGTGCCCCTGCCCGTTATTATACATTGGGAAAACCAAGCGATGTCTCAAGACAAGAATGATTGAACACCGTAGTGCTATTACTAGGAGCAGGTTGGAGGCACCATGTGTTCAGCATTGTATTGAGAACAATCACACGTTTGCAGATTTGAGATTTGCGGGTATTGAACAGCCTGTGCCGAGCAATCGGGGAGGTAATTTTGATCTCTTCTTAACACAAAGAGAACAAAAATGGATATACTTTTTTGATTCAGTGATTCCGAAAGGGCTCAACAAAGAAATTGATTGGTCAGTTTTCTAACTGTTTGAGTCACAATTGGGCTGTGCATTATGTAGATTAATGGCGGCCATGGTTTTATTAGGCATGCCGGGACTTGTAGTTTCTAGCAAACAATGTAGTCAACCGGAAAACAGTTATGTTCTTTCCGGTTTTCAGAGCTTAGCGGTCTATTTAAACTTCGTCTAAGTCAGACAGACCTAACGAAGGCGTGATTCGCCATGTTGAAAATTGGAGTAATATGAGTCCGGCGGCTTGGTGAGTTTTCATGCTGGGCGACCTGTTAGATTGGTAGGGAGTACTTGTGGTTAATTTTCAATTTGTAGCCGCTATGCGCAGTTGGAACAAATGTTATTTGAGTAATTCTCTTGCAGTGTGTGTTTGTGTGTTTTTTTTCGAATTCAGATATGTTTTTATGTTATTTTACAGGAACTAAATAATGAAATTAGCTTACCGGTGATACAGTGATCCGTTATCTTCATTCCCCTTGAGAAAGACTCGTCGTGAGTCGAAACATGGACCATGTCGGGGCTGAACAAGTGATCGATTCTTGATAATTGTTTGACCACATAGTGGCTAAGTATATTTTTTGGATTGATAACTGTGGGTTACCAGCCGGTTATAACACATTAGATTAATTGCTTGTACAATTTGCACTTTAAATGGTCAATATTGAAAAAAGTTTTTTGGAGTATGGGTTGGGTAGACAAGAGACAATAGATGATTAAAAAAACTTTTTGAGCTCACAGGCTGATTACTGCCTGCGGCCCTATGTGGGCGAGAGACAGCGGATTGAGAGTTCAGTGTGAGCGTTTTTTGCCTATGATATTGTCTCTAGTCTAGTCTTTTGATTAATGGTAAATAGTTGAAAACTATTTCCCTCTCTAGAGTGTTTTCACTTTTGTTGTGTATATAAATAGCATTTACATGTATAGATGCTATTTTATAAACATCAAGAGTACATGCATATTTTTTATTTCATAAATACATTTTACTGGAGAAAAAAAGAGGCTGTCTAGGGATCTTCCACCTTGGGATTCAGTGGTTTGTGTGGTAGTTGCTATTTTGTAAGAGATATACACTTATACATTACTGTCTCAAGTAATGCATACAAATAGATCTCATACATATTCACTGTGGCAATCCTGAAAACCCAAATGCAGCCCTTGAGAACCAAATCTGGGGACTCCTGCTCTAGAAGAATCCAAAAAGAAAGCAGTATCATGGTCAAATCCCCAGTGTAAAGTATCAAAGCTTAAAAAAAGAAGAGTTTCTGTACTGTAAGAAGCCCTGAAACAACTGAAAGTCATCTATCAGACTATTTCGATTAATACAATTCAATACTTACCGGTACTTTTGGACAATTTTTTAAATTATCTTAGCTAAGAAAAGTAATGAAGAGATAGGCTTAAAATTACTGATCTCGGCAGAGTCCAGATTAGGTTTCATTAATTTAGGATGGACTCATACAGATTTTAAAAGACTAGGCATATGGCCTTCATAAGAACAAAATCTAACCAACATGTGACAAATCTACTGATATCAGACCACAGGAGGGACAAATGAGAAAAGATTAATAGGACAGAAATCATCACTGAGCTTTACACTGATCTTGGCAACTTCAGATGTTGATGTAGTCTCAAGAGTCTCCCAGTTAGAATAACACATATTCATAGAATGGTGCCAGAAAGTCAGCTTGTATGGAAGAGAATTGATTAGATATTAAATCAGCCTTCTCAGAAAAGTGAAGGCAAGTTTTTCACAAAATTTAGATGCCTGAATAGGACTTTTTTTTTTTTAGGTTTAGCCAATAGATAGTCCATAGTAGAATATAGTTCATGAGGATGTGAATTGGTAGCATAGATTTGTGTAGAATTGTAATTCTTTTTAATGGCATGAATAACTATTGTTGAAAGATTAATTGATCAGAGCAGGAGGTAGATTTTCACCAGACTCATTTAGCGCTTCATAACTCATGCTTCTGTTCTCTTAAGGCAAAAGTAAACCAGGATGCAAAGTTACCTTTCTGACTGGAATCTGTCTTAAGTGGGGCCAACATGTTTAGTGAGCCCTCAATAGTCAAATACCAATGGGCATCTACATTGGCTGATTTATGACTAACAATTTACTGAGACATGGCAGCCAACTTTCATATAATAGATCAATTACATTGTGCTTTCCAAGGAATTGGCTACTTAAACAATGCATGACCAAGTCCCATGGGGATTCCAATCTTGAAACTAATCAAGAAATAATTGAACCAAAGAAGCTCTGTAAATATACAATAGAAGCACCCTAGCATAGGCCAATTTTCACATAAAGATGGTAACCTTCATATTGACGCGTGTGAGCAGATGTGTGTGCGTTTGCTGGTGTGCGCACATGGACGTGCCAATTTTATAAACTCTTTTATAAACTCTTCCAGCCTCTGACATAATTGATGGGGCAGGTCTAGGGGTAGAAAAGCAGCAGGAAAGATAGTGACTAGAGGCAAAGCTTAAGTAGAAAACAATGTCTCAGCTGAAGCCACTTGGCAATTCTGACCTTTTAGATGATTTAATGTATGACTGCTGTAGTTGTTGTTAAATGCATGGCTCACCAGAAGCCTCATGATGAGAGAGAGGGAAATGCCTTGGCAGATATATCTATAAGAAATGCATCTCTCGTGACAGCCCCCCCCCCCCCCCACCCCCAAGCTACCCACTGTTTTTACTTGCTTCTAGCCAGTCTCCTGTACCTTCTTTAATAGACTCAGTATACGTCCAATATCAGGCTTCAGATTCAGGGAAACAATCTTGGCGACTAGCAGGATGTGATTTTTATCTTGATAACCTGTGGTACAGCTTGGATGGCAACCTGGTTGCACCCCAGATTCTGCTTATATATTTGGCTCACTTTCAACATGGTTTAGACCAGGTAAGCAAGGGTAAGATTCAATGGTTTGCACTCAAATTCCCCATGGTGACTCAGCAATTTTGCTCAAATTGTGGTGTTTCTCAGGCACAGGGATGGATTTAGGATTTTGCCACCCCAGTGATGGTTTTAGGATTTTGCCACCCCAAGGCACTTTTGGTGATTTTAAACCCCCACTTCCAGTAAGGGTCTATTACAGGGTAGCAGAATGGGGGACAGTTATAAGATTCACTGGGAACAGGATAGTCAAGATCTGCCTCAACCCCCAATGCAACTATTGGCCACCATAGTAGCTGACCTCTGTTGACCCCATGCTATGCTCCTCAGTTTAGAGTCAGGGGTTAAGTCACCATTAAGAAGCTCAGCAATAAGTATACTGGGCCACACAGCAACAGTCAGATTGTGCCCTTGGCCAAGATATAGCATGGTAGCTTGGGGTCCTTTGTTATGTTACTTTGCCTGACATCTCACATGGGAAAAATACAATCAGGTACAACTAAAATTTAGACATTTTGTATAGTGGGATAAATATATGAGATGACTAAAACCATTATTGAATCGCAAAGAGTAACAAGTTTTTCACATGAAAATCTAAATCTATAAAATAGAGATAGTTCTGTAAGTGAGACTTTAAACAGCATGGCACAGTAAAAAACAAAAGTTAGAATGAAGGGATATCAGCAAGCTGGGAATTTTTAAGTCCTACAAATATGACCAAACTTGTTTCAGGTGGACAACCACCACTACTCAGTCATTCATCCCAGTACATATAGTCTCTTACTGAGTCACTTTTTAAATTTTTCTATTGCAGGTAAAATATAACCAACATTGAACCTGTTTTTCATGTTCCTCTCTCCTTCCCCTCGATAGGGGAGTGTGAAAAGTACAGTTTTAAAGGGCCTTCTGGGAAGAAAGGGAGCAGCCCACTGATGACATCAGAAGCTGCAGGGGTATTTAAATCCTGCAGCTAGGCCTATGCTTTGCCTTGCAACGAGGTTCACTCTCTGTTGAGAGCTACTAGTTGCTGCTTCCTACTACTGGCTTTTGACTCCGGCTTTTGACTACTGGCTTCTAACTCCAGCTTCCGACTACTGGCTTCCGACTTCGACTCATATACTGGCTTCTGATTCCAGCTTCTGTGCACTGGTTCCTGACTCCGGCTTTCATCCAGGAGGCCTCTCTTAAGTTCAAGCGGCTCGGATCCTCACGAGCTCCTCTCGGGGGGGGACCGGGGGCTTCCAGTGGTGAAGTTCCAGTTGGCCTCCTAGCTTCAGCTCTACACTTCTCTATCCTCTGGAACTCCTCTTCAGGCACCGACCCAGAGAAGACCTCACATCAGTCCAAGCAGCTCATATCCTCATGGGCTCCTCCTGGGAGGACCTCTAGCTCCCAGTGGTGAAGATCCCTCCAGTCTCCTTCCCTGTGCCACCTCCTGGCTTTGACTTCCATTGTGGGCCTTCCCATGGTGTATCATTATCTGTCCCAGCCAGCTCAAGGGTCCATGAATCCAACACAATGTACACTAAGAAGGGCATGGATTCCTTGTGGAATTCACATTTAGTCAACTTGGCATATAAGTGGTTCTCGCAAAGTCTCTGCAGAACTCTTGATAGCTTCCTGATGGTATTGCAGGTTCTGGGAGAATATCAAGATGTCGTCTAAGTAGACAACGACAAATTGGTAGAGTAGATCACACAGAATATTGTTCATCATATTTTGGAAGACGGCCAGGGCGTTGCACAAGCCGAAGGGCATCACCAGGTATTCAAAGTGCCCATTCCGGGTTTTAAAAATCATCTTGCATTCATCCCCAGAGCGGATGTGAACTAAGTTATATGCTCCTTTGAGGTCGAGCTTGGAGAATATTTTGGCTCCCTGTAATCTGTTGAATAGCTCTGAGATGAGTGGTAAGGGATAGTGATCCTTTATGGTGATCTCATTCAGACCTCTGTAATCAATGCATAGACATAATGTTCCTTCCTTCTTCGCCACGAAAAAGAAGCCTGCGCCGGCAGGAGACTTGGAAGGTCTTATGAAGCCTTTCTGGAGATTCTCCTGGATGTACTCTGACATCGCTTTATTCTCTACAACAGAGAGAGGGTAAACCCTTTCTTTGGGTGGTTCCGTATTAGGCTTCAAATTGATGGCACAGTCATATGATCTATGTGGAGGTAATACATCAGCGGCTTCTTTTGAAAACACATCTTGGAAAGATGCATATTGAGGCAGCAACCCAGGCAACAACGGGGTAGTTGGCATGCATGGTATTGGAAAGGCTTCCATCAAGCATTTACCATGGCAATCTGGATTCCAATGTGAAAGTTCCAAAGTGGCCCAGTTGAATTGTGGCATATGTTTTTGCAGCCATGGTAGCCCAAGTGCCAAAGGGTGTATGGCCTTCTCTAGCACAAAGAAAGAAATAGTCTCTGTATGGCGAGCACCAGTATGTAAGCTCACTGGTTCTGTAAGCAGGGTTACTTCACCCGGTAATTTAAAACATGAGACAATAAAGAATGGACATGATAGAACATAACACTCACAACTATGAGTAATTAAAAACGAGCTATGTTACCGTATAGTCTTGGCACTTGTTTAGTGATAGATCTTATCTGTTTTCCAATATTAATATTGGTGCCTTCCTGTAAACCGTTATGATGGTACTTAACTTAATGACGGTATATAAAAGTTTTTAAATAAATAAAATAAATAAATAAGGGCTCTCCATGAATAGAGGACAAAAGTAGAGGAGACATCATGGTAGTGGTGGGGATCCACAAATGTTCCACTAGACCTTTCAAAATGAAATTTCCCCCTACCCCAGAATCCACTAAGACAAGGGTCTGGTATTCTAGAAGTCCGCATATTAAGGATACAGTAAGAGAGAGTGGAGGAGAGGGTGCAGTTAGACCTAAGAAGAGTCCTCCCACAGGACTTAGGTCTGCCAGTTTTCCGGACATATAGGGCATGTTTGAACAGCATGACCAGCTTGTCCAAAATACATGCATAGTCCCGACCTCTTTCGAGTTCGTCTCTCTTTAGAAGTCAAATGACTTAGCCCAATTGCATTTGTTCTTCTTCGCCCACAACAGGACCTGGAGGTATAGGCCTGGGTACAGACTTATCGAGTCTCTCCCTGAGGTGGTCTTCTGGGGCTCTTGACTTCTTGAACCTTGTCACGAAGACGGTGATCAATCCTTGTTGCTAACTTCATCAGTTCTGCTAAGGTTTCAGGCATCTCTCGAGCCACCAGCTCATCTTTCAACCGGGAGTTCAGGCCTTCAAAGAAGAGGGTCTTCAGGCATCTAGGGTCCCAATGTAAATCAGAAGCCGTCTTGAATTCAATGGCGAAGTCTGGTAAAGGTTTATTACCATGTTTTAGATGAACCAAAGTTGATCCTGCTGTCGAATACTGGGCAGGGTCATAGATTACTGATTTGAACAGTTCAAGAAACCTGGCAAGATCATTCAAGATAGGGACATTGCACTCCACAGCTTTGAGGCCCAAGCCAGCACTCTTCCATCCAGATACGAAAGTATATAGGTGGTCTTGGCATATGCTGTAGGAAAATGGTTAGGTTGCAGAGAAAAGTGCATGCAACATTGATTGATAAATATTCTATATTTCCAAACTTCACCCGAGAAGCGTGTTGGAGCAGACTGTAGTCTTGACCTTCACTTCTGGTGGTGTAACTTCTTTACCTGCAGTAGTCAGTCTATTCATCTGTGCATGTAACTGGTTAAAGGCAACAGTCGAGTTATCCAACAAATTCAGTTGTTCGGAGATTCGCTGGGCCAGGCCCAGAATGGCCTGCAAGACAGTGAGCTGAGCCAAATCCATGGAGTTAGCAATCTGTTATGGGTTTGAGGTGTTGGAGTGGATTCTTGGGTACTGAGGTGATGGCCACTCCCATGGGGAGGAGCCCCATTAGGAACCGCAGTACTAGGCTAGACTCTATACATGCAGACACAGAGAATTTGTGTTTATTATACAGTTTGGTGGTACTGCCCAGGGTCAGCAGCAGTGAGGTAACCCAGTAGAAGTAGTCCAGGGGTCCTCAGCTGAGGAGACCAGTCCCATGCTCAGGAAGGCTGTGCAAGGAATAGAGAAGTCCCGGCTGCAGACTCGCAGGGCAGCAGCTGAAGGTGAGACAGACTGACAAGGTTAGTACTCACTGAAGTAGATAGCTGTATTGATGAAGAACCTGGCAGGCAGAAGCGAAGCAGTTGCAGGCACCAGTATAAGGAGAGCAGACCCCCGAGGAGTGAGTACCCTGTTTCCCAGATAGGTACCTGAAAGAGAGAAGATGGGCCCCGAGGAGCGGGTACCCAAGTTAGCGATGAATTACCCCGAAGGTGTTATGGATTACCCCTCCAGGGAAGCAGAGTTATCAATCTGTTAAGGATCACTCCTCGAGATGGGAGGAGTTAGCAATCTGTCGTGGATCACCCTGCTAGGAGACGGAGTTAGCAATCTGTTGTAGATCTGCTCCCCCAGAGGGGAGGAGTAGCAATCTGTACAATGTTGCTCCCCCTGGGGAAGGAGCTAGCAATTAGTAATACTCCATAGGCAGAGTTAATGATCTGTTGTAGGTTGGCTCCCACAGAGTGGCAGTCTGTATAATACCGCTCTATTAGTGTAAGGAATAAACACTTAATGGAAACTGGTGAATCCCTGGGCTGATGGCAGATGACAGCGCCCCCAGGAGGCTATCCTGAGAGGGTCCACCGGCTAGGCTGGAGTATGGAGACAAACACAGATAGTTCTTTATTAGACAGGAAGTAGAACCACCAGAGGTGGCAGTAGTGAGTTGATGTGCCCGGCAGGGCTGACATCCCTCAGATACTGGAATTGTGATATCTGGGTTGCTGAGCTGTAGAGAGAGACTATAGATAGTGAGTAGACAGGGTATGCTGGATACATAACCAGTAGTAGATGATACACTCACAATTGTAGATATCTGTAATGGCTTCTATGCAACAGAGAGTCTTCAGTATTTCAGGAACAGGAGCCGTAGGAGAGTACTGGTTCCTATATGCAGTCTGGAATAAGAACTCACAATATCTGTGTAGGAGATGGCTTCTGGAATAGAAGAAAGTCTTTGGAGGGTTTTAGGAACATGGGCCCTCGTGGAACGAGTACCAGTTCCTATCTGCAATCTGGAATAGTAATGTACCAGATATAGGTATGCTGTAGCTTCTGAGATAATAGAGAGTTTTGAAGGGTTTTAGGAACATGGGCCCTCGTGGAGTGAGTACCGGTTCCTATCTGTAATTGAACTCACAGTGTTCACGTCTGCGATCGCTTCCAGGCAGTAAGGAGTCTTCTGAGCATTCAGGGACGTAGGCCCTCGAGGAGTGAGTACCGGATCCCATCTTAGCAATCTGAAATCAAGAAAAGAGAGCGGGGCCCCCGAGGAGTGGGTATCCCTATGTAAGTTTGTGGAGGCAGAGCAGCAGAGAGAAAGATTTCCCCCATGCTAACTCGATTTGTAGTTGCAAGCAAAGCCCTTTTAAGTTGGAAGCAGATGATGTCACTACATGCGGGACGCCCCCAAGGTTCGCGCCCTTGCTGGTACAAACTCTGCAGCGCACGCGCGCGCCCTTACGTCATTTATTTATTTATTTATTTAAGGCTTTTATATACCAACTTTCTTGATACAAATCAAATCAACTCGGTTTACATCAAACAAGCAGTTAACCATAACCAATTAACAAAAGATAAAATTTGATGAAGCATAAAGTTACATTATAACGAGGGAGCAAAAACTGGGGATAGGAAATTAAAGGGGGGAGAACAGAGTTAGTATACTATATACAGGTGAGGGTATGGGAGGGAGGCAAAGGAGCCAATGTCATTATGACGTCAACAGGAATATGGTGGATCCGCAGCGTCAGGCCAGTGTCAGGCCAGCTTCAGGCCAGCCCGGGGATTCCGGGGAGAAGCGGCGAGGAGAAGCTGCAGCAGCATCTGTCCGTCAGACCCGAAGGGAGTCACCACCAAGGTAAAGAGGGTGGAGCGAGGGGGAGAACAGGCATGAACGCAACAGAAGGGCAGAGAGAGAGAGCTTCCAGTGGCTGCTGGGAAGCGTCAGAGCAGCTTAGACCGGAGCGATTCCAATCCTTGCTAACTCAGTTTGTTAGCAAACGAAGGGCAGGCTAAATACCCTGATGTCGTGACGTCACTCGGAGGGGACACCCCCGAGGTTCCCGCCATGACTTGGATAAAGACGTGGGTGGCGTGTGAGCGCACACCGTAGGAGGACCTCAGAAAATCCATGGCGAACATCGTCACTGTTGCCGTTCCACGGACGCCAGAGAGAGCGGCATGAAGATGCGGCACAGCCATCTTCCCAAGGCTTGAGGAGAGAGAAAGAAGAAAGGTGAGGCACAGAGGTCGAAGCCATCTGAGACTGACAGATGCAACACAAGCATTATCCTGCATGTCACCGCCACAGGAGATAAGCGGCCATGACCCAGTTGTATTGGTTCCTCCGCCAAGTCATCTGGAGATGGATCAGGTGTAAAAGATGGTGGAGGCAAACGGGGCCTCATCGAAGTGGGTCTGTGAAGCGAGCGGAACTCCTGGGCTCGTTTCTACAGATGGTGATCTATCCATCTGGCCAAGTCTTTGTGAGCCTCCAAGGATTCCAAGAGATCTCGAACTGCCAACTCATCCTTGACATGAGAAGAAAGTCCTGCAAAGAAGTTGCGGATTAAGCAATCCTACCTCCAGATGAGCTCTGTTGCTAGGGTGCGGAATTGAATAGCATAATCTGTCAGAGACCGACTCCCTTGGCAAAGGTGGAAGAGATCCACACTGGAAGCAGCCTGGTGGCCCAGATCATCGAAAACCTTTTTGAAAGAAGAGATGAATTGCTTCAGGTCCTGAAGAAGCAGATCAGAGCATTCCCAGAGTGGGGATGTCCAAGCCAGGGCCTTACCGTCCAGCTGAGAGAGAATGAACGTGATCGTTGTGGTCTCGTCTGGGAAGAGAGACAGCTGGAGAGAAAAGTGCATATAGCACTGATTAATAAAACCCCAACACTCCTCTGGATCCCCAGCATACCTGGGAGGTGCCGGCAGGAGAATCGAGGAGTGATGAGGCACTGCTGAAACAGAAGGAGTCACTACTGGTGGTGACGGTGCAACATGAATCTCCGTAGCATCCAGCCAAGCATTGAGAAGCTCCATGGAAGCTGCCAGAGCCTCGAGGAAGCACTGCTGTTCCTGGATCTTGTGAGCTAGTCCTTGAATCGCTTGAAGGGCAGTAGCCTCCTCCAGGTCCATGTCCTTGGGATTGTGGACCCTTGGATCAAGGGGGAGTTGGCACAACCTGTAGGGAGGAGCCCTGCAGGTCCTCACTTTTGGCAGGAAGAGTAGACTGAAGTGGAGGCCCAGCTGGAGCTCCACCAATATCAGTTCTCATTCCCCTCAGGTTGAGCCTTCAGCTGCCAGGGCTGGCTGGACTTAGGTGCGGACCTCCAGGTAGATGAAGATCCGATGAGATGCAGGTGCAATGGGCCAGTACAGGAAGAGCACTTGGAGTTAGGTTTGGACAGAGTTCTAGGCAGACAGCGATCAGGCGGATTCATGAGTCAGGCAGAGGTAAGGGCAAGCAGAGATCAAGTGGAGTCAGGAAGCAAGCTGAGATCAAGCCAAAGGGTCAATCTGAGAAGAAGCTAGGAGCTGGACCAAGGTCAAGAACCAGGATTCCAATCCAGGAAACAAGGAACAAAGAGGGTGGAGAAGAAGAGAGGCTGAAGACAGACTAAGGGGAACGTGACCCGAAAGGCAGAAAACATACACAGAGAATCAGGACCCCCAAGACAGGAACACTCTCTCAGGAAGGATGCAGGTATGCAGGGCAATCCTCTTCTCTAGATGAGATGACCTATTGCCATTGCCAAGGCACTGGAGGAAGGTGAGGGGTGGCCTTATATAGGTCTCTGCCTATGATGTCATTGAAGAGTGCTGCCGGACCATTCCCATCCCTGGCCCTTTAAAAATGGGGGAGACAGCCACGTGTGCATGCCTAAGAAGGCAGATGAAGAGGCTGGGAAGAAGTTGGCCCCAGAACTGAAGCCTCGACAATGCTCTGCCAAGCCAGGGAGAGAGAGGTAGGAGTAGTGTGGCATGCCTCCTTGCAGTGCTCAGAAGAAGCTGCAATGTCAGGCCCGATAGGAGCAGGGATAGTGTGAAGTTGGGAGACCACGTGGCGAGCCCCACTGGAAGGCAGAGGTGGCAGGCCGCAGTGCTGACCTGCAGTGTTCTGAGCATAACAATATGAAACAGACCTTCAGATACCTGAATGGTTTTAAGGATGCACGAACTTCAAACTTTTTTTATTTGAAAGAAATCAATAGAACTAGAGCTCACGAAATGAAACTCCAGGGGGGATGACTCAGAACCAATGTCAGGAAATATTTCTTCATGGAAAGGGTAGTGGATGCCTGGAATGCTCTTGCAGAGGATGTGAAGTGAAAAATAGCCCAAGAATTCAAAGGGGCATGGGATAAACACTGTGGATCTCTAAATACTAAAGGATGGAAATGAGAAAAGCTTGCAGGGGGCATCCTGCTAGTGCTGCGGTTACTACTCTTAGCAGAAGGCATGGATATTACTACCCTTAACCAATAAGCCTTGATACTTTTAATACAACTGCAACATTGCTCCCCACTTAGGGAGTCATTTATCAAAGTGCTATATGGCATTTTTGCATGCAAAAACACCATAATGCATGGTGCAATGCAAATTAGGAAAAGGGGAGGAGTTTGGGATTTCTAGCCAAGTGGGCTGGCTTTGCAATGCCATATCACAGATTTTAACTACACCTTTTTCATTAAGGTATGTGATATGGCTTTATCACACTTTGTGATGGTATCACAAATAGCATTTTAAGCTGCTAGGAGAGAGAGAGAGAGAGAGACTAACTATAAGGCCCTCATGTTCTCTCAACCTAGTTTGATGGACTTACAAGAGTGCACTGTTCTGTTCGTACGTCGCACTCTACATGTCAAAGTGGCCCCTAACCCCTACGCTAATACCTAAACCTCACCTCGAGTAGCTAGGTGAGCCTCATATAGAGGTATAAATACCTACCTAGTATGAGGGCCTTATAGCTAGAGTCTCTCTCTCTCTCTCTCTCTCTCTCTCTCTCTCTCTCTCTCTCTCTCTCTCACTCTCTCACTCTCTCTCGGAAATACAACAATTCTGGCACTTAACACAAAGTTATCACAGTTTGTGCTAATACCTCTGCGGAGCACTAAGATAGGCTGTTTATTGCAAAGTGCACTATTACCATAAAACATGCTCCTTTTCCCATCGCATGCAATATTTAGTGCATTTTGATAAATCCAGGCCTTAGACAGCTACAGAATGAAAAGCATAGAGTATGGGGTGGTAAATTGCTGGTGAAGTATTTAGTACTCTTAACAGATGCTGCTCGCTTAGACAACAGAGGGAAAAGAAGAATTGAGACAACTGAGGGCTCTGACTTCTTCGATCTGGGCTACTGATACACAGACATAAGGGAAAAAGGACAGGACTGCTTCTATGGCCAAGCCCTAAGAAAAAATTGAAAGCATGCATGGCTTAACTTGCTGGTGAGGCAGTTACTACCTTTAGCAGAAAGCATGGAGAGTACTAATCTTAACCAATAAGCCTTGAGCTTTAAATACAACTGAAACATTACTCCTGCTTCAGTGGCAGGGGAAATTGGGAATTGGCAACCAAGAGGGCCCTGATTTCTATGGTCTGGGATACTGCTAGACAACTAAAAAGCTCAGGATTGCTTCTATGGCCAAGTTCATAAGCAAAGCATGTCAAACAACACTGTCTGAATTTTCAAGAAAGTTCATCACCCAGTAAAAAGTGTTAGTAGATGAAATTTGTATGGGTATCATAAGGTTTGGGGATAACCACACAGAGCAACAGTTACTAACCTTAAGAGAAATATGGGCGTAACCTGCACAGAGTGGCAGTTACTACCTTTACCTTGCTGGGCAGACTGGATGGACTATTTGGTCTTTTTCTGCCATCATTTCTATGTGTTTATGTTTCTATATATGCCTTTATCAAGTATATTTTTTATTTAGTTCTTACATTATAGATACCTGCTCTGTTACTATACATTTGTAGGGGCAAATTGTTATTTTTGATTAGTGATAGTTTTACCAAAATCAACAGTTTCAAAATGTGCAGTAAAAGTAAAATGATATATCCTCTTGATTTATTTAAAATTTCATGCATTTTAACTGCTCTGCTGTGGCTAATTATCCTCAGTCCATCTTTCAACTCTTCTTTTGCCTGCCCTTTTTTCCATCAGTGCTTTAATTCATTTTCTAAGCATAGAACACCTGAATGACTTTCTGTATAATGGTCAGCCCATAATTTTATAAAAGCCACATTATGATTTTGCTACAATAACCATCCAGAAAGTAAAGCTAGGGAATTATGTTGCAAAAATATGTTTCTAAGATATTATCAAATCTTTAGAGGAGAAAATGGCCCTAATTACACCAATTGCTGCAAAGTATAAAAACAAACTGAATGAACAGTCTACATAGGATCCTTATTCAAATATGAATATCCCCGTTCTGCACTTCTAAGACAAATATTTATTGAATTTAGTCCATGATTTTGAAATTCTGATAAATATTATAAATATACAAACACAAGCAATTCTGCATTTTACTTTTTTACCTACTAATTAAAACTTTTATAAGTAAATGGCATGAAAGGATTTATTTAATGGAAGAAACAGATTTGTTCAAATTGATTGTATGATAAAAGCATATCTAATAATATGATAAGTAACAGCATATACAGTATACATAAATTTTAATTGGAGCTTGTCAAAATAAATATAAAGAGGAACAATAAACTACAATGTATTTTAATACTGTTTAGTAATAGCTCCATCAATGTAATGTCTAGTGTTCCTTCATAATTCTATATGTTTGATGTCACCACAGTAATCCAGTTTATTAGCAGTAACATTTCCAATACACTGTTCGAACTAGTTGAGGTCACTTGATCGATGAACCTCAAAATGTACATTCCTGAGAATTTCAACTGTGATTGAACATCATTACACATACTGAAGCTACAAGGTAATGATTGCAATACATTTTTGTAATCAATGTTTAGTTTCTTTACAACAGAATTAACTTATGACATCCAAAATTGTCTTAACACTATGCAACACACTTTAAAATTTCTAATATATATTGCAGTGCTTCATGTAGTATGAGAGATTTATGGGTCAAATATAAATAAGTGGTTCATTTATATGGAATAAATTCCCTAATCTGGACCTTTTGGAAAAACACCATGAAAAAATACCCTTACTAATGCATCCTGATTACCTTTGTGGCTCATTATTCCAAACTCCATCCGACAGCCCATATTTCCCTTCAAAGAGTTGTTGCAGAGTCCTTAATAATTGTACTTATACTACTGATGAATTCTATACTGTCTTGAGCAGTATATATAATTATCTATTAAATAGTTCATAAAAATAACATTCACCTTTGAAGTAGAAATCAAATACTTCTGTAGTGCATATAGACAGATGTGAACAGTGAAAAATGTATGAGCAGGAATTTATTTTCCCTTATTAGATCCCAAATGCCTGGACATTCTATGCCAAATTTAATATTATTTTGTCAGACAATAATTGTACTAATTTCAGCGAATCATGTTTAAGAATTTGAATGAAAATTAAATCAGCAAAATGTGTTGTAACTGGAAGATAAAAGTTATTGTAAATATCCAAGTACAAAAGGAAAACTATACGCATGAATTTCAAAAGAAAATTCCTTTGCATACTTTCCCATCCTCAACTTAACCTTACCTTGGCTGAATTCAAGTGGAACAATTTTCAAATGGGAAATTCTAGTTGCATTAGTCATTATTATTGTGCCTTAGATGCCTTTGAATATTGCTATCAAAGGGGATAATATTCAGACAGCCTTCATAAGAAAGTCAGCAAAAACACACATTACATTAATTTTCAAAGCAGAGTTACATGTATAAATTGTTTATTTATTTACAATTATTATTATTAAAGAACGTGTTACAACATAATTAAAAATTAGAAAACATAACAAAGATGCAAAATCATAAACAATGGAAATTAAAACAATAAAACAAACATATAAAACAAAATTTTAAAACTTCAAAAATAATTAAAACAGAAAGAACACAGAAAACAAAAGTATAAAAATTTCAAAAGGATCAATATGCTAAAAATGTATTCCAGCCCAAACACTATGTTAACAGAACAAAAAAAAAAAAGAAGTGCCCCTAAATCTGGTGACCAAAGAAAAGAAAGGATCAATGAACACCACGGGTTCTTTTTATTGAGCACAGAAAATATCAAAAGCCCGACTCAGGCCGAGTTTCGCTCATTGAGCTGCTTCAGGGGCTATTGTTGATAAAAAGACTCTATGCATCAGGTGACCTTTCTCAATGTGCGCCACGACTCTCTTAACATTCAGCATCAACTACTGCCTCAATCCAACAACGATTGCAAAAACGCCCCGACCATACAACTTACAGTCGGTCAGCGTTTAACCGACTGTAAGTTGTATTGTCGAGGCGTTTTTGCGATCGTTGTTGGATTGAGGCAGTAGTCGATGCTGAATGTTAAGAGAGTCGTGTGCACATTGAGAAAGGTCACCTGATGCATGGAGACTTTTTTATCAACAATAGCCCCTGAAGCAGCTCAATGAACGAAACTCGGCATGAGTCAGGCTTTTGATATTTTCTGTGCTCAATAAAAAGAACCCGTGGTGTTCATTGATCCTCTCTTTTCTTTGGTCACTACTGCAATATTGGATCAATTTCCGATCTGTTTCTTTGGACCTAAATCTGGTGAACCACCCAAATGGAGTGATACAGAGTGATAGTTATTATCTTTTAGAAAAAAGGTAAAAACATTGTTTATGGAAGCTTTTAATTGATGTTATGTTTTTAATGTATAATTTATTATTTTAATTTGTTTGTATTTGTGTAATCTGCATTGATAATTTGGAAATGCAGAATATAAATAATTGGAAATAAAAAATTAATAAACAACAAATATAAGTCCTTAGAAAATTGAGCAGCATAAGTAAAATTTCTAAAGCATTCAATAATAAAAATAAAACTCTACAAAAATCTGAAAACAAGAAAGCACAATAAACAATAACTTAAAGAAAGATCCAAGGTCATTGGAATTCATTCTAACCCAAATACTTAGGGGACAATATACAATAAAATACCCTAAGTGCAGATAAAGGGCCAACAGAAAATATAAGTAAAAAAGCTCTTTGGAATAGTCAAGTTTTTAATAGCTTACAAAAATGTAGATAATCACTGATAAGGCACATCTGAAAAGGAAGCTGATTCCACAAATTGGTTAAGATGGAGGAAAAAATCTCTCCTGCAAATAACAGGAAATATGAGCTCTTTCAGTGAAAATTATCCCACCAGATATACGAAGTTACATTTATATTTGCCAAAACGTGTGCAGAATTTTTTCTTGAAAACTTAGTTAAGACGGTAACTTTGAAACAGCCATATGGGAGCACATTAGAGATGTGAATCGTGTGATCGATCATCTTAACGATCGATTTTGGCTGGGGGGGGGAGGGAATCTGATCGTCCTGTTTTTTTTTTTTAAATCGTAAATCGGGGGAGGGCGGGAAAACCGACACACTAAAACAACCCTAAAACCCACCCCGACCCTTTAAAATAAATCCCCCACCCTCCCGAACCCCCCCAAAATGTTTTAAACTACCTGGGGTCCAGTGGGGGGGGGGGTCCCGGTGTGATCTTCCACTCTCGGGCCACAGCTGCGTTAATAGAAATGGTGCCGGCGCTACCTTTGCCCTGTCCCCCGACGTCACCAGCGCAGGAGATCGCTCCCGGACCCCCGCTGGACCCCCAGGGACTTTTGGCCAGCTTGGGGGTCTCCTGACCCCCACAAGACTTGCCAAAAGTCCAGCGGGGGTCCGGGAGCAACCTCTTGCTCTCGTTGCCGTATTGCAAAATGGCACCGGCCGTATGGCCGTATTGCCATATTGCAAAATGGCGCCGGCCATATGGCCATATGGCAGCGGCCGTGTTTCGCAGCCGTATAGCTGCTTCATCAGGAGTCATCAATATATACCATAGATTCGACGGGAACCGTGTCTCCTTCAATATTATCTTAAAAGACGCCGGGCTAGCTGTCGGGTCACCGGCTTCAAGTATAGATTTACCAGCCTTAAAGATTCTATACAAAAAGAACTTTTTGCAGGGCTATAAGAGCGATTATAAAATTTGCCTGATACCGCCGGAAGATGGATCCAACAAAATAACTGAAAAACGGGTCACAAGTGATAGATAAGACCAGACGGCTTGGTTGGACCGAGCACGTCGTCAGAGGCTTGCTGATGCGATCCCGTTGTTTTATAAATATATTTTTTACAGTATATAAGTTCACATTGATGGTGAAAAGCTTTTGTTGAAAACACTCTGTGGTGATACCTTTTGTTATTTGTGGAGTCAATTTTAGAAGAGCCATTTGCTTGAATAAATCCAGGATTTATGCATGTTAATGGCTTTGAAAATTACCCCCATAATTCATAACCTCTTCCATCAAGATTTTACTTTCATTTCTGAAATGAAATAAATGTTAGACGTTATTGAGAAGCTTAAAAGGTTCAAAGTAGATTAGATTGCAGCTGTGCACATCACCAGCACTTTTCAGCATTTTCGCTATGATTCAACTGAAGGACCTAAGCTCTGAATTGATGACTATTGCATCTTGGCCTTTGGACTGAAATTGACAACCTGTACAATTTTGGTGGGTTAGGTATATCAAGATATAACTATCATTATCAAAGCAGGAGGACTGAACCTCTTGCTAGAAATATAAAACAAAAAAATTACAGAATACATGGCTGCAAAATATCCACAGGAGATGAAATTATGAAAAACAGAGCTCTGGCCATTATAAAGGTACTCAGCTTATTCCAAAAATAGTTACAATATAATGAGTATATCTTTGAATCAAAAGAAACAAGATAAGTGCCAAGAAACTAAGAAGGGGGTACAGTGTTGGCCTTTTTATAGTCCTGGAAATGTGACAGCCCATGATGTTATTATAGGTTGATACCATCTGCCTCAGCAGGTTGCTGCAATAACTTGCGATAAACCACACAGCTTCCTCAAAAAGCAAGAACTCTATAGACTATGGCTCTGTAAAGAGCTAAGGAGCACAGTTGATATTTTGTATTGTTGCCTGAAATTTCTATGCATCAAAATCTTTAAATTGCCTCCCTAGAGCAGCCATATTTTGAAGAGATGCTTGATTTGCTCAGGTGAGAGACATTGTAGACAGGATGAATAAATAAGGCCCTGTGGGTGTGATATAATGTGTAGCTGTTTTCCAAATGGGATTCAGGGGAATTGTAGAGGATTGATGTTCTAATCATAACAAAATAGCATTTTACTGATACAGGGAAAGAATTACCAAATCCATGTTATTTTTGAAACATTGTACAAAACATGTTGGGTACAAATGTTTCTTCATCAATGTTAATAGAATAATGCATATAAACAGAAGAGAATAACTTCATGCATTAATAGCAAATAAGTATATGTATGCAGTTTCTTTAAATAGTTACCTTGGATTTCTTTGTTACTGCAATAGCTGGGGCTGTGTAAAAGTTTTGCTGAGAATCTGATTGCATACCATCTTTTTTCTAAGATGCCCAGAAGAGTTAAAGACAAATTGAGAATCAGGAAAGGCTCCACTGCGTTGCTGGAAACTATAGTCAGAGAGAAAGTCCATAAAGGAAGTGACTACCATGCAACAGGAAAGGCTACTCTGTATTGCTAAAAACAGTATTCTCAGAGGCACTGAAGAAGAAGTCACTAGTGAAGCAATAGAAAAGAAAAGAGCCTGCTGAGTTGCTGGGAACTGTAGTCTCAGAGGTGGACTAAATAGTAAATATTCTGAGAAGAAATTTACTGAGACAAGTTTCAGTACCCGTCAGAGACAGATGCCTGTAAAATTCACAAGGGCATGATCATAAGAGAAATACATTAAATGAGGCTGTGCAGAAGGACAGTTCCTAAGAACCAGTCAGGGCAAAAGAGACTCACAGGATCGATATTTTTTTTCCACTTCTTGGAAGAGTGTAGAAAAAGAGAGAGGCAGCAGCCTGCTGTTTTGTAGCTTGTGCAGCTTTGTGAATGAATTGGAGAAGATCCCTAGAAGAGTGAGCTTTGTGTCTGAGTCTGAGCAAGAGTAGCCACCCGATTTATCAGACTCATACACGCACACAGACATATCCACACAAAGGGAAAAAAACATGTAGAATATGGGGTTCTTATTATAGAGGGAGACAAAGTAAACCTCATGAAGGCCTCCAGCAAACAGGGACATAAGCATAAGTTACACCAAATGTCTTTCTCTTCAAATAATAAGCAGCACACTAAAATGTGTGTTTCTTAAAAAAAAAAAGAAAACTGATTTATAGCAATTGTTCAGGTACTATCCTTTGCTCCTAGGGAAGGTAGGCAGGATAAAGTTACAAATGATCATCACAATTAAGCCAACTTATCCAAAAGAATTAACTCATTGAACTTATGGCAGACAAGTCCATATGATGGCAACATTTTTTCCATAACCATCTATTGCAGGGCTTCCCAAGGTTTTAGCCAATGAGACCCCATTATAGCACTTGAAAAGTCACGTATTCCCCAGCCAATGACCAAAGCAAATCAGGAGGTGTGAGGGGGGAGGGGGACATTCCCTTCGACAATCATCACTCTCACCCTCCCCATAATCCAGCTGAATCCTTCTCAGCCTCTACTCTTTCTAGTTGATACTTTTATATACCTCCACCCACATCAGAGGGCCCTCTTGATCTCCTCCCCACCAGCTAATTCCCTAGCTCCTCCCACCTCCTAAGCCTATCCCTTCTCCTCAAACACGTTTTGCATCCTTGTTGCTGAGCCTTTCACTCCAAGTCCTCCTTATAACTCCCAAACTGATCCTGTTATCCCCTCCCTCTCCCCAACTCCTGTATTCCCTCCTCACCAATCTCCCATCTCCTCTCACACTTCCTAGCCTTACCTCCTCCACTCCATCTCTCCTTTCACATCCTCCAGTTGATCTTCTATCATTCCTTCTCTTTTACCCTTCACAGCCAATCCTGTCTCCACCTCCAATACCTTTTCCAGCTGATGCACATTCTGAGTCCCCTTCCAGCTTATCCAAATCTCAATTCCTTCCTCATTTGATCCCTCCATTGAAACAAGCCCTTCTCTAAACATCCCCAGACCTGGTCAGCAGCAACATTTTCCTTTGGGCTTTGGCCTGCAGTGAACAACAATGGGTGGGAAGAGAGGCAGGGATGGTGAAAGGGTATTAGGCACCCTAGGCAAACCTTACAGGCTGGCACCCCTCCCCCATACACAATTTAAAATTATGTGTTTATAACAATAGGTTTTACATGAAAAATAAAATTCGGAGGTAAAAATAATATACACATTGTTGTGACAGTTATATGCACTTCTGTGGTGCCAACCAGATAACTCTGCAACTTGGAATTCATAAGGCATTAGGCCTTTTGTAACATGTTGGGTATGGGCATGGTCCTCCAGCTTCAATACAGTACTATCTACCAACACTCAAACAGTAACAACCCTATATATGAAAAGGAACACCACAAACATTACAGCAGACTCTAAAATATCAATGCACCTCCTATCAGGAAAACAGAACAGGCCAAGCTACTACAGAACCCTACAGAGAAACCACATGCTAACAGAATGCTTCATCTCAGTCACACATACAGAACACAGACTCCCACAAAATACAGAATAAAGCCACCAGAAAGTATAAATGGAATTGTGCAGACAAAAACTGACCTGCAAAACACAACACGCTAGACTTTGTATACAGTGCAACAATGGGAAAACAGAAATATCACCATTCCTCATGAAACAACAAACAATAAAATCAAGATATATAAATCATTAATCATAATAATAAAATCATACTAATAAAATAATTTCAAAACAGCTGATGAATAGAATATCCAATAATTAAAGAATTGTACAAATTTGGAAAACTTTCCCAAACAATAATAAAATATTTCAAAACAGTAGACACACCAAACACCACCCAATAATTACAAATAAGGGTAGAAAAATCTCCCGCTCTCCATACCTGAGAATTTTTGATTTTCAGTCTGCGCTTGTTATGGATTAGTGGGGGAGGCAGTGGCTGTGATACACAAACTTTCTCCTCTCTCACATACAGAATCTCCAACACATGCACACTTGCTTACTCACCCATATTCATACACACACTCACTCTCTCTCCCACATGCTCTCTTATACACACGTCTTTCCTCTATATGCTCTCCAATACACACCTTCTCTCTCCTCCACATGCTCCCTCACACACACCTGATCTCTCTCCCCCACAGGCGCTCACACCACATACATTCTTCCCATTATTTTCACTCACTCTCTCTTTCCCGCATGCTTTCTCACACAAACACACATACTCTTTTTCCCACACATGCTCTCACACATACACATACATACATGCTTTCTGTTCTCTACATGCTTTTGTACACACTAGGGATGTGAATCGTTTTTTGACGATTTAAAATATCGTCCGATATATTTTAAATCGTCAAAAAATCGTTAGGGCCACGATACAATACCAATTCCCCTGATTTATCGTTAAAAAATCGTAAATCGGGGGAAGGGGGAGGGCAGGAAAACCGGCACACTAAAACCCCCTAAAACCCACCCCCGACCCTTTAAATTAAATCCCCCGCCCTCCCGAACCCCCCCCCCCCCAATGCTTTAAATTACCTGGGGATCCGGCGGTGGTCCAGAATGGCGGCGGTCCGGAACAGCCCCCTCAATAGAATTGTGTTGTCTTCAGCCGGCGCCATTTTTCAAAATGGCCGCCGCAAAATGGCGGCGGCCATAGACAAAAACAATTCGATGGAGGAGGTCGTTCCGGACCCCCGCTGGACTTCTGGCAAGTCTTGTGGGGGTCAGGAGGCCCCCCCAAGCTGGCCAAAAGTTTCCTGGGAGTCCAGCGGGGTTCCGGGAGTGATTTCTTGCCGCGAATCGTTTTCGTACGGAAGATGGCGCCGGCCATACGCGTATGGCCGGCGCCATTTTCCGTACGGAAAATGGCGCCGGCAGGAGATCGACTGCAGGAGGTCGTTCAGCGGGGGTTCCGGACCGCCGCTGAATGACCTCCTGCACTCGATCTCCTGCCGGCGCCATTTTCCGTACTGTTAAACTGAAAACGATTTGCAGCAAGAAATCGCTCCTGGAACCCCGCTGGACTCCCAGGAAACTTTTGGCCAGCTTGGGGGGGCCTCCTGACCCCCACAAGACTTGCCAGAAGTCCAGTGGGGGTCCGGAACGACCTCCTCCATCAAATTGTTTTTGTCTATGGCCGCCGCCATTTTGCGGCGGCCATTTTGAAAAATGGCGCCGGCTGAAGACAACACGATTCTATTGAGGGGGCCGTTCCGGACCGCCGCCGTTCTGGACCACCGCCGGATCCCCAGGTAATTTAAAGCATTTGGGGGGGGGGGTTCGGGAGGGTGGGGGATTTAATTTAAAGGGTTGGGGTGGGTTTTAGGGGGGTTTAGTGTGCTGGCTCACGATTTTAACGATTTTTCACGATAGTTTACACACCCAAACGGCAACAATACGATTCCCTCCCCCTCCCAGCCGAAATCGATCGTTAAGACTATCGAGGACACGATTCACATCTCTAGTACTCACACATACGCACACACACACATGCTCTCTCTCCCCATATGCTCTCACACACATGCTCACACACACATACACTCTTTTTATTCTCTCCCTCCTAGGTGCAGGCAACAGCAGTAGCTTTCTTCCTTGTTGAGCAGAGACTGCTCCTGCCCTTTACCACACAAGTCATCTGCTTCTGCTCCTCTTTTCTGTTGCATGGCCCAGCTGATGCTGCCTCTCTTCAGCTGCATGGCCTGGCCAGTGCTGCCTCTCTTCATCCATGTGGCCCAGCAGATACTGCAATATGTGACCCTCTCAGTCTTTTCTTCCGTGCCCGCTCCTTCCAATTGCTATGATTGGGCATGCTTCTTCCTGTCCGTGTGGCCCACAACACATTTCCTCTTCTGATCCCTGAGGGCAGGAAGAAGGAGGCCAATTGCCTAGGTCCTGCACCTTCCACCAGTGTTAGGTGTCGAGTTAATGTTTTTTCACAATTCCAATCAGATCCAGTGGAAGCAGCAGGTGGTTGCTGGGCCGCCCCAAATCTGTGGTGCCCTAGATGGTTACCTAGTTTGCCTAGTGCTGCCACCAGTCCTAAACAGAGGGCAGGCTGATGACAGAGGTAATATTTTTCTCTTGGTTAATTTCAAGGATAGGTGAGGATAAGAAAACATTGGCAATCTCCAGTGGTCTTTAAACATCATGGCTGATTCAGAGCCTTACAATGATCTGCAAAAGGCAATAGCATTAGTAATGCAAGTCAGAATATGAGCTGTGGGTCAATGCAAGCCCAAAGGCCTGCAAAGGCTCCAATTTCACCATACACAGGGCTTCCTATTACCACAGAATATCATATGAGTTTGGGGCTACTGCAGGGCTTGCAAGTGCATGTTGGTTTATAGGCCCCATCCTAACTTTAACTAGTACTGCTGTGCCTGAAGAGGACTATCATTTGAGGGACTTATGACCCCCAGCAAAAATTTTTGTAACTCCATTTGGGGTTGCAACCCATATTTTGGGAAGTCTTGTTCTATTGCAGCTTCCTAAATGGTCCAATACAAAAGCTTGGAAGATTACTTTTTTCTACTCATCCCATGGACAATGAGGGTGGTTGCAAGATTGCTCAAAACCCAGAAAGTTATAAGTCTATCCTATTCTACTACAGAGGGCATAGTGGAGTAGGAAATGTCTTTGCTTGATACCACTTATCACTTTACTTCTCCCTGGAAATCATTTTCTTTCTGCAGTTAAATAATTGAACTTAATTGGAATTATGATGGCTGTAGGACTAACTAATTTAGCTTCAGTCTCAGAACTCCTTCATCATTGGAATCCCAAACTCAATTCCTTTCTCACTAGTTTCTGGAAGAGACTTCCTAAATTGCTTCCTTTTGCTAACAGGGATGCTTCCAAATTGAAACCTTTCCTCTTAGGTTTCTGCACTTCCACCTTCTGGCAGAAACCACTAACAATACTCTCTATATTTGAGCATTGTCTGTCCCAGTGAATGAAATTACTCTTTATAAGGACAAGTTTCACTAGGGCAGTAGTTCCCAACCTGCGGTCTGTGGATCCAGAAGGGATGAAAGAAAGATTAGCTAAGGAGAAAATGAGTGGACTGCAGCTTAACTATGATTAGTTGAGCTGCTGACACAGGCCAGGAGAGTGAGAGTGGGGCCTTTATGGCCCTGAAAACTTTACCCCACAAGGCTTTAGACTAGGAGGAGGGACGGAGAAGGAACATTCACACCCATTAAAAGCCTCAAACCGCACAGCCACATGTTTAGAAGAGGTGGGCATGATAGGGATTGATTGCATCCCTGGAGAATCATAAACCCCATTGCTGTATCTTGTGAGGATGTGGGGAAGAGAGGGTCCAATTGTGGCTGTCAGAACCTTTGCAGCCTCTACTGCACATTGACAAAAGCAGGAAAAGGCTGGGTGATCATAGTGGTGAGAATCATTTCCCACTACTGCTACATGCTCTACCACTTGCCTGACAGAGAGAGAGAGCGAGAGAGAGGAGAAGAGAACTGCACCAAAAAGTGATTAGAATGGCTCAAAGGAAGAAAAGAGGAAATGCAACTGGGGTGACAGTATGAGGGGAAAGACAGAGGGAAGAATGAATAAGACAGGAATAAAGAAAGAAATGGAGGATAAAGAGGGAGACAGGAATCCATGACTGACCTGATTAAGGGGAGTAAGAATGGATAGCAGCGTATCACAGGCAAGAAGGAGAGATCCATCAGGAATCATGCCGGATAGAGAGAGAGAGAGGGAGGAAGGGATAGAGGACCATCATGTTCCAGGATGGAAGAAAGGAAAGATGACCAGCAAAGATCAAGAAGGAGGGAGGATAAAACAACAGCTAGGCGTGGATATGACATGAAACACAAAAGTTATTTTGGGGGACACACAGACGGAGATGGAGATCTCATTAGCCTTTTCCCCATTGAAAAGCACACTGTTTTGCTTTTCTAAAATCTAAATTATTTTCTATCATTTTCTGTATCGTAAGCATCATAAAAGAAAAGCAGGCTAAAAGTGGATCAATTTTCAGGGAGGGTGCTTTTCAAAAATGTTTATATGGATAACCACTTGCTTTACCCATGCATAAAGACCCTTTTGACAATGACTGTTCTCCACCACTTAAGGTAAACGCTCCTTGGCTGTGAACGGCATATACCTGCAGAGAAAAAAGAAGAAGGGCTAGGTAGGTAGAAGAAAAGTATATGCAGAGATTTAATGTTGTAATTCTCATGCATACTTTCATGCATGTACTTTGTACCTGCTTCAAAAGCAGATGAAACGTACACAGGAACCTTAAAAGCACTGGCTTTCCCTGCCGGCCCGAGTTTTCAAAAGGAAACTCTGTGGGCAGGCCTGCGGGTACCAGTGCTGATTTTCTGCTAGGTCACAGTGAGTTGCCAACCTGGAATGTTTCTAACTTGCAACGGGATTAGTAGGTGGAATGGCCTCAACCTTCAATTATGAAGGCAATTTTTAAATAGCTTTGGAAATTACCCTCCTTACATATTCAGTTTAGATCAAAGTTTCATACATTATGAATGATTCTAGAGTGCATATAATTTCTTTTGTTATGCCATACAAAAATTAAAGAAAAGTGTGTGTGTGTATGTGTTGGATGGGGGTGTCCATGAAACCTTTTGAATCATAAAAAGGGTCTGCATTGCCTGAAAGGTTGGGATCCCCTGCAGTACGGCGAATAAAAAGAGGCATAATTATTAAAAAAAAAAAAAAAGATTGTGGTTATGCCATTTTCCTCTGCATGAATGTGTCTAATTTTGGAGACTAAACTTTCAATAGGATACAGATAGACCAGAAACAATTGCAAGAATGACCAGGAGATATTTTTTCAAGGTCTGCACCAAAAGCCCTATGGCATGAGAATTAAGGATTTAAATATGTATACTTTAGAGGAGAGGCGAAACAGTGAAGACATGATAGAGACATTAACATAAATATATGAAAGGTGTAAATAATTCACAAGAAATACACTTTTTCAGTGGAAAGGAAGTTTTAGAAAAGGGGTCATTATAAGAGGCTGTGAAGAGGTGGACTCAGAAGCAATGCCAGAAAGTATTTTTAATGGAAAGGGTGGTGGATGTGTGGTGTGGCCTTCCAGAGAAAGGGGCTAAAATAATAAATTTCAAGAAGGCATGGGATAAGCACAGAAGAGATAGCTGAAGCGGAATCCAGCAACATGGATTTCAAACTGTTCAACAACTAGTGCTGGCATTGCCAGAATGAATTGCAAGTGAGAAATATGAAATGCTAGAAGTTCTTGCATCCATGCTGCTGTGTATGTCTGGCAGGCTGCAAGTATAGTAATAAATAGACGTTATAGCTGCAGGTGCTCACATAGCCAGGACTGTTTGCCAGTCTATGCAGTTTACTTGAAAATATGCTTAAGCAATAGCCATACTAGTAATTTTAGGTATTTATAATATGATTAAATATGGGAAGGAAGGGGTGTTGGGCGCAAACTAAATAGGTGGTCTTGAATGTTATCTAACCCAAAATGGAGGAGTAAAAGTGAGGAAGATAATAATAACTATCCAGGATAAGGAGTGATATTTTACTTTTTGGTTTGTTGACAATTCAGATATTAAGGATGTGCATTCATTTAAAACAAATAGGCATTCCAAACCAAATTGGGCCTAATTCATTTCTTTCATGTTTCTGAATTCCTTATGTAGTCATTTTCATGTCTGTCTGCTGCTTGATGCTCAGCTAGCACCTCCATAGGGAACTTACTGCCTCAGTCTAGCTGGTAGACCCCTAATATAACCATGGGAGACTTGCCAGCACATACCTATTATCCATGCCCCTAATTCCACTACAGGGGACTTACTGGCACATGCTTATTCCACCATAGGGGATGTGCTGGCACATGCTTATCTATCATGCTTCTTATATCAACATAAGGGACTTGCTGGCACATGCCTACTAACCATGCCCCTACTACCTTCAAGGAAGACTTGCTGGCACATGCCTACGTGCTATACCCTTAATTTCACCATGGGGGGATTTCTGGCACATGCTTAAGAACATAAAAACATGCCATACTGGGTCAGACCAAGGATCCATCAAGCCCAGCATCTTGATCCAACAGTGGCCAATCCAGGCATAAGAACCTGGCAAGTACCCAAAAGCTAAGTCTATTCCATGTTACCATTGCTAGCAATAGCAGTGGCTATTTTCTAAGTCAACTTAATTAATAGCAGGTAATGGACTTCTCCTCCAAGAACTTATCCAATCCTTTTCTAAACACAGCTATACTAACTGCACTAACCACATCCTCTGGCAACAAATTCCAGAGTTTAATTGTGCGTTGAGTAAAAAAGAACTTTCTCTGATTAGTTTTAAATGTGCCCCATGCTAACTTCATGGAGTACCCCCTAGTCTTTCTACTATCTGAAAGAGTAAATAACCGATTCACATCTACCCGTTCTAGACCTCTCATGATTTTAAACACCTCTATCATATCCCCCCTCAGCCATCTCTTCTCCAAGCTGAAAAGTCCTAACCTCTTTAGTCTTTCCTCATAAGGGAGCTGTTTCATTCCCCTTATCATTTTGGTAGCCCTTCTCTGTACCTTTTCCATCGCAATTATATCTTTTTTGAGATGTGGCGACCAGAATTGTACACAGTATTCAAGGTGCAGTCTCACCATGGAGCGATACAGAGGCATTATGACATTTTCTGTTTTATTCACCATTCCCTTTCTAATAATTCCCAACATTCTGTTTGCTTTTTTGACTGCTGCAGCACACTGAACTGACTCTGTCCCTTCTTAAAGGGTCCTAATGCTCCAGGTCCGGTGGGACTTGTGCCTCTGGAGATTCCCTGCTTTTACTCTGAGTTTCCTAGCTCCAAGGTTTTATCTGTTCCCAAGTTCTGACTCCAGAGGATCTGAGGGGTTTCTACTAACCTGCGCTATGAGACTTCCTGAGCCTGTCCCAATCCACTCGTGGTCCACGACCAACCATCCAGCTGTGTAGGGCATGAAGGGAACAGTGTGGTATGCAACCAGCCCCATGTGCTTATTAGAGCACCTTAGGGTCTTGCTCATCCCCGCCTGTGTCCTTGTTCTATGTTCTTCTTCTGAGTCTACAGTGTGGTCTGTGACCAGCCCCATGTGCTGTGTAGGGCACTTGAGGGACTTGCCTTCCTTGCCCAAGACTATGTCCCAAGTCTACGTCTCCAAGTCCACATCTAAATCTCCATGTCTCTATGTTCTTCACCTGAGTCTTCAGTGTGGTCCTTGACCAGCCCCATGTGCTGTGTAGGGCGCCTGAGGGACTCGCCTTCCTTGCCCATGTCTACATCCAAAGTCTACGTCCCAAGTCTATGTTCCAAGTCTTCATTCCAAGTCTTCATTCCAAGTCTATGTTCCAAGTTTTCATCTCCTCGTCTCCACGTTCCAAGTCCATGTTCCAAGTCTCCAGACTCTTTGAGAGTCCCAAGCTCCACGTCATACTCCTCGAGTGTTCCAAGTTCTTCTCTGACTCTTAGTCCTCTAAGATTTTCTTACTTTCCCATGTTCCAAGTTCCTAGTCCTAGCCAGAGACCTACGTTGTGCTGCCCATCCTGTACACACATCTACATGGGTGCGACTCATGTCTGTACCTGAGTCATCCTATGGCCTTAGGGCTCCGCTCTCCTATGAGCTAAGTGACTCGTGCTGAGCCCGCTCCATCGGCCCCTGAAGATTATGCTCGCAACAGTTACTGCCAATACTGGGATCCCTTTGCCCATTATGGAACCTTAGGCTTTTCATTTATTTATGTATTTATTTATTTTGAATTCTTATATACCGACATTCCTGTATGCCACTCTCAATGTTTACGTACCTTGGAGTTTTTTTCTCCCTTCAGATGATTTATTCCCACAAATTCTAAAACAATTAATCTAAAAACCCAATTATAAACCCAATATCAGTTGTAAAGCTTTCTCCATTGGCTTTAATAGCAAACGAAAAAAAGAAACTAATAAAAACACTTTTTTTTTTCAATTTGAAACTAAAGAAATGAATTGGAGTCCTTATGAAAGGAATTTTGAAAAGAAATTAAGCTTTTGCTCCTGCACTTCCCTACTGAATATATCTTTAGCAATATGGGCAGGATTAACTGGGCAGACTAGTTGGAATGGTTGGTCTTTTTCTAAGTTACTATGTTCTATGAGTGTGCAGTTATTTCATTCATTTCACTTCTTATGCCTACATAACGTTTTTGAGCACAAAATGTATGACTTTACAGCATACATACAACTTTATGCACATAAAATTGAATACACACATAAAAGTAATGAAACAAATGGAAACAAAACAAAAAGTATGACATACAATGAATAAATCAAATGAAGCAACTCAAAGAAAAGGCTGCCATGCCTTTGTTGCGCTCGGGGGTGGACCCTTGTCTTGGGGCAAGGGTGGAATGGCTCCTGAAGGGAAACAGGAAGTAACTGGCCCCAGGGAGTGGAGCACTGAAGGAGACAGATGCTAGGTATAGCTTCACCACTAGAAGCCCGAGATCCCCCTGGGAGGAGCCCATAGGGACCCGGGCCGCTTGGATTTAGATGGGCCTCGCAGGGTCTCCTGGGAGAATGATAGTCCGGCAAGCCCACAGACACAGAAGGAGAGTGGTCAGGTTCAAGCTAGAGCAAGGAGAACCAGAACAGAGTTGGTTACGACAAGGCGAGGAACAGAGCCAGAATCAGGAAGCGTGGTCAGGCAGGCGAAAGGTCAATGTCCATAGATCAGTCCGAGGAGTGGTCACCGAAGCAAGGGCCAGATACCGGAGGTCAAATGAGTCAGAGGCAAACAGAGGTCCTTGAGGCAGGCGGCAGACAGGCGAGTAGATCAGGAACAGGCTGAAGTCCTTGAGGCAGGCGGCAGGCAGACGAGTCAGGAGCTAGCAGAGGTCGTAGACAGCAGGCAGGCAGGTCAGGAACAAGCTGAGGTCAGTACCAGAAGTCAGTCCGAGGGTAATACCTGGGAAGGCATATAGATGAACACAGGAACAGACAGGACTCAGGAATGAGCATACAGGAACAGACAGGACTCAGGAATGAGCATACAGGAACAAGTCAGGAATGGAACTGGAACAGAAGGATCCTGGAACAAGACTAGGAACAAGCAGAAAAAAATGCGAAGACAATCTAGCAGAGTACTAACCCGATTGCCAAAGCAAGGAAGTGAAGTCAGGAACTTCCTTATATCATAGCTCAATCAGGGTGCGCCACGGAACCCGGCCCCGCCCTCAACCCTACAAGTCTCAGGGCAGGCAGTGCGTGCACGCATATGGGCGTGGCTAGCATGGAGGAAGACTCCGAACCTTGGCGTGAGGGCTGGCATGCAGACCGCCAGGGCCTAGCTGGACTAGCAACTACCATGAGGGAGGTCATCCCGGGACCCACTGAGGAACTATGCAGGTGAGCGGTCCTGTGCGTAACACCCTTGGTGTGCACTAAAACAAATTAAATTTTCTTTGTTTTTTTCTCTTTTTTTTTTTACATGGAGAAGAGGTGGGTTTCATTTTATTTGATGTATATTTCTATTTATTTCATGTATTTGAAACAAAATACATTTCAAAGGGAAAAGAAAAAAACCCCATAAAAGAAATTCCAGAAGAAAAACTAAGGGACCAGAATCCAATCTTTCCCTACTGAAACAAATCTTAGTGCTACAAATTTAATAATTGAAACCATTCCCCTAAGCCTTCCTCTATGAGCTCCCTGCCCACCCTCCATCCACTGGATGCCTCTTAACAATCATTGTGCTGGGTGACTCTGTCATCAGAGGCACTAATCTGGGAACTAATCTGGGAACTCTTAGCGAGGGAAACACTACAGTTAAAAGCCTCCCAGGATTATCGGCCAGCAGAAATGCTATTCAAATAGTCAAAGTGATCAAAGAAGAAAGCAAAGACTCTAAAGTTCATAGTATCATTCATCTGGGAACCAACGACTTTGCTAGAAACAGCAACAAAGAGGTACAGAGAGATTTCCAGTCTCTAGCGAAGCAGACTAGTCACATGGCGGCAACCATTGACTTTTCAGAAGTGTTACCTGTTCATGGAAAGGGGAAGGAGAGGCTAAGCCATATTAATAATTTCAATGTATGGCTCAAATCCTGGTGTAAGGAACAAAGTTTTGGATTTATTGGGGGCTGGGGCCATGTATGGAACAGTAAAAAGCTCCTTGTCAAAGATGGCTTACAACTGTCTGTGGCAGGAAAAAGGATCCTAAGAGATAAATTTAAATCCTATGTCATAAGGCATTTAAACTAGATGCCGGGGGTGGCAGAAGAAATTAGAACGTCACCCCCCAAATACAAATGCAATGGAAAAGAGTGAAGTGGATAACAAAACTCAACTAAATAAGTCACAGAAGGAGTCCAAGAAAAGCAGTAACCTGAACAAGAAAAGCTGGAAAGCTATGAGCACAAATGCTCATAGTTTGGGCAATAAAATCCCAGATCTACAAGCCCAAATGGTGGAGGCTTTTGCATCCGTTGGTCTTCGACGGCTTAGCCCCGCCTACCTCTCTCTACTTGCAGCTCCTCCCGCTCACCTTGGACTGATGGCCGCTGCGGCATCTGCTTGCTGACTTCTCGGGCGTCCCGGACCGGCTTTGGTGCTGCCTCCCACCATTCTCCTTCAAGGTACCTCTAGGGCAAGCGCGCACACGCCACCCTCATCTTTATTTCCACGTTGGCGCAAACCTCAGGGGCGTCCTTCTGTTCTGACGTCACAACTCCAGGGTATATCTGCCTACTACATTTGCTAGCTCATTGAGTTAGCAACCAGAATTCGTATGGATGGGATTCGCTCTCCGTTCCTAAGCTACTCTGCCACTTCAGCTCTAACTGGAACTCTTACTACCCTTCGGGGTCACTAACAGGGTACCTGCTCCTCAGGGGCCTCTCTGCCTACAGAGGATCCGCTGTTCCAGTGTCCTGTGAGAGACACGCCCAGCCGGGCTCTACAAACACTACTCACTACTGCCACCTCTGGTGGTTCTATATACTGTTTAATAAATGATTCAATCTGTGTTTGTCTGTCCAGAGTTTAGCCTGACACTGTGGTTCCTCATGGGACTGCCCCCCATGGGCGTGGTCAGCTGCCACAGTGTCCAAGGATCCACCCAAACACCAATAACCATAACAGAGGCAGACTTGGACATCATTGCTGTCACAGAGACGTGGTTCACGGAATCTCATGATTGGGATATGGCAATACCGGGCTATAACTTGTTAAGGAAGGACAGAGAGGACAGAAAAGGGGGAGGAGTGGCTCTTTATGTCAGAAACAATATCCAAGCATCTGAGCTGCAAGGAAGATTGGGCAAAGAAGAAGTACTATGGGCTGACCTAAAAAGAAAGATGATGGGGCATCCATTTTTATTGGAGTGGTTTACAGGCCTCCAAATCAAATGGAAGAACTTGATAGAGATCTGGTTGAAGACATCCAAAAGATGGGAAAGAAGGGAGACGTGGTGATTGTTGGAGATTTTAATCTGCTGGATGTAGAATGGAGAATCCCTTCTGCAGAATCTAACAGTAGCAGAGCGATAGTGGATGCCCTGCAAGGGGCTCTGTTCAAACAAATGGTAATGGAACCCATGAGGGAGGGAGCTATACTCGATTTAGTGCTCACTAATGAAGATAATGTCTCTAATGTCCAGGTGGGTGCCCACCTCAGCACCAGTGATCATCAAACGGTATGGTTTCATATCACAAATAGGATATGGAGAAGAAGCACGAAGACCTGAGTTTTGCAGTTCAAAAACACAGACTTTGATGAAATGGGGAAATTCTTGCAGGAAGAACTAGAAGGCTGGGAGAACAAGAGAGATGTGGAACAACAATGGACCAAACTAAAAGGAGCAATTACCAAAGACAACTAATCTATATGTTAGAAAAGTAAAGAAAAGCAAGAGAAAAATGAAACCTATCTGGTTCTCAAAGGAGGTGGCTGACAAAATAAAAGCTAAAAGAACAGCGTTCAAGAAATATAAAGGATCCCAAAGGGAGGAGCACAAGGGAGAATATCTGGTGGAACTGAGGGAGACAAAGAAAGTAATCAAGACAGCAAAAAGTCAAGTAGAAGAAAGGATTGCCAAAGAGGTAAAGTGAGGTGACAAAACATTTTTCAGATACATCAAAGAAAGGAGAAAAGTTCAAAGTGGTATAGTGAAATTGAAAGGTGAAAAGGATCAATGTGTGGAGAAAGACGAAGAAATGGCAGAAATATTAAACGAATACTTCAGCTCGGTGTTCACTAAAGAGTACCCTGGAGAAGGACCATCACTTGTTAACAAGAAACTGTAGGGGAGTGGAGTAGATGTAACTCTATTTACAGAAAATAATGTAAGGGAAGAGCTAGGAAAACTAAAAGTGGACAAAGCCATGGGGCCTGATGAGGTTCATCCCAGGATACTAAGGGAGCTCAGAGATGTGCTGTGTGACCTGTTCAATAGATCCCTAGAAATGGGAGTGGTGCCAAGAGATTGGAGAAGAGCGGTAGTGATCCCACTTCACAAGAGTGGGAGCAGAGAGGAGGCTGGAAACTACAGGCCAGTTAGCCTCACCTCGGTGGTGGGAAAAGTAATGGAGTCATTACTGAAGGAAAGAATAGTGAACTATCTACAGTCAGAAGAATTGCTGGACCAGAGGCAGCATGGATTCACCAGGGGAAGGTCCTGTCAGACAAATCTGATTGACTTTTTTGATAGGGTGACTAGGGAATTAGATCGAGGAAGAACACTCGATGTCATCTACTTGGATTTCAGCAAAGCTTTTGATTATGTCCTGCACAGGAGGCTTGTGAATAAAATGAGAAGCTTAGGAGTGAGTGCCGAGGTAGTGGCCTGGATTGCAAACTGGTTGACGGACAGAAGACAATGAGAGATGGTAAATGGAACTTACTCTGAAGAGAGAACGGTGTAAAGCAGAGTTCTGCAAGGATCGGTTTTGGGACTGGTCCTGTTCAATATCTTTGTGAGCGACATTGCGGATGGGATAAAAGATAAGATTTGTATTTTTGCGGATGATACTAAGATCTGCAACAGAGTGGACATGCCAGAAGGAGTGGAGAGAATGAGATGAGTTTTAAAGAAGCTGGAAGAGTAGTTGAAGATATGGCAGCTAAGATTCAATGCCAAGAAGGACAGAGTCATGCATATGGGTTGTGGAAATCCGAAAAAAACTGTATTTGATGGGTGGTGAAGGGCTGATGTGCACAGAGCAGGAGAGAGACCTTGGGGTGATAGTGTCTAATGATCTAAAGTCAGCGAAACAATGTGACAAGGCGATAGCTAAAGCCAGAAAAATTCTGGGCTGCATAGAGAGAGGAATTTCTAGTAAGAGAAAGGAAGTGATGATCCCCTTGTACAGGGCCTTGGTGAGGCCCCACCTGGAGTACAATGTTCAGTTCTGGAGACTGTATCTCCAAAAGGACAGAGACAGGATGGAGGCGATCCAGAGAAGGGTGACCAAAAAGGTGGATGTTCTTCATAAAATGACGTATGAGGAGAGATTGAAGAACCTAAATATGTATACCCTTGAGGAGAGGAGGAGCAGGGGTGATATGATACAGACTTTCAAATACTCGAAAGGTTTTAATGATCCATGGTCAACAACAAACCTTTTACATTGGAAAAAAATCAGTAGAACTAGGGGTCACGATTCGAAACTCCATGGAGGAAGACTCAGAACCAATGTCAGAAAGTATTTCTTCACGGAGAGGGTGGTAGATGCCTGGAATGCCCTTCCAGAGGAAGGGCATTCCAGGCATCCACCACCCTCTCCGTGCCTTCCATTATTGACTTGGAGGTGAGATGCCGTCCAGGGAGGTGCCTCTGTGATGCTCTATATAATAAAAAGTATGCCCCACAGGAAAGAAATTAATATAGAACTCTTTCAGTGATTCTACTTTTGACTCTTTTTGCTACTTTTCATATTCTTTGTTCATTTTGCTCTTCTAACAAAATTCCATTATAGTGAGCCTTAATTTTTTTATGGCAAGTCTCAATTTATTAAATCAAATTTCATTCCCAAAAAAGTAAATTCAGTTAAAATGAAATTTCATTAAGTGACTTTCTGTATAATGAAGGAATTATGTAAAAGCAGTCCTCAGTCCTATATCTACTGAATGGGTATTGTCATCACCTGTTTCATTTGCTTACTTGGAATTTCATTTTAAATGTTTACCTTTTCTCAAGGCATATCAGAAGTATCTACATTCATAGGTGAAATGAAGCTCTTTTGAAATTGCTAGATTATATTGACAACCCCATATTTTTTGTAAGAGCCCAGAAAAGCATGAGATTTGTCTGACAAAGGTATTGGATGATCATAAGAAGTGTGTTCTCAAGCTATGCCTGGATAAATGCTAGGTCTGCAGAACAAATTTAACATATATTGACTATTTTGAGGTAAATTTAAAAGATTTAGCTCCATGTTACATAGTTAAAAATACAGTTACATAAGAACATAAGAACATAAGAACATGCCATACTGGGTCAGACCAAGGGTCCATCTAGCCCAGCATCCTGTTTCCAACAGTGGCCAATCCAGGCCATAAGAACCTGGCAAGAACCCAAAAACTAAATCTATTTCATGTTACCGTTGCTAGTAATAGCAGTGGCTATTTTCTAAGTCAGCTTAATTAATAGCAGGTAATGGACGTCTCCTCCAAGAACTTATCCAATCCTTTTTTAAATACAGCTATACTAACTGAACTAACCACGTCCTCTGGCAACAAATTCCAGAGTTTAATTGTACATTGAGTGAATAAGAACTTTCTCTTATTAGTTTTAAATGTGCCACATGCTAACTTCATGGAGTGTCCCCTAGTCTTTCTATTATCTGAATGACTAAATAACCAATTCACATCTACCCGTTCTAGACCTCTCATGATTTTAAACACCTCTATCATATCCCCTCTCAGTCGTCTCTTCTCCAAGCTGAAAAGTCCTAACCTCTTTAGTCTTTCCTCATAGGGGAGTTGTTCCATTCCCCTTATCATTTTGGTAACCCTTCTCTGTACCTTCTCCATCGCAATTATATCTTTTTTGAGATGCGGCGACCAGAATTGTACACAATATTCAAGGTGCGGTCTCACCATGGAGCGATACAGAGGCATTATGACATTTTCCGTTTTATTCACCATTCCCTTTCTAATAATTCCCAACATTCTGTTTGCTTTTTTGACTGCCGCAGCACACTGTACCGACGATTTCAATGTGTTATCCACTATGACACCTAGATCTCTTTCTTGGGTTGTAGCACCTAATATGGAACCCAACATTGTGTAATTATAGCATGGGTTATTTTTCCCTATATGCATCACCTTGCACTTATCCACATTAAATTTCATCTGAGATTTGGATACCCAATTTTCCAGTCTCACAAGGTCTTCCTGCAATTTATCACAATCTGCTTGTGATTTAACTACTCTGAACAATTTTGTGTCATCTGCAAATTTGATTATCTCACTCGTCGTATTTCTTTCCAGATCATTTATAAATATATTGAAAAGTTAGGGTCTCAATACAGATCCCTGAGGCACTCCACTGTCCACTCCCTTCCACTGAGAAAATTGCCCATTTAATCCTACTCTCTGTTTCCTGTCTTTTAGCCAGTTTGCAATCCACGAAAGGACATCGCCACCTATCTCATGACTTTTTACTTTTCCTAGAAGCCTCTCATGAGGAACTTTGTCAAACACCTTCTGAAAATCCAAGTATACTATATCTACCGGTTCACCTTTATCCACATGTTTATTAACTCCTTCAAAAAAGTGAAGCAGATTTGTGAGGCAAGACTTGCCCTGGGTAAAGCCATGCTTTGTTCCATTAAACCATGTCTTTCTATATGTTCTGTGATTTTGATGTTTAGAACACTTTCCACTATTTTTCCTGGCACTGAAGTCAGGCTAACCGGTCTGTAGTTTCCCGGATCGCCCCTGGAGCCCTTTTTAAATATTGCGGTTACATTTGCTATACTCCAGTCTTCAGGTACAATGGATGATTTTAATGATAAGTTACAAATTTTTACTAATAGGTCTGAAATTTCATTTTTTAGTTCCTTCAGAACTCTGGGGTATATACCATCTGGTCCAGGTGATTTACTACTCTTCAGTTTGTCAATCAGGCCTACCACATCTTCTAGGTTCACCGTGATTTGATTCAGTCCATCTGAATCATTACCCATGAAAACCTTCTCCATTACGGGTACCTCCCCAACATCCTCTTCAGTAAACTCCGAAGCAAAGAAATCATTTAATCTTTCCGTGATGGCCTTATCTTCTCTAAGTGCCCCTTTAACCCCTCGATCATCTAACGGTCCAACTGACTCCCTCACAGGCTTTCTGCTTCGGATATATTTTAAAAAGTTTTTACTGTGAGTCTTTGCCTCTACAGCCAACTTCTTTTCAAATTCTCTCTTAGCCTGTCTTATCAATGTCTGGGGTGGAAGGGGTGTGGCCTGAGGGCATGGTCGAGGGCGGGATGAGGCGGGAGGGGCGGGGCTATGCCCCCATTCACTTCTATAGGGAGTAGGCGGGGCATGGGCAGGGCTTATACCGGAAGTGAACACTGATTGGCTGCTGTCATTCTTATCTCACCTGTCAATCAGTTTGATTGATCGTGTACCCATTATACTACTAGTGGTCAATCCAGGCCATAAGAACCTGGCAAGTACCCAAAAACCAATGATTGGGTAAGAAGCATCCAGGTATGTTAATGTGGAGTTGGGGGAGATAGTAGGTGCAGGCACAAGGGGCCTTGAATTTTTTCAATTTACAGCCAGGACAAGGTGTGACAAGAGGCCTGAGAAGAAACTGGTGGCTGCTCATCAAAGAAAACAAAATAAAATAGGAAATGTTGTTAAAATATCCTGATTCATTTCAAATGAAAGCACATCCCTATCCAACAAAACACAGCACTGGACTTTTCAATGGATAAGAGCCAAGAGTGCCTTTAAATTTCAAGGGTATTGTGCTAAGAATTTTCTTGTGTCTAGTAAGGATAACTTTGTGGGAAGCTATATAAACTCTATAAAAATATTTTTTGGGGAATTTTACCCCACTGGAAGCCCACCCACCCACTCTTACCCCAACCCCAGAGTCTTCTGTGCTTGTATAGATAGCATCCCAGGTGACAGATTTTGGACACTTTATTAATGTTGCGTCCATCGGTCACAGACGGCTGTGACCACTCTGCCTTACCTCTTTTCTTCCCTTTTCCTCATCCTTGGGCAAGTTGGCTGCCTCCGGTGCCTCGGGCCTTGGTGTCTCCAGCTTAGTATGGGCGTTCCAGTCCGCCATGCTCACTCCCGTGCCTCCTAGGGTGCATGCGCGCAATTCTCCTATGCTCAAATACACATCATGGCGGGAACCTCGGGGCCATCCACACCGCATGACGTCAATACCTCCAGGTATTTAAAGCCTCCGCTTCGCTACCACTTTTGAGTTAGCAAGGACTTCGGTTTAAGCTACTCTGACCGCTCTAAGCTGCACGCTTAGACGCCGCTCTACACTCCAAGGGCCTCGCTCCTTTAGAAGCTGAAGACACCCTCTCCTCAGGAGTCTCTCACTTCCATTAACCTTCGGGGCCTCTACTAACTGAAACAACTGCTCCTCAGGGGTCTCTCTCTCTTATTCTTTTCAGGATCTCCGGACTATCAGGTACTTGCTCCTCGAGGGCCTACCAGTCTATATATCCTGTACCACGGACCTTCGGTCCCACCATCTCACTAACAGGAAGACGCCTACACTCCTGTGAGTACCTCTACAATCCGGTGCTCCAACTCCACCCACCAGGCTCGGCGTTGCCTGCACTATGGGTCCCCACTTCTCTTGAACATCTGGGTGAGATTCTACAGCTGAGACTGTTGAACTTACTGGTACCTCGCGGACCTCAGAGACTTATCTTCCTGCTTTATACCATCTATCTACAGCAGTACAATAAAGCCTTCCATTCATTCCATGTCTGCTATCTGAGTTTAGCCTTTCACTGTGGTTCCCCACGGGGCCCCTCCCCGTGGGCGGAGTCATCTCCACAGCGTCCAAGGGTCCACAATGCCACAAACACAACAATTAATCTGGATTAAATGAGGTAATTACGTTATCCAGGTAATTCTACAAGGCAAATTATTTACATTAAATGCAACCATATCTCCCTAAATCATAGTATTATAGATGCAGAAGTCCAGCAGCAAGATGGGGATCTATCCAACTTTTGCATCAAATGCAACACGCAGAATTATCTTCCAGTTATATAAGAGATTGTATGTGTGGTCCAGATGTAAAGAACATCTTGCCCTCAGGGAATAAATATGATGCCTGAAGGCTAGATTTGCAGATCTGTTAGAGGGCACTCCATTGCAGATCTGTTAGAGGGCACTCAATTTCTGGGAGAAGTGTAGGCTATGAAAAGTTCTCCTAGCAGTGGGACACCCATTTGCTATATGGGGTGACCAAGCCATAGATAGGTTCACAGGCTTTTCTACAAAGGTCCTTTACAGCATGGTGCCTAGCTAGTGAAAAAGACTCAGAGGTAGCCTCTATGTCCTAAAAACATCTTTTACCTTGATAAAAATAAGAAAGAACTGTTGTAGATGACAACTTTTTCATCAGCACAGATCTAGCAGAAAAATTGCTAAGGGAAATTCTAACCCTACCTGAGCACCACCAGAAGAAACAAGGCCTTTAAATAAGACATAGCCTGACTCCAAGAAAGAAAAATTAAGCCATCTTTGCTTTTGATGGGTATATCATTTTAGCTTCATAAGTGCCCAGATAGTCTGAAGCAGTAATGTTGCTATCAACAGTGCACTATTATATGATAATAGTTGGATCAGAGACAAAACCACTTATTATGGACTATTACAAAACTATAAATTGATAACCTGGATCACTTAGTATGTGTAACTACTTGAAAATACAAAACGAACAAATAGCTAATGACACCAATTTTCAATTTGATTGATCTTGATATAATTGAAATATTTGTTGTTTGAATGAGAAATATTCCTGCTTGGAACAGCAGATTATCTTGAGAAAGGCAGCACCTGTTCCCCACTCAGCTGGAGAAGCAGTAGATCAATGGTCTGATCAAAATGAAGACTACAAAATACCAATAATATGACAAGGCCAATCAGAACTGTATTGATTGCACTGTACTACAAAATTCCAATTTATACCACTGTACTTTCTGAGGGTCAAAGGGCATGTTGTGCACTCTGTTTCACAACAGCAGATCACAAATTAGAAAGAAGTTAAGAGGACTGGGAAATATTTGTATGCAGAGAGCACAGAACTAACATAATGATTGTGTTCAGTGAAATAAATTCATGTTGATGTATATATCTTATTATTTACTGAAAATGTTTATTTCTGAGAAAAATATTTTTTTCTTAATTTTATAAATAATACAGTTGTCCTTTCATGGGAAATGTTTTATTTATAAAATGAAAAGTCTAATTAATATTAACAAAATATATCATGTTTTTACAGACACATTCTATTTATTATTTGGGATGGGTCCAAAAAAACTCCATAATTCCATGAATGTAGATTTTGGGGGTCTGAATCTTCACTAAAGAGTATTTATGGTTTTCTTGTCATGATAGGCAGTGAGGGTTAAGCAAGATCACATATATCAATTACATATAGCTTCACATCATTATTAATTTCAGGAATTTAACTTGCATAAGCTTAAAGAATCGTGCATTGAATGACCTTCATGAAATATGAATGTTATGAGCATTAATTTTCTATCCATGAATGTAGAACATGTTGATAACAATATAAGGAACCTAATATGCATGTGTATACAAACCCAAAAATAAGTGGCTCTCCTGAAATACTGATGATGATTATGATATAAAATGGAGCAATCATATACTACTACTACTTAAATGTCTGTAGCGCTACATGACATACACAGCACTGTACAAAAATACAAAAAGGCATTCCCTTCTCAATAGAGCTTACAATAAAATATGGCAAACATACTGAACAAGAGACGTGGGGTATTTCATAAAGCAAGCCAGTGGCTAAAAAGAAAAGAAAAGAAAGTTAGTTAACAAGACTAAAAGCAGGCAAGACTAAAATGGCACAAAACACAACCACCGGTGTTACATGATCAAAACACCAAATCTATTCATTCATTCATTCATTTTTAAATGTTTATGTTTTGCACAGTAAAATCTCCAGATTTATGAAATGCAGATGAAAAAAATGCAAAGCAATTGTTATTGTTGAAGCACAAACATGACTTCTTTAGCCAAAATAAAGAAGGCAACATCTTTCATACACTATACGTGATGGTACCTAAAAGTGTTCTATGCATAAAATCTTAGTCAAGATAAAAAAGGCTAATTATCTCCTATGTTATCTTTATCTTCTATGCATTAAGTCTTTTTATAACTTACAGTTTCACTCCCAAATATTTTTTCAGGCTATCTCTGCATTGCAAGTAAAATCTTTTATAAACAGTTCCAATGTGGACCACATTTCGGTGATATCTGCCTTCCTAAAGAAGAAAATTAACAGACAAAATCTTCAAATTCCGGCAGAATTATGTTCAGTGCTCTAATCTTAAAAGAAATCTCTCAAGAAAGATCTTATTTACTCACTATACCATTCCATTTAGATACAAATTTATCACCCTCTGTGTATAGTTTAGGTTCTTTTAATATATTCAAGCTTTGTGGGATCTTGCATGCCTTGCATGTCAGAGACTCAATTTATGTTATTAAAAGCTTATAAAATAGTATTATTCTCTGATTGCAATGTTTTGCTTGAGTATAAAAAGCCCAAGTCATCTCAGAATGTTCAGATGCCAAAATGCTTCTTGCTTTTCTCTCCCTTGGCAATCTGATTTAGGAAGATTCTGCATAAATAGTGATGAACATTCATCTTGTTTTGACATTCCCTCTTATGGTAGCATTCTCTTGGGGCAAGAATACCCATGATATGATTATTTACACAGATTTGCAACCACACTCTTCCAAGATATGCAATATTCCATTATCAAAAGAAAAGGATCAACAAAAGTAGAGGGACTGCTCTATGGGTGATAATACCTTGGAATTACATTCATTTTGGCACCTTACAAACGAGATAATGTATCAGTTACAACACATTGGAACATTGTTGATTGACTTATGTTGTGTATGTAAAACAGTGTCCATGCAATTTGTTGTATGATTAATCATAGAAGCTGTATTTAAAAGGGGAAAACCAAGGCGCCTTTAGTATCACACTGTATAGATCAATATGTTTTTCAGGAACTGATTTTTGCTAGATCAAATGATTAGGTCATGAAGAGGTGGTAATAGTGAATATTGCATTATTAAGTTGGAATAAAGGTGGATTTTAATTTTATGCACAGTGCAGACATTAGGACTTAAAAAGGAAACTAAATGAGAGTCCCATCTTTGAAATGATTGTAGATACTTATATGGATCTGTATGTGATCAAATTTTTTTTCATTTTTGAAGGTTGCAGGCATTATCTTTCCTTCTATTGGATGATGTAGTCATGTGACATCTGACTGGAAGAATATAAATATAGTAGGGATTAGAACCCACACAAATATTTCACAGAGGTCATCTTAGGATTTGTATAGGTATCTTTTTTTTTATATCCTGAACCTCCCCAGCTTTTGAGGCATACGCTTTATGGGATGGATCTCAGGTGTATAAATTGCCACTAAACAAGTGCAGTAGTTAGAAGGCTAGGAGACATTGCAAATGGAAGGCGAGGCTGCAGATAGTCAGGAGATGAACCCAGGATCTCATTCTGCAGAGGGTTGGAGAGGATTAAGAGCTCTGAGGAAATTGGAAAGAGATTTTTGATATTTTATATCAACTCCTGACTGAAAGGGAGTACTTCTTGGAAGAAAGAATTGGATCCTAGTTTTTGCATCTTGCACACAGTTAACAATAGGGTGGAAGATAGATTGAAGTTTCTGAGAGTTTATTTAAGGCTGGGAGGTGCAATCCACTGCAATCCACTGCAATTATAATAGTGGTGAGGTTGGAACATTCCCTCCCAGTCAATATTTGTGGGGTTATCAGGTGCCCAGTGACTCTTTCCCGCTTTTTCGGCAGGGTTTATTTTAAAATGTTGAGTCTTGGGGATATGATTGTATAGGGCCAGGGGAGGCAGTTGGGGATGGTCTTGCCTTAATTTGTAGGCCCCAAGCAGTTCATTGTTCTGAGGAGGCTTTCTAGAGATTCCTTCTCCTTCCTTCAGCCTCTCATAAGCGGTGCATGTTGAGGCAATGGTTAGGATGCTTAAGTTGGCTGGAGGTCTGAGGGCTCAGGAGCCTGCAATGATGCTGCATCAGTGGTTCAGGGTAAGGATGAATCCAGAGGTTATAGTGCTGTGGGGCCCATCAGTCAAGAGGGTGCATGAAGCAGAGGAGGAGAAGTGGCAGGGCCGACCCGAGAGATTATTAAAGATGGGAAAGGAACAGAGGAATGGCACAGGGGGAGGTAGGACCTCATGATGGTGTTAGGGTTGACAGCATCACTTTTGTGTGCCCATATGGAACCGGGGGCCTTGTACGCTCATGGTAAGGTTCACAAAACTGGCAACGAAGTGGAATTCTCCTGGGCTTTTATCAGTGACATAGCCTCTGCATCATGTCCCAACATGATGGGAGGATCAGGCCAGCTGGGGAAGAGAGATACAGAGGAACAGTGAGTGGGGAACCTTGCGAGCCACGTGGGTGGGGAAACATTGTAGTGATCATACCAAGAGGTGGAGGAGGAGGGAAAAGGAAAGGGAAAATGCAAGCAGAGGCTCAGAGAAGATTACTTGAAGCAGAAAGGAGAGGGGGTTGAGGTTTTGAATGACTCATGCCCTGCTGAAAAGATTTCTCCATCTGGCCTGGGAAACGTTAGTGGTGTGGTACCAGTGTGGCCAATATCTGACAAGATCTGGCAGCCCCTTCTGATTTTTCAGTTGCCAGGGAAGGTCATATTTTTCTTAAGAATTGGTTCACAGAAGGGCGGGATCCTACTGTAAGTTGGTAAGGGTGTTCTAGTAGGGGAGGGGTGTCCAGGATCAGCTAGAATGGCATGGGTTGATGATCAGATGGAGCTGTGGGTTCAAGGGGTATGAGAGAGTTGAATGCTTGGGGAGGATCAGATTACAGAAGAGGGGTTAATGGAGGGTGATGTAGAGCCAGAGATTCCAATTCTGTTGGGGGAGCAGGTAGGCAGGGTGTTGCACAGAATCATGAGGGGCCTGGTGGAGACTTTTGGGAACCTGGATATTTATGCAGAAGTTAGTTCAGAGAGGGAAGATCCTGAAACAGTGAGGGGCAGTGCAGCGTATTGTTCATCTCTTCCAGAGAGGCCTGGCACATCTCAACAAGAGCCCTAGAAGGACCAGAATTTCAGGCCTGAGGGTGCAATGTGCCTGGAGCATCAAGAAATGCAGCATCATGTGTTAGATCACAAGAGTGTGGTAGCACAGTTCTGTAATCTGGTTCACAGTTACATGAAGGTGCAAGCACAAGCCTATGCTGGCGAGCAGGCGTGAATGCAGTCACAAGTTGGTAAGCAGCTAATGGGGGGACAGTGAAATGCGGCTAAGAGGGAGAGTACATGGTGGCATAGTTCTTCCTTTTTGAGTTCCTCTTCTCTGTCAGTCCTCCTCAGGGTCTTCCAACTTACAGCATGAGCCTAGGGCAGTGCTGGATGAACGGATAGGTGGTCCTAGGCAGAATATGGGTCATCTGGCTCTTGCGCCCTTACAGAATTGTGGGATGGATTTACTGGGGTGTTGCAGAAGACAGGGCAGTAAGCAGGCTAGGAAGAAGGGCAAGGAGAAGGGGAAGAATGAGAAGAAGGGGAAGAAGGTCGAAGATGGGAAGAAGAGGAAGAAGGTCCCATGGAAAATATTAAATTGAGTTAGGTGTTTTTTGTGGTTTGGCAGCATGGTGGGTCATTATGATCCCTCTCAATATAGAGCCCTGTTTGCAATTAAGGACAGTATTTTAGGTGGAAGATATATTAAAGCAACAGAGGAATTATAATTTGTGCTGTTTTTGTTCCTGGATTATTTAAGATAAGTACAACCTTTTTGGTCAGAAAAAGGTTTTCAAATGCATAAAGAAAAAGTATTTTAAAAAATATGAACTCTTTTTTTCCACGTAGAGACTCATTTGACTGTTTAGTGACCAAGCTCAGGTTACTGAATGTTGTGTTAATAAACTGTGGCTTTGTTTAATCAATTTATTGTGTCCTGTGTATTTGTAAAGGGACAATTGGGAGGAATGGCCACATGTCTCGCCACACTGCCATTAACATCGTGGTACGCTGGGGCATTCCCTCCCAGTCAGTGTGTGTGGGGTTACCAGGTGCCCAGTGAATCTTTCCTGCTCTTTGGCAGTGTTTATTTTCAAATATTGAGTCCTGGGGACCCAATTGGATAGGACCAGGGGAGGCGGTTGGGAGTAGTCCTTGCCCTTACCTTGTAGGCACCAAGCTATTCACATGTTCCTGCTCTGAGGAGGCTTTCTAGAAGTTCCTTCCCACCCTTCCTCCCCTTTTTGTGCATTTATATTTGTGTGTGAATCATATTTGCTGTTATGTATTTGTTACGGTTTGGGCTGCATACCCGAAACTGGGTGATTTCTAATGTGTAAATTGTAAGCTGTGGATAGGAGTGGGTGGCATGGGGTAGCTGGGGCGCTGCTACACAAAGCTGATACAGACAGGGCAGACATTGTTCAGCCAGTGGGTACTCTCTTATCGGGGCATGACGGAGAGGACAGGCCTTGTAGCAGAGGACCCCTGGAGTGACATTGGGGTGAGTGTAAGCAATAAACTGCTGGGGCATGGCAGTTGCTCAGGTTTGGGAGGGTTGGAACTTGAACCCACAGCCTTTAGCGCATAGTTTGGCTAGGATTCCATAATATTGGGTTAATAAAATGTAGCCTTGCTTAATCCATTTATTGTGTTCTGTGAATCTGTAAAAGGATGGTCGGGGGATGACCATGTGTCCCACTTGCCTATGTTAAGAGAAGTACTTTAGCTATTCAAACTATTTTTGAATCTGGGGAACATTTTTCCATCACACCTTGTGTATGTTGAAACTGGAAAACTTACCTACCTTTTTTGGGGAAGGCATTTTGGACCAGAGCATAGATGAAAGAAAAGAGGGTCATCAAAAGAGGCACTATGGACAGAGAAACATACTACTTTTTATTTGAATTTGTCTTATCTTTCTTTCGATTTTTGGAATCATTGCCTACACATCACTTTTCAAGTTTAAATACAACTTTGTATAACTTTAATACCACATTTTGCTATGATTGATGGCTTGTGGGGCGGCCTCCCAAGTCAACTCATTCACCCCCAAATATGTCTGAAGCTTTCCACAGCCAGGTCGCCACTTCAAATGACTAAGGCTGCTCTGCACAGCTCTCACGCTGCCCTGCCACTGCCCTTCCCAGTTTCCTCTTGGTTTGCGCATGCCCACTTTCCACAATCTTTAAGTCCCGATGGTGGGTGCCCTATCATGACATCACTGGTGTCCTCCTACTTAAGGCTCCTTCAGAAGAGCATCAGAAGCCTCATCAATGAATCTCCTTCCTAGAGCAATGAATGTTGCAACTGAGTTCCTGATTCTTCCGGCATTCCTGTGCTCCAGCCCTGCTTTGTCCAGCCAGTTTCATCCAGCCTTGCCTTGCCCATCCTGTCTCATCAAGCCTTGCTCTGCCCAGCTGTTTCATCTAGTATCTCTTGTGTGTGTTTGTCCATCCTTGACCTGATCTCCTGGACCTGAACTCTTGATTTCGACTTGAACACGATTGCCTTCCACCTGGATCTGACCTCTTGCACTGAATCCTGTCTATGCTTGTCTGCCACCTGCCCTGCCTGTCTCTGGTATCCTCAGCCTTCTGCCTGTCCTAACCCTATGCCCTTGGACTCTTGCTCTCTCTACAGCCCTTGGGTTTGAAAGGTACCATCCCAAAATCTAGATTGTAAGTATGCAAAAAATGTTTTAGATGATAATGAAATTGTTTAGGGCTGTGAAAATGTAAAAACAGTTTGTGTTCCTTTACAATAAAGTTGTGATATGTCTTCTATTCCCTGTCTTCCACTGTTTGAATACTTCTTATACACCTGGAAATAAATTGGGATTCCTGTTTAAGGGAAATAGCTCAGTAAAGTAAGGAGAAATTCCTCACCATTTACATTAATATCACCATGCTAAAAGAACTGGTTGAAACAAAATATGAGGATATATTTTCCTTGGTAAGTGCCTGTTTTTAGTATGTATAATTTCCAAAGGTGAGGAACTATCAGATTTTATCACATTTGGAACATCAAATATGAAATTATCTAATTTCCAATCCCAATAAAATCTCATCTGGCATGGTATATTATAAAAACGGAAGTCTGGCATGTTTAATCCCCCATATTTTTTGGCTTTATAAGTGTGGTATAGCTAATCCTAGCTTGCTTGTCCTTCCAAATAAATCTGGAGAAGATTGTTCTCAATCATTTATCAAGGACTTTCAACTAACAGGGAAGCATTTGAAAGTTATATAATAATTTTGGCATTTTAAAGAAAGTACTTTTCTACTAAACAATAACAATGGTAATTCCATCCATGCTGATAGTTTGTTTTCAGTTTCATCTATAGTTTGATTGATGTTCAGGTTATATAATTGCCTCCTATCAAAAGGAAGATATACTCCCATATACTTTAATTTAGTAATATTACAGTGCAATGGGAAAGTACCCTCCCAGCTACTTCTAGTGGCATCAAGTAATGGTTAAATATAATTTCAAACCTATAATTTTACTAAAAGCATTAAAAATGGTTAGTGCTTTTGGAACCATCAGAGAAGGGTTTTACAAAAACAATTACATATCATTGGAGAACAAGCAGATCTTATATTCTGCATTACTTAAAGTAAAAACTGCAATATATTATGACATTTTTATTCTCAAAGCAAAGGTTTGATTGTCAAAATATATAATATTGGAGATAATGGACAACCTTGACTTGTTCCACCATACAAGTCAAAAGCCCCTGAAATAGTTCCATTAATAGTCAATCTAGCTTGTAGTTTAGTATATAACGCTGTATCCAGCTCTGAAAAAAAATTCATGGATATCATATTTTCTTAACACCCAAAACATCAATTTGTTTTATATTGTATCAAAACCTTTTTCAGTATCTATACTTACTATGATATCTTTCATGTTTTGAGGATCCCTAGACCAGAAGGTTTCAATTAATTTTCGAAGATTAATGATTCCATATCAACCACAAACAAATCCAGTTCGATCTCAGGCCCTAGGATATAGAAAAATGAACTTAGCCGGTTTTCCAAAATAGAAACTAAAATTTTAATATCTACATTTAGTAGAGATATGGATTTATATAACTCTGGGAAAAATAACTTGTACCTTTTCTTTGGGAATACAATTATTAAAACTTGATTAGCTTCCCCCAACAATGTCTCTTTTTGTAAACAACACTTGTACATTTGTAATAATGTGTCACTCATACTGTTTTGCAGAAGTTTGTACAACTGAGATCCAAGTCCATCCTTGCCTAGGGTTTTCTCCAATTTAAATGCTTTATAGCTTTGAGAATTTCAAGAGTAGAAAGAGGATGACTCAATATTTGTAAATGTGCTTCTGAAACTTGTTGTAAATTAAGTCCCTGAAAAAATTTGTCAAATGAGGTTTCAGAAGTCTCTAGGGTTGAGTATAATTTTGAATAGTAATTAACATAATTTGAGTAATATTTTCATTAGACAAGTGTATGATATTATGTTGGTCTTTGAGAGATGTAATATAACGTTTAGACTTAACACTCTTTACCAATCTAGCCAGAGACTTACTTTTTGCCTTATTCCTAAATCTAAAACGTTTGCTCTGAAAGTTAAGAATATTTTATGCTTTTCATAGATGTAAACAATGATTTAAATTTTTTTTAACATTATTTAATTTTTAGTCTTATATCATGATCAAGATTTCTTATATGAATAGCCTTAAGTTTAGAAAATGTTAGGCTCAGTGCAATATTTTTGCATCGCTAACTGGGTCATTAATCAATTTGCATTAGGGCCTTAATATGAGCAATAAATAACACACCTATTTTTCAGTGCATTGTGCTTGTGATATGGAGGAGGGACTGAGAGGGAGAGAAAGAGAGAGTGTTTGTATAGAGACAGTCTGATACTTTACATATATGTACCACTGTAGAGGGGCACTTTGAATTGGGGTGGGTTTCAGAAGGTGGAATAGACATCAATCTACTCCTCTAATTATACTTTTCATCCATTATAATGACTACAAATCTTTACAGATATCAATTTTTACTATGAATACAACAGAATGTTTCTGTAACACCACCCCCTAACTCCCTCCCTCCTTCTGAAACCCACTCCAATTCAAAGTGCCCCTGTACAGTTGTACAAATATATAGATTTTGAGACTGACTCTATACAGAGTCTCTCTCTCCCCCCCCCCCCCAATGTATTAATCAGCGTGCGAAACGCTAAATTTATCACACCCTGTGGGAGCAGGATAATTATCCTAAACTCTCCCCTTTTTATCACGGGTGCTATTTCCACTATATTTATAGCATTTTGATAAATATAGGCCTAACGGGGTTATTTTCCAACCCACGAATGGCCTTATCGCAGCAGTAGCATTCAAATTATGTGGAGGGGAGGAATCAGGGAGGAGTTAGGGAGGGGATTAGGGAAATAGGCTGGCGTAACTGCTGTCAGCGATAATGTTTAGAGTATTATCGCAGTCAGTAGAGCAGGAAATAGCACCACCTTTTACGGTGACGCTATGCCTGTGATAGTGTGCAGCATGGCCGCACTGCGGCATGCAAAACTGCACCGCCGTGGTGCGGCCAACTGCAGGCTATCGCCCGACTACCCCTTCTGCAACCCCCATCCCCCTTTACCGCCGCGTTCATCATTCCACATGGAATGACAAATCTAGCCCTAAGTTTGTTCTTATTTGCTATATAAGCAATTATGCCTCCTCTTAGCACAGCTTTACCAGCTGCTCCGAATAAATCTGGAGTAATTATATCTGGGTTAAAATTCCATTCTGCATATACCTTCTATTTTTGTATAAGATACTCATGAAAGTCATTGCTGTAATATAGTGTTGATGTAAACTCCACTTAAAGGCTGAAGACTATCACAGCCCCAGAACAATATCACTAGAAATGGGAGCATCATCAGATAAGGTAAACATTAGGGATGTGAATCGTTTTTTGACGATTTAAAATATTGTCCGATATATTTTAAATCGTCAAAAATCGTTAGGGCCATGATACAATACCAATTCCCCCGATTTATCGTCAAAAAATCGTAAATCGGGGGAAGGGGGAGGGCAGGAAAACCGGCACACTAAAACACCCTAAAACCCACCCCCGACCCTTTAAATTAAATCCCCCACCCTCCCGAACCCCCCCCAAATGCCTTAAATTACCTGGGGGTCCAGCGGCGGTCCGGAACGGTCTCCTGCAATTGAATCGTGTTGTCTTCAAGCCGGCGCCATTCTGCGCCGCCATTTTGCAAAATGGCGGCGCAAAATGGCGGCGGCCATAGACCAACACGATTTGACTGCAGGAGGTCGTTCCGGACCCCCGCTGGACTTTTGGCAAGTCTTGTGGGGGTCAGGAGGCCCCCCCAAGCTGGCCAAAAGTCCCTGAGGGTCCAGCAGGGGTCCAGGAGCGATTTCCTGCCACGAATCATTTTCCGTACGGAAAATGGCGCCGGCAGGAGATCGACTGCAGGAGGTCGTTCAGCGGGGTCCGGAACCCCCGCTGAACGACCTCCTGCAGTCGATCTCCTGCCGGCGCCATTTTCCGTACGGAAAACGATTCGCGGCAGGAAATCGCTCCCGGACCCCCGCTGGACCCCCAGGGACTTTTGGCCAGCTTGGGGGGCCTCCTGACCCCCACAAGACTTGCCAAAAGTCCAGCGGGGGTCCGGAATGACCTCCTGCAGTCGAATCGTGTTGGTCTATGGCTGCCGCCATTTTGCGCCGCCATTTTGCAAAATGGCGGCGCAGAATGGTGCCGGCTGAAGACAACACGATTCAATTGCAGGAGACCGTTCCAGACCACCACTGGACCCTCAGGTAATTTAAGGCATTTGGGGGGGGTTCGGGAGGGTGGGGGATTTAATTTAAAGGGTCGGGGGTGGGTTTTAGGGTGTTTTAGTGTGCTGGTTTTCCTGCCCTCCCCCTTCCCCCGATTTAGCTACGGACCGCCGCTGGACCCCCAGGTAATTTAAGGCATTTTGGGGGGGGGGGTTCGGGAGGCTGGGGGATTTAATTTAAAGGGTCGGGGGTGGGTTTTAGGGTGTTTTAGTGTGCCGGTTTTCCTGCCCTCCCCCTTCCCCCGATTTAGCTACGGACCGCCGCTGGACCCCCAGGTAATTTAAGGCATTTGGGGGGGAGGGTTCGGGAGGGTGGGGGATTTAATTTAAAGGGTCAGGGGTGGGTTTTAGGGGGTTTTAGTGTCCCGGTTCACGATTTTAACGATTTTCACGATACTCTAAACACCCAAACGGCGACGATACGATTCCCTCCCCCTCCCAGCCGAAATCGATCGTTAAGACGATCGAGGACACGATTCACATCTCTAGTAAAAATACATATTTTTGCCTCTTCTAGTTTTGGAAAATAATGAAGAAGAGATGAATATCTAAGCAATACAAGAATAATTATTATGAGATTTGGAAAAATAGAAAAAATCATGTTCCAATGGATATAAGCTTGCCAGAAATCAAGGAACTGGAATTCTTTAATGAGAAATACAACACCCTCCAGTTTTTCATTATTCTAGAGGGATTAATAGGCTTGGGGTAAATTTTAAAAGCCCTGCGCGTGTAAATCCAGCCGTATTTACGCGCGCAGGGGACTTGCGTGCCGGGCCGCCTATGTTGCATAGACCGCCGGTGAGCGCAAAGCCCTGGGACGTGCATAAGTCCTGGGGCTTTCCTTGGGGGGGAGGCATGTTGGGGGGCGTGAAGGGGGGGCGATGCAACATTCGGGGGCGTTCCAGGGGCGGGGGCCATGGGCGTGGTGCCTGCCCAGGACATTCTGGGGGCGTGGCCGAGGCCTCCGAAGCAGCCCCTGAGCCGGGAAATGGCACGCCGGCAGCCAGCCGGCACGCACAAGTTATGCCTGCCTTGGGCAGGCGTAACTTTTTCGACAAAGGTAGGGGGGGATTTAGTTAGGGATGGGGGTGGGGAAGCCAGGGTGGTCGGAAAAAAAGTTCCCTTCATGGAAGCTCCTATTTTGGAGCGGCCTTGGAGGGAACGGGGAAAGCCATCAGGGCTCCCGTCGATCTCAGCGCGCGCAAGGGGGTGCACATGTGTGCACCCCCTTGTGCGCGCCGACACGGAATTTTATAACATGTGCGCGACAGCGGACGCATGTTATAAAATTGGCCGTAGATTTGTTCATGCCAGGTTGCGCGAACAAATCTATACCCAGGCGTATGTTTTAAGATCTGCCCCTTAGTGTGTGCATAAGGATCAGCTACCAAATTAAAGTCTCCTTCCAGAATAAGCTCACATTGCAGGAACTGGCTGAATTTAGCTACTAATTTTGCCAAAAGAGTATGAGAATATACATTGTACAGTAATATTTTGTGATGAAACAAAGAGCCAGTGAGTTTGATCATCAATTGTTTTCATTTCAAACACAAAAGGAAGATCTTTATGCAATTATATAGCTGTACCACATTGTCTATTAGAAAATAATGATGAAAAACTCTGGCCAGCCCAGTCCTGTTTCAACGTTTTGTGTTCAGTAACTTTAAGGTGTGCTTTCTGTAGAAAATCTGTTTGCACTTTATGTTGCTTTAACGTGGTCAAAATTTATTTTCTTTTTATGAGTGAATGTACAGTCTACATTGAAAGAGAAAACTCTTATATCAGCCATTATCATAAATAGTATATATGGAAAACCAAAAAGTAAAATATTTGTTAGACACCTGTAAACCCTAGCCTAGGTACATCCATCATATACATCAGCAAAATGTTATCTCTTTATTTGCATTAGGATCACATTGCATCTATTCAAACATACACCACACGAATGCACAGAAACAGTAAACCAGAACATATAGAACCCAAATCTCTTTTGCTTCTATGACTAGCATCCTAAGTTTTCTTCTTTTCTTCCTTAAAGATGTATCTGAAAGTTAGAATATAATAGATTAGTTAAAAAATAAAATAAAATACTATCATGGAAAAGATATAACAAATGTCTATATTTATTTTATATTCCACTTTTCTCAGCACTTCAAAGTGGATTACATTCAGGTACTGTGGGTATTTCTCTATCCCCAGAGGGCTTACAATCTAAGGGGGGTCATTTATCAAACTGCTATATTGCGTTTTCACATGTGTTAAGGCATTTTTGCATGCAAAAAATGCCTTTAATGCATGCGAAAATGCCATAACGCAATGCAAATTAGAAAAAGGGGAGGAGTTTGGGGCAGGTTTTGTGGCCAAGTGGGCTGGCTTCATGATTTGCGATAAGTGCCAGAATTGTATTTCCTATGTACAACCACTGGGGGGGGGGGGGGGACATTTTAAGCTGCTGGAGATCTGGAGATCCAGCCTAGCTATCAGGGCCCTTCTTCTCGCGCAGGGCCCAGCCACATGTGTAAGTCCCGATTTTTACACGCGCAGTCCTTTAAAAATTTGAGCTTCAGTTTCTAGTAACAAGCCCAATCTTCTCCAAAGCCACACTTGAAATATCTAAATCAATTCCGAGTCTTTGACACTTTCAGATAGACCCACTAACCTACAATTATTTTGGCGACCATAATTTTCCTGGTCTTTCAATCCTGTCTTGTAAAGCTGCATTTTCTTTTTTAAAATATTTTAACTTGGATGTTAGTTGATCTGAGTTATTTCATGGCTGGATAGTCTTTGGTCAAATTTCATGATCTTAACATTTTATTTCTTGAATCCTTCCTTCATTTCATCAATAGATGATTGAAGTTGTTTAACTTGTCCTCAAGCACTGCAAATATACTGCAAAAAAATTTCTTGTATTATCTCCTCTTTAGTATCCATAATAATACTTTGACTCTCTGCCACTATCTTTGAATCAGCAGGCCGTTGTTTATCTCGGGTCATTTGTGGCATTTTGACTGGCATACCCAATGAATAGCATTTCATTTCCCATCATGTATCTAGTAGAGTTCGCTAGCCGAGTTATGACTGCCAGGCAAAAAAGAAAGCAAGAAGTATGTTGAATATAAAGAAAAAGCAGTAGGCCTCTATTGAGCTTACTTCCTTCATGGCCGCTCATCTGCTTGCATAACCAAAGTCTCCTGAATTAATAGAGGTAGTTTTTAAAAATTTTATTTAACTCATGCTGTTATCAGGGCTTAGTGTTTTCAATTCTAAGTGTTTTCAATGTATGCATCAGTGAGATGGAAGAAGGGATTTATCTAATTCTCGAATTGCTGTCTGCTCTACCACTTCCCTTTTTCTTCTAAAGTCCCTTTCCCCTCCACATTCTTTGCTACTTTCACTTCATAGGAAACAGATGAGGTGGTTAAGGATGTGCTTCTGACTGATCTTGATCCTTCAGCACTAGGGCAGCACATTCTTTTTAAAATGAAGCCTCGGTGCTGGCACATGACATTTTGGAACTGGAGCCTGGTGGGGTAGAAACAATTGGGGATTGCCTCGGCCCCTTTCTATGCTAAGTTCATGCATATCTCAGTAAAGGTTATGAAACCCTGGCAGGTGGGGCTTATGGAGAAGGCAGGAACGGGTTCATTTTAATGTTTTGGCACCAAGGAAAGTAGGAAGCAGGTTTTTCATGTTTTTTATTCAGGTTTTTAAAAATGTAATATTTATTTTGGTTCTGTAAACAATTGGAAAGCAAGCAGAAATAAACATTAAACAAATTGAAATACTTAACCTCAACCAAAATGAAAACAATCAAAATTAGAAAAAAAATGTTCTCTACTTATTCCTATTGAGCATTCATCCATTTCTTTTTATTTTTCTAGTAAATTTTTTCAAAGTATTCTTTTATGTGATGCATTCCTATTCTTTAGTAAACCTTAACATGAAACCTTAACATGAAAAGTTCATATTTTCTGTATTCATTGTAGGAACTTTTATATAGCATATTGTAGTAAGCATAAAGAGATTAACAAATCTTTCAGCAGTAGCTAACTTCAGTATGAAAATAAATTGAGTATGCAGAGAAATAATAGAATGGAATATTTTCTGCATTGTGTGAGGCATCAGATGACTAAGAAAAGGAGGACTGATGTAGGTTGCTTAACCTCTGGCCTGGAAAAAAGCTGATTTGGAACAAAACTACTCTCTGCCAGTTATGCAGAGTAATGATGACAGTAAAGGTTCATTTTGCGGCTGCTGCTGCTGCTACTTTTCATTCACTTTCATAGATGAATTATTTTAGGTGAATTTTGTAACCTCTCATAATTACTTCTAATAAATACACCTTGTAAAATAATGGTTAATAGATCATACCAGTTTGTATGTAGCTTAAGCAGTTATATATTTTGGTTTAATGCAATTTAACAACTAACAAACTTTATCCCAGACTCTTCATTGGATTCCAAATTAATGTAAAGCAAGTTTAAGATTCTGTCTTTGGCTTTTAAAACTTCTAATAGCATGGAATTCTTTGGCTCATTCCATTAAGGACACAGAAGATAATCGTTTCTTCACTCTTCAGAAAGTTGGCATAAAGTGCCCATTTTTACTTTAGTTTTCACTTGATTAAGTGTCATAGGACTCTAATCAGATTGAACTGTTCTCACTTTATTATAGAAGTATAAATATGTTCTGATTTTGCATATTATGCACTTAGGGCTGGATTTTAAAAGGGTTATGCGCGCTGGGCCTATTTTCAAAAGGCCCGGCGATGCACGTAAAGCCCCGGGAAGCGTGTAAGTCCCAGGGTTCGCAAAAAGGGCCGGGCCGGTCCGGGGGAGGGGCGGGATCAGACTCCCGGCACAGTGGCCATATTTACCGCTGTGCCAGGGATCGCGCAACTTACTTCAGCTCCAGGGATGAAGTAAGTTTTGGAACAAACTAAGGGAAAAAAAAGGTAGAGGGAAATGGGGGGGGAAGGGCGGGGGAGGTAGGGGGAAGGGAAGGTGGGGTGGGGGGTAGGGAACGGAGGAAGGTAGCGAGGCTCGGTGCGCTTGTTATAAAATCGGGCATATGTGTGTGCGTGGCGGGTAGCTCACGCACATGTACACCTGCACGCAACCTTTTAAAATCTACCCCTTAGTGAACAGAGTAATAGGAGGCATTAGAATGGAATAATTCTAGGGTAATTTTAAACATGATTTTATTTTGTTGGTTTTATTGGACAAAGAAAATTCAGGCACTTATTGTACCCCATTATCTAGAATATAATAATTCCTTTAGCAAACTTAAATGGGGCATTGTTGAACACATTTTGGACTCCCTAGGAGGTGGGATCATGAGGTTCGGTTGAATTTTAGAAAACAATTCTAGATTTTTATTTACATACCATTGTTCCACATGGCTTGAATGTTGATAACGAGTGGTATTCCATAATTTAAATTTGACAGTTTTCTTAAGCATGTGTTGTTAACATCTCTATAAATATGCTCCTTATACTGGAATACTTCTGGGTACGTTTTGGTGCAAAAAGAAGCCAAGATGCCAGTATAGTGAGTAACAACTATGGCATTAGGGGTCTTCTATGTTGGATGCCGTGGGCGCCCGCGATCGGCCACTCTTACCTTCAGCCTAGGCGTCGGAAGCCACACCGTGGCAGGGAGCAGCTTCCGCTGCAGGCATCAGGCTTCCCCCATGCCCGTGAGCCCTGCCACAGCGCCTGTTCAGCACTCCTCGGAGGCCAGGATGTTTCCCGACCCTCCTCTACCACGGTTCATGTCGGGCAGGATGCCCCCTAGATGCTGGGCCATACATCTAGAGCTCCTCTTAAAGGGGCAGGCCGCTTGATTCAGCCCAGCCTACCAGATGACATCACGACTCGGGTACTAATGGGAGCCTCCTCTTCCTGTTCCTCGACTTGGATTCGAGTCTGCTTGTTTTGGTAAGCCTGTCTGTGCCTCTGGTGCTCTTGTTCCTGCTTTCCTGAGTCCTGTTCCTGCCTTTCCAAGTCCTGCCTTCTGAGTCCTGTTCCCATCCTTCCGATTCCTGTTCCTGTCATCCCCTCTGCAGCTCCTGGACTGATTCTCTGGCTGCTGACCTCAGACTGGTGATTGACGACTCTCTGGCTTCTGACCTCGGACCGGCTATTGGCAACCCTCTGGCTTCTGACCTCGGTCTGGACATCGAATCCTTCATCTTACCAAGGTCCCACCTAAGTCCAGCTGGCCCTACACACCCAAGGGCTCAACTTGCGGGGAACGGGGCTGGTAGTGGTGAAGCTCCAGCCGGCCCTTGTTCCTGTTCTGCCTTGCCTCCCAATGGTGGGGGGGTAGTGCCAACTAGAGGTGTGAATCGTGTAATCGATCGTCTTAACGATCGATTTTGGCTGGGGGGGAGGGAAATCTGATCGTAGAGTTTTTTTTTTTCTAAAAATCGTTAAAAATCGTAAATCGGGGAGGGCAGGAAAACCGGCACACCAAAAAAACCCTAAAACCCACCCGAACCTTTAAAACAAATCCCCCACCCTCCCGAACCCCCCCCAAAATGTTTTAAATTACCTGGGGTCCAGTGGGGGGGTCCCGACGCGATCTCCTCCCGCTCTCTGGCCACCGCTGCGTTGATAAATGGCTCCGGTGACCCTTTGCCCTTATCATGTGACAGGGCAAAGGTAGCGCCGGCGCCATTTTGAAGATTGGCAATATGGCCCACATGCAGGAGGTCGCTCCCGGACCCCGCTGGACTTTTGGCAAGTCTTGTGGGGGTCAGGAGGCCCCCTCCAAGCTGGCCAAAAGTCCCTGGGGGTCCAGTGGGGGTCTGGGGGGCGATCTCCCGCACGCGTGACGTCGGGATCCAGGAAACAAAATGGCGCCGGCGCTACCTTTGCTCTGTCACATGATAAGGGCAAAGGGCCACCGGCGCCATGTCTCAACACAGCGGTGGCCAGAGAGCGGGAGGAGATCGCGTCAGGACCCCCTCACTGGACCCCAGGTAATTTAAAACATTTTGGGAGGGGTTCGGGAGGGTGGGGGATTTGTTTTAAAGGTTCGGGTGGGTTTTAGGGTTTTTTTGGTGTGCCAGTTTTCCCGCGCCCTATTTAACGATACAATACAAATGCCCCTGATGATAAATCGGGGGCATTTGTATTGTATCGCATATCTAACGATTTTGGATGATTTTAAAATTATCTGACGATAATTTTAATCGTTCAAAAACGATTCACATCCCAAGTGCCAACTCCCCCTCGGGCAAGTGTTCCACAACTCATCGGACAGCATAACAGCTTGCCAAGTCCATGGACCCGGCACAGGCCTTAGCCCGTCAAGCCATTCCAGGTATGGCACAATGGATCCTGGATCAACAGAAGACTCTGGATTTCCTCGTCTCCACAGTAGAAAGCTTGAACCGAAGGTTTGATGTCCGCCTTGCTGTCAGTACCAGTTGCTGTACTATTGACCTCTGGTGTCTGTCTGGTGATTCCTCTTCCCATTCCTCCATGCTTCTCTGGAGAACCCCGCTCCTATGGGGGCTTCCTCAACCAGTGCAACATGCACTTCCGCTTACAACCAACCCTCTTCCCTGATGATGTTACTAAAACAATGTACATCTTCTCGAAGGGAAGGCACTAGCCTGGGTTTTCCCTTGTGGGAGCATGACGACCCTGTGTTACGCTACTTGAGAATTCTGGGATCTCTTCCGCATCATCTTTGATGACCCCACTCACCAGGTGACCTCCAGAGCGACTCTACTCCATTTGCGCCAGGGCTCCTGGACTCTCGCTGAATGCGTAATTGAGTTCCGAACATTATCCTCGGAACTTGGATGGGACTCCGACTGCTTGAGGACTATCTTCCTGGAGGGGCTCAACTCAAGAATTAAGGATGAACTCGCATCTCGCGAATTACCAAGGTCCTTGATCTCCCTCATTGACTTGACGAGGCTCATAGACAGACGCCTTCAAGAATGCTCCCGAGAAGTTCAGCACTCCAAGAAAACGTCCAGTACCTTCAGACGCCCTCGACGTTCACTGTCTCCGAAGGCTGAACCAGGTCTCTCAGGGGCGCCAGCTGAGAAGCCCATGCAACTGGGCTGAGGTAAACTATCCTCTCAGGAACGCCGTAGATGCATGCAAGGTGGCCTTTGTCTTTACTGTGGCGCTGCTGGGCACTTCTTGGCCTTATGCTCGGTGTGTCCGGGAAACTCCCGGGCCTAAGATCTGAAGGAGGACTTTTCCTAGGCATGGCATCACCCGTACCTCCACTGACTCTGCCGGTCAAGCTGACTACAGGAGACCATGGATTCCACACTCTAGCCCTGGTGGACTCGGGAGCCGGGGGTAACTTCATCATGAAGAGTTTGGTGGAACACCTCATAATTCCACTCATCCGTGCCCAGGTTCCATTGGTCCTCTCGTCCATTCAGGGCGAACCCCTCCCAGGTCAGGTCACCCACATCACCACTCCTGTCCAAGTCCACACCAGATTGCTTCATGTAGAGCAACTCTCCTTCCATGTCCTTGACTGATCTATACACCCCATCATGCTGGGACTCCCCTGGCTTCAAACACATTGCCCCCAGTTCGACCTACAATTGGTTCGATGAGGATCGGCCTGCCAAGACTACTGTCTCGATTCGGTAGTTCCCATACAGTGCTTGACCACGACCACCCTTCCTCAGGGCCTACCATCATCATATGCTTCTTACGCAGATTTTTTTTTCTAAACGAAAAGCTGAGATGCTACCACCCCATTGACCCTTTGACTGCGCAATCAACCTACTCCTGAGTACTGAGATTCCCCAAGGATGCACCGATGCCCTTTCATCCTCCGAGACTCAGACCATGTCACGCTATATCCAGGAAAACCTGGACCGAGGATTCATCCGCAAATCAACCTCACCAGCAGGGGCTGAGTTCTTCTTCGTGGGTAAAAAGGATGGGACACTCTGTCCTTGTATTGACTATTGGGGGTTGAATGCATTAACCCTGAAGGACGGCTACCCACTTCCCTTAATATCGGAACTCTTTGACTGTCTCTAAGGTATACAGGTTTTCACCGAATTGGACCTCAGGGAAGCCTATAACTTAATGTGCATCAAGGAAGGTGACGTGGAAGACGGCGTTTAACACCAGAGACTGGCACTAAGAATACCGAGTTATGCCTTTTGGCCTTTGTAATGCCCCAGCCATATTTCAAAACTTAATAAATAAAATCTTCCGAGACTTATATCAGTGCGTAGTTGTCTACCTCGATGATATCTTAGTCTTCTCCAAGTCTCTCACTGCTCACTGCCAACACATCTCCCAGGTACTACAGTGTCTCAGAGAAAATCAACTCTATCCGAAACTCAAAAATGCCTCTTTGAAAGAGAAGCCCTCCCCTTTCTGGGCTACATTGTTTTCGATCAAGGATTTTGCATGGATCCACAGAACCTAAAGACCATTCAAGATTGGCCCCAACCGAACCAGTAGATGTAGTGCATTTGGATTTTCAGAAGGCATTTGACAAAGTCCCTCATGAGAGGCTTCTACGAAAACTAAAATGTCATGGGATAGGAGTTGATGTCCTTTCGTGGATTACAAACTGATTAAAAGACAGGAAACAGAGAGTAGGATTAAATGTCAATTTTCTCAGTGGAAAAGGGTAAACAGTGGAGTGCCTCAGGGATCTGTACTTGGACCGGTGCTTTTCAATATATATATAAATGATCTGGAAAGGAATACGATGAGTGAGGTTATCAAATTTGCTGATGATACAAAATTATTTAGAGTAGTTAAATCACAAGGGGACTGTGATACATTACAGGAGGACCTTGCAAGACTGGAAGATTGGGCATCCAAATGGCAGATGAAATTTAATGTGGACAAGTGCAAGGTGTTGCATATAGGGAAAAATAACCCTTGCTGTAGTTACATGATGTTAGGTTCCATATTAGGAGCTACCATCCAGGAAAAAGATCTAGGCATCACAGTGGATAATACTTTAAAATCGTCAGCTCAGTGTGCTGCGGCAGTCAAAAAAGCTAACAGAATGTTAGGAATTATTAGGAAGGGAATGGTTAATAAAATGGGAAATGTCATAATGCCTCTATATTACTCCATGGTGAGACCGCACCTTGAATACTGTGTACAATAGAGATGTGAATCGTGTGCCCGATCGGGTTCAGCTGAAGGGAGAAAAAAATCTGATCGCCGGAGATGTGAATCGGAATTGGTTCCGATTCACATCGTTAATTTTTTTTTAGTGAGTCCCGACCCTTTAAAATTGACCCCTTACCTTCCCCCCCCAAAAAACATTTTACGAGTACCTGGTGGTCCAGTGGGGCGGGGATCGATCTCCCGCTCTCGGGCCATCGGTGCCATTTTGACTGCCACTCAAAAATGGCGCCGATGGCCCGATTAAAAAAAAAACCACTCGACCCTTTAAAGATGACCCCTTAGCTTCTCCCACCCTCCAGATCCCCCCCAAACATTTTTAAATTACCTGGTACTCTATTGGTGGTCCCGGGAGCGATCTCCCGTTCTCGGGCCGTCGGCTGCCACTCATAAAGATGGCGCCGATGGCCCTTTGCCCTTACCATGTGACAGGGTACCCGTGCCATTGGCCGGCCCCTGTCACACGGTAGGAGCACTGGATGGCCGGCGCCATCTTTATCCATGCCATTGGCCACCATCCTTTATTTCCAACTATGCCTCCATCGTGGCACCACTAACTTCTCTGACCCATAAAGGCGCTGACCCCAAACACTGGCCGCCTGAGGCTATAGCCGCCTTCCTTCTCCTCGAGGAAGCATTTCTCCTGGAGCCTTGCCTTCATCATCCCAACCCACGACGTCCGTTTATCGTTGTGGTGGATGCCTAGGCTGAAGGGGTTAGAGCCATTCTCAGCCAGCACTCTGCCAATCAGATGTTACATCCCTGCTCCTTCCTCTCACGTCAATTCCCTCCAGCAGAGTGTAACTATGCCATTGGTGATAAAGAGCTCCTCGCCATCAAAATTGCCTTCAAGGAATGGCATCCTTGGTTAGAAGGTGCACAACACCAGATTAAAATCTACATTGATCATAAGAATTTAAAATATCTGCATCGGGCGCAATGGCTTACCCCCCGGCAAGCCCATTGGACACTATTCTTTGCCAGATTCGACTTCACTCTACGATATCATCCTGCCACCAAGAATTTGAAAGTCGATGCGCTCTCTCAAGCCTTTGACACCACGGATGTGCCAGAACCTCCTAGCTTCAACGACCCTGCCCGGGTACTCCTGGGGGCCACTATGCCCGTTCCACCCAGGAAAATGTTCATACCCCCAGGCCTACGAAATCAGGTTTTGGCTTGGGCCCATGACTCCCGCAGCTCGGGACACATGGGACACCGGACTCTGGTCGCACTCCGTCGGTATTACTGGTGGCCTGGGATGCCTAAAGATGTTTGATCCTACATCGAATCTTGCCACACATGTGCCCACCACAAGAATTCTCCAGGATTGCCTCAGGGTTTGCTCCAACCCCTGTCAGTCCCCAACGAAACTTGGACACATATCTCGACTGACTTCATCGTTGATTTATCTCTGTCCAAAGGCAACACCACTATCTAGGTCATCATCGACCGGTTCTCTAAAATGGCCCATTTTGTGCCGCCCGCTACCTGGCTTACCTTCAGTACCTCAGCTAGCCCAGCTATTTGTGCTCCATGTCTTCCAATTGCATGGCTTACCCAAGGTCATCTTGTCTGAACGAGGACCCCAGTTTACTGCCAAATTTTGGAGATCTCTCTGTCAGAAGCTTGACGTCACCATAGAGTATACTTCGGCATATCACCCACAAACCAATGGTCTGGCGGAGAGAACTAACTGATCTCTTAAGCAATTCCTAAACGCCTACGTTAATAACAAACAAGACGATTGGGTGGACCTACTCCCCTGGGCCGAGTTCACCCTCAATTCTCACCCTTCGGCAGCCACAGGATCTTCACCCTTCCAAGTGGTCTACAGCAAGCAACCTATTCCACCTCTGCCCATTCCTGTGACCATTCCGTCACCGGCAGCACAGTTATCCGCCGAAGAATTACACCACCTTTGGGCCTCCACCCGGCAAGCTCTGATCAAAGCCAACCAAGCAGCCAAAAGGTTCTCTGACCATCATCAGAGACATAGTCTACCCCTTACAACTGGTCAGAAGGTTTGGCTAAGTATGCAGTTTATCCAATTGAAGCTGCCATCTAACCAACTTGCTCCTCGTTTCATCTGTCCATTACCTATAATTTGCCGCGTAGGCGCAGTAGCCTATCAACTTCAGCTTCCTCCTTCCCTCAAAATTCACAACACCTTTCATGTGTCACTTTTGAAACCTCTGGTGTTGACATGTCAATTCAGAATACCACCTGAACCACAGCCTCTCTCCTCCGAGTATGATTCCACCTATCAAGTCCGAGAAGTGCTGGATGTCAGAAAATGCAGGAGGAGGTGGGAATATCTGCTAGCCTGAGAAGGATTCAGACCGGAAGAAAATACTTGGGAGCCTCTTGCCAACATCTTGGACTGGGATCTTCTCGCTCAGTTCCACTGTACCCATCCTTCTAAACCAAAACCCCCGGGGAGACGCCCTAAAGAGGGGGGTACTGTTGGACGCAGTGAGCCCCTTTTACCTTCAGTCCTGGCATTGGCAACCACACCGCAGCGGGGAGCGACTTTCCGTCGCAGGCATCATGCCTCCCCTACACTTACAGGCCCTGCCACAGTGCTTGTCCAGAACTCCTCGGTGGCCGGGATGTTTCCCAGTCCACCTCTTCACGGCAGCAGGCCGCGGCCCTCCTCTACTGTGGCTCACATTGGGCAGGATGCCTCCTAGATGCTGGGCCATGCCTCTGGAGTTCCTCTTAAAGGGGCAGGCCACCTTGATTCAGCCCAGCCTACCAGATGGCATCAGGACTCGGGTACTACTTATGGGAGCCTCCTCTTCATGTTCCTTGACTTGGAAATGAGTCTGCTTGCTTTGGTAAGCCTGTCTGTGCCTCTGGTGCTCTTGTTCCTGCTTTCCTGAGTCCTGACCCTGCCTATCCAAGTCCTGCCTTCTGAGTCCTATTCCCGTCCTTCTGAGTCCTGTTCCTGTCATCCCCTCTGCAGCTCCTGGACTGATTCTCTGGCTGCTGACTTTGACCGGTGATTGACGACTCTCTGGCTTATGATCTCGGACTGACTATTGGCACCTCTCTGGCTTCTGGCCTCGGACTGGACATCAACGAATCCTTCATCTTCCCAAGGGCCCACCTAAGTCCAGCTGGCCCTACGCTCAACCTGCGGGGAATGGGGCTGGTAGTGGTGGAGCTCCAGCTGGCCCTTGTTCCAGTTGTGCCTTACCTCCTGACGGTGGGGGCCTGTGGGAGTTCGCTCCCTCAGGTAGTGCCAACTCCCCCTTGGGCAAGGAGTCCACATCTCCTTGGACAGCATAACATTCTGTGTAAAATTTCAAGTGTTAGTTTAAGTTGAAACTGGTATTTTTGTAAATGTTTTCGGGAAAATACCTCTTAATGTTGACTTCATCAAACAATAATGTATTTTAATTCCACCCCCTCAGTGGATCTACATGGTATCACATGCTACTGCCCCCTGACAAAGACTACAAAACATGGTCATGTATCAGGATTTGACTAGATAATATGCTTGATGGACAACATTGCTTTCGAGTCACATAAATTCAGATAAGTTTACATTTTATTTGCATTATAAAAATAAAAATAATTGGACTATTGTACAGTGTGACCGATGATTATTGAAAAGGCAATGAAGGCCATGACCTAGATGATTGGTCACTAGTTTTTCTCACAGGATTCGTGGATGAGACGATGGTGCAAGGAAGAGGTATTCAGTTTTGTTAGGAACTGGGGAACCTTTTGGGGAAGGGGGAGTCTCTTCCAAAGGGATGGGCTCCACCTTAACCAAGGTGAAACCAGACTGCTGGCGCTAATCTTTAAAAAGGAGATAGAGCAGCTTTTAAACTAGAACAAAGGGGAAAGCCGACAGTCGCTCAGCAGTGCATGGTTTGGAGAGAGGTATCTTCAAAGAATACTAATGATGCATTAGAATTAGGGCATCCCGACAGAGAAGTTCCAATAATAAGAAAAGTAGTCCAAGTGCCTGTAACTAAAAACTCACCTGAGCTAAAAAATTCTAACTTCTCCCTATCAATTAAAAAGCAGAATGAAAATACAAACAAAAAACAAACTTTGAAATGTTTGTATGCTAATGCAAGAAGTCTAAGAAGTAAGATGGGAGAATTAGAATGTATAGCAGGGAATGATGACATAGACTTAATTGGCATCTCAGAGACATGGTGGAAGGAGGACAACCAATGGTACACTGCTATACCGGGGTACAAATTATATCGCAATGACAGAGAGGAGCACCCGGGAGGAGGTGTGGCGCTTTATGTCAGGGTTGGCATAGAGTCTAACAGGATAAACATCCTGCATGAGACTAAATGCAAAATTGAATCTTTATGGGTAGAAATCCCTTGTGTGCCGGGAATAGGGGTATACTACCGTCCACCTGGTCAAGAAGATGGTGAGGCGGACAGTGAAATGCTAAGAGAAATTAGGGAAGCTAACCAAATTGGTAGTGCGGTAATAATGGGAGACTTCAATTACCCCAATATTGACTGGGTAAATATAACATCGGGACACGCTAGAGAGATAATATTCCTGGATGGAATAAATGATAGCTTTATGGAGCAATTGGATCAGGAACTGACGAGAGAGGGAACAATTTTAGATCTAATTCTCATTGGAGCACAGGATTTGGTGAGAGAGGTAACGGTGGTGGGGCCGCTTGGCAATAGTGATCATAATATGATCAAATTTGAATTAATGACTAGAAGAGGAACAGTATGCAAATCCACATGTTACCCAGGTAGAGAGTCCATCAAGCTAGGTTGAGAGAACACTGCACAAATCTCATCTTTGGGTGAATTTCCTTACTCTGAAGGTCATCAAATCTTCACAAGAGTGCACTGTTCTGTTCATTCGTCGCACTCTGCATGTCAAAGTGGCCCCTAACCCCTACACTTCTACTTAAACCTCACCTCCAGTTACTAGGTGGGCCTCATATAAAGGCATAAATACCAAACTACTATAAGTGCTTGCAAGTAGGTGCTTGCTCTCTCTCTCACTCTCTCCAACTGCAAATGCTATTCACAAACTGTGATAAAGCCATATCACATGGCTTAAAGCAAATGAAAAAGGTGTAGTTAAAGCTGTGCAATATGGCATTGCAAAGATGGCCCACTTGGCCCAAACTCCTTCCCTTTTCCTAATTTGCCTCACATTGTGCATTAAAGGTGATTTTCACATGCAAAAACGCCATATAGCACTTTGATAAATGACCCCCTTAGGGGGTTATTTTCCAAGCTGGCGAAAAGCACAAGAACACATAGTGCAATGCTAATTTGGAAAGGGGGAGTAATTTTGGATTCACAATTTGCAAAGCCATATCAAACAGTTTTAACACAGGAAATAACTACACCTTTTTCATTAAGCTGTGCAATATGGCTTTATCACACTATACAATGTTTTCGCAAATAGCATTTTAAGCTGTTGGAGAGAGAGAGTGAGAGAGATAGAGAGAACTTAACTACAAGCCCCTTATAGTAGTTAGGTATTTATGCCTCTATATGAGGCCCAATCAGGGTGAGGTTTAAGTAGTAGTGTAGGGGTTAGGGGCCAATTTAACATTCAGAGTGAGACGTGCGAACAGAACAGTACATTCTTGTGAAGATTTGATGTCCTTCAGAGTGAGGAAACTCACACAAAGCTGAGATTTGAACAAAGTTCTCTCAACCTAGCTTGAATTTACCTAGGTAGGGAGTCCATCAAGCTAGGCTGAGAAAATATTGTACAAATCTCAGCTTTGTGTGAGTTTCCTCACCCTAAAGGACATCACATCTTCACAAGAGGTTGAAAAATAATCCCTCCCTCTCCACCCAATGGTCAAAAATCTTGCCCGGAGTCTTATGAGACCCCTGCTTCCTGTCGAGGTAGCCAATAAGTTTAAAATTTAAAAAAACACTTTGTCACAGAGCAATCTCCACCCTCTTCCTAAAACCTCCCCTTAGTTCATATTTTACTCCTGTCCCCAAACAAAGACCCCTGATGTATCCATAAACCTCAGTGGCTGATCCCCCCCCCCCCCCAAACACCATAATCCCTGGTGTCCAGTGGTGCCCCTTCCCCCTTAGTAGTCCAAGTGCCTGTAACTAAAAACTCACCTGAGCTAAAAAAAATTCTAACTTATCTTTACCAATTAAAAAACAGAATGAAAATACAAACAAAAAACAAACTTTGAAATGTTTGTATGCTAATGCCAGAAGTTTAAGAAGTAAGATGGGAGAATTAGAATGTATAGCAGTGAATGATGACATAGACTTAATTGGCATCTCAGAGACATTGTGGAAGGAGGATAACCAATGGGACAGTGCTATACTGGGGTACAAATTATATCACAATGACAGAGAGGAGCACCCTGGTGGTGGTGTAGTGCTTTATGTCTGGGATGGCATAGAATTCAACAGGATAAACATCCTGCATGAGACTAAATGCACAATCAAACCTTTATGGGTAGAAATCCCTTGTGTGTTGGGGAAGCCTATAGTGATAGGAGTATATTACCGTCCACCTGGTCAAGATGATGAGATAGACAGTGAAATGCTAAGAGAAATTAGGAAGCTAACCAAATTGGTAGTGTGGTAATAATGGGAGACTTCATTTACCAATAGTCCACAGAAGCAAACCTTGCACATAAGCAAGTACTCAGATAAACTGGTGCAGGTAAGGATATAGAGTTCCATTCAAAAATTAAAGTAATTTTATTATAAATCCAGAAAGTCACAGTTCATTCAATATGGCAACTCCATTCAAAGTGAAATGAGGTGATTTGAAGTCCCCCGACACGGTCCCGTGTTTCGTGGTGGCTGCATCGGGAGGGACCAAGGCATATTATAATCTACAATAGAATAACATCTATGAGGAATGGAACAATTGGGGCTGCAAAACAGAGTATAACATAATAGTTACATACCTTTGTAGATAACCTCAGGAGCGCGAACGCCCTTTAACAATGGCAACCATTTAAAGGACAAAAAGGTGCGAAAGACAAACTCTTGCGAGATGCTGTAGCAGACAGAACCACACATATGAAATTAATGACATATTAGTAAAACAGGTGCCATTCTATCTCTTTGTTGATACCATTGGGGGAAACTGTATCTAAAGTAAAAATCCAGCGTTGCTGGATGAAATGTGAGGGATTCCTCTCATTTCATGTCCATTCTAGCCCAATTAGAGGTTTCCCAGTCCACTCTGTTTCTTATAACTTTAGACGTTATTTCACTCTACTCTAACATTCCGCAACATGAGGCTCTTATAGTTATTGAGAAATATTTGAACACTCGTCCTTTTCCACACCGGGTCACTACCTCCTTTCTGGTCCAACTTGCGGAAATAGCATTGACAAATTTTTTTTTTCAATTTCAGGATGAAATTTACCAACAAAGCAAGGGGACTGCAATGGGGGTGACGATGGCACCCAGTCTTGCGTGCCTATATATGGATGATTATGAAACAATTTTGGAGGCGCATTATCTCTTATCTAGCTAGACTGCTGGGTGTCTCTTTGCCGGTGTCTCCCCTTTTGATACTTTTTGAATGTATTCCCATGTTACGTATATGAGATGTCGGTTGTTTATGAAAGCTTGTTTTGTAGGGAAGAAATTGATACTTCTTCAGTGGAAGGAAACGGAGGGCCCATCCTTTTGGGCCTGGAGGAATCATTGTCATCGTTTGATGCAGATGGAACAGATGACGGCTCGAACATCACCTAAGCTACGCCGCGTGTTTCTTCAAATATGGGACCCATGTTTACAGACTTTGCCACATAGAGCATGCAGTTGGATCCTGAATGACTGATCGCCTCTCTTCATTGGTCTGTCTTGGGACTCCTGAATGTCATGATCTGGAACTCACATTACAGTATGCATTGATATGCGTTAGATGGGTGGGAGGGGAGGGGGGTGCGGGGTGGGAGAGCAGTTGGGGTGACTTCCTACTAGATGTTGCTTCATGATGTTGAATACTGAAGAACAATGTATTCAACATGTTGTATTGTGTTTGATCAGTTGGCAAAAGCAATAAAAAATTGTTAAACATAAAACTAATCAGATAAAGTTATTTTTCACTCAATGCACAATTAAACTCTGGAACTTGTTGCCAGAGGATGTGGCTAGTGAGGTTAGTGTAGCTGTGTTTAAAAAAGGATTGGATAAGTTCTTGGAGGAGAAGTCCAGTCCATTACCTGCTATTAATTAAGTTGACTTAGAAAATAGCCACTGCTATTACTAACAACAGTAGCCTGGATTGGCCACTGTTGGAAACAGGATGCTGGGCTTGATGGACCCTTGGTCTGACCCAGTATGACATGTTCTTAATAAGAAATGTACTGTTGTGACATAACAGGGCTGCAGGACCTTTGCCTTATCTAAAGAGAGAATCCCTGCTGTCTAGGGGTAACCCAGTGTGCTCCCTAGCTCTGGGCCTTGACACCATTTTCCAAAATGGTGCCGATCAGCTTTTGCCCCTATGATGGTGTAAACTGAGCCCAGAGCAAGAGGGCATTTTGGGCCACCCCTAGACAGTACAAATTCTTTCTATAGTCTTGGGGACCCTAGATCATCTGAGTTTATTTCCTATTAATAGGGAGGGGAATTATAATATATGTAAGGGTGCTTCTTTTATTTTTTACGAGGGGGAGAGGAATTATGTTGTATGTGGGGAGCCAGGAGACTGCTACTGGCAGGATATATGGATATTGGGTGGCTCTTTGGTTGCATAAAGTGGGGAAATATGGACTAAGATGAGGGGTTAAAAAGAGGGCAGGGCAACATCACATGACTCTATAGTGCTTTTTTAAAATGTATTTTTCATGGGCCACCTCGACATGTGGTAAGGGGTGTGGGTGGAGGTCACACAAGACCCTCGGAGGGACTTTTTAGCATTATGGTAAGGAATTGAGTCCCCGAGGCCCTTTAAAATGATGGTGGCCCTGTTTAAAGAGGTCTACCATCGTGCTTTTTTTTTGGGCCCAGCTGTGCTATTCTTTTCTTGGAAAAAATTAACGTGGCAGTACTGCTACAATATTTTGCTGAAAAGGGAAATAATATTGTGAGAACACCCCCGTGATATTTCAGTAAAATATGGCAGCTTCATGAATCTCCCTTTAAGTCAATTTGCTTGTACAATTCTGAAATTACTCATTTTTGCTCGAGGACTTAATTTTCTGTAGCTTCTGGAGTTGAGAAATTCCACATAAATTATGCACAAGCACAAATACTGTTAAGAAATAGAAACTTATATCCCTAGTCAAAATAAATATAACTTGCAGACCTCTTACAGTTTTTTCATGTGTTTGTCTTAAACTCTAATCCTGTGCTTTACATACAATAACCATCAATATTATGGAGAATAAAAACTATTTTCAAAATCTAAGATCATAAAAGTGCAAATGACATCTGAGTAGTCCATATTAAGAAAGCCAGAGAGTGAAAAGGTTATCCAGATAAAGTTATCTGAGCAATTTTATTTGGATATTCAATGGAACATAACTAGATATGTAGTCTGCTGAATATACGCAATTAAAGTCAGTTTCCTGGAATACATTTAAAAAGAGGGGTGGGGGGAATTGAAACCAAAGATTTATCCACAAGAACATAAGAAATTGCCATGCTGGGTCAGACCAAGGGTCCATCAAGCCCAGCATCCTGTTTCCAACAGTGGCCAATCCAGGCCACAAGAACCTGGCAATTATCCAGACACTAAGAAGATCCCATGCTATTGATGCCAGTAACAACAGAGGCCGTTCCCTAAGTAAACTTGATTAATAGCCGTTAATGGACTTCTGCTCCAAGAACTTATCCAAACCTTTAGAACTTATCCAAATCTTTTGAATGTGGACCTCTTGGTATTCAAATAACTTTCTCTACTCATTTAAGCCTTGATCATGTATTTATTTTATTTATTTATGACAAAGATTTTTTACATGCTCTCCTACCAGAGTGCCCAGAGCAAGGTACAGGATTATTGAGTGATTCCATACATAATTTATGCTAGATAAAAACAATGCATAGTAACTAAGCATAATATAAATTCAAATATAAAGTAGTAATCAGAAATAAAAATCAGAAAGAGGGGTCTTGGGGGCCGAAGTGAAGGGGGATGGGGGTCATGAGGTAGAAACATGGCATCCTAAGATACCATAGGGATATTCTGATAGCTGAGCACAAAGATGAGAGGGAAACAGGTATTGCTGGCTACGAGAAGCAGGCTTAGCAGAAGAGACAACGTTATTCCATAGCAGAATGTCAGGATGTCACTGGCTAGACTGATTTACTATTTAAAAACATTACTCTCATGTATAGTCTTGTATAGTGTTTTGTATATTTAGGTAATGAAAATGTTATTGCCAATCATTAAAGTAAGTCTTTATAAAGGTTGTTTCATTTTAACTATAGAATAACAGTGTGCTCGTGATCAGAGTTTGCATATCACTTTTCTACAAGAAATGTCTATTTTAGTTATAATTTAGCTTTTCAGTCTAAAACTGAATTTCTGTTATGTACACAGTCCCTTAAACACAGTAACATCAATATTGTTTGCTTCCACAAAACTTAAGACTAAATATTATTCCTGCAAAAAACAAGCATTTCCTCATGATTGGATTCTAGCACAAGGCCATATATTTTCATGCACATGCACTTACCACATGCAAACTTTTTCTTTTGTCCCCAGAGCTCCTGTGCCAGTATTTATTTTATTGAAATGGCTGAGTTAACTGGAAGCCAAACTCCTATGTCTCTTTCATATTTCAGAGCTATTTCAATAGAATAAAAAAGCAAAACAAGTCCTATAGTGTTCAGGTCACGGGTTACTTTTCCAAGTGCAGTATAGACACATTTTATATGTTTCCTATAAAAATGGGACAACTACGTGTCTTTTGTATATATACAAAAATCTCTATGATCACAGCAGACTCCAATATAATTGAGGAGAACTTGATGAGCTCTTTTTTTCACACAGCCTTTTAGCGTGCAGACTGCATACAGTAAAGAGCTAGCCTCATTTGAAGTAATTTGACATAACCAGTAATACAAAGGTTATTTCAGAAGCCACTAAGATACAGCACAATTTATCCTGTTGTTAAAGGAAACTGTGTATTTTTTCCATTCCAGGCACCATATTGTGCAACTGAAGCATAAAAAGAATAAAATCGTTATGTAAAATTGTACAACTAATTCTAAAGCAAAGCATCATTGTTTACAACAATGCAGTTGTAGCATTCTAAGCATTACTGTTATCCCTTCAAATGAACAATGACATATGTGCAGTATTACAGCACTGAAATCCTTAACTCTGGTTAGATAAAAAGACAAAATACCCAAAAGGGATTGACAAGAAAAGATAGGAGACAATGGTCTGACTCTAAGATTCATTTTTAAGCAAAGATAATAATGGGCCATATCTCATTAATATTGAGTATTTTAGCATCCTCTTTTCTCATAGCCTAAAAAGGGCTCCACAGTTGAGGATCCATCTGCCATATAAACTAATTGACCCCTTGAGGTCTCTTCCAGCCCTGCTATTCTATGATTAGGTCTTTAATCTCTTGACCTTTTTTAATATATACTAAAAAAAACATTTTTCTGTGTTGTTAATAGTTAATAGGAAGAGTTCACATATTTATCACAGTGTATTAAGTCATTTTGCCATATTCTTTACCAGGGCAATTTTCAAGGCCATTTGCATGGGTTTATAACTATTTACTTGGGTAAATTGGCTATTATTATTGTTATTATTATTATTATTATTATTATTATTATTATTAATAATAATAATGATATTTTATTTCTGTTTATTTATTTACCAAATTTATGTTCCATTCTGACTTGAATCTCAGCAGATTACAGTAATACATACATAATAATTAAACAGGACAGAACCAATTATAAAACCTTTCAGGCCTTTCAGGTGCAATATGTGCTGTTTATCAGGTGATATAGCCCTTTCGCGGAGATATTTTGGATGGCTATGTCCAGATTCTCTCCTCTATTACAATAAACTGCTTTGCATGAATTTTGCAAATCCATAAAAAGCAGCTCATTAATAGGCAATTTTATGTTAATAATCTATTGCAGCCAACTTAGAAAGGGGTCAGCCATGATAAATTAACACTCCCTGGGAATTGCTAAATCTAATGTAGAAGCCCTGGGACCTTATGTGGGTCCCAAGTCTCCTGCATTAGATTTAAAGGGCCCATTGCTGTAAAAAAAAAAAAAAAAAATCCTGTAAAAACTTAAAGTATTGCAGGGTCTAGATTGACCCCCAGTTCAACCCAGGGCCACCATTTGAAGTGGTCCCAACACCCAACAGTGTTTTAAAAGTGATAAAGTAGTTGCACATTAATGGCTCCCTTACCCTGTTCTCAATAAAGAAAAAGTTACCCCAATCCCCCTTTCCAAATACATAAAGGCTGTCCCTGGTCTCTACCCCAATGTTCAAAATCAATTGTTAGTAGTGCTCCCCCACTACCTCCCCTCTCCTATCCCCCAAATGTAGGAAAACATTGTTGGTAGTCTGTGGACCCTTCCCAACCCCACTCCCCCAAATCTCCAAAAGTGGAAGAAGATCCTTCAATGGGGCCCCGGATGCCTCCTAGCCCAGGAATCGGTTGGTGCCATTTTGAAAAATGGCACCAACCTGACCTTGCCTCAGTCATGTGACTGGGGTAAGGTCCGGGGATCTGACCTATGCCACATGGTCCCCAGGGATAGGGGGTACACTGAGCCCCATTGCAGGATCCTCTTCTACTTTCTCAGGCTTGGGTATGTGGAGGAGGGGATTTGGGGGCAGCTGGAGGAGTCCCATGAACTACCAATATTTTTTTTCCTACATTTGAGGAATGGGGAGGACTATACCCCAATGACTGATTTTGAACATTAAGGTGGGGGGCCAGTAACAGCCATTATATATTTGGAAAGGGTGGGTGGGTTGAACTTTTCTTTATTGAAGACAGGGTTGGGGGGTGGAGGAGCTGTTGTCACATGATTACTTTTATCTTTTTTTTTAAGCACTTTTGGGTGTTGAGTCCACCTCAAATGGCAGCCCTGGCTTGAGCCAGGGATCAGCCTTCACCCATGCTATACTTTCTATTTTTTTGAGTCACTATTAAGGCATCAACCCTTTATGGCAATGGCAGTCCCATGAGATTGGGTCTGCCATCGTGCCTAAAGGGCCACTTGCAACATTGTTTTCCCTCAAGACACAACAACGTACCATTAAGCCACAATTCTTTTCAGGGAAGTGGCTCACTATCACAGTGATACCCTCCCCCCCCCCCCCCACCACCATGTTAGTGGGTATCCTCCCACAAAAAATAGTGCAGCTTTGTGCATCTAGGCCTCAGTTTGTACCTGAGACAATGGATGATAAATTCACTTGCCCTAGGTCACATGAAGCACTAGTGGGATCTGAACCCTGTATTCCCTAATTCACAGTCCACTACTCTAACCACCAAGCTACTGTTTATAGATTTTTCTTCTAGGTCCCCATTCATGCCCTAATCACATCCTCCATCAATAAATTCCACAGCTATCCCCAATTTGTTTTGAATCTGCCACAGCCAATTTCATCAAAACTTCACCTGGTGTATGTATCTATTTCCTTAATCAAATGTTATTGCCGTATTCTATGATTTGTATGTTTTTCTCAATTTGTCTGTAACCATTTATTTATTATGAGGGAGTATGGTGGTTTCATATTTTACTATTCAGGCACTCTCCATGTTGCCTCTTAGCAATTCAATTCTTTAATCACACAATCACCTCCTAATTATTATCACCATCAGTAAAACATGCTTACTAAACATTTTTTGTTTTATTTTTTACTTAGCTTATTGGGATGTTTCCTCCTGAAAACATTCTGAGAGTCCAAGATGTTGAATGGTAGCGATGTCGACTTGTACAAGTTTCGGCAAAATGCCTTCCTCAGGAATTAATTCTTTCAAACTTTTTTTCCAAAAGCTATACTTCAAACGAGCCCGCTGTTATTTCTCTTTCAGTGCCCGAAAGCCTCCTCCCAACACCGATCTGACAGTTCTCTTCCACTTCTCCTGTCTTAGGTGTAGGCAGCATTCCAAGGGGACTTTAAAAAGGATTAGGAGTGGTCTGGGTATATGCTGTTCCCTTGTGGGGTGGGGTGGAGGGGTAAGGCACCTCAGTGCCAGATTAAGGAGAGCCTGGAGGGACTTCAAGGCCCTCTACAACCATGAAGCTGACAACTCTCAGGGAAGGTGAGGATATAGTATGAAGTGGGAATGTGGATGGAGTGGGGTGGTTTGGGGCACTCAATCGGTGGTGTGGAATAGGGGTTGGATGTATTAAAGAGCTCAATAGGGAGTGGAGATGGAATATTTTGTGGACTCTGTATGAAGGTAGGATGGAATGTAGGGGGCTCAATAAGTAGAGGGAATGGAGTGTGGTGTGGGGGCTATAGGGATGGGATGGGTAGGTGGGTGTTAGAGCTGTGTTGGAGGTTTTGGGAACAATAGGGATGCAAGAGGGTGTAGAGGGTGGCAATGAGGGAAAATTGAGAGTTGGGGTTGTGGGTTGTAGAGGGCAAATGGGTGAGGGCTAATAAGTAGCTAATTGCTTTTTATTCCTAATTCTCTGTATATTTTGATGACCTCAAGAAAAAAGCTCAGGTGCTTAGAAAGAAGGAGACGCATGGCTGCTGCAGTTACAGGCCTGGGAGGAGGCACACAAAGGAAGTTAATAACATTACCATCAAAAAGATATATACAGGTATTTTCATGCCATGCTTACATCACTGGTCCCACTAACTTAATGCTTGCCTATTATCTGGCTCACATAAGCACTGTCATGCAGATGAACTAATTATTCGTTCACCAGCCGTGCACAGAACTCAAAAGAGTTTTCAGTCCAGCCAAGAGTTTTCAGTCCAGCCAAAATGAATGCCTACCATTTTATAAACACTAATAGAGAATTGGTAGCATCGAAGCCATTGACATCTTGCTATCTAGGGCACACCACAATATAAATCACCCAGATACTGAGCCTACTAGTGAGACCACAATGCTACCTAACTATCATGTATAACATGGCTAGGTAGAAGCTTCATATCACAGGGAACCTATCTATGACCTTGCTACTTCTTAAAGGAGCCACTAGGACACTTGCCATTGCTTCATTCCTCCCACTAATGTAATGCCCTCTAATGGCTAGTAGATCTTGTACATCACATCCTGGAACATGTATAATGTATTCACACAGTTTTAGCTTTCTCTACAGAGGAAAATGAAGAATGAGGAAGATGAGCAGCTGGTAACAGGGTGAGATAGGTAACGGTGGTGGGGCCGCTTGGCAATACTGATCACAATATGGTCAAATTTGAATTAATGACTGGAAGAGGAACAGTATGCAAATCCACGGCTCTCGTGCTAAACTTTTAAAAGGGAAAATTGATAAAATGAGAAAAATTGTTAGAAAAAACTGAAAGGAGCAGCTACAAAAGTAAAAAATGTGCAAGAGGCGTGGTCATGGTTAAAAAATACCATTCTAGAAGCTCAGTCCAGATGTATTCAACACATTAAGAAAGGTGGAAAGAAGGCAAAATGATTACCGACATGGTTAAAAGGAGAGGTGAAAGAAGCTATTTTAGCCAAAAGATCTTCATTCAAAATTGGAAGAAGGATCCAACAGAAGAAAATAGGACAATACATAAACATTGGCAAGTTAAATGTAAGACATTTATAAGACAGGCTAAGAGAGAATTTGAAAAGAAGTTGGCCATAGAGGCAAAATCTCCCAGTAAAAACTTTTTAAAATATATCCAAAGCAGAAAGCCTGTGAGGGAGTCAGTTGGACCGTTAGATGATCGAGGGGTTAAAGGGGCACTTAGAGAAGATAAGGCCATCGCAGAAAGATTAAATGATTTCTTTGCTTTGGTGTTTACTGAAGAGGATGTTGTGGAGATACCCGTATCAGAGAAGATTTTCATGGGCAATGATTGAGATGGACTGAATCAAATCACGGTGAACCTAGAAGATGTGGTAGACCTGATTGACAAACTGAAGAGTAGTAAATCACCTGGATTGGATGGTATACACCCCAGAGTTCTGAAATAACTAAAAAATGAAATTTCAGACCTATTAGTAAAAATTTGTAAACTATCATTAAAATCATCCATTGTACCTGAAGACTGGAGGATAGCTAATATAACCCCAATATTTAAAAAGGGCTTCAGGGGCGATCTAGAAAACTACAGACCGGTTAGCCTGACTTCAGTGCCAGGAAAAATAGTGGAAAGTGTTCTAAACATCAAAATCACAGAACATATTGAAAGACATGATTTAATGGAACTAAGTCAGCATGGCTTTACCCAAGGCAAGTCTTGCCTCACAAATCTGCTTCACTTTTTTGAAGGAGTTAATAAACATGTGGATAAAGGTGAACCGGTAGATGTAGTATAGTTGGATTTTCAGAAGGTGTTTGACTAAGTTCCTCATGAGAGGCTTCTAGGAAAAGTAAAAAGTCATGGGATAGGTGGTAATGTCCTTCCGTGGATTGCAAATTGGCTAAAAGACAGGAAACAGAGAGTAGGATTAAATGGACAATTTTCTCAGTGGAAGGAAGTGGGCAGTGGAGTGCCTCATGGATCTGTATTGGGACCCTTACTTTTCAATATATTTATAAATGATCTGGGAAGAAACACGACATATGAGATAATCAAATTTGCAGATGATACAAAATTGTTTAGAGTAGTTAAATCGCAAGCAGATTGTGATAAATTGCAGGAAGACCTTGTAAGACTGGAAAATTGGGCATCGAAATGGCAGATGAAATTTAATGTGGATAAGTGCAAGGTGATGCATATAGGGAAAAATAACCCATGCTATAGTTACACAATGTTAGGTTCCATATTAGGTGCTACAACCCAAGAAAGAGATCTAGGCATCATAGTGGATAACACATTGAAATCATCGGTTCAGTGTGCTGCAGCAGTAAAAAAAGCAAACAGAATGTTGGGAATTATTAGAAAGGGAATGGTGAATAAAACGGAAAATGTCATAATGCCTCTGTATCGCTCCATGGTGAGACCGCACCTTGAAAACTGTGTACAATTCTGGTCGCCGCATCTAAAAAAAGATATAATTGCGATGGAGAAGGTACAGAGAAGGGATAGGCAAATGATAAGGGGAATGGAACAGCTCCCCTATGATGAAAGACTAAAGAGGTTAGGACTTTTCAGCTTGGAGAAGAGACGACTGAGGGGGGATATGATAGAGGTGTTTAAAATCATGAGAGGTCTAGAAAGGGTAGATGTGAATTGGTTATTTACTCTTTCGGAAAATAGAAAGACTAGGGGGCACTCCATGAAGTTAGCATGTGGCACATTTAAAACTAATCGGAGAAAGTTCTTTTTTACTCAATGCACAATTAAGCTCTGGAATTTGTTGCCTGAGGATGTGGTTAGTGCAGTTAGTATAGCTGTGTTTAAAAAGGATTGGATAAATTATTGGAGGAGATGTCCATTACCTGCTATTAATTAAGTTGACTTAGAAAAAAGCCACTGCTATTACTAGCAATGGTAACATGAAATAGACTTAGTTTTGGGTACTTGCCAGGTTCTTATGGCCTGGATTGGCCACTGTTGGAAACAGGATGCTGGGTTTGATGGACCCTCCATGAGAGGCCTGGGGCCACCACTGACATACTTCCCCCTTCCCTTCTCTGTAGAGCTTCCTCCCCCGTGGGAATGGGCAGCAGATCTCTGGAGACCATCTCCCAGATTCTCTACAGTACCTCTTAGCAGCAAAGTCCACCTTTGCACAGAAGCCACTGCATCTGTGCCAGTGTGGACTCTGAATGCCATGGGGGAGCAGCGGAGAGAATGGGGGAGGAATTTTGTGGCCTGTGGGCTTACTCCAGAAGGATGGTGGAGATCCTGGAGTCACTTGCTGAAACTCAAAAGGCTGTCACACAGATCTTCAACTTATTGTAATGAAGCAATCATCACAGCCAGCAGTTCCCTTAGACCTATCAGGACCAAGTTTCAAGGTATTCCTCGGCTTTTATTTCTTTTGTATAAATAGATCATTCCTTAGATTTCCCCCTCACTGCTATTTTATTTCAAATTGTAAATAGTTTTCTAACTTTTAATAATATTTTATAATTTTATGAAAATTTATTTATTTATTATTTATTTATAGGTATATCCAAATACAAATGTTTAAGACAACTTAAACAGAAACAGATGAATCACAATAAGAATAAGCTCCAATAAGAAAAAAAGACACAAAAGAAAAATCATAATCAATTGTTTATAGACTACACAGGGAGAACCAAAAAAAAAAAAGAGAGAAACACTTAAAAAATAATATCCAGCATACCTTAATTGGCATCCATATAATCTCACTTTTGGATTACTAGATTTATCTTTAAGAAACCTTTCCAGCTGTTCTAGAACATAGAAAATATACTTATAGCTAGCTAATTTAACATGCAATTTACGGAGGAATATCAATAAAAATGGTAACTCCTAGCGCTAACACTCACTGTCTTTTGACTCTGGGACCCGTGACTTTACCTTTTGTCCTCGGGCCCTCGCCCACCTGCTTTGCTTGAATGACCACTCTAAAACGTATCTTGGGTAAAACAGGCCGCAGCTTTTATTTAACCATATATAATATAACAGCACACAATGTAACCATAACAACCCACCACCCCGGGCAAATACATATATATATATATCTATCGCCATGTGTTCTACTGGGACCACACCCACCCCGCGCCGCGTGCCACACTCCAAGCAAGGTGACTTCTGTTCACCGGCCCCCCGCCGCGTAGTAAGCAGGGGGGCCCTGTCTCCGGGCGTGGTCCCCCTTTTCTTCCGGCAATCTGCTTGTCAGCCCGTGGCTGATCCCTTTACCCTAAGTCCTATTGGCCCAGGTACCCGCCCCCAGCTGCAACATTGCGTTGTTCAACTACTATCCCCATCTCCTCTCCTTATGATACAAAAATAACTTGTACAGGGTGGGAGGGTGGGAAAATGGCTCTCTTGCAAAAAGGGCCGGTTGCCGCGAGGCTCCGGCCCTTTAAACCCCGGCCGGCTTCATCGGCCTGCGCCGGCCTCCCCGATGACGCCGGCCGCAGGAACGCCCCAAAAGGGCGGTGTTTGCCATTGGCACCGCCCCTCCTCGCTGATGCTGCCCCGGAATGCCCCCACTGGGGCTGCACCCTGCTCCCGACGTCATCGGGACGTGCTGCGCTCTTGCGGCGCGTCCCGATGACATCACGCAATGCTCCCGGCTGCCTCCATGAGCCCAGGTAATCCATGGGCTCTGATTAGATATCGGGCCCACCTATTGCCTCTGGGACCCATGACTTTACCTTTTGTCCCCGAGCGCTCGCTCACCTGCTTTGCTTCAATGACCACTCTAAAACTTATCTTGGGTAAAACTGGCCGCAGCTTTTATCTAACCATATATATATATAACAGCACACAATGTAACCATAACAACCCACCACCCCGGGCCAATACATATATATATATATATATCTACCGCCATGCGTTCTCCCGGGACCACGCCCACCCCACGCTGCCTGCCGCACTCCAAGCAAGGCAATTTCCGTTCACTGGCCCCCCGCGCGTAGTAAGCAGGGGGGCCCTGTCTCCGGGCGTCGTCCCCCTTTTCTTCCAGCAATCTGCTTGTCAGCCCGCGGCTGATCCCTTTACCCTAAGTCCTATTGGCCCAGGTACCCGCCACCAGCACCGAGCAGTGTCTACACTTGCTCGGATCCCCCCCAACCAGGAACAGTGTTTTAGCTGCAGCCCCGGTGCTTCTCTATCTGCGCCTGTATTGCTTTGATTATGTCATTAATAAACAAATCGTACCCGATGTCCGAAAGGTATATTTTATCGTCCCGATAGAAGCCCTCGCACTGCTCATCCACCCACTGATGTCGTACCTGATAACCCCCTAGGCGCCCCAGCCAGGCCCCCCAACTGCCTATTCAGCTTCTTGCGACACCTTCCCCATAACTTGGTTTTTGCAAATTTTATCTGGGGAATAATGTCTGACCAACATAATACCCCACCTGGGAACAACGTCTGCAACTCGTGCATGTCCCTTTTTGCCTCTTGCAACAGCTGCCTGCAAGTCCATGTTCCCAAATCGTTGCCTCCCAGGTGCACTATTAAGATGTCTGGGGCTGCCAATTCTTCCCTCCTGACATGAAGCATAGGCAGTAGTTGCCGCCACCGCATCCCTCGCTTTCCCATCAATGTAACCTGTACTCCCCGCGGGGTCAAACCAAGATACACGCCGTGCTTGCGCTGTTGCGCCCTCTGTGCTTCCCAATGCACAAAGGAATTCCCCACGATCCAAACCTTTTTCGGCTTAGTGGACGATTCTGCAATTAAGAACAAAGTTATCTATACCCTGTGAGCTAACTCTGTCCAGTCTCACGTATGCGTTAACCGCTAATGAACGCCACCTTCCTATTTGCTGGATGGTCTCCGTTCCCAAACCTGCCTGCGCGGTGCTGGTCGCTGCTCCTATCCAAAAGGAGTGGGTCCCAAAGTTTGCTGCGTTCTGCACCACCTTGGTTACCGCACGCTTAAATACTGCCGAAAATTGATACCTTGTCAAAGGGACCCCGTTGTTATGTACTAACAGATGGTTCCCCTTTTTGGGGCGGAATGCCAAAATGCTTCTAAATTAGCCAGCGGGCAGGTGACTTGGTTGTCTAACCTGGTTAATGTCACCGCATCTCCTTTTCCTGATTGGTCTGTCTTGGACCAAGGTATCAATATTCTGAGTGTGTTTCCCAATATCCTTACATTCCGCAGTAGCATCCCTGTATCACCCGTATCTTCCTTAGATGCTGCCACTAGTTCGCCTACGCGCAGGGCCACAAAAAACGCCAGTGAAAATGCCAGCTGAAATAACTGTGTTTCAAATTGTGAGTCATAAACCTCCTATAGCACATACCATATCTGAGCTAATAACTCATGTGTAACTGGGTGTCTCCCGTCTTTCTTGTGCCCTAACTGTCTTCTCCAACCCTTCATTAGTTTTTTAACAAGAAATCCCTTGGTGGGATCGCCCCATCCTTGAGCATTTGTGAAGAAGGCCAGTCCTGCCAGCTGCTTTACCACGATGCCCCTCGACAGTCCAGACTCTTTGGCCCAAGCAATGTAGTCCACTACTAAGTCCACCGGCACCGGACCATTTGCCCAACCATGCTGATTAAGGAAGGCTTGCACTTTCCCGTATCTTCTGGAATATGCACCCCATGTAGCGGGCACCACCGATCTCCATAGCAAGTGTAGGGTGGTTGCAGTCCAATTGCCCATAAGTGGTCCGGGACCGGAGTCCCCTCCTCCTCTGTGTTGGGTACCTGTTTGCGAAAGAGAGACCATTTTGCACGTGATAACGCATCCACATTGCCATTGCTAATTCCAGGTACATGCCGCGCTCGAATGGTAGTGTTTAAGTGCAAGCTGCTCAGTATTATTTGTCTCAATAGGTTCACAACCTTTGAGCATTTCGCCGTCTTTCTGTTGATGACGTATACTATGGCTTGAATGTCGCTCCAGAAAATTATGTGTTTGTTTTATAATCTGGATCCCCATATGACCAATGCAACCCAAATTGGGAATAGCTCCAGGAATGTTATATTGCGTGTTGTACCTTCTTGCACCCATGCTGTCGGCCATTGGGCAGCCGCCCATGCACCTTGGCAATACACTCCGAATCCCCCCCCCCGAGGCAGCTGATTGTATGTCCAGGTCATGATTCGACATTGGGGGCTCTTGCCATATGGATATTCCATTGAAGTCCTTCAAGAAACTTTTCCATATCGCTAGGTCATCTTTTATTGCCTTTGTTATCCTTATGAAGTGATGTGGTTTCTGTACGGATGTGGTCGCAGCCGCTAGTCTTCTCAAGAAAACTCTGCCCATTGGGATCACCCTACAAGCAAAGTTTAAAGGTGCCCACCATTGACTGTACCTCCCGCAGAATTAACTTTTTTGTCCACATTGCGGTTTCGATGAGGTTCCGCAGATTCTGTATCTTGTCCTCTGGAAGCCTTGATATCATTTTTTCTGAATCCAGTTCAATAACCAAAAAACACATGTTCATCCCTGGCCCTTCGGTCTTGTCCATCGCTAAAGAGACGCCGAAATCCTTCGCCACTCCTTAGAAAGTCCTCAGTAGGTGAGTCCTGCACCTGTCCCTTCCGGGCCAACGAACAAATCATCATCAAGGTAATGTATGATGTTGTCCAATCCTGCTTTCTCCACCGTCACCCAATGGAGAAATGTGCTGAGTACCTCAAAGTAGGCGCATGAAACTGAGCACCCCATGGGCATGCACTTGTCGAAGTAGAATTATCCTTGGAACTTGAAACCCAGTAGCGGGATGCTGTCTGGATGCAAGGGCAACAGGCGAAACGCCAATTCTATGTCTGTTTTTGCCATCGCTGCCGACCTCCCACACCTCTTTAACAAGGATATGGCACTGTCAAATGATGCATACTGCACCGCACATTCCTCTTGTGGTATGTGGTCATTTATGGATGCTCCTATTGGGAAGGACAGGTTTTGAATGAGTCTGTATTTGCCCGGTTCCTTCTTCGGTATAACTGCCAGCGGGTCATCATCTTCTGGAAGGAAGGCATCTGGAAAGGGCTGGCAATTCTGCCCAAATCGATCTCCTTGTCCAGTTTGCTTTGGACAATGTCAGGGTGCCGCATTGTGGATGGTGCATTGCCCGCTGTGTGTAAGTCGATGTTGCCTTGATAAGGGATCCTGAACCCTTCCTGTAAACCTGCTGAAATCTTCTTTGCTTCCTCTCTCCTCGGGTATTTGTCGAGCCAATGCATCATTTGTTCTAATCTTATTGGCGAGGTTGCTTTTTTGTAGCGCTGGGCTTCATTTCTCCATGGGAGAACTCCCACTCCCCGATTTATTTTTGTGCACTTATTCACCGGGTGTGGTGCGGAACAAATCAGGCATATGTGCTTGAATTTACACTCTTTGAAATTGCATGCAGCCTTCTTGTATCTCCAACATGTGCTGTTAGATGTACCTCCTGTTCCTGGGTAGCCTAGTCCAGATGTTGATGGCCTCGCAGCTGTTTGACTCCATCCACCAGCACTGCTGGCTCTGTTGGTCATTTGTTTGAGCCAGAGGTTCACATTGGGCATTCCCCAGGATAGCTGCACATTCTCCTCCATTCAATCGCGGAAACGCTCATCGTAATTCAACCAGGCCCATCCCTCGTACGCCCGGTACGCTTCTAGGATAGTGTCCCCATAGATTAGCATCGGTCCACACTGCCCAGGATCGTCCTTAGTGATGACGCTCATCATGCAGAAATATGCGCGTGTCCAGTTCACGATATTGTGCGCAATTTTCTCGGTGTTGTCCGGTGGTGGGTCGCTGGTCTTAGCTCTCTTCCTGTCTCGCGAACCTCTCCTACCTACCATGAGTCGGAAGATGTCTATGTATTTTCTCTGCTTTATTCTCTTTCGCAACTTTCTTGGCATGCTTTCCCATAGTGGAATGCCCTGTGCCGCAGCCACTGTTGACTCCACTCCTTGTAGTGTCGCCGGCTGATTCTGATTATTGTCATACGCGCTGTCTGTATCCGTAGAGGAGCTGCTTTCGCTTTCACTGGAGCTGTACTTCCTCCTACGCTTTGTTCTTCCTTTCTTTTTAGTCGCTTGTGCAGTTATGGGTCCCTGAATGGGCTGGGGGTTGGGGCGACTTGTGCAGGTAACTCACCTCTGCTTGTATCCTGCATTGCATTTGCCCCTTCATTGTCTCAGGAACGATCTTCCTGTGTTGTCGTCTCTACTGTCCCGGTCTTGGGATGGGTGCACTGTTCGTGGTTTGGTGGTGATTCTTGCGTGATTTGCTGTGGTGTGCCAGCATGGGTCATTTTGATGCTCCCCGTGCCATTCTGTGGGTCCTGTGTATCGTTGGGGGTGAGATTCTCTGGTGGGCTGGTTAGCCCCGACGGGGTGGGGCGATCTACTGGTTGCCCAGGCCAGTACCCCCATGGGTACATCTGGTATGGGAATGGTCCCTGGTAGGCTGGCGGGATCCATTGCGGGTGGGCATGGTGGCCTGGGATATGTCCGGGTGGTCTTCCACCTGGGATGGTAGGGGGAACCCCGGGTAAGCTGGGGTCATGCTGGTTGGCTGCTCGAGTTTGGCGGGGTCATGAGGTGGGGACCGTTGGCTTGTGATGAACCCTGGGGAGGGTCTTGTGGTGTCACCCGGCTCTCTCGTTGGGGGTCCAGTCTGCTCTGTTCCCCTATCTGTCCTGTATGAGGTCCCCTGCAGGTGTCTTGGCTGGTGTCAGCTGCCGGAGCTGGATCCCTGTCCACTGGCTGGTGTGTGGCTGGTGTTGGCGGGGGGGGGGCATTCTTTGGACCCGTAGTCGGAAGGGGTGGGGTCAGCACCTGGGTTCGCGTGTTCCCCGTCCCCCACTTTACCCTGGAGGGGGCTCCCCCTGAACGTTTTGTCGGTTGGTCCCCGGCTCGAGGTTTTGGACCCTTTCCCATCATGCGTCGGGATGAGGTTACTCAGAGTTATTTGTGCCAGCAATGGGGTGCCCTGTAAGCCGGGGGGGCTGGCCGTGCGGTCCTTCGCTTGCTCTGGGTGTCCGGGGGCCGGGGCAAGGACCGTGCTGTCCTGGGCTGGTTCCGGCTGGGGTCCTGCGCTGCGCTCTTGCGGCGCATCCCGATGATGTCACGCGACGCGCCCGGCTGCCTCCATGAGCCCAGGTAATCCGTGGGCTCCGATTAGATATCAGACCCACCTATTCTGGAGAAACAATTTTTCTACAGAAAGATTTTTCTTCTTTAAATTAAACAAAAAAAGCTTTAGTGTCCTCTCATGTTTGGACTCCAAAGCATAAGTAGCTATATCAAGGTTTGTTTATTTATTTATTTATTTATTTATTTATTTATTTAGAGTTTTTATATACCGGCAATCATGAAAACATATCTTGCTGGTTTACATAGAACGGGGGTGCAATAAATACATAGAACTAGAACTGTGGTGACAGAAGGTACAGTTACATTTAACAAGGGTAGTCGAACTTGGAGAAGGAAGAAGAGAGGAGAGGATAGAAGTGGTTAAACAATTTACAATTTAAATATAGTATACAAAATAAATGTTATATACAAACGGCAAGGTGTTTTAGGAGTCATTGGATTGTGTCATTGGGTTATGTCCGGAAAAGCTTGCTTGAATAACCAAGTCTTAAGTTTTTTCCTAAAAGTTGGGAGGCAGGGCTCCTGTCTGAGGTCTGTAGGAATGGAATTCCACAGTAGAGGGCCAGCTGTGGAGGTGGCGCGATCTCTTAGGGTAATGTGTTTGGTCGTTTTCACTGGGGGAACTAGGAGGGAGCCTCTATAGGCATCTCTGGTAGGTCTAGTAGAATTATGTACTTGGAGAGGGAATTGGAGATCGAGAGTGGTGAGTTGATGTATAGTTTTATAGGTGATGGTTATGGCTTTATACATGATGCGGAAGTATACGGGTAACCAGTGAAGCTCTTTCAGGACGGGGGAAATGTGGTCTCTTTTCCTTGCGCCTGTCAGAATACGGGCTGCTGAATTTTGAACCATCTGTAGTGGTTTGAGGTATGATGAAGGTAGACCTAGCAATAGGGAATTGCAGTAGTCCAGTTTTGAAAAAATGACTGCTTGGATGATCGTTCTGAAGTCCTGAGCGTGGAAAAGAGGTCTTATCCTTTTCAGGACCTGGAGTTTATAGAAGCAGTCTTTGGTTGTTTTGTTGATGTGAGCCTTGAAGTTTAGCCGGTTATCTATTATCACTCCTAGGTCTCTAGTTTGTGTGGTAGGAAGATTGGAAGGAAGAGTGCTGTTGTTGGTGTTGATTTCAGGCGAGATGAGAAGGATTTCAGTCTTGGAGGAATTTAAGATGAGGTGTAGGCTATTGAGTAGTTGTTTGATTTTTTGGTGGCATGATTCCCAGTAGTCAAGAGTATTAGAGTATGTGTCTTTGATAGGGATGATGATTTGAATATCATCTGCGTATAGGAAAAACTTTAGATTGAGGTCGGTGAGAAGTTGGCATAGAGGAAGAAGGTAGATATTGAATAGAGTCGGAGATAATGAGGAACCTTGTGGGACTCCTATGGCAGAGTCAAATCTTGAGGATTCCTTGTTTTGGAGTTTAACTTTGTAACCTCTATTGTTGAGAAAGGTTTTAAACCAGGAAAGGACAGTGCCGCTGATTCCTATGGATGACAACTGGTTTAGGAGGATGGCGTGGTTGACCGTGTCGAACGCTGCAGATAGGTCTAGCAAGATCAATAGGAATGAGTTTCCTTTGTCGAGGCCCAATAGGATATGGTCTGTCAGAGAGATAAGGAGAGATTCTGTGCCTCGATTTTTTCGGAATCCGTGTTGTGGGGCGAAGAGGAGATTATTGTCTTCGATGTAGTTTGAAAGTTGAGAGTTGACTAGTTTTTCCATGATCTTGGCGATGAATGGGAGGTTAGCTATGGGGCGGAAGTTGTTAGGGTCCTTCGGGTCGAGGTTGGGTTTCTTTAGGAGTGGTGAGATTGAGGCCATTTTGAGATCATCTGGGAAGGATCCTTGGGCTAGAGAGCAGTTGATGATGTTTGTCAATGATGTGGCTATTGAGTCTGGAATAGATAGGAGTAGTTTGGTGGGGATGTGGTCTGCAGGATGAGACGAAGGTTTCATTCTTCTCAGGATGGTTTGTATCTCAGTGGAAGAGACGGGCTCAAAAGTGTTTAGGCTGGAGTGTATGAAGGTCGGGTGTTGATATGTCGGGAGGGCGTCAGTTGTATTGGAAGGCAGTTGAGTTAAAAGATTGTTGATTTTATTTTGGAAAAACTGGGCGAGTTCTTCAGCTTTGGATTGTGCCATGTCGCCGGGGATTTCTCACGGTATGGTTTGGGTGAGGCTGGATACATAAGCGAAGAGGGCTTTAGCATCAAAGACCAGGTTGTGAATCTTAGATGCAAAATAATCTTTTTTTGATTTTGAGGTGAGGGCTTTGTATTGGTATAGTGTGGATTTGTATGATGAAATGGTGATGTCACAAGGAGTTTTACGCCAAGTCGCTTCTTTCTTTCTTAAGCTTTGTTTTAGTTTTCTGAGTTCATTGGTGAACCAAGGTTGTCTGTTGGAGGCATTGGTGTGAGATTTTTTTATAGTTGAAGGGCAGAACTTGTTAGCTATATTTTCTGTTATATTGTTCCAGGAGCGAATGGCGGTGTTCGGGTCGGTGAGATCTAATAGAGGGAGCTGTGACTCCAGCAGGTTGTTAAGATCATCTGGGGAGCATCGCCTCCTGTATTGGAATGAAGGTGAAGGGATATTAGGAGTGTTGGTTTCTTTCAATGCGAAAGAGGTAGAGATGAGAGTATGGTCCGACCATGGTACTTTTTTGATCTTCAAATTGGATGTAGGTTATGCTGGGAGAATCCATTTCTTGAGACTAACAGAAGTCAGAAAATTAGTATTTACTAGGGATGTGAATCGTTTTTTGACGATTAAAAATATCATCCGATATATTTTAAATCGTCAAAAATTGTTAGAGGCGATATACAAAAGGAATTCCCCCGATTTATCGTCAAAAATCGTAAATCATATGACAGGGCAAAGGTAGCGCCGGCGCCATTTCTATTAACGCACCCGTGGCCCGAGAGTGGAAGATCACAGCGGGACCCCCCCCCACTGGACCCCAGGTAATTTAAGACATTTGGGGGGGGGTTTGGGAGGGTGGGGGATTTATTTTAAAGGGTCGGGGTGGGTTTTAGGCTTGTTTTAGTGTGCCGGTTTTCCCGCCCTCCCCCGATTTACGATTTACACGATTTAAAAAAAAACAAAACCGCAACGATCTGATTCCCTCCCCCCCAGCCAAAATCGATCGTTAAGACGATTGATCACACGATTCACATCTCTAGTATTTACAGCTGGCAAGGAAACATCAGCTGTAAAGGCACAAAGAGATACTACAGAGCCAATCAAGAGAGGATAATAGGCTTTGATTATTTCAGGAACCTCTTCAAAGGGAATGTTAAACATCTCAAGATAAAACTTCAACAATTTATCCTCCTTAGAAGAAATAGAAGAAGAAAAAGGAAAATAAAAAAAAATGCAAATTAAACTTCCTAGAATAGTTTTCCCTATTTTCCATTATATGATGAAGGATTTCATTATCCCTAATCAGAACTAAAGAGGAATTCTGTAGTGTCCGAACTTGTTCTTCAATAGTCCCTAATTTTCTTTGAACATCTTGAATAGTTTGTAAATTTCCAAATTGTATATATATAATTGTTCAAAGGAAGCCAAATTGTATATATAATTGTTCAAAGGAAGCCATTTTGAAAATGGATTCTCCATCATAGTCTCTTACACCACAGTATGGCCCTGTCAGTCCCAGCTACAGTCACTCTTACGCCCTAGTATAATGCAATATCTCCCAGCTAGCCCGCAGTATAGCCCTGACTGTCCCAGATACACTTACACTCCTCAGTGTAGCCCAGTGTAACCTCCAGTATGGCTCAGCCTGACCCAGGAACATCACTGACTCCCCCTAGCCTGCTGCCCATCAAATACCAAGACACAAAACAGCATGAAAGTTTTAACTTGTATGCGTAAATGAGCAATACTAAGTATACTCAGGTAGTTTTGAGTCACTCAGCAAATATGTGCAATCCACACTCTAATACGTCCCTAATATGGCCATTTTTTTTGTGCATACCTTTACTCATGAAGATGCATATACACATTTATAAAATATGGATTGTCTGCAGATGTTTCACATATGTGTGTATATGTGCATATTTTCACAGGAAGCATTTAAAAAATTAATCCCACATTGTCAATGACAGAACCTATGGATTCGAAATACATTTACTTTATGTAAAGAAGGTGGATTTAGTTTTTAAGTGTTCAAGAATGTGTCAGTATGTCTCATCTGGCAATAATATTACAAATCCCCGCCACTCTATTGTATTACCTTAGGCGAAAAATACCTTCCTTGACCTTCATAATAGGCATCATTGTGCGGCAACACGTACCATTTATCACTCTGCCTTGTTTTTAATCATTGGTCAGTCCCTTTTTTTTACTATTTTGTAGTGCAAATCATAAAGTGCTCCGTGCTTTTTTTGTGCTTTTTTTAAAAATCCATTTCATTCCACATATAGCTTTTCCTTTTCCCACATTTCTTAAAATCAATGAGAGTATAATATGATCACTTAGCTTGTAAATCCAATGTTCTGCATGTTGTTGCCCAAATTTCTTCACATCCGATATTATATAGCAATGTGGCTCTGATTCACACCGCTATACTGTGTCTGTGCCCGACACTGTACAATGTTTCGGACGTAGTTGTCCTTCCTCAAGGGCGATTTTCTATGCCTTGAACAAAACAAGTATTACAATCGAATTACCCATATTTCACAAGATTAAATAGTCCTAACGTGCATAACTACTTACTCCGTTTTTCTCCATTATGGCTCTCAGCGTTTTTTTACCTTCTCTTCCGGTTTACTACTTCCCGCCTCCATTTTTAAACCCCTTGTCTTACGTACGTAGTACCTACGTCACTTCTGATCCCTTTATTTACAAAGAATACCACTCAATCATGTTATTCAAGCCACTTGGGCTCACGGTATGCATCCAGAAAATCCATTGTTGTTCCTTAACATTCAACAAAACATTAGGATCGCCACCACGTTTGTGCATTGTAACTACCTCTAACACTCGCCATCTTAACTGATGAAAATCATGATGTTTTTCTTGGCAATGGGCTACCATTGGAGCCATGATTTTTCCAGTGGTTATGCAACTGCGATGTTCTATTAGTCGCACTCTTATCTGGCGTTTCGTGCGTCCTATATAATACAAATTGCAAGGGCAAACTATAATATATATGACTCTAGATGTATCACAAGACGAATGTTGTCGCGCTTTATGTATTTTCCCATGCTTGTCAGTCCAAGTTTCACCCTCAATAACTTGATCACACAGGGAGCAATGGTTACATGGCCAATGTCCAATTTTCTCATTTGCACTGCTCATGGATAATGTTGTCATAAACGAATGTGTCACAAGATCCCCCACGTTTTTCCCTCTCGAATACGCTATGATCGGTGGTTCTTTAAAAATATCATGCACTTTTAAAACCGGCCAGTGGTGATGAATTAATGCTGAGATCTTACGTGATTGGTTGGAATGTGGTATAGTACATACTATGCGCAATTCTTCACTATCCGATGATTTATCTAGAAGCAACCATTGGCGTTCAGCGTTGTACGCTCTCTTATAAGCTCTCTTATAAGCTCTTTTTATGTATTTGGTCGGGTAACCTCGTTCAAGTAATCTTACTTTTAAGAAATCTGCTTGGCGCACGAACTCTGCTCGTGTGCTACAAATTCTCCGTATTCTGAGAAACTGCCCTATTGGTAGATTATTCCGTAATTGATAAGGATGGAAACTAGAGTAATGTAAGAGTGTATTCCTCTCACATTCTTTACGGAATAACGTGGTAGTACAATATCCATCGACCAATTTGATAGCAATATCTAAAAAGTTGATCTCCGTTTGATGATAAGTGCTGGTAAATTGTAGGTGCTCATCTAATGTGTTTATCCATTGCAAAAACTGCTGTAATTTATGTACATCCGCATGCCAAATAAAAAATACATCGTCTATATAGCGTGTCCAATCTGACACCGGACTGAACTCTTCTTGAGAATACAGTTTCTCTTCTTCAAATTGACGTACATATAAATTGGCCAAACTGGGGGCCATTGTCGCCCCCATTGCGGTGCCGCTGATCTGCTTGTACCAGATATTCAAAAATGTGAAAAAAATTCTCACACAACGCCAGTTTGGCTATAGCCATTAAGAAGGATGTTGGTATGCGATGTGGACGTTCCCTATTATCTAAATACTTTTCCAAAATTAATAGGGTATCTTCTTGTGGTATAGACGTGTACAGTGATTTTATGTCTAGAGTAACTAATATCACCGATCCTTCTACATGTATATTTTGTAATTTTGACAGCATGTGCTTAGTGTCTTTACAATAAGATGATGCATCTACAACCATAGGATGAATAATCACATCTATCAAAGTGGACAATGGTTCTAAAAGGGAACCTATGGTTGTTATGATGGGGTGTCCTGGAGGATTGTGCAGATCTTTGTGCACCTTCGGTACCATATATAAAGTAGGAGAAATTGGAAATTTTACTCGTAAAAATTTGACTTCTCTATTGGTATATGGGTAATTCGATTGTAATACTTGTTTTGTTCAAGGCATAGAAAATCGCCCTTGAGGAAGGACAACTACGTCCGAAACATTGTACAGTGTCGGGCACAGACACAGTATAGCGGTGTGAATCAGAGCCACATTGCTATATAATATCGGATGTGAAGAAATTTGGGCAACAACATGCAGAACATTGGATTTACAAGCTAAGTGATCATATTATACTCTCATTGATTTTAAGAAATGTGGGAAAAGGAAAAGCTATATGTGGAATGAAATGGATTTTTAAAAAAAGCACAAAAAAAGCACGGAGCACTTTATGATTTGCACTACAAAATAGTAAAAAAAAAGGGACTGACCAATGATTAAAAACAAGGCAGAGTGATAAATGGTACGTGTTGCCGCACAATGATGCCTATTATGAAGGTCAAGGAAGGTATTTTTCGCCTAAGGTAATACAATAGAGTGGCGGGGATTTGTAATATTATTGCCAGTGTAGACTGATCCCCATCTCAATCGCAAATTAAAGTGTCAACTATAGGGTTTCACAGTATGTCTCATCTGCCATCTCCCTCTCTTCTTCTGCTCCATGTCTCCTCTGCCCTGCTTTTGTACCCTGTGAAAACTTTTTATTTGCATTTTTTCGGGAGCAAGAGTGGGAGGGGCCCAGGCAGGTCATTCCCCTGGGACTCTACATGCACCTAGAGGGAGCTATCCACATGGAAGGATCACTGCTTCTGTACTAACCAAGGAATGGAGCTGGATCCCCCATAAAAACAGACTGCCATAGACAGATACCTAAATGAGAGCAGAAGAGAAGGAGGAAAGTGCAGCCTGACAGACAGAACCAGAGGCTAACTCTTCTATCTCTGCACTTTTTTTTTTTTTGCAAATAAGGATCCTCTGTACTTATCTCGTTCCCTCTTCAACACCCAGAAACCTTTGCAAATTGTTTCAGAGAAGGAAAATAAAAAAGGCAAGAAGAGTGCTCCCTCTGCCTTTATTCCCAATGGCTAAGCCATGCCTCTCCCAAGTCTGCACATCTCAGTCCACCAGCTAGCAATGGGAATTCTCCCACTGTGGGGTTTAAGCCATGTAAAGACCAGTGCACCTCATAGTATATTTCCTTCCCCGTGAGATTCATATGAAGTGTGCCAATCGGAGGCCAGGACTAGAAACAGGTTTTCCCCAGCAGCCACAAACCTGGCCAGGCTTTCTCACCATTTTTTTTTTCATCTTACAAAGTCAGTAAGAATAATACATTACTGATGTAGTAATGCTGCTAAAGGTAGAAATTTAATTAAGCATTGCTCCAGAAGAGATGAAAACATTTCAAAAGAACATACTGACCTTGATTCTGCAAAATTCCATTAGAGGCTAGAATGCTATGTGCTAAGATGTACATATGCCAGTGTAAATAAAAATAATTCCATTCAGTCTGAAGCTGGGGTCATGAGGGTATTATTGATTTAACACCTTCCTGTAATTTGTCCTAGTTCTGCTCCTGCTTATTGTATCTCTCTTTCTACTGTCTACTCATTTCATTAGCCCTTTTCAAAATATGTGTTGATACTGTGCAACTCTAGATGAAAACTTTTCAGAATCTCCTAAATTCTGATGTCACCATGAAACAAAAATGCTTGGCTATTCTTTTTTTTTTTTTAATGAACCAGCAGCTTCCTAAGCCTCCTTTGTATTTATTTCCAGCTCTCTTGGAACCAGGGTTGGGATTTGATGCCCTGAATCTTCATTTGCAACTTCCTAGATATATATTTTTTCTTTTTTTATATATCATTTTCCCCCCTTCAGTATACCCAGTCTGGTCATTGCAGTGATAGTCTGGGATGGGACCCTCAAACTTGGCCTCCTCCCAGAACTTTGTAGTCATGAATCCTGAATCCAGCTACTCTGTATTATTTTAAGAAAGAACAATGGCTCCTTCTGCCTCAGGGGTTGTGAATGCTGCCTCTGCAGTAACCCCAGCCAACCCGAAGAGCAGAAACCCCCAACTCAGGGACTGAACCACGGGTCTTTCAAACGGCAGTGCATACTATTTGCTACCTGAGTCACTGTGCTGACCAGTGTCCATACTTCTAACTGCCCATGCATAAAAGATGGCTGTGAAATGCAAGCCATTTCAGCTTCTCATACATTTTAGAAGTGCACGTACTGCTGGCTAGAAGAATTCAGGGAGTTTTGCTGATATTTTGTTCTGCATAGGAAGGCAGAGTTTTGGTATATTTAAAGTGTATTTGGTGACCAATCCCAGCACTCTCAAGGGACAACTATCCACAGGAAAGTATTGACATTTAAAAAAAATGTGGGCTAAATACTGGAAGGTATATTTGCCCTTTACTGTGGGTTAGAATGGTGGCCATTCTTACCATTGATTTATACTGAACTGGTTAGAAACAAAATGCTAAGATGTTAGCTTTACAAATATACTTTTAAACTCTGGTAGCTTTTCTTTAATGTGACCTAGTTTAATTCAGTAGATGTGACTTTTCAAAGTGTATATGGGAAAAATACATTGATAAATGAGTACCTTTGTGGAACATTAGAAGAAAAGAAGTAAATTAGGTCTCCAGATATTAATTATTCTCTATATAATGGTCCGACTTGAAGATTCTCAATCTGAAAGATAACTCTACATGTTAAAAGTGACAGATAAAGCCCAAATATCTTAGTCTCAGAGGGTTATGAAGACAATACTAAAGGGGGAAACTTATTTTAGGTACTCTTCTAAACTGAACATTCATGTTCATATCACATGAGAAAAAATAAATGACTAAATGCTTAGTTTAAAATCAATAATATACAGAAGGTATAACAATTGTATACATTATGGACATTAATAGTCAAATTAGCTTAATGTAAAATTATTATATTTGGGGTTTAGTAAGATATAGAAGTATGTACTTCTATACTTGATAGGAAAAATATTAAATATAAAATAATCATCCTGTACACAGAATATTTTAACAACATTATTTTTTAATTTAACTGCCCCCTCCATTTAATGAAAATTTTGCATTGAATTCATCAAGAAAGAAGCATTATTTGGAAGGCATCCTCAGGCCTAGCTGGAAACCCTTCAGGCTGCTCAGAGAAGGTGTGTGGAGGAGGTAAGTGGAGCAGGGAGGAGGTGTGAGGAGGAGCGAGAAGGTGAGTGGAGGAGTGGAAGTTGTGTAGAGGAAGGAGCATGAGAGGCATGGGGAGAGAGGAGAGGCATGAGGAGAGGAAGGGAGGAGAGGAGGCAGAAGGCACGAGGACAGGAGGGCTAGGGGAAGGAGGAGTTGGAGTAAGGGCAGGGACAGGAGAAGAGAGATGCAGGAGGGAAGGGATAGGAGGAGGTGGGAAGGGGATAGGCAGGTGAGGATATAGGGAGGAGGATGGCAGGCTAGGAATAGAGAGAGAGGATAGAGGGGAAGGGAGTTGGCAAGGCAGGGGCAGGAGAGGGGGTAGGAGGAAGGGAAGGGAGAGGGGAGTGGGAGGGAGAGTGAGGAAAGGGAGGACACCTCTCCAAAAGCAGAAGTGGCCCCTCCATCTGAAAGCCAGTCAGTACCAGGCCCTCATCTCAGGGCTATCTAGTTCAGCATCCAGAAGAATGAGATGGCCATTGCAGGGGTCCTGTACCATTATGCCATGCTCTTCGGCAATCGGGCGGCCATCCCAGCAACACCACTAGCACCGGCACCGGGGCTGGCACCAGCATCAAGAATATCCTCGCCACCAACAGAGGAGTTCATGCATGAACAGTTGGACCAACTGGAAAGGAGGCATGGGGTATACCTCTGACACATACGGGCAGAGCTAGTGTGCCTCAGGAGGGCTGACAACAGACAGAACCAGCTCCTGCAAGATCAAACAACGCTAACACGCAGAATGTGATGACGCTGGTCGCAGCAGTCAAGAAATGTCCTGACACAGATCCTGCAAAGAATGCTTGAGCAGCAGTCCAAGTCCTCCCCAGCATCACTCGAGTCCATACCCCTGCAGCATTCCTGGGATGACAGACGTCGGAAGGACCAGGTTTTGGCAAAGCTGGCTGCCACTCAACAAGCTGTCCTGGGCTTGTGCGGGAACACATGGAAGATCCGAGGGAGATCTGGATGTATCTCCATTTGTAGTTCATGGCATAGAGCAAGATTATGGAAGACACACCATAGCAGCACTATATCTGCAACTTTGGGAGGGAAATACATTAAAGCTTCAAAAAGTGAAAGCGACTTTTGAGAACTCTGAAGGTACGTTCGATGACACAGCGGGTAGCACATGAGGCCTCTTTGTACTTGTACCTTGTCTCTACCGGTGTGTTGGGAATGGCAACGGGGGTGAGAAGCCAGGTCCTGCAACTGTACCCAGAATCTCCTGCAGCAATCATAGCATTGTCACTTGCAGATCTGGCTGGCAAACCTCAGCATCCAAAAGACTATACAAAGTAGCCTGAACCTTTCCCTGAGCCTTAAAGGGCAATTTGCCTTGCCTAGGTGCATATCACATTGGTCTGGACCAGTATATGTGCAGCATAGCAGAAGCCTAAAGTAAATCAGCTCTTCAGACCTCTAAATCATATCTGGGTATTCCAACAATTGTGTGCCAGGCCCTCACAACTGAGCTAAGGCTACTGGTGTGTAGCAGGCTGCCAACTTCGAAGCAATACATAAGAGCTGCCATACCTGTGATGTCTGCAAAAACAGCACTTCATGGTTTGATTCCAAATGTCCCTGCTGGCTTTGCAGTATGTCCTCCATAGAAACCAATTTGTGAGGCCCGACACAGGGAATATGCTATGCCACCAACATGCACAGGGCACTGTTTCTGGTTGAGAAATGTGAAGTTCAAGACAAACAGTGGCCGACAATCTGGATAACTCCTCACTATCTGGCCACACATGATCATGCAGTATCTGCAGTTTGAACACTTCAAGCTTGTCATTAACCAGTGTGATTTTAATAGCTCCCAATGAGAGGATAGGGACAGGGCCATTTTGAAAATGTACATGATGACAGTATATAGTGCCTGCTCACACACCAAGCTTTAGGGTCAGTGCATTTTTTGCTGTCACAAGATTAGCAGACCTCTGCAGCATGGGACAAAAGCCAGGCCCTGGGTCCAATGGCCTGCAGATGTAACTGTACAAGCCACTTATCATTCAAGCTATGCTTTTCCTCCCCACCAGCCACCCATCATTTCCATACTATTTGCAACAAACACATAGCCAAAGACGTAATATAGAAAGAAGCATCTCTCTTACCTATATACCACCCATCACCGGACAGGCCGTCCTCAAACCTTTTACTCAGGTCTGAATGCCTAAGTATAAAGGAATTTTCCTCAGCTCCCGGATACCTAGCCACTTCATTGTGCATTCGAGTGTCACAGACCACTGGCACGTTGATGGAGTGGAAGAGCTTTCTGTAGCGGTACATCTCCTCCCAGTCACAGGGTGGAATGATGGCCATGTGCGTGTAGTCAATAGCTCCCAGAACATTGGGAAAGTTTGCAAAGGCATAAAAGTCTCTCTTCAAGTTCATCAAGTCCTGCCTGTTCTGAGGAAATGTAACGATTAATGCAATCAGAGACTGCTGTGATGACCTGGTCCAGACAGTGGGAAAAAGTGGTTTGAGACATTCCCCCAAGACCCCTACTATTATTAGGAAGGGAATGATGAATAAAACGGAAAAGGTCATAATGCCTCTGTATTGCTCCATGGTGAGAATGCATTTTGAGTACTGTGTACAATTCTGGTCACCGCATTTTATAAAAGATATAGTTGTGATGGAGAGGGTATAGAGAAGGGCGACCAAATGATAAAGTGGACAGAATTCCCTTGGAAAGCTTGGAACTGGCCTTGCCTGTTCTTGAGTTTGTTGTTGTTCTGCTTGTTGTCATCTGTGGAAGCCTCCCAAAGTATCCAGTTTCCCCCAACAATTAAACTTTCCACAAACATTATGGCTTTAAGAAGCTAGACAAGGTAAGAACAGGTGTTTTTACTGGGGCAGAAAGGCCTGGTAGGTGTGTCTGATATCATTCCTTTTTTTATCACGTGCGATAATTGCTGCAATAATACCCACAATCCGCAATATTGGCCGCATAAGAACATAAGAATATTTTTTCACTGTACTGCAAAAAAAAAAGGTGTAGTCTTTTCTGGCGTTAAATCTCGCGATAGTTTGTGTTACTCTATCGCACCGCACACACTCATTTCCATTTACTCCGCCCAAACTCCTCCCACTTGAATACAAATTTTGTATTTGCATAAGCATTTTGCAACACAATATTTATTGCAAGCATTAGGTAGTTATCACACATGTTAGGGCCCTAACGAATGTGATAAGTCCCTAACGCAAAATAATAAATGACCCTGAAGGTGAGGATTTTACTAGCCTACATGCTAATTAAATACTTCACCTCTGTCAAACACACAAAATTGACCTTCACCAAGTACAGAAAGACCACAAATTACAAATATGGAGACAAAACAGGACTGGAAATCCAAAAAAGCCACTCTGCTTGCAGTTCAAAACTTGAGAAATAAAAACAGAAATAGGGATGTGAATCGTTTTTGAACGATTCAAATTATCGTCAGATAATTTTAAAATTGTCCAAAATCGTTAGAGTGCACGATACAATACAAATGCCCCCGATTTATCGTCAGGGGCATTTGTATTGTATCGTTAAATAGGGCGCGGGAAAACCGGCACACCAAAAAAACCCTAAAACCCACCCTGAACCTTTAAAACAAATCCCCCACCCTCCTGAACCCCCCAAAATGTTTTAAATTACCTGGGGTCCAGTGGGGGGGGGGGTCCCAGCGCGATCTCCCTCTCTCTGGCCACGACAGCGTTAAGAGAAATGGTGCCGGTGGCCCTTTGCCCTTATCATTTGACAGGGCAAAGGTAGCGCCGGCGCCATTTTGGTTCCTGGTTCCCGACGTCACGCGTGCAGGAGATCGCCCCGGACCCTAGCTGGACCCCTAGGGACTTTTGGCCAGCTTGGGGGGGCCTCCTGACCCCCACAAGACTTTCCAAAAGTCCAGCGGGGTTCCAGGAGCGACCTCCTGCATGCGGGCCGTATTGCCAATCTTCAAAATGGCGCCGGCGCTACCTTTGCCCTCACTATGTCATACGGGCGCTGCCCGTATGACATTGCCATTTTGAAAAAACAATAATAATTAAAATGGCAGTCAATCAAGAAAAATGAACTTAAAAAGCTACCTTAACTTACCCTCTCCACAGTTCTCCACTTCTGTTCCTTGGAGGCCACACCAGAAACAGCATTAGCTACTGAAGCTGTCCTCATGGTCCTCTTCCTTAAAGACTACAACCAGTCTCTTCTCTCGCTCACAAACACACACCAGTCACACCCTCAGGACCAGTTTCTGTCTCTCACACACAAATCATCTCCCCGACCAATCTCTTTCTCTCTTTCTCTCTCTCTCACACACACACACACATCACCTCCCTGATCAGTCTTTAACATGCATACACACATCACCTCTCTGACCAGTCTCTCTCAATCACACAATGAACATAAGAACATAAGAAATTGCCATGCTGGGTCAGACCAAGGGTCCATCAAGCCCAGCATCCTGTTTCCAACAGAGGCCAAACCAGGCCACAAGAACCTGGCAATTACCCAAACACTAAGAAGATCCCATGCCACGGATGCAAGTAATAGCAGTGGCTATTCCCTAAGTAAATTTGATTAACAGCAGGTAATGGACTTCTCCTCCAAGAACTTATCCAAACCTTTTTTGAACCCAGCTACACTAACTGCACTAACCACATCCTCCGGCAACAAATTCCAGAACTTTATTGTGTGTTGAGTGAAAAAGAATTTTCTCCGATTAGTCTTAAATGTAATAGTGATTAGAGCAGTGGGCTATGAACCAGGCCACCAGGGTTCAAGTCCCATTGTCACTCCTTGTGACCTTGGGCAAGTCACTTTACCCTCCATTGCCTCAGGTACAAACTTAGGGGGTCATTTATCAAAATGTGATATGGTGTTTTTGTATGTGTTAGGGGCAGAGAGTGGGCTGGGTTAGCCTGTCTGTGAAGAGCTATTGCACAGCTGTAATACTGATTTTAACTACACCTCTTTTGACTGTGCGGTATGATTTCATTGCCTTTTGTGATGTCTCCTGTAAGGCCTATTTCAGAGAGAGAGAGAGAGAGAGAGAGAGAGAGAGAGAGAGAGAGAGAGAGAGAGAGAGTGCACCTGGCTATAATGTCATCCCCATAGGTAGGTATTTGTATCCCTATGGTAGGCCCACCTAGTAACTCGAGGTGGGGTTTAGGTATGAATGTAGGGGGTTAGGGGCCACTTTGACATTCTATGTGACACATACAAACAGACCAGTGGTCTCTTGTGAAGACTTGATGACCTTCGGAGTGAGGAAACTCACTCCAAGATGAGATTTGTGCAGTGTTCTCTCAACCTGACATCGTGCGCACTAAGGAGTGCGACAAAGGGGCCTGCCCCTTTGTGCGCCCCTTAGTGCACACCAGATCTTTGAAGCAGAAGCCACCCACGCTAACATCATCTGGTTTTCCACCCACTCTTAACCTAAGTGCTCCATTCAACAGCTCTCCTCAAACACTCGCCCAGCCTCTCCAGCATTCATCCAGCCTCATCCAGCATTCATCCAGCCTCATCCAGCCTCATCCATTCATACAGCCTCATCCAGCATTCATCCAGCTGCTCCAGCTCTAGTCCAGCATCTCCAGCAATCATTCCTTCCACTCCAGCATTCATCCAGCCTCATCCATTCATACAGCCTCATCCAGCATTCATCCAGCCACTCCAGCTCTAGTCCAGCATCTCCAGCAATCATTCCTTCCACTCCAGCATTCATCCATCCTCATCCATTCATCCAGCCTCATCCATTCATCCAGCCTTCCAGCCTCATCCAGCATTCATCCAGCCTCATCCAGCATTCATCCAGCCTTTCCACCTCTAGTCCAGCATCTCCAGCTCTCATTCCAGCCACTCCAACATTCATCCAGCCTCATCCATTCATCCAGCCTCATCCATTCATCCAGTCTCATCCATTCATCCAGCCTTCTAGCCTCATCCAGCATTCATCCAGCCTCATCCAGCCTTATCCATTCATCCAGCCTCATCCAACATTCATCCAGCCTTTCCAGCTCTAGTCCAGCCTCTCCATCTCTCGTCCATCTCTCATTCCAGCTCCCATTCCAGCCGCTACAGCATTCAAACCAGCCGCTCTAGCTCTCATCTAGCCGCTCTAGCGCTTATATAGCAATCCCAGCATTCTTTCCAGCCACTCCAGCATCCTTTCCAGCCTCTCTAGCGCTCATCCAGCCTCTCTAGCTCTCATCCAGCAACTCCAGCATCCATTCCAGCCTTTCCAGCATCCATTCCTACCTGCCCCATCTTCATATCATCAGCAGTCAATCCTCTCACCTCTACCTTCCCCTAACCTACCCCCCGCTGGCTCTAACTATCATCCCAACTCTTACTACAATCAACATGATACAAACCTTCCCAATCCCCATTATCCTTCACTCATCCCTCAACAGAGTTAATTCACATTTATTCAAGCTTCAACGTTCTAAGAGATCCCTGATCCCCATCATGATTTCCCCTCTAACCCAATTCCTAGGCCTATCCTTAATCACACTAACCCTCATCAACCCCCAATCCCTATCTAAAAAATGTCACTTGCTCAATGACTACCTACTGGACACCCAACCGGATCTATGTGCTATTACTGAAACATGGTTGAAAAACTCAGATACACCCCTAATCAACCAATTACCAACACAATTATACGACTTTTTCTCTATCCCCAGAACTAAAAAAAGAGGGGGAGGTTTACTGCTAGCTGCAAAAAAAGAACTAAGACTAGCCCAGCACGCAATTAAAACTTCGACCAAACTTGAAATCGGATTATTCAAATCCACACAGCTCCAAATCTGCCTCATCTACGCCCCGCCTGTGCTCCTACACTCCGACCCTTCACCTCTCATAGAACCTGTAGTGAAACACATCAATACCAACTCACCAGCGATCCTGCTAGGAAACTTCAACATTCATGTTGACTCCCCATCTCCCTCCACCAACTGCGAAGCCCTCCTCTCTTCCTTCCTGGCCATGGGCTTCAAACAAATTATTAACAAACCCACGCACAAAGCAAGACACACGCTAGACCTAATATTCACAAATGATCCAATCTCACCCACTTCTCTTCCTTCCTGTACCCCCATCCCATGGTCAGATCACTCGATGATAGAAACGGAACTATCCATAAAGAAAAAACCGACCACCAACATACCTAAATCCTCTATCCAATTCAGAAAACCATGCTCCATGGAAGCCCTCAGCAACACTCTCACCAAAGACCTAACTAACCTGGACCTCACAAATGCGGACACCGCCATGAACTCTTGGCTAACTATCACCCACTCAGCAGCTGATAAAATATGCCCCTTGACATCCAAAAATATCAATCCTGCCCGTACTAACAAAAAACCTTGGTTCTCATCAGAATTAAGAAAACTCAAACAAGACCTACAACATAAAGAACAACACTGGCGGAAGGATCCCACCTCCACCGCACTGGCCTCCTACAAAACCGCTATGAGCTACTATAGGGCCACCATTCTTTGTACCAAAAGGGACTTCTACGCCAAAAAAATACATGGCTTCCTATACGACCTAAAAACACTTTTTTATTTATTTATTTATTTATTTATTTATTTATTTATTTATTTCTATACCGGCTTTCACGACCAGAGGTTGCATCAAGTCGGTTTACATTTAACAAGTCGTGCATTGAACATAGAACTAGGGTAATTGAACTGGTGCAGAAAATAATAGTTACAATGAACAAGGAAGTTACCAACTTTTTCTTATGTTGCAGGACTCACCACCCCTATTCCTCCTATCATCCCGGAAGAAGAAGCACAAAACAAATCCTCGGAGCTGGCAGTTTTCTTCGACAACAAAATAAAAAATTTACTTATTCCGTTGACATCTTTCAACCCCACTCCTAACTCCCAGCCTCCACCTGACCAAAACCATGCCCCATTGATACACAAACGGTCTCTAGAATCTTTTGATTCTATATCAACCTTGGAAATCGAATCTATCATCAAGAAAATGAAGCCCTCATCGCACCCAATAGACCAAATCCCGACCAAATTCCTTCTCACAATCCCAAACATCATCGCCAAACCTCTGGCTGACATCATAAACTGTTCCCTCACTCACGGAATAGTCCTGGATGCTTTAAAAACAGCATCTCTGAAACCATTACTAAAAAACCTAACTTGGACCCTTCCAACCCCACAAATTTCCGCCCCATTGCCAACCTACCTTTCATAGCCAAGCTAATGGAAAAACTGGCCAATACTCGACTCACAGACTACCTCGACTCCCACAACATTCTATACCCATCTCAATTCAGTTTCAGGAATCGCAGAAATACAGAATCACTCCTACTCTCATTAACGGACAACATCCTGATGGGCCTCGACAAAGGTCAATCATACTTGCTAGCTCTGCTAGACATCTCGGCAGTGTTCGACACAGTTAACCACACAATCCTCATCAACCGTCTGATGGAAATAGGCATCTCAGGTTCTGCACTCCTCTGGCTAAAATCCTTTCTAAGCGACAGATATTACAAAGTAAAAATAATCAACAGTCTCACCCGGTAGCGGCCAAGCAAGGAGTTCCCCAGGGTTCCTCGCTCTCGCCGACCCTATTCAACATATATCTTCTCCCCTTATGCCAACTACTCAATAACCTCAACCTCACCTACTTCATTTATGCGGACGACGTGCAGATCCTAATCCCCATCAAGGATTCCGTTTCTGACACTCTAAACTATTGGAATAGCTGCCTGCATGCCATTAACCTCCTTCTCACAAGCCTCTGCCTTGTTCTCAATACGTCCAAGACTGAACTGATGGTCATTTCCCCCAATGATAATAACGCACAAGCCAACACTACTAATACACCATTAGTAAATCAAGTGAGAGACCTTGGAGCCATCCTAGACTCCAGAATGAACCTTAAAAAATTCATTAACAACACCACTAAAGAAGGTTTTTACAAACTACAGGTCCTAAAACAGTTACCTCTCCTACGCTTCCATGACTATTGCTCGGTCCTTCAAGCCATACTATTCTCAAAGATTGATTATTGTAATACGCTGCTACTTGGTCTCCCGGCCTCTGCTACCAAACCTCTTCAAATGCTGCAAAACGCTGCAGCCAGGATCCTCACAAACTCTCGCCATATGGACCACATCACACCGATTCTAAAAATACTCCACTGGCTACCCATCCGCTACAGAATTCTCTTCAAGACACTGACCATCATTCACAAAACCATATTTCAGCAATCCTCTCTTCAACTCACCATACCCCTCAAACCACACTCCTCAGCAAGACCTACCAGATCTGCATACAGAAACTTCCTCCAGGAAAACGAATGCTATCAACTGCTGGTCCGCATCACTGGAATTCTCTCCCACCAGATCTCCGCCAGGAACATTGTGATATCACATTCAGAAAAAAATTAAAAGCATGGCTGTTCGCCCAAGCATATCCTTGAAGAAGCCGTATGGTTACCCTCACGTTGCGTCCTCTTTCCGCCACACAAAGGATCTGCTTTTCTGCTAACTGCGCTTAAATTGTATATAATTTTTACCATGTAAGCAATTACTCTCTGCCTACATGTACCGCTCTCCAGTTAGAAATTGTTAATCTATCCCTTTTTTTCTAACAGCCTTGTTCCACCTTACCTGTTGTAATGTAACTTTCGCATTCAGTGTTAAATGTTTTATTCCCCCCTAGTTTATTGTAAACCGGTACGATAAGACCTGGTCTTGAGCATCGGTATAGTAAAAGAATTTAAATAATTAAACAAATAAATAAATAAATAAATAAACCTAGCTTGATGGACTCTCTACCTGGGTAACATCAAGCTAAGTGGAGAGAACATTGCCCAAATCTCATCTTGGAGTGAGTTTTCTCACTCCGAAGGTCAAGTCTTCACAAGAGACCACTGGTCTGTTCGTATGTGTCACATAGAATGTCAAAGTGGCCCCTAACCCCCTACACTCATACTTAAACCCCACCTCGAGTTACTAGGTGGACCTACAATAGGGATACAAATACCTACCTATGGGGATGACATTATGGCCAGGTGCACTCTCTCTCTCTCTCTAACAATGTGCACTAACTTAGCTCTTCACATAGCAAATTGTAATAAACTGAATTTTTGCATAAACCACGCCTCTTTTGTTATCGCATGTGGTACTTACCGCATTTTGATAAATCCAGGCCTTAGATTGTAAGCCCTCTGGGGATAGGGAAATACCTACAGCACCTGAATGTAAACCAATGTGATATCTCAGATCAAATGTTGGTATATAAAAAATAATTAATAAATAAATAAATAGTCCTTCTATTATTTGAAAGTGTAAATAACTGATTCACATCTACTCGTTCAAGAGCTCTCATGATCTTAAAGACCTCTATCATATCCCCCCTCAGCCATCTCTTCTCCAAGCTGAAAAACCCTAACCTCTTCAGCCTTTCCTAATTGGGGAGCTGTTCCATCCCCTTTATCATTTTGGTTGCCCTTCTCTGTAGCTTCTCCATCGCAACTATATCTTTTTTGAGATGTGGTGACCAGAATTGTACACAGTATTCAAGGTGCGGTCTCACCATGGAGCGATACAGAGGCATTATGACATTTTCCGTTTTATTAACCATTCCCTTCCTAATAATTCCTAACATTCTGTTTGCTTTTTTGACTGCTGCAGCACACTGAGCTAATGATTTTAAAATATTATCCACTATGATGCCTAGATCTTTTTCCTGGGTGGTAGCTCCTAATATGGAACCTAACATTGTGTAACTACAGCAAAGGGTTATTTTTCCCTATATGCAACACCTTGCACTTGTCCACATTAAATTTCATCTGCCATTTGGATGCCCAATCTTCCAGTCTTGCAAGGTCCTCCTGTAATGTATCACAATCTGCTTGTGATTTAACTACTCTGAATAATTTTGTATCATCTGCAAATTTGATAACCTCACTCATCGTATTCCTTTCCAGATCATTTATATATATATACTGAAAAGCACCGGTCCAAGTACAGATCCCTGAGGCACTCCACTGTTTACCCTTTTCCGCTGAGAAAATTGACCATTTAATCCTACTCTCTGTTTCCTGTATTTTAACCAGTTTGTAATCCACAAAAGGACATCGCCTCCTATCCCATGACTTTTTAGTTTTCTTAGATGCCTCTCATGAGGGACTGTCAAACGCCTTCCGAAAATCCAAATACACTACATCTACCGGTTCACCTTTATCCACATGTTTATTAACCCCTTCAAAAAATGAAGCAGATTTGTTAGGCAAGACTTTCCTTGGGTAAATCGATGTTGACTGTGTTTCATTAAACCATGTCTTTCTATATTCTCTATGATTTTGATCTCTCTCTTACTGACATACAGGCATTCAATCACACACATGTTCTCTCTATTTCACTTAAACACAAGCTCTCAATCACACACATGCTTTCTCTCACTTACAGGCTCTCAATCACACACATGCTTTCTCTCACTTACTTACAGGCTTTCAATCACCCACATGCCCCTTTTCTCTCTCAAAGCCACAGCCAGCCAGAATCATGCTCCATCTCTTTCTCATACACACAGAAAGAAGCACCCTCCCTCTCTCACATACACCACACACACACACACACACACACACACACACACACACACAGAAACACCCTCCCTCGCTCACATGCACACACAGAAGCACCCTCCCTTTCTCACATGCACACCACACACACAAACATCCTTCCTCCCCACATACACGTCATACACACATGCAGCCTCCCCCTCCCACATATACACCACACACACATACAAGCACCCCCTCACATACACACCACACACCCACACACATAAGCACCCTTCCCCTCTCACATATATACCACATATACAAGTACGCTCCCCATCTCACATACACACACACACACCACACATCACTCATACACACTCAGACACAGAAGCACCCTTCCGATCTCAAATGCATACACACACACACACACACACCAACCCCCAGCTGAACAACTACAGTCTTTGGCCCCACTGGCCTAATCTCTGGCTGCAGTCAGTGGCTCTGATCTTCGGCCCTACCATCCTAGTCTCCAGAGGCGGCCAGTGGCTCTGATCTTCGGCCCTGCTAGCCTGGTCTCTGGCACCAGTGGCTCCAATCTTCATCCATGCCGGCCTGGTCTTCAGCAGCTCCAGTCATCAAGTCTTTGGCCTCATCAGCCTGGTCTCTGTCAGTGGCCAGCTGCTCTGATCTTTGCCCTCCCCCAGCCTGGTCTCTGGCAGCGGCCAGTGCCTTTGGTCTTCAGGTCTTTGGGCCTGCCATCTGGTCTTCGGCGGTAGCCAGCAGCTCTGATCTTCAGCCCGCTGGCTTGGTCTCCAGTGGCAGTCAGCAGCTCCGGTCTTCGGGTCTTTTACCCTCCTGGCCTGGTCTCCAGCGGTAGCCAGCAGCTCCAATCTTCAGGCCTGCCGGATGCAGGTGGCACGTGACACGCTGCTGGTACTTGGTGACACACTTGTGCATCGTGACACACCATTTGAGAATCACTGTTGTATATGTTTGTAAAAAGAAGTTATTTTTATATATTGAATAAGTGTGTATATTTATATTTATTTTGGTGTGTGTCTCCCTTATTTATTGCGTACTATGGTTTGTTATTTAAACAGTATTTATTGTCTACAACAGTAAATTCCCTTTAAGGATATCTGATAGCCATAACTCACCACACACATACAAGCACTTCCTCACATACACACCACACACACACACACACACACACACATAAGCACCCTTCCCCTCTCACATATACACCACATACACAAGTACGCTCCCCATCTCACATACACACACACACCACACAGCACTCATACACACTCAGACACAGAAGCACCCTCCCGATCTCAAATGCATACACACACACACACACACCAACCCCCAGCTGAACAACTACAGTCTTTGGCCCCACTGGCCTAATCTGTGGCTGCAGTCAGTGGCTCTGATCTTCGGCCCTACCATCCTAGTCTCCAGTGGCGGCCAGTGGCTCTGATCTTCGGCCCTGCTAGCCTGGTCTCTGGCACCAGTGGCTCCAATCTTCATCTATGCCGGCCTGGTCTTCAGCAGCTCCAGTCATCAAGTCTTTGGCCTCATCAGCCTGGTCTCTGTCAGTGGCCAGCTGCTCTGATCTTCGGGCCCCCCAGCCTGGTCTCTGGCAGCAGCCAGTGCCTTTGGTCTTCAGGTCTTTGGGCCTGCCATCTGGTCTTCGGCGGTAGCCAGCAGCTCTGATCTTCATCCCCGCTGGCTTGGTCTCCAGTGGCGGTCAGCAGCTCTGGTCTTTGAGTCTTCGGGTCTTCGACCATGCTGGCCTGGTCTCCAGCGGTAGCCAGCAGCTCCAATCTTCAGGCCTGCCAGATGCAGGTGGCACGTGACACGCTGCTGGTACTTGGTGACACACTTGTGCATCGTGACACACCATTTGAGAATCACTGTTGTATATGTTTGTAAAAAGAAGTTATTTTTATATATTGAATAAGTGTGTATATTTATATTTATTTTGGTGTGTGTCTCCCTTATTTATTGCGTACTATGGTTTGTTATTTAAACAGTATTTATTGTCTACAACAGTAAATTCCCTTTAAGGATATCTGATAGCCATAACTCACCACACACATACAAGCACCCCCTCACATACACACCACACACACACACACACACACACACATAAGCACCCTTCCCCTCTCACATATACACCACATACACAAGTACGCTCCCCATCTCACATACACACACACACCACACAGCACTCATACACACTCAGACACAGAAGCACCCTCCCGATCTCAAATGCATACACACACACACACACCAACCCCCAGGTGAACAACTACAGTCTTTGGCCCCACTGGCCTAATCTGTGGCTGCAGTCAGTGGCTCTGATCTTCGGCCCTACCATCCTAGTCTCCAGTGGCGGCCAGTGGCTCTGATCTTCAGCCCTGCTAGCCTGGTCTCTGGCACCAGTGGCTCCAATCTTCATCCATGCCGGCCTGGTCTTCAGCAGCTCCAGTCATCAAGTCTTTGGCCTCATCAGCCTGGTCTCTGTCAGTGGTCAGCTGCTCTGATCTTTGGCCCCCCCAGCCTGGTCTCTGGCAGCAGCCAGTGCCTTTGGTCTTCAGGTCTTTAGGCCTGCCATCTGGTCTTCGGCGGTAGCCAGCAGCTCTGATCTTCATCCCCGCTGGCTTGGTCTCCAGTGGCGGTCAGCAGCTCTGGTCTTTGAGTCTTCGGGTCTTCGACCCTGCTGGCCTGGTCTCCAGCGGTAGCCAGCAGCTCCAATCTTCAGGCCTGCCGGATGCAGGTGGTACGTGACACGCTGCTGGTACTTGGTGACACACTTGTGCATCGTGACACACCATTTGAGAATCACTGTTGTATATGTTTGTAAAAAGAAGTTATTTTTTATATATCGAATAAGTGAGTATATTTATATTTATTTTGGTGTGTGTCTCCCTTATTTACTGCGTACTATGGTTTGTTATTTAAACAGTATTTATTGTCTACAATAGTAAATTCCCTTTAAGGATATCTGATAGCCATAACTCTCTGAACACTGCAAGTTGCTTGCTACACTGGTTAGTCCAATAATTGTTAGACTCATCTTTTCTACCCTTACACGAGCATATTTGTTAGGTTTAGTTGCATTAAGCTTGTACTTCTAAAACTATTACCAGTAAGGGAAATCACAAATCCAAAGGTATATATTCACAAATATCACCTACCTCCCCGAAGGGCACTAGATGTGAGTTCATCCAAGTCAGAAGCAGGGATTTAGTGTATCAAGTTTCTAAATGTTAGGCATCCCCTTAAATAAAGGCACAGCATAGGGAGATAAGGAGCACATAAGAAGTGGCACTTTCAGAATCACTATACTTCACAACAGAGAAGAGATGTGATATAGAGATTTTACTAGGAGCTGCATTTCCCTGAGGCAGGCTGCTTCTTAAAGTCTATTGAGTTACCTACTTAGTCCATAGACTTCAGATGTAAAAGAAAATAATTGCAATGTTTTAAATACTTTAGAGATAGAATGTCTACCAGCTTTAAAATAGGTGTCAGATTAATGACCAGCACCCAGCCTACCCTTCTCCATGCTCAAAGGTAAGGCCCTGCTTTTTTGTTGAAGGCTCCAAGCTCCCATCTTGAAACCTCTTTAAATACTAAACAAATGTCTAGCTCTCAAACACCTACTTTTTATTGAAACAAATAGGTGGGACTCACCTGCAAGGAGCCCATCCTTAACTGCAGCATTGGCCCCATGCGATGGACGGAGAGGAGAAAAGGGGGGCGCCAGCACGCACTCCTTCGCGAGTGCGGGCGCCCCTCCCGGTCTCTTTCCCCGAGGCAAAATAAAAGCTCCAGCGTCATAGCCCCACCCAGGGCTGTGACGCGAGCGGGGAGCGACGCCGGCGTGGAAGTATGAAGTCACAGGCCCCGTAAAGGGCCGTAACGCCTGGGAGGCGATCCCTTTTTGGATCCCTCCCGATGGAAACCCACCCACCCACCCTGCAATTGGAAGATAATAAAATACAGGATCAGTCAGGTTGTTGAAATGATAATATTAACAGGTACAACTTTGTTTAACATGTTTATGTAGGTAGTAGGTAGAAAACCTATGTTTAGTTAATTACTTAACCATTGTATAATGTTTGGGGGACATTGTCGCAGCTTGGAGAGAAGGTGGTGACCCGGGCCAGTTGGGGCCTATGGCAAGTGGTGCCGGCGGTATCACAAGACGGTTGGGTAGCCTATTAGTGCTGGGGGAACCGCAAAAGGTGACGGCGTGGAAGGTGCTTATGGGCGGGGCCCCCCTTGCTCGAGGACAAGGTGGGGGGCCAAGGATTAATGCTGCCTTGATTGGTCCCTATGGCGGGCAGCGATGGACACAGATTACTGGCACGGGTACCCAAGAAGGTTTATGATATGATGTGTAAATAAAAGCTGTGGCCTTATTCTACCAACATCAGTTTCGGTGTGGTTTTATATGATACAAAGAATATTGGTGACATAAGGTTGTTTAAAGTATAAGGATCACTGTTCAGAGTAGTTAAATCACAAGCAGATTGTGATAAATTGCAGGAAGACCTTGTGAGACTGGAAAATTGGGCATCCAAATGGCAGATGAAATTTAATGTGGATAAGTGCAAGGTGATGCATATAGGGAAAAATAACCCATGCTATAATTACACAATGTTGGGTTCCATATTAGGTGCTACAACCCAAGAAAGAGATCTAGGTGTCATAGTGGATAACACATTGAAATTGTCGATTCAGTGTGCTGCGGCAGTCAAAAAAGCAAACAGAATGTTGGGAATTATTAGAAAAGGAATGATGAATAAAACGGAAAATGCCATAATGCCTCTGTATCGCTCCATGGTGAGACCGCACCTTGAATACTGTGTACAATTCTGGTCGCCTCATCTCAAAAAAGATATAATTGCGATGGAGAAGGTACAGAGAAGGGCTACCAAAATGATAAGGGGAATGGAACAACTCCCCTATGAGGAAAGACTAAAGAGGTTAGGACTTTTCATCTTGGAGAAGAGACGGCTGAGGGGGGATATGATACAGGTGTTTAAAATCATGAGAGGTCTAGAACGGGTAGATGTGAATCGGTTATTTACTCTTTCGGATAGTAGAAAGACTAGGGGGCACTCCATGAAGTTAGCATGGGGCACATTTAAAACTAATCAGAGAAAGTTCTTTTTTACTCAACGCACAATTAAACTCTGGAATTTGTTGCCAGAGAATGTGGTTCGTGCAGTTAGTATAGCTGTGTTTAAAAAAGGATTGGATAAGTTCTTGGAGGAGAAGTCCATTACCTGCTATTAAGTTCACTTAGAGAATAGCCACTGCCATTAGCAATGGTTACATGGAATAGACTTAGTTTATGGGTACTTGCCAGGTTCTTATGGCCTGGATTGGCCACTGTTGGAAACAGGATGCTGGGCTTGATGGACCCTTGGTCTGACCCAGTATGGTGTTTTCTTATGTTCTTATGTTCTTATGTTCACTGGACGGCCAAAGCGAGTCAGAGTGATGACTGCTAGTATTAAGAAATGACAACTGAAAAGGACCAATGGTCCATCCAGTCTGACTGGCAAGCTTCCAATGGTAGTATCTGCCGTGTAGGTTACCCCATGCATCAGTCAGTGCTGCATGATGTGCTTTGCTTATGGACTTGGCTGTAGCAACAGTTCTGTGGGTTTTTTTCTTAATGTCTGCACATCAGTACTCCAATCCGTAAAAAAGTCATGGCTTGTGTAGGTTGCCTCTGAATCTAAATTTCTCCTTCGAATCAGAAAACATTTTGCAGTTGCATCAAAAGCATGAACGCTTATTGTTAAGAGTATAATTCCATGCCTTCTGTTAAGGGAAGTAACTGCTGCTCTGTGCAGTTTACCCTCATGCTTATCAATTCCCCAAACCGAAAATGTTGGGGCCATCATTGGTTGCTGTCTAAATCCAAATCCTCTTTTCACATGCTTTGAAGCAGAAAGCAATGCTAGAGATTCATCAAAAGTATATAGGCTTATTGGTTAAAGGTAGCAATCGCCACACCAGCAAGTTACCCCTATGCACGCTTTCTTTGTTGCCTATAGAACTTAGCTGTAGAAGCAGTCCTGTGCTTTCTCCCTTATATTTATTATTTATTTTATTTATTTATTTATTTATTTATTTATTAGTTTTTATATTCAGCCGCTCATCAAAGATATCACGTCGGTGTACATAGAACAAAAATACGCAATTGCGTGTACATATAACAGAATGATAGTAGCTGAAATCCAAATTACATTAAAACAGTATAATACGGTATCAAGAACAACTTATTTAACTAATAATAGATAATAAAATATAGTAAAAAATAACTGTAATAGCATAACTTAATCTAATATCAAGGCAAAAAATGGAGGGAAGAGAGGGGTGGGGAGCAAATTGGAACGGGAAGGAAAAAGAAAGGGTCAGGAGGGAAAGGGTTAAATACATATATACAGAAGGCAAAATAAGAGGTTATAAGAATGGTAACAGAAGTAGAAGGAATGAGCAGAAAAGGGCATGGATGAAGTAAAAGTTAAGGGTAACAGAATAGGGAAAAGACAGAGTGATAGATTAGGTAAAGATGGAGTAATAGATTAAGGAAAAGATAAGTTAAAGATGGGGTAATAGATAAGGGAGGAGATGGAAAAGTTGACAGACTAATAAGGGAGTGATAAGAGTTAAGAGTTAAGAAAGATCGTGTGGGTTTGTATCATGTTGGGAACAAGAGAGTTAGGGGGGAACAGGTAAGAATCAAGTATAGGCTTTAGTAAAAAGCCATGTCTTGAGCTTTTGCTTGAAAGTCTTAGAGGACGGTTCAAGGCGTAAGTCAGTGGGCATAGCATTCCATAGTATAGGGCCAGCTATGGAAATGGCACGAGCTTTGGTGGATACATATTTAAATAGTTTAGGTGAAGGGGTTTGTAGTGTAGCAATATAGGGATTTCTAATTGGCCTATTAGAATTATAGAATTGAAAGGTGTTGGTGGGCCAGTTCATTTCTGGGTTGTGGAGGGATTTGTGAATGAGTGATAATATCTTGTATTGTATACGATAGTGGACAGGGAGCCAATGTAGTTTCTTAAGTATGGGGGTATTGTGTTCCCTTGTAGGTGTATTAGTGAGGATGCGAGCTGCCGTATTTTGCAGGATTTGAAGTGGGTTTATGGAATTTTTAGGCAGACCTAATAGTAACGCGTTACAATAGTCAATTTTCGAGAAGACCAAAGATTGTAACACAGTACGAAAATCAGTGAAGTGAAGTAGAGGTTTAAGTTTTTTCAGTGTATGGATCTTAAAGAAACACTCCTTAAGGGTAGCATTAATAAATTTTTTGAGGGACAATTGATCATCTAATAGTACTCCTAGATCTCGGACTTGTTGAGAAAAATGTGTGTGTGGTGGAATAATATTTATTGAGGGAGTAGCGTGTAGGGGGGTGGGAGGTGAAATAACCATAAGTTCTGTTTTTGTGGGGTTAAGGGCAAGTTGGATAGAGTTTAGGAGGTTGTTAATTGAAGTGAGTGTGGATTGCCAGATTTCAAGAGTTTTTGGAATGGAATCAGTAATGGGAATAAGAATTTGTACATCGTCAGTGTACAAAAAGTGAGGTAACTTGAGGTTTGAGAGGAGTTGGCAGAGGGGTAGGAGGTAGACATTAAATAGGGTGGATGATAGTGAGGAGCCTTGGGGGACTCCCTGCGCAATGAGGATTTCTTTAGATTCATGGTTGCCAACTTTGACTCTGTAATGTCTGTCGCTGAGGTAGGACCTAAACCATTTGTGGGCATGTTCAGTTATACCAATATCGGAGAGGCGCTCAAGGAGGATCTGATGATTTACAGTATCAAACGCAGCAGAAATATCCAATAAGATTAGGAGATGGGATAGTCCTTTATCTAAGCTTTTGATTAGGTAATCAGAGAGAGAGAGAAGAAGGGTTTCTGTACTGTGTAATTTACGAAATCCGTATTGCGACGGAGACAGGATTTCTTGTTAATCCAGGTAGTTACTAAGTTGGCAGTTAATAGTTTTTTCTAAAATTTTTGCAATGAACGGGAGATTAGATATAGGACGGTAATTGGTAAGATCCGCTGGGTCAAGCTTGGGTTTTTTTAGTGTGGGCTTGAGGATGGCTTGTTTTAATGGGAAAGGTACTATGCCAGAGTCAATTGAAGCGTTGATGATCTTTGAAATAGAGGGGGCTATTATATCAGGTATGGTGAGTAAATGCTTCGTCGGGATGGTGTCAGAGGGGTGGTATGATGGTCTAGCTTTTTTGAGTATGGATTCTATTTCCGTGGTAGAAGTGTGTTCAAACATTGTAAGTTTGGTAGAGAGTTTGCTAAGTTGCACGGTGCAACTATTTTGCGGAGTGTGGGAGATGGTAGGAAAGCGTGTCATGATTTTGTTAACTTTATCATGGAAGTATTCAGCCAAAGCCTCGGCCTTTTGTAGGCCTAGGACATGGTAGGTTGATGTGACATTGGCCTAAGCCTTATCTAAGGTTCAGGCTTGGAGGCCTAGTCTCGACACCGGGGCCTAGGTCTAGGCTAAGCCCAGGCCCATGCACAATGCCAGATCTTGGGCTGGAGGACGGGCCATGACAACTGGACCTTAGGGTAAGCAAGGGCCCAGGCCCTGTACCTACACTGGGGCCTGATCCAGACATATATCTGTGTATCAGCATCCCAGAGAGGGATACTCGGTTGTTGTCTGAATCTAGTTCCTCCTTTTTCCCTGCCTTCTAAGAGGGAGCAATGTTGCAGTTGCATTAAAAGCATCATAGCATATTGGTTAAGGAGCAACAAAGCATATTCTTCTGCTAACGATGGTAACCGCAAGAGATGTAATTCGTTTAAACATATCAGTTTGGGCTTCAGAATGGGCACTCCATGGAAAATTTCGGTTTCCCTCAGTTCGTTTTTTTTTTTTCAGCAATTTTCGACAGTGCATTAGTGCGCACTAATGGGCCTTACTGTGCACTAACAACCAGCTAGTGTGCACTAACTCCGCATTAGTGCACAGTTCACCGAACGAGATAGTGTGCACTAGCTAGATGTTAATGCGCATTAGTTAGTGCACACTAACGGGTTAGTTAGTGCGCCCTAATAGAACTTACAGCGCACAAAGTATGTAGTACGCTGTAACTAATGTTAGTGCGCACTAAAAAATGCTACTTAAAAATTAAAAAGTATCAATTCAGAGGAGTTTGTTAGCTAGAAAAACAGTATGCACTAATTGGTATTACTGCGCACTAAGAGATATGCAGTGCGCAGTAACTCCATTAGTGTGCATGAACACGAAATATTAATTTTGCCGAAATTTTGGCAAAAATCACTTTGTATATTGGTGCTACTGAACCATGATGAATTAGACAATATCGTTGACATTGTCTAATTCGTGAAAAACGAATGCACATCCCTAGTAACCACTGCACCAGCAAGTTACCCCCCTGCATGCTAATCTCATTTCATCCTCAAAGCCTTTAGAGATGCACAGTGTTTATTCTATGACCTTTGACTGTTTTCTTCTTCATAACCTCCTCTGGAAAGATTCCAAGCCTCCGCCACCCTCTCCGTGAAGAAATATTTCCTGACGTTGGTTCTAAGTCATCCCCACTGGAATTACATTTAAAATCCCCTAATTCTATTGTTTTCTTTCCTACAGAAAAGGTTTGAAGTCCATACATCATTGAAATCTTTTAGTATCTGAAGGTCTGTACCATATTTCCCTTGCACCTCCTGTCTTCTAGGGTATACATATTCAGATACTTCAGCCTCTCCTCATTGGTCTTCTGATACAGATTCTACACCATTTTTGTCACCTTTCTCTGGACTTCCTTTATCATGTCTCTATCCTTTCAAAGATCATCTGCCTATTGGAGGACTGCTAGGCTTTTGTTTTACAAGACATCCAGAATCATGTGCTTTTTAAGGACTTCTAAATCAAAGCTCCCAGCTGGGAGCAATCAATCACTCTTTGGAGTTCAAATTAGCTGGCCTTCTTGTCTTCTTCCACCAATGGTAAATGGAGTGGATAAGAACACTGACCTTGATAAGGGAAACATAAGAGCTTGTCTGCACCTGGAAGTTGGTCTGAAATGTAATTATCAGGATTGGGAAGAAGTAAAAATTTTGTTTATTTTTTTTGTTTTGATGTGTTGTTTTTTTATTTTGTTTATTTAGTTTAAAAAAATGAAATAATCATATACCCACCCCAAAAACAGAAAAAAAGAAAAGAAAAGGGGCCCCATAAGGCCACCCACCCCCACCACCCAACCCTCCCACCTGAAAAAATTCTGAGACCAGGATCATTCCCAGCCCCCACTTACCCAGTCCAGGGAATCCAATGATAAGGCCCAAGCCCAGGCCAAAGCCTCGGCCTTTTGTAGGCCTAGGACATGGTAGGTTGATGTGACATTGGCCTAAGCCTTATCTAAGGTTCAGGCTTGGAGGCCTAATCTCGACACCGGGGCCTAGGTCTAGGCTAAGCCCAGGCCCATGCACAATGCCAGATCTTGGGCTGGAGGACGGGCCATGACAACTGGACCTTAGGGTAAGCAAGGGCCCAGGCCCTGTACCTACACTGGGGCCTGATCCAGACACCGGGTTATGAGCCCTGAGCCTCAGATTAGGCTAGGGCCAAGGGCCAGACATAACACCGGGAGCCTGGTCCAGAGGCTTGATCCTGACATCTGAGCCTTATAGTTTGTCTATAGCCTGGGCCCGGGCCCAATATTAGAGTCTCAGCCTCTGGGCCCCAATGTCTGGAACTTAGCCTGGGCCCAGGTCTAATGCCAGGGCCTGGCTCAGTGGATGGGTCCTGACAACTAGACTCCAGCCTAGGCCAGGGCATGGGCTTAGACTTGATGCTGGGGCTGATCCAGAGTCTAGATCCCAATGCCTGGGCATCAGCATAGGCTAGAGGCAAGGCCCAGGGCCAATGCTGTGGCCCGGTACAAACACTGGGTCCCAATGCATGGGTATTGACCTAGGCCATGGCCTGAGCCCAGACCTGACAGTGGAACCTGGTCTGGAGGCCGGGTCCCCAATGTCTGAGCCTCATCCGAGGCCAGGGCCCAGGCCTAGCTCAGCTCACAAGCCGGGTTCCAACACCTGAGCTTTAGCCCAAGCCTAGGCCCAAAGCAATTGCCTCAGCCCAGAATCAGAATCAGGACCAGGCCAGGAGATATTCTTCCTCTTCTGATGATTATGTATTTATCTACATTCTTGTATTATTGGAAAGCAGCTGGATCCATGGCATCATGAACTTTGAGGTCTGGTTCAAGACTTTTCCACATTACTACCTTTCTGGACAAAGATCAGGCCTGATCCATTTGTGCCAGAGAAGATGGACCCTGCTGCCATCCATAGTATAGACCAGGGACTCTCTTACAGTCTTCAGGACACACCTAGGCAGTCAGGCTAACCACAATGAATATGTATGAAGTAAATTAGCAGGTACTGCTTGTATTATATGCTAATCTATCTCGTGTATTATCATTGTGCATATCAAGAAAACTTAAATGCCAAGGTGTGTTCCAAGGACTGGGTTGAGATTCCTAGGTATAAACTATCTGGGCACTAATGAATAGAAATAATACACATATACTATTTCAATTAAAGGTCATAAAGTTTCAAGCATCTCGTTTATGGCTCCCACTTCAAGAGAGTGGGATCCCACAGGAAGGAGCAGCTGTGGGAGAAGATCTGGCTCAATGTGGTCTGTTATAACAATTACAGCATGAAAGACCTGAGCTAAAAGTGGCTAGTAATGAAGAAAAAGCAGGCCAAGATACAGCTGAGGGACCTGATAGCCAGCTCAGCTTCACCACAGCTGAACAGTTGGTGCTGAGGATCATTTTGGATGCAGCTGTTGGAGGAGTTCGTCAATTAGACACCTCCCAACTATGATGCCAGCAAGATAAGCACCATATTTTGTTATTTATATATATATATATATTTGTTTGTTTGTTTATTTATTTATTTGAAAGCATTTATATTCCGTGTAATCTAATCCATTCAAACGTGGATTGCAATAAAACATTCATAAAACAATTACAAAAAATTGTTTTATACCTACCACAAATAAAACATTGAAATTGCATCAAGAACCAACAAAACCTTGCCTTAGGCTGTCTCTTCACTTCAAAATCATTCTCTGCAAAACCTCTACAAAACAACTCTGCTTTCAATAGTTTTCTAAATTTCAGATACTCTCTAATTCACCCCCGATTGCACTGGTAACCTATTTCACATATCTGGCATAGTAATGGAAAATGCTCTAGTCCTCATTTTATGCATCCTATATTCCGATGATGATGGATTTGCCAGAAATCCTTGGCTAGAGGACCTCAGTTCTCAACTGGGAACATAATGTACAATCTTATTTCTTAAATTGTGTGAATCATCATAGACTACTCTATGCATTGTAGCTAATACCTTAAACTGTACTCTAGCACTAATTGCAACAAGTGAAGTCGTTTCAAAAAAGGCTTGACTGAAGTTCCCCATGGTAAAATTGAAAATAACCCGGATTGCTGCATTCTGCACCATCTGCAAATCCCTTAACAATTTTGGGGCCGATGCAATAAATTTGCATAGAAAGCAGGTGCTGAACAGTCAGTACCCGCTTTCTTAACACGCCCCAGGTGCCTCCTTGCTAACGAGAACCCAATCAGTGTTGGCAGCCCGCCAGTTAAGAAAACTGATGTCGAGTTTATCGGCAACGGATTTCCTAAATGCCACAGAGCCGCACAGCCACACAGCCAGGGGGTTCAGGAAATGGATACTTGTCATTCGAGCATCTGTTTCCTGCACCTGAATACCAGTGTTTTTGTTTTTTTTTCAATTTTTTAACTTTATTTAATTTTGTTTTCCCTCCTACTTAATATCGCAAATATATTAAGTAGGAGGCAGTACAGAAAAGCAGTTTTTTCAACTTTTCAATACAGGTTTAAGGAGTGCTCAGCAATTAACACCTGCTCCAGGCAGGCGTTAATTGCTGAGTGCTAAATGTGCGTCCTAGATGTACTTTTTTTTTTTTTTGCATCTGGAGTGAATGCTAAGGATACGCGCTAATTCCCTTATTGCATTAGGGGATTCATTAGCGGCTATTCAACCCACATCTGACTGCAGGTTATACAGTGCGCTCGGCTGAGTGCACTGTATTGTATTGGCCCCTTTGCAAGCAAACCACAATACAGAGCATTGCAGTAATCAATATACATTAACACCAATGCTTGTATAATCATGCTAAAGTCCTCAATGGTCAAAATATTCTTAAAGTGCTTACCAATTTCAGTTTAATAAAGACCAGCTTTACTACCTTAGAAACCTGTGATTTAAAAATTAAACAGGAATCCAAAGCGACTCCCAGATTCTATATATCCATAGATACACTCAACTCAGCCTTTTCATACTGAATGCAGGGTGAAGGTAACAACAATTTATAACCCACCCATAAAATAGTGGTCTTTTCTCCTTTTAACAGCAGATCATTATCCAACATCCACTTAGTAATAGCTAAACAACTTTGAAGCCTAGTCACAGGCACTCCCCCAGGAGTTTCACTTGAGACAGATACCTGTAAATCAACTGTGTAACACTTATACACTAATCCCATATTTGATATAATACTGCCCAATAGGGATGTGAATTGTTTTAGGACGATTAAAATTATCGTCCGATAATTTTAATATCGTCTTAAACCGTTATGGAACACAATACAATAGAGATTCTAACGATTTATCGTTATAAATCGTTAGAATCGTGAGCCGGCACACTAAAACCCCCTAAAACACACTCCCGACCCTTTAAATTAAATCCCCCACCCTCCCGAACTCCCCCCCCAATGACTTAAATAACCTGCGGGTCCAGCGGCGGTCCGGAACGGCAGCGGTCCGGAACGGGCTCCTGCTACTGAATCTTGTTGTCTTCAGCCGGCGCCATTTTCCAAAATGGCGCCGAAAAATGGCGGCGACCATAGACGAACACGATTGGACGGCAGGAGGTCCTTCCGGACCCCCGCTGGACTTTTGGCAAGTCTTGTGGGGGTCAGGAGGCCCCCCCCAAGCTGGCCAAAAGTTCCTGGAGGTCCAGCGGGGGTCAGGGAGCGATTTCCCGCCGCGAATCGTTTTCGTACGGAAAATGGCGCCGGCAGGAGATCGACTGCAGGAGGTCGTTCAGCGAGGGTTCCGGCGCCTCGCTGAACGACCTCCTGCAGTCGATCTCCTGCCGGCGCCATTTTCCGTACGAAAACGATTCGCGGCGGGAAATCGCTCCCTGACCCCCACTGGACCTCCAGGAACTTTTGGCCAGCTTGGGGGGGGCCTCCTGACCCCCACAAGACTTGCCAAAAGTCCAGTGGGGGTCCGGAAGGACCTCCTGCCGTCCAATCGTGTTCGTCTATGGCCGCCGCCATTTTTCGGCGCCATTTTGGAAAATGGCGCCGGCTGAAGACAACAAGATTCAGTAGCAGGAGCCCGTTCCGGACCGCTGCCGTTCCGGACCGCCGCTGGACCCGCAGGTTATTTAAGTCATTTGGGGGGGGTTCGGGAGGGTGGGGGATTTAATTTAAAGGGTCGGGGGTGGGTTTTAGGGGGTTTTAATGTGCCGGTTTTGCGATTTTACGTTTTTTCGATTTTTCACGATTTTTCACGATATTTTACCCCCCCAAACGGCAACAATACGATTCCCTCCCCCTCCCAGCCGAAATCGATCGTTAAGACGATCGAGGACACGATTCACATCCCTACTGCCCAAAGGGCTTAAAAAAAAAGATTAAACAAACAGAAAGGCTTGAGCCCTGAGGGATTCCAACATCCAAGGGATACCAATCAAAGGCATCATTCTTTTGACATACCTTCTGTTTCCTAAAATTTAGGAATGAATGAAACCTTAGCAGAACAGTTACAGTCACCCGATAATCCTGAAGCCTTGCCAATAATTTAGCTTGATAGATTGTATCAAAGGCTGAGGCTTAATCCAACTGGATTAAAATTCCTGATTTGTTTGTCATTCAGTAGAAAAATCAATAGTGTTCTGTGCCACAAGCCATTGTAAACCCATATTGTTTCCTATCATATATATTAGCCTGGTTGACAAAGTCCTCCAGTTGATTCAAAACCCGTTTTTCTAAAATTTTAGCCAAAGATGGCAAATTTGAAATTGGGTGACAATTAGCTAAATTATTTCAAGGCAATAACAAATTCTTTGGACTCAGCGTTACTTCTGCCTGCTTCAAACTGATAGGCACCACCCCAGTCCTCAATGAAAAATTAAAAAAAAGAAAGCTTATTAGAGATAAGCAAGAAAGGACAAGGATCTTGATGATGAAAAGTTTTCCGAATGGCCAAAACCATATTCTGCAAACCAGTTTTACTTAATAAAACAAAAGAACTCCACCTAGCATTCGCCTCAATTTCATTCTATTGTCCTTTTTATTCTCCACCTGTGTTCTTATCTTTTCCTGCGTTTTCTGAAACTGCTTGACCAATTCATCACTTTTTTGTTCTAACTTCTTCAAGTTTCACTTCTTTTGGTGGTAATATCAAATCTGTCAGAACTGCAAACAATTCTAAAGGCTTGTGTTTATAGCTCTGCTAAATTTATCAGTATAAAAATGTATTTTCCTCACCTCCTACAATGATCTATACTCTTTCAAAATATCATTATATTTCTCTTTTGAATCATCTGTCTTGATCTTACATCACCTACGCTCAGCCTTTTTTAATTCCTTCCATTTAACCAATATCTCAGTAGAAAACCAGGGGACTCTATATTGTCTCATATCCAGTGAAGATCCTGGGCATTTGCCCACAGTGAGTGGGCCAATGAGCATCCTAAACTTCCTGAACTCCTGGAGTTTCAGGACAGGTTGAAAACCTGAGAATTGTCTTTAGTAGGGATGTGAATCGTTTTTAGACGATTTAAAAAAATTGTTCAATATTTTTTAAATCGTCAAAAATCGTTAGAGTGAGCGATACAATAGAAATTCCCCTGATTTATCGTGAAAAATTGTTAATGGGTTAGTGTCCACTAACGGGAGTTATTTGGGGGAGGGCGAGAAAACCGGCACACCAAAACAACCCCTTAACCCACTCGACCCTTTAAAACTAAACCCTTACCTTCCCCCACCCTCCCGAACCCCCCCAAAACATTTTACGAGTACCTGGTGGTCCAGTGGAAGCCCCGGGACTGATCTCCTGCTCTCGGGACATCGGCACCATTTTGGCTGCCACTAATAAAAATGGCGCCGATGGCCCAATAAAAAAAACACACCGACCCAGGCCATCCAGTGCTCCTACCATGTGACGGGGGCCGGCCAATGGCACGGATACCCTGTCACATGGTAAGGGCAAAGGGCCATCGGCACCATTTTTATTAGCACAGCTGATGGCCTGAGAGCGGGAGATTGCTCCCCACGCCCCCACTGGACCACCAGGTAATTTTAAAACGGTTTTGGGGGGGTTCTGGAAACAAAGGGGTCATTTTTAAAGGGTCGGGGTGGGTTTTTTTGTTTATCGGCTCGGGCACAGCCGATAAACAAAAAAACAATCGTGCAGGAGTATAAAAATTGTAAGATTTGAATCGGAACTGGAACCGAACCGATTCCGGTTCCGATTCACATCTCTAGTTTTTAGCCCTAATGCACTTAGGGGTAGATTTTAAAAAGCATTTACTCGAGCAAAACTGGTTTTTGCTCGAGTAAATACACTTTACTCAAGTAAGTGGGCTTTTCAAAATTGCTACAATATATGCCATTGAATTGTCCATAGGATTTACTCAAGTAAGTGCACTTTACTCGAGTAAATAGCTTTTGAAAATTGCTACGATAGTATGTCACATTTACATGCGTAACTCCTTTGAAAATGACCCCCTTAGAATATAAGAACATAAGAAATTGTCATGCTGGGTCAGACCAAGGGTCCATCAATCCCAGCATCCTGTTTCCAACAGAGGCCAACCCAGTCTGCAAGAACCTGGCAAGTACCCAAACACTAAGAAGATCCCATGCTACTGATGCCAGTAATAGCAGAGGCCATTCCCTAAACTTGATTAATAGCAGTTAATGGACTTATGCTCCAAGAACTTATCCAAACCTTTTTTAAACCCAGCAACACTAACTGCACTGACCATATCCTCTGGCAACAAATTGCAGAGCTTAATTATGCATTGAGTGAATAAGAATTTTCTCTGATTAATCTTAAATGTTCTACTTGCTAACTTCATGGAGTGCCCCCTGGTCCTTCTATTATCCGAAAGTGTAAATAACCAATTCACATCTACTCGTTCAAGACCTCTCATTATTTTAAACACCTCTATCATATCTCTCCTCAGCCATCTCTTCTCCAAGCTGAACAGCCCCAACCTCTTTAGCCTTTTCTCATAGGGGAGCTGTTCCATCCCATTTATCATTTTGGTCACCTTCTCTGTACCTTCTCCATTGCAACTATAAGGACTGAGATGTTTCTAGCTCCTTCTTCAAAGTCTCCAATGAAATATCTGTACAGTATGGTATGGGACATGCATAATAGATTAATGGCTTTGAAATTAATGTATAACCATTAACCAGGACCTTTTCTGTACCGTTTAGCTGTAGTACATGTATGCACATAAAACTACTGGGACCTACTTTCCTATCTCCTCCAGATCCACAAAACTGGACAAGTCTTTGGGACATGTACCACTTCCACCTTCACAAATAGAATAAATTTGGCTGCTATCTTATTCTCTAGTTCTCTACATCTAAAGACAGTAGGCAACCGTTTTCAAGAGCCACACCATTTACCATGTCCTCTCTCTGTGGCATAGTATGCTGGTGCTTTACAAATATTTCCAAGATATAAAGCTGGACTACAGCAATGCTTCCTATATGGTTAGTGATGTAGCATAAAGGAAGGTTAAACGCGTGTGAAGATAAATACCTATATATCATGTATCTTTAACAAATGTACTATTTTCAGTGTTGCAGGGGAGCAGTCTGGCTATGACTCAGATGGACCGGGACCATGTGGCCACCTCAGGGCAAGGCAGCACTCATGAATATATACCTGCTAGCTCTGAGGAGGACACTGAGGCAGAAGAGGGAGCAGCACAGGAGTAGTGACAGTTCAAGGAGGAGGAGGAGGGGAAGGAGGAGGAGAACATCCAGCATGCCACTCCTCTTTCACTGTCACCTAATCATAGACAGCTTTCAGGTAGCCAGCAGGAGGCCAGCTCAGCAAAGGAGAAGCTTATATCTCTACCTGAAAAGGAGGTGCAGGTCACTGCTGCAGAGTGGCAACTCTTCAAAATCAATGTCAGAGTGGTGGAGGAGATAGTGGGACTCTGCATAGTGATGCATGCAGCTTCCATCACCCTTTCCAGCACCAGACACCTGGATGGACCTTCCCCAGGCTAGAGTTCCATCTTCCCTCTTGGTTGCTCCTGGTATGCCACCACCACAACCACTTATGCAGCCTGCAGCAGTACACTGCCACTACCTCAGAGAGAAACACCCACATCTCTAAGCAAATAGGTGGAAGCATGGCACACCACAGCTTCTAGGCCATGTTCAGATCTGACTGAGTACTGTAGGCCCTTCCAACAGGTGTGATGTGCTACTGCCCCCAGGTCCGTGCCTTCCAAAGGCAGTGTCAGCTATGACAGGACACCACTATGGAACAGCACCAGAATTGGATAATCTAAGAACCTGCGTTTGAGCAACCCCAAAAAAGAGGGTAGCCAAGGAAGCATAACAATTGAATTTTTGTTTGTATCATCACATTGAGCACTCCGTGTCAATGATTTACCAACACCATCTAAAATGTCTTTGTATAGAGTGTTCCTTCAATAGCCTGCCATTGACTCTGGCGATGTATCTCCCATAATTCTTCATGATTCAGCTACTCTTTCTCCTCCTCCTTCTTTTCATCCTGTTTATATTGCAGTCCTTCTGGAGGAGATAGGACTCTGGTTTTCACCAGGTTATATATCATACAGCAGGCTAGAAAGATTTTATAGACTTTAGGTGGGTTGTAAATAAAGCATCCTCTAGATCTGTCCAAAGAAAGGAAACATGTTTTGAGGAGGTCAAATGTTCGCTAGATGATTGCCCTGGTTTACCAGTGGGCCATGTTGTGGTGAACATCTGCAGCAGTCTGTGGGTAAGCCAGCAGGATCATGAGCCAGGTTTTGAATGGATACTCACTATCACCTGAAGAGGAGAAGGCAGAGAAGAGCAGAGATATGTCTTAGGGTTGGGCAACAAATTAGTTCACATGGCATCGTTAAAGTTGTATTCCTGGCTATAGCAGTCAGTCTACCTAAATATGAGGAAAGCAATAAGAAGAGGTTAGCTAGTATGTAGTGGTAGTGATAAGTTCATTCCTACCTAGAATCCAGTCCCTGGTAATGTATCCTTCCTGGAAGCAGTTAAATTTTCTGACTATGAGAGGATGTAGGCATCATGAGTGGATCTCCCTTGGTGTTGCAGACCACCTATATATTAAGAGAGTAGAAGCCCTTGAGGTTGTATTAGGTGGCCTTGTCTCCCCAAGGTGCTTTTATAGGGAATTAGGGATGTGAATGCAATCAATAGCCCCAAGATAGAGAGGAAACATTCTATTTGATAGAAATCAGTCATTATTTGATGTTGTTGCTCTCTTCTCCAAGGAAAGAATAAATATTGGTATGTTTTCTGAGTAAGGCAGCCAGAACATGATCTATATACATAGAGGTGGCAAATAGGATGATTCCAGACATGATTTCAAGAGGTGTCTGGAAGGTTCCAGCAATGATAAATGCAAGGGCGGTAGTGACCTTGATGTGTTCTGGAAATGTTTGGCCCTTTTGTGTGGTTAGTTGTAGGTCCCACTTTAACTGTTGACATAGGTACAGAATGCTTTCCTTGTTGAACATGAACCTGTGCCTGACTTGCTCCTCAGACAGATCCACAAATTGTGTCCTAGTCCTGTGTACTCTCTGTAAGGGGGACTTCTCCTCCCCCTGTCTTTCTCTTCAGCGTTGTAACCTGAGTATCCTTAGGGCAATTAAAGTTATATTGCACCACTGACTCACACCCTCCAATATATCCCAGAAAAAAAAACATATCCACATTCCTTTATAGCCCAGTATGTCCCATTTCACCCCAATCTGTTCCATGGCATTTGACAGGTTGGCTTCTCTGAATAAGAGGACACAGGAGTAAGTTAGAGGGATTATATCTGTGACAGATAAGAACCTACTGGGGAGGAAAGGAATGTATCTGGGTAGATAGTTACAAAAGTGGATGTATAAGTGTACCTGATATAGACTGGACAAGACTGGATGCTAACTGGGATATACAGATTTATAGTTTTTGTTTTGGAAAAGACTATATCCAGTTTGCAGGTACCATCCAGGGGAAAAGGTCAGGAAGGGTCTCTTTCAAGACTAGCTACTGCCAGTGGGCACAGTTATTACTGTATATATGTAATTTATTGTAATTTCTTTTTTGTACTGGTGTGCTATTTCATAGTGTATCTTCAATGAATTTTCATTTGCAATCAAGCTAACCAGTCAAAGGAATTATTTTTGAGTAAATCCAGATCAGTGTGTTGTAAATTTGCCCTTTTTCTAAATGAGATGCCACCAGAAGAGTACCAGACAGCATGAAGACCTTGGACAACTTTACCTTTCCCCATCAGGAAAAGAACCAAGTAGCATTAGTGAGAGCTTGGTCCCATCACTCCTAAGTGAGCCCTAAGGCATACTAGCCAGTGGGACAGGAGCTACTCTTACCAATCAGCTTTTGTATAAATGAGGTTGTAATGGGGTTCTTAAACAGTTTCACCATTCACCATTTTATTGATGTTATCATGTCCATTTCAAGCTGAAGTTATACAATGTTAGGTTCCATATTAGGAGCTACCACCCAGGAAAAAGATCTAGGCATCATAGTGGATAATACTTTAAATTTGTCGGCTCAGTGTGCTGCAACAGTCAAAAAAGCAAACAGAATGTTAGGAATTATTAGGAAGAGAATGGTTAATAAAACGGAAAATGTCATAATGCCTCTATATCGCTCCATGGTGAGACCGCACCTTGAATTCTGTGTACAATTCTGGTCGCCACATCTCAAAAAAGATATAGTTGCGATGGAGAAAGTACAGAGAAGGGCAACCAAAATGATAAAGGGGATGGAACAGCTCCCCTATGAGGAAAGGCTGAAGAGGTTAGGGCTTTCAGCTTGGAGAAGAGACGGCTGAGGGGGGATATGATAGAGGTCTTTAAGATCATGAGAGGTCTTAAACGAGTAGATGTGAATCGGTTATTTACACTTTCGAATAATATAAGGACTAGGGGGCATTCCATGAAGTTAGCAAGTAGCAGATTTAAGACTAATCGGAGAAAATTCCTTTTCACTCAACGAAGCTCTGGAATTTGTTGCCACAGGATATGGTTAGTGCAGTTAGTGTAGCTGGGTTCAAAAAAGGTTTGGAGAAGTTCTTGGAGGAGAAGTCCATTAACTGCTATTAATCAAGTTTACTTAGGGAATAGCCACTGCTATTAATTGCATCACTTCTTGGTGTTTGGGTAATTGCCAGGTTCTTTTGGCCTGGTTTGGCCTCTGTTGGGAACAGGATGCTGGGCTTGATGGACCCTTGGTCTGATCCAGCATTGCAATTTCTTATGTTCTTATGTTCTTACAATGAAAACAAGAATTCCACCACAGTTAAGAAAAAAACAAAAGCATTCTACTGAATGTCTTAAGCAGATTTCAAATTTAAACTATGTATAGATTTTGAGAGTAATTTTCAAATAGTTCACATAGGCTAACATCTGTAGGTATTTTATACCTGCAGACTTCAGCCAGAATTTCAAAGTGAATTTGTAAGCATAAATCCACTTTGAAAATGAATGGGTGTGCATAGAACCTCCTGCTGCATTCAGGTCCAAGGTTATACCTGATCTCGAGTAGGTGTAACTTTGTGCATGTGGATTTACATATATACTTTTGAAAATGAAAAGTATGTGCTTAAAACCTAATTCTACCTCAGCCCTTTCCCCAGAACACCTATTTAGAAAGAACATAAAAGTACACATAAAATTGTGTTCCATGTGCACTTGTATGCTCATACCCACTGGATCTATTTTCAAAACAGCACATAAAACCCAGTTATGCATGTGTAAGTGCCTTTAAAAACCCCTTTAAATGCTTTCAGAGTTCTTAGTGAGAAAACTTGCTCAGCAAACATGTTAATTGTGGGCATATAAGCTTGAAAAACAGTGAATAACAGGATTGTTTATGGAAAAGACAAAAGATTAAACATATTTATACAAAACTATTGGTAAAGAATACCACACAATGTGTTTATTATAGAAGCAAAGATACTAGGCATTGAAATTACTACTGAGAATGAAAAATCAGGGTGATATAAAATACAAAATTAGCTTTGGGCCAGATGTACTATGTTGTTTTTCTCATTTTGTATCTATAGTAAATATGCTTTGGTACATCTGGCCCTTTGTGAAGTCTGTGATTAGTTATATTTTCATCATACAAATCCGTGTAGCCTAAATGAAAAGATTGATAGTATGGTTGATTTATGGTGAACTATTTCCTTGAAATATTTTTCCCTAAATCTAATTAAAATAAGTAGTAGAGCAGATGGATAAATGTTTTTTTCTTGGTCTAAATTATTCTATTGCTGTGCATTCACTAGGGGAGTCTATGCATTGGAGGCCAGATAAATATTGGTACAGTGCTGTTAGTGCAGCCCCAGTGTGTGCAACTGGCTGTTTTGCACCTCTGATGGGATGTGTCTTCTTGTCAGAATACAAATTGCAAGGTTGCACTGCTACACTATCAGTGTAACAGCAGGCCTCATAAATATGCTTATGAGGCCAGCTGTTATCTTCAAGCAACAGTAAACCAATCCAGAATGTTATATATATATATATATTTTAAAACAACCTGGGAAGTCTAACAAGCTTCCTCTATTGTGTGCCACACTTTCCTCCTTGATCTCTTTGATGATATTGAATGCATTCAGATAAGTTGTTACCCTTGCAATTCTTTTATGTATCAGTGTTTGCTAGCAGTTTCAGGAGGATGCATGGTGCATGAACCCATTATATGATAAGTACTGTCATAAAAGGGGACATTTATTCCCATAAACTTTATAGGTGGTATAAACGGCTCTGGGACATTAAGCATCAGTATAAAATGTTTATATAACTACCCCCCAGGTTTAGATGGATGCATTTCTTCATCACAGTACTACTGCAGAATGTCTTCTTATTTTTAATGAATACGGTAAGTTGCTTAGAAATGTAAGATATACTACGAGGTCAATATTCAAAGTCTTCCTCTGCGTAAATTTTGGAGTATCCTGGAGAATAAGCTGAGATTTGAAAATGTCCCTTTCCCACTCCCCAGTTATTTTTTTTTTTCTGGTGTGAGGCCCAGAGGGGGGGCTGTGCCAGCACCAATGCCACCAAAGATGGGAGCACTCTGCTGGAGCTGACCCTCCTAGGTAACTTGGGGGAGGGGGGGAAGCGTGACTGAAGGTTCACCAAGGGTTCCAAATATTCTTGCAAGACCCTATTTCACCCTTAAAAGCCTGGGGTAATGAAGGTATGGAAATTACTCATAACTAATAAATCTGATGCAGGTAAAATCATGCTTCTCACTTGAAAATTCTATTTTGTGGCAAATTAGCCCCACTTTAAGAAGGGTTTATAACTTTCAACGGAAGCATTCAGATGTTAATGCATGTCCCAATGCTCCCAGGGCTTACCTAACAGAGTCAAATGGCTGGGTTTAAAAAAGGTTTGGATAAGTTCTTGAAGAAGAAGTCCATATATTAACTGCTATTAATCAAGTTGATTTAAAGGTACATTTTAAAAGGAGGGCATGTGCACCTAGACGTGATCATTTTATAACATGCGCACGTCTGCATGCATATGTTATAAAATGTGATATCCATGCGCACACGTGCGCCAGATTTTAACATCCCTCTTCCCTTCTCCTCCCTGATCCCTAATCTAACCCCGACTTTCTCCATTTTTTAAATTTTTATACGTATTGCTCCTCGGGAGAAGAAGTAAACTGAGTGCCGACTGGCTGCCGGCACACATTTCCCTGGGACAACGGCTAATAGCGCTGTTCCGGCCCGCCCCCCCACCTTGCCTAGCCCATGCCCCCGGCCTGCCCCTTTTGCAGGGCCCGGCATTTCTGCATGAAATGGGGCTTGCGTGCGTGGCCGGGCCCCTTTCTAAAATGCATGCGGTGTGCGCAAGGTCCGGCCACGCGCGTAATCCCCAGTTTTTACATGAGCAGCCCTTTAAAAATCGGGCCTTTAGAGAATAGCCACTGCTATAACTGGCATTAGAAGCATGGGCTCTACATTGACAGTAACTTTCAAACTTCCCCGCGGTCCTCCATATGCACGCTGTTGCCAACGCGCGCACATGGACGCACTGATTTTATAACATGCGCGCATCAATGCGCGCATGTTATAAAATCCGCTACCCGCACGAACATGTGGGCACGATTTTATATCGGTGCATGCAGCGATGCAATAGGCCTTTCCCCCAGTTTTCTCCCAGTCCGCTCCAGTAAAGGAGCAGACTGGGAAGGAACTTCCGAAATCCCCTAGCTTACATGCCTCCGTTTTACCCTATCTACCCCAATCCCTAAAACCCCGATGATTACCCTTGCTTTTTTTTGGTTTTGTACTTACCCACAGTCCGGAGCAGCAGCAACTTGCGCAGTCCAGTTGGCTCCTAGCACATACTGCAGCGGGGGGACAGCCCGGTCTGCTCATGACCCACCAGACCCCACCCAGACCCTGCCCCTGGCCCTCCCTTTTTTCTTTCAGTCCTTCTAATTTGCAAACCAGTAGATATGCGCGTGGCTGTGGGCCTCCCAAAATCCATTTGGTACACGTGCGGCCTAACTACACGCATATCACCCTGATTCTGTGCACACAGGGCTTTTAAAATTTGGCCTTTAATGTTTTGGGTAGGTATTTGTAACCTGGATTGGCCACTGTTGGAGACAGGATGCTGGGCTTGATAGACCCTTGGTCTGACCCAGTATGGCATCTTCTTATGTTCTTATGAATATGTCTACCCAAGTGGCATTAAAATATCTGGGAGTCAAGAGACCTCCTGTCCTCCACTCCCACCCCGCTGCCTCTTCAGGCAGCCTTGTGATCAAAATAGAAAATAAAAATAAAAATGTTCTGCTCCTGGCCTCTTCCATTCCCTATCAAATTCAGACCTCTATTGTCCAAAAATGAGCTCCTCTTGGATTTCTACCCCATCCTTAGCCCATCCTTATGAGCCCCCCTTCACAGTACTAGAAGAGTGGTGCATAGAACTCCCGGCCTTGGATTGCCCTTTTTAAAATGATTCCAGTTGGCCACATGCAGACTTTTGCCTGTATTATATGTACATCATTTTCAAACTACTTACTTATGTAAATACTTACAATCATAGGTTCGCCAATACCTCAGCCAGTTTACCCAGTCCTTTCAACCAGGACCCACTAGCAGTTCACCCTGAACCCCCAGCAGTTTACCCAGGCAACAGACACATCTGATTTCACTTGTACATTAGGGATGAGCAGCTCCCAAAATTTGCAGTTCTATTTTTTCCATTTATATTCAGTTCCTTTAATGTTTTTTGCCAAATAGAAAAAAAAAATACATTAAACAGGAAAAAAAATAAACAAAAAAATAAAAAATACAAATTGATAAAAAAAAAAAGAGCCTTTGGTGACCCTGGCTGGGCTTTTGCAGACCAAAAAACTGCTCAAGCTGGGCCTGACTCTGGGGTCTAGCTCCAAGGGCTGGTGCCAGGGCATAACCCTGTCACTTTGGCATCATTCTCCAGGTGGACAGCATCATATTATAAGTGCCAGTGTTCAGGCGGGTTGACTGGCCATTACTTGTGCTCTTTAGCAATAAGGATCCGGAAAGGAGGCAAATGGAGGCCTGGGTGGGAATTCCCTGCCCCGGCTCTTTTAAGCAAGGGGGAGATATCCAGCCTGAGCCCTAGCCCCAGACAGTCTCTGGGCAGGCTCTGGCTTGGGAGTAGGCCACAGTACTGGACCCAGCTCTTGGATGGGTCCCAGCTCCGGGGCAGGCAGGATGAATTTTTTGGCCCAGGAATGCCAGAAATATGAAAAAAAAACCCAAACGTTTTTTGGTATTGTCATAGGAAGCTATTTTCAGTTCATTCCAATCAGAACTAACCAAAAATGGCTCATTCATTGCATTTTTGGCATTTGTTAAAAATAAATGAATATCCCTATTGCACAAGTCAATTAGGTGTAAAATTGTATAAATTTGGTTGGTAATGTATATGCATTCAGTGTATCTCTTACAAAATAACAACTACCAGATATAGTTCTCCACCCCTTCCTGGAATGCTTCTAGATCACTCTTTTTTTTCTGGTAAATCATGTGTTATAAATTAACATTTGCATGTGTATACACTATTTTCATGCACATGGAACACCTTTGAAATTCACCGTTTTATTTAATGCACCCCAAAGGCAAGATTATGTACTTTGAACTAAATCAACTGCAAAGCATTCAAACAATTCCTGTGCTTCTAAGATAATTCTTATTCTGTTTATTCTGTATCCACTCTGTTTCAGATCTTAGTGTCATCTGCATAAAGGCAAACTTTTCCTTCTAACTCCTCTGCAATATTAAGGATTCACTTTAGTTTTGTTTCATTATTTTATAACACATACATTTTTAAAGTGCATGGAAAACCTCCTTTCTTGGTAACCTCATTGATCCCCAGGTTCCTTTAATTTTCCCAAACCCAAATTAGACTGTGTCTACAAAAGGTGGAGAAAGGATGACCATTAAGAGGAGGGACAACCACATGGACTTTCTGTTTCTTTGAGATCATTATCTGGAATGGGAAGAGCCTGAGAGATGACAGAGGTCAGAACCCCTTAAAAGATCCATCACTGGGCCTTTTCTATCATAGCCACCTTTTTTCCTCATACTTGCGCTGATGTAGATGCCTCCTTTCAAAAGGGCATAGCTACACGTTATTCTTTATATGCTTTACAACAGCTTTGGCCACAAACTCTGATCCTCCAAAGTCATAAACAGTCCTGGTATTTAGGATGTTCACAATGAAGATGCTTGAGATAGATTTGCATGCACTGCCTCTATTGTATGCAAATATAATCTCATGCACATGCATTGCCTCCATTGTATGCAAATATAATCTCATGCACATGCATTGCTCTGAGGACCAGAGTAGGCCACCACTGCTCTATAGCTATGCCACTGACTGAAATCATGTTAGCTTCATCTAATATCATCTAAAACCAGAACAACTGTCACTGCTTTGATTCAAATTGGAGCTAACATAATATAAAAGGAGATGTTCATGTAATATAATTCATTCACTTTGAAGAATACAATATAATATTAAACAAGGCTGTGATCAGGAAAAGGACATGGAGAGAAAATATCTTTTAGAATTTTGTAGAAAGCTTGATTTTAGGTTTGTCATGATATCAGATCTCATGGGATAATGTGTCCAAATGGGTTTGTTTTGTGCATATGACAAGAATGAACCATACACTTAAAGCAGGATATATTGGATACAATCTCAATCTTTCAAATTTATTGCTAGTGCTCACTTCAGTACTTGCATTGTGTCAAAAAGAGCTTCCTTCTGGAGTTCATAAGATGAAATATGCAGAGATATTATGCTTTCTTTTATTTTCTTTTTGATAATGTGCAATAATACTCGTATTCCTTTAAATCCAGTCCTAAACTCCCTGTATTCCTAATCTTTGTTCTCCATTCTCTACAATTATTTTCGTTATTTTGTTATGGTTTCTTGTCTTAAACCCTGGAGCAGCACCGAATAAAATTAGCAGACATTTCTCATTTCCAACTACAATTTTTGTTTTTGTTCTAATCTCTATCTCCAGCCTAGATTCATCATTTTGTGATAAATATCGCAAAAATAATGTGTACAATAAAAAAAAGGGGCATGTTTAGGAAAACAGCGGCCAATGGCGATGCGGTATCACATGCTGCAATGCATATTTGAATGCCACGATGCATCATCGCATGCCACGAGGCATCATCACGGCTAACGTTAATTAGTGCATGCTGCATTATTTTTTCCCTGTACATATACTAGCTTCCTACCTGTGACTCTTTGAGGGTGTGTCAGGCGTTGGTTGAGAGAGAAGGTTTATGGTTCCTGGTTTTGAGATTACTGAGTGAGTTCTCTTGTTTTCTGTTGTCCTTTGTTTACCTTTACCTTTGTCTTTTGCCTTCTTTGTGGGAGTGAAAGTGTTTGTTAGTCCAATTTGTCTCTCTGTCATTTTGTGTGAAGGAGTGGTGGTGGAGGAGGAGGAGGAGGAGTGGTGAAGAAGAGTGGTTGTGGAAGAGGAGTGGTGGTGAGGAGGGGTGGTGGTGAGGTGTGTGTGTATGTGTGTGTGTGTGAAGGAGTGGTGCTGAAGAGGTGTGTGTGTGTGTGTGGAGGAGGTATGTGTGTGCAAAGGAGTGGTATGGAATGTGTGTAGAGGTCTCTGTGTAGGTTGTGGAGAGGATAGTGCTTGAAGGGCATGGGGAGAAAGGTGAGAAGAGGTGATAGGATATGAGGTGGAGGAGGCTGGAGAGGGAATAGGAGCATGAGGGCAGGAGTGCCAGAGGAAAGAGGAGTAGGAGTAGGAAAAGGCCCAGGAGTAGAGAGAAGCGGAAGGGAAGGGTTAGGACTCGGAGGGTGTGAGAGAGGGAAGGGGATAGGCAGGCAAGTTCAGAGGGAGGAGTAGGACAGGCTAGGGATAGACAGATAGGGCAGAGGGGAAGGGAGTTGGTAGAGCAGGGCCAGGAGGGGGGGAGAAGGGTTGAGAGAAGAGAGACGAGAGTGAGAAAGTGAGTGAGTAAAGGAAGGAAACCTCTCCAGAAGAGGAAGTGGCACCCCCTTTAGGCAGCTGGGCAGTACCATGCTAGCATCTCAGGGCCATAACGTTCAGCACACAGGAGAACGACCTGGTCATCGAAGAGGTCCTGCACAAATATTCAGTGCTGTTTGGCAACCGTATGGCCAAGACCTCTGCCATAATTTGCTATGTTGATGGGAGGAGCAATCAGATAGGAGTAGCAATCTGATTTATTCCGTAGGTGGAGTAGCAATCTGTTGTATAGACTGCTAGAGATAGTAGTGGGTGGATCATTGGGCCGGTGGCAGATGACCACGCCCCCGGGGGAAAATCCCGAGAGGGACCACCGGCTAGGCTTAGAGTATGGAGACAGACACACACTAGTTCTTTTATTAAATAGGTCTTGAAACCACCAGAGGTGGCAGTAGTGAGCTGTAGTGCCCGGCAGGGCTGATGTCCCTCAGATACTGGAACAGCGATCCCTGGATGGCTGAGCTGTTGAGAAACTGTAGACAGTGAGTAGGAGGGTATGCGGAGTTCATGAACAGAACTTAGATGACAACACTCACATATTGGTCTTAGGGAGCTCAGGAGCTGGAAAGGATAGGCCCTCGAGGAGTGAGTCCCTGGTTCCAGGGAAAGCTCCGAGAGAGCGATGGTAACTCACAATAAAGTAGACGATGATGGCTACCAGGCAGAAGAGAATCAGCAGATAGTCAGGAATGGAGCCCTCGAGGAGCAAGTACCAGTTCCTGTCAGTAAACCTGAAAGGCAAAGAGAGAGCGAGGCCCCCAAGGAGCGGGTACCTCTGGTAAGTCCGAGGAAGCAGAGTAGCTAGAATGAATCCTTGCTAACTCAGTTTGTTAGCGATATCAAAGACCTTTAAATATCGGAAGCGGATGATGTCATCTCAGGGAGACGCCCCTGAGGTTCGCACCCTTGCTGGTACTTCAATCGGAGCGCGCATGTGCGCCCTAGGCTTCAGGCAACATGGCGGATCTGCAGCATCGAGCCAGTCCGGGGATGCCGGAGAGAGATGGCAGGGAGACTCCGCAGCAGCCAGCTGTCCTTCAGACCTGGAGGGAGTCGCCACAGAGGTAAAGAGGGTGGAGTGGAGACATCGGGCAGCGACGGTCGCAACAGTACCCCCCTTCAAAGGGCGATCTCCTCTTCGGGTACCAGGCTTAGGTTCTGATGGTTGTGCGAGGTGGAACTGACGAAGCATCTCTTTGTTGAATATATTGGTCTGAGGCTCCCAAGAGATTATGTTGGGGCTGAAACCCTCCCAAATCAGAAGGTATTCAAAAGTCTTGCCTCCTATACGAACATCCAGAATCTCTTTGATTTTAATCTCTAAGTCATTTTCTGCATTGATGACAGGTGGATCTTGAGTCTTGGAGGAATTTTGTTTGTAGATATCAGCAGCAATGGAATGAGCTGCTGTGGATGTCATTGAGGGATTCAGTGGAAGTGGCAGTGATAGGGAACATCCAGAAACCACTTCAATTAGTGATTCTCCAGTAGATGTTGCTGGATGAGAGTTTATGGCATCGCCAGCCGATACAGACTGACTGGATGCCTAGAGTATCTTCTTTGGATCCATGTGTGCTATGGCTCTTCAGGTACATCTTCCGAATGGAAAGAGTGACAGAGATACTCTAAAATTATGATCCATGAATACGGATTTTGATGATGAACACCTTCGAGCCAAGGTGAACATTGAAAGCATTATGAATATCAGAAGCAATGGGTAAAGTTGCTGGGGATGTCACGGAGATCTTCGGTGGAAGTGGCGATGTTGAGAAACGTCCAAAACCCACTTCAAGTTATAATGCAATAATGGATCTTCACATTTGACAAAGGGACTCCTCAGGTCTTCCACTAGATGTCTGAGAATGAATTTGCCTCCTGTCCTTGAGTCCATCAGGGCAGGAGTCTAAACCATAGCTGGTTCATAGGTTAAGGAGACTGGGAGAGAGAGCGGAGGAGAGGATGCGGTAAGGCCTAAGAACAGTCTGTAATGAAACCGCTATCTGATGGGAGGAGCAATCAGATAGGAGTTAGCAATCTGTTCAGTTTGGAGTTAACAGTCTGCTGAGGAGATAGCAATCTGTAATATTTAGGAGAGTTGTAGGTGGATCCTTGGACCAGTGGCAGATGACCACGCCCCCGGGGAAGACCCCGAGAGGGACCGCTGGTCAGGCTCAGAGTATGGAGACAGACACACACTAGTTCTTTTATTAGTCAGTATACTGAACCACCAGAGGTGGCAGTAGTGAGCTGGAATGCCTGGCTGGGCTGTAGTCCCTCAGAAGCTGGAACAGCTATCCTTGGAGGCTGAGCTGTAGAGAAACTGAAATATAGTGAGTAGGCAGGGTAAGCAGAGATCATGTACCGAACCTGATGGTAACACTCACACAATGTCTCATAGAAGCCCAGGAGCTGGAAAGTATAGGCCCTTGAGGAGCGAGTACCTGGTTCCAGGGAAAGCTCTGAGAGAGCGATGGTAACTCACAGATGTAGTAGGCAGTGCTGACTTCCAGGCAGAAGTGAATTCGAAGAAGTCCGGGAACAAGGGTCCTCAAGGAGCGAGTACCGGTTACAGAATGCAATCTACAAAGTAGGAGAGAGAGCGAGACCCCCGAGGAGCGGGTACCCCTGGTTAGTCCGAGGAGGCAGAGTAGCATAGATAGAATGAATCCATATCCGTTGTTGTTCCATATCCTTGCTAACTCAATGTGTTAGCAAATTCTAAGACCTTAAATATCCTTAGCAGGTGACGTCATCTTCGGGGGATGCCCACGAGGTTCGCACCATCGCCAGTTCTTCAGTCGGGGCCTTGCCGCGCGCGCGCCCCTAGGCCTCCAGGAAACATGGCAGTTAGCAGCATGGAGGCGGTCCGGGGACGCCGGAGGACCACGGCAGGAAGATGCCGCAGCAGCCAATCTTCCCGTGGACGAAGAGGGAGGCGCCAAAGAGGTGAGGAGGGCGGAGAGGGGGCAGAAAGGGGGCATCGGGAACCGACGGACACAACACAGTCCTCCTGCAGGACCTAGGCCCGTCCGTTTATCGGACAAGATAGAGCACGTAGAGACATCATGGCCGGACTGACCACAGTACATACATGCTTCTTCCGAAATCTTCTCTCCTTGGAGGTCAAGTGTCCATGACCAAGTTGCATCGGTTCATCAGTATCTGCAGCGGAAGTTACTGGAACCATCCGAGGTGCATTGGTAGCACTGGCCTGTTTCAGCCCTGGTAACACCTTAGGCCGGAGTTCCTTCACCTTGTCCCAGAGTCGATGATCAATCCGAGTGGCCAAGGCTACTAATTTGTCCAGCGAGTCAGGTGTCTGGCGAGCGGCCAGTTCGTCCTTCAAACGGGTATCCAGGCCTTTGCAGAAGAGTGTCTTGAGACATTTGGGGTCCCAGCAGAGGTCTGCCGCAAAAGTATTGAATTCTATGGTGAATTCAGCCAATGATCTGCTGCCTTGCTTCAAATCCACTAAAGCAGAACCGGCAACAGAGGTTACAGGGGCATCAAAAAAGGATTTAAACAAGTCCATAAATCCTTCTATGTTCTGCAAAATGGGGTCTTTGCGTTCCCACAAGGTGGATGCCCACGACAGAGCTCTACCATCCAAGTACAAAAGGATGTAGGTGGTCTTAGAGAGTGCCGTAGGAAATAAAGATGGTTGTAAAGTAAAGTGCATGCAGCACTGGTTCAAAAAGCTCCGGGTCTTCTGGATTTCTCTGGAAAAGTGGATGAGAGCTGCCAGTGGTACAGCAGTCTTCAAAGTTACCTCCTGTAACTGACCTTCATCATTGGAAGCTGTGCCTTGAACCTTCTGTGTGTGTAGCTGATGAAATGCAGCAGTAAGTTTCTCCAAGGCATCTTGCTGCTCCGAGATGTGCAGGGCCAGGCCCAGTATGGCCTGCAAGGCCAAGAGTTGTGCCGGATCCATGGAGATAGGCTGGGTCAGTGCAGTCAAGCCAGTTCCATAGAGTTAGCCGGATCCTGAAGTCAAGCCGGATCCATGGAGTTAGCCGGGTCCTAGAGTCAAGCCGGATCCATGGAATTAGCAATCTGTCATAATCCGCTATATTGGTAGGAGGAGCAATCAGATAGGAGTAGCAATCTGATGTATTCCATAGGCGGAGTAGCAATCTGTTGTATAGACTGCTAGAGATAGTAGTGGGTGGATCCTTTGGCCGGTGGCAGATGACCATGCCCCCGGGGGGAAATCCCGAGAGGGACCACTGGCTAGGCTTAGAGTATGGAGACAAACACACACATTAGTTCTTTTATTAAACAGGTCTTGAAACCACCAGCGGTGGCAGTAGTGAGCTGTAGTGCCCAGCAGGGCTGAAGTCCCTCAGATACTGGAACAGCGATCCCTGGATGGCTGAGCTGTTGAGAAACTGTAGACAATGAGTAGGCAGGGTATGCAGAGTTCATGAACAGAACTTAGATGACAGCACTCACATATTGATCTCAGGGAGCTCAGGAGCTGGAAAGGATAGACCCTCAAGGAGCGAGTACCTGGTTCCAGGGAAAGCTCCGAGAGAGCGATGGTAACTCACAATAAAGTAGACAGTGATGGCTACCAGGCAGAAGAGAATCAGCAGATAGTCAGGAATGAGGGCCCTCGAGGAGCGAGTACCAGTACCTGTCAGTAAACCTGAAAGGCAAAGAGATAGCGAGGCTCCAGAGGAGCGGGTACCTCTAGTAAGTCCGAGGAGGCAGAGTAGCTAGAACGAATCCTCGCTAACTCAGTTTGTTAGCGATATCAGAGACCTTTAAATATCGGAAGCAGATGACATCATCTCAGGGGGATGCCCCTGAGGTTCGCGCTCTTGCTGGTACTTCAATCGGAGCACGTGCGTGCGCACGCCCTAGGCTTCAGGCAACATGGTGGATCTGCAGCGATGAGCTGGTCTGGGGACACCAGAGAGAGATGGCAGGGAGACGCCACGGCAGCCAGCCGTCCTTCCGACCTGAAGGGAGTTGCCACAGAGGTAAAGAGGGCAGAGTGGAGACGTCGGGCAGTGACGGTCGCAACAACCTCCAAGGCAGCCAAGGGCCAGATATGGCAGAACATTGCAAAGAGAATCACCAGGCACAGTGGAGTAGCAGGAAGCATGGAGCAGGTCACACACAGATAAAGTGACATAAATGCCTAGCTAAAATCCAAGGTGCATCCCGAGCGAAGTATCAATGCCAGACTAGAGGAGGAGCTCCTTGTCCGATCATCTTGAGCAGCAACTCATGGAGAGACTCAGACCGGATGTTCTCGAGGGCATGGCTGAGCAACTGGACACCACACGCGCTGCAGCCGGTAAATTCACCTCACCTGTAAATGGGCAGGCTGCCACGGTGTACACATCTTTTGGCATAAGATGCTCACTATGGAAAGAAGCAAAGTGCATCTCTGATGCCAAATCAAAAAAAGATACTTGCTGGCATATGTACTAAATCTTCTGTTTTATTTATTTATTTATTTACTTATTTATTTAAAATCTTTTCTATACCGTCGATAAGCTAGTTGCCGTCACAACGGTTCACAATAAGGCACATAATTTAAAACTTAAATGAGTTGAGTTATATTAAACAATCACACAAGTGAGAGACCTAGGAGTCCTAATTGATAATCGCCTGAATTTCAAAGCCACCATTAACAAAACCACCAAAGACTGTTTCTACCAACTACAAGTCCTGAAAAGAATTAGACCTCTTTTCCATGCCCAAGATTTCAGAACTATTCTACAAGCAATCATCTTTTCAAAATTAGACTATTGTAACACCATCCTACTCGGCCTTCCCGCTTCATACACCAAACAGCTTCAGATGGTGCAAAATGCAGCTGCACAAATTCTGACAAATACCAGGAGAAGGGACCACATAACCCCCATTCTAAAGAGCCTCCATTGGCTACCTATACACTTTAGAATAATATACAAGGCCATTCTTACCACATACAAAATCATCCACCAACTGGCTCCCATTGACATACAGATCCCTCTCCGACTACACAATTCGTCAAGACCGACAAGAGATGCATACAAAGGATCGCTACAGGTACCACCATCCAAATCTACCAGACACTGCACACTAAGAGACCGGGCTTTCTCTACAGCCATTCCACCGTTATGGAACTCCATCCCCTCAAATCTCAGAACAGAACCATGCATCTCAACCTTCAAAAAAAGACTAAAGACCTGGATATTCATACAAGCTTTCCCGGACACCAACATGGTCAACTAATCTCCAACTACACCTTGATTAACCATATCTTGATTAACCATATCTTCTATCGTTTACCTGTGTGAATTAATCCTGTCCTTTCTCTTCCTTCTCAGCCAAGTTCTTATCACCCTGTTATATGTAACTGCCTTTTCAGCACCATTGTTATAGTTATGTTTACTATGCACCCCTGTTTTATGTGAACCAGCATGATGTGACTGCTGTCTCGAATGCCGGTATATAAAAATTTGAAATAAATAAATAAATAAATAAATAAATAAACAGGTGCCATCAAATACTGTAACATAGTTTCATATTAAATAGTATTCAGTGGTTGATAAGTCATGTCTACTTTGAGTATATCAGCTGTAAGATAAATTAACACTTAAGTCTGGTCCTCTGTTGTTGCAATCTAATAGAGGTAAAGTAAAATAAAAATATACACATATACACCATTCTAGTAAGCTGTGTGTGCGGGGGGGGGGGGGGGAGTTCTTTCGACTGCATCATACAATTCCCTGGATTCTACTCTTCATTCCCTTTGTGGTTTCCACAGCTCTCACCCTTGAAGCAGATGGGATGCCCCAGAAAGCAGCCGTTTGTTATGGATGCTCAGACCCATGTCAGTGACAGGGAGGAGAAGGAGGAGCACCAGCAGCTACAGCCTGAACACACTGGTCATGCTGCAACCACTGGCTGTACCCAGCACACTTGATGTCTCCATGAACCTCTCGAAATTCATGGAGGAAGGGAACCTGGAGTATAAGTCTTCAGAACCAGATGAACCATAAGTCAGCACACCACAGCACTAGCCGCAACCACTATGCCCTTGCCAAGAGGAGTCAACAAGCTCCTTGATGCCCATCTTGCAGCCACAGATACCAGCATCGCCAGCAGCACTGGCACCGGCACCTACACCAGCACCAACACCAGAACTAGCACTGCAACAGAACCAACAATGCATATTGCAGAGCTCAGGCACATACGTGCAGAGCTATGGGGCCTCAGGAGGTCAGTCAACCACCAGAACCACATCCTGCAACAGTAAACTGCAGCAAACACGCAAAACATTAACACACTAGTTGCTGGAATCAGCAACATGACTAATGTTCTGACACAGATCCTCCAAAGAATGCCAGAGCAGCCATTGGAGTCCTCCACCGCAGCAGTCCCCATGAAATGAGATGCATGAGGGGTAGGCCCCCCAAACCTATACTCTTACCAAGTGGAAAGCCATAACGAGGCAAGGGGTCATGAACAGCTCAACCACCTGGCCTACAAGGCTAAAGAAGAACATTTGTAGGAGAAGCATGGAACAGCCTCTGTATAGAGTTGCTGTACTGCCTAGATGGAAGAAGCCTGCTGGACCCCGACTCACTACAGAGTTGCTGTGCCAGGATGCAGAACAGATGGTGTTCTCTCAGCCATTATTATTCAGCACACTAACTAAGAAGGCCTCCTTGATGCACTGCATGTATTCCAGACTCCTTGAAGTGGCCTCCACTCAGTGCCCAGCTGCTGCCTCTTGTCATGACGTCTCATCTCCTACTCAATATTGCTGGTGTCTTATTTCAGCTCAGCTCCTAAAACTGCTGCCTCCATGCTGCTGGGTCTCTTCCTGGGCCTCCTGCCACCGTGCTGCTGGGTCTCCTCCTGGCCTCCTGCCTCCATGCTGCTAGGTCATCTGCTGCTCCTGCTGCATAGATACTGCACTCTCCAGTCCTGGTCCTGCTGCCTTCATGCTGAACTTTGCTGCCGTGGCCCTTAGGCTGTCCCCTTCAGTGCACTTTTTCAGTATGGACTGTCTGGGGCCTTTTGGTTTACAGCACATAGTACTGCTGCTTTAACCTATAATGTTACATCAATACTGTTGATATTGGGGTGCCACTTCCGCTTTCTATGTTCTTAGTAGTAATCATGATTGTGCCTAATGGATAATATGCTAAGCCTGTATATGTAATGATGCCATTTCAGTCTATTTATGTACATATGTGCACAGATTGTGCTGTTCATGAAATGTGCAATATTTTGTGCTATTTACTATCTTGTCCTTGCAGAATGTGATTAGCTAAGACATTGACTTTATTTCAAAGAGTGCATGATATGTTTTCGCTAATAAAGTAGTCACTGTTTTGAAAGCTAAACTTCCTGGTTGTCTCCTTTGATTGTGTGGTTTTTGTGTTAATGATTCAGAAGGTAAAATGTTTGCTCTCCACATCACCTTGCATGCTAGAATGCTCTGGCACATTCTAGCTTGGCACTTATCTAGCAGGCAAGAACATATGGACTATTGCATACCACTGAACATTCAGTGTATGCTCGTAAGGAAGAAAGCCAGAGGTTAAGAAGAAGCTCATTACTGGGGACCTTCAGTATTGCCTCTTGTTTCCTTCTTTATACACCATACTGATAGGAAACTCCTACTTACATGGCCCTGAATGTCACATGTAGAGTAGCTTCATGCCCAACATAGAATCTTGTGTACATGTACAGCTTGTGTGGTGTTAAGTAGAAGTTAGAGTAATCAATGCATAAGACTTGATATTCATTCCCCTTATTTCTGTCAGGACTGAAAGAGCAAAAATTTGCACCTTTCACTGTTAACTTAATAGGATATCTGCTTGCTGAGTGTTGGAACAGAGTGTCGGCAGCTGGGTGCGAAGAATGGAAAAGGAGTGGGGGAGTACTGTTTGGTCAACAATGTCCACAGGCAAAGAACAGAGGCCATAGAGAGCTGGTGCTGGAGCTGGGGACCAGGAACACTTCCATAGACTGCTGGACACCCCTGTACTGGCATGGTTTGGGGGTCTGTGTAATACGTGAAAGGTTAGGATGACCTTACATGTGGCCCAACAGGTCCCGTGGAACTGTAGGGCGATATCTCATGTTTATGAATGATGCACCAATTATGAATTATAATAGCCATGTACAGGCCAAATTCTGACAGACCCAGACCCTGTTACAGCAAGAGAAGGAATTTTGCCCAGGTAAACTTTAAACCTTGTTGCTGTGGAAAATAAAGAGGCCTTGTCCTAATACACTGAAGAATACCTTATCAGATGTACCTGTTTGTCAGTTCCTGTGCAAATATAAAACAGACAGAGAGGCAATGACTTAAGATCCTAAGCAAGTGTCAGGGACATTCAAGCAAGCAAGCAGAAAGACCCTCACCCTTGGAGGAAGGGGAAGCCTGAGATGGAGAAAAACACTCTGACACACAGCTTGACATACAGATGTGGCAGTTTTCCCCCTAAAAGAATGGGAGAGGAGAAAAGGACCTGCAACATGACAGGACCCCTCCCAAAGTAATTGGGAGGGGCGAAAAGGACCTTCAATGCAGCAAAATACCCTCCACCCACCACGAGGTTATGCATGAGCTTATGCATATTTATCAGATGGGAAGTATGAGACAGTGCGGCAAGGAAAAAAAAAGGAGAAAGAACGGACTCCCTTGGAGAGTGACCCTGAAACCATGAAGGAGGAGAAAGGCAATACGGCCCGCGTGCGGCCCGCGTGCAGGAGGTCGCTCCCGGACCCCCGCTGGACTTTTGGCAAGTCTTGTGGGGGTCAGGAGCCCCCCCAAGCTGGCCAAAAGTCCCTGGCCCAGAAGAAAAGAAGGCACAAACCCTGAATGCAAATCCAGGGAGAAAACTCAGAGAGGTGTCCCTGGAAACGAAAGAGGGGCCAGAGGCAGACCAGCTCTCCCTGCTATCGAGAAGGGAGAAGACTAGGTGTGGCCAGGTGATTGGAGAGAGGAGACCCCAGCTTAGGTGTGGAGAGTAACACGGAGTCATAGACAGTGAAAGGTGAGGCCAAGCCCAGACAATCGGCAAGCACCAGAGCCAGAAGCTAGCCTCCTTCCTGCACAGCCTGCTTGCTCTGCCAGCACCAAGCCCAGGAAGCAAGGCTCTTCCCTGCTCACATTCTCCAGCTCTCCAGCCAGAAACTGCTTCAGAGGTGAACAGAGGTATCGCCTGAAGTTGGAATCAGTCATAAGTTAAGCAAGATAAGGTGTATGACATGTGTGAAACTACACATGATACAGAACTTTAGGGAAAACTGGTGCTTAGTGGCCAGGATGTTAACAATAGGAATTGCTGTTATTTTCTAAATGCTATGTTCTGCCAAATCTGATAAATAAAAGTCTAATTCTGAGGAGAATATACATTGTCTTTTCCCTGACATAGGATCACGAGTAAGGTGGGAGGGCAGCTGGCAGTGTCTTGTAGCAGACAGATCCCTGCACCCCCTAAACCTGCTTACAGACCAGACAGTACTCCCTCATTCGTCCTCCTTACTTCTCACCCAGCAGCTGACAGACTTTTCCAACACTCAGCAAGTACACAGCGGTCTGGAAGGGAAAGTTAGGTAACCGTACAAGTGAAGTGCCTACAGTGGTTACCAAATGGTATCCCTACATTTCACTGCTGATATGGGTGCACCACCTCTAGGTATGCACTGGAAAGGTAGTGTCCTTCATATGGTTGAACAAAGGTAGGCCTACCCTGTCAGCGTCAATGTGCATGCTGTTGGAATTTCTAGTCTGCAATGGTTCTTTAAGTAAAGAGGATGTGGTGTCAGCTCTTTGTGCCCATGGCCATGTGACAGTAAGCAGACCCAGTACATGTTTAATACTTCATGTGCACATGTTTTTCCACTTTGGAATGAGGCTGTAACATGGAAAATCTGTCACTGAAACCTTTACCTGTCTACTTACACCTTTCACTTGTGACTTTTTAAGCTTCCGAGTTATTTGCCATTTTTAGCTATTCTACAGCTGGAGCTCTTAATGCTCCAGAAGGATCTGGTGTGGCATCACACTTGTGGCCCTATGCCACATCATGCTAGGTAGGCCACAAAGTATCATGCTACATGTGCCTCTTTTAGTGTGACTATCAGGCAGAACACCTGCCCCCCTGCGTCTTAGCATACTATCAAAAAGAATGTTTTTGGATCCACTAATCTGCTGTAAATAAGTTAATCTCTGCAGTTGGTATCTTATAATCTGCTGTAAATAACTTCTTCTACTCAGTTATGGTTACTCCTATCTACCTTTTTTGCTGCTCTCTCCTCTTCCTCTCTCTGTCTATCCCACCCTCCCCCCGCTCCCTTTTTCTCTTGCCTGCTCCCTCCCCCGCTCCCTGTTTTTTGTAATTTCCTCCTATCTCAAGTTTATTGTGAACCAGCTTGATGTGCCCCACAAACGCCGGTATATTAAAAGCTGTTAAATAAATAAACAAATAAATAAAAGTGGCAGCGATATGTCTTAGATATGATGTTTACTTTTACTACAGTTTTTCCAAGTACAGTATACTGCTGCATTGTGAAGACGAAGCCTGAGTAGGCATACGTGTTTTCTGTTGAACACTGACCTACACAGGGAAGCAGTGAGAGAAAGAAAGAGGATAGCATCGAGCGGAGCACCTAACAGGCTTCTGGCCTCCCTCCCCTGGAAAGGGAAGTGGTATGTAAGGTCTATCATGCATAGTAGTGTTCAATAAGGTTTTGGCAAATCTGGCTGCCACTAGCATGTTCTCCTGGACTCCTGAAGGGAGACATGGTGGATCTGGGGGAGAGATCTGATGTTTATACATTTATATTCTGTGGCATAGAGTGAGATTATGGAATATGCAGCAGAGCAGCACTATCTTTGCAACTTTGGGTGGGCCATACATTAAAGATCCACCTATCTTGTCCAAACATCGAAAGCGACTTTTGAGAAGTCTGAACTTGTGTTCAATGACACAGTGGGTAGCACATAAGGTCTCATTGTACCTTGTCTCTGCCAGTGTGTTGGGAATAGCAATGGGGGTTAGAAGCCAGGTCCTGCAACCATATCTTGAATCTCCTGCGGCAGTGACAGATGAAACACATCAGTCACATCATTGTCACTTGCAGATGTGAGTGCCAAACCACAGCATCCAGTAAGACTGTTTAAGATAGCTTGTACCTTTACTGAGCCTTAAAGGGCAAATTGCATAGCCTAGCTGCCTATCACATTGTTTTAGGCCAGTATATATACAGGCTAGCTGTATCATAAAGGAGGTTAGCTGTTGAGGACTACAACATCAGATGTGGGTATTGCAACTAATGCATGTCAGGCCCTTGCAACTAAGCAAAGGTTACTGGTGTGTAGTGGCCTGCCAATCCTGAGGAGTTACATAAGAGCTGCCATATCTGTGTTACCTGCAAAAGCTGTACCTCATGGTGTGAATGTGAATGTCTGTAACAGTTGTGCACTCTATCCTTCATAGAAAACCATTTGAGAGCAGACACACAGGGAATATGGCAGGCTACTTCCATGCACAGGACACTGCTTGTAGTAGAGGGGGGTGTGAGGCTGTACATAAACAGTCAGCAACAATATTCCTCATGCCTCAGTAACGGCTAGGGATGTGAATCGTTTTTCAACGATTAAAATTATCGTCCGATAATGTTTATATCGTCTTAAATCGTTATAGAACACGATACAATAGAAATTCTAACGATTTCTCGTTAAAAATCGTTAAATCGTGTTAGTGCGCACTAACTCGAGTTAGTGCGCACTAACTCCCCGTTAGTGCGCACTAACTCGATTTAGTGCGCACTAACTGAAAATGATACAAATAAACACTTTCCAGGTCACTGAAGGTCAGTTAGGAATGAATATGTGTTCCTATTGGCTGGCTGCCCTCTTATCTATTGATATTACCAAGGTTACCACAGAGGTGATGGTTGGGGGGATGGGAAATGGAACTGGAAACTAACGAACACCAACAGAAAATGAAACAAAGTGTTCACACTTCCCAGGTCAGTAAAGGTCACTTAGGAATGAATATGTATGTATGTATTCCTATTGGCTGGCTGTGCTCTTATCTATTGATGTTACCAATATGGTTGGGGGGATGTGAAATGGAAACAGTTGGAAGCTTGACAAAAAAAGTAATGTAATGATCAGCACTCACGTGACTAGAACTTGTTTGTTTATTATTTTTGTTAGCAGGCACCTGAAATGCTAGTGCATGTTGAATTTGCCAATCACTGTGCATTTTAGAAAGGTGGTCCTGGCTGGAACTGTACACAGTTCAAATATATGTAATTGATTGTTGGTAAGTGTATTTTTTAAGTAGCCACACTGGCACCAGTATGTTTACTTTTCCTCCTACTTAACTCACTAGCTCAGCTTTGTAAGAAGGGCTTCTCTGCTGGTGTGTTGTTTTTGTTTGGTGTGAGGAGAGCAGAAACATCAGATCTTTATTCAATCTACTACAGTCATCTCTTACAGTGCCCTATCCCTATTAATACCAGGAGTGTTGTGATCTTCCTGCACACAGTGCCCTAACCCTGATACCAGTCTGAGACAGCTCCCTCCCTGCATTACTAGTGAGAGGCTGGCTTCACAGACAGGGGGGAGCTGCCTGACCCTCACTCCTGACTTCCCCCATGTCCCAGCTAGTGAATGGTGTGTGGGTGAGGGGAGGGGGGGGAGGATGGTGAAGTCTGAGACAGCTCCCTCCCTGCATTACTAGTGAGAGGCTGGCTTCACAGACAGGGGGGAGCTGCCTGACCCTCACTCCTGACTTCCCCCATGTCCCAGCTAGTGAATGGTGTGTGGGTGAGGGGGGGGGGGGAGGATGGTGAAGTCTGAGACAGCTCCCTCCCTGCATTACTAGTGAGAGGCTGGCTTCGCAGACAGGGGGGAGCTGCCTGACCCTCACTCCTGACTTCCCCCATGTCCCAGCTAGTGAATGGTGTGTGGGTGAGGGGGGGGGGGGGGAGGATGGTGAAGTCTGAGACAGCTCCCTCCCTGCATTACTAGTGAGAGGCTGGCTTCACAGACAGGGGGGAGCTGCCTGACCCTCACTCCTGACTTCCCCCATGTCCCAGCTAGTGAATGGTGTGTGGGTGAGGGGGGGGGAGGATGGTGAAGTCTGAGACAGCTCCCTCCCTGCATTACTAGTGAGAGGCTGGCTTCACAGACAGGGGGGAGCTGCCTGACCCTCACTCCTGACTTCCCCCATGTCCCAGCTAGTGAATGGTGTGTGGGTGAGGGGGGGGGGGAGGATGGTGAAGTCTGAGACAGCTCCCTCCCTGCATTACTAGTGAGAGGCTGGCTTCACAGACAGGGGAGAGCTGCCTGACCCTCACTCCTGACTTCCCCCATGTCCCAGCTAGTGAATGGTGTGTGGGTGAGGGGGGGGGGGGAGGATGGTGAAGTCTGAGACAGCTCCCCTCCCTCCCTGCATTACTAGTGAGAGGCTGGCTTCGCAGATAGGGGGGAGCTGCCTGACCCTCACTCCTGACTTCCCCCATGTCCCAGCTAGTGAATGGTGTGTGGGTGAGGGGGGGGGGGGGAGGATGGTGAAGTCTGAGACAGCTCCCTCCCTGCATTACTAGTGAGAGGCTGGCTTCACAGACAGGGGGGAGCTGCCTGACCCTCACTCCTGACTTCCCCCATGTCCCAGCTAGTGAATGGTGTGTGGGTGAGGGGGGGGGGAGGATGGTGAAGTCTGAGACAGCTCCCTCCCTGCATTACTAGTGAGAGGCTGGCTTCGCAGACAGGGGGGAGCTGCCTGACCTTCACTCCTGACTTCCCCCATGTCCCAGCTAGTGAATGGTGTGTGGGTGAGGGGGGGGGGGGGAGGATGGTGAAGTCTGAGACAGCTCCCTCCCTGCATTACTAGTGAGAGGCTGGCTTCACAGACAGGGAGGAGCTGCCTGACCCTCACTCCTCCGGGGTATTGTGATCTTCCTGCACACAGTGCCCTATCCCTGATACCAGGGGTGTTGTGATCTTCCTGCATGCAGTGCCCTATCCCTATTAATACCAGGAGTGTTGTGATCTTCCTGCATGCAGTGCCCTATCCCTATTAATACCAGGAGTGTTGTGATCTTCCTGCATGCAGTGCCCTATCCCTGATATCGGGATGTGTGCAAGAAGATCACAACACCCCCGGTATCAGGAATAGGGCACTGTGTGCAGGAAGATCACAACATCCCCAGTATCAGGAATAGGGCACTGTGTGCAGGAAGATCACAACACCCCTGGTATTAGGGATAGGGCACTGTGTGCAGGAAGATCACAACACTCCTGGTATTAATAGGGATAGGGCACTGTGTGCAGGAAGATCACAATACCCCTGGTATCAGGGTTAGGGCACAAGTTCTGGTCACATTGACTGATCACATTACTTGTTTTGTCAAGCTACCAACTGTTTCCATTTCCCATCCCCCATATACTGTCAGTAGGAAACTTGGTAACATGAATAAATAAGAGGGCAGCCAATAGGAATACATATTCATTCCTAAACTGACCTTAACTGACCTGAAAAGTGTCAAATTGTATCATTTTCAGTTAGTGCGCACTAACTCGAGTTAGTGCGCACTAATCGGAAAAAACGATTTTTAACGATTTTTTAACTAAAAAATCGTGCCTAAGATGATTTTCTTGCCCTGCCACACGATTTCTATCGTTAAGACGATATGGAAAACGATTCACATCCCTAGTAACGGCCCACATGTGATGGTGCTGTGCTGGCAGTGTGGACAGTTGAAGCTTGTGATTCACCAGAGAGATTGAAATAGCTTCCAAGGGGAGGATAGGAATGGGGCCATTTTGCTAATCAAGATGTTCAAAGTGTATAGTGCCTGCTCACTTAGCAAGTTTTAGGTGCCATGCATTGTTTGCTGTCACAAAGTTTGCCATGCTCTGAAGCATGTGGAGAAAAAGCCATAGGCTGGGCCAATGGGCTGCACATGTGACTGTACAAGCCACTTGTCATCATGCCACCGATCCTTTCCTTCCACACACCCACCCCCCAATTGGGTGCCATTAGCCACTAACACATAGGCAAAGATGGAATACAGAAAGAAAAGTGTGTCTTACCTACAAGCCAACCGTCACCATACAGGCTAGCCTCAGAATTTTCATAGGCCCAATTGCCTAAGTATAAAGGAATGTGTACAGCTCCTGGGAACCTGGCCACAACATCAAGTATGTGCATTCAAGCATCGCAGACCACTTGCACATTGATGGAGTGGAAGAGCTTTCTGTTGCAGTACATCTCCTCCCTCTGACAGGGTGGAATGATGGCCACGTGAGTACAGTCGATTGCTCCGACAACATTGGGAAAGTGTGCAAAGGCATAAAAACCTGTCTTCAAGTCCATCAGGTCCTGCCTGTCCCAAGGAAATGTTATGTAGCAAGGAATGTGATCAGTGACTGCTTCTATGATGTGGTTGAGACAGAGTGAAAAAGTGGTTCAGGACACTCCCCTCACATCACCCCTACTGTAGTTTGAAAGGAGCCACTTGTCATGAAATGTAGGGCGGCCAACAGTTTGGTGAGGCCAGGCACAGTGTGGGACCTTTCAGTGACCACATCCAGATCCCCTTGGATTTCTTCATATAATTCCAGGATTGCCCAAGAGCTGAGGCTATACCTGCTAAGCTCAAAGTCCTCTGGCATGCCCAGCAAGGATGTTCATGGGTGAAAGATATGCTGCCTGAATCTCCAATGCCATAACCACCTGCATGCCGGACGGTGGTCGAGTCCTGAGCCCGGGGGACCCGTGGCTCTGCCTGCACTGCTGATAGTTCCCTAAAAGGCCTTGGAACAGGCTTTGGCTGTTCTTGAGGTAGTTCTTGTTACACGTGTTGCTGACTGTGGCGAGTCTGCAGAAGCATCAGTATGCCATGACAATTGCGCTTGCAAGAAACAATATGGCTTTAGGAATATAGAGAAGGTAAAACTGGTGTTTTTATTGGGCCAGGAAGGCCTAGCAGGTGTGTCCATTATCATTGCTGTTGTTATTGCATGCAATATTCGACACAATAATAGTGCGATCTGCGATCCTGCCTGCGATAATTACTTTTTTCACCTACCGCAAAAAAAGCTATAGTTATTTCCCATGATAGATCCTGTGATAATGTGCGATACTCTATCACACGCAGCATTAGCAGAAGCTAATTTCCATTAGCCCTGTCTAGACTCCTTCCACTTGACTACTAATTCCAAATTTGCATATGCATTTTGCAATGTGCTATTTATCGCAAGCCTTACAGCATTATTGCATGTGATAACACCGTAATGTGCGCGATAACGGCCTACAGTGATTTGATTATTGACCTCCTCCGTCCTTTCCTTACAGCTGTATTAAACACCATGATCTAACTATTTTCTTTATGAACTTATAAGGCTTAATTGATAGTAATCAATGACCCCTGGCTGGGTTACAGGTAGCAGGTAGCAAATAATCTAGATATCAATAAATATTATTTACTAATATTCTATGATTTATGTAGACTAAAAATTCTAAAGTCCAGTCCTGGAGGGCCACAAACAGGTTTAGTTTTTAGAGTAATCAAAATTAGAAAACATAAGAACATAACACATGCCATACTGGGTCTGACCAATGGTCCATCAAACCCAGTATCCTGTCTCCAACAGTGGCTAATTCAAGTCACAAATACCTAGTCAGTACCCAAACATTAAATAAATCCCATGCTATTAATGCCGACAACAAGCAGTGGCTATTCCCTAATCATAGTTTATGGACGTATCCTTCAAGAACTTATCCAAACCTTTTTTTAAACCCAGCTACACTAGTTTTCTTAACCACATCCTCTGGTAATGAATTCCTGAGCTTAATTGTGCATTGAGTGAAAAATAATTTTATCTGATTTGTTTTAAATGTGCTATTTGCTAACCTCATGAAGTGCCCCCTAGTCCTTTATTATCCAAAAGAGTGAATGGCCATTCCACATTTACCCATTCAAGTCCTTTCATGATTTTGTAGACCTCTTATAATTTCCCCCCTTAGCTATCTCTTATCCAAGCTGAATAGTCCTAACCTCTTTCGCCTTTCCTCATAGGGGAGCCATTTCATCCCTTTTATCATTATAGTTGCCCTTCTCTGTACCTTCTCCAGTGCAAATCAATACATTTTTGGACAAAATGTATGCAAATGTTTGTGCTTCCCGGCTGTGTCAACTCCGCAGCTGGGCCTCTCACCTTTCTCTCCTGACTATGAGTTCCGGGCTCTCCTCCTCCGCAGCCGCAGCCAGTTTGTGGCGTCCCCAGATTCCCCGCTCTCAGACTCCCATCCAGGTCTCATGGAGGGGCTCAGCGTCCTCCGTGGCATCATCCCCGTCCCTAGGCGCATGCACACGGGCCGCCCAGCCTCTTAAAGGGCCAGTGGAGGATCCCAGCACCGCAGCGCGCCCTGATTGATGCAGAACTTAAGGAAGTGGTCAGACACCACTTCTTTGCCTTGGCAATCAGGTCGTACACTCCGGTGTCTGTAGTTGCCTGTTCCAGTGTCTCTTGTTCCAGCGTGTCCTGTGTCTCCTGTTCCAGCATCCCTTGTTCCAGCGTCTCCTGTTCCAGCATCTCCTGTGTCTCCTGTTCCAGTGTCTACTGTATCTCCTGTTCCAGCATCTTCTGTTCCTTCGACTCTCTATCCCTGGTGGTACCTTTCGGACTGATCTCACTGTACTGACCTTTGCTTGCTTCTGACTACTCCTTATCGCTGCCTGGAACCGACCTCTGCCTGTCCACTGACTACTCCTGATCGCTGCCTGGAACCGACCTCTGCTTGTCTACTGACTACTCTTGATTGCTGCCTGGAACTTGACCTCTGCCTGACCTGACTACTCCCGAATTGACTACAGGTACTGACCCCTGCTTCAGCTGACCATTCTGGACTGTTACTCTGGCCTTGATCTTTGCTATCCACTCGGACACTCTCTTCTGGCCTCCTGCGACCTCTGGACATTCCTGTTTGACATCGACTGTGCATCCTTGCTTCCTCTCAAGGACACCCTATGCTTCCTCTCAAGGAGACCCTGCAAGGCCCACCTAAGATCAAGCGGCCTGGGTAACCAAGGGCTCAACCCGAGGGAACCATGGGTTGCTATTGGCGAAGCTTCAGCTAGCCTCTTTCTCCTCTTGTGCTCCGCCTCCTGGTGGCATGCGCTCTCTGGGTCTGACCGGAGGGCCGTACCAATCCTGTACCAGGCCAAGGGTCCACCACTAGCACAACAGAAATATAACTAATAAATATTCAAGTGGCCATATTCCAAATAAGCCCTGTTTGCAATTCTTGAGGACTGTATTTAAGAATCTCTGCTCTAATAAATGAATATTAGTAAAAGAATGATTTTATAATAAAGCTCATCACTCCTGAAAAACAAATATTTTATGTTTGTACATAACATACTAGTTTATTCTCTTTGCTTGAAATCATAGGGGTAGATTTTAAAAAAGTGCGCCTTTGCGTACTTTTGTTGGCGCACCAGGCGAAAACAAAAGTACGCTGGATTTTAGTAGATACGCGCGTAGACACGCCCCCGACACGCCCCCCTCGAAAAACCCCGGGACTTAGGCGAGTCCCGGGGCTCTGCGCGCGCCGGCAGGCCTATGGAAAATAGGTGCGCCGGCGCGCAAGGCACTGCTCGCGTAAATCCTGGCGGATTTACGCTAGCACGGCTTTTAAAATCCGCCCCACAATGTCTTCAACCTCTGAACAGATATACAGTACTATAATCAGTATAGTGACTTACTGAATTGATTAAACTTTGCAGCATAAAATGTCTGTAATCACTATGATCATGCAGAATATATCTATATCCAATGTCTCAGAATATCCATTTTCAATTGTTTATAGTTTTCCAATAATGAAACGCAGCTTCTGATAGATATGAGAGTGTAGCTATGTTTTCTGTCCCCATGGGGCCTTTTTCTTTGCATGACAAGTTCTAGTGAGGAGGATAAAGAATATTATTATTGATAAATAATAATATAAATAAAATAAAATATAAAATAATAAAATATACATTTTAATTTTATATATACTTACTGTAACTTTTATCTGACTTTTATTATATTGTATTGTATCAATTTTAAGTGTTTTTTACTTGTATTGAAATTTGTAAACCTTTATGATGGCAAAACCAAATGACGGTATATAAAACTCAATAAATAAATAAATAAATAAATAAATAAATAAAGATAAAGCTAATCAATAAATATAATAATAAGGGTAATAGCATTTTCAATCAAAATCAAGTAACTGTCAAACCCATAAAAAATTACTGCTAGCTACATTTTTACTTGGTGAGGAGCTTTCTTGAAAATTCACCAATGCTGCTTGACGTGCTTTGCTTTTGGACTTGGCCGAAGAAGCAGCTGTGTCCCTTTTCCTTTATGTCTGTGTATCAGTATCCCAGACCATAAAGTCAGGGCTCATGTTGGTTGTCATTTGAATCTAATTCCCCTTTTATGTCAGACTGCAAAATCCAAATGCATCAGGACTGTTATCCAGAAGATTAGTATATCAGAAAATAGAAAACACAAATTTTAAATTAGATTATATGTCCATTGATTTAAAATAAAACCAAATAGAGAGGTATATTCAGACCTCTTAAGAGAAAAATCATATTTGATATTCAGATTAAATTTATAGGTTTTTTTTAAGTATTCCAAGTTTATTATCTTTCAGAAATAATATTCTTTTTCCATGAGACTGGAAAATTTCTGAGAGTCTAGGAATAATGGCTTATAGGATATAATAAGCATTTTCTTGGGTAGCCTGAATTTTATCAGTAAGATGGAATTTCCTATTATACCACTTGGAGGCACTCCGATACTATTCTAATTTAAAACTATTTTAAAAGAATTCATGTTTAGAAATAATCATCTCTTCTCTTTGTTCCTGATAATCACTTGGGAATGGATAATTAAGACTGGTTTTGGTATTTAAACTTTGACGTTATTCATATTTATCACCATGCAAATTATGTTGGAGTAAACAGACCCCAAATCCTCAGTAAAAGTGAAACTGTGACTGGCAGTCTAAAGATAAAATGTCTTTAGGTGTTCAATCCTGGTTTGGAAGAGATGACTGGAGAAAGGACTGTAATCTGTAATTCTAATACAGTATGATGTAATGTTATCCAAATGAGAAATTTCTTAAATTTGAATGCTTCAGGCTGGATTGTTAATGCTAAAAAATAAAACATTCAAATTTACTTGGATTCAGATTTAAACCATTTCAATAGTCTTACTGTCAGGAAAAAATGAAAGAAGAACCATAGAAACTTTCAAATCTACCAAAAAAAAAAAATAACAGCTCTGGGATCAACAATATAAAAAAATCTAAGATTTTCCTATTGAAAAGAATTGAGACTTGTGAGAGCATATTTTTTAATACATTAAAACTAATTCAGAGCCTTGCACATTCAGTGCAAACACATACATTACATACTGCAGTTCAACACATAAAGGCTTTGATTCACCCAAATTTATGACTTTCAAAAATGATTAGCAAAGTTACTCATTGAGCCTGGTGAATAAAAATAAAAAAAGACATCCTATATTTAAAAAGGTGATTCAGAGCTCCTGCATTTCTCAGGAAATTTGCATGAAACCCTTTACATATCTTTTTAGATCCACCTCTGTTTGGAACAGAGTATTACCAGCATCATCCCAGTGTGCATGACCTTATTTTTATTATTTTACCAATTTGCAGTTACTCTCCTGATGTCATTAATTTCTATAATTGGGCAGACAAGGCACACTGAGCATGATCTTACTGTGATACCATCTTGAACTAAGGGCAAGAAGCAAAAAAAGCTTGCCTACACTTTTGTCACTATACTAAATATGTTGAAAAAAAAACCCCATTTATATGGCTCCTCACTATACAACTATAGAAAGAAAAATTAAAAGAAAATTTAAAATAAGAAGGAATTTAAAAAAATGTGAAATGAAAAATGAAAGTTAATAAAATGCTTTATCTATTTCCACACTTTTCCCCATTTTTCATGTCTTATCAGTTCATCTGTACATCAAGGAAGAACAATCTTTCTCAAAATATTCCTGTTCTTTTCTGCTCTGAAGTTTCATTCTTCCCTTTAGCTGTCCTAAAATAGGGAGCTTTGACCAGTGAGAAATGTACCCTACAGAACAAGCTATCACTTGGGAAAAGAATCTGCTTCCTCACAAGAAAACCATCATCAGCCTTCAATTTTCCATGACCAGAAACACAACACAGCTGAAGCACATTAACAGTTTTACAACTAGAGCAAATATACACACAAAACATTGTATGCTTAAATCAACTATAAAAGGACCATAATTACCTGCTAGAATTGAAGAATGGAATCACCAGCTAATATCTTTGAGAAACACTCACCGACCCTCTTCTGTTTCCTCCTGGGCTGTACTTCTGGTCAAAGCAGATAATGGCAGACACATGGTAAGCTGCATGTCATTTGTATGCGGCATACCACAAACATTTTGCATGCTTTGGCCAAGCTGAGAAAAGAAAGTCTCCAGTGTAGTTCAAGCAACAAAAACTGTTTTTCAGAAGGCTGAACCCAATAACCAATGTTGTAGATCCATGGACACTTGTGGATCTTCAGTAAGAAAAATAACGCTGGTCTTTTAAAATCAGATTTTTCCTGGGAAAGTGTAACTGGTTTTAAAAATTATGGGAAGATTGACAGTAATGTTTCATTTTATCTGACAGAATACTGTAGGAAGTTTTTCTATTTTTCCCAAAGTATGAAAAGGTTTCTGTAGAAAGTAATGAGAGTTGAGCAGTTGCAGCAGTACTGCAAAATAGATATAAACCAGGCCTTGGCAGGGCTGGTGGAAGTACTAGGCCTGGGCTTAGGGCACCGACCATTAGGGGGCGTGAACCATGTGGGGCCACGATCGATGGGCCGCGAGCAGCGCCCAACCTGCTTGTGGATCAGAAAACTGAAAACGAGGGAGTCGGGGCCGAAACTGGGGTGTGTGACTGGGGGGGTGGGGGAGGCAGGTGCAAGGCAGAAGGTGCCTAGGGCGCCTAATCCCCTTGCACCAGCCCTGGACCTTGGGCAGTTGTAAATATATTCAAGTCTGAGAATGCCTGCAGGTAAATAAAATATAAGTATGTATTTTGATGCATTTGTCTTTGCAGACAAATTTGTAGGCACAGAGAGCAATAATGAAGTGTTAATATTAACTCTTCCTCTTGCATATTCTAAGTATTTTTAGCTGTGATGAATGTTATCTACTTTACAAAATGCTTAAAGATATCTGATTTTATAATAAATACTATATGGGATTTGTCTAGTATTCATCCTCCAGCAGCAGAAAAGAATTTGGGTAAATTGAATCAATAAGAAATAATACACAAGAGGATTATATCTATACAAATAAAAATAGATATTTTCTGGTAATAAAAATAATTTGAAATTACATAGATGATTTGTTCCAAACAGGATTCTAATTTAACACATTTTGCACATCAGAAACAAATATGCAACCACCTTTGAAAAAGTATCTCTGGCACCTAGATTAAGAGAGATAATGAACATCAAGAAATTATTAAAGAAGCAATGCTTTGAGCATGTAACTCTAGGTTTGCCATACTTGATATTTCTGTTGGAATTACAGCAGCTTTAACTGATGTTAGTTGAGACCTTCAAGCTAACAGGGTAATTTATCAACTAGCGTTATGGCGTTTTTGCATGCATTAAGCGCCTTTAATGCATGTGAAAACCCCTTAACATGTAAAAACGCCTTTAATGCATGCGATAGCACCATAACGTATGGTGCAATGCATATCAGAAAAAGAAAAAGAGTTAGGGGTAGGTTCACCATTTTGCAAAGCCCTATTGCATGGCTTTAACTACACCCTTTCAGTAGTGTTAAGCCAAAGTGAGATGTATGAACAGAACAGTGCTGTCTTGTGAAGATTTGATGACCTTCGGAGTGAGGAAACTCACTCAAAGATGAGATTTGTGCAATGTTCTCTCAACCTAGTTTGATGGACTCTCTACATGGGTAACATCAAGCTAGGTTGAGAGAACATTGCACAAATCTGTTCTGTTTGTATGTCTCACTTTGAATGTCAAAGTGGCCACTAACCCCTACACTAATACCTAAACATCACCTTGAGTTACTAGGTGGGCCTCCCATAGTGATATAAATACCTATCTAGTGTGAGGGCATTATGGCTAGGCTCTCTCTAGGTAGGCTGGTGCTCCACAAGCTTCAAAACTACTGAATCAGCATTTGAGAACACATCACAACATGCAATAAAGCCTTAACACAAACTATCACATGGCTTAACACTACTGAAAAAGGTGTAGTTAAAGCCATGCAATAGGGTTTTGCAAAATGGTGAACTCTCTCTCTCCCTCCTCAGTGACCCTGATAGCAAACATGGTCCCCCCCCCCCCCCCCCAGTGGTTGTATGTAGAAAATACCACAATTCTGGCACTTATCTCAAAGTGCAAAAAAATTATCACAATGTGCAGTAACTTAGCACTTCACATAGGTATTAGTACAAATTGTGATAAACTGCCTATTTATTTATTTGTTTTTATATACCGACATTCAAACATGCGTATCACATTGGTTTACATGAGAACTTGAGTGATAATGTGACAGCGGTCATATTATCTTTACATTGTAACATTGTGAAACTTACATTTAAGTGAAAAATTTAACAGTTATAACATTTTAACAAAAATTGACTGACAAACGCTATTTCATTTCTTGGCATTACCATAAAACATGCCCCTTTTTCTATCGCATGTAATATTTAGTGCATTTTGATAAATCCAGGCCTAAGAAAGCTTTAGATGAAAATGTAAGAGACAAGGAGCAAGTTCAAACAAACAAGTGTAAGATGTGAGTAAACACCTGTTTTGAAAATCCCCAGTTCCCCATGTGTGGGAAATATGCGCTTGCCAGCAAGCCATTTCATCAGGGTTTAAACACTAACTTCCCTTCTCCCTGACATTTGCCTGAATAAAAGCATCACTTGTGCTTAAGTCTCTGCCAAGGAGAGGATACCTGACTTCATGTATTTCTCTGGCTTATAATTAATCCTGATAGCCTGAAAGTAGGGCTGGGTTTTCCCTATTCAGAGGCAGGACAAAGTCAGGAGGTATAGATTTCAGCAGCCAATGAAATGATCCGTGCACACCCCCTGAGCCAAAGCCAATGGTGTAATGACTCTTCTGTTGCTATGGGAAAGTAGCCAATCATGTAATGACACATCATCTGCCTTTGTATGAATGTACAATAAAAGGAAGAGGCTCTGAGGACAAACCCTCTTTGCCTTCTCTCTTCCTGCCTGCCATGAAAGCTGTCTGATGCCTATTCATTACTCCTACACCCATGCAGATAAAAGTACACATACTTGTCACATCATTATTATTATTATATTCTCCCATGACTTTTATCCCAAAAAAGCTTTAACATTAACCAATATAAACCACTATGTTGTACCACATTTGTTAATCCAGCTCTGTAACTCACTTTGAACTCCCCAGTTGGAAAAGCATGTAAGAAATAAATAATGATAAATGGGTGGCCCCCCAGAATGGATGTGCAAGTGCCGCGAGTAACCAGGCGACCGATGCATCCATTAGGGATGTGCAGAGGGACACCATATGTTGCATTCGGGATTCGTATTCGTCGGGGGGCAGATACATTGCATTCGGCAAGGGGGGCCCCTGATACGTACATGTGTTAATTCTTATTCATTTCCCGGCTAAAATTGAATTAAGTACAACCCCCCACCCTACTGAGCCCCCCAAGTCTTACCAAAACTCCCTGGTGGTCCAGCGGGGGTCTGGGAGCCATCTCCTGCACTCACAGCCTCGGCTGCCGGTATTCAAAATGGCGCCGATAGCCTTTGACCTTCTATGTCACAGGGGCTACCGGTGCCATTGGTCAGCCCCTGTCACATGGTAGGAGCAATGGATGGCCGGCGGCCCCTGTGACATAGTGAGGGCAAAGGCTATCGTGCCTTTTTGAATACTGGCAGCTGAGGGTGTGAGTGCAGGAGATGGCTCCCGGATCCCTCGCTGGACCACCAGGGAATTTTGGCTAGTCTTGGGGGGGGGGTCAGGAGGGGGGGGGTTGTTTAAATTGGCTCCTTTAGACGGCCGAATAATTTGGCGAAGATTCATTGTATTCGTGGGGAATCGCGATACGTTTTGCTTCCCCACGAATACAATGAATATGGCCCTGTACGTTGCGGAATACAAATACGTAGGAAACGAATGCACACCCCTAGCATCCATGCGGGCAGCTGCCCACACCGCACCGGGCTTACTGGTCGGCTTTTTTGTGGGAGGATCCCTTCTCCCCCGATAATGGTGATGATGGCTCCGGCATCGTGCAGCCAACACTTGAGAGCAGAGCTCCTTTATGCAGTGGGCCAGAGCAGCTCTTTGACACTAATCCTCCCGGTTGATCTGGTGTTGGCTGCAGTGGCATCATTAGAATGCGCCCTGACGTCAGACTACTTGATTGGTCTGGAGGAACGGCATGATGATGTTATCAGGGGGAGGTGACCGGCAGGGAATTTAAAACTCACCGGCTCTTCTTGTCTGGCCTCTTTCTCCTTTGGCAAGATGTAGCATGATTCAGCACTGCCTGCTATAATCGCATTATCGTGCCACTGGTTCAAGCCTAGCCGTGATCACCCAGGTAAGTAGTGGTAAATACAGCATTTCCACACTTCAAATTCTTAATTACATGTAAAAAGCAAAATCTTCTGACCTTCCAAAAAAATTTTTTTTAACCTTGCAGGCAGCAGAATCAATTTAATTTAGCTGTCTGCTGTTGTGTTCCACACCCGCGGCCGTCCACGGGCGTGCCTCCTACCTCTTCTGCCGACCAGGCCAGTGGCAGCGTCAGGGCCGACTGCCCCGCGCAGAGCTCGGCACCCCCGCGTGGCGGCGTAGGCCTTCGGGTTGGCCGCCGGGATCGGAGCCATCCCTGCTCCTCCCTCGCGGCTGCTGCTGCTCTCCTCCGCGGCCTGGATCCAAGATGGCCGCTGCCATCCTTAGGTTCGAGGCTGCGCCTCTTTACTAGACTTAAAGGGACCTCATCCCTTTAATTGCCTGCAGCTGATTCCTATCCACAGGGCCAGAGGAAGTATAAAAGGAGACTTCCTCTGCCATTCCTCGACTTGGCAACGTCTCCTGTGAGAGTTGTTTGAGTCTGCTTGCTTCGGTGAGTTCCAGCATCTTGTCTCCTTGTTCCAGTTTCGTCTTGGTATTCCTGGTTCCTGATTTTGGATTGGCTAGTGATGTTTCCTGGTATTGACTTCGGATTGGCTAGCGGTGATTCCTGGTATTGACTTCGGACTGGCAAGCGGTGATTCTCTGGTGTGTGGCTTCGGACTGGCAAGTGGTGATCCCTCGGTGTGTGACCTCGGAACGGTAAGCGAGGACCCTCTGGAACTTGACCTTGGACCTCTTCCTGACCATCATCTTCAAGGGCCCACTTAAGTCCCAGCGGCCCGGGTCCCTACGGGCTCCTCCCAGGGGGACCGCGGGCTTCCAGGGGTGAAGCTCCAGACAGCCCTTGCACAATATGTCTGTTCCTTGACCTCTCAAAGGTCCACCTAAGTCCCAGCAGTCCGGGTCCCTACGGGCTCCTCCTGGGGGGACCACGGACTTCCAGTGGCGAAGACATACCTCCATTCCTTGACGTCACAACTCTTCATCTGCCTTCACAGTCGCATCTGTCTCCAGTGCCGAGGGTCAGTTGGTCACCTCTTTTTTCCTGCCTCACCACCCGATGGGAGAACCTACGAATCTTCCTCCAGGGTATACTATCCTTCCGTCAGCCCAAGGGTCCACAAGCCTGAGCATAACATCTGCTTAATTTGACCTTGAGTTCCTCGCACCATTCCCCGTTTCCCCAGACCTCTTTATTCACATCTTTCTCACTCCTATAATATTAAAAAAAGTATTACTAATAAAATTAAAATAATAAATAATTTAAGATCTGGCCGATCCAGAACAGACTAATGCTTGACTGAAGTGGAGGTGTTGACAACATTTGACACGGATGTCCCTGTGGTCCAAATCCTTGGCTGTGGCTCGGTAGGCCCCAGCACAGTGGTTCTAGGCACCCCATCATTGAAGAACCCATTGGACTGGAACCGTCAGGTCCCGATCCTATGGCCCTTCTGCCCACTGATGGTTCTGACCAGAGGGGAGATAGAAGCCAATGGGGAGAAGATAGGGCAGCTAGGCTGCCTCAAGGAGCTAAAGTGGGTGTAAAAAGGATTGGAAAAGGTGGTAAATAGGTAGGAAAGACTCCAAAAGGTAAACAGAATTTGACTAATTCTATGAAGCAGGGGGGCCAAGGAGGAAAAGCACAAGGGAGATGCAGCGGCAGTTCTGGTGCGCTCGACACCGAGGTATTGCAGCCCGCCTGAAGTAGTCCCGTCACTCCTTCCCAGTACTGGAAACAGGTCTGCAAACCTTGTTCGGCAATATAGGGCATGCCTTGGCACCTTCTTGTGAGCTCAGCATTAGAAGCATGTGCAGCCTATAGGAGGCGTAGGCTTCCTGCTCATCTTCTGAGCATTTCCATAGAAGTCCTGGTTTGTGTAACAGGCTGTACCAGAGGCCCAATGATAGTGGTTTCTCCCCAAGGGATCCAGATAGTTTTATGCATTATTGGGGGTATAGGTCTTTCGACTTTGAATCCAGGTCTATGTGGGGAAAAATGGCTTCGATACTCCCCAACCACATTCAGATCCCTCCTTATGACTACTGGGATTTCTCTCCCTATCCTGATAGTGGTAGAGACTCGGGAGAGCACAGTTACTACCCTCCTTACCATTCGAGGTGTAAACGTGATAACAGGCAGCTCCCTGCACCATCTCTAAGCAGCCCACATCAACCTGGGGGCAATGATACATGCACTTCACATCAGTATTCATCACCAGAGCGCTTAGCCGAGCCTCACCTCAGCGACATGGGTAGCAGATCCTAGACTCCAAATCTGCCAGCAGAGATTCCCACACCAGTGCCATGGCCAACCAAGGAGCATTGTAAGTCTTCCTTGTGGAGCGCAGATAAGGTTTCTCAAAAGGAGCAAAGAAGAAGGGATAAGTGGAAGCACATGATTCACAGGCAGTCTTCATCCTCCTCACGTAATGGATCATCCAGTTCATCTTCCTCTTCTTCCAGAAGTTCAGGTTCTGTTACGGTCCCGGGCCATGCCCCGGGACCTCCTCTTACCTCACGGCCAGCCTGGGCCACTGGAAGCCTCCTTCGGCCGTCTAGGCCTGACCTGGCTCCTGCCGTGGCTCTCCTTTCGTGAGGGAGATCCCGCCGACCCGACGCGCTTAGCCCCGCCCCCTAGGTGCGCGCGGGGGCTCGAACTTTTAAAGGGGCCAGCATGGGAAGAGGGAAGACAGCCCTTGGATGATGTCAGATGCTGCAGGGTATTTAAACCCTGCAGCTTGGCCTAAACCTCGTCTTGCAACGAGGTTCACTCTGTTAGAGTTTCTAGTTGCAGCATCTGGATCCCTGATCGTCTTCAGCTTCAGATTCTGGCTTCCAACCCTGCTTCGTCCACTGACTCCGGCTTCAGCTTCCGTCCCTGGCTTTGTCTTCAGCATCTGACTCCCAGCTTCCGACCTTGGCTCGTTCCTGCACTCCGGCTTCATCCCTCTCTTCTTCCTCAGGTATCCTGTTCTTCACTCACCTGGAGGTTTTGCCTAAGTCCCAGCGGCTCGGGTCCTCATGGGCACTTCCCGGGGGGGGGCCGTTGGCTTCCAAGGGTGAAGTGTCTTCAGACCTCCTGGGCTCAGCTGCTTCGTTGGACTACCTCGTCGGGCTTCTCTTCTGGTCCTCGGTCGCAGAGCATTGCACCTAAGTCCAAGAGGCCCAGATCCCTATGGGCTCCTCCTGGGAAGACCTCGGGCTTCCAGTGGTGAAGCCTTCTCAGGTCAACCTCTTCAGCGCCGCCTCCCGGCGGTGACGTCCACTGTGGGCTCCCCACAGTGCAACATCATCTGTCTCAGCCAGCCCAAGGCTCCACATTCTTAACAGGTTCCTCTTCTCTAGCAAATAGATTAGATCGGGAGGATGCTCTACTGCCCCAGAACTTCCTGTAGTGGAGCAGAAACTTTGGGAATCTGTGCCCAAAACTCTTAGACATTGTATCGGAAACAGGCACTACATTGATTTGTTCCGGCTGTTGGAGGGACATAAGAAGTGGGACCAGACTATGTGGGAGAGTAAAAGGGAAATGGATACATCCAAGCCCATACAGAGAGAGATCATTAATTTGGTGAGTGCATTCACTCAAATGGCTTCTGTAATTGTTTTTGCAGAGCCCGCTGCAGTGCACAGCAGGTTCACATGGCTTAATTATGATGAGGCCTTTCATGAGTGAATGGCCATTAAGTCCACTATGCGTTGGGGAAGACAGGATGCCAGCCTATGGCTCACAAAAATGATGGCACTGGCATTTGACTCCAAAGTAAGCTCACAATCCTTTTGCAGCGAACAGGTGCATGGCAGGCAAGGCAAGTGTGTGTAGGTCCCTAATAACATCTGCTGGAGATACAACCATGGAGACTGCTCCACTGCTGATTGCAGATATAAGCATGTCTGTAATCAGTGCACAGCACCCCACCCAGGAAGCAAATACTTGTGGAAGGATAAGTAAAGGGTGCGGCTGGGTTGTCTACTTGAGCCTGGTAAATTGGCGGGCGATGCTTCCCTGATTGGCACATTACCCAAATAGGGTAGTGGTGAATACTTTATTGAGCGGTTTCTGAAATGGTTTTCTTATCCCTTACACTGATCAGCCACAGTCCATTAAGGCTGTCAATGCCCATTTGGCACACAGTCTGGCCAGCATTGTCAGGAAGAAACTCAGAAAGGAAGTACAGCTAGGGCGGATTGCCCGCCCTTTCACTGAGCCCCCATTTGAGCATCTTGTTTTGTCACTTTTTGCAGTCATCCCAAAAAAGGAGCCTGGAAAATATAGGCTTATACATAACCTATCTCATCCTGTGGGGGCTTCTGTTAATGACCATATTCCCTCAGAATACTGCCCGGTACAGTATGTGTCCTTCGATGCCGCATTGGATCTACTACGATCCTGTGGATAGGGCACTCTCATGGAGAAAGTGCACATCTAGTCTGCTTTTCATCTACTACCAGTACACCCAAGTAGTTTTCCATTATTCAGTTTTCCTTTCGAGGGGGCCTTCAATTACATCAAATATCTGCCAATGGGATGCTTGATTTCATGAGCCTACTTTGAAACATTCAGTACCTTCCTACACTGGGCAACCAAAGAGACAACTGGGCTAGCATTGCTAGTTCACTATCTAGATGATTTCTTGTTTAAAGAAAGAGGAGGGACACCTGAATGTGTTAAGTTGTTTGACAAGTTTCACAAGCTGGCATACAAGTTTGATATCCCTTTGGCAGAAGACAAGTCTCAAGGCCCAGTAATGATCCTTACTTTCCTAGGGATTGAGCTTGATTCCAAGCGAATGGAATCCAGACTCCCAGGCCACAAGCTAGCAAAACTGACCGATCTGGTGTCTATCACCATGCTCAGCAAGAAAGTCATGCTGAGGCACATGAAGTCCCTCGTAGGCAGCCTGGCCTTTGCCATGCAAATTATTCCTATGGGCAGGATTTTCCTGCACCGCTTATTCCAGTCCATGTTATGTCTGTTTCATGACCATCACTGCTTGTGGATAAATAGGCCTATTAGGGAACACCTAGCTTTATGGTCTATGTTCCTCAAGGACTAACAGTGTTTCAGCGTGGCTTCCTAGACCGGTCAGCAGCGATAACCATCAGCTATACTCTAATGCATCAGGAGGCATTGGTTTTGGTGTCTATGCCAAGGGAGCTTGGTGCACAGTGCCGTGGCCAGACTACTGGACAGCGGGTGGCCTAACCAGGAACATCACATTTCTTGAGCTGTTTCCCATTGTAGTTGCCATACATATCTGGGCTGAGGAGCTTTGTTGTCAACAGGTGGTGTTTTAGTATAACAATGCAGGGGTAGTCCAGTCAATAAACAAGCAGATTTCCAAGTGCCTCCTGGAGTTAGAGTTGCTGAGGGAGTTTGTGTTATGCTACCTGTGCATGAACATTGTGGCACGACTAAAGCATGTTCCTGGAATGTGCAATGAGATAGTAGATTCTCTCTCTATTGCAAGTGGTCCCTTTTCAGGAAGCTTGTGCCACAAGTGGAGCTGAACAACAGAGAGGTCCTATAACAGCTATGGTCCTTCGGAACCAGATGGCATGCAAGATGCTGCGAAGATCAGTTGCTCCATCCACATAGAATGCTTACATTCACAACTACAACAAAGTGAAGGCATTCCTCAGTGTGAACAGCTGGTCCGGTCACCGGGTTCCAGCGGATCTCTTGATTAACTACATAGTACATGCCAAAAAGCAGGACTGTCCTGGAATATGGTTCGTTCACACCTAGCTACTTTAGCATTCTTCTCAAAGCTGGAAACAGCCCACACAGAACAGTATTTAGCTGTCAAAAGGGTGATGCTGGGGTGGGCCATGGATTCCTAACCTCGGCATGACACGTGGAGACCGCTCCTCCCATGACCTCCAGTTACTGCTTTGGTGCGTCCTGCCCTTGGTGGCAGTAGAGTTTGAGACTACGCTCTTCTGGGTTGCCTTTGTGCTTGCATTCTTTGGAGCCTTGCACGTTAGCGAGTTTACAGCGCCATCGCAGAACACCTCACAGCTACGGGGCTTACTGCGGGAGAATGTCGAGCATCTCGAACGGCACACTATACCTAAGGCTGAGACAGTCCAAGACTGATCAAGGGGCACGTGGACAAGTCATCACCTTGGTAGCAGTTAAAGGTTTAATAATGGGTCTGGTTGCAGCCGTGTTGGGGGTTTGTCTAATTGCTGACCACATTTACCCAACCTCAGTTAGTGAAAGAACTCTTAGGAAAAAGAAAGGCCACAGAGAAGGAAGATGCCTATGACACCTGCTATGAAGGCTGTTATTTTTAGAGTCTTTTCTAGATGTCTCTGGGAACTAAAAGTTATTATTTTACCAAAGGCTATGCAGATACTAAAAATACTTATGTGCTGAAACTATGAGAACTGTTAGCCCAAGGTCAAACAAGAAACCTGGGAGTAACAGGGGGGTGGCAGTAAACACCAGACAGTATCAAGAAGGTGTGCTGCATTGTGATAAATAGAGTAGGAGGGAGAGGAACTCCGCTTCTGCTTTTTGCAAGTTAGGATAAACGTAAGCAAAGGTGTGAGAACTGCAGTGAGTGTCTCCTGTTACTTATTTCAGACTTCCGGTGCTGAACGGGTTTATTCTTGGACCCATTTCATCTGTCATTAGGAACGTAAGATTTGCTATCTTTATATGTATCTTTTAATACCTTTCTAATTATTTTGCTTATTATAATTTACTTGCAATTACCTCTTGCTGTTTACCATTTGTGATATTATCCTCCTGCTTAGAAAGAGCTCAGATAAACTTTCCATCTAATACCTGGATGTGTACATGTTTGTTGGTGTATCGGAGAAGCCCTGAGGTATGAAGCCCCTCGATATCTCCCTCTTTCCTTAGAATTAGCCCCGATGAAGGCCTGTGGGAGTACAGGCAAGACCCTCACTGTATTCTGTGTGTGTATGGCCAGAACCCTCAGGTGTTTCAGGAATTTATTTGGGCTTGTGAAAAGCGTGGAGCAGTTGATTGTACTTTGTCTCTTTGTTTCCTTATTGTATTTTGTTATTGTGTAGAAGGGGGTGGAAAAAGAAGGGGGCAGAAGAGCAGGTCTCTAAAGTCCCCAGATGGACTAAAGCACCGTGAGATGCAGTAGTGCAGGCCTGGGCAAAAGCAGGAGAGAAGGCAGAGAATTGGGAAGAAGAAGTTTTAAATTCTCCCCAGGCTATTGCGGCTTGCTTAGGCAGACTGAGTCTAGGGAAAAAAGGAAGAGCAGCCTGTGGTGGATGGGTATTGCTTTACTGTGCTGCGCAAGGCATGGGAAGAAAAGAAGGGGCATGAGACAGAGTGTGAAACCCTCTGCAGAAAGGTAGCAGATTTAGAACGGCAGCTATAGGTAAATCAGGCACAGCTGCAACTGGCATTAGAGAAATCCAATCATTACCAGGGGGTAGCTGAATGGATTTATTCTTGGACGCATTTCATCTGTCATTAGGAACATAAGATTTTCTGTCTTTAAATGTATCTTTTAATACCTTTCTAATTATTATTATTATTATTTGCTTACAATCACCTCTCCAGTGCTTGAGGTTTCCAATTTGTGTTATTATCCTCTTGCTTAGTAAGTGCTCAAATAAACTTTCTATCTAATACCTGGATCCTGGTGTACTGACTCAGTGTATATGTACATGTTCGTTGGTGTATTGGAGAAGCCCCAAGGTATAAAGCCCCTCAGTATCTCCCCCTCTTTCCTGAGAATTAGCCCTGAGGTAGGCCTGGGGTAGTACAAACAAGCCCCTCAGTATATTCTGTGTGTGAGCACTCAGAACCCAGAACAGGCTATTACTATATTTAACCTTATGCTCAAAAGGGTATGGCTTGCTCTTACTTCACTGGGATAAATCCCAATTAAGCAGATATCAGTTATCAGTAGTCTTCAAGAAACATTTGGCGAAAGCCGGGCTTTAGAGTAAATGTTTCGGTACTCATTCATTCCACCTCGGTGCCTCTTCTGTAGGGCGATATTTCCTGTTTGCCAATGATGCACCAATTATGAATTGTAATAGCCATATACAGGATAAATTCTGACAGGCCCAAACCCTGCTATAGCAAGAGAAGGAATTTTACCCAGGTGAACTTTAAACTGCATTGCATCAGTGGAAACTAGAGGCCTTGTTCTAAAGCAGTGAAGAATACCTTTTCAGATGTGCTTGTTTGTCAGTTCATGTGCAAATAAAGAAACCAGACAGAAGAGACAATACAACTTAAGATCCTAAGCAATTGTCAGGGACATTCAAACAAGCGATGACCCCATCTTTGCAAAAGGGGGGCTGCCTGAGACAATGCTGACACTGACACAGCTTAGTATGCCAACATGGCAGTTTCTCTCCCAAAGAACTGGGAGGGGGAAAGGACCTGCAATGTTGCAGGACCCCTCCCAAAGTAATGGGGAGGGGGACAAAAAGACCTGCAATGTGGCAAGAGACCCTCCACCCACCACGAGGGTATGCATGAGCTTATGCATATTTATCAGCTGGGAAGTATAAGATGGGGGGCAAGGAGAAGAAAGAAGGGAAAGAAGGAGAAAAAGAAAGAACCTCCTGGCAGAGCAACCCAGAAGCCAAAAACGGAGCAGGGTGGCAAGGCACGGACCCCCGGAGGAAGAGGAGTTCCAAATCCTGAACACAAACCTGGGAAGAAAACCCTGAGAGTGAGAACCTATGCTTAGGTATCCCTGGAAGCGAATGGAGGGTGCAAGACTGACCAGATCTCCCTGCTATCCTGAAGGTTAAGGACCAGCCCAGACAGCTCAGCCCACATCAAGCCAGGAAGCAAGCCCCTCCCCTGCCCATGCTCTCCAGCACTCCAGCTGGAACTTGCTTCACAGGTGAAAAGAAGAACAGCCTGAAAGTTCAAGAGAGGGGTAAGTAAGTTAGTCATAAGTGTTAGTATCTCAAGCAGGCTAAGGTTTATGGCATGTTTTTTTACCACCATGACACAGATCTTTCTGTGTCATGGTGGTGTTTAGTAGGCAGGATGTTAAAGATAGGTATTGTTATTTTCTAAATGTTATGTCCTGCCTAATCTGATAAATAAAAATCTATTTCCGGGGAGCATGCATGTTGACTTAGGATTGTAAGGAAGGTGGGAGGGAAGCTGGCAGGGTCTTATAGGAGACAGATTCCTGCACCCCTCAACCAGTCTATACTTCTAGTGCTGTCACTGCTGATCTCCCACAGGCTGTCATACAGCAGATGGGTTGAAGCAGGCGTAACTTTGCCGACACAGGTAGGGGGGGGTTTAGATAGGGCCGGGGGGGGTGGGTTAGGGAGGGGAAGGGAGGGGAAGGTGGGGGGAGGGTGAAGGAAAGTTCCTTCCGAGGCCGCTCCGAAATCGGAGCGGCCTCGGAGGGAACAGGCAGCGCGTGCTGGGCTCGGCGCGCGCAGGTTGCACAAATGTGCACCTCCTTGCGTGCGCCGACCCCGGATTTTATAAGATACGCGTGGCTACATACGTATCTTATAAAATCCAGCGTACTTTTGTTTGTGCCTGTATTTAAAATCTACTCCTATGGTTTCAGAAAGCTCTTAAGTATGGAATTCCTACTACTAACTCTGTATGATTCAATATTGTGAGGCTTTGATAGTGGTCAAAAATTTCTGCTAGTACTACTAAATCTCTTTGCAGCATTTGACATGGTAGATCATAACACCTTAATCAATAGACTTACAGAAATTGGGCTAGCAGACACAACATTAAAATGGTTTTCACCTTACCTAAACAACAGATTTTTTGAAGTCAAAATCCAAATTTCCACCTCAAAGAAAATAAATTGAGAAACTGGTGTTCCCCAAGGGTCTTCACTGTCAGCCACAGTGTTTAACATTTATATTTTACCAATCTGTCACCTATTTACCAAGGGTCTGACCTATTTCATATATGCAGATGACATCCAGTTCCTGGTACCCATTCAGGATTCCATTGAAAAAGCATTTAAAACAACCTCCATGTATCTAACGGTAATCAAAACCTTATTAAATGATATGAAACTCATACTCAATGTTAACAAAATAGAAATACTATTTCAGGATAGAAAAATGGTCATTGACAAACTCCCACCGCTCAAAGTTGACAACACTCAGACCAAAATTGAACTAACAACTTTCACCAGAGATCTATGAAACCTTTTGGATACCAAACTCAATTTGAAAAAAGATATTGCTTTAAAAGTTAAAGATGGTTACCATAAACTATTAACCCTAAGATGTCTAAAACCCCTACTGTCCTTAAATGACTAGAACTGTATTACAACTACTAATCTTTGTCAACAGTGACTATTGCAGTTCTATCTTACTTGGGCTACCCACCTCTTCACTGCGTCCCCTACAAATTCTACAGAACATAGCAGCAAGACTACTGACAGGGAAAAGGAAAATTGATCATATTACATCTATACTGATATCTCTACATTGGCTTCCAATAAAAAGCGCATTGAATTTAAAGTACTTTATTTACTACATAAGATCATTAATGATGAACAAACAGACTGGATAAATGCAGCAATCAGGCTTCATGTCCCAGGTAGAAATATTTGTTCCACTAGTCAAGGCCTTTTAACAATTCCCTCGATAAGAATGGCTCATTTATCCGACATATGAAACAGAGCTATTTCCATAGCAGGCCCCAAAATCTGGAACTCATTACTAGCTTCCTTACGCACACAACTGAACCCCAAGTTATTCAGATCTAACTTGAAAACTTGGTTATTCACTAAAGCATTTGAGGTTTCACAGCAAGATAAAATCTGAAACAATATGAAACATACTCCGCCCCTTTTGACCTCCCTGACCTTAATATTTTTAACACTCTGTTACTCTTAATTTTACTGAGAATTTATTGTATCTTTATTATTAATGTAATAATCTTTCTTTTATATTGTATATACTTGATTGATTGTATTTACTAATTACTAATGCTGTGACATTTGTAAACCATTATGATGGCTCGACTGAATGACAGTATATAAAAATCAATAAATAAAAAAAAATAAAATAAATATTAGCACCTAACCAGTGATTGAGAATAGGCACTGGTGGTAGGACTCCGCACCTAAATTAGACTTCCCTGTTAGGGTACTCTAATAAACGCTGCGGCCATTTCATCCAAGTTACATGTCATGTTTTCCTTGTGTGTGTAATGTTGTGGTGTCCAGCCAAGATGTGTGTGGGCGAAGTAGAACCATGGGTGTCAGGGCTGCCCAGTTAAAGGAAGGACCCCAGCATGGATGTGTGGGTGCCACAAATAGCCGGGCGCCAGATATATCCATGTGGGCATCCACCCCCACCATGCCAAGCTTACCGATTGGGTGCGGGGGTCCCTTCCCCCCCCCCCCTGTGATGGTGATGATGGCACCGGAATTGTGTAGTTGTCTTCCTGGGGTGGAGCTACTTCAGGCAGCGGGCCAGCACAGCTCTTTGATGCTGCTCCTCCTAGTTGGTCCGGCATCGGGTACAATGTTGTCATTAGAATGTGCCCCGATGCTGGAGCACTTGATTGGTACAGAGAAGCGGCGTGATGATGTCATCAGGGGGAAGCAACCGGTGGGAAATTTAAAACCCACCAGCTCTCCTTGTTTGGCCTTTTCCTCCTTTGGCCTGATGCAGTGTGATTCCCTGCCCATCCGACCTTTGAGTTAGCTAGAATGAATTGTTAGTTAGCAGTTTATTGTTCATTTGTTATTTCTGTCGTCGAGGTGGCAACTGAGCCCAAGAAAGGCAATTGTAACATGGGATGCATTAGAAGGAAGCATGGAGGTGCCAATAAGGATGAGAGGGACCTTGGGTCTACCACTCGGCATCTGACCACAGAGGATGAATATCAGGCCCGGGGACTGGGCCTTGATAGATCGACGGCCAGACAAATTTGAGAGGGGCCCTGATTGGGCCTGCTGCATGGCAGACTGTCTGGGTCCCATCCGGTGAAGGCAGTCATGACACCTGTCTGGGGGCTTGCAGGGAGCAAGACCCCTCTGTTCCGCTTGGGTGGAAAGATTCAGAGATATTGGCATCTGCCCCGTGGTTGAGAATAGGCTGTGGTGGCAAGACTTGACACCTAAATTAGACTCCCCTGTTAGGGTTCTCTAATAAATGGCTGCAACCATTTCATCCAAGTTACATGTCATGTTTTCCTTATGTATGTAATATTGCTGTGTCCAGCCGGGATGGGTGGGGGCAGGGTAGAGCCATGGGTGTCTGGGCTGCCTGGTTATTATGGCAGTCTGAAACCACAAGGTACTTTGTAACTGCTTCAAATCAGGTACAAAGTATACGGGCACAAAGAACTTGCATTTCCCCAATGGTCCACATTTCCAAAGGGGAACCTTGCAAATAGTTTCCTTTTGAAAATGTCTTCCAGTCCTATGGATAGTTTAAAAAATGAACCATAAGGGATACATAATCAAATCACCTGCAGTCTAAGCAAACCCAGACAGTAATTTTTGCCCATAGAGTTTACTGAAATAATTAATCAGAGCAAATCTATATGGGCAGTTATGTTTTGACTATTGCCCCAGAAAAAAAGTATTTGCACAAATTTATACCTGCTTTTTCTACAGAATCTTTATTAGGCAAAATTATGTTGGTAGATTATTCAAAACTGCAGACTTTAAGTGATGTTCCTGATCTAATACCTCCAAAGGTACAAAGGTAAAGGTACCCATGATTCTGACATTTTTGGATACTTTTACCTGCACAGAGGGTAAACAATAATCAGAGATATCATTCCAGAACAGGGAAGGAACCGTGTTTTAACCTTGGAAAGGGCCTTCGTTATTAGTCTCTATCCACAAAAGTCTGCATTTCTCGATGTAGATAGGACAGTTAGGACATGTGGAATTAATGGAAAAGAAGAAATAAATATTTGTAAGGCAACCAGTCTATAAAATAGAATACATTGTACAACATTTTGCCAGACCACACTGTAGTTTAGCTTTCAAATTATTTTTAGTTTTAAAACATTTTTCCCAAGATACTTACATGATTAATTTAGTAAACATGCAATTGTATTTAATTGTATCATTAAACAGTAAGTTGGGTGTTCCCATTAAAAGCACATTGATTTAAATAATGTACAAGGTGTCTCTAGGGTTGCAGTGTTCAGCAAGAAATAAAAGCCTACAAGGAGCAAATTGCAAATTTAAACCCTTCAGACGTAGTTGTAGGCATTCTGCTGGCAATACCAAAAACATACTATCAGAACAGGAGAAACACAGCTATTTAAGGAGTTTAAAATATTTCGTTTGATTAAAGCAGCTATGACTTGCTCAAATCTCATTGCCATACCTTGTAACTTTGGGCAAGTCACTTCAACCTCCATAGCCTTGGGTACAAATATAGACCTGGATTCATTAAGCTGCAATTGTGGGAAGGGCCCCAGTAGAGCAAGGGGAGCATACCTGCAATATTGTGCCTCTCACTCAGAACAAATATTGTGTCATGTTTTGTTTCACTATAAAATTCTACAAGGCAAAACAATGTGGCATAGGCCTTTAATGTACAATGGTGGCCCCCAACTCATGGGGCCATCAAAGCCTTAAAGGGCCATGCGGGCCAAAAAATGAGCACTCTCTAAGGTGAAAAAAATGAACCAGGGATTTTCTTAGATCCCCTGGCCACCTTGAAGCCACTAATCAAGGTGGCCCAGCCCCCAAAAATGAAGGAAACAAATGTAAAGAAGCTGCGCAACTAGCCCCCCTGTCATCCAATTCCTTAATAGTGGCAACCCCTTCGCAAATAGAACCCCCCAGTCTCCCTTTTCTAAGTTAAATAAAGCTGGTAGCCCCCAACCCCGTGTACCCCCCTTTTCAAAATAAAAGTAGGTTGGTAGCCTTCCCTTTCCACCCCAACAACCTAAATTGTGAAAGAAATCATTGATGGTGTCATGGGTAGTTAAGTAGTTTCCTGCAATCCGCCCAACACTTCATTACCTTAGATAATGAAAATCTGGTCAGCTTGAGGGCTCAGGGTGCCCCAGTCGGTCTGGTCAGTACCATAATCCAAAATGGTGCTGACCCGACCTTTCCCCAACCTGGCTAGATTTTCATTTTTCAAGGTATTGGGATAGGTGAGGAGATTCGGGGAGGGGGGGAGGGGACTACTTGACCACCAATGATTTCTTTCACATTTTAGATTAGGGAGGTAGAAAGGAGGGGGGGGGGACTACCAGCTTAATTTTATTTTGAAAAAGGGGGTCTACCACCAGCTATATTTGACTAAGACAAGAGGGGCTGGGTTTCTATTTGCGAGGAGATTGCCACTACTAAGGAGTAGATTGGTGGAAGAGGGAGGCCAGGTCATTGCACAGCTTTTATTTGCTCCAATTATGGGGGCTTGGGCTGCCTCAATTGATGGCCCCAGGGTTGCCTGGGGGTGTCTAAGAGATCACTGTTTCATTTTTTGGGTATTTTAAGGGGGTCACTTCTTGGGCCACATGGCCCTTTACATTTAATGCAAAAGCATTGGGACTTGTGTTAAGGACTCAATACTCTTGTGTTAGATTAGTGTTTTGCAGGAAGCTGTACATAAAATAACATGGCTGACAGTTTTCTAAGTCAGCTGCATTATTTTATTTACATTGGATTACCTATATATGAGCTGTTTTGCAGGGATTTACAAAATTCATGCTTGCAAATGCCATGCAAAGTAGCTTTTTAGAACAGGGGATGGAATCTGCCCAAATGTATTCAAATTATCACAAATATTGTGTGATATACACTGTTTAGCATGCTTTATAGCCCTAGCATGGCTTGGTGACGCTCCCACTCAGATTGTAAACCCTCTGGGAATAGGGAAATAACTATACTATCTGAATGTAATCCTCTTTGAAGTGCCTTAAAAATCGGAATATAAATCCAATAAATAAATAAAATTGTATATTTTAAACCACCCAGATCCAGGGTGGTTTTTAATTATCAAATATATGATTTTCATTTCTCTGTATATAACTCACGAAGTCAGGAAGTAAAAGTTGTTTAAACTGTGCTATCGTATGTAACCGTGCATTCTTAAAGATCATACTTTGGCATAAATAATGAAAGTCTACAATCTCATTCTGCTATCCACTCATCATGAGAATGTATCACTTTAATTTTGCTGTACTTCTGACAATAGCTGACTTGTCTATAGCGTCCCATTTGAAGTGGCTGGAGTATTGGAAGATATATTAAGTATTTACAGCATAGTGGTAGCTCTGAACGCTTCTCATTTCATTTAATTATATTATTAGTTATGGATACTGCTTGGTTATTCTAGGAGATCCCTTTAATTTGAAATTAAAGAACACATTTTATGTTCTCACCCTGGAAATTACAGAATTGCAATTGCATTGGGAGCAATAAAAAGTTAAGAGAAACACTAGTGATAATGTCTAATAGCAGTTACAGCACATAAGGCAATAGTTACAGAACAGCTAAAGTCCACAATTATAGTAACTGTCAAATGACAGGAATTTCCAAGAATAATCAAGTAAGTTAATATGGAAATACTACATAGATCCAGCTTCCTTAATACTGTGGAATCAAAATAAGGGAAGGAACATTTCTATGATTGTCAGCTGGATGTGCTGTGCAAGGTGATGATATAGATCTCTGCTTTGTTTGGTTTTTTTTACTGTGATTCTGAAAGATTAGTCAGGCTTCTTTAAAAGAATAGTTTATCTTGCTTCATCCCATCCCATGGTATCAATAAAAATGAAAAATATTGATGCCACCCCCAACACTTTCCCTAATAACCCCCTCTCCCCATATCTTAATTTGTCATATTTCTTCACCCAGATCGCGTAAGCATCCTACCACGATCCAAAACCGGCAGTCTGCCATTGCTAGGCTACCTCATAGGAAGCATGTGCTTACATCTTATTAGCATAGCAACAGCAGACACACCAGGCTCGGATCACCATAGGACGCTACTGCGATCCGGGTGAAGAAATATCACAAATTAAGTTATTGCTTGGAAGCAGATTTAAACTTATCCAGCTAACTTAGGCGGTTTTAGTTGAAAATCAGCTGAGTTAACTGGATAACTTTGTCATGCCCTGGAATGCTCCCAAAGCACCCCTTTTTATCTGGCCAAATTATAGCCAATAATGATTTATCTGCTATAATTTAGCAGGATAACTGGTTGAATATCTCACAACTTGTCATTTAGAAAGATAACTTTGATAACTTTGAATATTGACCCCTAAATGGTCATGATGACTGAAGCACATGACTTCATTTTTTAAACAAATATTTTGTGACAAATTTCTAGTAATGCTGTAGTAGAGAAATATAAGGATGTGCAGCAGGGACAGATTTGTCCCATTCGGTATTTGTATTCTTCGGGACCCAAATCTGTTGCATTCGTTCTCAGGAGATCCCGATCCGTTCATTAATTACATACATATTTGTTTCCCAAACAAAACCCCATCCCAACCCTTTAAATTTAATTAACTACAACCCCCCCACCCTCCTGACCCCCCAAGACATGCCAAAAGTCCCTGGTGGTCCAGCGGGGGTCCTGGAGTGATCTACTGCACTCGGGCTGTCGGCTACTGGTATTCAAAATGGCGCCGATAGCCTTTGCCCTTACTTTGTCGCAGGGGCTACCGGTGCCATTGGTCGGCCCCTGTCACATGGTAGGAGCAATGGACGGATGGCACCATCTTGTGCTCCTACCATGTGACAGGGGCCGACCAATGGCACCGGTAGCCCCTGTGACATAGTAAGGGCAAAGGCTATCAGCACCATTTTGAATACTGGCAGCCAATGGCCCAAGTGCAGGAGATCGCTCCAGGACCCCCGCTGGACCACCAGGGACTTTTGGCAAGTCTTGGGGGGGTCAGGAGGGTGTGGATTTATTTGTTAGTGATATGTTGTATTCGTGGGGGTTCACCATACGTTTCGCGACCTCCACGAATACAACGAATATGGCATATATGTTGCAGATTACCAATACGTTGCAAACGAATACACACCCCTAGAGAAATATATGGTATCAATATTTTAATATAGCTAACATGACCCACTTGTAATGATAATGCATATAAAAAGGAACAGAACCTTCAGTTTCATCTTCAGTCTGTTCTAAAATAACACTATTTTTTAGTTTTCACTTGCCAGTTTCCTTTTGCTCAGTTGGAACTGGCCTCTTCAGATATGGTACCACAAGTCTTCATTCAGAACTACACTGTTTTATTTTTATTTTCATAAAGTCCCAAAAATTCACTCAGTATGCAAATACAACATTTTATAAGTGAGTGCTGTTAAAACAACCCACGCTATGCAAGCAAGATCAATATCAATCTTAAGTTTCACTGGTATAATCATAGGTCCAAGTACCTTATTTTGTATATAGGGAAACAATCATACAAACATAAGAACATAAGAACATGCCATGCTGGGTCAGATCAAGGGTCCATCAAGCCCAGCATCCTGTTTCCAACACAGGCCAAACCAGGCCACAGGACCTGGAAAATACCCAAACACTAAGAAGATCCCATGCTACTGATGCCAGTAATAGCAGAGGCCATTCCCTAAGTCAACTTGATTAATAGCAGTTAATGGACTTCTGTTCCATGAAATTATCCAAACCTTTGTTAAAACCCAGCTACACTAACTGCACTGACAACATCCTATGGCAACAAATTCCAGAGTTTAATTGTGCATTGAGTAAAAAAGAATTTTCTCCGATTAGTCTTAAATGTGCTACTTGCTAACTTCATGAGTTCCCCCTAGTCCTTCTATAATCCAAAAGTGTAAATAACTGATTCACATCTACTCATTCAAGACCTCTCATTATTTTAAAGACCTCTACCATATCCCTCCTCAGCCATCTCTTCTCTAAGATGAACAGCCCCAACCTCTACAGCCTTTCCTCATAGGGCAGCTGATCCATTCCCTTTAGAATTTTGGTCGCCCTTCTCTGTACCTTCCCCATTGCAACTATATCTTTTCTCAGATGTGGCAACCAGAATTGTACACAGTATTCAAGGTGCAGTCTCACCATGGAGTGATGAGGCATTATGACATTTTCCGTTTTGTTAACCATTCCCTTCTTAATAATGCCTCACATTCTGTTTGCTTTTTTGACTGTTGCTGCACACTGAGGCGACAATTTCAAAGTATTATCTATTATGATGCCTAGATCTTTTTCCTGGGTGGTCGGTCCTATTATGGAACCTAACATCGTGTAAGTACAGCAAGGGTTATTTTTCCCTATATGTAACACCATACACTTGTCCACATTAAATGTCATCTGCCATTTGGTTGCCCAATCTTACAGTCTTGCAAGGTCATCCTGCAATGTATCACAATCCACTTATTTAACTACTCTGAATAATTTTGTATCATCTGCAAATTTGATAACCTCACTCATATATCTTTCCAGATCATTTATAAATATATTGAAAAGCAATGGTCCAAGTACAGATACCTGAGGCACTCCACTGTTTACATTTTTCCACTGAGAAAATTGACCATTTAATCCTACTCTCTGTTTCCTATCTTTTAACCAGTTTACAATCCACGAAAGGTCAACGCCTCCTATCCCATGACTTTTTAGCTTTCCTAGAAGCCTCTCATGAGGGCCTTTGTCAAACGCCTTCTGAAAATCCAAATATACTACATCTACTGGTCACCTTTATCCACAAGTTTATTAACACCTTAAAAAAAAATGAAGCAAATTTGTGAGGCAAGACTTCCCTTGGGTAAATCCATGTTGACTATGTTCCATTAAACTATGTCTTTGTATATGTTCTGTGATTTTGATCTTTAGAATAGTTTCCACTATTTTTCCCAACACTGAATTCAGGCTCACTGGTCTATAGCCAAGTAGTCTCTCTCTCCTTTCTATCCTCATCCAAGATTGTGGATTCAGATTGTCTTTCTATGCAGATTATATTCAAATCACTGCATTTGTTGATACTAGAACTTCTTTTTCTCTTACTGCACTCAATAACTCTCTGGCTCAGGCATAGGCATAGGCCACGACCCAACACAGGAGCTTCAGCCTATACTGGATTGTGATGATGGGGCTAAAACCCCATTTGATTTCATTTTTAAAATGGTTCTGGAGTGTTTATTTTGGTTTTACCTAATTTCAGAATTAGTGCACACTAACAAGGAATGGTTCTGTATTCCCACTGGCTGTCTTCTTCGTTACTTATTTGTTTTGCATACTTACCCAAAAGCAAGGTGGTGTTTGTGGGGGGGGGGGGGGGGGGGCGAGGGGGGATGCCCAGTGTCTAGTAACAAATGTAAACAAACAAGTCATATCATAATACCAACAAGTTCTAGCCAAAATATATCATACAAATGCCTATTTTGAATTCAACAATCCCTTTCTGAAAAGAGCCTTCTATAAGGTTTTTCAAAGTCTGGCATAGATCGATTATTTTCTACTTTTCTGAATATATTTCAAGCAAACTCTAATGTATTTGTAGTATGCAGTATGAAGAGATTATAGATGAAAACCTTTATTTAAGAGAGGTGATTCAACATGAAAATTAATGATCTCAAGAGAAATAACAACAGAATATACAGTTTCAGCTCCAAAGGGATGAAGACAAATTATCATAGTTTGCTTGGTGTTGAAAACAAACTGGTGAAACAATCTTTATTCTTCTATATAAATAAAAGTCAGTAATGTGCTGTGTTTGGGAGAAGCTTGTCTTAGTGACGCTCTGTGAACATGAGTAGTCTGCATGCTGCATGGAGGCAGGGTAAGTATGCACTAACAGGTGAATTTTAAAAGCTCAAAATGCACATCAATTAGAGGAGACATGAATTTGTTGGGTCGGCGTGCGACGAGAGGATTTTAAAAGCTGCCCGGATATGAAAAGGGCATGGGCATGGTCTGGGCAGGAAATGGGCTTTCCGGGATTTAACCTGAAATTTCCATGTAAATATGTACACTGGTGCTTGCTGGGGTACCTGCTGCATAAATTTACTTCTGCTATGGATGACGTGTGAGTGATAAAACAAAAATGTCTAATCAGATCAGCAGAGTTGTAAAAGTCAGGCATAACAAGGGGAAAGGAAAACTATTAAATTGGGGGGTTGGAAGAACTCTCCTTAACTGGCAAACTGTGAACAAACTGGTTTTAGTAGCAATGGTGTCGGCGTGCATCCTTTTCAAAATCCACCTCCACTTATGTGGCAGAAGCAGAATTTGCGCACACAGGCGCACGACCATTTAAAATTGATCACATGTGTGCGCTGTCAGGATATTTTATAACGTGTGAATAATCATACGTATGTTATAAAACAGCCGTATCCTTGGGCGTGGGCCGAAGAATATGCTCACATGTGTGCCTGCACGCTGCTTTGAAAGTTACCATTTAAGTGCACTGCTCTTGCCTCTGTGCAAACTGACTTGCAACTACATGCTTTTATATTACAGGAATAGTAACTTTAAAATGTGTTTGTGCATGCCCATATAAACGTGTATATGGATGTGCATGCAGCAAGATATACTGCAATTTTATATCCTGCGTGCATGTATGTGCACGATATAAAAATAGGTCTGGTGCATGTATGTGTGCACCTTAATGTTAAGTATATTTATCTACAGCAGGGAAATGTGGGCAGTCCGACCTGCAAGTGATGAAATTTTAAATATGCACGCCAGCAGGAAATAACCAGTTCCACCAATTTGCCCATCAGTTTACCCAGTCTATAGCTATGTCCTCAAAACCCCTCCTGTTCTTTAGCCTATACTCCACCCAGATGAGCCAGACCCTTCAGGTAGTTCATATATGGCTAGAAATAGTTTTATTCAGACTTACACATCATCTGTAGCAGAAATAATTTTGCGCTGAAATATACCTGGACATGTACCCAGGCACATAGCTACATATGCACATATCTCTTGGCCTTACCCCAGAATGCCCATGCCCCACTCATGTTCTGCCCCTTCTTTCCCCAATGCATCGGTACTTGTGCGCATATGAGACAGGTTTATAAAATCAAGCAGACATGTCCTAGATGTATGTGCATCTCCCAGTTTTGGTGCCCATATCACTTTGAAAATTCACCTTTCTGTGTTCATGGGCTCATCCTGTCACCTACTTATGCTGCACAAGATGCTGGACCCATGCATGCACAGGGTCAAGCAAGACCTAGCATGTGTACATTATGCATACATTGCTGTCACTTTGCATGCACTGGCACATCCTGTCATCCATTCACTTTGGGTAAACTGCCCCTCCAACCAAACCTCTTGAAGGATCTGTTTGTGCACACAGTAATGCCATCATGCACAGGCACATCCTGTCAGCCATTCACTAAGGGCCTGATTTTAAAAAGCATTTACTCGAGTAAAAACCAGGTTTACTGGAGTAAATTCACTTTACTTGAGTAAGTGGGTTTTTGAAAATTGCTAAATATATGCCATTGACTTGTCTATAGGATTTACTCACATAAGTGCACTTTACTTGAGTATATGGTTTTTGAAAATTGCTACAATAGTAGCTACATTTACGCATGTAACTCCTTTTGAAAATTACCCCCTTAGCGTGTACTGCCTCTCCCACCATACCTCCTGAAGGGCCCTGTGCACACAGTAATGCCATCATACACTTCACAGAAATGCCATCATGCATGTGGGTACATCATGTTAGCCATTCTTTCTATATAGCCTCCATGACAGCTTTTCAACATTCCTGTATGCATGGGTGATTCTGGACTGAAAGACATTCAGGCCTTTAGTAAATAAAATGCTACCTCAGCAACAGTGTCATCCAGAATTTTGAAAGCTGCCTTGCAATTAGTTAGTCCCAGTAGTCAGACAAGGTAGAGAGAAAAGAAATATCTCACCATTAACTACCTGTGTCACTGTCACATAGCTCTTCTGTAATGCTATTGAACATAGTTGAGCAGTGCTGTATATCTAAATATTTGGGGCATCAACTCTTAACCAGCAATCTTTAAATATCTTCATGGCATTACAGTTTTACCCAGCAATCCTTTACAATATGTCTGGATAAGCTATGAATCTTATGACAGGAGACAGGAACTGTTTATTTAGAGTTTTGCAAGATGATGAATACGTCCATCTCTCTACTAGAAGACTGCAAACCTGTATAGAAGGAATAATTGGGACAGCTACACATCTATTATATTACACACAACCAACTACACATGTAAAAAATATATGGATAAATATGGTGTCTATGGAACATATGCTGAATGGTTGTAATTTCTGAAACTTATTACATCTCCAAGGCTGTGATTCACAGTAACCAATATGACATACAACCAGTGATTATATATGCATGCCAATTTGCCAACACTGAATAACAAATACCTTGTTTGAAGTGTTCAAGTAGACCAATGGTCCCCAACCCTGTCCTGGGGGCCCACTAGCCAGTCAGGTTTTCAGGATATCCACATTGAGTATGCATGAGAGAAAATTTGCATGCAATGTCTCCAAAACAAATTTTCTCTCATGCATATTCATTGTAGATATCCTGAAAACCCGACAGGCTGGTGGGCCCCCAGGACAGAGTTGGGAACCACTGAAGTAGACATTGGACATTATGATGCTCTTCTCAAACATCCTAGCACAACGTATAACATGTATAGTGTTCCATATATGTTTGAAACCCCCCCCCCCCCTCACAAGAGACAGAGGGTTGAGCATGCTACCATTTAAGTGAACTGCAGCAGAGAAAACAAAGGAGGACAATGCAACTATGTAACTTGAAATGTCAGCCCAGGAAATTGAAAAGATTGTCAGACCCCTTAGTGTGAAGATACTTAAATGACCATTGAATAGATGAGTCACAGATTCAGGTAGGGGACTTGTATGCCACAGCCTCCTGAAATTCTGCAGGTTTTTTTGAGGAAATATCAATAAAGATGAAAATGATTCAACCTCCTAAATTATAGAACCATGACTGGAAATAGGATTTGTGAGAGAAATATACTATAAAACAGTCCTAGGAAGCAAAACGATTTTCATCCTGATTACAAGGGTATTCAGACACATGGGTATGAAGTTCCCAGACACAGAGGATGGCCAGGCAGGATAGAGGAACGTACACATGGTCTGTCTCTGTGGTCCTGCCTGGGACTTGGCCTTTTGGCTGAAAGGTGATTCATACAGGGTCAGACAACAGAAAAGGCAAAAGCCAGACTGAGAAAAGGTGACTTATCCAGGCTGGGTAACAGCACATGACTGGCCATGAGTTTACCAGAGCTAAAATTACTGAAAGCTAAGACTGTGAAGGGCAAGAACCACTGAATGCTAAAACAGCCATGAGCCTAGTGGAGCTATAAACCCAAGCCAGGGAAAACCTTCCTACTGAGGAAGGGGAACTGAAGGACAACATCAGGCCTGGAGGTGGAGTGGTCCCCCCCTTAAGTGAGGGGACCCCAGCAGCAGATATGGAGATCAAGCAGCCCCCCTTGGAAAAATTAATTTTAAGTTTTGTTACAATAACAGCAAACAATATTTATGTAGACTGCCTTACCTCAGGACAGTATACTCACAATCTTTAGCAGAGAGGGACAGAAGTTCTTTGCTCCTGGAGACTTGGCCTCCTGATCCCAAAAGAGCTCTGTTTACAGAGCTCTTCCTGCCCATCAGGGTGCCACCCATAGAGTTCTCTCCCTCTATGGGATTAAGAGTGGACCAGGCTAAATGCCTTGTCCTGCACAGGTTTAAAGGGGGAAAATAGGGTCATTCCATCACATCCACCTCCTTAGCTTGGATGTGCTGGTTGAGCATTTTCACTCTCCCTAGATCTCATCCAGGGAATTGTTCACATTTCCACTCCTCCTCATCTGCTCACCCTCACCTATTAGGGTTATCCCAAACAATACTGTGACCACCATCCATTGCACCCTTCACTCAGTATGCACCCCCATTCCTTTAATTGAGTCTCTTGCTAGATCTGGGTTACAATCTTGTCTCAGCCGGACTTTTTGAACTGTCTGTAGGACATCATACAGTGGTTCCTTTGGTACCCGTTGTGGGTGTTCTCCGGTATCTAGTGCCTCCTCTCAGGCATTCCTCTCAGTGCCCTCTGGCCACGCTATAGTGCCACGTGTTGGCTGCTCAGCAGGCCCTCTTGCTAGGGTCTCCATGTCATCTCTCTCTAGGCTTTCCATGGTTCCTCCTTCTGGATTCTCCTAAGTGCCTATCTGTGAGTTCTCTACAGCAGAACCTCTATTTGTTTTCTTGCTGAACTTTCCTCTAGACAGCACCTGTCTCAAGCTCCTCCAAGCTGTCTCTCTTGGGTCTTGCTATAGCACTTGCATCCGGCCCTATGATAGCACCTCCTTCCAGTCTTTCTGCCATGCCTCTATCAAGTCTTTCTGCAGTGCCTGCATCTTCTGCACTGCCTTGCATAAGCCAATCAGTGCTGCATACAGCAACCCATTCTGTTTTGCCCCTTTCTGGGTAGTCTGTTTTGCCTTCTCCAGGACAGGCTATGAAGCTCTTCCATGAACTTTCTAGTTTCTCCAACTCAGTCACTGCAGAATCATTCCTCTGGCATTCTTCCTTTCTCTTGTTCTCTCCTCAGCAGACTCTTTCCACTCAAGCACTCTTTTGGCTTCAGCCCAGTTGCTATTTTCAGCTCTCTCGTGAGATAAGTCCCTCTGAATGGTCAAGTGGTAGACAGGTAACTCAGTCAGCTGTATTGCTACCTCTGCTTCCATCTTTATTTCTGTCAGGCAGACAGTAACATGTGTCCAGTATGCTTCCTGGACCATCAGATTCCTCATGGCACTCTCTTGACCCATTGCATGATTCTCTATGGGCTTTTGCCAGTCAGGATCTTGTCTTATGTCAGCTACCTTGCTATTTCCATCTTCTTTTTCAGGGCAGAGCAGACAGCTGACTTGGGTAGCTGAGGTACTCTCTATGCTTCCAACTGTACTGAGTCTAGTCCTGTTTTTACTTTAGCCACACTGGAAGTTATAGATGCTATGTTTGCTTCCTGTTTCTTTTTATTCTTACTGCAGAAAAGCTGGTTCTTTGTACAGCTCTCCTGAAACTACCTTTGTCTCTCATGCAGCTGATTCTGCCCTCCTAGGAGACACTGCATCAATTCTTGCATATTTAGTTCCATCATGCTTCCACTCAGCTAAATCTTGGTGCTTAGGGCAAAGCCTGTTTACAGCTGGAGGCTAAAACCCTGTGCATCTAATAGCAGTTTCACTTTCTGCCTGGGCCGTTCCCTATTCCAGGCAAAGTGCACAACTGCTTCTCTTTTTTCTTTAGTTTTTTTTTCTCTTCAAAGGAAAAAAAGTAAGAAAAATCCCTGCCTCTCCAGCACTATCTTTACTGAGTAATAAAGTTCTATCTCCTGTTGGAGCTTGCCTCCTTTGTCTGCTAAAAAACCTAAACCTGCTTCCATCCAGGCACCACAGACCACTCTCTGCTTTAAGAGCAGATTCACTCTTTTTTTTTCTGTGCTCTTCTTTGAGATGGCAGGCTTTACTTCAGTGCTCTGGTGCATACTACAGCACTACTTTGCCTCCAAACTTCTTTGGCAAGCACCACAACAAAGACACTTTCTCTCATAGTTCTTCCTGGAAACCGTAGGCTTTTTTATTTCTGTGCCCAGCTTAGAAAAATATCTTCAACCTGAGATATGAGAGTAACTAAGCAGAAATCACAGTGACTCCAGCCTTCTCAAATGCAATTTAAGTTTTATTACTTTAAAAGCAAACAAAATTGCAGTAGACTGCTGGGCTCACATTCTTAATGTCCAGCAGGGTACAGCCCACAAAGCTCTTCCTGCACAACAGGGTCTCACCCATAGAGCTCATTCTCTCAATGAGCTTTAAGGTGGACAACGCTAAATGCCTGATCCAGCACATGTTTAAAAGGGGAAAATAGGGTCACTCCATCACAGAGAATGTCTTTAAAACAAATGTGCATCCCAATGAAACAACAATAAACTCACACATATGTGGTAGCATGAGTGAAAATTGGTAATTATAGTCTAGTTATACATTTAGTATCAAACGGTTTTTTATTGTTATTATACAAGCATCACAACCAATGTAGAACCAAAAGTTGGTCTGGAGAGGTGGTACACTGTCCTCCACGCAGACCATGCAATAACACCTGCTCACAGTGATCAACCAACAACACCCCATCCCCCCCACCCCCCAACCCTCCCACCCACCCTCTCTCCCATAAGGGGGAAAATGTCCAAAGGCAGAGTCCATGCACGTATAGTCCTGCGAGACGTCCAGAGGCCAAGATGAATCTTCAAAAGGTGGATTCCACTACAACCTCAGCAATCATTGATAACCAAACTTCGGGACCGGGGAGATAGTGATTGCAAATAAGGGTCCCAAATTAGTAAGAATCGCTTGCGGGAGCGAGGATCCACCCTTGAGCCCAGTTCCTCCATTCGTAACAAGTGATGTAAATGATTGCGCCAAGTCCAAAAGGAGGGGGGACTCGGATCTCGCCAGTACAATAAGATAACCTTCTTCCCCACCAAGCAAGCCTTGTGTATGAAATAACGGGGACCCTGCTTCAAGGAGATGCGGGGGAAATGGCCAAAAAGAAACAGTAGTGGCGTTATAGGCAAATTAACCCCCAGAAGGTCCATTAAATAAGATGCGACCCGTCCCCAGAATTGACGGACCTTAGGACAAGCCCAAAAAGCATGAGAGAGATGCCCAATTGCCCCATGGCATTTACCGCAAATTTCACTCTGGACCAATCCGGAGCGATGAGCTAATTGGGTAGAAATGTAAGCCCTTCACAGAAACTTATAATGCATCTCTCTGTAATACATATTAATAGTAATGTGATTGATTCGTCCAAAGCTTGCTTTTAATATGGGGATTGTAAGAACAAATATCCCATCCTTATGCCATCGTTCAAGCAATAGTGCATAGGGCTCAATTCTCGTAACCCCTTTTAAACTCTTGTAATACTGGGATAGCGTGGGGGCCCTCTGGACGTTAAACCTCAATACCTTATCTATGGAGGTAAGAACCTCCACCGGGCCGGGGTCCATCGGCAAGGACTGAAAATAATGCTTAAGTTGGAGGTATGGGAAAACATGAGAAACATTCAACCCAAACCTAGAGCGCAGGTCAGAGAATGACAGCAACTGACCATCATCATTTATAACCTGTCCCAGGCGAGTAAGGTCCTGTGTCCGCCAGTAGTGGAACCCCTTGGTTTGGGAGCCCGGGAGAAAGGCACCATTCCCCTGGATAGGCAATAGGGGCACACACAACCGAGGCGTCCGTAGCAGCTTGGTGACCAGCCGCCACGCAGCTCGAATCGGGGTAACAACTGAAGAGTGGAGTATCACGGCAGGGAGTTCCCGGGTGGGAGCTTGAACAACATAAGAAAGAGCAAAGGGCACCACCAATGCCGACTCCGCTGTTATATTAACAAAAGAAGATTGAGGTAACAGCCAATCCCGTAGAATACGGAGATTGCATGCCAAATTATAGAGTCGCAAGTCTGGGACTCCCAAGCCCCCCTCTCCCCAGCGCTCTCGAAGATCCATCAACGAAATGCGTGCCTTACCTCCCCTCCATAAAAAAACCCGTAGGGCTTTGTCAATGGATCGGAGATCCTGACGATTAAGCAAAAGAGGCAAGTTTTGCAAAAGAAATAGCCATTTCGGTAAGAGCACCATCTTGAATAAATTGAGACGGCCACAAAGAGAGAGAGGTAAGGCATGCCATGTGCGGAGTTTATCCAGGGTCACCTGAAGTAAGGGCTTAACATTAGCCACGTAAAGATCCGTAAGAGGGGAAGTAAGGTTCACCCCCAAATAGCGGAGGGGGCCGTCAGCCCATTTTAATGGGAAATCATCCTGCCAGCTCCCTCTAAGGGTAGCCGGAAAGGCCAGTGCCTCAGACTTAGTAGTATTAAGGCGAAGGCCCGCAAACCTGCCAAACTCTGCAAAAAGCTGCATCAATGGTGGTAAAGAGCGCTGGGGTCTAGACAAAAAGAGCATCACATCATCAGCAAATGCAACATATTTAAAAATTTCATGGTGCATACGTATACCCCGTATCAGCCCCAGGTCGAGAATGGACAGTAATAAAGGCTCTAACTGTAGCAGGAAAAGCAAGGGTGACAGGGGGCACCCTTGTCTGGTACCACGGGTTATAGAAAACACCTCTGAGTGAACATTATTGGCTACTATAACAGCAGTGGGGTCATGATATAATAAGCGAAGGGCATCTAGGAACCAGCCATCAAATCCCAACTCCTGTAAAATATAGAAGAGATAGCCCCACTCTACACGGTCAAAGGCTTTGTCCGCATCAAAATTGACCAGAAGATACGGCTCTTCCATCATCTGACTCATTTCCATGGCCGCCAAAATCTTTCGGATTGTAGTTAAAGCATGGCGCCTCCGGACAAAGCCCACCTGGTTTTCCCCGATCAAAGAAGGAAGTACCTCTGCCAATCGGTCTGCTAGAATTTTGGCCAATAGCTTCTGGTCAACATTGAGGAGTGATATAGGCCTGTAGGAGGTCACCGAAGTGGCATCCTTCCCCGGCTTGGCTATAAGGGTAATATGGGCCCGATTCACATGGTGGGGATATTGCCCCTGAGCAACCAGGGTAGTGAACGTCTGAGCCAGGACTGGGCTAACCAGATCCACCAGGCTTCTAAAAAACTCAGCAGTGAACCCATCTGGCCCCGGCGCTTTAAAGCGCTTGGTCTGCTGGATGGCCTTATGAATTTCTTCCTGCTCAAGGGGCAAATTCAGCTTCTCCTTTTGTGCCCTGGTAAGAGCTGGTAAATCCAGCTTTGCACAGAATTGAGCACAGACTTCCGGTTGCCAATCCCCCTTAGTATACAGACGAGAGAAAAACGTCTGAAACTGTGCAAGAATGGCGTTAGCATCCGTATGCAGAACTCCCGTATCCGAACGGATTGCAGGAATGTGCTTGGAGGAGCGAGACGCCTTCACCAAGTTATGGAGCAACCTGCCCGACTTATTACTATATCGATGCATTCGATATTGATAATAGAGCAGACTCTTCTTTTCTCGTTGGTGAAGTAAAGTATTAATTTTCCCTTGTAATACCCGATGGGCCTCCCTGTCCTCCGGGAGGTTAGTACGAGCTAGACGCCGTTTAAGCTTCTGCAACTGGGCACTTAAAGTAAGGAGACTCGCATCAAGGACTTTCCGTCGACGGGCCACATATGAGATAATATCCCTACGTATCACTGCCTTAGCAGTGTACCAAAAGAGTACAGGGTCGGATTTATGTTCCTCATTAAGAGTCGCATAATCCTGCCACCGGAGCCGTAGATATTCTTGGAAGGGAATATCATCTGCCAAAAAATATGGATACCGCCACTGTCGTGTAGTAGGAGCGGAAGGGGAAACCTGCACATCCAACCATATTGGAGCATGATCGGAGATAAGAATATCGCCAATACAAGCATCATTAACCTTTGTAAAGTATTTATCACTAATAAAGAAATAATCCAAACGCGACCACGTTGCGTGTGCCCGAGACACATGTGTGAAGTCTCTCTCACTCGGGTGTAAGAGCCGCCACGCATCAAGAAGATGTACCGACTGCTCAAGCTGTGTTAAACTGGCGCTGACAGCCCGATCCCTGGGACTACTAGTGGATTTATCTAGATGTAAATCTCGGATCGCATTGAAATCTCCCCCCAGGATAACAAAGTCATCAAGATAGGGCAGCAGCAGGCCCTGCAGGGCTCGTAGGTAGCCTACCGTATCATTGTTTGGAGCATAAGCATTACAAAGTATTATTGTCACATTGAATAATTTTACAACTAAAAGCAGATAGCGCCCCTGTGGATCCTTCAATTCCCGCAGTATGGTGAAAGGTACATGTTTACCAAAAAGTATGGCTACCCCTGCAGATTTAGATGAGGCCGAGGCATAATACACATCCCCCACCCAACCTCTGCGGAGTTTAGAATGTTCTACATCAGTCAGGTGAGTCTCTTGGAGAAATGCCACGTCCACCTGTCGTTTCTTAAGATGATTCAATATTTTTGACCTTTTGATAGGCAAATTTATACCACAGACATTCCAGGATATAAACCTTAGTCCACTAACTGACATGACCAAAAAAGAGGACAAACAGTGCAATGAGTGAACATTGGACATAAACAGGAAGGTTCTCCCAGCTAAAACCTCCCTGAAAGAACAAGCCCCGAGTAAAACAGTAATTGACCTCCCGAACTACGTGCATGGTACCCCCCCCCGAACCCAAAATGAATTTCCCCACATCCCCTACCCTGTCTCCCTTCCCCCCCCCCATCCCCTATACCTCCCCACCCCAACATACATACAGTAAAGGAAGTCACCACCATGCATACACACACCCACCCCCCCCCTCCCAACGCATTCCAGCCTCATCCACTCCACATATGAAGGGACAGGGACCCTAGGAGGGCCACACATTAATACACTCATAGGCTCAGTATCAAATGGAAAAACTGAGAAACTGTAGGGAAGTCCAAGAGCAGGAGTCGCTGTAACACAGTCCCGGGCTCAGAAAAAAAACACGGCCCAGTCCAGCTCCGAGGACCAGTGTGAGGAGAAAAAAAAAATAGAAGCTCCCAGAAAAAGGAGAGACTCCAAATTCAGCCCGCCAAGGCTCCAAACCGTAACGGCCAGCCACTCCGCTGCTCTCAATCCGGGTCTTCACTGGCGCGAGGGGAGCTCCGATGACCGCTGGAGGCCATGGTACGCACGAACTCCTGGGCCTCCGGGAGCCCAGTGAACCACCGGACCCCCTCACGGGTAACAACCCGCAACCGAGCTGGATATATCAAGGTGGCACGGTAACCTAAATTGATAAGCTGGGTGCAAACCGGGGCCAAAACGCGGCGCTTCGCCGACAGGGCGGTTGAAAAATCTTGAAACACCATTATCTTTTTGCCGTCATACATCAGCGTTTTACCCGCCCTGGTGGCCTGCAAAATTTCCCCTTTATGCACAAAATTGAAAATTTTAGCGATAATGATACGCGGTCTTGGCTCCGACTCCTTCCTTTGGCCCAGCCAGTGTGCCCTCTCGACGCGCAGGGGCCCGTGCGCTGTTGTAAGGCCCAATTCCCTGGTGAGCCAGCCCTCCAGAAATGTCACAAGCTCCCGATCAGGGATAGACTCCGGGAGCCCCAAGAAACGCAGGTTTGACCGGCGAGACCGGTTTTCTAGGTCTTCTAATCGGTCTGCCTGCTTTGCCACCACCAGTTTTAAAGCCGTCACCTCAGCCTCCACATTGTGCGCGCCGTCATGCAAATCAGAGACCCGCTGCTCCAGCCCTGAAAAGCGGGCCTCGCAGCCCGCAAACGCCGCGGCTAGCTCAGTAAGCTTAGTGGATATACCCTTCAGCTCCGGACCCAACAGTTCCGAGATCGCGGTCTTAATTTCTGTGATCGCCGCTTTGGTCGATGGGGGCGGGGTGGCCGGCGCCATATTGGATATTACCTCGGAGCCGCGCGGCTTGTCTTTTTCTTTGTCTTTTTGCTTCAAGCGGGCCGCCATGGCGCTCGTCTGGGTTGGCGGAGGATCAGAACCGGTTCCCCAAGGTCCCGTAGTAATTTTAAGCCCAATTAGCCGTGGATGAGGCTGGATGCAGGAGGGTCGGCGCTGTGAGGGAAAAAATCACGGCTTTCCCCTGCACTGCATCACGTGACCTCCCCTAGTTATACATTTAAAGCTAAAAACCCATTAGAAGGAACGTAGGGATGTGCATTCATCTCAAATTAATTTCCAAAATGTGATGAATAAGGGCAATTTGTTTCAATCGGAATGCCCCAAAATGATTTGGGTCCCCCTGAATCAAACAAACCCTATTCATTGAACTTATTTGAAATTAAGGCATCGGCTCTAATCCTTGACCCAAGGCTGGGGCCTCATCTAAAGCACAGGCAGAGGTCCAAATCAGGGGACATAGCCTATACCCAAGCATGATACCAGCTCCTTGGACTAGACCTAATCCCAAAGCTGGGGCCTCGCTGAGGGCATAAGCAGAGGCCCAAAATAGGGTCTATGGCCTAGACCAAAGGGCAATGTCGGACTCTCAACCTGGGCCCAGCCCGATACCAGGGCCTTGGCTGAGACCCAAACAAATTCTTACATGATTTGTCGAGTATTTGATCTTAAGGCTTGGGTCTCAGAAAGGCTTGAGCCTACCAATACTCTGACCTGGTCTGGAGGCTATGTCCTGATGCTGAGGCCTCAACCCATACCCAGGCCAATGCCATATACCAACCCAGAAGCCAAATCATAATGCCTGGGCCTAGGCCCAAGACTGATGTTGTGACCTGGCCTGGAGGCTGGGTACTGATGCCAGGCCCTTGGCCCAGACCCAAGCCTGATGCCACAACCCAACCTAGAGGCCACGTCCCAGTGATGGAGCCTCGGCCCAGACCCAGGCCCAGTGCTAAGGCCTGGCCTAGAGTCTGGGTCTTGATGTCTGGGCCTTGGTGTAGGATCAGCACAGATCTAGAGACCAGGCCTCGCTGAACCTCCCGCATCATCTTCTTTCTTATGACGCCATGCACTGGGGTTGTGCTGGAGTTAATTAACTCCAGCACATTAACCCAGCAGACTGCACCATTTTGATATACAGCAATTGTTCATCAATGCCATACATAAAACTGGTGCCATCCACTGTAGCGCAACCCAATGCACAGCATCAGAAGTAAGAATAAGATGATATGGGAGGAGCTGAAAGCCCTGGGTTCTGGGCCTAAGCCTGACCCTAGGCTGAGGCCCAGGCATTGGTATTTGGCCCAAAAAACAGCAAGGTAGGCGATCCAGTAGAACCGAAGGAAGACAACAAAAAGGGATGCCACAAAGACGCCTTTTTCAATTCTTTATTGGTCTCCACTATCATTGATTTAATCAATGATAGTGGAGACGATCCATGCTGTGCGTGGCTAAATGTGGCTAAATGTATATAGCACCATTGATGAACGGAACCAATAGCATTTTTAAGCACGTCTGACACTCATTGAGCCCCTGAGGCAGCCACTTTGTGTGGCGAAACTCGGCCAGAGTCGGGCAGTTTTTCACGTCTCCACCAATAAAGAATTGAAAAAGGCGTCTTTGTGGCATCCCTATTGGTATTTGGCCTCCAGGCCAAGGTCTTGTTATTGGAAATCAGTCTGGGCCAAGGCCCTGGCATCATGACCTGGCCTCTGGCTGGGTAACAGCTTCAGACCTGGGTTCGAAGTTCGAGCCTTCAGGTCAGTTTGTGGCATCAGGCCTCCAGCTGAGGCTTCAGCCTTGAGTAGGCTGAGGCTAAGGAAGCACAGACCTACCATGCCCTTAGCCCTGGCATTTTTCCAGGTGGGCAGGCGGGATGCCCTGGGAGGCCTTGTTTTCATTTTTTGTCTTTTTAGTTTTTTAGTTTTTGATTCAATTTTTCTCACAAATGAAACAATCCTTGAATCTAAATTGGGGGGGGGGGGGGGGGGGGAACCCTCACAAAAACAAACCAAAAATGAATATAGATGTTTTCCCCCTGCATATCCCTAATGGAAAAGGTGTATCCTGTTTTTATAAAGGAAATTTGAAAGTGTCTCAACAGTTACTTTTTTCACTTTACTTTTGTGATTTGTTCTCCAACCCTCTCAAGGTGCAGTACCTTTAGTAAAAAAAACAAACATATATCATCCCTGAAAATGGTCCATATTGTTTTTGCATACATGGACAAATATATCACAGAACAACACACATGCACCCAATAGAAGCCAACAATGAAAATTTGCACAACTTTATGTTATTGATTCATGAGATGCAGACAAATAAGCTATGGTTACCACTGCAAACCAACACAGAATTTTTCAAATAATGGAGTAACTTGATGGTGTGGCAGTTGTTACCCTTAACCAATAAACCTTAATACTGTTGATGCAACTTCATCATTGCTCTCTGCTTTAACGGCAGAAGGAAAAGGGATATTGGGATTCATTCAGCAACCGAGGGCCCCAACGTTTACAGTCTAGGGAAATAAGACTGTATGGGGGTAACTTGCCGATGCGGCGGTTACTACCCTTAACCAATAAGACTGATACTTTGATGCAACTCAAAAATTGTTCTCTGCTTCAACAGTAATCAATGAGGGCTAGTATGGGAAACTGATAAACACAGTGGTAATGGGGAATTGGATTCAAACAGCAACCAATGAGAGCCCTGAGTTTTATGGTCTGGGAAACAGATAAGCATAGAATAGCCTACACGGCATAGCAAATACTACCATAAGCTTACTGGGCATACTGGATGGACCATTTGGTCCTTTTCTGCCGTCATTTCTATGTTTCTATATTTCTTTGGAAAACCAAAACAAAATTATTAAAAAACAATGGTTTGGCAATGGTATACAATATTGGCCAAGGCTGAATGAGAAGTAACACTAAATGCTATGAAACTACATCTCTGAATTCCAAATGAAGATATGGTTTACAAATGTTATAGATATTCTGACAAAAGACATCATAGTTTCCAACTTGTCAGATTTCTAGCCACAGGATAGGAAACACAGGTGTCATCTCAATCAAAGCAGGGTTTATTCATAACAAGTTCTTTTCACCTTCATTAACATAAACATAATATTTAATAGTGGGTTCACAGTACTCAATCCATGTCAGAATAAATATTCCATTTAGCTTTCATATATATTACAAATGCTTCATTTTCAGAAGGGTTGCTTCACAGATACTTAGGCTCAGACAAGATTATGATTTTCCTCATCTAGAATCCATAGTGTGGTTCACAGCCCTCAAATTGCCAGCAAAAGCTTCCTGGTTCCCAGCTATTTCTTATCAAGGCCTAAGACCCAATCAGATGCCTTGGGCGCATTGCTATTGGCCCCAGTTTCAGATTCATTTCCTTTCATGCCTTATCTCTCTGTTTCTTATAGTCACCGGGTTGCTCAGTGAGAAAACTCTAGTCTCTCACTGGGAAGACTTCCAGTTTGAGGCTAACTAGATTATCTTTTTAAACTGACATCACCCCCCATCCCACCTCCCAGGGCTGAATTCCGGGCATCCCAAAGGACTACATGGATCTAGCACTAGCCACCAGAAAATATTTTTCCTAATGGACCTAATTTTATCAGTTGGCAGATCTACTTATGTCTCTGGAAAATAAACATGTTTGTTAATTCAGAGCACATACAACTAAATATGCTGTGCAACCACTGATTCAGTTATACTTCAGGAGCAAGCCGGGCAGGTCTGGATTCAAATTCCAGCTGAGCATATATGGTATCTGTATTTGGGCATGGAGTCAGAATCAGAATCCAGCTTGGCATGCAGGAAGTCTGGATCTGAGTCAAAATCAGGATCTGGTTTAGCAAGTGGAGAATCTAGATTAGGCATAAATTCAAAATTAGGATCCATCTTGGCTGCAGTGATGGCAGGAGAATTACCCTAAGGTGGAGGGTCCGGTGGGCTTTACCACTTGCTGAACATTACTCTTGGACATAGTATGTGGTATATCAGAAGCATTATCTGACTCAGAAGATAAATGCAGTTCCTGGAACATAGCCACCAAGTCCAACAAGGCCTACAAAGCATCAGGTTACTCTGTTTCAGAGACTGGAAGAGGGGCTGGATCTTTCTTAAACTCTAAGGAGGACCTTTGCTTCATCTGGGTCTCTAGAAGGTCCAGTATCCTCTCCAGGGCTTAAACAATCTGATCTATGGAGATCTGATTAGTAAATATCTTCTTGATATTTACAGATGCCATGCATCTCAGTTTATGCTGGTCATTCAAACATATAAAAATATATTTGTTTAGCTAAGCTAAGGGATGGAATCTTTTTTATTTAGTTTATCATTTTTCCACTTCAAGGTTCTTTGTCTTTTTCAGTATTGTTACACTATTTTAGAAGCCAAGGTTGCTCTGAATTTAAGGCAGTGGGTTATAGGAAATGGCATTTGAATTAATTTTCAGAAAAATACATCTTAAATTAAAAGCCTAACTCTTTTGCAACACTATCTAGTAGGTGTAGGCTGCCAAAAAAATGTTTTCATTTTTAATTAATTTCATTTTGATTTTGTTTAATGTGTCATTTATTTTATTTTATTTTAGTATACGTTATACTTTTTCAGTGCCCAGTAAATCCAATTAAGTGCACACGATTTCAATTTAGTTTTCAGTATTGTAATTTAGTGTGCATTAAATTATTTAGTGCATACTAATGGAGAAAGGTCATTAGTGGAGCACTACAGGGATCAGTACTGGGACCTATGCTGAATTAGGACCCATGATCTAAAAAAGGAAACAGTGAGTGAGGTGATCAAATTTGCAGATGACATAAAATTATTCAAACTTCCTAAACTGACAGCAGATTGCGAGGAACTGCAAAAGCAACTTGGGAGACTAGGAGATTGGGCAATTAAATGGCAGATAAGATGTAATGTGGAAAAGTACAAAGCAATGCGCAAAGCAAAAAATAATCACAATTACTGGTACACGATGCTGTGTTCTGAATTGGGAGTCAATACCCAGGAAAAGGACCTTGGAGTCCTTAATGACAGTATGTTGATAGCCATAGCTAAGCATGTGGCAGCGGTCAAATAAACCAATAGAATGTAAGGAATAATCCAAAAAAAAAAATGGAGAATAAAATAGACAAATAATATTGCCATTGTATCACGCCATGGTGGGACTGCTCATTGTAGGTATTTTTGGTTGTCCCATCACAAGAAAGATATAGTGGAACTAGAAAAGACAAAATGATAAAGGGAATGGAACATCTCTCCTGTGATGAGAGGCTGCACAGACTAAGGCTCTTCAGCTTGGAAAAGAGATTACTTGGAGGGGCCATGATAGAAGATTATAAAATCACGAGTGGGGTGGAAATGGTAAATGGTAATGAAATTAACAACCAGCAGAATAAAAAGAAAATCATAGAATGTGTTTTTTCACTCAGCACACTATTAAGCCGTAGAATCTGTAGAACTTGATCAAGGTGACTTGCATAATGTGGTTTAAAAGTGGTTTGGACAAGTTCCTGGAGGAAAAGTCCATAACACATTATTAACCAAGTAGACTGAAGAAAGTTGTTCCTATCCCTGGGAGTGAGCAACAGGAACTACATCTACTTTATGGGATCTGCCAGGTACTTGCAACCTAGATTGGCCAATGGCCACTATCAGAGACAGGATGCTGAGATTGATTTACCTTTCTCTGACCCAGCATGGCAATTTTTATGTTCTTATGTCTTATCTATGTAGTTTAATGTATACTAAACAACTAAAAAGTTACGGCCAAATTTTCAAAGGCTTAGGCGCGTAAAAACCGGAGTCTACGTGCTTGGTTGCACCTTGTGTGCAGCACACATTTTATAAGGTGCCTAGCCACATGCATAAACCACAGTACGTGCACAAGTGCCGGGCCTCTCCAAAGGGGATGGCTGGGGGCGGGGAGGGGTGGGGTGGGACGGAGGCCGGTCAGGATAGCGGCCATTAGCCGCTGTTCCAGGAAAGCGCATGCCAGCAGCCAGCCAGGGCTTGGAGATTACTGCTGCTCAAGAGGAGGAGCAGAAAGGATTTAAATAAAAATGTTTGGGAAAGTTGGGTTAGGTTTAGGGGGTGGGGAGGAGAAGGGAAAGGGAAGGAAGGTTAAGCAGAGGGGGTAGGGAATTTCCCTCCCAGTCCGCTCCTTAATTAGAGCGCACTGGGAGGGATTTGGGTGAGGCCTGATTGCCTCGGCGCGCGTATTTAGAAAAATGCCTCCCCCCTGGGCACTGCCCGCACATGCGTGCACGGATGTTAAAATCTGGCGCACATATACACACAGCATCAGATTTTATAACATGCGTGAGGCAGCGCATACATGGACGTGCACGCACTCCTTTTAAAATCAACCCCTTAGTGCACACTAAATCTAAAGAACAAAAAAAAAAAAAGTAAAAGAAACTACAGTGCATCCCAACTAACTAGTTTGGATTTAATTACCTAACTTTGTAACTAGGCAAGAGCTAGCCCCTCTTAACCCTTAAAACACAACAACATAGAAACATTTAGCTATCCACATTTTTTCTCTTCAGATGCTGCAAGTCACCCCACTGAAAGGTAACCCTGCTTGGTGTAAAACCTTGAAGCAGAGGTCAGTGTTCCCAGAAAAACTGATGAATTGATAGTCATAGGATATGAAACATAGGTATCTTCAGTAAAGGGTCTATTCATAACATAAAAGATAACAGGATCTCTTCACCTTCATTAACCTAATCATAATGAAGATAACTTTCAAACATATGCACTCGGTGGCATATATGCATGTGTATGGCTGTGAGCAGGTCTATGCTACTATTTTATAACACACATGTATTATATATGTGCATTTTATAACATATGCATATCTCTAAACTGCAACAAACACACATATATAGGCTTACACGCAAATATATACAACGCATTAAAAGAACATATATCAATACAATGAACATGCATAATTTTCATACCTATATAATGGGATTTAGTCACATAATTTGGTGGATTTTAAATCATGAATGTGTCAAGCAAATTATTAGCTTTACAATCATTTCACCTTTTAACCCAGTTCTTCTCCAGGCCATTGAGACCCTCTTGGTTCATTAGCCTGAAAGCCCCCCTCCCCCCACCCCCCGGTTCAGCAGACCTCCCACCAGATCCAAAATACACAAAAATGGTCAATTTTTAAAGACTTGCATGCAGCAAAACTGGGAGATATGCATTAGACTCAGACCTGCGCACACCGCACGGATTTTAAAAGGCCCATGGCCCTGCGCGTATCTCCAAATGTGAAAATAAAAAGTTTCTGAAAAAGGGATGGGGCATGGGCATGGTCTGGATGGGTTGATGGTGGGACATGGACAAGCTGGGACTTCACCATAAAGTCAGTACATAAGTAGTTATGTGCACAAGCACGCACCAGATTCCCCTATTGTATAATTTTACTTCTGCTATAGATGGTTTGTAAGTCGTGTAGCAAAAATACTGAGGCTAGTGAGCCGGGTTTTAAGGCTTGTGGCTAATAGGGTAAAAAGGAGTCAAGTTAGCTAGGGGGTTTAGGAAGTCCTTTCCTTTACTGGGGCAAACTGGGAAAACGGTCTATTGTGTCACCTCGCGTACCTACTAAAATGTCCCCTACTTATGCGCTTAAGTCGGCATTCACACGCACATGCGATCAGTGATTTTAATTCATGCACACATGTACATGTGGATAGCTGATTTTATAACATGTGCATATATGCACATATAAGCGCGCATGTTATAAAATTATCGCATCCATGTGTGCGTGCCAGGAAACGCTTGCACATGTGCGTACCCGCACGGGTCTTAAAATTTACTTCTCAACACATGTAATATCACTTACGCCAGATAATCAGCAGGTGTAAAATTATGCAATTAAGTTGGCTGATCTATGTATGTAAAATATGAAACTTAAATAGCAACTTATGTGCATAAATGTTGGCCCTGCAGCCACCACTTTTTACAAGCATACGTGTGTGTGAAAGTGAAAATACACAGGTGTTTTTAATTTTTAGAAATTACGGACTAGAGGCTACTTACACACATGCATGTTCATTTTTACACATGTAAAGAACTGAAATTTCACCCAGTATATAACAGTGAACATAAGAACATAAGAACATAAGAAAATGCCATACTGGGTCAGACCAAGGGTCCATCAAGCCCAGCATCCTGTTTCCAACAGTGGTCAATCCAGGCCACAAGAACCTGGCAAGCACCCAAAAACCAAGTCCATTCCATGTAACCAACCATTGCTAATGGCAGTGGCTATTCTCTAAGTGAACTTAATAGCAGGTAATGGACTTCTCCTCCAAGAACTTATCCAATCCTTTTTTAAACACAGCTACACTAACTGCACGAACCACATTCTCTGGCAACAAATTCCAGAGTTTAATTGTGCGTTGAGTAAAAAAGAACTTTCTCCGATTAGTTTTAAATGTGCCCCATGCTAACTTCATGGAGTGCCCCCTAGTCTTTCTACTATCCGAAAGAGTAAATAACCGATTCACATCTACCCGTTCTAGACCTCTCATGATTTTAAACACCTCTATCATATCCCCCCTCAGTCGTCTCTTCTCCAAGCTGAAAAGTCCTAACCTCTTTAGTCTTTCCTCATAGGGGAGTTGTTCCATTCCCCTTATCATTTTGGTAGCCCTTCTCTGTACCTTCTCCATCACAATTATATCTTTTTTGAGATGCGGCGACCAGAATTGTACACAGTATTCAAGGTGCGGTCTCACCATGGAGCGATACAGAGGCATTATGACATTTTCCGTTTTATTCATCATTACTTTTCTAATAATTCCCAACATTCTGCTTGCTTTTTTGACTGCCGCAGCACACTGCACCGACGATTTCAATGTGTTATCCACTATGACACCTAGATCTCTTTCTTGGGTTGTAGCACCTAATATGGAACCCAACATTGTGTAATTATAGCATGGGTTATTTTTCCCTATATGCATCACCTTGCACTTATCCACATTAAATTTCATCTGCCATTTGGATGCCCAATTTTCCAGTCTCACAAGGTCTTCCTGCAATTTATCACAATCTGCTTGTGATTTAACTACTCTGAACAATTTTGTGTCATCTGCAAATTTGATTATCTCACTCGTCATATTTCTTTCCAGATCATTTATAAATATATTGAACAGTAAGGGTCCCAATACAGATCCCTGAGGCACTCCACTGCCCACTCCCTTCCACTGAGAAAATTGTCCATTTAATCCTACTCTGTTTCCTGTCTTTTAGCCAGTTTGCAATCCACGAAAGGACATCGCCACCTATCCCATGACTTTTTACTTTTCCTAGAAGCCTCTCATGAAGAACTTTGTCAAACGCCTTCTGAAAATCCAAGTATACTATATCTACAGGTTCACCTTTATCCACATGTTTATTAACTCCTTCAAAAAAGTGAAGCAGATTTGTGAGGCAAGACTTGCCCTGGGTAAAGCCATGCTGACTTTGTTCCATTAAACCATGTCTTTCTATATGTTCTGTGATTTTGATGTTTAGAACCCTTTCCACTATTTTTCCTGGCACTGAAGTCAGGCTAACCGGTCTGTAGTTTCCAGATCGCCCCTGGAGCCCTTTTTAAATATTGGGGTTACATTTGCTATCCTCCAGTCTTCAGGTACAATGGATGATTTTAATGATAAGTTACAAATTTTTACTAATAGGTCTGAAATTTCATTTTTTATTTCCTTCAGAACTCTGGGGTGTATACCATCCGGTCCAGGTGATTTACTACTCTTCAGTTTGTCAATCAGGCCTACCACATCTTCTAGGTTCACTGTGATTTGATTCAGTCCATCTGAATCATTTCCCATGAAAACCTTCTCCATTACGGGTACCTCCCCAACATCCTCTTCAGTAAACACCGAAGCAAAGAAATCATTTAATCTTTCCGCGATGGCCTTATCTTCTCTAAGTGCCCCTTTAACCCCTTGATCAACTGTGGGTACACAGTATTTAAAGACAGTCCAATCCAGGTCAGAATAGCCCAGTTAGTTCTCACTTACTGTATATTATCAATACTACAACTCTGTTCAGCAGGGCTGCTTCACAGATACTCAGGTTCTTCCTCATTCAGGATCCACAGCTCGGCTCACACATTTAAATTGCTAGAAACATTTGCTTGGTTGTCAGCTACCCTTTTTCAAGGCCAAAATCTCAGTCAGGCTCCTTATCATAGAGCCATCAGGTGGCTCAAAGACAAAACTCCAGCCTCTGACTGGGCAGACCCCAGTGTGAGGCTGGTGGGCAGAGCACACTTTTGCCCTGACATAGCTATAGATGAGATTGAAATGATTTTTACTAATTCTGATGGCAACCCCATTTGAAAGAGATATAAGAACATACCCAGTTGTACAGAACAACTATTCATTTTGCTTAGCATTCTTAAACCTAAGGTAGATCCCATGACATATGTAATATTTTCTGTCATGGTGAACCGGGGTGGCAAAGAACCATGAAAAGTGAGTTGTACCATAATAGGTAAAGGTTCAACATTTCCATGCTACAGTATAAAATTGCTCAAACTGCCATTAGAACAAATCTTTTCAGTATAATTTTCCAAGGCAGGAAGTTGTTTCAGCAATGGGCAGTAGAGATGTGCATTCATTTTTCACAAATTAGACAATTTCATTGAAATTGTCTAATTCATAATGGTTCATGGGTACCAAAAAACGAACAGAATTTTTCCGAAATTTCAGAAACATCCATAGTTTGTGTTAGTGCGTGCTCACATTTTAAAGTTAGTGCACGCTAACTCCCATTAGTGCACACTAAAACAAAAATCGGGACCCATGAAAACAAAGTCAGAACCAATAGGGCTTAACGATGCACATCTTTAATGGGCAGTAGATTCCTATTTATAGATAGTGGCAAACATTAAAAAACACCAGTATAATTTGAGAGTCAAACACTATATAGGCTTAATCAATTACCTGGCAACTATTCGAAGCAATCAACAAGAACCAATATGCAAGAGAATAATTCAAATAAATAAATAAATACTTCCTCTTTCCAAGCATCACTCATAAACATGAAAGAGATATACCATTATTCCATGCCCATTGCCACTCAATATGGCAAGCTCAAAATATTTTTTAAAGTATGATTTGCAATCCAGAGTGACCTGCTAGCATCACAAATGTTTATTCAGGTTATCAAGCATCAGACAGACCAGATGTCATTGCATTTGTCTTTAAATTTTATCTCTTTGTTTTATTCAGTGACATCGTAAAAGAACATAGTTTTGGAATAGCAATTGCTTATATATGTATACATGAGAATTTCAAAAGAGCAGTCTTCTACATGCCCTCATGATACTAATAATGTAAACCACATACACCTGTGAAGATTTAAATCAGTCCCTGCTGAATTGCCATATAAGAATCTTGAACTATGCTTATTTAAAATGTGGCATACTGCATGTTCTTTGACCATGTAGAACAGTAAATTCTAGAACACCATGTATACAAGATATCATCTGTAACAAAAAACTTTCCAAAACATTTTCTAAATGAAACAGTTGATAATACAGATAGATATCTATCATACAAGAGACACATGAATATACAGACTACCATTGGTAAACAGATAATTAACAATCATTAGAGTGTAACATATAGCAAACATTTAATTCTAAAATACACTGTGCATATCACTGAAATATTGCAATACATTAGAAAAATTGAATACATATTTATATACAGTATATCTATAAAGAATATAATTGTGCTAAAGTTATTCTATTTAAAAATGACTAAATAAACTACAAAACCATAAACTGATGACAAAATCATTGATTACTTGATGCAAGATACATATATGTGAACCCATCTGAAAGCAGATGAAGAATACTAGAATACAAAATGCACAATAGCTCACATGCCATCATTTGATTAGCAGGGCACTTTCCTTATCTAGAAAATATTTGCTTCCATGAAGGTCATGAAGAACAAGCACTAGCATGAGCAGCACAGCAAAACACTCCCTTACTGATTGTTTTGCATAAATTCAACTGCCACAGAAGCACAAAAATATCTATTTGCTAAAATTCCTTACCATTCTGTTTCTTCTAATTACAAATGGAAAAAAAAATAACAACTAAGACATAAATAGGTTCTGCCATATCTTCCCGCTGTCAATCCAAAGAATACTGAAATATTTTATTTACAAATACTTCACCTCCATATCTTCAAGGCTACCGGCATTGCTCATCTACAAACAAATAGAGTGCACAAGATACTCCACATTCCAAGAAACTGAATTACAAAGAAAACTCCAAGAAAATGATGATGAGTTGTACTGCTGTCTAAATGAAGGTACAATAACTCAAAAACCATGACAGCTGCATCAAACATATGCATTTATTTGTATTTTTAACAGACCATCAAATACAATAGCCCTCTAGAGTACATTTTAAATGCATATGACTGAAGATTATCTATAACATTTCCAACAAGAGGTCGCAATACAAAAATCTCTGCAAAACATTCAAAGTACACTAGAAATACATGAACTCAAATGTTCAACTATAAATCTCCTAGAGCCTTGAGGATTTGTTATTGACTATGAATCATCATGAGACCAAGGACAAATATGAATCACAACCTTGAAGACATAAACAGCCTGATTTTAAATGCCCAGCGCACATAAAAAACAAGGGTTACGCACGCATGGCTGGGCCTTACGCATGCCACTCACATTTTAAAAGGGGCCCGGCAGTGCTCGGAACCCTTGTTAGTGCACAAGAGCTGGGCTGAAGAAAAGGGGCGGACCATGGGGCAGGGAGGGTGATCCAGGGGGTGGGTCAGGGCGGAGCTGGAGGCCGCTGGTACAGCAGCCATTTCTGTTGTGCTGGGGGATCGCGCTCCAGCAGCCTGCCGGCATGCGCAACTTATGCCAGCTTAGGAGCTGATGTAAGTTCTACAACAATAAAAAAAACAAACGGGTAAGGCCTTTTAAGGGGTTGGGGAGGAGAGGGGAAGAGGGAGGGAGGGTAGGTAGGGGGGTAGGAGTTCCCTCCCAGTCCGCTCCTTAATTGGAGTGAACTGGGGGAGGCCTGATCTCATTACCGTATGTAAATTTCAGTTTTCACCACCCCCTTGAGCATGCCACCCTGGATTTTATAACATGCATGACAAGTGCATGCATGTTATTAAATCATGTGTCCATGTTCGGCGCTGTGTAGAGTGCACATGGATGTGCGCACATAATTTTCAAAAACTACCCCAAATTGCATAACACGTTAAAATAAAAACTTTTGGGTGTTTCTTGGCTGCCTTTATCACACCATATCTTCATTTTTGGGGTTTGTTCTTAGATGGTCCAGGTAGAACAGGAAAAAAAAATACCTGCTCAAGACTATTGTCTCATATATCCAATCAACTACAAAAAGATTTCTTTCATTTCCCACAACACATCCCTAATACAAACCTGAGGAATAGCTGTATTTTCAGGAGGACATTTGTTTCAGACTTTTTTTATTTTTTATTTTTTATTTATTGAATTTTGAAATATATACAAGAGCAATCTTGATTGTAAACAGTATTGCTTACATTAAATTTAACAATGAAAAGTAACACATGGTTATACATTTAAGTATTCACCCTAAAGCAATACACTTCAAGTCCTCTATATAGGGGAGTAACAAGAACACAATCCAAGGTATTTTAGTAAAATACTAATAAGTAAGGGAAAGGCTTTACGACTGTTAGGTTGCAGTAGCATTTCTCATTTTAAGGAACTACATCACGAGATATTGAGGGCTTATCGCTAGAATTAACCCCCGGAGTTTTCCCAACCAAAAACTGTGACAACTAGGGAGGGTCAAAGAATATATAGAAAACATTTTGGTATTTCATCAAGCATTTGCAGGGAAATTTTAGAACAAAAAGACCCCCATCTGTTGTACTAAAGACCTCATTAATAGAAACTGTTTACATCTCTTTTGTGTTTGACGAGAAAAATCCGGGAAAATATTCACTTTAAACTGCATAAACTTTTCTAATCTGTGTCTGAAGAACAATTTCAGTAGCCAGTCTCTATCTGGTTCAAGAACCAGTGAAACTATAAGTGTAGCAGGCACTGCAATATCAGAATCCGAGGTTTCAATTATTGCTGTTAAATCCATTGATGGTACTTCCACTGATTGTAGTAGAGCCACTCCTTCCCTCTGCGTTCCCGTCTCCCTTCTATACGGTGGCAAATAATAGACTTTAGCAGTTGGAGGGATAGCATTTTCTGGTACTTTTAATATTTCTGTTAGATATCTTTTAAACATATCCCTCAGAGAGACCAACGGGACCTTTGGGAAATTTATAATTCTTAAGTTTTTATATCTGATAGTGTTTTCCAGGGATTCTGTTTTCAGTGCTAAGTTAGCATTATCTTTAGCCAGCAAATGTTGAGATTGCTGTAATGAATTAGTTTATACTCTGATATTAGAAAATTGCTGGTTCATATCCGCAGTAGAATTCCCCAAAATATCAATTTTCTGACCCATTTCATTATATTTCACAACTATGGGTGAAAACTGTTGCATTATGGAACTTCGGAGTTTAGCTATTGCTTCCCAAATAGATAGCAAAGATATCTCATGGGATCTTTGAACTGGAGGCAGCTCTGGATTTGTTAATTCAGTTCATGAAAACTCCTGGTCAGCTCTCTCACGATTCCCTCCTTCTCCTTCTCGTGAACTCCTCCTGCCCATGCCCTCCAAGATGACCACAGGGCTTTCCGCTTCCTCCACCACCGAGCTGTTTCCCGCTGACTGCATTGCAACAAGCTCTTGGGTTTGCGGCGCTTCAACAGCCATTGGGGTGGTTCTCTCAGCCACTGGGTTTCCAGGAGGTATTCCACATACCGGGCTTAGTGGTGATAGAGAGCCAGGGAGAGAGGGGAGTTCGAATTCTCCTTCCTCTCTCTCCAGCGGCGATATCCCCGGCACAGGGCTACTGGGGTAACCAGGGCGTCCAAGGGTCTGGAGCAAGTCTGCCTTGAGGTGGCCACGGGAAAAGGCACAGTTCTAGGCTTCCTTTTCCACCCCATACAAGAAAAATTCACAAGGTAAGACTCTGCCAAAATCACTTTTCAGACCTGGAAGAATCAGTTAGGGGTAAGAGCAGCTGCACCATCCTCCTAATAGTCGGCCATCTTGAAACTCCCCCCATTTGTTTCATACTGACAGCTATAAACAGAACATCAAAACCTGCCATCATAGACTCATGCATTGTAAATTTCTCATATCACAATATTTAAACTTTCACTTAACATGAGAACTTATGGATAACATAGTCAGCAGAGGAGGCAATACCGCCACTAATAGTTCTTGATTAGACAAAGACACTATGGCTATTCCACAGATAAGGCTAGAACATCACTCTAGAAGTAATCATCGACCTTATACTGCATTAACTAAAGACTGAAGTACTAGCCAACAAAATTATCTCTGCAACTAATAACAAGTATGCATTAATGCATAATGATGAAGTCACTGATATCCTTATCACTCTAAAACACATTTATTGCTGGGTTTATTCCATCATAGCTATAAACATCCAAACCACCACTACTGAATTCTCAACAGAAATTTTAACATGATCTCTCCCTCTGATATGCCTCCATATGAGCTATAATTAGATTGACACTCTAGTTATGATCCTTGGTAAATTGGACTCTGTGCATGGCATCTGCAATGGAATATTATGTCTTATCAAACAACTTTATAAACATTTGCTACTTGTCTTAATCTTAGTAGGTGCACATAAAAAAATAAATAAATGATTCATACTATTTATTTATTTATTTTATTTAAAATCTTTTCTATACCGTCACTAAGTTATACACCATTGCAACGGTTTACATGTAGGCACAAATTTAATGTAGGTAAAAGTGTACTATAGTACATTCTAACAGGTGCCGTCAAAGGTTCGGTTACAATATATCATTAGACAAAATAATTTTTAGAGAAGTGTGTCATGATTGAGTGTACTGAAAGTACTTTTACGGGTAATTTATCATACATAGTGTTATCAATATGCTAGTTGTGATGTGGGGTTCATAGACTACTCTACTGTATCGTCACTACACATTGATCTCACATCTGCTGACAATAATCTACACTGTATCCTAAAAAGAAAACAATTTCCCATCATGCTTCTTCTACCATGACAGTTAATAAATCTAAGGTCAAACACTGCAAACTGTTGGTGTATTTCTTCCTAAACCTGTCTCTGCACATGGACAACTATATCCAGAACTAACTCTCCTGAACCCCTTAAGCTACATCAAAAAACATACATGATCAAGGATAATTGATAGAAGATGACAGAATATTCACCAAAAATATTGTCTATAAACAAATCTTAACATTACATCACAAACAGAAATGTTATACCCACAGTTCCAGATGGTACACAGCAATCATATGCAGAATAGGGATTTGCTTAAAATAGATTTTTTTTTAATTCAGTTTCAAAACAATAAAAAAAAAAATATATTCATGTTTTTCTTTTCTTTGTTTCTAAAGTTACATTTCTGCCATTTTCACCAAGCCCCTCTCCCAGTCCTCTTTTCCTCTCACCCAGCCCCTCTTAAAATGGTCCCAGTCTCAGTTTAGACAGCATAAGAAGGCCAGGAGCACCTGAGTATCATTCCTGCCTAATTTTCAAGCCCTGCATGGAGTAATGTAAGAAGGGTCTCTGGGGACAGGAAGTGATGTGGACAGGACATTATTGTTTGCTTTCATGGGTGGAAGAATGACCTTTTTTTGTTTTACTTTCCAGTTTTCTAAATTTCTGTTGTTGGAATTTTCTTATCGATTATTTATATTTATATTTTTTATGTATTTAATTACAATTTTTTAATATTTCACAATCAGAACCATAGGTATTCTAGGTGGATTACAATAATAATAAACATTGTTGTCACATATAATTTAATTTATAATATAATTTATAATATAATTTAATTTATAATATAAGTTAATTTCGACCTGTTCATTGTAAGACATTTACTTGTCATTGTTGTTATTGTTTAGAATGTAAACCGAATTGATCAGTAATTCTGTTATTGGAAAGTCGGTATAGAAAAATGCTAAATAAATAAATAAATAAATATAATGAAACTAAAAGCAAAACAAATAAGGGTGGATTTTCAACCATGCGCGCTGGCGTACATGTGCGCACGCTACCCGGTGCACACATGTACGCCCTATTTTATAACATGCGCACAGAGGCACACGCATGTTAGAAAATTGGGGGTCGGCGCATGCAAGGGGGTGCACAATTGTGCACCCTGCGTGCGCCGACGCCCGCGGGCTTCCCCCTTTCCTACACCCTAGCCTGACCTTCCCACCCCTTCCCCTAGCATTTCCACCCCTAACACTATCCTAAGCCCCCCAATTTGTTATTTCATCTTTTGCGCCTGCCTGCAGGCAGGCACAGGTCTCACACACTGGCAGCCTGCTGGCATGTGATCCTCCGACACAGTGGCAAATGGCCGCTGAGCCGGAGGCCTCTGGCCCCGCCCCACCCCATCCCCGGACCACCCCTTTTGTAAAGCCCCGGGACTTAGACGCCTCTGGATTTACGCATATAGGGCTTTTAAAATCAGCCCCATAGTATGAGAAAAAAAAACAAACAAACAAAATAAAATAAAACTAAAATATGTTCTGTGCACACTCCTACTGCACAATATCAAAATACAACTATGTTCACCATGTACAATCTATAGGACAAGAAATCACTAATTATATAGCTTCAGCAGATCTACATATATTTCCCATTTAACACAACATACCCTCAAGATACATTGTCTCCAGTCTTCTATCTTAAAGTGAAATCACACTGGGGTAGATTTTTAAAAATGGCGCCCTCGCGTACTTTTGTAGGCGCATCAGGCGCAAACAAAAGTATGCTGGATTTTAGTAGATACGCGCGGAGCCGCGCGATTCTGCTAAAATCCTGGATCGGCGCGCGCAAGGCTACTGATTTCGTGTAGCCGGTGGGCGCCGAGCAGCGCAGCCTAACTCCGTTTCCTCCGAGGCCGCTCCGTTCCCTCCGAGGCCGCCCGGGGCGGTCCGGAGGGCGTGCCACGCCCCGGACCGCTCCGGGCCAAAGCCACGCCCCCAGGCCCGCCCCGACACACCCCTAAAATGCAGCACCGACCAGCCCTGCCCCAGACACGCCCCCAACACGCCCCCTCGACAAACCCCGGGACTTACGCGAGTCCCGGGGCTCTGCGCGCACCGGCAGGCCTATGTAAAATAGGCGCACCGGCGCGCAGGCCCTGCTCGCGTAAATCCGGGCGGATTTACGCGAGCAGGGCTCTTAAAATCCGCCCCACTGCCTCTACCTTCCAATACCTATTAATATATATATATATATATATATATATATATATATATATATATATATATATATATTCACACTGCCATCGCAAAATTTATACAATCACAGTACAACTATTGCACATCATCAAACCATTATAGCCAAGCATACCAACTACTTTCCTAATATTTTCTATCACCCCCATTCATTACACAATGGAAGAACCCCTACCCACAATCTAATAAACTGCCCCATCAACAACTCCCTCCCATCAATTTGGATGGTTTGGCATCTAGTTTCTTTATGTAAATGAGAGTAGGCTTCATTCAAATTTTCACATGGAAATATAGAGGCAATTTTTAAATAGCCTCATAGCTGCAAAGCTTATGGGTACCTTGAAATTGCAGATCTTGTAACTAATTTTGAAAGGAAAATTATAACAAGTAGTTTCCCTTTGAAAACTGTCCTCAAGGTCCATGGGCTAAACATATCTACAAACCTTGCACCTGCAATTTGTGTGGGCAAAGATTTGCAAGAAAATAAGATGGTAACTTTCATAGGAGCATGCGGGTGCACACTGATGCCAAGTAGAGATGTGATTCAGCGGAACCTTTCAGTTTGGCCTTCTTTATCGGCCCACCATGCGAAATTTCGTTTTTCCATGGTTTGGGCCAATTTTATTTCGTCTGCCCCCCAAAACGATGCCCAAAACCCACCCCAACCCTTCAGATAAAAAAAACAAACCCCAACCCTTCAAATTTAATTAATTGTAAGCCTACACCATCCTGACCCTCCAAGACTTGCCTGACCCCCCCAAGACTTACAGAAAGTCCCTGGTGGTCCAGCGGGGTCCAGGGAGCGCTTTTCCCCCTCTCGGGCCATTGGCTGCCACTAATCAAAATGGCACCGATGGCCTTTTGCCCTTACCATGTGACAGGGCTATCAGTGCCATTGGCTGGCTTCTGTCACATGGTAGGAGCAATAGCTGGCCGGCGGCATCTTAAAAAATGGCACGGGTCATCCATTGCTCCTACCATGTGACAAGGGCTGACCAATGGCACCGATTCCAAATGACGAAAAATCTTCATTGATGTCATCTTAGCTCTTTGTAAAACTTTGTAAAACTGCCCCTCAAAACCTACCCCAACCCCCCCAAACCTCACTCTGAATGCCCCCTCTAAGAGTGGTATAATTAGCAAACCTAGGCCTAGATTTATCAAAATGCACTAAATATCGCCTGCAATAGAAAAAGGGGTGCATTTTATGGTAATTTGCACAGAGAGGGAGAAAGAGACTGTAATATCCTAACCCTAGATAGGTATTTATATCTCTATGGATGGTCTACCTAGTAACTCGAGGTGAGGTTTAGGTATTTGTGTAGGGGTTAGGGGCCAACCACTTTGACATTCAAAGTGAGATGTACGAACAGAACAGTGCTCTCTTTTGAAGATTTGATGACCCTCGGATGAAATTTGTGCAATGTTCTTTCAACCAAAATGACGGACTCTCTACCTGGGTTATATCAAGCTAGTTTGAGAGAACATTGCACAAATCTCATCTTTGGGTGAGTTTCCTCACTCTGAGGGTCATCAAATCTTCAAAAGAGAGCAATGTTCTGTTTGTGCATCTCACTTTGAATGTCGAAGTGGCCCCTAACCCCTACACTAATACCTAAACCTCACCTTGAGTTACTAGGTGGGCCTCCCATAGAGATATAAATACCTATCTAGGGTTAGAATACTGCAGCTAGTCTTGAATAAAAACTTCAAACCAATTTAAAGTACATGCACTATGGCAGCCAGTGCATACTTTTATCCTAGAAAAGGAATTTTCAGTAAAGCCAATTTATCTGTTTAAATCATAATTTATATATCATGTCTTTGCTAATTGTTTTGAAAACTCTCTTTCCGATTCATAAAAGAAAGTCAAAATTTGTATCTTTAACAAATGAATCAAAATATTTTGGAATTTAAGAAAACAAAACATCTAATGCAAGAGGTACTGAACCATTGTTTTAAATGTTTTCAAAAATATTTGAATGGTTTGGAGACACTGTGGAGGATTATATTTCATTTCTCTGTTGTTCTCTTAGAAAACAAGGCATTCCATCATACAGAAAGTGATGAATTACTATAAAGAAACATTATCTTTTCTTGTCATGTATGTGGATCCTATCAGAGCTCTGGATCCCCTTGTGGTTGAGAGCAAAAGACAGTATATAAAATAAAATGATACTTTCTGCAGCAAATCCCAATCCAGTAGTTTAGTTAAAATGTTTACTCAGATGCATGGTACATTAGTCAGTGGCTGTTTCAGTACTGAATTTAAAACGAGAGGCAGTATATATTATTGTAAGAAAAAAAAATAAACCTTGTTCATGTAGAGACTGGAAGAAGTGTAGTATATTCATTATAAATATATTCTGGAAATTAGAGATTGTGAAGCTCAACAAACTAATTATAATGTTGCATGATTCATCATTTAACTGCTGAAATGCTTTCCTTTTAGATTCTGGGAAACATTAAACAAATCCTAATGTTTCAGAGTTCCTGAACATTGCATTTAATTCCTCACCTTTAGGCCTTCAAGGATGTAAAGTGCAGTACAGTGCTCCCTCAGTACATGTGTTTTATTGTAAGGTTACAGTACTGCAGCTCTGATCTATGGCTGACAGATTGAAGACTCTGTCTCCCAGCTCCAGTGAAGTATATCTTCCTGCTTACCTTACCATACCATCCTGTTATGGTGTCTTCAAAGGCATTCACATTAGAAGCTGAGTGAGCGAGATTGTTTTGTACTTTTCTGGTTGAGCTGCAATGCGTGCATTTTAAAATTAACAGGCCTGATTTATTAAGCTGTTTTCCCCACAAACACAGAATAAGAGAAAGGCTTTAATAAATTTGCCCAAATTATGAGCCTAAAATAGCTCTATTCTATTTGTATATTTTTTATATATTTTTTGATAGTTGAGGAATTTTATCAGCCTTGACAGTATCTGATAGCAGCAGTAAACACCTCTACTTTTATCTCTGATATAATAAGAATTCAGGCTTTCTATATACACTATCAGACACAAAATTCTTTTACTTTAAAAGGTTAAACCAAACAAAAGGAATGAAAGCATAGGCAGAACAGTATGACATCTCTAATTAGGAAAAAGTTTCAAAGTTAATCTTTTGTTTTCTTAAATTAATATTTATTTATCATGTGTGTGTATACATGTATATACATCTATATCCATCTATCTATACATATATATATATAAGGGATGTGCTATCGTTCAAGACAAATCCTGGTTCGGGGATCCCGAAACCCGAACTGATTTTTCCTGAAATTTCGTGAAAATTTCGTTTTTGGGTTAGTGCGCGCTAATGAAAAAATGTTAGTGTGTACTAACGGGAGTTAGTGCGCACTAACCCAAAATTCGGGTCTCCCCGAATTTCAAAGGTCCGGACCATGGGATTTCCAATATTTACTGCAGCGGGCTGAAAACGAAGCACATCCCTAATATATATATATATATATATATATATATATATTGTGATGCAGTACGACCTGGCCCGGGGCAGAAACAGCTGAGACACAGCCGAGCAGAAGCTAGTGGTACCAAACTTAGCCACCGGAGGGCGCTGAGGAAGGTAGCAAAGACTACACTTCCCAGGTTCCCCGAACCAACACCTGACCCCTGGCTGGAGCCTGAGCAGGAACAGGTGGAGGAAATTGGGACTGATCCCTATGACTCAGCAGAATCTATGGAGGCTGAGGAAGAGGGCGTGCCTCCGTGGTGGACCTGGCCACAAAAGCCCGGCTCCTCAGAGTCTCTGGAGGAGGAGATGGAGGTAAGCTGGGGAGAGGAAAGCTCCAGCTGTTCCTCTATGGAGGTGGAATAACCAGGAGGTTGGGGGATGGTAAATCCTGTATTGCTGTATGGATGTATGAGACAGGCGGGAAGGGAATTGTGTTTTAAATGCTGTGTACCCTGGGGCTTGTAAGGACAACCCCGCATTAATATAAGGCTGCAGCCGCTGAGCTACAGCACCACATTAAACTCCTTATTGATTAAGATCCTTTTTCTGTGTACTGCTTGGGAGTGCCAGGACTGGGCCTGGCACTCTGACTAGAGGCTGTGAGGAGTCCATAGCAGCACTATGCTTGAGCTGTGCAAGGGGACAAGACGTGTCATAGGAGCGAAGCCAGAGGCCTGAAGCCCAGCAAAGCCCCACAGCATGCTGAGCGGAGGGACCTGATCGTGACAATATATATATATGTGTGTGTGTGTGTGTGTGTGTGTGTGTGTGTGAGTGTGTATGTCTGTGTATGTGTGTGTGTATATAACACTGGAAAACCTGAGATGAAGATGAGTTTTTAGCCTGATTATGCACATGTATTTCTCAGGCATATTCAGTTGGAACAGTTCATTCCACTATATAGTTATAGAGATAATGACAATAAAATGTAATTTATTTGTCACACTAAGAAGATAGATAGATGCATACAATACATGAATAATACTGTTGTAATTGAATTTTCATCTTCTGTGTGCTCAGTAGACTGGTCATCTGCAAATATGATTTAATAATAATAATCTCAAACTAGACCTAGAAGAGATAATAGACTGGTATGTGTGTGTTTGTGTGTGAGTGTGTGTGTGTGTGGGGGGGGGGGGGGCACATTCTTTGCTATTACTAGTACTACTACTGACTAGTATACAAATAGGCACATCCTTAAATACCAACTACATGACTAAATGCAATTGCTAGAAGACAAAAGTCATGCAGCCATTTTTCGTCCTAATGCACAAAATATTTTTTTACATTTTTTAAATTTAGTTAAATATTTATTTTTACAGACGTGTTGAATTATAAAAAGGCAAATTCTGTTTTGGCCTTACAACCATTCTGTGAATGATTTTTCAAGTTCAGGATAACATATTTTATTAATCTAATACATAGTAACATCATGATGTCAGCAGAAAAAGACCCACTGGTACATGTTAGTTTTTTCTGACTATACTGCAAAAGATATATTCCAGCTCTCAGCCGTAGAGTGACTGCCTGTAAGATCTCTCCTGCTCCATTGGATCCTCTCCATCCTCTCCATCTCCTGTACATCTCCTGTCCATCCTCTCCATCTCCTGTCATTGCAAATAAGCACAAGAGATCCCCAGTTTAATTCACACCCAGTAACCCTCTTGTCCCATGTCTAACCATAGGGGCGGATTTTAAGAGCCCTGCTCGCCTAAAACCGCCCAAATCCGGGCGGATTTAGGCGAGCAGGGCCCTGCGCGCCGGTAAGCCTATTTTACATAGGCCTACCGGCGCGCGCAGAGCCCCGGGACTCGCGTAAGTCCCGGGGTTTTCGGAGGGGGCGTGTCGGGGGCGGGCCCGAACCGCATAGCGTTTTCGGGGCGTGTCGGGAGCGTTCCGGGGGCGGGCCCGGGGGCGTGGCTACGGCCCGGGGTGGCCCAGGGGCGTGGCCGCACCCTCCGGACCCGCCCCCAGATCACGTCCCGGCACGCTAGCGGCCCGCTGGCGCGCGGGGATTTACTTCTCCCTCCAGGAGGCGTAAATCCCCCAACAAAGGTAAGGGGGGGGTTTAGACAGAGCCGGCGGGTGGGTTAGGTAGGGAAAGGGAGGGGAAGGTGAGGGGAGGGCAAAAGAAAGTTCCCTCCGAGGCCGCTCCGATTTCGGAGCTGCCTCGGAGGGAACGGGGGTAGGCTGCGCTCTCGGCACGCGCAGCCTACCCCCGTAGGTAGGCTGCGCGTGCCGTAGGTAGCGCCGGCATGCGCCGGCGCTACCTTTGCCCTGTCACATGGTAAGGGCAAAGGGCCACCGGCGCCATTTCTATTAATGCAGCCGTGGCCCGAGAGTGGGAGATTGCGCCGGGACCCCCCCACTGGACCCCAGGTAATTTAAAACATTTGGGGGGGGGTTAGGGAGGGTGGGGGATTTGTTTTAACGGGATGGGGTGGATTTTAGGGTTGTTTTGGTGTGCCGATTTTCCCGCCCTCCCCCTCCCCCGAATTACGATTTTTTGCCGATAAATCGGGGGAATTGCTATTGTATCGCGGCTCTAACAATTTTTGACGATTTAAAATATATCTGACGATTGTTTTAAATCATCAAAAAACGATTTACATCCCTACCCTGCATAGCATGCTAGTCATAGCACCTTCTAGTTGATAATGCAGTTGCAGCTTTTCAGAAAGACCCTTCAGTTAGTGCTGCTATGATGGCATCGCAACATGCCAGACACACCTAGCTATACAGTTGCCTTTGTTTCTGCTAGAACTTCTAACATTTAATATTTTGTCATTAAGAAAGTACATTAATTTGAAAGGAAGCAAGAAATGTTAACATGCCATTTGTCATTCATAATGGTATCATCCAGATGCAGACCCAGACTGGCACCATTTGTATGGAAGAAATAAAAAAAAATGGCATTGGGCTCAGTCTACTTGCATCATTTTTTATTTGTAGTACTCGTGGAGCAGAAAGGACTGAGGATTGTTCCTGCCCCATGAAGAATATCAATGTGGTAAGAGGGTTTCAGATAAGGGAATCAGGAGGACAACCTAGGAATACAATGTTTTTTGGAGAGGAGGTGATAGGGCAAAGTTTTTTTTGGTTTTTTTTTTTATTTTAAACAAATGAAAAGAAATGAAACAAAAACCAAAATGAAACAACTCCACCCCCCCCACCCAAAAAAAAATAGTTGTACATCCCTATTTACCATTTATTGTAGCCACTCCAACACAATATTGAATCATTAGATCAGGGCACTGTGATTGTTAAATAAGTGCCACTAAGAAATACTTCAATATTGTTTACAGTTTTTTTTATCCCATGCCTTCATAAACTTTGTTACTGTTTTAACCTCTACTACTCACTCTAGGAGAGCATGCTATGCATCTACTACTCTTTCCAATAAAAAAAAAAAAATGTCCTGATGTTGCTCCTGAGATGAAATTGCCTAATTCAGAATGGTTTGGGAGAACCGAAAAATGAATGAATTTTTTCCAAAATTTCAGAAAAAATTCATTTTTGGGTTAGTGAGAACTAACCGGTGTTAGTGCATGCTAACTCCCGTTAATACGTGCTAACGCTGCCATGTTAGTGCGCAATAAGATGAAAATAGGGGCCCCTGAAAAAATACCCTGAACCGTGGGAAAAAAGAAATTCGAGCGGGGGGGGGGAGGGGGCCCGAAACGAAGCCCGACACAATATGAAAAACCGAAGCACATCTCTAGCATAAACACTTCTATTTTTCCACTTGTTATATATCTGTATATTAGAGATGTGGTTTGTTTATCATGAATTAGGCAATTTCGTTGAAATTTGTCATGGGTCAGGAGCCCCGAACCCGAAACTGATTTTCCCCAAACTATGAGGAAAATTAGTTTTTCAGGTTTGTATGGGGGGAGGGGCACATGGTAGGAGCAATGGACGGCTGGCGGCATCTTGTGCTCCTACCATGTGACAGGGGTTGACCAATGGCACCGGTAGCTCCTGTGACATAGTATGGGCAAAGGCTATTGGTGCCATTTTCATTACTGGCAGCCGACAGTCCGAGTGCAGGAGGTTGCTCCCAGACCCCGCTGGACTTTGGCAAGTCTTTTGGGGGTCAGGAGGGTCCCCCAAGACTTGCCAAAAGTCCCTGGTGGTCCAGCAGGTGTCCGGGAGCGACCTCCTGCACATGGACCGTCAGCTGCCAGTAATCAAAATAGCGCCGATAGCCTTTGCCAATACTATGTCACAGGGGCTACCGGTGCCATTGGTCAGCCCCTGTCGCATGGTAGGAGCACAAGATGGCACCGATGGCCATGTGACAGGTGCTGACCAATGGCACCGGTAGCCCCTGTGACATAGTAGGTCAAAGGCTATCGGCGCCATTTTGATCGAGGCAGGCCAGACAGCCCGATGGCACAGTGGGAGAAATGCCTCGTGGGACCCCACTGGATGACCAGGGATGTTAGTAAGTCTTTGGGAGGGATTGGGATGGTGGGGGGGTTGTATTTAATGTATCAAAGTGAATTTCAATGCTTAGGGTGGGGTTTTTTTAGCTTCATTTTCTGGGCCGGTTTCGTTTTTCCCCGTTTAGTTTTTGTTCATTTTTCAAAAATCTAACCAAGGAAAACCAAACTTTATCCTGAAGCATACAACTCATCACAGATATTTGCTATGATCTGCACTCTTCCTGGCATTTTCGTGATATGAAACCTGAATATACAAACAAGAGTTTTCAAGCCTACGGAGGATGAAGGTGCATGTGAAAAGTGGTTCATCATCGGTCAACAGGTCCTAAGAGATAGGCTACAACACCAGGGAGACGTCCCTTTCCTAAGAGCAGGAAAGGGCTTCCTTGAAATGGGTTGGCCCCTAGAGTGCAGCATGAGCCTTCAAAGCGTGACGACATGGAGCAGGGTGCTATCTGAACTGCAGTTCAACATGGGTCAACAGCAGTCGAGGAGAGATGTCAATCCCACCTAGAGACATAAGGCCTTGACGGACAGGCACAGCAATCGAGGTCAAACACTTGAAGGAACATAAGAACATAAGAAAATGCCATACTGGGTCAGACCAAGGGTCCATCAAGCCCAGCATCCTGTTTCCAACAGTGGCCAATCCAGGCCGTAAGAACCTGGCAGGAACCCAAAAGCTAAGTCCATTCCATGTTACCATTGCTAATGGCAGTGGCTATTCTCTAAGTGAACCTAATAGCAGATAATGGACTTCTCCTCCAAGAACTTATCCAATCCTTTTTTAAACACAGCTATACTAACTGCACTAACCACATGCTCTGGCAACAAATTCCAGAGCTTAATTTTGCATTGAGTAAAAAAGAACTTTCTCCGATTAGTTTTAAAAGTGCCCCATGCTAACTTCATGGAGCGCCCCCTAGTCTTTCTATTATCCGAAAGAGTAAATAACTGATTCACATCTACCTGTTCTAGACCTCTCATGATTTTAAACATCTCTATCATATCCCCCCTCAGCCATCTCTTCTCCAAGATGAAAAGTCTTAACCTCTTTAATCTTTCCTCATAGGGGAGCTGTTCCATTCCCCTTATCATTTTGGTAGCCCTTCTCTGTACCTTCTCCATCGCAATTATATCTTTTGTGAGATGCAGCAACGAGAATTGTAAACAGTATTCAAGGTGCGGTCTCACCATGGAGCGATACAGAGGCATTATGACATTTTCCGTTTCATTCACCATTCTTTTTCTAAGAATCCCAACATTCTGTTTCTTTTTTGACTGCCGCAGCACACTGAACCAACAATTTCAATGTGTTATCCACTATGACGCTTAAATCTCTTTCTTGGGTTGTAGCACCTAATATGGAACCCAACATTGTGTAATTATAGCATGGGTTATTTTTCCCTATATGCATCACCTTGCACATCCACATTAAATGTCATCTATCATTTGAATGTCCAATTTTCCAGTCTCACAAGGTCTTCCTGCAATTTATCACAATCTGCTTGTGATTTAACTACTCTGAACAATTTTGTGTCATCTGCAAATTTGATTATCTCACTCGTCGTATTTCTTTCCAGATCATTTATAAATATATTGAACAGTAAGGGTCCCAATACAGATCCCTGAGGCACTCCACTGTCCACTCCCTTCCACTGAGAAAATTGCCCATTTAATTCTACTCTCTGTTTCCTGTCTTTTAGCCAGTTTGCAATCCACGAAAGTACATCGCCACCTATCCAATGACTTTTTACTTTTCCTAGAAGCCTCTCATGAGGAACTTTGTCAAACGCCTTCTTAAAATCCAAGTATACTACATCTACCAGTTCACCTTTATCCACATGTTTATTAACTCTTTCAAAAAAGTGAAGCAGATTTGTGAGGCAAGACTTGCCTTGGGTAAAGCCATGCTGAATTTGTTCCATTAAACCATGTCTTTCTATATGTTCTGTGATTTTGATGTTTAGAACACTTTCCACTATTTTCCCTGGCACTGAAGTCAGCTAACCAGTATGTAGTTTCCCGGATCGCCCCTGGAGCCCTTTTTAAATATTGGGGTTACATTTGCTATCATCCAGTCTTCAGGTACAATGAATGATTTTAATGATAGGTTACAAATTTTTACTAATAGGTCTGAAATTTCATTTTTTAGTTCCTTCAGAACTCTGGGGTGTATACCATCCGTTCCAGGTGATTTACTACTCTTCAGTTTGTCAATCAGGTTTACCACATCTTCTAGGTTCACTGTGATTTGATTCAGTCCATCTGAATCATTACCCATGAAAACCTTCTCCATTACGGGTGCCTCCCCAACATCCTCTTCAGTAAACACCGAAGCAAAGAAATCATTTAATCTTTCCGCAATGGCCTTATCTTCTCTAAGTGCCCCTTTAACCCCTCGATCATCTAACGGTCCAACTGACTCCCTCACAGGCTTTCTGCTTCGGATATATTTAAAAAGGTTTTTACTGTGAATTTTTGCCTCTACAGCCAACTTCTTTTCAAATTCTCTCTTAGCCTGTCTTATCAATGTCTTACATTTAACTTGCCAACATTTATGCATTATCCTATTTTCTTCTGTTGGTTCCTTCTTCCAATTTTTGAATGAAGATCTTTTGGTTAAAATAGCTTCTTTCACCTCCCCTTTTAACCATGCCGGTAATCGTTTTGCCTTCTTTCCACCTTTCTTAATGTGTGGAATACATCTAGACTGTGCTTCTAGAATGGCCACGCCTCTTGGACATTTTTTACTTTTGTAGCTGCACCTTTCAGTTTTTTTCTAACAATTTTTCTCATTTTATCAGTTTCCCTTTTGAAAGTTTAGCACAAGAGCTAGGGACATAAGGCCTGGATGGACAGGCACAGCAATTGAGGTCAAACACTTGTAGGAACACAAGGCCTGGACAAACAGGCAGAGCAATCGAGGTCAAACCCTTGTAGGGACATAAGGCCTAGATGGACAGGCAAAGCAGTCAAGCACAGAGGTCAATCCCAGCTAGGGACATAAGGCCTGGACAGACAGGTAGAGCAATTGAGGTCAAACCCTTGTAGGAACATAGGACCTGGATGGACAGGTACAGCAATCGAGGTCAAACACTTGTAGAAACACAAGGCCTGGACAGACAGGCACAGCAATTGAGGTCAAACACTTGTAGGAACACAAGGTCTGGGCAGACAGGCACAGCAATTGAGGTCAAACCCTTGTAGGGACATAAGGCCTGGATGGATAGGCAAAGCAGTCGAGGACAGAGGTCAATCCCAACTAGGGACATAAGGCCTGGATGGACAAGTACAGCAAGCAAGGTCAAACACTTGTAGGAACATAAGGCCTGGACAGTTGATGGTCAGTCACAGCGTTTGAGGTCAGGTCCCTGTAGAGACTTATGGCCTGGGCAGTGGACGGTCAGGCACAGCATTTGAGGTCAGGTACATGTGCTGCAGTGCTTATATTATCTGGAGCATAGGAGGCAGTTGGAGCTGCTGCAAGGCTTTGAATTGCTTTTATTTATCTTGCCATTCACAGGGAAAATTTGGAAACCCAAGCAAAGGCAGGTTTACTTTCAAAAACACTAGCATTTCCATCAACTCTGATGCCAGCCTTGAGTGGAGAGGGCTCATGATATCCCCTGTCATTGAAAAGACACATTCACTGGGCACACTGGTTGGTGGACATGACAGATATCAATGAGCCACTTTGGCTAGGTGTGGCCAGAGAGTGGACTTGTGTGCCCAATATGCCAGTGGATCTGTCTGCATGTTCTCTATCGGCTCTGAGAGATATCGTGTCACTGACAGCTGTGCTGGTGTCTCCTTTGCTTGGGCGGGCTGAGAGTCACTCATGCCAGCTGCTTTCTCTCTCGTCCATTGCACAAAAGATGAATCTTTATGGGCAACATGCCTTGGGCGTTCTGACATGGAGGAGGAGGTACTATCTGTCACTGACACAGTGCTGCTCTTGCTTGGGCTAGCAGCACAACTCTCTGAAGTGCCCGCTGTTTCCACCTCTGCTTGAAGCCTAATCTGTCTCTGCCTATGGCGCTCCTGTTCACGGACTTTTGCTAACAGCAGGGCCTTCACCAATAAGAGACAATCATACTGTAGGGCGAGTTTCCCTTTCACAAGGGCATCTCAGACTGTGGTGAGCATGTATGTGTTCTGTTAAAGGCCTTAATCTCTCTTTCACCTGCTGCAAAACGTCCAGACAATGCAGCACCTCAACTGTCATTCCCTCTTCCTGTTTAAAAGCCTCCAAATGTTCATCCAGGAGGTGAACTATAGGGATAATGTCGACCAAGGTGGCACTTCTGGAACTCAGCTCCTCTGTGACATCCTTGAAGGGCTGCAGGATTTTTACCAGCTGACTCATGACTAACCAATCATGATGCCCTAGGGGATTCTGCACACCTATGTCCATTGTACCAGAAAGTTCATAAAGGGGTGTCTGCAGCCCTGAGAAGCAATGCCAGGGGGGCCTCAGTCACCCTCTGTGCCTGTGCTGACTGCTCTTCCTCCTCCTCATCATCACTTTCATCTCTCCCCTGCTGCACTGAAGTGGAGGCTAAGACAGGACTAACTGATCCTACCGAAGACTCTTCACCTATTAATTCTTCCGTTTCTGATGAGAATCCCACACAAGAAGATTCTTCATCTGAATCAGAAGCAAACAGTGACTGTGCTACCTTGTCAACACTAAGTGTTAGTTGAGACTTCTGTCCCCTTGCTGCTTTTGGGTGTCTACATTTTGTCTGGCATGACTCTGCCTCCCCTTTCCTCTCCTCCAAAACTACAGGGCCAGAAACATGTGGTGGCGATGGCAATGCATCATGGTCTGATTTCATTTTTTTGGGATGGAACTGCCATCCCCTACAAAGAGTTTAGATTGCAACAGGTGCCTTTTTAACTGTACTGGTGGTGTTGCACTAGTGTCTTTTGAGTTGCCTCCTCTGCCAGTCCCAATTACTCGACTACATCTATCTTTCCCTGACATTATGGATTTAATGTCACTAAGTAGTGCCTACAGACCCACCCAATAGTTAGGTTCAGTCTGGGAAAAATACCCACTGCCCACTGTCATGGTGCCTAGCTGTGCACTAATGTGTGTGGTGTGCACACAGATGCTGCATGCTTGTAAGCACAAAAGAGGCAGACTCCCTGGGCACTTGACTGCACAGACCCACCCAATAGTTAGGTTCAGTCTGTTAAAAATACCCACTGCCCACTGTTACGGTGCCTGACTGTGCACTAATGTGTGTGGTGTGCACACAGCCACTGCTTGCTTGTAAGTACAAAAGATGCAGACTCCCTGGGCACATGGCTGCACAGATCCACCCAATAGTTAGGTTCAGTCTGTTAAAAATACCCACTGCCCACTGTCATGGTGCCTGCCTGTGCACTAATGTGTGTGGTGTGCACACAGAAGCTGCTTGCTTGTAAGCACAAAAGAAGCAGACTCCCTGGGCACTTGACTGCACAGACCCACCCAATAGTTAGGTTCAGTCTGATAAAAATACCCACTGCCCACTGTCACAGTGCCTGGATGTGCACTAATGTGTGGTGTGCACACAGACGCTGCTTGCTTGTAAGCACAAAAGAGGCAGACTCCCTGGGCACTTGACTGCACAGACCCACCCGATATTTAGGTTCAGTCTGTTAAAAATACCCACTGCCCACTGTCACAGTGCCTGGCTGTGCACTAATGTGTGTGGTGTGCACACTGACACTGCTTGCTTGTAAGCACACAAGAGGCAGATTCCCTGGGCACTTGACTGCACAGACCCACCCAATAATAAGGTTCAGTCTGTTAAAAATACCCACTGCCCACTGTCATGGTGCCTGGATGTGCACTAATGTGTGTGGTGTGCACACAGAAGCTGCTTGCTTGTAAGCACAAAAGAGGCAGACTCCCTGGGCACTTGACTGCACAGACCCACCCAATAGTTAGGTTCAGTCTGTTAAATATACCCACTGCCCACTGTCACGGTGCCTGGCTGTGCACTAATGCGTGTGGTATGGACACAGAAGCTGCTTGCTTGAAAGCACAAAAGAGGCAGATTCCCTGGGCACTTGACTGCACAAACCCACCCAATAGTTAGGTTCAAGCTGTTAAAAATATCCACTGCCCACTGTCACGGTGCCTGGCTGTGCACTAAGGTGTGTGGTATGCACACAGAAGCTGCTTGCTTGTAAGCACAAAAGAGGCAGATTCCTGGGCACTTGACTGCACAGACCCACCCAATAATAAGGTTCAGTCTGTTAAACTAACCACTACCCACTGAAGCCCAGTGCACAGAGAGAGTAAGTGACTTGAATTATAAAAAACTCAGTTTAAGAAAGCTGGAATTTTTTTTTTGAAAATAATATATCTCTCCCAGCCAGCCACAACACCCTAATGGCGGAGAGTGCTAGCTGCTTCTCTCCCTGGCACAGCTTCTCTTCTCAGTCAGATCACCTAAATAAACAGCTTGAAAGAAACAGGACTAGCTGGCACTGGCACTGCAGTAAAATAAAGAATAATTAGCTTTTTCTTTCCTTAACTAGCCTATCTCTCAGTGCAGCCTTCTCTTACACTCAGCCCACCTCCCCACAGCATCGCTGGAAATAAAATGCATGGCTCTCCTCGTTTTGATATTTATATAGTGCTGGCTCATCAGTAAAATCGACAGAGAGCACTGAATGACAGCTCGATTGGCTGCATTCAGTGCATTTCACAAAATGTCGGCATGGATACGCTGCATTCACAGTGACTCACAGGAAAGGGTCGGACAGGTCGGCATGGATACCGGAATGTAGGGCATGGGCGCTGCCATTTTGTGAAAATCCTAAGCTAGCTAGTAGCTAATGTGGGTGAAGAAAAGCGCGCTCCACGGGGCGCACCGAATTAAACGGATAATAAGTTAAATACGTGGGTAGTCGCGATGCGTTTCACCTCCCCACACATATATAACGTATGTGTGGGGAGGTGTGGATTGCCAATACGGCGAAAATGAATGCACACCCCTAATAATCAGTGGCATCAATAAAGTTAAACCTGTTCTATAGTATGTATAATTTAGCCGTACCACTTATGTGGCTAAGTCCAAATATTGGCAGTTAGCCACATACATTTTATAGCTAATTTGCTCTGTCCTAATATGACCACAAATTTTCTGGCTAACTTTTTAGCTGTATAAGAGACTTATATGGCTAAGTTGTTGCCACTGAACAATGGTCCATATTTAGCGGCCTCTACTTAGCCGCATATGTCCCGCTTATCTGGCTGAATAGTGCTGAATGTGCTTTGAATATTGACCTCAGGGAACAAGAAAAAGTCCAGAGAAGTGCAACACATATGATAATTTGGATCCCTTATGAAGAAAGGTTAAACAGATAAGTGATCTTCATCTTTGAAAAGATACGAATGAGAGAGGGTATGATTGTCATTTATAAAATTATCAGTGAAATTAAATGGGTAAATAAAAGAAGGTTATTTAATCTTTCAATATACTAAAGGAGACTCCATGAAAGCAAAAACCAGAAGATTTAAAAAAATTCAAAGACTGTACTTTTCATTCAGCACACAATTAAACTGTGTAATTTGTTGCCAGAAGAGATGGCAAGGCAAGAGGTTTGGACAAGTTCCTGGAGGAAAAGTCCATAAACAATTATTAGCTAGGTAGATCTGGGAAGCATATCAATTATCCCTGGGAATGAGCAACAGAAATAGATTAACTTTTGGGATCTGACAGATACGTTTTGCATGATCTGTCCCTTGTTGGATGCTGGGCTAGATGAAACTTTTTCTGTCAAAACATGGGATATATTATGTTCTTAAAACAGAGTGGGCTTCATTTATAGTGCAATTCTCTTTAAATAAGACTAGATGAAATGAAGGAAAGGATTCCCTTGTTGGAAGATACTATGATGCTGATGCAGTACAAAGTCAGAATCATGAATGAACTAAAAAGGGCCTTTCCTCACATATGCAAATAATAGGAATTGGAGAAACATTTTGAAATTTTTGAGGATTACAGAGGAAATGAAAGGTAATGAACAATTAAATGTATGAATGCATTTCTAAAAAAGCTATTGGAAATGCATTTATTTTATTAATTAAATTTATAAACTGCATATGATGTATATGCAGCACAGACTTAGGGGTAGATTCTCAAAAACGGCGCGTTGGCGTACTTTTGTTGGCGTTCCAGGCGCAAACAAAAGTATGCGGGATTTTAGTAGATACGCGCGTAGCCGCACGTATCCTCTAAAATCCTGGATCGGCGTGCGCAAGGCTACCGATTTCGTGTAGCCGGCGCACGCCAAGCCGCGCAGCCTACCTCCGTTCCCTCCGAGGCCGCTCTGAAATCGGAGCGGCCTCGGAGGGAATTCGCTAACGCCCTCCCCTCACCTTCCCCTCCCTTCCTCTACCTAACCCACCCCCCCGGCCCTGTCTAACCCCCCCCCCTACCTTTGTTGGGGGATTTACGCCTCCCAGAGGGAGAAGTAAATCCCCGCGCGCCAGCGGCCCGCTGGTGCACCTAGACGCAACCCGGGGGCGGTTCCGGAGGGTGCGGCCATGCCCCGAACCGCCCCGGGCCGAAACCACACCCCCGGGCCCGCCCCCGAAACGCCACATCCCGCCCCGAAAACGGCGCGCCGCTCGGCTCCGCCCCCGACACGCCCCCCCCCCTCGGAAAACCCCGGGACTTACGCGAGTCCTGGGGCTCTGCGCGCGCCGGTAGGCCTATTGAACATAGGCGCACCAGCGAGCAGGGCTCTTAAAATCTGCCCCTCAGTTTGTTGTACATAGAAAACAAAAAGCAAGGTATGTCATCAAGGTACACCACCACCGAGGAATGTAAAAAGTAGGGATGTGAATCGTGTGATCGATCATCTTAACGATCAATTTTGGCTGAGGGGGGGGGGGGTAATCTGATCGTCTTAGTTTTTTAGGTTAAAAAATCGTTTTATTGGGGGAGGGCGGGAAAACCGGCACACCAAAACAACCCTAAAACCCACCCCGACCCTTTAAAATAAATCCTCTACCCTCCCGAACCTCCCCAAAATGTTTTAAATTACCTGGGGTCCAGTGGGGGGGGGGGGGGGGCCCAGCTCAATCTCCCGCTCTCTGGCCACGGCTGCGTTAAGAGAAATGGCGCCGGTGGCCCTTTGCCCTTATCATATGACAGGGCAAAAGTAGCGCCGGCGCCATTTTGGTTCCTGTGACCCGACGTAACGAGTGCAGGACATTGCTCCTGGACCCCCGCTGGACCCTCAGGGACTTTTGGCCAGCTTGGGGGGGCCTCCAGACCCCTACAAGACTTGCCAAAAGTCCAGCGGGGGTCCGGGAGCGACCTTCTGCACTCGGGCCGTATTGCCAATATTCAAAATGGCGCCGGCGCTACCTTTGCCCTCACTATGTCGACATAGGGGTCCGGGAGCGATCTCCTGCACTCGTGACGTCAGGTCACAGGAACCAAAATGGCGCCGGTGCTACCTTTCCCTGTCACATGGTAAGGGCAAAGGGCCACCGGCACCATTTCTCTTAACGTAGCCGTGGCCCGAGAGTGGGAGATCGCGCCGGGACCCCCCCACTGGACCCCAGGTAATTTAAAACATTTTGGGGGGGTTCGGGAGGCTGGGGGATTTCTTTTAAAGGGTCGGGGTGGGTTTTAGGGTTGTTTTGGTGTGCCAGTTTTCCCGCCCTCCCCCTCCGCCGATTTACGATTTTTGACGATAAATCAGGGGAATTGTTATTGTATCGCGGCTCTAACGATTTTTAACGATTTAAAATATATCTGACGATTGTTTTAAATCATAAAAAATGATTCACATCCCTAGTAAAAAGTCATGAAAAACCTCATTTATCATGTGCTGGAATACAGGGGGGCATTACACAGGCCGAATGCCATGAACAGATACTCGTAGTGGCTATCTAGGATGTTGAATGAGGTCTTCCACTCATCGCCGGGCCTAATTCTGACTAGATTGTAGGCACCCCAGGGATCCATCTCGGTGAAGATTTTTGCTCCTAGCAGATGATCCAGGAGTTCTGGGATAAGAGGCAAAACACAGTGATCCCTTCTGGTGATGGCATTTAAGCCACGATAATCTATACAGGGCCAGAGAGATCCGTCCTTCTTTGCAACGATGAAGAACCCAGCTCGTGCAGGGAAGATGGATGGTCAGATGAAGCCCCTTTCCAGATTCTCTTTAATATATTGTGACATTGCTCGGGTCTCAGGAAGAGATAGGGGGTATAACTGACCCCTGGGAGGCACGGCACTGGGTAGCAGATTGATGGTGCAATCAAAGGTTCAATGATCAGGAAGTGTCTCTGCCATTTTATTTGAAAAAACATCCCTGAAGTTGGCATACTGGGGTGGTAGACCACTGTACGATCGTATGATATTTTCAAAATCGTCAGAAATCGGGGGCTCCCCGAAACCGATAAGAAAACCCCACTAAATTGTTTGTGGGGGTTCTCTTATCGTTTTGGGGGAGGGCGGGAAAAACGGCACACAAAAATAACCCCCTAACCCACCCCGACCCTTTAAAACTGATCCCTTAGCTTCCCCCACCCTCCTGACCCCCCAAAAAACTTTTTACAGGTACCTGGTGGTCCAGTGGGGGTCCCAGGAGCGATCTCCCGCTCACGGGCCGTCGGCTGCCATTAATCAAAATGGTGCCGATGGCCCTTTGCCCTTACCTTGTTGTAGGGTATCCATGCCATTGGCCGGCCCCTGTCACATGGAGGGAGCACTGGATGGCCGGTGCCATCTTTAAAAATGGCGCGAGCCATCCAGTGCTCCTACCATGTGACAGGGACCAGCCAGTGGCACGGATACCCTGTCACATGGTAAGGGCAAAGGCCATCGGCGCCATTTTTATTAGTGGCAGCCGACGTCCTGGGAGCGGGAGATCACTCCCGGGACCCCCACTGGACCACCAGGTACCTGTAAAAAGTTTTTTGGGGGGTCGGGAGGGTGGGGGAAGCTAAGGGATTAGTTTTAAAGGGTTGGGGTGGGTTTTATGTTTATCGGCTCGGGCACAGCCGATAAAAAAAAAACCCAATCGGGCCGGACAAAAAAAAATCACGATGTGAATCGGAACCGGAATCGGAACCAATTCCGGTTCCGATTCACATCTCTAACAAACATTACATCTCAAGTCAGCTAAGTTTTAGTTCTGGCAGTCTGTATACAGATAGAGAAAAGCCTTTTGGCTTGTTTCAAAAAGTTAAAAAACAATTTATGTCACGTTATAAGTGCACTTTGACAAAATATGTATTTCACAGTATTTCACACAATTTATTTTAAAAAAGAGGTGGAAGGCAGTTTGGTTTATGATTAAAATAAAAGGATGGGATAACCTTGATGGTTCCAGCCAAAAAAAATATATGAAACGACCCCTTTTCACTTTATATAATTTTCATGAAGAAATTGCTCTGAAATTTATAAATAGTTTATACGAGATTCTCTCTTTTTTTACAATTTTCTGGAATATTTTGAGCCTTTGTTTATGATAAATTGATCGATTTGGTATGCTAAATCTTTTTGGCCAGGCCTGGAATGGCCTGCAAGCCAGGAAGATCCCCCGGGTCCATAGCCTCAGCAAACTGTTGTTCAGTGGTCCCCTAATAGAGATGAGGTTGATGCTACCTAAGGAAGGAGGCCTCCTGTAGGTCCTCATCGTCGGAGGCGGGTACACTCGAGTGGAGATCCAACTGGACCTTCACCAATACCAGCCCTCATTCCCTGCAGGTTGAGCTCTTGGGTATCAGGGCCAGCTGGACTTAGGCACGGGCCTCCAGAGGGCGATGAGTCCCACGACGACAGCAGGTGGAGTCAGGCGTAACAGAGTTCGTGGGAAGGCAGCAAGCAGAGAAACCGAAGAACAGGCAGATAGTTGGGGCAGATGGCAAGGAAGACGGAATCAGAGAACAGGCAGATGGTCGGGGCAGGTGGCGGTGCGGACAGCAGAGATAGAGGAGGAGGAGAGAATGGCCCGACAGGGACCAGAAGCTAGCGCACGCCGGGGCAGCACTGGAGTGGCTCCCCTGGGGTCAGAGGTGAGGGTTGCTGGTGACGGACCCCCATGGCCGGCGACCACAACAATGTTCCCCCCAAGTTAAGGTTTTTAATAATAGAGTCATCCACCAATAGGAATTTTCTGTTGCTAGGGAATCTTTTGAATATGGTTTTGGGATTTTTTGTATAGTAGTTATCTTTCTTCCTTCTTCAAAAAGGAGATATTCCTGTCCCTCATCAAACCCTTTGTTTATGCAGGAGAAAATAAGTATGTGTGAACGATATACTGACCCTCATAAAATGTAATATTTTCTAGTAATTATAGCTAAATGATATATTGTAATAGTTTACACAATATTTACACAATATTGAAAATATTGCATTTTAGAGTGATATTATCAAAAGATTTTATGCAGGTAAATCTGTGCTCACACACACAAAAATGTGGCTTGATTATTGAAACACCCCCCCCCCCCCCCCATCACTTTAATTTGTGATAAAAATGTGGGTGGGGTTAAGTTGGAGAGACAAAGAATGCACACTGATTGCATTTTCAAATCACCATGTGTACTGTTTCAATGCAGGCAGAAAGTAGAAGTTTACTTCATACCTGCATTGTGTTTACTGACTCTTAATGAGTTTTACTTTGAAAATAAGCATGAAATCACAGGACCCTTGGGCAATATCAAAATTGTTCATCCCATCTCTAGGGGTTGGGCATTAAGGTGTAATTTATAACAGCTTGTATAAATTTCATGGCAAATATACATATAAGTATCACTAATTTTCAAAGTGAACTTTGAAAATTATCCCACCAAAACTACTGGTACCTACACACAATTATACTTGCGATTATGAATGCAGAAATATTTGGGGACATTTACAGAAATAATTTTTATAATGGAAAAATATGAATATAACTGCAAACTTCTCCTAATATTGCCCCCAGGAACAACTTTGCTCAGTCTGGATACATTTATGTGCATTCTCAACAAAGAAGCATAAGTAACTGGGTAATGTGTGATCCCGGGCTAGGAGGCAGTGCATGCAAATTTTCTCTCATGCATATAAACAGCCACAGCAATACATCTAGTCTACATCTTTATCAATAGTGGAAGTGATCTGCCCATCTCAGATGATCTACCGCCAATTTCAGCTAAGCTGAGGCCCACTCTCATGATGCCCCAGTTAGCCGCTCCAGAAGGAATAAAGCAAGAATTCACTCCAATGTAACATGCCCATTGCATGTAACCTCATAGCTTGCCATAATATGGACACCTCATAGCTTGCCATAATATGGACACCATAATATGAGCATCATGCCAGGTGTCCTGGCATGATGCTCAAAATACATATAAACTATATGGACAATGTCCTCAAACAGCCTGCTTGGTCTTGGTCACTGCATACATAACCTTGTGCCATTGATATAGTAATTTCTGAAGTCAGGATACACTGCGCATCTACTGGAAGCAGTAAATATGACCAATGACAAAATATACCAAGGGGAAGCAGCAAGCAAACAGGCAACTTGAGAACTATATTCTGGAAATATAGTTTAAATATAGTTTAAATTCTTTAAATTCCCCAACTCAAGTTTCACTATGCCGGGCCCTTTCAGGAAATGATCCTGTTAATTCATGCCATTCACTGGTGTCATGCCATGTCCTGGAGCTTCTAGATGCAATGGATCCACTCACAGCCATTTGGACCTGACAAACGACGAGCCAGAAATTGTCCTCGCCAAAGAGATGTCAAGCTTTGTTGTGACTCCTCACAAAAACATGGAAAATATGTTAGTGTTCAGTGGTATCTACTTTTCCATAATCCAAAGTTAATCAGGCATGGACAATGAAGTTAAGCAGAACAATCATAAGTGAGTACAAATTGGAACTAAGTACTGGCATGCTCCCACCATCAGAGCAGAAAGGGAAGATGTTGAGGGGGGTTAGGGGGGTTAGCATGGCACTATGAAATACTGATCAACTGTCTTCCTATGAGCTCCATGAAAGGAATCAGACTGCTGGCGCTGTCTTCCTATGAGTGTCATGAAAGGAATCAGACTGCTGGTGCTAACCTTTAAAAAGGAGATAGAGCAGCTTTTAAATTAGAACAAAGGGGAAAGCCGACAGTCGCTCAGCAGCGCATGGTTCGGAGAGAGGTCTCTTCAAAGGATACTAATGATGCATTAGAATTAGGGCATCCCAACAGTAAGGTTCCAATAATTAGAAAAATAGTCTAAGTGCTTGTAACTAAAAACTTACCTGAGCTAAAAAAATTCTAACTTAGACCTAACAATTAAAAAGCAGAATGAAAATACAAACAAACTTTGAAATGTTTGTATGCTAATGCCAGTAGTCTAAGAAGTAAGATGGGAGAATTAGAATGTGTAGGAGCTAGGGATGTGCAGAGCAAAATTTTATGTTCATATTTTTTATGTCCGAAAGGGGGTCCCACTTGCGGCCAATATGGACATAAAAAAAATCCAATGAGTTGGGTATATGTACATATGTGCAAAAAAAAAATTTAAACCCCCTCACCCTCCTTAATCCCCCCCCCAGACTTACCACAACTCCCTGGTGATCGAGCGAGGAGTGAGGACGTCATTTCTGCAATCCTTGGCGAGAAGCATGTGACGTCGGTGGCACGTCGAGTGACGCGGCGTCACGTGATTCCCGGCTCGTTCGCGCCGGACGGCTCGTTCGGCCCAAAAAGAACTTTTGGCCAGCTTGGGGGGGCCTCCTGACCCCCCCAAGCTGGCCAAAAGTTCTTTTTGGGCCGAACGAGCCGTCCGGCGCGAACGAGCCGGGAATCACGTGACACCGACGTCACGTGATTCCCGGCAAGTTCGCGCCGGACGGCTCGTTCGGCCCAAAAAGAACTTTTGGCCAGCTTGGGGGGGCCTCCTGACCCCCTCAAGCTGGCCAAAAGTTCTTTTTGGGCCGAACGAGCCGTCCGGCGCGAACGAGCCGGGAATCACGTGACGCCGGCGTCACTTGACGTGCCGCCGACGTCACATGCTTCTCGCCAAGGATTGCAGAAATGGCGTCCTCACTCCTCGCTCCATCACCAGGGAGTTTGTGGTAAGTCGGGGGGGGGGGGATTAAGGAGGGTGAGGGGGTTTATATTTTTATTTTGGCTCAACAATCGCGATTTCCCACATATCGAACATATCTATGTTCGATATGTGGGAAATCCGATCGTTTATGTCGAATCAATTTTTTAAGTAAAAAAAAAATATGAGTTGCGTTTTACTAATGCGGTCAATCCGAATGCACACCCCTAGTAGGAGCACCCGGGAGGAGGTGTGGCATTTTATGTCCAGGATGGCATAGAGTCCAACAGGATAAACATCCTGCATGAGACTAAATACAAAATTGAATCTTTATGGGTAGAAATCCCTTGTGTGTCGGGGAAGACTATAGTGATAGGGGTATACTACCGTCCACCTGGTCAAGATGGTGAAACGGACAGTGAAATGCTAAGAGAAATTAGGGAAGCTAACCAAATTGGGAGTACAGTAATAATGGGAGACTTCAATTACCCCAATATTGACTGGGTAAATGTATCATCGGGACACGCTAGAGAGATAACGTTCTTGGATGGGATAAATGATAGCTTTATGCAGCAATTGGTTCAGGAACCGACGAGAGAGGAAGCAATTTTAGATCTAATTCTCAGTGGAGCACAGGACTTAGTGAGAGAGGTAACGGTGGTGGGGCCACTTGGCAATAGTGATCATAATATGATCAAATTTGATTTAATGACTGGAAGAAGAACAGTGTGCAAATCCAAGGCTCTTGTGCTAAACTTTCAAAAGGGAAACTTTGATAAAATGAGAAAAATTGTTAAACAAAAAATGAAAGGATCAGCTACAAAAGTAAAAAATGTCCAAGAGGCGTGGTCATTGTTAAAAAATACCATTCTAGAAGCACTGTCTAGATGTATTCCACACATTATGAAAGGTGGAAAGAAAGCAAAACGATTACCGGCATGGTTAAAAGGGGAGGTGAAAGAAGCTATTTTAGCCAAAAGATCTTCATTCAAAAACTGGAAGAAGGATCCAACAGAAGAAAATAGGATAAAGCATAAATTTGTAACCTATCATTAAAATCATCCATTGTACCTGAAGACTGGAGGATAGCAAATGTAACCCCAATATTTAAAAAGGGCTCCAGACTACAGACCGGTTAGCCTGACTTCAGTGCCAGGAAAAATAGTGGAAAGTGTTCTAAACATCAAAATCACAGAACATATAGAAAGACATGGTTTAATGGAATAAAGTCAGCATGACTTTACCCAAGGCAAGTCTTGCCTCACAAATCTGCTTCACTTTTTTGTTGGAGTTAATAAACATGTGAATCGGTAAATGTGGTATATTTGGATTTTCAGAAGGCATTTGATAAAGTTCCTCATAAGAGACTTCTAGGAAAAGTAAAAAGTCATGGGATAGGTGGCGATGTCCTTTTGTGGATTGCAAACTGGCTAAAAGACAGGAAGCAGAGAGTAGGATTAAATGGACAATTTTCTCAGTGGAAGAGAGTGGACAGTGGAGTGCCTCAGGGATCTGTATTGGGACCCTTGCTTTTCAATATATTTATAAATGATCTGGAAAGAAATACGAAGAGTGAGATAATCAAATATGCAGATGACACAAAATTGTTCAGAGTAGTTAAATCACAAGCAGATTGTGATAAATTGCAGGAAGATCTTGTGAGACTGGAAATTTGCGCATCCAAATGGCAGATGAAATTTAATGTGGATAAGTGCAAGGTGATGCATATAGGGAAAAATAACCCATGCTATAATTACACAATGTTGGGTTCCATATTAGGTGCTACAAACCAAGAAAGAGATCTAGGCATCATAGTGGGTAACACATTTAAATCGTCCATTCAGTGTGCTGCGGCAGTCAAAAAAGCAAACAGAATGTTGGGAATTATTAGAAAGGGAATGGTGAATAAAACGGAAAATGTCATAATGCCTCTGTATCGCTCCATGGTGAGACCGCACCTTGAATACTGTGTTCAATTCTGGTCACCGCATCTCAAAAAAGATATAATTGTGATGGAGAAGGTACAGAGAAGTGCTACCAAAATGATAAGGGGAATGGAACAGCTCCCCTATGAGGAAAGACTAAAGAGCTTAGGACTTTTCAGCTTGGAGAAGAGATGGCTGAGGGGGGATATGATAGAGATGTTTAAAATCATGAGAGGTCTAGAACGGGTAGATGTGAATCGGTTATTTACTCTTTCGGATAGTAGAAAGACTAGGGGGCACGCCATGAAGTTAGCATGGGGCACATTTAAAACTAATCGGAGAAAGTTCTTTTTTACTCAATGCACAAATAAACTCTGGAATTTGTTGCCAGTGGATGTGGTTAGTGCAGTTAGTATAGCTGTGTTTAAAAATGGATTGGATAAGTTCTTGGAGGAGAAGTCCATTACCTGCTATTAAGTTCACTTAGAGAATAGCCACTGCCATTAGCAATGGTAACATGGAATAGACTTAGTTTTGGGGTACCTGCCAGGTTCTTATGGCCTAGATTGGCCACTGTTGGAAACAGGATGCTGGGCTTGATGGCCTCTTGGTCTGACCCAGTATGGCATTTTTTTAAGTTCTTATATTCTTAATCATATAGCACTGTTTATTACCTATCCCAATGGCCTGAATTATGCCTATTTCTTGAAGCAAGTAACAACCTCAACTGGATATCATGAATCCTATTAGTAGGTGCAAATTCACCACTGGTTCACTTGCAGAATGAGGTCACCTTGCCCTTTGAGTCTGATATTCAGTGCTACTTAGCTGGAGCAGTAGGAACTTATTATGCTAATTGGCAGGGTTGAATATCCAGTCCTATTCAGTGGCTGCCACTTAGCTAAATAACTACTTATCCAGCTAAGTAGTTATCCAGATAAGTGGTGGGTGGGATATGGACATTCGGAGAGGAACAACTTATCTGGCTACCCATAGCTAGATAAGTAGCAGCTTGGGGGGGCCTCCTGACACCCCCAAGCTGGCCAAAAGTTCCTTTTGGGCCGAACGAGGATCCCGGAAGCGACCCCGCGGGGAATCAAGTGACGTCGGCGTGACGCGGCGTCACGTGATTCCCCACGAGTTCCCTCCGGCACCCTCGTTCGGCCCAAAAGGAACTTTTGGCCAGCTTGGGGGGGCCTCCTGACCCCCCCAAGCTGGCCAAAAGTTCCTTTTGGGCCGAACGAGCGTGCTGGCGCGAACCCGCGGGGAATCACGTGACGCCGCGTCACTCCGACGTGGCGCCGACGTCACGTGCTCCTCGGAAAGGCTTTCAGAAATGGCGTCCTCGCTGGATCACCAGGGAGTTGTGGTAAGTCTTTGGGGGGGGATTAAGGAAGGTGAGGGGTTTAAATTTTTATTTTGGATCAACAATCGCGATTTCCAACTTATTCAACATAGCTATGTTGAATAAGTTGGAAATCAGATCGTTTATGTCTTATCACTTTTTTAAGTTAAAAAAAAAAAAAGTAGAGTTTTACATTTATGTTCAATACGAATGCACACCCCTACTGCCCATTAGTAATGGGATGCATGCTTAGCCGATGGAAAGTATTAGGCAGACTAGGAAGCCACCTAGGGTGCCATAAGTGGGTGGGGTGCCATAGTTCGAAGAGAGGGTGGCATTTTGTTTTTTAAAGTGATATATTTGAAAGTGAAGGAGTCATACACTGAAATGAGAAAAAAGTGATAGGTTGATGATGTCACTGCATGGACATCCTCACATCAGCACTGAATGCGAATGAAGGCATTTCAGATATTGGCAAGTAGGGAGTAGAGATGTGAATCGTTTTCCATATCGTCTTAACGATAGAAATCATGTGGCAGGGCAAGAAAATCGTGTTAGGCACGATTTTTTAGTTAAAAAATTGTTAAAAATCGTTTTTTCCGATTAGTGCGCACTAACTCGAGTTAGTGCGCACTAACTGAAAATGATACAATTTGACACTTTTCAGGTCAGTTAAGGTCAGTTTAGGAATGAATATGTATTCCTATTGGCTGCCCTCTTATTTATTCATGTTACCAAGCTTCCCACTGACAGTATATGGGGGATGGGAAATGGAAACAGTTGGTAGCTTGACAAAACAAGTAATGTGATCAGTCAATGTGACTAGAACTTGTGCCCTAACCCTGATACCAGGGGTATTGTGATCTTCCTGCACACAGTGCCCTATCCCTATTAATACCAGGAGTGTTGTGATCTTCCTGCACACAGTGCCCTAACCCTGGCACCAGGGGTGTTGTGATCTTCCTGCACACAGTGCCCTATCCCTATTAATACCAGGAGTGTTGTGATCTTCCTGCACACAGTGCCCTAACCCTGGCACCAGGGGTGTTGTGATCTTCCTGCGCACAGTGCCCTATCCCTATTAATACCAGGAGTGTTGTGATCTTCCTGCACACAGTGCCCTAACCCTGGCACCAGGGGTGTTGTGATCTTCCTGCGCACAGTGCCCTATCCCTATTAATACCAGGAGTGTTGTGATCTTCCTGCACACAGTGCCCTAACCCTGGCACCAGGGGTGTTGTGATCTTCCTGCGCACAGTGCCCTATCCCTATTAATACCAGGAGTGTTGTGATCTTCCTGCACACAGTGCCCTAACCCTGGCACCAGGGGTGTTGTGATCTTCCTGCGCACAGTGCCCTATCCCTATTAATACCAGGAGTGTTGTGATCTTCCTGCACACAGTGCCCTAACCCTGGCACCAGGGGTGTTGTAATCTTCCTGCGCACAGTGCCCTATCCCTATTAATACCAGGAGTGTTGTGATCTTCCTGCACACAGTGCCCTAACCCTGGCACCAGGGGTGTTGTGATCTTCCTGCGCACAGTGCCCTATCCCTATTAATACCAGGAGTGTTGTGATCTTCCTGCACACAGTGCCCTAACCCTATTAATACCAGGAGTGTTGTGATCTTCCTGCACACAGTGCCCTAACCCTGGCACCAGGGGTGTTGTGATCTTCCTGCACACAGTGCCCTATCCCTATTAATACCAGGAGTGTTGTGATCTTCCTGCACACAGTGCCCTAACCCTGGCACCAGGGGTGTTGTGATCTTCCTGCACACAGTGCCCTATCCCTATTAATACCAGGAGTGTTGTGATCTTCCTGCACACAGTGCCCTAACCCTGACACCAGGGGTGTTGTGATCTTCCTGCACACAGTGCCCTATCCCTGGCACCAGGGGTGTTGTGATCTTCATGTACAGAGTGCCCTATCCCTATTAATACCAGGAGTGTTGTGATCTTCCTGCACACAGTGCCCTATCCCTAATACCAGGGGTGTTGTGATCTTCCTGCACACAGTGCCCTATTCCTGATACCGGGGGTGTTGGGATCTTCTTGCACACATCCCAGTATCAGGGATAGGGCACTGCATGCAGGAAGATCACAACACTCCTGGTATCAGGAATAGGGCACTGTGTGCAGGAAGATCACAACACCCCTGGTATTAGGGATAGGGCACTGCGTGCAGGAAAATCACAACACCCCTGGTGCCAGGGTTAGGGCACTGTGTGTAGGAAGATCACAACAGTCCTGGTATTAATAGGGTTAGGGCACTGTGTGCAGGAAGATCACAACACCCCTGGTGCCAGGGTTAGGGCACTGTGTGTAGGAAAATCACAACACCCCTGGTGCCAGGGTTAGGGCACTGTGTGTGCAGGAAGATCACAACACCCCTGGTGCCAGAGTTAGGGCACTGTGTGTGCAGGAAGATCACAACACCCCTGGTGCCAGGGTTAGGGCACTGTGTGCAGGAAAATCACAACACCCCTGGTGCCAGGGTTAGGGCACTGTGTGTGCAGGAAGATCACAACACTCCTGGTATTAATAGGGATAGGGCACTGTAAGAGATGACTGTAGTAGATTGAGTAAAGATCTGATGTTTCTGCTCTCCTCACACCAAACAAAAGCAACACACAAGCAGAGAAGCCCTTCTTACAAAGCTGAGCTAGTGAGTTAAGTAGGAGGAAAAGTAAACATACTGGTGCCAGTGTGGCTACTTAAAAAATACACTTACCAACAATCAATTACATATATTTGAACTGTGTACAGTTCCAGCCAGGACCACCTTTCTAAAATGCACAGTGATTGGCAAATTCAACATGCACTAGCATTTCAGGTGCCTGCTAACAAAAATAATAAACAAACAAGTTCTAGTCACGTGAGTGCTGATCATCACATTACTTTTTTTGTCAAGCTTCCAACTGTTTCCATTTCACATCCCCCCAACCATTACCTCAGTGTTAACCTTGGTAACATCAATAGATAAGAGCACAGCCAGCCAATAGGAATACATATTCATTCCTAAGTGACCTTTACTGACCTGGGAAGTGTGAACACTTTGTTTCATTTTCTGTTGGTGTTCGTGAGTTTCCAGTTCCATTTCCCATCCCCCCAACCATCACCTCAGTGGTAACCTTGGTAACATCAATAGATAAGAGGGCAGCCAGCCAATAGGAACACATATTCATTCCTAACTGACCTTCAGTGACCTGGAAAGTGTTTATTTGTATCATTTTCAGTTAGTGCGCACTAACTCCCGTTAGTGCGCACTAACACGATTTAACGATTTTTAACGATAAATCGTTAGAATTTCTATTGTATCGTGTTCTATAATGATTTAAGATGATATTAACATTATCGGACGATAATTTTAATCGTTGAAAAACGATTCACATCCCTAGTAGGGAGCTAGAATTGGCTGCAATGGCTCACAAGGGCTGTGGAAGTGGGGAAGCATAGAACCTAGACAGAACAGTGGCAGTTGCAGTGCCCCTTATATTTATTTAATAGTATGCAGGGCAGTGTAATCCCCATTGGAGCCCACCATGGATGGCAGAATGCAAACCATGGATGCTGAACTACTGCTGCGGCAGATCTACTGGCATGCAGGATGAAAACTCAGGACCCCATCCCACCATCTTGGCAGAGAACCTTCTCCCTCAGGATCAGACCATCCATTAGGTGAAAACTAGCAGGAATGGCCCACTAGGGATGGGGAAGTGGGGAAGCATAGCACCCAGCAGGATAATGGCTTGGTTATCCCACTTATATTTATTTAATTTTAGTCAGGATAGCATGACTCCTAGTGGGGCGCACATTGGATGACAGAATGTATACCTAGGACACTGAACTGGCATTGTAGCAGACCTCCTGCTACTACAGGATGCATACTCAGGAACTTTACCAACTGCTATGGCAGTACCCCATAGGATAAGACCCTCTACCTTGGGGAACACACCCACCACCCTCATCCTAAGGCTCAGGACCACAAGAGCTAATCTAAGAGAGTGGTTACTAGGGGTGTGCATTTGTTTCCAATGTATTGGTAATCCGCAACGTATAGGGCCATATTTGTTGTATTCGTGGGGAAGCGAAACGTATAGCGATTCCCCACAAATACAATGAATCTTCACCAAATTATTCAGCTGTCTAAAGGAGCAAACTTTTAGACAAACAATCCCCCCCACCCTCCTGACCCCCCCAAGACTTACCAAAACTCCATGGTGGTCCAGCAGGGGGTCCAGGCGCCATCTCCTGCACTCACGCCATCGGCTGCCGGTATTCAAAATGGCGCCAATAGACTTTGACCTTACTATGTCACAGGGGCTACCGGTGCCATTGGTCGGCCCCTATCACATGGTAGGAGCAATGGATGGCTGGCGACCAATGGCACCGGTAGCCCCTGTGACATAGTAAGGGCAAAGGCCATCGGTGCCATTTTGATTACTGGTAGCTGATGGCCCGAGTGCAGGAGATCACTCCTGGACCCCTGCTGGACACCATGGACTTTTGGCAAGTCTTGGGGGACCCTCCTGACCCCCACAAGACTTGCCAAAAGTCCCTGGTGGTCCAGCGGGGGTCCGGGAGCGACCTCCTGCACTCAGGCCGTCAGCTGCCAGTAATCAAAATGGCGCCAATAGCCTTTGCCCTCACTATGTCACAGGGGCCAACCAATGGCACCAGTAGCCCCTGTGACAAAGTAAGGTCAAAGGCTATCGGAGCCATTTTGAATACCGGCAGCCAACGGCGTGAGTGCAGGAGATGGCTCCAGGACTCCCCGCTGGACCATCAGGGAGTTTTGGTAGGTTTTGGGGGAGAGGTCAGGAGGATGGGGGGTTGTAGTTAATTCAATTTTAGCTGGGGAAACAAATAAGAATAAAGTTATGAACGTATCGGGGGCTCCCCTTGCCGAATGCAACATATCTGCCCCCGACTAATACGAATACCGAATGCAACGTATGCCGTCCCTCTGCATATCCCTAGTGGTTACCTATAGCAGCAGTTATCCACAGCATGGTCTAGGCAAAAGGAAGAAACATATCAAACCCGAAAAAGCTATGGCCATTCCAACCCTACCACTCCACCCAACAGAGGGATGAAGAAAAATGGAAAGAAGCAGGTGTTACCCGCCATGCCACCGGACGTTCGGCGTGGCCTACCGCCGCTCCAGGGGCTCCCTTGTTGTGGTGGGGAATCCCCACTGGCAACCCCAGGAGGCTGCTGCCAGCCCTGTTCCAGCCGCGCAACAGGGACACCGTCCGACAGACGGTCTGCACCAGGCAGCCAAGGCGCACATGCGCACCGCTTCTCCAGTCTAAAAGGGCCAGTGGCAGGAAATACTGTGGCCCTCACTGATGACGTGGCAGCCAGGGGGCCTATTTAACCCCAGCCCTGGCAAGTGATAGTTGCCTCTGCAACAGGTCTCACTCTGCCTTAGAGCCCTGGTTGCCTTGTTTGCCTTATCTGTTCATGACCCTGCCTCATCTGCCTCATCTGTTCCTGACCCTGACTCGTGTGTCTCAGCTGCCTGATCCTCTTGGTTGGCTCTGGTTTTGACTCGGATTGTCCCTGGCTTTTGCTTCATCTGCCACCTGCCCTGACCATCTGCTCACTCGTTGACTCTTCTGTTAGCCACCTGTCTCGACCTCTGGCCTGTTCCTGGATTCTCCTGACTGCTAACAGCCCCCAGCATCTGGAACGCCTAACTTTGCTTCTGCCTTTTGCCTTCTGTATCATCTTTGTCAGAGACCCATGCATAAGACTTCCCAGCCCCAGCTCCCAAGGGCTCAACCTGCAGGGAATGAGGGCTGGAAAAGTTGAAGGTCTGGTTGGGTCTCCATTGCCTGCATCCACCTCTCGACGACGAGAACCTATCAGGGCCTTTCCCTATAGGTGGCGCCAACCTCATTTTGGCAAGTGTCCACCACTCCGCGTAACAGTTTGCAGACGCCATGGACCCAGTGGATCTCTCCGGGCTTCAGGCCATCCCTGGCCTGGCACAGAACCTCCAGCAACAGCAGCAATGCCTCGAGATGGTCACGGCTACCATGGAACAGTTCAGCTCTCGCCTTGATGCCTTGACCACCTCTGAGTCAGACCCAGCCTACACCACCTGGTGCCTTGGCAAAAGCAGCCCCTGCATGGTTACTGGTTTACCTCGATATGCAGGTTTCCCCAAACTCTGCCAGAGATTTTTGAATCAATACCAGATGCATTTTTTCCTGCAGCCTGCTCATTTCCCCACTGGTACCGTGAAGACTACCTTTATTATTTCCCTCCTGGAGGGAGGGCCTTGGAGTGGGCTTTACCCCTCTGGGAACGGGTGATCTACTGGTTCAACTTATCCAATTGTTTTTACAAGCCTTTAGGCAAGTGTTTGAAGAACCTGCACATTCAGCTACCTTTATCTCAGAATTGCTCCACCTCCGCCAAGGGTCACGGTGCCTGTTTGATTACACTATCGAGTTTCTCACGCTGGCCTCCAAATTGAATTGGCAAGAAGACAGCCTCTGTGCTATTTTTCTTGAAGGCCTGTCCCCATGAATAAAAGTTGAGCTCGCTGCGAGAGATTTTCCAGAGTCGCTGGATGCCCTGAATGATTTAATGGGCCGGAACGACTGGCGTCTTCAACAGCGAGCTTGGGAACTTCAGGGTCCTCGCAGGCACATGCGCCTGGCACTCTCCTTTTCCTGATCACTTCTTCCAATGGCTCAGGAAACTGCCATCACAGGACATCCAGAGGAACCCATGCAGCTGGGCCAAACTTGTATTTCGGCTGAGGAGAAACTTTGTCGCCGACGCCTTGGTCTAGCTTCTTCTGTGGTGAGAGGGGGCATTTGGTGAATCACTGTCCACAGAAACCTGGAAATGAACCAGACTAGCTGCCGGAGGGGACACGCTCCTAGGCTGCACCGACACAGCCCCCATCTTGACACTCCAAGTGGTGAGGAAGGCTGAGAATTTTCCACATTGGCCCTGGTGGATTCTGGGGACAGAGGGAATTTTATTGCCTGGGCTCTAGTGAAAGAACTTCAACTGCCCACCAATGCCCGTGATTGGCCCCTGTATGTCTCCTCCTTCTATGGGGAACCCTAGCCGAGAAACATTGGGTATACCACCAATCCTCCATGTCTCCATACGGGTCTTCTGCATGAGAGGGACATCACCTTTTATGTTCTAGAGAAAGCTGTGCACCTGACAGTCCTGGGGTTGCCCTGGCTCCAGTTGCACTCACCCCAATTTGACTTGGAAACCCTCCAGCTCACCAATTGGGGTCCTCACTGTTTCAAGGGTTGTCTCAGATGAGTCCTGCCTGCATCAACCATTCCCCTAGTCACCACCCCTCTAAGCCTCCCCCCTCAATACCAGGACTTCAAGGATGTTTTTTTCCAAAAGCAAATGGAAATCTTGCCAGAGCATCAATACTTTAACTGCACTATCATCCTTCTCCCCGGGACCATTCCCCCACGGGGCAGGGTGTACCCCTTTTCCTTTCCAGAATCTGTGACAATGTTGCAATACATCCAAGAGAACCTCACCAAGGGGTTTATTTGACCTTCCACCTCACTGCCAGGGGCGGGCGTTTTCTTCGTGATCAAGAAGGATGGGACCTTATGCCTCTGTATAAATTATCATGGCTTAAACACTATCACGAAGAAAGACATGTGGATACATGTCTTTCTTCGTGATAGTGTTTAAGCCATGATAATTTATATCATGCCACTTATCTCGGAGCTGATGGATCACCTCAGGAGTGCCAAGGTCTTCACTAAGCTGGACCTGCATGGAGCCTACAACCTCATCCACATCCGGCCTGGAGACGAATGGAAGATGGCCTTCAACACCCAGGATGGCCATTACGAGTACCTCGAAATGCTGTTTGGTCTCTGCAGTGCTCCCACAGTGTTACAGCACATGATGAACGAGATCTTTCATGACCTCCTGTATGACTCAGTGGTATTTCTCAGTGTTTTCTCCCAACCTCCAGTCCCTTCGCCAACATGTGTGGGTAATCCCTAGCAATGACTCTGTAAACATCGACTGTATGCAAAACTTGAGAAATGCTCCTATCAGCAGCAAAGTCTACCCTTTTTGGGATACATTGTATCCAGCCAAGGCTTTTGGATGGATCTCGAGAAGGTACGTAGCACCCAGGAATGGGCTCAACCCTCTATCCTACCTAGACTCCAGAGATTTCTTGGATTTGTGAAATTTTATTGCCAGTTCATCCCACACTACTCTCAGCTCATGGCTCCTCTAACCGCACTCACTCATAAAGGAGCCAATGTCAGGAACTGGTCTCTGAAGCGGTTTCAGCCTTTTCCAACATCATACAAGCTTTCCTCCAGGAGCCCTGCCTACGATACCTGGACCTAGATCGCCCCTTCACCCTAGAGTTCGACGCTTCCACCATAGGGGTAGGGACAGTATTAAGCCAAGTAACCCACTCCAGAACTTTTCATTCCTGTTCATTCTTCTCTTGCAAATTCACTTCTGCCAAGCAAAATTATCGTATCGGGGACAAAGAACTACTTGCCATAAATTTGGCCCTCAACGAATGGCATCACTGGTTGGAGGGGGTGTGTTACCACATTACCATCTTCACTGACCACAAGAACCTGGAGTATCTTCATCAGGCCCAGTGCCTCAACACACGTCAGGCCCGGTGTCACTCTTTTTCACTCATTTTGATTTTGAACTCTGCTACAGCCTGACCGAGAAGAATACCCAGGTGGATGTTCTGTCCCAATTTTTCAAGACAGAAAATGTGCCTGACCCACTAGCAGACATTATAGACCCGGCTAACCTCCTCTTGGCTGATTTTCAAACAGCGCCTCCTGGGAAAACAGTCATCGCCATGAGGCTTTGACAGAAAGTCCTTGCGTGGTCCCATAACTCCTATGTGGCAGGACATACTGGCCAGCTTCGCATCTTAGACCTTCTTAGGCATTATTACTGGTGGCCTCGTATGGTACACAACATCAAGAGCTATGTGAAATCCTGTCCCAACTGTGCCCAGCACAAGCCAGCGGTGGGATGACCTTGGGGGCTATTATAGCCGTTGCCAGCCCCCAAACAACCATGGACTCACCTGTCCACCAATTTTATGGTGGGCCTCCCGAGTTCTAATGGCTGCAGCATTATTTGGGTGGTAATAGACAGGTTCTTGAAAATGGCCCACTTTGTGGTGCTTCCAGGTCTCCCCTCTGCACCAGAGCTGGCCCACCTCTTTGCCACCCACATTTTCCGATTACATGGTCTTCCACAACACATCCTCTCTGATCATGGAGTGCAGTTTACAACCAAGTATTAGCATTCACGCTGACAAAAATTCAATGTCCGCCTGGGGTTCACCAGTGCATATCACCCCCAGGTGAAAGGACAAGTCGAGGGAACCAATCGCACACTCAAGACCTTCTTATGAGTCTTCATCAATGTCCGCCAAGATAATTAGGCAGAGTTACTACTATGGGTCAAGTTCATTCTCAATTCTCATATTAACTCAGATTTTCTCCCTTTTTGCTAGTCTATGGAAGGCAACCAGTACCACTACTTCCTTTACCTGTTTCAGTTGCCTCCCCAGCTGCCCAGTTAATGGCCACGGAACTTCACAACTTCTGGCAGCAGACCACAAGCCTAATCGAGGAAACAGGACTCCATGCAAAGAAGGTAACAGACCACTTCAGTGCCTAGCCCCCCAATTCAAACCAAGGGGAAAAGTCTGGCTTAGCACATGGCACATCTGACTCAGAGTTCCCTCCATGAGACTAGCACTGCATTATATCGGTCCCTTCCCAGTCACCCGTCGAGTGGGACTAGTCTCTTAAGAACTATGGTTGCCGACGTCCCTCAAAATCCAGAATGTGTTCCATGTTTCCTTACTTAAACCCTTCATCATTCTGGAACCCACCAAGATTTCGGCCAAATCTGACCAGATCTTCCAAGTTGAAGAGATTCTAGACGTCCGACAAAGACGCAGGGCTTGGGAATACCCCATCTCTTGGCAAAATTTTGGTCTGGAGGTGAACACTTGGGAGCATGTGTCCCATATATTGGACAAGAACCTCCTAAAACAGTTCCATGATACCCACCCCCAGAAGCGCAAACCCTCAGGAAGGGGGCTTAAAAGGGGGGGTACTGTTACCCGCCATACCACTGGACATTCGGCGCAGCCTACTGCCACTCCAGGGACCTCCAGGGCCTCCCTCATTGCAGCAGGGAATCTCCACCGGTGCCCACAGGAGGGCACCTCCAGCTCTGTTCCCACCGCGTAGCAGGGATGCCGTTCGATGGGCAGTCCGCACCAGGCCTCCTAGGCACACGCGTGCACCGCTTCTCCTCTCGTAAAGGGCCAGTGGCAGGAAATGTTGCAGCCCTCACTGATGACGTGGAAGCCAGGGGGGGGCCTATTTAACCCCAGCCCTGGCAAGCAATATTTGCCTCTGCAATAGGTTTCGCTCTTCTTTAGCACTGCTGGTTCTCTCGTCTGCCTCATCTGTTTCTGACCCTGCCTCGTCTGCCTCATCTGCCTCATCTGTTCCTGATCCTCCTGGTTGGTTCTTCTGGTTTTGACTCGGTTTGTCCCTAGATTCTGCTTTGTCTGCCAACTACCCTGACCATCTGCTCACTCGTCAACTCTTCTGTTAACCACCTGCCTCGACCTTTGGCCCATTTCTGGATTCTCCTGCCTGCTACCAGCTCCAACCTCTGGAATGCCTAACTTTGCCTCTGCCTCTTGCCTTCAGGATCATCTTTGTCAGAGACCCGTGCCTAAGTCCTGCCAGCCCCGGAACCCAAGGGCTCAACCTTCAGGGAACAAGGGCTGGTGTAAATGAAGGTCCGGTTGGGTTTCCATCACCTGCATCTGCCAGACAACAACAAGGACCTATCAGGGCCTTCCCCTATAGGTGATGCCAACTTCATCTTGACAAGGTTCCACTTCTTCATGTAACAGCAGGATGCACCATGAACCCAGGGCAGGCAGAATTGCAAACATTTTTGGACCTGGGGCAGATGGGCAAGAAGTAGTGGCAGCAGAAACTTAGGTGATTTAAATATCCCACTTGCTTCATCTATCCTGTGATGCCATGCCACCAGCCCCACGTCTGGCCACAGACTGCTGATACCACAGGCATGCTGTAATGACATTAACATTTCACATGGTAGCTAATCATCAAGATGTGATGCTGCCACAAGACTGGGTCCGATCACAGACCAGCCAAACTGTCCATGTGTCTGGCACCATGATCCCAGCCCTCACTAACCACCGGCCAGCAAACTCCCAAATCCTTGCTGGATGATGAGGGTGAGTTCTGGTGGCCTGCCTCTGCCAGTTCACAGGCATCCTGTTACTCGAAGCTCTTGCACATTCTTTTTTTTTTTTTTTTGGGGGGGGGGGGATGTTCAGGCTATTTTTCCTGAATATCAGGCAGGCAATTTCATAACAAGTCATTTCCATAGGTAAAGCACAATTTTACACATAAAAATGCCTTTGAAACTTATCCTTTAAATTTCTCCATTACTACAAATATTTGATACATAGGAATATTTCTTAGATAGAAGAGCATTTTTAATATTCACTTGATGTGCAAATTTTCTTCCTAGCAGTAAGACCACTATTCCAAAATAGGGTGTGTCTATCAAATACAATATGGATTAGATTGTAGATTAAAGTTAGGTATTAATTCATATTTCCAGAACTCATCTAAACATAATTTCAAGGCAAATTATTGAACATTTCTATGCATTTGCTGAAGTAGTAAAATTACAACTAAAAGAATATTGGATATCAAGGTTACTTTACAGACATTTGAGTTGAAATAGGAAATCATTATCATAAATTAATTACAGCTGGGTCATAAATATGCCAAAGATCATGTCTATTTCATCTAACTCTTTTTTATACATCATAAAAAAATCATCTGTTATGTTTGTACAAAGAGATTGAAGAAATTGTAAAAGAAATAATATGAGATTTGTAAATCTGACTTCAGTGCTGGGAAAAATAGTGAAAATTATTATAAAGAACAAAACTGCAGAACTCAGCCAGCAAGAATTTATCCAAGGGAAATCTTGTCTCATAAATCTGCTACATTTTTTTGAAGGGGTTAATAAACATGTGGATAAAGATGAACCAGTAGATGTAGTGTATTTGGATTTTCAGAAGGTGTTTGACAAAGTCCCTCATGAGAGGCTTCTAAGAAAACTAAAAAGTCATGGGATAGGAGGCGATGTCCTTTTGTGGATTACAAACTGGTTAAAAGACAGGAACAGAGAGTAGGATTAAATGGACAATTTTCTCAGTGGAAAAAAGTAAAAAGTGGAATGCCTCAGGATCTATACTTTGACCGGTGCTGTTCAATATATTTATAAATGTTCTGGAACGAATACAATGAGTGAGATGATCAGATTTTCAGATGACAAAATAATTCAGAGTAGATAAATCACATGTGGATTGTGATAAATTGCAGGAGAATCTTGCGAGTCTGAAAGATTGGGCATCCAAATGGCAGATTAAATTTATTGTGGTCAAGTGCAAGGTGATGCATATAGGAACAATTATCCCATATTGTAATTAGATGATGTTAGATTCCATATTATGAGTTACCACCCAGAAAAATATCTAGTCATTATAGTGAATAATACATTGAAATCAGCTCAGTATGCTGTGGCAATGAAGGCAATGGTGAATAAAACAGAGAATGTCATAATGCCTCTGTATCGCTCCTTGGTGAAATCGTACCTTGAGTTATGTGTGCAATTCTGGTTGTAGCAACTCAAAAAAGATATGGTTGCACTGGAGAAGGTACAGAAAAGGGCATTCAAAATGATAAAGGGGATGGAATGGTTCCTTTATGAGGAAAGGCTAAAGAGGTTAGGGTTATCCAGCTTGAAGAAGAAACGGCTGAGAGGAGGATATGTTAGAAGTCTATAAAATCATGAGAGGACTAGAATGTAGAGATGTGAATCAGAACCTGAATGGTTCTGATTCCAGTTCCGATTCACATCGTGGTTTTTTTTTTTTTGTCCGGTCCGATCGGGTTTTTTTTTAATCGGCTGCGCCCGAGTCGATAAACAAAAAGCCCACCTGACCCTTTAAAACTAATCCCTTAACTTCCCCTACCCTCCTGACCCCCCCAAAAACTTTTTACAGGTACCTGGTGGTCCAGTGGGGGTTCCGGGAATGATTTCCCGCTCTCGGGCCGTCGGCTGCCACTAATCAAAATGGCGCCAATGGCCTTTGCCCTTACCATGTGACAGGGTATCCGTGCCATTGGCCGGCCCCTGTCACATGGTAGGAGCACTGGATAGGAGGTCCGGAGGAAGTCTGAGGTCGAGTACCAGAGGATCGCCACTTGCCAGTCCAAAGTCACACACCGAGAAATCACCAAGAAGACGCAGGAACCAGGAATCAGGAACCCGAGGCACCAGAAGACTCACCGAAGCAAGCAGACTTCTAGCAACGAGGTTGCCAAGTCAAAGAGTGAGCGGAGGAAGTGTCCTTATATGCTTCCCCTGGTCTAGCCCATTAGGAACAGGTGCAGGCAAAGGGGGTGCGGCCTCAAGCCTAAGGAGATGGCGGCCATTTTGGATCCTGGACGCCCTGTGGAGCGGCCCGACACTGCGAGAGGAGGCCTGGGGCACCTCCCCCGCCTGTAATCACTGTGGGGAGGTGCGATGATGGTGCAGGGTCGAATGCCTGGATTCCCCGGCACTGACGTGGCGGGCCGACCCCGCGGCTCAGGTAGGGGATTGTGGCTGTGGGCAGCCGCAGTATTCAACAGGTAGAACACAAATTCATTTCTTCCTGTACTGAGTAAAATATAAATATATCAGAAACATACATTTCTCAAAACTGGACTATTTCATTCACTAGATTGTATAATAATTTTTTTCTAAGTTTATTGTTTGGGCATTTTATTTTTTTAATCACTTTAATCACATTTTATATTTTAATCTCAAACTCTCTTCTGCTTTCCTCTCACTTCTCATTTTTCCTTTTCCAGGGTGTCTTTTACATTTTCTATTTCTTATTTCTTCTATTGTGTTCTTCACTTTTCCAAAGTCTGTTTAAGACATTAATATTTCCCTTTTATGTCTCTTTTTCATCTCTGTCTCACTATCAGCTCAAATATATTGTATCTTTCCTAATCCTCCATGCCTCCATTTTCCTCCATTAACCTACTCACCAATTTTTCAACCCCCTTTTTTGCCTCCTTCCCAATCTATCTATTGTGTCCGTCGGTCACAGACGGCTGCGACCACTCTGCCTCACTTCTTTTTTACCTTTCTCCTCCTCTATGGGTAAGATGGCTGTCTCTGGTGCCGAGTGCTGAAACCCTCGGCGTCCCCATCTGCCATGCTCCTTCCCGTGGCCTTCCAGGGTGCGCGTGCGCACGCTGCCTACGCTTATCCACACGTCATGGCGGGAACCTCGGGGCGTCCCCACCGCATGATGTCAATACCGGGTATTTAAACCTCTGCTCCTAACGAACGAGTTAGCAAGGACTTCAGTTTAGCTACTCTGACCGCTTCTAAGCTGCACGCTTGGATTCCTCGCTACCCTCCGGGGTATCTCACTCCTTTAGACGTTCTGGGCACTCGCTCCTCAGGGGCCTCTCACTTCCATTTTCCCTTTGGGGTTTCTACTACCTAACTTAAACAACCACTCCTCGGGGGTCTTTGTTTGGTTTTTTTTTTGTTTTTGTTTTTTTTTTGGAGATGTCAGCCCTCCGTGAAGGCGGAACACCAACCACTGGCCACTGGCATCCCGCTCCGTGAATGCCTCTGTGGCTACTGCCGCTCCGTGCAGTGTTTTGCTGCCTGAAGGTGGAACACCAACTACTGGCCACTGGCATCCCGCTCCGTGAATGCCTCTGTGGCTACTGCCGCTCCGTGCAGTGTTTTGCTGCCTGAAGGTGGAACGCCAACTACTGGCCACTGGCATCCCGCTCAGTGAATGCCTCTGTGGCTACTGCCGCTCCGTGCAGTGTTTTGCTGCCTCCTCTTTATTTACGCCCACTAGACTTGATGGATCCACAGTGTTTATCCCACACCCCTTTGAAGTCCTTCACAGTTTTAGACTTCACCACTTCCTCCGGAATGGCATTCCAGGCATCCACCACCCTTTCCGTGAAGACATACTTCCTGACATTGATTCTTAGTCTTCCTCCCTGGAGCCTCAGCTCGTGACCTCTGGTTCTGTTGATTTTTTTCTGACGGAAAAGGTTTGTCGTTGTCTTTGGATCATTAAAGTTTTTCAAGTATCTGAAAGTCTGAATCATATCACCCCTGCTCCTCCTTTCCTCCAGGGTGTACATATTTAGATTCTTCAATCTCTCCTCGTATGTCATCCGATGAAGATCCTCCACCTTCCTGGTCACCCTTCTCTGTACCGCTTCCATCTTGTCTTTGTCTCTTTGTAGATACGGTCTCCGGAACTGAACACAGTACTCCAGGTGAGGCCTCACCAAGGACCTGTACAAGGGGATAATCACTTCCCTTTTCTTACTCGATATTCCTCTCTCTATGCAGCCCAGCATTCTTCTGGCTTTTGCTATCGCCTTGTCGCATTGTTTCGCAGACTTCATATCATTAGACACTATCACCCCAAGGTCCCTCTCCTGCTCCGTGCACATCAGCCTTCCCCCCCCCCCCCCCCCCCCCCATTGAATACAATTCATTCGGATTTCCACTCCCCATATGCATGACTTTGCACTTCTTGGCATTGAATCTCAGCTGCCATATCTTCGACCACTCTTCCAGTTTCCTTAAATCCTGTCTCATTCTCTCCACTCCTTCCGGCGTGTCCACTCTGTTGCAGATCTTAGTGTCATCCGCAAAAAGACAAACCTTACCTTCTATCCCGTCCGCAATGTTGCTCACAAAGATATTGAACAGGACCGGTCCCAACACCGATCCTTGTGGTCTTCTTTTCACCTTTTTAAATATGTGGAGTATATATGGTCTGGGCTTCCAAGATAGTATTTTTAATCAACATCGATGCCTAATGTAAACTCTTAAGGAATAAAACAAAGAATAGCCGAAGGTCCTTCTAAAATCTTTTATTGTTGCCCAACTCTAGGCCTGAGTTTCGCCCATCCAAGGGCTGCTTCAGGGGCTTGTTAGAATCTAGATTGGCATGTTGATAAGTATGCTTTATCCATAGAGATACATCGCGGACTCGCACAGCCACAGTCACAAGCACTGGGCTTTCTTGTTCATACTGTTCAATAAGCTGCGCAAATAGTTGGTATCTCTCAACACCAAAGATTCTTAATTATAGTTAGAACAACCTCAAATGGGTTTTTGATTTACAAATCATTCGTGTGGTTCTAATATACATACATTCCCATTTGAGGTTGTTCTAGACCGACTTTTCTAGACCGACTTCCTTAATGTAAACTCTTAACCTTTGCATTTGTTCTTTTCATTTTTTTCCTAACCATTTTCCTCATTTGATCATTTTATTTATTTATTTTTAACTTTTATATACCGACATTCTTACATCAAATGCAAATCATACCGGTTTACTTAAAACAGAAAAAGCAGGAAATATATCATAGTCTCCCTTTTGAAAATGAAATGCCATTGCAATCAATTTCCTTAGTGTCCTTCCTCCAATTGTCAAGCCTCAACACTGTTACTACTGTCACCAAATCATGTATTTCAATAAGGATTTGATCTAAAATAGCTCCTCCTCTTGCACATTCTTATACTAACTTCTCCATGAAGCAGTCATTTATTTCATCTAGAAACTTTATTTCCTTAACATGTCCTAATGTGACATTCACCCAGCCAGTGCTGGGTGAATTGAAATCACTCATTTATACTGTGTTGCTAAATGTGTTAGCTTCCCTAATTTTTGTTAGCATTTCACCATATGTCTATTTATTCTGGCTAGGTGGACAGTAGTACCCCCCAACTGCTATTCTATTCCCTTTCTCACATGGAGTTTCTATCCACTATAAAGATAATTTTCAAAATATTATGGACATAAAAATTTGCATATACACATATTTCATAGTTTATAAATGTTCAAAGTATGGGTGAATTTTCACTTTTGTAGGCTCACATATACGCATTAAAAAAAAGGGTAGTCGGGTAGTTCCCCTCATATACTCCAGACCCTTTAAACCCCTCATGAATGGCTTTTTTTTTTTTTTTTTTTTAATCATTTTTATTGAAAGTTTAACAGATAATTACAACAGTAAATGGTTACATATGCCTCCAGAGAGACTATTATATATGGTGAATCCAAATGCAATTACAATTAGACTACCCTCTCTTTCTTGCTGTGAATGTCTGGTATGACAGTGGCCCTGCCCATGACACTCGTAATACCCATAATCAGTATAATAGGTAGGGATGTGAATCGTTTTTTGACGATTTAAAATATCGTCCGATATATTTTAAATCGTCAAAAAATCGTTAGGGCCACGATACAATACCAATTCCCCCGATTTATCGTTAAAAAATCGTAAATCGGGGGAAGGGGGAGGGCAGGAAAACCGGCACACTAAAACCCCCTAAAACCCACCCCCGACCCTTTAAATTAAATCCCCCACCCTCCTGAACCCCCCCCCCAATGCTTTAAATTACCTGGGGATCCGGCGGTGGTCCAGAACGGCGGCGGTCCGGAACGGCCCCCTCAATAGAATCGTGTTGTCTTCAGCCGGCGCCATTTTTCAAAATGGCCGCTGCAAAATGGCGGCGGCCATAGACAAAAACAATTCGACGGAGGAGGTCGTTCCGGACCCCCGCTGGACTTTTGGCAAGTCTTGTGGGGGTCAGGAGGCCGTTCCGGACCGCCGCCGTTCTGGACCACCGCCGGATCCCCAGGTAATTTAAAGCATTGGGGGGGGGGTTCAAGAGGGTGGGGGATTTAATTTAAAGGGTTGGGGGTGGGTTTTAGGGTGGTTTAGTGTGCCGGCTCACGATTTTAACGATTTTTCACGATAGTTTACACACCCAAACGGCAACAATACGATTCCCTCCCCCTCCCAGCCGAAATCGATCGTTAAGACGATCGAGGACACGATTCACATCTCTAATAATAGGTATCATTTGATACGTAATATTATGTCTTAACGTTTTAAACTTACACTTCCTGCGTAGCAGAAGTAAAATTACATGGCACTAGACCTGAGCGTGCACCCTGGTATGTATTTGCAATGGCCCTACCCTGGATCGCCAAAACCCTGCCCAAACCACATCCTTTTTTGAATCTGAATGAGATGTGCACGCAGTTGGAGATACATGTGCATGTAGGTGGCTTTTAAAATACTGATGAATCATGTAAGCCCTACATGAGTGAACATTTCAAGATTTTGATGCATGCCAGGCTTTTAATATTCATCTTATATTTTCCAACTTGCTTGTTTAGTTTTACATCTACTAATTATCTCACATAAGTGATTTTAAACATGTTTATTTTATAGTACTGACTGAATATAAGGAGTGGGTAAACTGGGGGGAGTTCAATCTGAAGAGCCAAGGGGGTCTCGATGAGATGTAGAAGAACTCGGTGAACCGGTGGAATAAATGTTAAAACTGGTAATGTCATTGATAAATGCAGGTTATATAATAGTGCAGCAATTTATGTTCATAAATTGGGACTTATGTGGGTTAGTACTACTTTTCATGTGTAAAATATGGGGCAGATTTTAAAAGCCCTAGGGGGGGGTTACGTGCACCGAACCTATTTTGCATAGGCCTGGTGACGCGCAAGCCCCGGGACGCGCGTATGTCCCGGGGCCTGAAAAAATGGGTGGGGCATGGGCGGTCCGGGGCCTGGTGGGGGCATAGCCAGAGGCCTCCGTAGGGCCTCTAGGCTGAGGTCGCGCACCGGCACTCGGCCAGTGTGTGCAACCTATGCCTGCCCAGAGGCATGTGCAACTTGCAAAACAAAGGTATGGGGGGGTTAGGTAAGGCTGGGGGGTGGGTTAGGTAGGGGAAGGGAGGGGAAGGTGGGGGGGGGGCAGAAGGAAAGTTCCCTCCGAGGCCGCTCCGGGAACAGGGAAAGCCATCAGGTCTCCTGTAGGGCTCGGCGCATGCAAAGTGCACAAGTGTGCACCCCCTTACGTGTGCCGACCCCGGATAAAAGCGAGCATAGATTTGTGCGCACCGGGTTGTGCGCACAAATCTACGCCCATACATAGGTATTAAAATCTGCTCCTATATGTATATATTTTTTAAATAAGTGGGCAAAGTACATTCATTCAATGCATTGATAACACTTGATTTCAATAGATTGCATGTATTCACGCATGAGCCTATAAATGTGCATATGTTGATGGATAGAGATACGTTTATTTTATAAAATGCATAGATATATGTGCACATGATAAAGTACTATAGGAAATTTATGTGTGGCCACATACACACATACTGTATATGTAGCTGTTTGTAGTTGTTTGAAAGTTATCCTCCCTGTTTCCTGCAGAACTTGTATCCTGTTTTACTCTATGCCTTCTTTAGCATATAGTGCCACCTTTCCATCACTTTGATCCATCCTATCACTGCGATATAATTTATACCCTTTTATGACAGTGTCCCACTGGTTATCCTCCTTCCACCAAGTCTGAGATTCTAATTATATATTCCTCTTCATTAAGTGCTTTACATTCCAACTCTCCTATCTTAATTTTTAGACTTCTAGCCATTGAATACTGATATTTCAAAGTTTGGGGGGGGGGGGGGGGGTTTGGCATTAACTACTACCTGCTTATCAGTTGACAGTGATAATCTGGAATATTTCTGCTCTGTTTGCTCTTTTCTTAAAGGCACCTAAGTTACTTTAGCATTTATTGCAACTTTTCTATCAGGATGCCCTAACCCCTGTTTTGTTACTATCCTACATCATTCTGAACCATGTACATATGAGTGACTGTTGCTTTCCCACATCTTTTAGTTTAAAAGTTACTCTATCTCCTTTTTAAAGATTAGTGACAGCTGACAGCAGCCTGGTTCACTCTGGTTAAGATGAAGCACATACCAATGGAATAGGTACCCTCATGATCACAATATTCCCCATTTCCTAATAAATCAAAAGTCCCTCTTCCTTGCTCCAGGACTTTTCAGCTTGGAGAAGAGATGGCTGGGGGGCAGGGGTGGGGGGGAGTACGATAGAGGTGATTAAAATCATGAGAGGTCTAGAATGGGTATATGAATTGGTTATTTACTCTTTCGGATACTAGAAAGACTAGGGGGCATTCCATGAAGTTAGCAAGTAGCACATTTAAAACTAATTGAAGAAAGTTCTTTTTCATTCAACGCACAATTAAACTCTGGAAGTTGTTGCCAGAGGATGTGGTTAGTGCAGTTAGTAGAGCTGTGTTTAAAAAACGATTGGAGAAGTTCTTGGAGAAGTCCATTACCTGCTATTAATCAAGTTGACTTAGAAAATAGCTACTGCTATTACTAGCAACAGTAACATGGATAGACAGTTTTGGGGTACTTGCCAGGTTCTTGTGGCCTGGTTTTGGTCTCTGTTGGAAACAGGATGCTGGGCTTGATGGACCCTTGGTCTGACCCAGTATGGCATTTTCTTATGTTCTTACGTATTGAGACTATGGAGTTTAGCCTGCCTCTTAAGTGGGTCATCAGTAGTTTGGAATGGGATGTGGGAAAATATGAGAAACATTATTTTCATACTGGAGTGGCCACTAATTCAGCAGAGGCAGAATTACCAGAAAGAAGATGGGGTGCATTGTTCATTTGTGCTCTGGTGCCTTCAAGTCACATTTCCCTGAATAAGTAGGCAGAAACTGTGGATTAACTGATTTTTGCATATTTTTTCTCTCCTAGGGCTGTGGGAAGAGCTGGTGAAAAGAGGGTGCACTTTTGTTGTGGGTCATTTTTTATGTATTGTTCATAGAAGCACACTTCATCATCCCTACAGAGTGCATTTGGGACTGGCAACAGAAAACATGAGGATCTGATGGTTTAAGATCAGAGGAATGCACTGGTGCCAGGGATTTCTGATCATTAATGATCAGCTAAGAATGATGAGTCAACTATTTGATATGGTCATTCAACTGGGGAAGTAATGATGTGGGGAAATTGACAGCTAAATTTCATAACAGTGGCAAAGAAGAACCTGTGTGCATTCATATTGCAAATGCCAACTGCTTGCCTGGGATGGTCTAACATTGTGATGAGGCTGAAGTTGTTGGAACAGCCTTTCAAGAGACAGAGAATAAAAAATGTCTTGTGGTTAGGGTCTGAAGAGGAGCTCTGAGTTCTGAATAAATGGGCCTGGAATGACTGCACAGACTTGAACAGGCTGAATGGAGTACACCTTTCCAATACTGGCATGGACTATTTTAATAACTTAGTCCAGGAGGCTTTGGAAAGCATGTTTGCATATAGATATTGTCACAGGTGGGGAATGAAGAATAAATGGCAGATTGTCCTCATGTTACTTTGTATGTATTCAACCAGGTAGGTTCATATAGACAATATACTGGTGAAGACTGCTGCATCAGGGTTCGTCTGGAGAATAGCTTCACCAGGAGTATCACTGGAGTGGTGAGGTCATTGTCCAGGCTGCAGGATATCATCAGTTGGGGGATGACAGAGAGGGCTTAACATGTGGCCATTGAGCTTTGGATTGGCATCAGAAGACTAGATAGGCTGCAACTGGCTTTCTAAATAAATTGTGTTGTGGTGGTAAGCTGCCTTGATGCCTAAGCATGGGGTATTCGAGGACATTTCCATTTTAAAGTTGCATGTTGGACTCAGGTTGTAGCTTAATGCTAATAAACCATTGCTCTTCTAAACCCAATTTTGTGTTTGTCTCATGTTTAATGTGAAGGAGAGAGCATGGGAGGTGCTTTATGGTCAATGGAGATTTGTTGGAAGTCTTATAATAAAGTATTTTGATTTTCTGTATTGGATAGCATTGAAATATGAATATTCATTGCAATTTAGCTATTTCAATCTCTGTATTGTAGATTGTCTCATTATAACATCTCCTGTTGATAAATTATGTTTACTTTCCCAATTGCCATTACTTTGCAATATGCACTGCAGTATATTAGCAATCAAAAAAGCTAAACATTTCTTTCTGCATTAATTTGCACAATTTATAAATTGCATCAATATTTTACTAAAACAGATCACTTTGTTGCCAATATCACAATATGTGAATCATGCTCAGAGATCTCAGATTTCAATAGTTTTCATCTGTTTTTAGCAGTTAAATGCAAAATCAGGGTTCACTTTGCAAAATCCTGTGATTTGGACTTGCCAAGTTGGGTCAATATGGAAATTAAGATTAAATTAGTGTTGACCTAGATTGTTCTTAATGAGGACAAAAAACCTTTTCTAATCCATACTGGCCTTTGCTATCAGTGGATAATGCTGCAATGCAATCTGAATTGAAATGACCATCTTTAATCTATATCTATAGTAAGCTATAAGAAATGTAATCAAATTGGATAATTTTCACAGTTAATCTCCATACACCCCACTAATATCCAAGTTATTCTTCTTGAAAATGCTTTAATTTAAAGTCAGTTTTCAAACTTCCTGGCCATGCACAAAGTCTGTTAGTAGAAACCATGTACCGAGTATTAAAAGAGAAAGGATACATGCACATTCCTTTTGAAAATTGTTTACTAAGAATATGTAGATTTCACACTTGCTTTTTATGCATGTATAACTTAAATGTAAAATAATGCAGATAGCATCCACATAAACGCATGAGTGGGCGCAAATACGTATAGTGGAATTTTTAATCATGCATGCAAGTGCGCTTGTACAATGTAAAATACACCTTCGGAGCATATGTGTGCTCCTAATTTTAAGCAGCTATGCAAGGAAACATTATTCGCATATCTTTCCTTAGGACTTGTTGGCTTTTTCACGCACAAGTGAACACATTTTAAAACATGCATGCATGAAGGAAATAACCAGTTTGATCACTTAGTCCACCAGTTTGCTCAGTCTTTCTCTAGGTTGTCAAGATCCCTCTGGTTCTTCAGCCTGCCCTGCACCCAGTTTACCTAGACTCCAACCCAGTCAATTTTTGGCTAAAACTAGTTTTAATTTGATTCACGCATGGAAAAGAGCAGAATTAAATATGTGCAGTAACAGCTTGACGCTCGATGTGTTCACCAGTTTAAAAATCGGAATTTATGCATGTAAATGTTAGCCCAGCCCGGAATGCCCCTGATCCTTCCCAAATCCGCCCCTTTTTTCTGGTGTTTGCTCATGTGCATACATGCACATAATTTGCCAGTTTTAAGAGTTGCTTGTGCTCAGCCCATGTACTCCTGTGTATGACCCTTTTAATTTGAGCAAATCTTTTAAAACTAACCCTTAAGAATGTAATGTAATTTGTTTCATTTCATTTAGTGTGCACTCATTTTTATACTGAGCATTAAATTGAATACATATGTATACAACAAAAAACTGGAAAAATTAAAATGAAACAAAGCAAATAAAATTGTTCTTATTGTTGCGCTGGAGGTGGACCCTTGGCCCGGTGGAGGATTGGTACGGCCCTCTGGTAGGACCCAGAGAGCGCCTGCCATCAGGAGGTGGAGCACACAAGGAGACAGAGGCTAACTGGAGCTTCACCAATAACAGTCTAGGGTTTCTGCAGGTTGAGCCCTTGAGTACCCGGATCGCCTGGACTTAGGTGAGCGTTTGGTGGTCTCCCGGAGAGATAGCGGAGGGGAGTGCCCACCACAAGCAAGGGTGCGCGGCTGATGCAGAATGGATGGACTAGACCAGAACTGGAAACTCCGGAGACCTCAGGGAGTTAGCAGTTCAGGGAGGTTCTCCAGGCGAGACAGGCAGCACCTGCGGGTCTAGTCAAGTGGAAGCCGTGGTTAGTTTCCAAGCAGGTTGGTCCGAGTGAAGCGCAAGGGTCAGAGCCAGAGTATCAGTCCAGAAATAGTCAGCCAAAGCAAGGGTCAATACCCGAGTCAGTTCCAGGCAGCAGACAGGAGAATGATCAGGCAGGCAGAGGTGAGTTCCAGGCGGCAGACAGAAGAATGGTCAGGCAGGCAGTGGTCAGTTCCAGGCAGCAGACAGAATAATGGTCAGGCAGGCAGAGGTCAGTACCAGAGGTCAGTCCGAAGAGGTACAACCTGAGAAGGATACAGGAATAAGGAGACACTGAAACAGGGGACACTGGAACAGGAGATACTGGAACAAAAGGACACTGGAACGCATGAGGCAAACTAGAACACCAACGGTGTCAACCAGATTGCCAAGGCGAGGCTCTGGGGACTGGGCCTCGCCTTTTATACTGCTATCATGTGAGGTTATTAGCAGGCGCCGTGGATTGGCTTCCCACGCTGGGCCCTTTAAAGGGCCACGCGGTCCGCATGTGCATTCCTAGTGGCGGGGCCAATGCCTTGGAGGATGCCGAGCCCCGACATGAGGAGCATTGCGATACTGAAGGCCCTGATGGGCCTGGAGATGCCCGGGGGTGCCGTGGACTTGAGGTACTGGCGGTGGCTGCGATTGAGGGAGAACCGGAGCTGGTAGACGGAAGCGCTAGGTGAGCAGGCCCGGCCGTGGCACCAATGCAGCCGGGATGTGCAATAGTACCCCCCCTTCTAGGCCTTCCCCTTACCGGTTTGGGCTTCTCAGGATGGGCACGATGAAAGTTTTGTAGGAGAGTCTTGTCATAGATGTGGTGAGAGGGCTCCCAGGAGTTTTCTTCTGGGCCGAAACCCTCCCACAACAGGAGGTACTCCCAGTGACCTCGATGACGTCACACGTCTAGGACCTCCTTAACCTGCAGGGTGTTTTCAGGTTCTGCTGTATGCTTCGGGAAGGCCAAGACAGAACCAAAGGCTTAAGTAGTGACACATGGAATGTGTTGTGAATTCCCTGGTCATTGACATATGATCGCAAGAACGTTTTCAAGGAGCGATTAGTCCTTTCGGCTTAGCCATTTGCTTGCAGATAGAAGGCCAATGTTAAGTTTAGCGAAATATTGAACTTTTTACAAAGAAACCTTCAATATTTAGCAGAAAATTGAGGTCCATGATCGGAGATGATTTATTGTGGTAGTCCATGTAAATGAAATGTATTGGTCAAGAAGAGAGTCTAGCTAGCTCTGGAGCTGAAGGGAGACCAGGTAATGGGACAAAATGGGCCATTTTTGAGAAGCGGTCAATGATGACCCAGATTACAGTATTTCCTTTTGAAGGAGGCAGATCTACGATAAAATCAGTGGAAAGGCTTGACCAGGGCTCAGTGGTTCAGGAAGCGGTTGGAGAAGCCCCCATGGGTGGCCAGTCATGGGTTTTTGCTGCACGCAAACTGGACAAGAGTCCATGTATTCCTTTATCATACTAGGCCACCAATAGTGCCTTTGAAGCATCTCGAGAGTATGGGCTCGACTGGGATGACTGACCAGCTTACAGTCATGAGCCCAACGGAGCACATGCTCATGGAGACGGCGGGGGTCCACCGTCTTCCCTGCTGGTACCATGGTGGTGACTGCAACTGATAGGCAAGCGGGATCGATGATTTGCTTAAGCATCTCGGGTGTGTCTTCTGGTTCAACAGAGTGGGAGAGCACATCTGCTCGGAGGTTTTTAGCTGCAGGGCAATAGCAGAGCTCGAAGTTGACGCATTCAAAGAACAGGGCCCAGTGGGCTTGTCTTGGGTTAAGTATCTGGGCCTCCTTTATTTATTTTTTTATTTATTTATTTAAAAACGTTTCTATACCATCGTTAAGATAGATTACCATCACAATGGTTTACAGTAAGGCACATAAATTAATGTTGATAGTTGTATCGAGTTATATCAATTAAACAGGTGCCATAAAGATTCGGTTACATAGTTTTATAATAATTATTATTTGGTGAATGTGATAAATCATGTCTTTTTCTACCTGTATCATTTTTGATTACATGTATAGTTTTAGAACTGTATCTTATCCTTTAGCGTTGCGAGAAAATAAAAATAAAATATGCACATATTGATTAAGGTGCTGTGTGTGGATGTTCTACTGTCCGCTTCTTACACTATCCTAGATTCTATTCTCCATTCTCTTTGTGATAAGCTTGTTTAAAGAGCCATGTTTTTAAACTTTTTCTAAAAGTGTTGATGTCTCTTTGTAGTCTGATTTCTAAAGGCATGGTGTTCCATATTATAGGTCCGCTAAAGATAGCGCCCTTTCTCTCACTTGGGTTAGTCTTGCTGTTTTGACTGAAGGAATGGTTAGGAATGCTTTGTTGGCTGATCTCAGGTTTCTATGAGGGACGTGTTTGTGAAGTGCTGTGTTCAGCCATTCTGCTTTTTCGTTATGTATTAATTTAAGTATAGAGCATACTGTTTTCTCCTGTATCCCGTTAGCTTCAACAATAACAGTCCGGGGTTTCCACAGGTTGAGCCCTTGGGTACCAGAACTGCCTGGACTTAGGTGGGCCTCTGGTGGTCTCCCGGAGAGATAGCAGAGGGGTGTGCCCACCACGAGCAAGGCTGCATGGCTGATGCAGAATGGATGGACTAGACCCAAACTGGAAGCTCCGGAGACCTCAGGGAGGTAGCAGTTCAGGGAGGTTCTCCGGGCGAGAGAGACAGTGCCTGAGGGTCTAGTCAAGTGGAAGCCACAGTTAGTTTCCAAGCAGGTTGGTCTGGTAGTCATAGTAGGCCAGAAGAGATTGTCTGAGTGAAGCGCAAGGGTCAGAGCCAGAGTATCAGTCCAGGAATAGTCAGCCAAAGCAAGGGTCAATACCAGATTATTGCGTCTGTTGCTGCTCGATGCCTTCACTCCGCCCTCTTTACCTCTGTGGCGACTCCCTCCGGGTCTGATGGACGGCTGTCTACCATGGTGTCTCCATGCCATCTCCCTCTGGCGTATCCAGACTGGCTCGACGCTGCAACTTTCCCATCTTGTCCTGATGCCTAGAGCACGCGTGCGCATCCCGACTCTTGTACTAGCAAGGGCACGAACCTCAGGGGCATCCCCCTGAGATGATGTCATCTGCTTCCAATATTTAAAGGTCTTTGAAAACGCTAACAAATCGAGTTAGCAAGGGAAGGGATAAGGTTACAGACAAGGTTTCCCTATCCAAGCTACTCTGCCTCCTTGGACTTACCAGCTCTTCGGGGGGCCTCGCTCTTTTCTTTATTTTCAGATTACAGATAGGAACCGGTACTCGCTCCTCAAGGGCCCATGTTTCTGAACACTCTGAAGATTCTCTATTGCCTGGAAGCTATCACTGCTACTAACAAATGTGAGTTTCCATCGCTCTCTCAGAGCTTTCCCTTGAACCAGGTACACGAGGGCCTAATCCTTTCCAGCTCCTGAGCTTTCTTGAGACCTTACGTGAGTTTTGTCATCTAGTTCTATTCATGAACTCTGCCTACTCTGCCTACTAACTTTCTACAGTTTCTCTACAGCTCAGCCATCCTGGGATCGTTGTTCCAGTACCTGAGGGACTACAGCCCTGCCGGGCATATCAGCTCACTACTGCCACCTCTGGTGGTTTCTAATAACCTGTTTAATAAAAGAACTAATGTGTGTCTGTCTCCATACTCCAGCCTAGCCGGTGGTCCCTCTCGGGGTATCCTCCTGAGAGCGTGGTCATCTTCCATCGGCCCAGGGATCCAACTATATCAGATTCATTACAGATTGCTACTCCTTAGCAAGACGTATCTGAGACTACAAGATTGTTAACGCCTCCTTCTCCAGGAGCCCGCTACACAGAGCTTTCTCTACAGATTGCTCCTCCTATCTGCTTGCTCCTCCCATCAAGCTTCTTCTCCATACAGATTGCTACTCCTAGCAGCAGCTTATGTCAGATCACTAACTGACTGCTAACTCTGCAGTCTAACCACTAACAGATTGCTAACTCCTGCAGTCAGTCTATAACAGAGTCAGTTCCAGGCGGCAGATAGGAGAATGGTCAGGCAGGCAGAGGTAAGTTCCAGGCGGCAGACAGAAGAATGGTCAGGCAGGCAGTGGTGAGTTCTAGGTGGCAGACAGAAGAATGGTCAGGCAGGCAGTGGTCAGTTCCAGGCGGCAGACAGAAGAATGGTCAGGCAGGCAGAGGTCAGGACCAGAGGTCAGTCCAAAGAGGTACTACCTGAGAAGGATACAGGAACACACAGAGACACAGGGAATGAAGATATGCTGGAACAGGAGACACTGGAACAGGAAACACTGGAATGAGCAGATGCTGGAACAGGAGACACTGGAACAGGAAACACTGGAATGAGCAGATGCTGGAACAGGAGACACAGGAACGAAAGAACACTGGAACACACGAGGCAAACTAGAACACCAACGGTGTTGACCCAATTGCCAAGGCGAGGCTCTGGGGACTGAGCCTCCCCTTTTATACTGATATCATGTGAGATCATCAGCAGACGCTGCAGACTGGCTTCCCGCGCTGGGCCCTTTAAAGGGCCATGCAGTCCGCGTGCGCATGCCTAGGGGCGGGGCCAATGCCGTGGAGGATGCGAGCCCAGACATGAGTAGCATTGTGAGACTGAAGGCTTCCCCCACCCTCCCGACCCCCCAAAAATCTTTTTACAGGTACCTGGTGGTCCAGTGGGGGTCCCGGGAGCGATTTCCCGCTCCCGGGTCGTCAGCTGCCACTAATCAAAATGGTACCGATGGCCCTTTGCCCTTACCATGTGACAGGGTATCCATGCTATTGGCCGGCCCCTGTCACATGGAGGGAGTACTGGATGGCTGGAACCCCCACTGGACCACCAGATACCTGTAAAAAGTTTTTTGGGGGGTCGGGAGGGTGGGGGAAGCTAAGGGATTCGTTTTAAAGGGTTGGGGTGGGTTTTTTGTTTATCGGCTCGGGCACAGTCGATAAAAAACGAACCCAATCGGGCCGGACAAAAAAAAAATACAATGTGAATCGGAACCGGAATCAGAACCGATTCCGGTTCCGATTCACATCTCTAGTTATAAAATTGCCTGGCCACACACTCACAAGTGCTCCAAATTTTATGTGGGTGTACACAAGTGTGCACAAATACCCTTCTACCGCATATATCGGTGGATCTTTAAGGGCTGTATGCCTATGCTATTCCCAGTTTTACCAGTCCATCTCCACTTTTCCCAGTTAATAATAGGTCCTCCAAATCTCTATTCGTTTAATAGTCTTCAATCCCCACACTTAAACACAACCCCACATATCTGCCAATTTTTCTTTATTTTTTAACTTACACATCATCCATAGCAGAAGAAAGGTTATGTGGCAGGGGCCTAGGCACACCAGATTGTATAAGTAATTACAAGCACAACTCAGATTCATGCCCCGAAACACCTATGTACCACCCAGACCACATCCACTCTCCACCCGTTTTTTAAATCTTCCCAGATCTTCCCAGATCTTCCCACTTGTGTGTTTCAGCAGCTTTTAAAATCTGCTCAGCACATGTGAGCCCAACATATTCGTGCATCCCCTCATTAATGTGCACATTGGGCTTTTAAAATCACCTTCTATTTTGCAAATTATCCTGTTTGCCATTTCCTATTAACATATATATTTCAAAATCAAATAAATCAAACATTTCAACAGAAGATATACTGTCCATTAACACTGCATTCTAAACACCCAGACATCTGGATAAACTAATTATGGATTAGCTAGGTCTGACTATATAATTATTTGCCAAGTTTAAGCAGCATACCCTGCAGTTTCATGACACACTGGCACATGACATGTATAGAAATGTAGCAGGAGGTATTGCATTTAGTTTCTCTGCTCTTGCGTAACATCACATTAACAACTGCACTATGTGAGGTGTACAAAATAAGTTAAAAATGTCAAAAGCTGCATATAAATATCCCCTAACATTTGACAAGCACTATATTCTTTTTCTAAAGGAAAATATACTTTTGTAGTTCCCAAACTGTGAGTAATGATTCCAAATGGGAGTCATGCAATTAGTGAGTAGTGTCACAAGAAATAGGTCTGCTCCCTTTGCATGGGTCTCTGCTGTGCTTCCATCGGGACCTCCAGTCCAACCTGCAAATGGCAGCAGCAGTCTCTGAGCCTGTGAACCTGTGCAAATAGGCTAGAAACCTGTGCAGATTAGAAGGCCTGGGCCTTGTGAGCCGGCTTTGAATCACAGGCTGTGTGCTGATTGCTGCTAGCATTGTTTCTGCCACTTCTGCGTTTCTGCTTTGGGTGAATGGAAATGGGATGTGGGAGGCAGGGAGGGACAGAGTGGGTGAGGAAGAGGAGAGGAAGATAAGATCTTTTATTCAGTTTTGGTCATCTTCATGGGCCTCGGTGAATTGTAAGTAGGAAGCGCTGTTGACATACTGCATGGGTTACTTTCTAAGGCATCCTTCACTTCGATTAATTTTTGTATTTCATATGGCTGACTGGTCTATGAAGTGATTTTTCAAACAATCTCACAGTATCAAATGTAATTCACACAACTAAATTGCTGTTAAGCTATAAAGGCTGTCACAGTAAATATAAAGTGGACTTGCAAGTATAAGTACATTTATTCTTTATAAATGGTTGTAGTTCGTATGGAAAGATGTAATTTGTAACAGTGTACAAAGGATACTTACACATGTAATAATCTTAATTATTTGTACTTACAGGCTTGTCTGACTCATGTTCCTTGGCAGAATTATTGATGTTCCAAATAGCTACATATTGATTACTATACACCAAACTATTGAATACCTTCAAGAGTAATTGTTGAGTACAGTACTGACATGATATAGTACTCACATTTGTAGACATTAGGGTGAAAGATTACTGGATTGCCATTACCTTTCCTTGAGCTTCTAGAGGGCAATTCTGAAAGGAACTTCTGTGGATAAAGTAGAGCTATATCTGCAGAAATGGAACTTTAGAAAACTGCATGAATGATACACGCATAAAATGATGTGCATACACAAAGGGGAGAGGCATTCCAGAAAGTAGAGTTTGGGCAGTATTGGGATCACGCACACAGGGCCCGATTTTCAAAAGAATTAACACATGTAAAACGTACTCATGTAAATGGGCTTTTGAAAATTGCTACAATATATGTCATTGAATTATCCATAGGATTTACTCACATAAGTGTACTTTATGTGAGTAAATGGTTTTTGAAAATTGCTATGATAGTATGTTACATTTATGTGTACAGCTCCTTTGAAAATTATCTTCATATTTTTTAATATAAAAAAAATAAAAAATATGTACATAAATTCTTTCTGTAAATCTATGTGTAGCAAATAACAGGTGTAAATGTGCATGCATAGTTTTCCCAGGATAATTTTAAGATGGCTGCCACCATCTTTACGATGGTGGCAGCCATCTTTAAAGATGGTGGTGGCCATCTTTACGATGGCGGTGGCCATCTTTAAAGATGGCACCAGCCAGCCAGTGCTCCTACCATGTGACAGGGGCCGGCCAATGGCACGGATACCCTGTCACATGGTAAGGGCAAAGGGCCATCGGCGCCATCTTTATGAGTGGCAGCCGACGGCCTGAGAATGGGAGATCGCTCCTGGGACCACCACTGGACCACCAGGTAATTTTAAAATGTTTTGGGGGGATCGGGAGGGTGGGGGAAGCTAAGGGGTTATTTTTAAAGGGTCGGATGGTTGTTTTTTTTTTATCGGGCCATCTGCGCCATTTTTGAGTGGCAGCCAAAATGGTGCCGATGGCCCGAGAGCGGGAGATTGGTCCTCGCGCCCCCACTGGACCACCAGGTACTCGTAAAATGTTTTGGGGGGGTTCGGGAGGGTGGGGGAAGGTAAGGGATTAGTTTTATAGGGTCGGGGTGGGTTTAGTGGTTGTTTTGGTGTGCCGGTTTTCCAGCCCTCCCCCCAAATAACTCCCGTTAGTGGACACTAATGGGAGTAACGATTTTTCACAATAAATCGGGAAATTTATATTGTATCGCGCACTCTAACGATTTTTGACGATTTAAAAAATATCGGACGATTTTTTTAAATCGTCAAAAAACGATTCACATCCCTAGAACTGAATGTGCAGGTCACTATAACTGATTTGTAAGCTAAGACTGAATTTTACTCAGCACAATTGCACAGTAATGTGAATGCAACTGTTTGCCAATTATTCCCATTGAAGGATTTTTAGCCAATTAGTGAATTTTAACTTCTATTCTGCCGTCATATGTCATAGAGACAACTGTGAGACTTTTGGGTTTTATCTGTCATCCACTAAAAGGGATTTCATGTGGATTAACCCTTTGGTGTTAAGGCAGATCTCTGGACTTGTGCATACTATAGAGGGTGAGAACTCTGGCTTAAGTTAACTTATAGCTCTGCAAATCTATTTTGGCAATTGTGTAATTCTTAAATGCTATTTTGAGCTTAAAGATATTTATTCTCTGCTTATTTTACAATGCAGTTATTGCGCTGTAACTAAAACTGTAATGAACCAAAATGAAAAATAAATAATTGTACCATATTACATTGGTTTTCATGTATGCTGCTAATAAATTAATTGACTACCTCTCAAAATGTGTTTGTATTTGCTACATAAAACTAAAGAATTTGTATCACAAAGTTATTGGTTAAATCTGATAATCTATTGTAAGGTTATCTACACCATATTTTCCTACAATTCCCATCCCCAACAGTACTTGCTGACTATTGCTATTGCCCCGAAAATCAATTGCTTTGCATTCCTGCCATTGCCACTGCTTGAAGGCACAGCTTGAAACCAGACGTAGCCTTAGGGTACTTCTTCCACTGTTCCAACTGTCTATGAGGCTCCTTACAAATGTCCTTCCCCCACAGTACTTTCCTTCTATTGCTTTTCCCCTGGAAACCCATAGCCCGCATGCCTACTGTACCACTCCTTAGTTTTTTGCTATCATTCTGTCCCCTCCTCATCCCTTGAAGTACACCTTGGCATTTTTACAGCTTCTCTTCTCGCTGAGTTTTTATGCTCCTACTATTTAATTTTTTAAGCACCAGCTCTTCTGCTGCTGCTATCTATCCCAGCCAGTGCTGCCTTCACTTCTCTGGCTATTTTTGAGGCTCTTTGAAAATCCCCTTCCCCTAGGGTATTTGCCATATTTTTCTCTTGCTTTGGACACTGGCTGCTTTGCATGCCAGTTGTACTACTCCTCAGGCTTTTGCTACTAATCTTCTTCCTCCTAAGCTCTTAAAAGTACACCTTGGGGGTTTTATGGCTACTCTTCTTGCTGTGCCTACTGTATTTAATCCTCAATGCCACTGATCCCACCACCACTCAAAATCAGTTTTTGTACCTTAGAATGCTTACTCTTGTTCTCCAGCTGTCTTCTTTGTACTTTCCAAATCACCTTCCCTACAGTTCTTACTGATTCTTGGTGTTATTCTGGCCATCTAATGCTTTTCACAGGCCTTGTCCACCCAATTATATTTGATGATATTATGCCCTCTTGGACATTTTCTTCAAAATTTGTACCTTTATGGTTCTTATGATTATTGGTCTCATCTGGTATTCATCCCACAGCAAAAGGCAAGGGCTACAGAAATGCAGCATCTAGAACCAGGATCATATTCCTTCATGGTTACTGATTCTGAGGTAATGGAGGCAGTTTTTACAAAAATTGATTCAAAAGAAAAATTATGTTCTAGAATACCTGATCACAGGATATTAAGTAGCTAGTGGCTAAAGAACATTTGGCGCCACTAGTCAATAGCATATTAGCCTCCAGTGAATACCAAGTCTGTACAGTCAGCTCCTTCATTTAATAATGCCATATGGTAATAACATCAGCCCTCGTTCAAAGATTTCCTGTGGTTTCTGATTGCCTAAGACTTTCTACCAATTTGGTTGGTGCCTTTTGTCCCTTATTTGGAGACTTGGTGTGTACTTGCCAATCTTGGAAACTGCTTTGCACCCTCCTATGAAGGTTTGGGTCTTCATTCCATTCCTGAGTTTACTTTCTCCCTCTAGTACTCCCTTGCAATATCTCTTTAGTACATTCAAGATCTAAGTGGATCCCATCAGGACAATTAGATTCTCATATTGCAACTTTTCGAGACCTAGATTTTAAAGACATTAAAGAACTTGAATCATCTGAAGTTAAGAAATACATTAATTTTTCAGCAGATATGAGGGAGGCTTTGCAGTCTTTATCTTCTAACACATTGATTGTTATAAAGCCTGCTGATAAGGGTGGTAATATTGTCATTCAAGGCAAAGCCCAATATATCCAGGGATTAGTGGAACAAGTTCAATATGTCAAATATTATCACTTGTTAGAAGATCCGAAGCCACAACTGCAAGCCCAAATTAAAAAACATACTATCTGAAGCCAACACATTGTTTTTAACTAGGAAAGAACATCAATTCTTGCAAGTGCCATATCCGCATATTCCCATTTTTTATGGGGTTCTGAAAGTGCATAAGACATTGAATAAGCCACCTTTGAGACCAATCATTTCCAGCAATGGATCATTATTGGAGCCATTAGCTATTTTCCTTGACGTTTCTGCAAGAACATGTTAAAATCATGTGCTCTTTTGTACAAGATACAACTCAAGTTCTTAAAAAATTACAGGACATCACTTTATCGTCGAACCAGACAATTTTGGTATCCATGGATGTAGTATTTCTATATACCAACGTATCGCACACAGTTGCAATGGATATCATTTTGGAAGCCTTTTCTTCCCAACCATATAATCATCAGGTACTTTTGTCATTTTTATTATCTATAGCCCAACTGGTTTTGTGAAACAATTATTTTATGTTTTCTGATTGGTTTTATCTACAGATCCATGGGATTGCCATGGGGTCTTCAGTGGCTCCATTTGTTGCCAATTTGGTGATGAACAGATTGGAATGCACTTATATCTATAAATCTCCATTTTTTCAGGATGTCACCTTCTGGATCTGATATATAGTTGACCTATTTTTTTGGAACTCCAGTGAATATGATTTAAAGCAATTTTTGGAGTGATTAAATACCATTGACATTGATGTAAAATTTACTTCTCAGTTTGATTTTTTCAAAATTTCATTTTTGAATATTTGGATTATAAAGGAAGGCTTTTATATAAAGACCACATTGTATAGCAAGGCAATTGACAGACATACCCTATTAAGGTATTATAGCTTTCACCCTAGGGCATTTAAAAATGGACTTCCAGTCAGTCAATATTTTCGACTGCGTCGGTTAAGTTCTTCTTTGAAAGATTTTAAAAAACATTCGTATGATTTGGCTATACGATTTCTAGAACAGAGTTATCCGTTATCAGTAATACAAATTTCCTACAAAAGAGCATTATATTCGCCCACAACCTCTTAGCTGGAGAACCAAACTAGATGTTCTTCACCTTAACATGTTTGTGTATTACAGCATACAGACAAATCATCAGCAATTGTTCAAAGTATTCATCGCCACTGGCACATTGTACAACTACATTCAGTATTCTTGGAGGAACCAATGATATCTTTCCAAAGAGGACCCAATATCAAACACCAGGTTGTTCATGCTGTGCTACCAATTATTGGACAACAATCTAATGATTATGGGCATGAAGCATGTGGAAACTGTGACATGTGTGATTTGACTATACAAGGAGTCTCTTGGCTGTATCTGATAACTGGTAGGGGTGTGCATTCGGATTGACCGCATTAGTGAAACGCAACTCATTTTTTTTTTTTACTTAAAAAATTGATTCGACATAAACGATCGGATTTCCCACATATCGAACATAGATATGTTCGATATGTGGGAAATCGCGATTGTTGAGCCAAAATAAAAATATAAACCCCCTCACCCTCCTTAATCCCCCCCCCCGACTTACCACAACTCCATGGTGATGGAGCGGAGTGAGGACGCCATTTCTGCAATCCTTGGCGAGAAGCATGTGACGTCGGTGGCACGTCGAGTGACGCCGGCGTCACGTGATTCCCGGCTCGTTCGCGCCGGACGGCTCGTTCGGCCCAAAAAGAACTTTTGGCCAGCTTGGGGGGGTCAGGAGGCCCCCCCCCAAGCTGGCCAAAAGTTCTTTTTGGGCCGAACGAGCCGTCCGGCGCGAACTCGCCGGGAATCACGTGACGCCGCGTCACTCGACGTGCCACCGACGTCACATGCTTCTCGCCAAGGATTGCAGAAATGACGTCCTCACTCCTCGCTCGATCACCAGGGAGTTGTGGTAAGTCTGGGGGGGGGATTAAGGAGGGTGAGGGGGTTTAAATTTTTTTTTTGCACATATGTACATATACCCAACTCATTGGATTTTTTTTATGTCCATATTGGCCGCAAGTGGGACCCCCTTTCGGACATAAAAAATATGAACATAAAATTTTGCTCTGCACATCCCTAATAACTGGTAGAAATTGTAAGAAATCATTTCATACTGACTGTAATTCCTATAATGTTGTATATGTGTTGCAATGCTCTTGCTCTCAACTTTATGTCGGCTGTACTTCTCGACCGATTAAGATACGATTGAGAAAACATCGAAGTCGCTTGCACACACAAACACAGAAGCTCCTATCATTAAACATTGTTTATTAAAACAACATACTTTTGATCAATTATGATGGACAATTTTGGATATTGTCCAAACATCTAACAGGGGTGGTGATACTCGATCCCAGTTAAATTATAAGGAACAACATTGGATTTTCAATCTGTCATCAGAATTTCCATCCAGCATGAATGAAAGTGTTGAATGGATGACACTGATTTAAAGAGCTCTTTCTGGTTGTTTCATTGGTTCACATAGCAACGTCTGATGATGATTGGTTGAATGACGAGTCATAGCAATGTTTAAAAGCCCAGTTTATTAAAATGGAGGATCCTTCGTTAATGCTATGGCCACTGAGTTGTAACAGGAGAAAATGTTTCATTGTCGAAAAGACACGTATGTATTGAGTCAACAAATTTCTTTATGATATTGGGTTCATTTTGCGCACTTTAATTATATTCTTTGTTTTACCTTGTAGAAAAACGCAAAATATATAGTTATTAAGGCCCCTGAGGAAGGAATACGAAACACGCACTGTATCAGGCAGTATACCAGTGCCATATGCGTGAAGAAAAGCCAATGATAAGTGTCTTTTTTTCTATTTGGCTTCTAGAAAAAGCAATTAATTAATATTAGAGAGGTGGCATGGAGAAATGTAAGAGTGGAGAACCCAGTGATTACGTTTTGGAGCAAGTATACACTATCACTTTGGTAACACATAAAAGTGTTGTTTTAGTTCTACAAGTGAATGTTTTATAAATGCAATCATAAGCGTAATACCTTCAGCTCATTTATGAGGGTTACTCCAGCTTATAAATAACTATTTGTTTTTTCACATGTGGTTTTCTATTTTTTGACGTTTATTAATACCGCATGATAACCAATTCTAGCATTATATTTTGTGAAATATAAAATTAGCATAAGGTAGGTAATTGTAGTATCTATATTTCCCTCCCACCCACCCCTAGCTCATTCTTAGATTTAAAGGCAAGATAAAATTTCATAATAAAAATCAATCAGGGTTTTATCTTAAGCACATGATTACCCCTGCCCTTATCAAGAGATTAATTAGCCAATTACAAGTTACTACCAGATTAACAGCTAGTACATCATATAAATATAAAGGACTCTAATTTATTCATCCTTACCCCTTAGCAACCTAAGCTTAATTAAGAAATCAACAATATTAAGATAAAAGCAGCAGTCCAGCAATGATATGGGGGCCTTCTAGTCTTTTACACAGAATGTCACATTTATGATTTATTACCAGTTGGTGAAAGGTTCTTTGTGTGCATCCGGAGCAAAGAGCTCCTAGCTCTCAGAGAACTAATCCGATATCTGGAGGCTAGAGTGCAGACCTGAAGGAGCCAAAGGAGACAGAGAGAAATACAGAGGAGAACTTCAGGGGCATTCCAGCCAAGTACCAACTCAATTATTAGGAATGTGAATAACTGGATGACTGGTGGAGAGAATCACTTGGTAACTTGCCTACCTGGTGCAAAGGTGATAGTCCTTACATCATCCAAATACAATTTTAGACTGCTGGGGAGGAGCCAGCTATCATAGAACAGGTGGGCACAATCAATAAACTTAAGGACCCACCAGTATATATAACCCAAAGAGTATGCAAAAATAGCTGGTGTCAATAATAATTGTTTTTCGACTATTTGAATGTAATTGTAAAAAAGAGGAAAAGACTTCAGTACTGGTATTTCTCTGAATTGGATAATCAGAATGTAAACCAGTTGGTACAATCATAGGTCAAAAAACCTCTTTTATATTTTATTGAAAACTTCTTTTTAATGTATTTTTTAATTTTCTTAAAAAAGTACAAGACACATCTAAAACCAAACATTCCTTTGGTAAGTCAGCAATTCCAAAATTCTAAGATTGCTGGTATCAATATGAATAACTTTCAATGAAACATTGCTAGTTAACAGTTTTCAAATCAATCGGCACAGTTATGTATCTTGCATTCAATTGAATAGTCTAAAAAATTGCCCGGTGAACAGTTATTTTAGGCACCTTGACAGGTTGCCAGAAATCCGTTTAGCATTCACATGAAACAATTTTGTTGGCATGAAAACAATTGCCTATCCAGCATCAAATGTACTTATCTCAGTGTAAAACTTTCTTCTTTTGGATTTGGACACTGAGGATAGCCTGAATGCGCCAAGACACCGAAAAACGCTGACATTGGCAACGTTTCGCAGTAAGCTGCTTCAGGGCAGTAACGTGTCTGGGAACTGATTGCTATCATGGCATGTCTTTTACCTCAGCAGGGAAGAGGGCTTAGGCCTGGATTTTCCATTCTCGCAGAGAATGTTGAATCCCGGTGGTAATGGGGGGCAGGCCTGCGAAAGCCGGCAGCGATCGCACCACCGCGGTGTTATCGCTGCCAGCTTTCACACCCAATAGCGCCACTGTGAAAGGTGGTGCTATTGGGTGCGCTACTGGCAGCAATAACGTGGCTTACCTTATCACACCACTGAAGATACCACCACGTCCGTCTCCTCGCCACCCCGACTCCTCCCCTCCCCATCCCGACTCCGCCCCCATCTTGGTATCGCACACGATAAGGGACTTTTCGCATGCGAAACATCCCTTATCACGTGTGATCCGCTTGGTAAATGACCCCTTTAGTTTGCTAAGGAATTGGGCAACCAATTGAGGATGGAGAGTCTTTTTTGAAAGAATGGGCTCCATCTTAACTAGGGTGCTGGCGCAAAACTTTAAAAAAGTTATAGAGCAGCTTTTAAACTACAAGAAGGGGGAAAGCCAACAGTCGCTCAGTGGTGAATGGTTCGGAGGGTTGTAACTTTGAAAAATACTAATGAAACAAGAGAGTTAGCACATCCCAACAGAGAGATTCTAATAAAAGTAGAAGTAATCCATGTGACTATAAGTAAAGATTCACCTGAGTAAAAAGATTCCAAAACATCCCTGATAAGCAGATTGTTATTACAAACAATAAACATACTTTGAATTATCTGTATCCCACTGCTAGAAATCTAAGAAGTAAGACGGGAGAGGGTATAGCACTGAATAAAGAGTTAGATATAATTGGCATCTCAGAGATCTGGTGGAAGGAGGATAACTAATAGGGGTGTGCATTCGTTTTGAACTTAAATGGAAAACGCAACTTATTTTTTTTTTTAACTTAAAAAAAAGATGAGGCTTAAACGATCGGATTTCCAACTTATTCAACATAGCTATGTTGAATACGTTGGAAATCGCGATTGTTGATCTAAATAAAAATTTAAACCCCTCACCCTCCTTAATCCCCCCCCCCCCCAAGACTTACCAAAGCTGGCCAAAAGTTCCGTGAGGGTCCGGGAGCGGACGCATGGGGAATCACGTGACGTCGGCGTCACGTCGGAGTGACGCGGCGTCACGTGATTCCCCTCGGGTTCGCTCCTGGACCCCTCGTTGGGCTCAAAAGGAAATTTTGGCCAGCTTGGGGGGGCCTCCTGACCCCCCCAAGCTGGCCCCCCCAAGCTTGGGGGGGGTCAGGAGGCCCCCCCAAGCTGGCCAAAAGTGCCTTTTGAGCCCAATGAGGGTTCCGGAAGTGAACCCGAGGGGAATCACGTGACGCCGCGTCACTCCGACGTGGCGCCGACGTCACGTGATTCCCCTCGGGTTCGCTCCCGGACCCCTCGTTGGGCTCAAAAGGCACTTTTGGCCAGCTTGGGGGGGCCTCCTGACCCCCCCAAGCTGGCCCCCCCAAGCTTGGGGGGGGTCAGGAGGCCCCCCCAAGCTGGCCAAAAGTGCCTTTTGAGCCCAACGAGGGTTCCGGGAGCGAACCCGAGGGGAATCATGTGACGCCGCGTCACTCCGACGTGACGCCGACGTCACATGCTCCTTGCAAAGGAGTTCAGGAATGGCGTCCTGACCCCGCTGGACCACCAGGGAGTTTTGGTAAGTCTTGGAGGGGGGATTAAGGCGGGTGAGGGGTTTAAATTTTTATTTGCACATATGGACATAGACTCAACTTATGGAATTCTCCATATGTCCATATTGACCGCAAATGGGACCCCCTTTCGACTTATGGACTTATGAACTTAAACTTTTGGTCTGCACATCCCTAATAACTAATAGAACAGTGTTTTAGAAGGGTACAAATTATATCACAATGACAGGGTAGTTCAAGTTGGTGGGAGCATGGCACTTTATGTTTGGGAAGGCATAGAGTCCAACAGGATGAATACCTTGCAGGAGACTAAATGCACAGTAGAGTCTTTATGGGTAGAAATCCATTGTGTTTTGGGAAAGAGTATAGCGATGGTGGTATATTACCATCCACATAGCCAAAATAATAGCACAGATGAAGAAATGCTAAGAGAAATAAGGAAAGGTAACAAAGTTGGCAGAACAGTAATAATGTGAGATTTTAATTACCCCAATATTGATTTGGTACATGTAACATCAGGATGTACTAGAGAGGTAAAATTCCTGGATGGAATAAATGACTGCTTCATGGAGCAATTAGCTCAGGGCCTGAGAAGGAAGGAAGTAATTTTATATCTAATTCTTAGTGGAACCCAGAATTTGGTGTGAGAAGTAACAGTGATCAAATTTGACTTACTAACTGGAAGGAAGACAATAAGTAAGTCTATAGCTCTAACACTAAAATTTCAAAAGGGAAACTGATTAAATGAGGAAAATAAAAATAAAACTGAAAGGTGTAGTTAGAAAGGTTAAAAGATATGACATTATTTAAAAATACCATTCTAGAAGCATAGTCAAGATATATTCTTCACATTAAAAAAGATAGAAGGATGGCAAAATGATTGCTGAGTCACCGACATTGTTAAAAGGTGAGGTGAAAGAGGCTACTTTAGCCAAAAGAAATTCCTCAAAAATTGGAAAAAGGATCCATCTCAAGAAAATAGAAAAAGCATAAGCATTGGCAAGTTAAATGTAAAACATTGATAAGACAAGGTAAGAGATAATTTTAAAAGAAGCTGGCCATAGAGGCAAAAACTCATAATAAAAACTTTTAAAAATGTATCAGAAGAAAGAAGCGGGTGAGGAAGTCAGTTAGACCTTTAGATTATCAAAGGGTTAAAGGGGCACTTAAGTAAGATAAGGTCATTGTAGAAAGGTTAAACAAATTCTTTACTTTGGTGTTTATTAATGAGGATTTTGAGGAGATACCCATTCCAGAAATGGTTTTCAAGGGTGGTGATTTAGATAAATTGAACCAAATCTCTGTGAATCTGGAAGATATAGTATCCAGATTGCAAACTAAAAAGCAGCAAATTCCCCAGAACAGATAGTATACAGCCCAAGGTTCTGAAATACATAAAACATGACATTTCAGATCTATTACTAGTAATTAGTAGCCTATCATTAAAATCACCATTGTACCTGAAGACTAGAAGGTGGCCAATGTAACCCCAATATTTAAAAAAGGCTCCAGAGGTGATCTGGAAATCTACAAGTGGGCGAGCTTGAGTTCAGTGATTGTAAAAATTGTGGAAATTATTCTAAATTACATAACATATATATATAGATATGGTTTAATGGGATGCAGCCAGCATGGACTTAACCAAGGGAAATCTTGCCTCACAAATCTGCTACTTTTTATTTTTGAAGGGGTTAATAAATATGTGGATAAAGGTGAGCAGCAATTTGAAAAATAAAAAAATATAAGGTAAGATAGGGAAGGTTTAGGGGGTGGGGAGGAGTGAGGAAGGGGAAGGGGAAGGAAGGATAGATAGGGGTTAGGGAAGATCACTCCCAGTCCGCTCCTTAATTGGAGTGGACTGCGATGGAACTGGGGATGGCCGGGATGCGTCACCCCCCCTTGCGCGTGCCACTTGCACATGAACGCACGTATTATAAACTCCGGCTCGCATGTGCGCGTGGTCCCTGGATTTTATAACATGCACGCGCCGGCTCATGCATGTTATAAAATCGGTGTGTCCATGTGCGCTCGCCGGGAAGCGCGTGCACGTCCATGTTTAAAAATGTACCCCTTAGGGAATAGCCACTGCTTATTACTGGCATTAGTAGCATGGGATTTATTTACTGTTTGGATTTTTGCCAGGTACTTTTAACCTGGATTGGCCACTGTTGGAAAGAGGATACTACTGGGCTTGATGGACTCTCGATATGAGCCAGTATGGCAACTTCTTATGTTCTTTTGTCTTCAGTCTGATAGATATTCATGTCAATTCACCTTTAGAATTTGCTCAATGTCTTATCAAAGAGGTATTTTTTTCCCAATAAGAAAACTTTTTTTTTGTGCAATAATTTACAGAAGCATCTGTTTGCACTTGATTAGATCAAGTTAGGTATATGTATATTGTATATCATATATATACTTAAGACCAACTTGATTGCATTGTGGATATGTACAATACTGACTGTTATAAGTGATTTAAAGTCACAAAGCCACAACCTGTGATCATCTACACAGATTTTATGAGCCTTTACACGTCTCAATTGCATAACAATGTGCCTGTGGCAGTTCTATTGAAACTGTTTTTCAATATGAAAAATGACATCAAATACTTGTAAAAACACAGTTAAAATGTGAAAAAATGATATTTTAATTTGTTTTGTAAGTAATCTTATAGTTTCTTTCAAATAGAGGGCCTAATGCATAGTTACATATTTCCCTGTAGTCATCTAATCTAGGGTGCTATCCACTCCTGGGTGGCTATCACAGAAACTTTGAAATAAATAGACAAAACTTTGAAATAAATAGACAAACTACAGAATTATTGTCTATACTTAACACAGAGCATCAATTCATGCACCATAATGATTTGTTTTCTTTCAATTACAGAGCCTAAAATATAGTAGCACAAAAATGTGCTGGCAGCAGTTTGTGTAAAAATTGTTCGGGATTCTTGTGTTAAAACATTTCTTGATGAGCTTTCAAGAACTAATTGTCCCTTCTTCAGGTCAGAATTTAAATGACCAAAAGTTGACTTTATCAGGAAATAAAGAGTAGTGTGGCTGCCATAAGTAAATTATTAAAGGCATTCCAGTAGACTTGTAATAGAATCTGAAATTTCAGTACCTAGAAGTTGATATTCCCATATCAATTCCACAAGATCTGCTTTAGTAACTGAACTATGTATTGAAGCCTCTGCCTCTTGAGCCTGGGAGTTGCCTGACTTGCTTGCTGTTTTTTTCTCTCCAATCCCATTTCATTTGTCTGTCTTCTAATCTTAGAGAGTGCAGCGGCATAATTTTGTTTAGCCTTCATCTTGAATCAATATATAATATAATATATAATATATAATATAATATAATTATATAGCTCTTTAATTTTTATTGCCTGGGACTCAATAAACAGATATCATAAACAACATCAGGTCACAGAGAAAAAAAGCGGTAAAGGATCTCTCTGTAATTCTCTAAGGCTCAATAAAGTTTTTTATTCAATATATTTCTCAGAGTTTACCTATTTCTAAGGTTACAGTCTTCTGCTCCACAACCCCTTTTTAGCTGGTCAGCACTGGAATTGTGCACAGCGGGGGAATGTAGAGAGCTTTCACTGTTTGATTCGCCTTCACACTGAATCTTTTTGTTGTTCTTGCATTCTCACATGCTCAGCCTGTCCCTTCCAGGCCCATTTTCTTCTAGAGCTGCCAGTCTGCATCTAGGCCTCTTCTTGCACAGGTAAATACACTAATTCTTTTTATTCCTCACCACCGCAGTGCTATAGTAAATTGGCGCTCATATGCTTACATCAGAAAGGAGAGGTCAGGAGAGTAGCAATCAGCAAAAGTTAAAGTTTCAGTGAGATTGTTAGCACATGGCAAACTAACATGCAGGCAGTGTTATACTGCTCAATGCACTAGTCAGTCATCTTATATAATTGATTCCTCTGTCAATTTTACTTCACCTAAAAGTGCTCCATATTGTTTCAGAACACTCTATACCTCTCTTCATTGTGGATAAAGGAGGAGCAGAAGTATTAATATGCAGCCATTTCCCAGCTAGCTTGTGAGTTTTTCCATGGAACTGTTTCAAGTGCTGTTTGTAGCTAATTCAATACTGTGTGCTAGGATTGCAAAAATAAATGACAAAGTAGTTAATATGAAATGTTTTTGGCCTAATGAAATGCAGGCAATCACATGGCCACAATTGTCTGGCAGTCTGTGATGGTGGAAAGTTTTGACAACTTGGTCCTTCTGGAATCCTGCAAGTATGTAGTAACCACAAGTCCCAATGGAAATGCAGATGTTCATATAGCTGGGTTAGTTTGGAAAGCTATGCAAGGGACCTAGGAGGCTCACTAGAATTGGTAACTATGTATATCAAGCTGTGAGGATAGAATGTTACTAGCAGCTGAGTACTGCCAGGTTGGGTATTGGCAGGCTGTGTACTAGCAACAGTTGGGTACTGGTAGTCTAAAGTACATAAGTAAATAGAAGACATAGTAGAAATGCAAGCTTTCATGTGGCCTGGTCTATCTAGCAGGCTATGCAGGGAACTTTAGTAAACTGGATTTTAAGGCAATGAGGATGTTAGTATTGCTAGCTATTTAGGATATGCAGAGCTTTTTGGTTAGACAAGAAGGGTAGTATGCTAGTGGGAACTAAGTGAAGATCTTGAAGGCTCATCTTCTCAAGATAATTAAGTTCAAGGAAGATAAAAAAGATATCTTGCAGACAGTCACACTCTGTGGTTGGCAGCTAGGATGTGTTCTTAACAGGGTGGACTGATTAAATGGACAGTCTGGATAGGTCAGTTGGTCTTTTCCATTGTAATTTTGTTGGATCTATAAAATATATGTATTACAAATAATATAACAGATATGGTTCCAAATGCAATTAGATAAGCAATTGGTCTGTATCCATTGTCATTTACAATGTTAATGTTATGCTTCCCGGCCATGCCGGCATCGTGGCTGGTCCCGCTTCCCTCACGCTTCTGTCCACCAGCTCCGGCTCCCCTTCGTTGGTGTCCGCGGCCAGCTCCCATCGCCCGCGGCACTCCCAGGCATCCCCAGGCCCTTTGGGGCCTTCCAGCTCTCAGCGCTCCTCACGCTGGGGCTCGGCATCCTCCACGGCATCGGCCCTGCTCCTAGGTGCATGTGCGGGGGCCGCGCTTCCCTTTAAAGGGCCCAGTGCGGAAATTGGTTTGCGGCGCCCGGAGATGACATCACATAGCCCTAGTATATAAGACAAGGTTCTTCCCCCAGAGCCTCACCTTGGCAATCGGGTCGACACTGTTGGTGTGATAGTTTGTCTCCGTGTTTCCAGTGTCTCCTGTTCCAGCGTCTCCTGTTCCAGCGTCTCCTGTTCCAGCATCTCCGTGTTCCTGTATCCTTCCCAGGTAGTACCTATCCAGACTGACTACTGTGTGTAGTTCTGGTCGCTTCATCTTAAGAAAGACAGCAAAACTAGAAAAGGAGCAGAGGAAGGTGACAAAAATGATAAAGGGGAAGGAACATCTCTTCTGTGAAAAGAGACTATGCAGGCTCGGGCTCTTCACCTTGGAAATGAGATGGCTGAGAGAGGACATGATAGAAGTTTATAAAATCATGAGTGGTGTGAAACTGGTAAATTAAAGATGGTTGTTTATCCTTTCAAATAATACTAAAGCAAGGGAACACTCCATGAAACTAACAACCAGCAGATTCAAAACAAATCACAGAGAAGCGCTTTTTCACTCAGTGTGCTCTCAAGCTGTGGAATCTGTTGCCAGAGGACGTGATCAAGGCAACTAGCATAGCAGGGTTTAAAGAGATTTACACAAGATCATGGAGGAAAGGTCCTTAAAACATTATTAGCCAGGCAGACTTAGGAATGCTACTGCTATCCCTGGGCATAAGTAACAGGAATTACATCGACTTTATAGGATCTGCCAGATACTTATGACCTGAATAAGCCACAGTCAGAAATGGACCTTTGTCTAATGTATGAAAAGAGCAAATTGGATTGTGAAAGCATCAGAGTATTCTATAAATGTTGGTTTTAGCTGGGCAAGTTTCAGACAGCTCACATAGTTGCATACTACACAGACAATTTTAGGAAATGCATTTTGTCTATAAATATGGACTTTGGTTTCCACCAAATAATTTTAAAAAGCACTAAAAACATTTTTGTTTAAGCAGACCCTCAAACTGGATTCCTTTTGATGCACTTAGTAGTTAACAATCAGCTTCAGGATTCATTATAATAGCCTTAGGCAGCATTAAATGTGCAAACGTTACCTTGAATATGTGTTAGTATGATAGTTTTGTTTTATGTCTATGTTGATATTATTTTTCATGTTTATTTTGTACCTCACCATGAACAACACTGAATGTGCGCAGGTTAAACATCTTTTAAAAATAAACACATTTTCAAAGGGTAAGCATTGTGACACTTTCCGTTGGGAAATTAATGTATAATATGTGCAGTGAAAACCTCACATGCTGTGTGGGACATCTGATCTTCTGTGCTGGCTGCTAAAAGGGGGAAAAATGAGTATAGTTTTGTAAATGTCATACATGTGATATTTCCCCCCCTGACCGAAATATACCCAAAGGAGCTACCCTTTTTAATGTTGGAAAATGTGTGCGCAACATGAACTCCATACATACTTTAAGCTGCATTTTGGAAGGGCAGTTTTCTGCCAGGTCAGTTTACCAGAATAAATTACTATTTATCCAGGTAAATGGCATTGCAAATTGCCCTTATTATTATTATTTTTTTTTCTTTAGAAATGTCAGCTTCAGTTGAAAGTTCTGAAATAACTCCTCTCTCATTTTTCAGGAAAATCACAAGGCTGTCCTGGCAACATTGATTGAAAGAAGAAATCTGGCACCTAGTAATAAGTATTTATTGTTTAAACAAAAAAAAAAAAAAAAGCTTTACTGCCTAGCGTTCTCCAAGTATTTCTTCTAAACATCTGGAAGAAATGAATTTTGTAAGAAGATGTGATTCATGATACCTGTCACGGAGACTCACTGTTCCAGTCACAATCCAGCTAGGATTCTCTAGATGAGGAAGAAACTGAAATGCTAGTTAAAAGTCTTTGGGGGTGTTTATCCACAGTCCAGCTGCCCAACTCTTCTTTGCAGTTTCATTCTGTTTTTCCCTCAGAGGTGCACAGTCCAGGTACTCAAGTTTTGTTGCCTAATTTTACCATTCCTTCTAGGGTATCACAGCTATGGATTCAGGTCCTCTCACTCCTATTGGTGATTTGGTCTTAAACACAGTCCCAGGTTGTCCCAGTAGTTTAAAGTTTCTCTCAACAAATAACATAATTCCCTTGGGTAATAAAGCAACTCTTTCCTTAATTCTAATACATTTTCATCACAGTTGTTTCCTCCACAGTCTATGACTGGCTTGCATTCTATTGGACTGGTTATAGGGACCAGCCCTACTGTCTCCTTCTACTGAGGTCTGCAGCTGGAATTTGAACTTCCCCTTTCCCTCTGGATGCATATACATCCACTCACAGCAGGGTTCACTTAATGCTCCTGATCTACAGGCTTCTTGAGTGTATTTTCTTCTGGAGGGATTGTCCATCACTGGTCTCCCAGGTCCATTGGCTCATCCTCGGGGCTGTTCAGCACCTCCACTTCTATTTCCTCTGTCTCTAATCCTGGTTCTAACTGAACTCTTTTCTGCTCCTCAACCTTCTCCCAGCAGTCTTCTGGGCTCACTCTTCTCCTTGATGATGTAAGTCCTGGGTGGTTCCTCCCCTCCTGAACACCCTCTGCCTTATGGGAGTTGGAGTCTGGCTCCTATTCTGACCTCTTTTATTTATTGGATCTCCTTTGCAGGATTTCCTTACAACCTGCCTTCTATACCAATCACATACCTTAATCTGGAAATGCCATGAAAATTAAAGGACAATTTTCAAAGGGATCAACATGGGGAAATGTGTGTTTACCTGTATAGATTGTCCTTTTTAACAATTGTTCCCAGTGCAGCAGCTAAAATATGGCTGCGCTATATAATATCATGGTTAAAATGAGCTGCATTAAAAAATAGATGTTCTTGGGGTGGGGAGAGGTCAGGGGCTCCACCTATGTACAAATATTACAATTTCAAAATGTATGTACTTGGTATACATGAATAGATTTGCACGCTCCTTTCAGGTGGAACAAATCTATGCATGGCCTTTTCAAGACCACCATCCCTCCCACTGATCACTACAAACATATGTGGTAAGGTATATTGACATCTACAATTTACAGAGCCCTACACAATCTGTGATGAAGGAATCCAGGAGATCCCCACTCCTTCCTTCCCCAAAGTCCACACCTGATTCTTAAAGTGATTATCCAGGCCCTCCCTCCAGACCCTTGCTCCCACTCACCACCCCTCCATAATTAGTACTTATGATTTCAGAGGGTCCATCTGTTATCCTGCAGGAGGGATACAAGAACACTCTAACCAGCCTAGCTGCTTACTGAAACCACATACTGGTGCATCAGTATAGGTTGGCAGTGCCTTTCAACAGTCATCAGTTGGGCTGCAGCATGGTTTTTAAGTCCCTGTGCCAGTGAACAGGGCACCATTTTGATTACTGGCAGCCGATGGCCCGAGGGGAGGAGATCACTCCGGGACCATTGCTGGACCCCCAGGGACATTTGGCCAGCTATTTCAGGGGGCAGGGCCCCCAAACCACAACAAATTAGGCAATTTCATTGAAATTGCCTAATTCGTCATAAACGAATGCACATCTCTATTGGATAGTCTCTTGGTGCAGTATCCCAGTGGTGAATTTAATAGGTTTAGTAATTTGAAAAATTTTGTTCGCCAGAGGTTGTCCAGAAACTGACAACACAGTGAGGGGAACTGTCAATGGTTCAATTGGAATCTGATATTGATGGACTAGATCCTCCTCAATGAAGTTACCGGCCGCCCCTGAGTCCAAAAAAACTTGTAGATGAATGGTATTTTCATGGAGAGATATTGAAACTGGAATCAAAATTTGTGGAGACGGAATGACATGACCCAGGGAGGCCTCTCCCTCCAGTCCTAGGTTTGGGAGTTTCCCGACTTATTTGGACATTTATTGATGAAGTGTCCAGAACCAACACAACAAAGACAGAGATTGTTCAGTCTTCTATGCCGACTTTCCTCAGGGGTTAGATGACAACGATCGATCTGCATAGGTTCTTCACTTGATGCCTGAGTTTCTGAGGTTCTTGGTGCAATGAATGATCTCTGAAAGGAAGGTGCTAGTCGAATGGGTCGTCTAGAGATAGTCCATTCCCGAGCCCTTTCTTGAATTCGAAGATCAATTCGGATTGCCAGGCGGATTAGTTCCTCTAGAGATTCTGGAGTCTCACGGCCCACTAGCTCATCCTTAATGGCTTCAGAGAGTCCTTGCCTGAAAATGGCAGTCAGACTGTTATTTCCCCATCTAAGTTCAGCTGCTAATGTTCTAAACTGAACAGCATACTCTCCTACCGATTGGGATCCTTGCTTAATCTGCAGTAACTCGGAAGTTGCTGAAGTTGTACGACCGAACTCATCAAATATCAGACGAACTCTTTTAAAAATTGTTCCAAGTTGTCCATCAGAGGATCCTCTCATTCCCAAAATGGGGAGGCCCAAACCAGTGCTGATCCATCCAAAAGAGATAAGATGAACGTAACCTTGGTTCGATCTGTGGGGAATGATGCTGCCTGGAGTGAAAAATGTATTTGACATTGATTTAAGAACCCCCGACACTGCTGAGGATCACCATTAAAGCATGGTGGGGGCTGCAGTCATGTAGGAGGCAGAGGAGGTAACGAGGGAGTCAGGTTTACAGAAGCCGCAACTGAAAGAGCATCCATTCGAGCAGCCAGTCTCTCCAGCACTCTGGTAACTTGGTCTAAAGCTCCTTGTTGAAAACGTGGTGCCAAGCCAGGAATGGCATGCAAGGCTGAAAGGTCTACAGGATCCATGGCCTCAGCTATCTGTTATGGTTTGTGAAATGTGGATCCAAAGTAACTCCCAGTCTTACCTTAGTAGCCAATGGAGCAAGGAAGTTGTAGCCAGCGATAGGGTATCCACGAGACCAGCTGCAGGTAGCAACCAACACAGACCCGAGTCAGGGCAGACAGCAGGCAAACAAGTCTGTGATTAACTCCACTATCAAGGCTGACAACAAGTAAACAGGTCCAAGGTCCAATCCACGTCTGGGCAGGCAGCAGGCAAGCAAGTCCAAAATCCAAATCCAAATCAGAGCAGGCAACAGGCAAAGAAGTCCAGAATCCAAATCCAAGTCAGGGCAGGCAGCAGGCAAAGAAGTCAAGAATCCAAAGCAAGAGAAGACAAATGCCACTGGAGCACCAGCACAGCAAGCCTGTAGCTGAGGCAATGATGTGCTGGTCTCAGCTCTTTCCATGTAAACCGCCTACCCGGCGATAGCTATATCTGTTAAATGTGAACCGGAGTGATATGTATTGTATACAGGAACTTCGGTATATAAAAACCAATAAATAAATAAATAAATAAATAAATTTAAATTTTCCCGCGCAAATGCGAGGACTTCCAGATGGAAGTCTGATGCGTTCTGATGGGCGGAGCTTGCGCGCGGCTCGCATCGGCCCACGCTGCAGCATCGGGGTCAGTCCTCAACACCAGAGAATGCCGTGAGGTAACACCTACTTCCTTCGAGATCTAGCAAGGCATTAGAGACTAGCCTACCAATATTTATTATTAATTTATTCACTGCACTTTTAAGAAGGGACAAATCTCAGTGCATAAGTAAAGGACTGATCCCGTGTGATAAATATGGCAGTGGTGGAGCAAGGGCGAGCTGTATGTCCTGCTGAGTATCAAAGTTTTCTGTTTCTTTAGTACTGATGCCTCCAAAAAGGAAGAGGAAGGTGCAGGTGTGCCCGGCAATTCCCCCACCATCCCCGATAATGCAGCAGGAGATCACCCATTTCCTAAACTCACCAGCTTTAAGTCCACAAGTCAAGGACCCCATTGTGCTTGGTGGGTAGAGAGAAAAGTCGGCATCGGAGGAGACATTATTGAGCCCAGACCTAGGACAAGCCCCGACGCAAAGGGCTGGGTTGCTGTCCTACTCCGGAGCTGCTGTCCTACTCCAGAGCTGGGTTGCTGTCCTACTCAGAGGAACAAACGCTGACCGCAGCTTCAGTGCAAGCATTACCATCATAAACGGCTGTCCCGGAGGACCCAAACAATGCTGGAACTTCAGGAACTGAACGAGTAGATGTGAATCGGTTATTTACACTTTCAAATAATAGAAGGGCTAGAGGGCATTCCATGAAGTTAACAAGTAGCACATTTTAGACTAATTGGAGAAAATTCTTTTTCACACAATGCACAATAAAGCTCTGGAATTTGTTGCCAGAGGATGTGGTTAATGCAGTTAGTGTAGCTGGGTTCAAAAAAGGTTTGGAGAAGTTCTTGGAGGAGAAGTCCATTAATGGCTATTAAACAAGTTTACTTAGGGAATAGCCACTGATATTAATTGCATCAGTAGCATGAGATCTTCTAGTGTTTGGGTAATTGTGGCCTGGTTTGGTCTCTGTTGGAAGCAGGATGCTGGGCTTGATGGACCCTTGCTCTCACCCAGCATGACAATTTCTTATGTTCTTATGTTCTTATGGAAGAAGGGGCTATGGGGGTAATTCTCTCTGAAAGGAACCTACAATCAATTCGAGAGGAAACCACCAAGTTTAAACCCCTGGTAATCCCTGAACGCCCTGAAGTCGTGACTTTGGCTGCTCTATGGGATTTAGTGGTGGGATCTGCAAATGCTTTAAATAATTTCAATATGAAGCTGGAGTATTCGATCAAACAGAACAACCAAACTTTGGTGCAGATACAAAGACAAGTTGACTCTCTAACTTCCAAAGTGATGAATCTAGGAGGAAAGGAAAAAGAAAATTTAAACTTCAAAGCCACTACAATTAAAGATAGGGAAGCTTTGTCCAGAAGAGTTGAGACTTTGGAAAATGCTGCCAGACATTTGAACCTGAGGTTCTTGAACTTCCCCAAAGTTTTGGGGTATATTCCCTATGTGACACTAAAAAGATTTTTTCAAGAGATACTTGGTTTGGCTCAGGAAAATAATCCATCAATTAATACGTTATTTTCTACCAAAACCTATGGCATCTTTAAATAGATTAAATTTACAAGAAACTTTGTCCGAGATCCTTGAAGATTCCACATTAGAAGTATTGGACAGAGCTACCCTACTGGTGTCATTAATTACTACGATGGATATTCAATTAATAATGAAAAATTATTTTAGGAAATTTCCTGTGTCCTTTATGAATGTGAAAGTAAACATTTATCCAAACCTGGCCTCCACAACACAAGTTAGACGTAGAGGTTTTTTAACCCTACATCAAGAAGCTATTGCTTTGGCTTTTTCCTTTTTATTAAAGTTTCCTTGCAAATGTGTGTTGAGGAGGGGGTCTGAGGTTTATAGATTTTTTTCCTCAGATCAATTGAAAGTTTTTCTAGAATCTAAAAAAACCCCTTCTACCATAGATATGTAAGATATATAAAAGCTACAGTGGCGTTTCAACTCCTCTCTTTTAGAAGATCCTGACTTCAAGCCTTTCTTGGAAGAAAAGATTTCTGACTATTTTCATAACAATAGGCCGGGAGAAGTTTCGGCCGCCACAGTATGGGAAGCTTTCAAGGCTACAATCCGCGGGGAAATTATTAGCTTCTCTATTCGCCGGTCTAAGCAACGATGGGAGGCCCTAACTACTTTGCATCAGGAAGTGGCGTCCCTTGAGTCAGAACATATTAGACACCCATCTTCAGTATCTTTAGCAACATTGGTCAAAGCTAAATATCAATATAATACCTTGCTCAGCTCACAAGTCCAACTTCATGTTTTGCACATGAAAGCACAATACTACGCGAGTAATAACAAATGTGGTCATCTGTTATCGTCCTACTTAAAGAAGAAATCGGAAAAGAAACGGATATCGCAGATTCTTTCTCCCTCTAATGACTTACTATCAGAGGATACGGATATTTTACAAGCTTTCAGTGATTTCTATGCGCATCTATACCAATCAGAAGTCTCACCTACGCCTGTAATGTTCCAAGATTTTTTCGCACAACTTCAACATCCGAGTCTATCTCCTGCACAACTGGAATCCTTGGATGCACCGCTAACACCTGCTGAGATAGCTTCTGCGATCAATTCTTTGGCATTGAAAAAGGCCCCTGGACCTGATGGCTTCACGACGGACTTTTATTGCTTTTTTCAGAAGAATCTGACTTCCCATCTACATGAGTACTTCTCCTCCTTTCTTCTTCATAAAGACTCTGCTTCCTCTTTCACACAAGCTTGCGTGGTGGTCCTTCCAAAGCCTGGTAGAGACGAGACATCTATAGCAAATTATCGCCCTATTTCCCTTTTAAATACGGACTACAAAATATTCACAAAAATTTTGGCTACCCGGCTTTCCCGAGTTATGGGAGTTTTAGTTGACCCCGATCAATCTGGCTTTATTAAGAACCGCCTGATCACTAACAATACTCGATTGTTCATGCATATTCAACAAGCAGCTTTTTCTTCCTCTACTCCAACGGTGGCTGTATCACTAGACGCCGAAAAGGCTTTTGATCGTGTAGAATGGCCTTTTTTACTTGCCGCCCTGAAGTGGTATGGAATTGGCCCTATTTTTTTGTCCTGGATACAATTTTTATACACCTCTTCTCAGGCATTTCTATACATAAATCAACAAATTTCCCCGACTTTCTCCCTCCATAGAGGTACTCGGCAGGGTTGTCCCCTTTCGCCTCTACTCTTCAACCTGGCTTTGGAGCCTCTCCTCACAGCAATTCGACAATCTGAACATATTCAAGGGGTCTCTGTTGGATCGTTCACTTTTAAACTTTCTGCTTATGCGGATGATGTTCTTTTGTTTTTACAAGAACCGGAAAGTTCACTCCCACACCTTTTTGCTTTAATTTCGGTATACTCATCATTGTCTGGTTATAAAATCAACTGGCATAAAACTGAATTGTTACCGCTTAATCACTTGGCCTCTGTATTGGACTATAATAGCCTTCCTGTTCAAAGGAAATCCACGCAACTCAAATATTTAGGGATACTTTTTTTTACTGATCCCCAAGAGACGATGGTTTCTGGGGAATCCAGCATTATAAGAACCATTAAAGATCTCATTTTAAGATGGTCCCCCCTCCACTTAACTTGGTGGGGTAGGCTTGATACCATCAAAATGATATTGGCCCCAAAAATTACCTACACTTTGAGTATGATCCCGGTTTTTTTTTTCTGCTGATTTTTATAAGCAAGTAGATAGACTTTTAACCCAATTTCTCTGGAATAATAAGGCTCCTCGCATTGCACTCGGCAAACTCAAGAGGGATAGGCAACTGGGTGGAGTGAATTTTCCGGATTTCCATTCTTATCATTTAGCTTTTATGCTACAACAAGGTTATCATTATTTTGATTTTGAACGGGAGCATGTCGACCTCCCGCGTTGGTTCTTAATTGAACGCACCTTATTGGATCCTTTGCCTACCTATTGTTTTCCAGGGACGGCCCCATCTCCTTCTGTCTTTTCCAATCCTATACTGCGCTCACTGCACCGTGCCTTTTCAGAAATGGATGCTAGGAGACCAGCTGCTTCTGCTGGCTGGAAATTTTCCAGCTTAGCCCCCCTATGGCGTAATCCCCTCATCAAAGTTGGAGATGCTCCTCCATCCTGGCCCATATGGCAACGCTGTAATATTTGGCCACTTTCCTCAGTGGCGCAGGCTGGGAAGCTAGTATCCTTCGCTTATTTACATAAGAGATTTGGCTTACCATTGACCCAACAATTTGCTTGGCGGCAATTGCAAGCTGCTATACGGGATACTAAATTGTACTCCTCCTGCTCAGAAAAGGTCCCTTTTTTATGGACATTTTATCAAAAATATGGCACTTTGGGACATCTAGCATCACGCCTTTATAAACTTATTGGTCGCCTCTCTGGGGTCCCATCCTCCACTCTTAGGGCGACATGGTCCTCTGATATCAGTTTTGAAATTACTGTACCAATGTGGAACTACATTTGGAAGGTCTCCTCCCGCATTTCCCTCTCTTCCAGTTTGACACAGTCCTCTTTGTTTACACTCCATAGAATTACTTGGACCCCATGGAAACTCCACCGAGCCGGCCTTCTCAGCTCGCATCAATGTTGGTCATGTGCTGCCCCTAAGGCGACACTATCACACATGTTATATGATTGTCCCTTTACACTTACTTTTTGGAATCAGATTTGGGACAAAATCTCTTCCATTTTACAGTTGCGCCTTCCTATCTCTTACTCCATGGTGGTACTCAAAGGAGCCCACCCAGACTTACACCTCCCACTACCCCAACAGAAATTATTAGATTTCCTCCTCACTATTGGGCAGCATAATGTTTTGTCAAACTGGAAACGGAGTGATCTGCTGTCGGAACCTCTTTGGTGGAATACGGTTTGTCTCTATACTAAGTATGAACGAGCTATGGCTGTTAAATTTGGTCGTCTTGGTAAATGGGCTCAAGTATGGAAACCGCTTGACGTCTACATTAACTCTCTATAATGTTTCTCTTGGCCTTACTCCATTTTTCACCAGTAATCTCCGGTACTTCTGTATCTTTCTTCAGTGCTTCCTCAGGTGCTCTTCGCTCTTTTCTTTTCTTCTTCTTTCCTCTTCTTTTTCTTTTTTCTTATTCTTTCTTTTCTTTCTCTCTGTCTCGGACTTTGGTTTATAATTTTGGTAATGCGCATTCGGATATTGCTATGATTATGATGCTGTATCATGTTTATGGTTTCGCTGAACATTTTCTGTTACTGATGCATAATGTGGCGCTATTTTCTGTTATTTGTTTCTGTCTGATTTTTGAAAACATAATAAAAGAAATTTAAACTAAAAAAAAAAGATATATAAAAGCTGGAAAATGTGTTAATGCCTAATAATCTGAATTATTCTCTCTAGAGAGAATAATTATTGTCTGGACCTCCTTATTTAATTTGATTTTTGGTTAAAATGGAGGCATAATTTTCTTTTCACTGTTTTTCAGATAAATCTAAATTTTCTGTTCTCTATGTATTGCTTTACTGCAAAATTAAGTTTTTGTAAATTGAAAATTGATAAATAAAGAATTAAAAAAAATATGGCAGTGGTTCATTTTTTTTTTTTAAATCAGGACATTGAATGTGGGACAGGAAATAGAAATTAGGACTGCAGTTTAGGGCTGATGAGCCTAACCTAACCTAACTTCCTGGGCCACTCAGAATTTGAACAGAAAAACTAAACTCAATCTGCTAAGTCAATTTTAACAATCGTTTGATTTTCCAGAATGGTGAATCCCAGCGGTAATGGGGGGCGGGCCTGCAAAAGCCGGCGGCGATCGCATCACCGTGGTGTTATCACTGCCGGGTTTTGCACCCAATAGCGCCCCCGCTTGCTACTCATGTGAAAAGGGTCTTTTCGCATGCAAAAAGTCCCTTTTCGTGTGCAATACGGACAGAAAATAACCCCATAAGGGCTGTATTTTCCATTCTCATAGAGAATGGTGAATCCAGAGGTAATTGGGGGGGGGGGGGCGAAGGAGGGGGCCGGGCCTGTGAAAGCCGGCAGCGATCGCACCACTGCGGTGTTATCACTGCTGGCTTTCACACCCAATAGAGCCACTGTGAAAGGTGGTGCTATTGGGCGCACTACTGGCGATGATAACGTAACTTACCTTATCGCCGCCAGCGAAGATACCGCCGCGTCTGCCTCCTTGCCACCCCGACTCCGCCCCCGGCAAGCTATTGGAAGCAAAAAGGGAATTTTTGCGTGCAAAAAGTCCCTTTTCGCCTGTGATAGGCTTAGAAAATGACCCCCTAAGTATTTAGCCAGCCAAATTCCTTTGTCCTTATTTGGAAATTGGATGGGGGGTCCAGGAGGTGGAGATCTTCTGGATTCCTCCATCACTGACTGAATAGGGCTCTGGAGGAAAGAGGATTATCTCCTGGGTTGCTGTAGTACATATTTCAATTTTCACAGGGCTGAAGATGTTTAGCTAATAGAGTTTTCTGCATGCAGTCAGTCATAGTATCAGGATATGCAAATCCTTAAAAGTGAGAATTGATGTTTTTTTATAGACATGCTAAAATGAGATACCAAAAGAAGGATAGAAAGAATGTTGAGAGAAAATAAAAGAATGTAATTGGTGACAAGAACATTGGAAAGTGCAACAGAACATACAACTTATACATCAAGGGGCGGATTTTAAGAGCCCTGCTCGCCGGTGCGCCTATTTTACATAGGCCTACTGGCGTGCGCAGAGCCCCGGGACTCGCATAAGTCCCGGGGTTTTCCGAGGGGGGCGTGTCGGGGGGGCGGGCCCGATCTGCGCGGCATTTTCGGGTCGGGACGTAGCGTTTCGGGGGCGGGTCCGGGGGCGTGGTTACGGCCCGGGGCGGTCCGGGGGCGTGACCGCGCCCTCCGGACCCGCCCCCAGGTCGCATCCTGGCGCGCTAGTGGCCGGCTGGCGCACGGGGATTTACATCTCCCTCCGGGAGGCGTAAATCCCCCGACAAAGGTAAGTGGGGGGTTTAGACAGGGCCGGGGGGGTAGGTTAGGTAGGGGAAGGTGAGGGGAGGGCAAAAGAAAGTTCCCTCCGAGGCCGCTCTGATTTCGGAGCGGCCTCGGAGGGAACAGAGGTAGGCTGCGCGGCTCGGCGCGCGCCGGCTATTCGGAATCCGTAGCCTTGCGCGCGCCAATCCAGGATTTTAGCGGATACGCGCAGCTACGCGTGTCCCTAGCATGTCCCTAGCGTGTCCCTAGCGTGTCCCTAGCGCCTCCTTTTTGACAGGAGCTGCGGCTGTCAGCGGGTTTGACAGCCGATGCTCAATTTTGCCAGCGTCGGTTCTCGAGCCCGCTGACAGCCACGGGCTCGGAAACCGGATGCCGGCAAAATTGAACGTCCGGTTTTCAGCCCGACAGCCGCGGGCAGAATTTAAATTTTTTTTTTTTTACTCTTCGGGACCTCCGACTTAATATCGCTATGATATTAAGTTGGAGGATGCACAGAAAAGCAGTTTTTACTGCTTTTCTGTGCATCCTCCACTTAAAAGTGCACAGAAAAGCAGTTTTTACTGCTTTTCTGTGCACTTTCCCGGTGCCGGAAGAAATTAGCGCCGACCTTTGGGTCGGCGCTAATTTCTGAAAGTAAAATGTGCGGCTTGGCTGCACATTTTACTTTCTGAATCACGCGTGCATACCTAATAGGGCCATCAACATGCATTTGCATGTTCAGGGCGCTATTTGGTGCCGCGGGTTGGACACGCATTTTCCTCCCCTTACTGAATAAGGGGTAAGGGAAAACGCGCGTCCAATAGCAGGCGCACTGTACTGTATCGGCCTGTATATGAGGTCCACCTAGTTACTCGAGGTGAGGAGAATCCATCAAGCTAGGTTGAGAGAACATTGTACAAATCTCATCTTTCAGTGCATTTCCTCACTCCGAAGGACATCAAATCATCGCAAGAGTGCACTGTTCTGTTCATACGTCTCACTGTGAATGTCAAAATGGCCCCCTAACCCCTACACTAATACCTAAACCTCACCTCGAATAACTAGGTGTGCCTCATATAGAGGTATAAATACTTACCTAGTATGAGAGCTTTATAGCTAGTCTCTCTCTCAATTACTGCAGTTGTGGTACTTACCACAAAGTGTGAAAAGTTATCACATTCTGTGGTAATACCTATGTGAAGCACTATGATAGTGCAGTTTGCAATAAATAAGCTCTTACCATAAAACACACTCTTCTTCCTATCATATGTGAAAGTTTGATGAATCTACACCTAATATTGTGACAATCTCTTACTAAGCAATTTGTCTTTTTTAAAAAGTACAGGTTTGTGGTATGATTTATTTGATAAAACACTCACCTAGAGGGTTACCACAATGGATCAGTACTGCATTGAGCATAGATACTCTAAACTGTGTTTACCATTCTATTTTAATTACTCTTGCACATGTTCCTAGGTCAGGGGTAAGTGGGAGGCCTTTCTGATGTGCTACTCAAAAGGATTTTCCAGAAGAGTTGAAGGATTTCTAAAAATAATAAAACTTTTGTTTCTCCTAAATCAGATACTACAACAGTAAGCATTTTCACAGTTTGAACATTCAAGTCTGTAATGACCATCTTTTTCTGGTGATGACGATGGTGGCCAAGTTTACTGGTATCTGCTGCAGTGTGACTATATATTAAGTTAGATTTTCTTGCATGAGTCCATGTCTTCTCAGAATCTTGTCAATAGAGTTCTTCTGTGCAATTGCTGGAACCAATAAACACTTCAGTGAGGAACAGATGTTTTCAGAACCTGTAGCTCTTGGTGGTAGGCATGTGAAGCTGGAAAAAAAATGTTTCTTTTTAAAATTCATTTCATGGGGACCCTAATTCATTTCTTTAGTTTCAAAATGAAAAAAAAAATTGTGTTTTAGTTTGATTCATTTTCGTTTGCCATTAAAGTCAATGAGGGAAACATTGCAGGGAATTTTCAGCTATGTTAGACTCCAAGATAGGGTTGTTGTTTTGTTTTTTTTAATCAATTGTCTTAAAATGAAAGAAATCAACAGAAGGGGGTAAGAAATCCAAGATACCTAGAAAGACTGAGGAGACTGGAAAGTGGCACCAAAAGTGGTGGCATGAATAGCCTATGACTCCGTAAAGGGGCAAAGGAGTACCAGCATTGGCAGGATATCACTAAGTCAAGGAGCCAACAAGTAGAAAAAGTGGGAAGAACACCCCAAAGTTCCAAAAGACAGCATCAGCAATAGTGTCATAATCTCTTGATGACATCTCAAGTGGCAAACTGGCACTGAAAGTGGCATTAGCATCCTAAGGCAGCATGAAGGGGGAACAAAGCAGAAAAGATGGCAATAAAACCTAAAAAGCAAACACTGATAAAACTGCCAAGCACCACAAAAAGTGGCTTCAAGGTTCCAGAGCAGCAAGAGAGAAGGTAAGCAGCTCCCACAAACAGACTGTATTAATTAACTATAGGATATGGCAGCAAGGCACATTGGAAAAGAAAATTCCAAGGTGTAAGGTCTGAGCATGAAATCAAAGATGAGTATGACAGAGACATCCAAGGTACAGGGTGGAATTTAGATTTTTCTTGTAGAATGGGTTTGCCAAATGTAAAGATTATTATCACAATTAGTACATCACAATGGTTTCTCTAATAATTGTGGTGTGGTTTTCCAGGAAAGTAGTGAGGGCTACAGTATTTAGAGAACATTTACCACATCAGTGAGCTGTCCTCAGCTTGTTCCATTTCTTGATGTTGTGGTTTTGCATGAAATATCTTGCAAAACGTTAATTGTTATCACATTCAGAACAGTAGAATGGTTATGCTTGATCATCTTTTTGTTTTGTGCCAGTTTTTTTCTTCAAAATGAGGGTATTTTTTGGGAAATAAATCTTTCAGTATCCTGTACCTGAACACAGTCAAGCTGGCATTTCCTCATTTATTGGTTTTGCATGGGCTCCTTCTTACTACTTTAATCTTGTATGGTATTCAGTTCAATAAATGTTTTATTTTGAGCATCTTTTCTCTTGTACCAGCAGTTCTTCCTCTGAATGAGGGATTTTTTGGAAAAAACCTACCCCAATTTAATCAAACATGCATCAGAGTGGAAGAAGGTACAGAGAAAGGCAACCAAAATGATAAAGGGGATGGAAAAGCTCCCCATATGAGGAAATACTGAAGAGGTTAGGGTTGTTCAGCTTGGAGAAGATACGGCTGAGGTGGGATATGATAGAGGTCTTTAAGATCATGAGAGGTCTTGAAGAAGTAGATGTAAATCGGTTATTTACACTTTCAAATAATAGAAGGACTAGGGGCATTCCATGAAGTTAGCAAATAGCACATTTAAGACTAATCGGAGAAAATTCTTTTTCACTCAACGCACAATAAAGCTCTGGAATTTGTTGCCAGAGGATGTGGTTAGTGCAGTTAGTGTATTTGGGTTCAAAAAAGGTTTGGATAAGTTCTTGGAGGAGAAGTCCATTAACTGCTATTAATCAAGTTTACTTAGGGAATAGCCACTGCTATTAATTGCATCAGTAGCATGGGATCTTCTTAGTGTTTGTGTAATTGCCAGGTTCTTGTGGCCTGGTTTGGCCTCTGTTGGAAACAGGATGCTGGGCTTGATGGACCCTTGGTCTGACCCAGCATGGCAATTTCTTATGTTCTTAAGTTCTTAACTAGGCTGAGGATGTTGGAGGAAAGAAAGAACCATAGAACAAGTTTAGGGTTCTGGTAATGAAAACTTTTTTTTTTTTTTTACTTCTTGCAAATGTACTTTCTGGGGACAAACCCTCTAGAATAACAAACCAAAGAGAGTGCAAATGTGGGAAACACCCCCCCCCCCCCCCCCATTCTCCAAAAGAATGCAGTAGCAATATCTAAGAAGCTTGTCATGTGATAGCAAGCTCTTCATAGTGGTATGGTAGCTAGAGGAGGGGGATAAGTAGGTATGATGCAGCAAGTCATGGAAGTAGAAACTTGACTCTTTTTTTGCCTTTTGTCCCATTTTTTTATTTGTGGAGAAAACAGTGTAAACAAAAGAAATAAACAGGATGTGAAAACCATGCTGGGATCATTGCTGAGGGATTAGAATAAAACAAACTGTAAAATAGCTGGAAATGTTTTCAACACTTTTTCACCTCATTTTCTGGGGAAAAGTAAGCAACCCAATAAAACAAAGAAAGTAGAAGAAACAAACAACTTGGAGGGACTTGTCACAACAAGCAGCAGGTGGTGGTGAACCCTTAGGCCACTGTCAAGTTGGCACTGCCTATTTTGTGTTAAAGCCAAAGATCTTCTGCCTAGCCAAACGCCTTCCCCTTGGGTTGAGCCCTCAGGTTCTGGCAGCCAGTGTAAAGGCTGGCTATCAAGGGCAATCATTTCAGTAATGCTCCTTGTTATAACTATGGTTTCTGCTTGTCTCCTGCCCCAGAACATTGCTACTGAAACCCATCCATCATGGGATGTCATTTCTGACACTTAGCAGGGGGCTGCTTGCTTGTCACCTGACTGCTAGAAGAGGTTGAGGGCATGGGATCGCCTTGGGGAACTCTTTTCCTCTTTTCTGTCACTTTCCCCTGACTGTAAGAAGAGTTCTCCAAGCTGCCACTACCACTTCCACCCTCCCCAGATTCCAGTACTAAGGGCTGCTGCTTCTGAAGATGATAATGCATGCCAGTGTTAATTAAGCGCCCCATTTGTTTCCCACAACTAATGTTCTTTGCATAGTGCCTGCACTTTGCAAAGCATGGGTCGTCCCTTAGTTGGAAATGTCTCCAGATCGTTGATTTCCCCCCTGATCACTTCTCTACATCCTTAGTGGAGGTTGCTGGCACTGGAGTTGAGGTAGAGGTGACTGTGAGGAAAAATGCTAAGGGCATCAGTTGCGCTCTCTACCTGTGCTGCCTGCTATTCAGCCCTGTCCTCATTTTGTCCTGGGTCCCCCATCAAAAAACTAAATGATGTGACTAACACACTACTATATACGCCTCCCAAATTTTCCTGTTCCAATATACTTTCAATATCTTCTGATTCAGATAAGTCAAGGAATGTCTCTTCCTTTGATTCAGTGGAGAAAAATATGGCTTTCACTGCATCATCTGCTGCAATCTTTTCTCTCTTGCTGAAAACAGAAGATTGGAAATACACCCACTGTATGGAGATGATAATGTGCCACTGCAGAGTGCAGATGGCAGTGCTAGTTTTTTTTGGCATAGAGCTTGCTCCTGCTGTCTTAGTAGTCCAGAAGAAATCCCTCTTCAGTTTTGGTGCAGGACTACTTTTGGGGTTTTTCCTGGCTCTGCCAATGATAGTGCCAACCTGCCCAATTTTGGACACATTTAAGTTTACTTCATCTGTTCTGCCTTTCCCTGTCCTTTACATGAATGTAAATATGTCACTGGGGATGTGAAGATTACAACAAAGATTTCATATTTTGTGGTGATGTTGTAATGCCCACTGCCTTCACTGTACCTACTGCCAGACAAATAGTGAGTGTCACACAATCTGCACACAGATAGGCTTCACAATACAGCCTGTTATGCTGCACTCTCTGCCCTGTCTTCACTTCTCTCATGCCCAGTACTGCCAGTGCCTAGTGCCCACTGTCCACACTGTGCCCGCTGCCAGGCAAACAGAGAATAAATGACTAATCTCAAGTGTACCTAAGGCTTCAATCACCAGAAAGGAAAAATAGAACAGCAACTGCAAGCGAAGCAACACAAATCTGCAATGAGACACAGATATTGTGATGCAGTGCTGCTTTCCTGCTTTGCTTTCCTCTCTTTTGTGATGGGCTGTTGATGGGCTGGCACAGTGAGACTATATAATATGCCACAGCAAAAAACTTTACCAAGTACTCACAGAGAGCTCTGAGCTATGCTTTACACACACAATGTCTTGAGAGGCATTGCCAAGCAAATCTCTGACATACTTATTCTTCAAGGTCAGCATCACTGTAACCAGTCCGCAGTGATAGGTCAGATTAGTAAAATGCTTCACTGTGATACATCATTCCTCTCATCTCCTTGACAACAAACCCATCCTCTGCTTCTCTGCTGACTGCCTGCTCTACACTGTATCAATTTCTAACTGTACACATGCATCTGTTACTCTCTCTGTGATTTCTATGAGTCCATTACAATAATGGCTTATAGAAATCATTCTATTTTATATGAATGAAACAAATAGAATTGTTTAACTCATGGTGCCCCTTCAATTTGTTTCAGGGGACCCCCCCCCCACCTGAAAGAAACAAATTGGCCCCTATTTCTTTTGTTTTTCAATTTAGTTTTAAACCAAGTGAGCTTGCCTGTGTGCTGCTGGAAGGTCATGTTTCTAGCTATACCACACTGGAGGTTTCTTATCAAAGTGAGAAAGCTCTTTGTTGTGTACTGTATGTCATATAAATATATGTCCAATAGCATCCTTCCTGGCTGGAAGAATTAGCTAAGGAGGAGTAAGAAGAAAGGGTTGACAATAAGACAGCTGAGGACGGTGAAGTGTCTTAACCCAGAGATCTTGAGTTTGATGCCAATGCTTCACCTAAGAACTATCTGGTAGGTATGAACGGATATTTTGTGCAAGTGGAATTATTGTGAATGGGGATGTTAGGTACTGTGAGCTTCTGTTTCCTGTCGTGATGTGACCATGCTTCTTGTTCTATCCCAGATGCAGCTTTGTTAAAATTGCCTGATAGCATGACAAGTATGGGAATATAGTCTCTGTTTCATACTGCCCCTGCATATCCGTTGCTACTTTCTTCTAGTGAATGTACAAAGTTGAAAGGAAAACAAATAAGTAAAGTTATAATTTTGTTTATTTTACTTTGGTGGTGATATCCTTGACATCTCTCTGTGGGTAATCGTTGCATCAGGATGCAGATTTGTAATACTCTGGGAAGCTGGACTGGCTTGGTACTGGAAATTGGAGCTGATGGCTGCAGGAGGTTAAAGCCGCCCCAATAAATGTATTTATTTGTTTTTATATCCTGCCATGGTCCAGTCAGTTGTTGGTAGTCTGCAGCGGGAACAGAGAGATTCAGGCCAGCATGAGGAGAGCAGCGGGAACATTGCCATTCAGCTTCTGCTGCTGAAGTGTGCTGGGGGAAGTCCAGTGTTATAGTGTCACTGAGACTGCAAATGCAGGAAGACAGATCGAGGCAGAAGATATGGTGAGGAGCACTCAAGGAAACTACAAGGCTGTGGCCAGGGTCTTTGGGGAGGGGGGGGGGGGGGTGTCTGGCTGTGATTTATGGTGAACCCAGAAGTCGCTGAGGAGAGTAGATGCAGCATACCATCCAGGACAGGTTGGAAATGAAGCCCAGAGATAAGAGGTTCTGGGCCTGCAGGGCCACATTTTAAGGGATACACTTTCAGCATGAGCAGTTCTGAGGAGAGGCTTGAGCTGGCATGGGGACAGTGACTTGGGCCTGAGTCAGAACTGGAAAGATGACTGTTGGGGACTGGAGAAAAGGGGAGCAGTCCTTAGGGTCTGCTGTTGCTCTGTAGTATGTTAGGGAAAGTATAAAAAAAATCTGCATATTAAGGAAGTTTTTTATTGTGAGGATAGCGTGAGAACAGTTCCAGCTGCATGCTGTCTACAGTACTAAAGCTTATTTATAGGAATTTTTGAATCTGAATAAAGAGTTGTTCTAAGGAAACAACTTTAAGAATAATGCTTCAGGTAATGTGGGAAAGGAATGTCAATGTTAGGTAAAGAATAACCCTTAAGAGATTAAACAAAAAATAGATCCACTGTGAAACTAAATTTGTCATTACTGCTCACAAGAGTGATTGAGAATGGGAAATTAAAACTGAATTTGAAGTGTATTAAAACTGAAACTGAGAATTTGACAAAAATAATACTGAAAAAGTAATCTATCAGGAAAGGATGAGGAAAAGTACATTTTAAAATCATTCCCCAGCAAAAACTGGCTCTATTGGAGAATTATCTGTCCAGTCTTGGGTGGTAAAACCAAACTAGCAAAAGCAACCGAAGAGTCAGCAGTCTGATAAAATAAACTGAGAATAAGCTTAAGTGCATAGAAAGGAAACAGGACAACCAAATTTTAAAATAGAGAATATTCCAGCAAGCTTGCAGTCAAGCAGTGCTGAAAGAGTGGCAAGAAGAGAACCCTGCAAATAGTGTACAAGTTTTATAGTTCACACAACAAACAATTTTCTTACAAAAAAAACAAAAAAACTGGTGAAACAGTTGCATACTAGAAATCCATAATTGCAGATAGTGATTCTTATGATATTTCACTTTATCACAGTAATATAAGAATGGATAGAGAAAGCTTATGGTAAAAAGAATATAAGAGTGCTAAAATGCATAAACAAAATTATTCAATAGTTTCAAATGAACCCAATGGATACAAGAGATCAGTAAACAGTAAATCATATAATCTTGATCATACCATAGAGTTTGCCTATGCAAAAATAGTTTCAAGATGTACATATAGATTAGATTATAGAGATACTGTGAAGTGAAGTAAGAGAAGGCTACCAGCTTCGCAGGCATCTCATGAAAAAATCACTGTATAGTCTATAACAAAGACAATCGCATATTAAGCCAGCAAATTCAAGGTGTCAATCCATGATGAAGGAATAATTTTCCGAAACGCTGCAATGTTGGTTCAAGGCACTAGAACTTATTTGAGGTGCATGGAGAAGAAAAGAAATTAATGTTACGAAGAAGCTGCGGATAATACTGTACCTCAAAGCTAAGTGACTGTTGATTAACGTACAAATACCAAAAAAAAACAAAACACATCTCAATAAGTGACTGATGATTATAAAACCTTCAAGCCTAATATCGGGTGTGTCATATTCATATTTGATGAACCACCCGAGGTATATGATGGTCACTTTGAGATGTCAAAAAGTACTCATATAATCTATAGGTAGATATTGAAACTATTTTTGCAAAGGCAAACTCTATGGTATGATCAAGATTATATGATTTAAAGAAAATTATTAACATAAGGAAACATTTTATTTTTCTGTTTCAAATGCCTAGATAAATAGTTTCATGACAATATCCAGTAGGAACATGGAATATTCACACCAAAAGCTGTGGAAAGCAATAAAACAAGGCTAGGAAGTTTTCTTTTTACTATTTATTTAAAGTTAGGAAGGCTAGATTCCAGAGGAACATTCCTGCTACTTGCTTTAATTAATCAATCAATCAATCAATCAATCAACCAATAAATAAATAAATAAATAAATAAATGGGAGAGGCTGGGGTTTACGGAGGGATTAGATATTGGCTCTAACATTGTTTGTTTGGTTTTTTTTTTTTTGGGGGGGGGGGAGTTAGGGTATCACCATGATTGCCTCTTTTTTTTCATTATTACTTAACCAGCTGAATATAACTGGTTAAATTTCAAGATATCTGGGTAAACTGCCTGGAAACCTTAGGAGTGCTCTGAGATAGTCCTAAACTTATCAAACTATCTAGCTGCTGGATAAAACTGAATATTGACATTATCTGGATAACTTATCCAGAGAACCTGGGCCCTGGAATGCCCTTAGTTTTCCAGATAAATTATACAGGGCTAATTTCTAAGTGCTTGATTTTCTCCCATTCTGTGTCTATGGAAAAAAAAGGCATAGTAAATCAGGCTCAGACAGATAATTTGGGGGTGTTTCAGATGGTGAAAAATATAAAACCCTGGTGTTTATCCATTTAAGTCCCAATTTAGCAGAACATATCTCATTACAGATGGACCCCAAAGTATTTAAAAATACAATCCTAATCTGTTTAAGTAATTTTAATACTTATCTGGATTCAGTTATGTTCCTGTAATAGAAGGGAAAAGGAGAGTTAAACACTTACTATGTTGTGATTCTGCCCGCGGCTAAGGCCATGGGCAGCCTCTCACCTTTCTCCGCTAGCCTGCTTGTTCTCGATGCCATCTCCTTGGCGGGACTGAAAAAGCAGCAAGGAAGGTTGCTTAATAAAGCCGTGAGAGCAACAATACACAATAAGCAACCAAATGTCCGGTCTTGTGAAAATTTATTATAGAACCAATATATACAAATGAGCCCGACTCCAGCCGAGTTTCGCCCTTATTCAATAGGGCTGCATCAGGGGTATTTGCATGTATAGATACTATGCCTTCATCACATGTGGTATATATGGACTATGGGCAATGCAAGATTTGCCCAGTCTGTGCAACGCAAAGCGCATCAATTTTGCCAAAGATAAAATCCGGATCTCAACGTTGTGAAAATCGCTGTGATCACTCTCATTACCCATAGTCCATATATACCACATGTGATGAAGGCATAGTATCTATACATGCAAATACCCCTGATGCAGCCCTATTGAATAAGGACGAAACTCAGCTGGAGTCGGGCTCATTTGCCTATATTGGTTCTATAATAAATTTTCACAAGACCGGACATTTGGTTGCTTATTGTGTATTGTTGATCTCCTTGGCGGGCCCACCACCACCGCAGCCTGGAATGGCCACTGACTCCACCTCTTCGCAGCCTGGAGGCCACTTTGAGGTCTCCTGCCTTTGCGGCAGGAGCTGCTGACATCTTCTTCCTCCACACGGCCTGGGGGTGTTTCCTTGCAGCTGGGGCTGCCCTCGGTCCCTCTTCCGTGGCAGGAAGACACCTCCCATGTCGGGGCCTGTCCTGTGGCTTGGTTCCTGCTTCAGCTCTGTCTTCAGTGGCAGGGACGCTGCACTCCAAGGTCCTGCACTCCTCCTCCTTAGGTGCGGGGCCGTGCCTCTCTCAGCTTCTTAAAGGACCAGTGAGGGAGTGGTACTCCAGTGATGTCATCGTGGGAGTCACCTCTTCTGCCTACAAAAGGTTCCTGCCTTCATTTCTTCCTTGCCTTGGCAAGGGGCTAGTCCTTCTTAGGACTCCTTGCTTCCTGCTCCTGCCCAGCATCTCTCTTCATCTTGGGATCCCTTGTCGTTCTGTTCCTGGTCTCTTGCTGGATGTCCACGTCTTGTCCTGATGTCCGCCATGTTTCTGAGATCCTGATGTCTCTTCTGTGATGTCCTGATGTCTGTCTGTTGCTGTCCTGCTTGTTCCATGAGGTTCCTACTGTTCCATTGTCCTGCATCTGCCAAAGCTCCGTGTTGTCCTGTCCCTGCATGGTCCATGACCAGCCCGGCGAGGTTGTGTAGGGCGCGAAGTGGTCCAAGTGGTCTGGGACCACCCCAGCTGGGGTGTATAGGTCGCTCGGTGGGAGAACTCCTTCCGTCAGGGCCGAGGATCCTCCATGCCCTTCGTCAGTCCACTACCACGGCCCAGAGTTCCTTGTTGTCCTCACCTCGCTCTTCCTCACTGCCCTTCAGTGAGTGTCCTGGGATTCCGATGGGGATGTCCGAGCCTTCGCCGTGGAAGCCTGACATTTTAGCCTACCTCTAGATGTCTGGTCTTGAGGTCTCTGATGTCTTGGACTCTGGCTTTGCCTAGTCTCCTGTGGATTGTGCTGTCAATGGATAGCCTGAGGGCCGATCCGGCCACTGAAACCTCCTTTCCAGCTGAGAGAGTTAGCATCCTATCTGGATTCCACTCCATCCTGAGTTTTACTTGCCTGATTTTAGCTTGCCTTGTCTTGCCATACCTTGCCTTGCCTTGCTTCCTGTGCTTGAGTTTTCGTCAGTTCCAGAGTCTTCATCTTCATCAGCAGCTGAGTCTTTGTCTTCTTTAGCTCCTGAGTCTTCGTCTTCTTCAGCTCCTGAGTCTTCATCTTTGTCAGCACCTGAGTCTGTCCAGTGCCCGTGGTCTTCATTCGACTTGCTTCCTGTCCGGCCTGTCACCTCAGCCGTTACTCAGAGGCAGGTCCAAAAGGGCTTGGAGTGGTTGAAGGACTACTCAGAGACCAACCTTGCATGGTTGGCCTCCCGAAGACCATGCAGATCAGCAGGGGCCTGGGCTTCCGGTCTCCGCCCAGAGGAGGCTCCATCTCACCTCCCTCGGCGCTTCCTTGGAGCTCTTCTACCAGTTCGCCGAGGTCTAAGGGCACACTCCACTCATCCCAGCGCAACATAATATAAGTGATAAAACAAGCAAAAATAAGAAAAGAAAATAAAACATTTGAAAATACTTATCTGTTTTTGTTATGTTAATTGTAGGAGAAAAAGTTGTGTTAAGTTTGTGTAGTAGCATTTAATGTCATTACTTGAAGTCATATTTTAATTATGGTGAAATTCATCCAACTATTTTAAATTACTTTCTTGCTAGCTTATCATTTGAATTTAATGACTTGGCATCAGATTACATCCTGAATTTCACTCTTACAAATGGTTTCATTTATTTAATCTTCTCACTTTTATTATATCTCATTAAATTTACTCTTTACATCTTATCCTAAACTCTGCAAGAAACACTGACCAGGTGGGATTTCCCATAACTTTCACAGATCTAGTAGGGAAGAGAGAAAATATATATTCCTTCTTTTCAATACCATCTAGGGTCTCCGTTGCCATATTCATTATTAGAAACCCAGTATCACATAGCAACTGTAGCAGGAGAGGCCTCATTCTTGGATTGGGGGGGGGGGGGGGGGGAGAGATTTACACTTTCATAGTAAAGTAGAGTGTGATATTTTCATATTATGATAAAAGCATGCTTTGCCTTCTGTTGAGTCAATGCTTCATCTATATAACCATGACAGCTGTTCATGTAAACTGCTTCATTTTGTGATGCTGAATACAGATTTACTAATCAATAATAAAGTTCCTAATGATATTTTCCCTTGCTAAGTGGTTGCAGATGTTTTCAGGGCTGTATTTTCTATGCATGTCTGGCTGATGTCTTTTTTATCCCATTGTATCCTATGTAACTAGGAAAGAGTACTGAAATGATGCAATGCTGCAACCAAAGTGTAGGAAAGCATTTTTGGCTTCTTGCCCTTAGTAATTGAAGACATAATTCATCAAGCATGCTCTGCATATTTCTTCCATGTTTTTCTATAGGGGACCAATGTCATCAGAGTAACTTTTTTATGTCTGAGGAGGGATGGTGAGACTTATGCACATTTTAATGAATCCAATAATGTATTCCACAGTTTGGAGCCCAGTCGGCCCCAAATGCCTCATTATATTCTCATTAGCGGACTCTGAGGCCAACTTTTTCATTCTCAGAATAGCATTTAATATCATTTAAAACATTTGACTGATCCTCTAAAATAGCTGTTCATCATGGACCCCTTTCTGCCCTCTAAATGGTTGAATTGAGTGCTTGGTCCCTTGTTGATATATATCTTTTTTTTTTTTTTAGAACTACAGTGATAACTTTAATAAAGAAAATTGAATGTGTACCAAAGATTCAGACTTTTTACCAAAACATTTCAAATACAGAAGGAAAGGTGGAAAAACAATTTTTTTAAAGCTTAGCCTTTTTCTAGCTGCCTAGAAAAAGTCAATAGCAAAAGAGTGCAGTAACACCACAACAACATTAACTAAATGATTTTTTCCTTGTTAGTGATCTTCAGTTACAGCTCATTAAGGGGCAAATTCATTTGGAACTGATAGTCTCACAAAATGGACATTTCAAAAAATAAAATACAGTTTAATCATCTCCACATATACCATTGAAAGGCATTAGCATCTGCAAGCATTTTTTTCTGGCACATCTATGATGGAATATTACAGTGCATCAGTAGCCTGTAACATAAGATACTTTCAGGATCTAGAGCAAGTCTTAGTATTTCATATAAAAAAGGCAGTAATGAAAGCCACTTCCAATGATAAAACACTGTTTTACCCAAGGAAATGGGTTGTTCGGTTATTGCCCAGCCTCTACACAGGTAAAATATACATGTATATCAACAACACATGCACTTTTGCCATTTTAACTTTATAGGCATTCCCAGGATGGGTTAGGAAAGGTAGAAGTAACTATATATGTAGTTTTGGATATTTATAACTTTTCATGTTATTTTACCCATAAAAGTATCTCCACAAAAAGAAGGTGAAGATGTGTGCAAGTGCTTAAGGAAGCAATAATCAAGCCAAACCAACTGCATAGTTTTGCTCTGACTATTGCAGAAAACTGTATGTATAAAAACTACGTATGAGATTTGTCAGATCATGGATGGCTTGATTATCTACCCTAAAATTTGCAGGTTATTTTAGTGTGTGTGAATATAGTGGATATAATGAGAACTTATGCTACCCTCAAATTTGAATATTGTAAAAATGTCACACTCTACCCCTCCCCTGACCCCGATAAGTAGAACTGAAATAGTGCTTAAATTTAAAGTTGTGTATGAATAGTAGAAATAGGACAACTTTATTTTACCACCTAGAAACACCAGGGTGGTTGTTTTACATTTTTACACCAAACTAAACTCTTCAATATGGATGTGTAGAGGAAAACATTTAATTTTGGTTCGTTCATTTGTTTCCTAGGGACCTTTATTTGTTTCTTCAGTTTTAAATGCAAAAAAAAATAATTTGTTCATTTCATTTGTTAATTCATTGATCATTATAGTTGATGGGGGAAGCAATGCAGCCTATTTTGGGCTCCCAAACTGGGATTTGTTTAATCATTTCTAATGAAACTGATAGGTAGTCATTATCAGAAGGGCGAAGGCATGCCAACATAACAAAACTATGTCAATGTGGCACCAAAAGTAGCAAAAAGAGACCAAAGACATGGAATGGGGCAAATCAGTACCTGTAGTGGCAGGAGTTCTCCAAGGCACCGTCAGAGGAGCAAAACAACAGCAAGACTGGCTATATCACCCCAAGACTGCAAAAGTGGGGCAAATGGCACAAACAGTGGCATGAACCCCCAAGGATGTATGAGAGGGGCAAAGCAGCACCAAAGGTGGGAGAAATTAGCAACCACCAAATTGAAAACAAATCATAGGAAGTATTTTTTCACTCAGTGCACAATAGAGTTATGGAATAGATCTCTAGAAGATGTGGTCAAGGCAACTAACATGGTGGGTTCTAAAGAAGGTTGGACAAGTTCTTGAAGGAAAAGCCCATAACCAATTATTAGCCAGACTTGGGAAAGCCAACATTATCCCTGGGAGTGAAATATAAGAAATAGATCAACTTGTGACTCACTGGACACTGTTGGAGACAGAATGCTGGGCTTTGGTCTGACCTAGCATGACAGGTCTTATGTTTTTAAAACCCACCAAAGAAGTTATTGTTGTGGGAACGTGGGTAGCGGACCCATCTCTAGTTATTTCGTGTACCCTTGGGCCACAAAGCAGCCACAGAGGAGCTCCGGCAAGCGCCGAGGCAGGTGAAGAGTGAAAAGCATGGGCTGATGTTGCTGGAAGTATTGGAAGTAGCACCCTGGCCACTGCCGAACCTGTATGCAGCAGAGAGACCCACAACGCAATGTGGTCTCTGGAGTAGTCCTCTGACCACTCAATAGCCCTTTTGGACCTGCCACACGGGAGCAGCAACTGTGACAGGACGGACAGTGGTTGAAGGATGAAGACATCAATGAAATGAAGATTTGAAGTGAGACAAAGACTCTGAATACATGGAGTGGAATGACACTCTGGATACATGGAGTAAGATGAGACTCTGAACACGTAGAGAGAAAGGAGATTCAGAATACGTGGAGTGAAATGAGACTCTGGTCACGTAGAGAAAGAAACTCAGGAAGGCCATGAGTTGCTTGAAGAGTACTATGTCAGTACTGCACATCACGTGCCCTACAGAACCTAGCCGGACTGGTCCCGGACCACGCAGGTGGCGCGCCCTAAACAGCCAGGTTGGCTGGTTGCGGACCACGCTAGTGGTCCCCCAGTCGAGTTGCTTGCAGAATGTCGAGTCGGTATTACAAATCAAACGCCTTACTCAGCCAATGAAGACAGGTCACGGACCACGCTGGTGGTTCCCCACACAGGAAGAAGAGAAGATGAAGTGAAGACTCCGATGAAGCCCGCACCAAAGTGCACCCTGCACAGCCAATCAAGGCCAGGCATGGACCACACCAAGACGGAACAGGAAACAGAGTTCATTCATGGAGTGGAGGCAAGTAGAAGACTCCGAGGATCCAGACAGGGTTGAAGATTCAAGGGAATGCCTCGGTGACAAAGTCAGGATAAGGAAGATAAAAGCTGGAACCTCTTGGAGACTTGCATTGTCATAAAGAAGGAAGGTCATCCGGAAAAAGGAGACATCTAAACGTGAAGACATTGGATGGATGAACATCAGGAACATATGGAACACAGAAGCTGATGAGATGAGAGACCAGGAGAAGACGAAGACATGGGATCCCACAAAGAACGAACTGCCTTGAGAAGCTGTATTACAGAGAAGTCCTAAAGAAGACTGGCTCCTAGCAAAGGCAAGGTGGAAGTGAAGCCAGGCCCTTTTTATAGGGCTGAAGAGGAGACTCCCTTGATGACATCAGAGGTGCACCACTCCCTGGTTGTATCTTTAAGATGTGAAGAGAAATGCAGCTCCACCCCTTAGGAAGAGGGGCAGGACCATGAAGAGTGGCATCCCTGCCGCTGATGCAGAGCCAGAGGAGAGCTAGGCCTGGAATCAGGCTCCAAGGTTGGAGGCGGATTCCCTGCTGCGAAGGGTAGACCGGAGGTGGCCTGCTGCTGCAGGAAAGTCTGGGGATGATGGCCTTCTCCCCACGGAGGGCTCAAGGTAAGGTTGATGGCTTTTGGGCGACGTGGAAATGCCTTCAGTGGTCCCCTGACCACAAGAGAGGTAGCAACGTGGCTCCAGCCACACAGGGAGCATGTCGGCGGCCTCCTGGCTGCTTGGTGTGAAGCAACGCGGCACCAGCCATGAAGGGAGTGTCGGCGGTCTCCTGACAGTGGGGAAATGCTATCAGCAATCTCCTGAGCACAGGGGATGTCTCAGCGCAGCTCCTGCCACTTAAGGAGAGTGGCGGTGACCCCGGGCCACAGAAAAAGCCATAGCAGCGTGGCAAGAAGGAGAAAGAAAAGGTGAGAAACTGCCCAAATAGGGCAGAATCACAACATTTATAGGGGGTGTAAGCAACTGAAAGAGTGATATGGAAACCCAGAATTATCCTGAGATGCATAAAGCAGCCACATAGATAGGCAAGAACACCCCAAGGCTCCAAATGAGGGGCAGCCAACAGTAACTAAATTAGTAGAAAGCTCTAGTCAGGAAGAGGCCAGAAAAAAAATCCCTGAAGGATACATGATATTATTTCTGTATGGCATCATTAGGTGAAGGAAATGGCTGTTCAGCCTTAGAGTTGGTCTTTATTATAGGCTTAGATGCTACTGATTAGAGGTACCAAATGTTCTTTAGCCACTAGCTGTTTAATATCCTGTGAGTCTGGGAATCCAGAACATGATTCTTCTTCTGAATCAGTTTTTTCAAATACTGTCTCGATTACCTCATAAGCAGTAATCTTGGAAGAGTGCGGTCCTGGTGTTCTGGGTGCTTCATTTCTGCAGCCTTTGTCTTTTGATTTGTTCAATCCATTGAAGGCTAAGTACATTCTAATAAGTGCTGACCTTCAAAACATAATGTTAGGAATCGCAAACAGCACAAAGGGAGTGGTTAATATGGAGTAAATGTTTCATAGAATTAGTTGATTGTTATAATACCACTAAAAGCAAGCTTCTGTATGTTAAGGTATTAATGTATGGAATTGCTACCATCTATATGAAATAAACAGTATGAGATGAATGTCCTGTAGGTAGGAGCATTTCCCTTTGCCTTCTCCTCTCTCAGAAAATGAATTCTATCTAACTGTCTGTATGATCATGCACATCACACTTTGGAGCAAATGAGTAGACCACATGACACATATTTACTGTTGTTGTCACATGTGAGAACACCTTGTCACCATTGGAGGGGAATGAGGAGTAGGAAGAGGAAGAGCAAGAAGACAATGCGTTACCAGTCTTTCCTGCAGCCCCTACCAATGGCACTACAGGGAAGAAGGAGCTCACTCTGCTCCAAATTCTTCTACCATGGGAGACCTTGTGTTAGCAGCCTGTCCCCTCCACCTCCAGTCAGTGGACCTCAGGCCTGAAGAATTCAATATCCTTCTCTACATCATGGTAGGGCCTCTGCCCTATTCTGCCTCAGAATCTAAGGAAGCTAAGACTTAGATTAGCTACCCTCTCTACCTTTCCCACTATCATTTGAAACTCTGTCAGGGTCTCCTGATTCTGGATCATTGTCTAGAATACCAGCACCAGGTTATGAGCCTGTGTTTCAGAGGACTTTTATGGTGGGTATATAGATGACGGTGGAAGGTCTGATTGCCTAGATGTGCCCTGAAGATTGGGTTGAGAGACTCTGATTTACTCTAGGGATAACAGCAGGATCCGTCTCCACTGGGACTATTGAATCCAGCTCATTCTTTTACCATCCCATCTCTGTAGTATTTTAAAAATGTATTTTCTATTATATCAGAAGTCTATAGGACATGGAGGTAAAGGCCTGCTTCAGGGAAATGCAACTCTATATCACTTCTCTTCTCTGTTGTGAAGTGTAATGATTCTGAGAGTGCCACATTTTGTATGTTTCTTATTTCTCTATGCTGTGATTTTATTTAAGGGGATATGTAACATACTAGAAACTTTGATTTATAACACCCTTGCTAGTGGCTTTCCTGCTCTCACATCTGGTACCCTATCAGGAAGTAAGTGGAACCTGTGGATATCTATCTTTTGATTTCTGGTATCTCTTACTGATAGCAATGAGAGGGTTGAAAGGTTAGCACAAGTAAACCAACTACATATAATGAGGTAAGCGTAGATAAGAGGAGTCTAAAAAATACGAAACAAACTGGCATGGGAAACAATATGCATTGCTATGAATGGTTCAGAGATATTCTTAGAATATTCTTTAAGAAATTTCACTGTTGGAAAAAAACATTTTATGTGGTAAATAAAGAAGACACACACTCAAAATAAATATAATTGAATAAAACTTTATCTTAAAATTCATAAAAATTATTTACAATATTATAAAGTGAAAATGGATGGGGTGGGGCACTATAGGGGGCAAACAATTTACAGAAAAAAATAGGCCCAGGTATCTAGGGAGGAAAGGTGCTACAGACTTAAGTGTTTGGTTCATGTGGTAGGGCCTCATGGTAATGAGCTGAAGAGTCACTATGAGGCACTCAGTTTCATTGAGGCAGCTTCTCATACTGATCAGATTCCTGAGATCATTTCACATCCATTTCATGTCTTCCACCATTTGTTAGGCATAAATGAAGGTAACTGAGTGAGAAGATAAATACCCACATTGCATTTGTATTTAATATATTTAATATTTCAATGTTGTATGGAAACAGCCTGGTGATGAGTCAGATGGTCCAGAACCAGGCGACCACCAAAGCAGAGCTCATGGGTGCTGCCTGCTAGCTCCCTACTGCCCAATGCTTACTAACTGTGCTTTCTTTGGGACTGATGCAATACAGTGCACTCAGCCGAGCACACTGTGTAACCCATACTCTGACGCAGGTTAAATAGGCACTAATCCACCCCTAATGCAATAGGGGGATTAGCGCAAATTTAACCCGTGTCGACGCGAAGTGAATGTAATAGCGCTCATCACATGCAAATACATGTGAATGAGCCTAATACTCATTCACTCCACATGCAAAAAGATAAATGTGCATCTCAGACGCACATTTATGACTCAGCTATAAGAAGTAAAGAAAAGCAGAAAAAAATGCTTTTCTGTACTTCTTTTTTAAAGTAAAACAAAAAAAAATCGACAGACCACCGAGTTTGAAGACTGATGCCGGTAAACTCCGCTTTGGTTTTCATAACCCATCAGCTGCCAGTAATGAAAATGGCTGCCTGTAAACTCATCATCTGTTTTCATTACTGGGAGATAGGCGGGTTATGAAAACCGAAGCCGAGTTTACCGGTGTCAGTCTTCATAACCGGCAGCCGCAGCGGGTCGCTTTAGCAAGAAGGCGCTAAGGTCATGCCTCCTTCCTATCATGACCCCCTAATTTACATATTGCATGGCACCCCCTTGCATCGGCCCCAAAGTCTTTTGCTCGTTTAACAACAACTAGAACCAAAAACAATTTCTATATTGGGTCTAGAGATCTGGAATACCTTGTCTTTTGAGATACACTGTGAACCAGATTACTTTAGAAAAAAGGTGAAACACCAGAACCATTGAACCCTATCCTGGCAAAGTTCCAAGTTCCAAGAGGTACAATATTTGGAATCACATAAGTATTTCCATCATGATAATTTGAGTAAAGGAGAAAGATATGCTTCAGAAAATATTTCCAGATATAGTGGAGATGTTTTTATTATTATTATTTATTTTTTTTTAAATTTGAAAATTTTAACAAAATAGAAAATGTTGATCCAGGGATGGACCCGAAATGGCCCACCCCAAACCAAAAATGAAAATGTCCCCCCCAAATATTTGCACACCTCTATTGGTTATTATAGTTACCTCCACCTGTATATTTACAGAAAGCACAGCCATAGACCTGAATGTGTCACAGACTTGAATGGGAAATATAAACAAATGAGGCAAATATTTGTATTATTCATTTGTGGGACCCCTTCCATTTATTTTGGGAGTCCACAAATGAAATGAATATGGACTCATTTGTTGTGTTTTATCTATTTGTTTCAAACAAATGCACATCCCTAGTCTTCATATTATTACTCTGATAATTGTACTTTTCATCTTTCTCCAAATCATTTAGTATGATTTTGACTTTTATTTTTATTTTCTGTTAGGTATACCTTGCTGACACTGATTGTAGCTATAATTAGAGAAGTAGTACTAAGATTGAGTGTGTCAGTTGGTTCCTGCATGCCAACAGGGAGAGTATATTGGCAATTATTTTCAAATTGCGAATAAACCAGCGCGGCAGCCAGGCAGAGCCCTCTTCCAACGTGGCGAACGGTACGCTCAGAGTGAAAGCCAGACCTGCTCATTCGGCGCCGGAGACCCGCCGGGGTAAGGCCTTTAAACCTGCACTCTTACCCACAGCCGCTGCCAGCGCCAACCACGAGGCAGCCCTGACTCGGGACTCGGGCCTCATTCTCTTCTCACCGGAGCCAATCAGGAAAGCCGCCGCTGAACAGCCAATCGGGGGCAGCCCGGGCTGGCCTTTAAACCAGAGCAGCAGCCAGGCAGAGCCCTCTTCCAACACGGCGAACGGAGCGCTCGGAGTGAAAGCCAGGCCTGCGCGTTCGGTGCCGGAGACCAGCCGGGGTAAGGCCTTTAAACCTGCACTCTTACACACAGCCGCTGCCAGCGCTGACCATGAGGCAGCCCTGACTCGGGACTCGGGCCTCTTCCTCTTCTCACCGGAGCCAATCAGGAAAATCGCCGCCGAACAGCCAATCGGGGGACAGCCCCGGCTGACCTTTAAACCAGCGCGGCAGCTAGGCGCCGTGCACCAAGCATCGCGTGCCAAAGGAGCGCAACAAAGGGGCAGGCCCCTTTGTACTCCCCTTCGTGCAGCACCACAGTGCAGCTGCAGCCCCTATCTCGCTGCAATCACAATTTCACAATTTCTCACATTAGCATTCTCTTCAACTCACTCTTGCTCACTCAACTCACTCTTGCTTCAACTCACTCTTGCTTTTATCTTCCCAGCATTCATCCAGCATTCAATTTGACCCATCACTCATCCTGCAGTCATTCTGATCCAGCATTCATCCAGCATTCATCCTGTATTCAACTCGCATTCATCCGGCATCCAACGGAATTTAATTCCTGGCCAGGCCCCTTAGCGCTACCGGAACTCTATTCTTCAATTTGAGGCTGAGCATTCAGGCATAGCCCGGATCGACCCTTTTGAGGCTGATCATTCAGGCACAGTCCGGATCGACCCCTGCCCTCACCGGCCATCACCTGCTCCACCATCTCTCTTCACCAGCTCCTTCTGCCTGATCAACACCTCTCACTTTCTCCAGGATACGCTCCTTCGCTATCCTCATAATTTACAATCACTTGGCCAGACGGCCTAAATCCATTGCTCTTCCTTCCAGCCGACAACAATGGCTTATTCCCATCATGATCTCACCAGTCATACAAATACTCGGCCTCTCACTATTCTCACTTACTCTATTCAACGCCCAATCCATCACCAAGAAAACTCACATACTCAACGACTACCTGTTAGAAACCAAACCAGACATTTGTGCAATCACAGAAACCTGGTTGAAACCCACAGACACAGTGTTAATAAATCAGCTCCCTATTCAAACTTACGACCTCCTCTCAATTCCCAGACTCAAAAAAAGAGGAGGAGAGCTGCTCTTAGCTGCAAAAAAAGGGCCAGGCTTAACCCTTCATCTCTCAAATGCTATAACTAATCTGGAATTAGCCTTCTTTAAATCAAAGTTTCTTCAAATCAGTTTAATTTACGCTCCTCCAGGAATACTATAATCCGACCCTTCTCCTGTTATCGAACTCATCACGAAACACTTCAGTGCGGACAAACCAGCCATCCTGATGGGAGACTTTAATCTGCACGTGGACGCCCCGCCATTTTCTTCAAACTGTGAAACTCTACTCGCCGCACTCAGCCATATGGGATTCAGACAAATTGTTAGCAGTCTGACCCTCAAAGCGGGCCACACTTTAGTCCTCATTTTTATAAATGAGGGCATCTCGCTATCTGCCAACCCAATATGCTCTCCAGTCCCATGGTCAGACCACCAGATCATCTCCACGGTCCTAGAGATTAAGGAACACTCTCCCCAGGCTTTTCCCAAAACCTCGGTAACATTCAGGAAACCCTGTTCCATAGAACTCCTTAGCATGCAGCTCTCCAATGAACTAGTTCAACTCGACCTTTCTGACGCCAACACTGCGACCTCATCCTGGATCAACATCACCAGCAAAGTAGCCGAACGAACCAGCCCAACGATCACTAAAACACTATATCCTGAAAGGGACAACAGGAAACCATGGTTCACACCTGAACTGAAGTCCCTCAAGCAGGATCTTAGAAGTAAAGAACATAATTGGCGTAAAAACCCCTCCACCACAACCCTAGCTGCCTACAAATCCCGCCTAAATGCCTACAGGAATGTCATTAACAGAACAAAGAAATAATTCTTCTCAAAAAAGATCCATCACTTCATCTTTGATTCCAAAGCTCTGTTCTCCTACGTATCAGCCCTCACCAAACCGTCCACACCTCTCATTCCAGACGACCAAGCCACCAGTAAAGCCAAGGAATTGGCCGACTACTTTGAGAAAAAAATTGCCATCCTTACCGTGCCCCTCACGGCACCCATTCCTCCGCCCCCTCCCACACTCTCCACCTGTCATCAACGAAACACATTACTAGTTTCCTTTCAGTCTACGTCTTCACTAGAAATAGAAAACATTCTCAAGAAACTTAAAACCTCTTCACACCCGTCAGACTACATACCGTCCAACCTGCTCTTCACCATTCCGAATATCATTGCTAAGCCTTTAGCAGACGTTATAAACTGCTCCCTTGCTCAAGGACTTCTTCCAGACCAACTCAAGCTTGCAATGCTTAAACCTCTATTAAAAAGAACCCAACCTATCACCATCAGACCCAGCCAACTTCTGCCCCATAGCAAATTTGCCGATGATTTCCAAACTCATGGAAAACAACTATCTGAATACCTGGAAGAAAATGATATTCTCGCCCCAACACAATTTGGCTTCCGCAAGGCACTAAACACAGAATCACTACTATCTTCTCTCTTGGACACCATCCTTCTAAACTTGGAAAAAGGACAACCATATCTACTCGCTCTTCTGGATCTATCCACGGCCTTCGACACCATGAACCACACTATCTTAGTACAGCGACTTGCAGACATTGGCATCAAGGGAACTGCACTCAACTGGTTCAAATCCTTCCTTGAAAACAGGTTTTACAAGGTGAAGATCAACAATAAAGAATCACACCCAGAACCAATCTGGGAGTCCCCCAGGGATCATATCTCTCACCCACTCTATTCAACATCTACCTCCTCCCGCTCTGCCATTTACTCGCTAACCTAAAGTTAACTCATTACCTCTATGCGGATGACATCCAGATTCTCATCCCTATCACAGAGTCTCTTCACAAAACTTGGTCTCATTGGAATGGCTGCCTTCAATCAATCAACCGACTTCTTACCAGCCTCAACCTCGTCCTCAATACCAACAAGACAGAGATCCTTCTAATAGCTCAGGACAACAACAACATTCTTCTCAACTCCCCAAGTTCTTCCCAACTATACAAAACATCAGTTAATCACTCACCACATGTGAGAGACCTGGGTGTTCTGCTCGACAACCAGCTTAACCTGAAAAAATTCGTAAATAACACCACCAAAGAATGCTTTTTCAAATTGCAGGTACTAAGAAAATTAAAACCACTCCTACACCTCCGAGACTTCCGCCTGGTGCTCCAATCCATCATCTTGTCTAAAGTTGATTACTGCAACTCCTTTCTTCTGGGTCTACCTGCTAACACCACTAAACCTTTACAGATGGTCCAGAACGCGACTGCCAGGATTCTCACCAACGCTAATAAAAGAGAACACATCACCCCCATCCTTCAGAACCTTCACCGGTTACCAATCAAATTCAGGATTCTCTTTAAAGCCCTCATGATGATCCACAAGGCCTTGCATAATATCTCCCCCCTCAATCTAACCTTCCAACTCCGGCTGCACATCTCAAACAGACCCATCAGAAGAGCATACAAAGACACTTTGTATACCCCACCTGCTACAACCTCATTAAGGAAGCATGCCCTTTCCACAGCTGGTCCTCCCCCATGGAACTCGCTCCCTCTGGACCTCCGCCAAGAACCCTGCCCTCTGGTTTTCAAAAAGAAGCTGAAAACATGGCTTTTCAGCCAGGCCTTTTCGGAGAGATAATCCTCTCACTGAAGATCCCCTGGTCATGTCCAACTATAGACTAGATTTTCGACTCTAAGCCCTCTTAACTATACCTGTGCTCCATATATCCCCCAGCTCTTTAACTACACCAGAAGCCAGAGACTACATTAATTCCTTAACCTAGCTGCGGATCAATACGCAGCTAGAAGTCACTCAGTCCCTCTATGAACCTGTAAGTTAAACGTTCTTAATGTATTATTGTTTGATTTCTTCCCTTTTAACTTGCCCGCTAGTTATGTTAGCTCTACCCATTATCCATCAGTTACTCCAGTTTTCCTGTTACTATGGCGTTCACCAAAAATTTATTTTGAAGTGTCATCATGTATAGCCCTATGTTTCTATTATACCACATGTTCATTGTTTCCGCATGTTCATTGTACCGCATGTTCATGGTATCCGCCCCACGGCGACAGTTCAGTTTCTATGTAAACCGGTGCGATATATATCCTATACAGGAACATCGGTATATAAAAGTAAAAAATAAATAAATAAATAAATTGCAATGTGACACTCCCCCTCCCCCACACACCTTTGCTCCGTACTATGAATTATCCCTATGTTTGGGATGGGGAGTTTCACATGAGAAATTGTATTTACTAATATGATTTTTCTTCGGGTTTGTAGCCTGAGTGGGGCATGAGACAGGGTTCTGGTCACCCCGATACCACAATTCTGTGCCCTTCCCAAAACATAACCTCTCACTTGTGGCACCACAGACCAGATAAAAATCATCATTCCAGAATAAAACAATAATTAACACTTTTACTAGTACTGTGTAAATAGATAGTAAATCCAACCAGAATGTTACATGGAAAAAGTACAGTAATGAAGTATAATATAAAATTGCAGTTTTCTTATTTTAAATCAAGCAATGAAAAAATAGCACTGGGTATGGCCTGTTAGCTGGGGCAACCAACATATTCATATGGATAGTAAAAAAAAAAAAAGGAAACACTAATAGAGAAAGATGGGGGGAGAGGGGAGGCAGTGAAGTACACAGCTTTCAAAAAATGTTTTTACCCCTGAATATTTAGAAAGGGGTGGGGGGAACAGATCCACACCAATGTCACCAGTTTATAAAAGGTACACCCTGTCCCAAACACAAAACTGGGTGAAAAAAAAAACCAGAAAATCAAGAAGTCCCTCTTGTTGGTGGAGCTGACTAGATGGCAAAAGGCAAGGAAATAAACCTTCTCCCTCCTCTGCTGAGATACTCTCTGTGCAAAATTTCAATTACTTAACTCGGTCTCTTAGGAGGGTGATCCAGCCATGTGCTCCTGGGCCTGGATATCTCTGGAAAGGAAGACTCTCATTCTCTCAGCTCCAGGCTCCTCTGTCCCTTCTTGGGATTCTACATGTACCTCGGATATGAAGCAAGAACAGTTGTCTGTCTCTTTTTTCCTCAGATTGCAGACTTCTGTCTTTACCTCTTGATAATTAGCTCTTCAGGAGAATAATTGAGTCTAATGGTGCCAGGTGCACTCTTTTCTTCCTGGTTCTAACTCCTGGTCATTCCCCCCCCAAAAGCCTGCCAGATTGTTCCTTTTCTACCTTAAATAGTCTCCCAGCATTCTTTTGGCTTTCCCTCTTCTGGCTATGTAGTGCTATTATCTAGACAGGCTAAACAGCACAGCCCTTTTCCCAAATTGTTAACATTGTAAATGCTGGATGCTAGTTCTTGCAGAAAATTTGTCATTTACAGGAGAGCACACAAGAGTTTTTTTTTTAAATGTCTTTTTAGATTCCTTCACCTTGGCTGTGGCGGTATCAAGACTTTACAGGGTTGAAAACCCCTGTTTGTTTGAGAGGCTCCTGGTCACCCCGATACCAAAATTCTGTGCCCTTCCCAAACAACCTCTCACTTGTGGCACCACAGACCAGATAACTCCATCCTAACAGAATAAAACAATAATTAACCCTTTTACTAGTACTGTGTAAGTAGACAGTAAATCCCACCAGAACATTAAATGGGAAAAGTATAGTAGTCCAAAACACATCACTCAGATCCAGACACAGCTCGGTCCACATTGTAAGGCTCCAACACATGCTAAGCTCATGGGTGCAGGAATTTGTTTGTAGTAGTTTGCTACAGCAATATGGTGGAGTAATGCTGCAATGTATAACAGCAAAACAAGACTACATTTATAAAAATTGATGTAGTGTACTTGGGAAAGTAGTTCTAGTGCAACCATAGGGAGTGACTGAAATTATACTGATTTTCCTTCATGAATGTACCTCTTTGATACAATGTCGGTGAGAAAAGAGATACATAAAATCTTACAGCTGAAAACGACATAAAAGCAGACAAAATTTGACAATCTATTACTTTATTTACCACTTACACGACAAATCAATCATAATAAGCTATCAAGATTTGTCACAAAAACAAAGCAAATAAAGATTTACTGCCTAGTGCCTGGACCCATAGTGGGAAGGAAATAGGAAAACATTTGTAGGCCCTTTGTAGTCGAGTTAGCTCTACAGGAAATAGATCATTCTGTCCCTTATGTAATCAATATTCCAAAATATCTTGGGGGAAGGAGAGTGGAGATATTGATGAACACATGCAAGATAAACTGAATAGTACTAATACAGAGATTGAGCTACCGAAAGCAGTTGAATCTCAGAAGAAGTATGATCCTATTGTGAACAGTGTTGGTGCAGGTAGTGAAGTTTTAGATTAAGGGAAAAGTTGGGAGAAAGGGAAATTAAGAAATAAAGATAATCTTCTGCCACTCTAATTCTTTTTTTGACAGTGAGGGTGGCATTGATACAAATTCTGCTCTTGTTATTTTTGATAATGATGATTAATTATGACACAGTTAAACAAGCTGGCAGCAATATCAGGTCCATTGGCCCAATAACTAGGAAATGGAAAGAAAGAGAGAGCTACAAATAAGCCTCAGCAAGCTGGGAAAAGAAACAAACAAAAACTTCACAGTACTACAGTGATTTCTTGAAATATTTCCATTTATTCCCCAGCAACTTCTATGAGGCAGAATATTCATTGTCTTAGGAGGTTTGCAGAAGAAGTTCAAACTATTAAAAATGCAGTAGAGATGTACTTAGTTTTAAGTTTTTGGGTCGGGATTCGGGTTGGGCGCTTCGTGGAAAACTTTGTTTTCCTATGTTTATTTATTTATTTTTTGGTAAAATGGCCCGAAAAAAACAAACAACCCACCCCAAACCTTCAAATTTATTTAATTATAACCCCCCCAGATCCCAATCCGCCCCCCAAGACTTACCAAAAGCCCTGGTGGTTCAGCAGGATCCTGGGAGCGATCTCTCCCTCGAGGGCCATCGGCTGCCACTAATTAAAATGGTGCCTGTGGCGCTTTGCCCTTACCATGTGACAGGGGCTACCGGTGCCATTGGTCGGCCCCTGTCACATGGAAGGAGCAATGGATGGCCCGTGCCATTTTCAAAGATGGCGCCGGCTGTCCATTGCTCCTACCATGTGACAGGGACCAACCAATGGCACCGGTAGCGCCAGTCACATGATAAGGGCAAAGGGCCCACAGTGCCATTTTGATTCCTGGCAGGCCCAATGGCAGAGTGGAAGATTGCTCCTGGGACCCCCGCTGGACCACCAGGGCTTTCAGTAAGTCTTAGGGGGAGATCAGGATGGTGGGATGGGTTGTAATTAAGTAAATTTGGTTGGGTTGTTGTTGTTTTTTTAGATAAATGTGCCCTACCCCCACGCCAACCCAAAAAAAGAATTTTTCACGAATTTCAGGGAAAAATCAATTTCAGGATTCGGGTCCTTCGAACCATGCCGAATTAGACAATTTCATTGAAATTGTCCAATTTGGCAAAAACGAATGCACATCTCTAGAATGCAGTACTATCCCGGTGCAGCAGAATGATTTTTTGATTGGGGAGGGAGCTAAGCTCCACACCAACTCTGCCATCAAATCTTCTGCAAGCTTCACCATATCTGCACTGTAATCTTTTTACAGTGCTTTTACAGTTAATGTCATTCTATCTTACATACATTCTTCACATAAATCATAGAGTATAATTCAGGGATGGCCAACTCTAGTCCTCGAGAGCCACAAACAGGCCAGGATTTCAGGATATCCACAAGGAATATGCATGAGATATATCTGCATGTACTGCTTCCATTTTATGCAAATCTTATGCATATTTAAAAGTTAAAACCTCACATAACTGTTTTAATATTTCCCCCCAAAAACAGTAAAACATTTTTAAAAAGCAGATACATCAAATAACACCCCAAAAATTACAGCTAGTAAAGATGTAAAAATATCCCACTCTCCATAACTGGAATCTTTTGATGGCCTATCACCCTGAGAATGTTATGAATTGGGGGGTGGGTGGCTACTTAAACTTTATCCTATCTCTCTCACACTCACATTCTCTAAAACATTCCCCACATGCGCTCTGTCACACACACATTCAGACAGACACACACATAAACAGGCATACATTCTCCTTCACAAACAGGAAGGGACTCTCATACACACAGGTAGGCAGTCAGGAAGGGATTCTTTCACACATACACTCACACACCAGCACACACACATGCAGACAAACATACACATAAGCGGGCAGGCACTCTCACATGGTCACTCCCATGGGCAGTCAGGAAGACACTGTCACAAAGTCACACAGGCAGGTAGGAAGGCATGTTCACATACATGAAGACAGGCACTCTCACTCACACATAGACAGGCACGCACGCATACAGGCAGGCGCTTTCTCTCACACACATGCAAGCAGATAGACAAGGGCCCCATATTTAGCCACCACAGGATGGGCTCCATGGTGGCCTTGACTGCTTTATTTGCTGCCAGAGGATGGGCTTTGTGGCAGCCTGGGCTTCTTCTTTGACCGCCAAAGGACAGCCTTCGTGGTGGCATAGCCAGACCTTTTTGCAAAGGATGGAGGTCTTGCCAATGCGGTCGCTTCTTCCTCTTCCGCTGTCGATGCCTGATAACATCATTCAGGCGCTGGCAGCCAAGAAGAAGGAAGCGGCTGGAAGTACTGCAGGGCTGCGATCTTTCAATTTGTTACGATCAGGCAGTGTGAGTGAAGAGATAGCAGGAATAGCAAGGAGTGGGTGAAAGCAGCAGGAAAAAAAGGGGCATCCTACTTGCCACCAATGAGATTGGTCCTTCCATTGCCAGCGGAAATATTAGGGTGGCCATGACCCCTGCAGCCCCCATTCTGACACTTATGGTACTACCAACACCCTACTGTAGTTCTGGAGTCATACTCATTTTCTGTGGAGGCTAAAAAAATATTTGTCAGTGGTCCTATTGTTCACAGAATGATACTCTGGAGCAGTCCAGAAAGATTGCTCATATCCCGAAGTAATTAAATTTTAAGTTGTCAATAAAAATGGATTCACTGCTGAAATGAGGTTGCTCAGATAATTATGGCTTTTAATGAAATAGAATCTGCATGATTCTAAGGTTTCTTTTGCTGTCTTACTATAATCTGCCTTGTTTGCTTCTTTGGCACTAATGCCACCTCTTTTTAAGTTGTACTTTTATTGATTTATCAAAGCTTTAACCACAGAAAGATACTATAATTTCCAAAAATGTGTAAAAGTCCATTTTATGAAAGAAACACATTTTGAAGGGCAACTGTGTTATAGAAAAATGCATGCTAACTACTTCAAGAACGTTTTCATATTTGTTATCAAGGTTTCAAATGCTTCATTCAAAGGGTGAACAAGGGATCACAATTTCATTTTTTTTACATCTATTTTTTAAAAGTCCAACAGGCTTAATTATGTTGCGGTCCATATTTAAAAGCATTTAGCTGGACGACTCAGAAGTTATCTGGTTGGCTATTGGATAATCTTACAAACAGTGATATGCAGTATTATTTGAAAGAACAACACTTGCTAGTGAGGGGGCAGGAAAGCAGCTCCTACTTCCATGTCAGTGCAAGCCACCATGGAGACGATAAGGTGGCATTTGACATCACTGTTCCAGGGTAAGATACAGGCAGAATCAAAAAAGATAACATGGTGCATCAGAAAAATATTTGCCCTTGTGACTGACCAGTACTGCAGGTGATGGGAAATATAAGATTTAAGTAGATTTGGCACTTCCTAGCACCCACTTACAAAGAACCCTCATGGTCAATATTTAGTAGGCAGGTGATTCCCATTCTGTATACCCAGGGGTGGATTTTAAAAGGGCTACGCGAGTATATTACACGCGTAACCGTGAAAACCCACTCCTGCGCGTGCCGAGCCTATTTTGCATAGGTCTGGCGACGCACGCAAGTCCGGGACATGTGTATGTCCTGGGGCTTGAAAAATGTGGTGGGGCATGGGTGAGGCAATCCGGGGGCAGGGAAGGGGTGGGGCTGGAGCCTCCAGGCACAGTGGCCATTTGCTGCTGTGCCTGGGATCGTGGGCCGGCCGTTGGCCGGCGCGCGCAACCTACACCTGCCCGGAGGCAACTTTTAAGATAAAGGTAAGGGGGGAGGGGGTTTAGGTAGGGCTGGGGGCGGGTTAGGTAGGGGAAAGGAGGAGAAGGTGGGGGGGGTGAAAGGAAAGATTTCGGAGCGAGCTCGGAGGGAACGGAGGAAGACTGCGCGGCTCGGCACACGCAAGTTACACAATTGTGCACCCCCTTGCGCGTGCCAACCCTGGATTTTATAACATGCGCTCGGCTGCGCACGCATGTTATAAAATCGGGCATACATTGTGCGCGCCGGGTTGTGCGCACACATGTATGCCCGCGCATACCTCTTAAAATCCGGCCCCCAGTGTACAAAGTTGACCAAAATGGAGAATAACATTAATTTCAAAAGGGATACCTGGATCAGTCAGAATAGTAAACATGCTTATTAGGGATGTGAATCGTGTGCCCGATCGTCTTAACGATCAGGTTCGGCTAGAGGGGGAAAAAAATCTGATTGGTGGTGATGTGAATCGGAATCGGTTCCGATTCACATCGTTATTTTTTTTTTTTAGTGAGGCCCGACCCTTTAAATTTGATCTCTTATTTTCCCCCACCCTCCCAAACCCCCCCAAAATGTTTTACGATTACCTGGTGGTCCAGTGGGGGCGCGGGGACCAATCTCCCGCTCTCGGGCCATCGGCGCCATTTTGGCTGCCACTCAAAAATGGCGCCGATGGCCCGATAAAAAAAAACCCGCCTGACCCTTTAAAAATGACCCCTTAGCTTCCCCCAACCTCCCGAGCCCCCCAAAACATTTTAAAATTACCTGGTGGTCTAGTGGTGGTCCCGGGAGCGATCTCCCGTTCTCGGGCCGTCGGCTGCCACTCATAAAGATGGCGCCGATAGCCCTTTGCCATTACCATGTGACAGGGTATCCGTGCCATTGGCCGGCCCCTGTCACATGGTAGGAGCACTGGATGGCTGGCGCCATCTTTAAAGTTGGAGGCGGCCATCTTTACAACGGTGGCAGCCATCTTTAAAGACGGCAGCGGCCATCTTTAAAGATGGCGCCGGCCAGCCAGTGCTCCTACCATGTGACAGGGGCCGGCCAATGGCACGGATACCCTGTCATATGGTAAGGGCAAAGGGCCATCGGCGCCATCTTTATGAGTGGCAGCTGACGGCTTGAGAATGGGAGATCGCTCCCGGGACCACACTAGACCACCAGGTAATTTTAAATTGTTTTGGGGGGATCGGGAGGGTGGGGAAAGCTAAGGGGTTGTTTTTAAAGGGTCGGGTGGGTTTTTTTTTTATCGGGCCATCAGCGCCATTTTTGAGTGGCAGCCAAAATGGTGCCGATGGCCCGAGAGCAGGAGATCGGTCCCCACGCACCTACTGGACCACCAGGTACTCGTAAAAAGTTTTGGGGGGTTCGGGAGGGTGGGGGAAGGTAAGGGATTAGTTTTATAGGGTCGGGGTGGGTTTAGGGGTTGTTTTGGTGTGCCGGTTTTCCCCACCCTCCCTCCTCCCCCGATTTACGATTTTTCACGATAAATCGGGGGAATTTCTATTGTATCACGACTCTTAACGATTTTTGATGATTTAAAAAATATCTGATGATTTTTTTAAACCGTCAAAAAATGATTCACATCCCTAATGCTTATCTCTCCCTGACACGACACTGGTAGCAGCAGGCAGACCAGGAGGATACAGATGGACTGTGTTGCACACCCAGTTGATGGACCACAGCAATACCTCATTCTATATCTTAGTGGCAATAAGAAGGATGATGGAGGGCTGGCAGCTAGGCTAGAAAGATAGGGCTGTTGCTCCTGTTTTTAATTTGTTAGAAACAGTAGCCATAACATGAAAAAGACAGTGAAAGACCGGTGCTCTTAGGGGTTATGATGCTTAGTACATTCGCTGCACCTGGCTGTAAGAGATGCCTTTGGGCTGGAGCGACCAAGGAATGTGGTAGCTATGTCCTGAAGAAACTAATAACAAGGTGCTGAAAAACGTGTGTGCATTTTCATCAGAACATGAAGGACGGGCAGCAGCTCTGTGAGAAGCAGGAAGCAGTGAGAACATCATTGTACAGACTTATTCAGGATGTAGGCATCAGGCAGAATGTTGTCTATCTGATGGTGCAGAAATTAGTGGAGCAATGGGTAGCCCTTTATGACTTGTCTCTGGAAACCAGGATAGATGAGGATCAGCCCCTGGGCATCATGATACAGATAATGCAAGTCCTGAAGCCCATCAAGAATGCCATGGAGGATCTGAGTTCTACAAGATCCATCCTGGGAGAAGTCATCTCCATGGTCAATATCATGGATGAGAAGTTAGAGGGTTTTTCAACTGGAACAGGGACTAAAACCAGAGATGTTGCTGCTCATAGATTACCTATAGCTACAACTGAAAAATAGGCTCTTTATTCTAACCCATCAGGATACTTACAGGCTAGCCATGCTATGTTTAACCCTGGGGGATATATACTGTTATGCTCCAGTCCAACATTCTAATTATCTTGAAGGAAATGCTTATGGTTAGGATGTGGGAATGGGGGTACCACATGCAGAAAGACAGTGGAGATGTAGTGGAGGAAATAGTGGGCACTGCTCACAGCACTGTTAACATGAGCAGCACCCTATCATCTGCCATTTCCTCCTTCATTTTTATTGGCCAACTCCTTCCCCTACCCACATGGCCATGAGCTCTCTTGAGACAGGTCATAGCTACAGCAAATGGCAGCAGAGAATATCATCCCACCCAGCACAGCAGACTCTTGCATAAATTTTAGTCAAATGCTTCCTCACAAGGCCATTGAAAATATGGCCACTACAAGCTGGATTCCAGGAGACATCTCAGCAGGTTTGGTCTCCTATGTTTAGATATGATTCTCAACCTCAGTGAAAACTGTACTTTATTGTATGCCATGCATCTTTCTTGTTGTGGTTAACTGTTCTGTTATTTTTTGTAACTTTTTAATAAAAACCATTTGAACTAAAAAACAAAACAAGGGGAGTTGCTGAGCGGAGAGGAGAGAGACCTCGGCCGGAGAGGAGTTCTGCTGCTGGCGCCTTGATGGCTTGTTAAATGCCACCTGACATCCCTCGGAACAGCGGCGGGTTCTGGACCCGGAAGGAGATGCCCAGTGACGTCAGCAGCCTGCGTCTGCCTTTAAAAAGATCTGCAGACGCGGGAAACCCCGGGAGTTGCTGAGCGGAGAGGAGAGAGACCTCGGCCGGAAAGAAGTTCTGCTGCTGGCGCCTTGATGGCTTGTTAAACGCCACCTGACATCCCTCGGAACAGCGGCGGGTTCTGGACCCGGAAGGAGACACCCAGTGACGTCAGCAGCCTGCGTCTGCCTTTAAAAAGATCTGCAGACGCGGGAAACCCCGGGAGTTGCTGAGCGGAGAGGAGAGAGACCTCGGCCGGAGAGGAGTTCTGCTGCTGGCGCCTTGATGGCTTGTTAAACGCCACCTGACATCCCTCGGAACAGCGGCGGGTTCTGGACCCGGAAGGAGACGCCCAGTGACGTCAGCAGCCTGCGTCTGCCTTTAAAAAGATCTACAGACGGTGCGTCGTCGCCGTCGGCGCGCTACCTAAGCCGCGCGCTCCGTAAGGGGCGCGCGGCTTTGACCGGCTTAGACCGGCGAAGGCGAAGAAGGCGCCCAGGACTTTATTTCCAGGACATCGGAACCTCCGGTACCTCTTCAGCCGTACATTGCCTTGTTACAGAAGTGTGAGTAACCCTATATTCATTGACTTTAACCTTGTTTCACTACAATGCCTCATACTAAAAGAAAGGGAAAGGTCAAGCAGGAGTCCTCAATACCAGCGAGACCTATCCCTATTCAGTCAGTGATTACCGGTTTTTACTCACCGTCGGCATGTTTAACCCCTGAGAAGCCTATTATAGAGGTAGACAAGGAGCAAGTGTCCCCTCTATCAGGCGAAGTCAGTCTAAGTCCAGGGGCTCCATCAATGCCGGCTCCCCCCCAGTTTACTGCTTATACCTTGGAGTCAGGCTCACATACCTTACGGAAGTCGTTGGTAGTAGGGGGCCCAAATGAGGAGGCTCCAGGGATAATGTCAGTACAAGAAAGCGAGCTTGGTGAAGCAGCTGATACATCTAAATTGGGAGAGTTTAAAGTCGGTGGAAAATCAAATGGAATAGATGGGAGTCCAAACGTTCCTGGGGAGAGTACTACACCTCTTAACCTAGGGAACACTGACAGACAAGAACTTGAAGGGAACTTTTTGTCATCATCAACCCCAATTGCTAAACCTGTAAACCCTAAGAAAGTTTCCTTAGAAATGCTATGGCAAGCTATAACTGGTTTACAAGAAAATATTGCTAATTTGAATATCAACATAAAAGAGATGCAGAATGTTATATTAAATATCAATCCTTTGGTTACCAATAACAGTGCAATGTTGGTAAAGGTGGAAGAAGAATTAAACTCGATTAAGAATGTACAGTTTAATATCATTAAAGGAGAGAATGTAATGGCTAAGAAAGTAGAAAATCTAGAAAATGTAGTCCGCTATCAAAATCTTAGAATTGTCAACTTTCCTAAGTGTAGATTAATGTCATCTAAAGAACAACTGAGAAATTACTTTATGAATGTTCTTTCAATAACATCTGAAAACCTACCTTTAATATCCAATGCGTATTTTATAGGACAGAATAGCCAAAGTAGCAATGTGAATGTAAATCAAGAAATAGCGTTAAATGTCACCGATCTATTAGAGACATCTCTCAGTGCCCAGGTAGAGAGTAGGGGAACTTTGTTAGTAAAATTTTCTCAGTCAGAAGACAGAGATAAAATTCTTAAACAGTTTATGTTAAATAGAACCTCTCTCTACCTGGGCCAGAAGATATGGATTTATCCAGACATAGCGAGAGAAACTCAAACTAGGAGGAAAAAGTTTATTGTACTAGCAAATCTTGCTAAAACTTTTGGGATCCGCACCATCATAAGGTTTCCATGTAAGTGCATAATGTGGGTGAATGATAAAAAGTATATATATTATGAACCACAGGATTTAGAAAAGTTCTTAGAAGGTCAGAGGGCTCAGGTAGAAAGAGATGGGAATTCTAGTCAGGATACTTTTGGACTTTAATGTTTAGTCGACATACTTCTGTTAATTTTGTTTCTAAAACTATTTTCAAAAAAGTTCTTGCTTATAGTGGCTCCCCAGAATTTGTTTGGTAACTGGAAGAAGGTGATTAAGGTATGATTATTAGACATTTAAGTTGTAATTATGATAACCTTTTCTTCCTCAAAAATAATTTTCATTGTATGAACATTATTGAAATGTATTTTGATTTTATTTTGTGAATTAAAATCATAAATAAAGGAAAACAAAAAAACAAAACATGGCCACTGTCCCATTGGTATACTGAGCTAATAAGGCTGTAGTCTGGCCAGATATGAACAAGGTGGTTCAGCATTTTCTTTCTTACCTACCAACAATGTCTAGTGACAGGTGTTCTCAATGGCAGGGGACATCATGAGTTCACATTATTCATGGATATCACAAGATAATTAATCTTCATTAAAATAAATCTCCCTCCCTGGGTTTCCTTGAATTTTTATTCAAGTGGCATGAGGATTAAGTGCACAGCTACAGAGAAGCACAATGAAGCAATGCCCACAATTTTTATTTATCTCAGCACCTTGCTATGTTGCTAACTGTCATTCCTGCTGCTGTTGCCTGTCTCTCTCTTGATTATGCTGGGGCATTTCAGCCTCCATCATGCCTCTCTTCTGGTTCTGCACCTTTCTGTGTTGCTCTGCCACTATTACTACCCAGCCTGCTCCTGCCCCTCTCATGTTGGTGCTGTTTTGCTCCTGCCCCTCTCACTGTTGGTGCTGTTTTGCCACTCTCACAGAGCCTTAGACTGTTCATTCTACTGTTTTTGGTTCCCTTTAACTCTATTATGATGCCTTGGGGTATCCATGCCACTGACCTTGGTGCCTTTTTGTCCCTGTACAATTTCCTTGTGGTTTTCATATCAAAGTTGGTGCTGCTGAGATTTTCCTTTGGTGCCTTGTGGTGTTTATTGTTCATGTTGCTGTTGGCAGTGAACCGTGCCCCTCTTTTGGTGCATTGGAGTGTTCTCACCCTATTGGCTGTACCCTTTGGCCCTCTCATGATGCCTTAGTGTGTTTTTTGCGCTGTTAGTGATTTTTTGCCACTCTTATGGTAGTTTATGCCACTGCTGTTGGGGCCATGTGCCCTTTCCATATATTGCTATTATGAGTAAATTTACATGCACACCTGGACAAGCATTCTGGGGCAGAATCAGGATTTACACTCATACTTTTACTTTTCTCTGCCAGAAAATGTTCCAGCACTAATACTAGATGCATGTCTGTGTGGGTACTTTCTGTGAGTCAATTTTCAAAGGGAAAAGTTTACTTTGAAAATTGACAAAGTCTATTTGTAAAAAATACACAGACTTTACTTTGTCCTTCACAGTTTGAAAGTTGCCCCCTTAAAAGAAGAGTCTTCTTTTTTGAAATTTAGGAAAATGTTAAAGGCTTTTTTGCTTTCTATGGCCTTTTCCTAGTGATGTGCTACAGAGTAAGAGGAAAGTACCATATTGAAATTATTCTTTTTAAGAATTAATTTGAGGTTTTATTGGTTATAAATGATAAAAGGGTAACTTAGATTAGTGGATAATTTAATTCTAATCCAATTATATTATGGTGGAAAATTGAGTTCAGTGAGGCTATTGAGTATGCTAGAATGAATGACTAAAGTTCTAAGACAGAAGTTATCCTTTCGATATATCAATAACCTGATGTGTTTGATTGCTTTTGTTTTATGTTTTTAGGATTTATATTTTGTATAATGAATTTTATTAATGTTTTAATGTTCACTGCTTAGAAATTATGATTTGTGGTATATACTAGAGATGTGCATCGTTTTTTGTGTTCGTGTCGTTCTTTGTTTTTCGGCCGCCATGGAAATTGTCGTTTTTTTTCGGTTCGGGTCTTTTTTTTCGCGAAAAATCAATTTTTAGTTAGTGCGCGCTAACTCCCCGTTAGCGCGCGCTAACTCCCCGTTAGTGCGCGCTAACTCCTGTCAGTGCGCACTAACAAAAACCGTTAGATTTTGTTATTTTTTGTTACTTTTTGTTAGTTTTTGTTAGTGCGCACTAACGGGAGTTAGTGCGCGCTAACAGGGAGTTAGCGCGCACTGACTCCCGTTAGTGCGCACTAATCGGAAAAACGAATTTTTGCGAAAAAACAGGAAAATCCTGATTTTTTTCAGGCTCCCTGAAACATGCCAAATTGGACAATTTCGTTGCAATTTTCCAATTCGGCAAAAACGAATGCACATCTCTAGTATATACATGTTAAATAAATATATAAATAAGGACTAGCAAGTATGGGATTTTATTACCTAAACTGTATACTGTATATCCCTATACCAATCCATCCTACCCTCCCAATTTTTTGAAGGGAGTTTTATGACTCACACATCTGTCTGTCAGGCCGATATAGTAAAATTCACGGGCGAGCGCCTGGGCGCCCGCTCTCCCAGCGCACACACAAGCCACTCTCATGTGCGCGCAATACAGTAAGAAAAATATTCATATTAGGGTCCGCGGTAAAAAGAGGTGCTAGGGATACTAGCGTGTCCCTAGCACCTCTTTTTTTGACTGGAGCAGTAGCTGTCAGCGAGTTTGACAGCTGATGTTCAATTTTGCCAGCGTCGGTTCTCAAACCCGCTCACAGCCACGGGTTCGGAAACCGGACGCTGGCAAAACTGAGCGCCCAGTTTTCAACCCGAGAGCTGCGGGCCGATTTTAAATGTTTTGGTTTTTTAAAATTATTTTTAACTTTTGGGACCTCCAACTTAATATCGCCATGATATTAGGCTGGGTAGTAATAGTTTTTACTGCTTTTCTGTGCACTTTCCCAATTAACACCTACCTTTGGGTAGGCGCTAATTTCTGAAAGTAAAATGTGCGGCTTGGTTGCACATTTTACTTACTGAATCGCGCAGGAATAACTAATAGGGCCATCAACATGCATTTGCATGTTGCGGGCGCTATTAGTTTCGGGGGGTTGGATGCGCATTTTTTACGTGCTATTTCCCCTTACTGAATAAGGGGTAAAGCTAGTGCATCGAAAACGCGCTTCCAAACCCGGATTAACAGTGCGCAAAATGGCCGCCGCAAAATGGCGGCGGCCATTTTGCAAAATGGCGCTGGCTGAAGACTACACGATTTAGTGTGCCGGTTTCCTGCTCTCCCCCTTCCCCCGATTTAGCTACGGACTGCCGCTATGGAGGTAATTTAAGGCTATGGAGGTAATTTAAGCTACGGACCGCCCCTACGGACCCCCAGGTAATTTAAGGCATTTGGGGGGGGGGTTCGGGAGGGTGGGGGATTTAATTTAAAGGGTCGGGGTGGGTTTTAGGGGGTTTTAGTGTGCCGTGTTTTAGTGTGCCGCTGGACCCCCAGGTAATTTAATGCATTTGGGGGGGGGTTCGGGAGGGTGGGGGATTTAATTTAAAGGGTCGAGGGTGGGTTTTAGGGGGTTTTAGTGTGCCGGCTCACGATTTTAACGATTTTCACAATACTTTACACACCCAAACGGCAACAATACGATTCCCTCCCCCTCCCAGCCGAAATCGATCGTTAAGACGATCGAGGACACGATTCACATCTCTATTATCCACTATGATGCCTAGTGTTACGCCCGTCGGTTGCAGACGGCTGTGACCACTAATGCTCACCTCTTTCTTTGCTGCTTTGTCAGGATTGGGGAGAATGGCGACCTCTGCCAGCGATGCTGACCTGCCTGGCATTCCTTGGATAGCGTGAGTGCTGCTGACCGCCATCTTGCCCCAGGAATCACATAGGTGTGCGTGCGTGCGCGCGCAAGGGCCACTCTTGTACACATCATGGAAGGAACCTCGGGGGCATCCCCTCCTGATGACGACTTTCCTCTGCTGTACTTAACCTGACTGGCCCCGCCTATCAACGAGTTAGCAAGGAGTTCCCTCATTGCTGAATCTGCTCTCGCTCATGGATTTCCTGTTCCTGCATTTGGTGTGAGACGCCTTGGGTACCCGCTCCTCGGAAGCCCTTCCTCATCTCTGGCTATACACTCCTCGGAGGATCTTCTGCCTTGCACTGCTGCCTGTCTCGCTCCTCGGGACCCTTCCTGGAACTACCCTTCAGTGAGTACCTAACTCCATAGATCTACTCTCCCAACTTTTGTGTATTCTCTTTAATAGGAACTACTCCGGTGTACCCTGTGCTGCAGGCCACTACTGCTTCACCTCTAGGACCCTCTCCGTGTTCCTGTGCCTCGGACCTCCACCATACTATCTCTGTGGGGAATCCCTCGGTGTACTCTGCGCTGTAGGCCATTACCAAACCATCACTATGGAGAGACTACCTGGGTATTTCCTGTGCTATACGTCACTACGATATCGTCACTACTGAAAGACTCCTTCGGTGTATCTTCGCTGCAGGCTACGACCTACCACCACTTCGAAGAGACTTCCTCGGCATACCCTGCCCAACTAGCGGATCTCCTTCTCTGTGGTATTCCTTCTGGGTACACCCCTCTACTCCGACATCATCACTTCTCCTGCACTCTCGCTCCGCAGGCTGTGTTCTTCTATATATGTAATAAAGACTCTATTCCACAGCTGTCTCTGATGTCTGCTGGGACCACACCTCCCGATGGCTCCTCCCTGTGGGTGATGACACCTCTTACCTTGGCCCAGGGGCCACATACTAACAAACCATAACAACTAGATCTTTTTCCTGGGTGGTAGCTCCTAATATGCAACCTAACATTGTGTAACTACAGCATGGGTTATTTTTCCCTATATGCAACACCTTGCACTTGTCCACATTAAATTTCATCTGTCATTTGGATGCCCAATCTTCCAGTCTTGCAAGGTCCTCCTGTAATGTATCACAATCCACTTGTGATTTAACTGAATATTTTGTATCATCTGAAAATTTGATAACCTCGCTCGTCGTATTCCTTTTCAGATCATTTATAAATATATTGAAAAGCACTGGTCCAAGTATTTCGGTCTCGGGCCATGCCCTGGTCCCTCCACTTACCTTGGGGCTGGCCCGGGCTGCAGGAACTCGTCTTCGGCCATCCAGGCCCGACATGGCTTCCACCGCGGCTCTCCCTTCCTGAGGGAGATGCTGCCGACCCGACACGCTGGGCCCCGCCTCTTAGGTGTGCGCGCGCACTGGGGCTCGGGTCTTAAAGGGGCCAGCATGGGAAATCAGGGGTAAGGCCTTCAGATGATGTCAGATGCTGCAGGGAATTTAAACCCTGCAGCTTGGTCAAATCCCTGCCTTGCAACAAGGTTCACTCAGTCCCCTGAGTTGCTAGTTGCTGCTTTGGATCTTGGATCATCCCTTCTACTTCTGGCTTCCGACCCGGCTTCATCCATTGATTTCATCTTCGCTTCCGCCCCTGGTTTTGGTTTGGACTTCTGACTTCTGGCTTCTGACCCGGCTCCGTCCAACGACTCTGTTTCCAGCTTCTGCCCCTGGCTTTGGCTTCGTAACTCTGACTTCTGGCTTCTGACCCTGCTTCGTTCCTGGACTCCGATTTCTGTTCTCTCTGCCTCTTCAGGCATCCAGTTCTTGCTGGCCCAGGGGATTCTCCCAAGTCCCAGCGGCTCAGGCTCTCATGGGCTCCTCCCGGGGGAGCCGCGGGCTTCCGAGGGTGAAGATTCTTCCAGCCTCCTGGGCCCTACCATTCTCATTGATCATCTCTTCGGCCGCTTCCTGGATCCTTGGTCACATAGGGTTCCACCTAAGTCCAAGAGGTCCGGGTCCCTACGGGCTCCTCCTGGGAGGACCTCGGACATGTAGTGGTAAAGTCTTCTCTGGAGTCTCTCTTCAGCGCCACCTCCTGGCAGTGATGCTCACTGTGGGTCCCCACAGTGCTACATCTGCAGTCTCAGCCGGCCCAAGGGTCCACAACCATAACAACAAGTACAGATCCCTGAGGCATTCCACTGTTTACCCTTTTCCACTGAAAAAAATGACCATTTAATCCTACTCTCTGTTTCCTGTCTTTTAACTAGTTTGTAGTCCATGAAAGGACATCACATCCTATCCCATAACTTTTTAGTTTTCTTAGAAGCCTCACATGAGGGACTTTGTTAAACACCTTCGGAAAATCCAAATATACTACATCTACTGGTTCACCTTTATCAACACAGTTTTATTAACCCCTTCAAAAAAAATGAAGCAGATTTGTTAGGCAAGACTTCCATTGGGTAAATCCATGTTGACTGTGTTCCAATAAACCACGTCTTTCTATATGCTCTATGATTTGATCTTTAGAATAGTTTCCACTGAAGTCAGGCTCACTGGTCTATAGTTTCCATGATCACCCCTGGGGCCCTTTTTAAATATTGGGGGTTACATTGGCCACTCTCCAGTCTTCAGGTACAATGGATGATTTTAATGATAGGTTACAAATTTTGACTAATGAATCAGAAATTTGATTTTTTAGTTCCTTCAATATCCTAGGATGCATACCATCTGGTCCAGGTGCTTTGCTACTCTTTAGTTTGTCAATCTGGCCTACTACATCTTCCAGGTTCACAGTGATTTGGTTCAATTCATCTGACTCATCACCCTTGAAAACCATCTCCGGAACTGGTATCTCCCCAACATCCTCATTAGTAAACACGGAAGCAAATAATGCATTTAAACTTTCTGCAATGTCCTTAACTTCCCTAAAAAAACCTTTAAATCCTCTATCATCTTATGGTCCAACTGACTTCCTCACATATTTCTTGCTTCAGATATATTTAAAAAACTTATTATTATGAGTTTTTGCCTCTATAGCTAACTTAATTTCAAATTCACTCTTCTCCTGTCTTATCAATGTTTTACATTTAACTTGATAATACATATGCTTTATCCTATTTTCTTCAGATGGATCCTTCTTCCAATTTTTGAAGGATTTTTTTTTTTAGCTAAAATAGACTCTTTCACCTCACCTTCTAACCATGCTGGTAATCGTTTTGCCTTTCTTCCACCTATCTTAATGCGTGGAATACATCTGGACTGCGCGTCTAGGATTCTATTTTTAAACAACGTCCATGTCTGTTGAACACTTTTAACCTTTGCAGTTGCACCTTTCAGTTTTTTTTCTATTTTCCTCATTTTATCAAAGTTTTCCTTTTGAAAATTTAGTGTTAGAGCTGTAGATTTACCTATTTTCCCCCTTCCAGTTATTAGTTTAAAATTGATCATGTTATGATCATTATTGCCAAGTGGCCCCACCACCATTACCTCTCTCACCAAATCCTTCATTCCACTAAGAATTAAATCTAAAATAGCTCCCTCTCTTGTTGGTTCCTGAACCAATTACTCCACGAAGCAGTCATTTATTACATCCAGGAACTATATGTCTCTAGCAAGTCCTGATGTTACATTTACCCAGTCAATATTGGGGTACTTGAAATATCCAAGACCAGCAAACCACAATGAGCAATTGCTGCACCTGAAGCAATATCGTAAAATAATGATAGTGCAGACAAATATATAATCCTGACGAGGAACTTCAAAGACCATGTAAAATATAAAGTGTTTTATTCTTTCAATACGGCAACTCCACAATATTATGCAAGCAGCAACTTAATGGCGTCCCCCGACACGGACCCGTGTTTCGCCGCGGGCTGCATCGGGGGGGATCACCACTTCAGGCATTCACACAAAGAGCTGTAACATGAAAAATAAACAAGTGTCAGGAGAAAGAAGGACTTACAACCGACCATAATCCATTAAACAGAACGTCACATACCTGTTTACAGCATTTAGAGATAAGCGGGAGCGCAATGACCTTACAAAGTGACAGGTATTTAAAGATGCCAGTTGGCGCCAAAACACCGGGAAAGGCAGCCACGTGAGTCAAAGGACTCCATTCATTGGCTGCCGTTCCTGTGAGGCACCTAAGCAGTACCTAGACCAGCCTATCCTGCTAGTCAAGGATCTTCAAGTAAATAAAAACCATTCAATCTCGCGATTTAAGCCTTTCGGAGATACTGTATCTAGAGTAAAGATCCACCGTTGTTCGATCCTGCCGAGTATCTCAGGATAATTACCCCCCCGAGCAGGACGTGGAACAACTTCAATGACACAGAATGAGAGATCTGAAAGTGTGTGTGATTTTTTAAGCCAGTGATCAACTAGGGGTTCTTTTTCGCGTTGCAAACGGATATTAGAGCAATGCTCTATAATCCGGGTTTTAACCATCCGTGCAGTTTTTCCAACATACACTAAGGGGCAGGGGCAGGAAAGCATATAGACTACCCCGGATGTGGTACAGTCAGAGTGGAAACGGAGTTGGAACTGTCTACCCGTGGACGGATGCCTCACACTGGTAGTCATTTTAGTATACATACACACAGTACAATGTCCACAAGGATAATGGCCAGGCTCACTGATAAGAGCCGGAGGCACTGGAAGATCTGCGTGAATCAATTTATCACGGAGGTTTTTTCCGCGCCGGAAAGTAAACCTCAGAGGATCAGAAAACAGCGTATTCAAGGATAAAGCCTCCCAGTGTCTCCGGATCAAATGAGTGATAGGCCGGCTCAGAGTAGAGAAGGGTAAAATAAAATTAGTCACTGATGAATCAACGTGTTGTGAAGGGGTAAATAACAACTCCCTGTTGGTATATAGAGCGCGTTTCATCGCTTTTTTGATGACAGTTCTAGGGTAGCCTCTGGACACGAACCGAGCCGACATCTCTTGGGCTTTAACTAGAAACTCCTGATGGGTAGTGCATAGTCTGCGCAGCCTAAAAAACTGGCCTGTCGGGATGTTCTTGCGCAGTGTACTCGGATGGCAGCTTTGAAAAGACAATAGAGTATTGCGGTCCGTGGTTTTGCGGAAAATGGTGGTCACAAAACGGAGGTCCTCAGCTGATACCAGCACATCTAAGAATGCAATCTGAGAACGATGTATACAAAAGTTAAATTGCAGATTGGGGTTACACACATTGAGATAGTCAATGAACATAAAAAATTGAACCTCTGTACCAACCCACAGCAGAAAAATGTCATCGATATAGCGAAGCCATAGTGGGACATTTTGAAAGCTGTCAACATCGTACACAAAAAGATTCTCAAATTCTGCCACATAGAGGCAGGCCAGACTAGGGGCCATGGTGGCCCCCATGGCTGTGCCTTTAATTTGCTGGTAGAATGAATGATTGAACCGAAAAAAATTCTTAGTAAGTGCCAATGTTGCTAAAGACATCAGAAAAGAGGTTGGAATCCGTTGAGGACCAATCCGGGAGTTCAACACCTGTTCAATGACCCGTAAGGCATCTGATTGGGGAATGCTAGTATAGAGGGAGACAATGTCAAGTGTCACAAAGAGAAACGGTTCTTGGGGAACCGGAGTTTGGTCTAATAAAGTAATAAAGTGCGAAGAATCCCTAACAAATGATTTGATATTTGGTATAAAAGGTTTAAGAAACAGGTCTACGAATTGGGACAGGGGTTCTAAAATAGAACCGATCCCTGCCACAATAGGGCGGCCTGGGGGATTCTGTAGGCTTTTATGTACTTTCGGAAGGGTATAAAAAACCGGGGTAATGCAATGTGCGGGGGTAAGGAATTTAGCCTCCCTAGATGTTAAACAATGGCGATCTACTGCCTCTTCAACCACCTGTTTGATCTGCTGATGTAACTGTGGTGATGGATCATCTGATAACGGAAGGTAGAAGGCAGTATCACTGAGTTGCCTCATCACCTCTGATAGATAACATGATTTATCCTGCACTACGATCCCACCACCCTTGTCAGCCGGTTTGATAACTATAGATAAATCATTCTGGAGAGACAGCACCGCCTGGAATTCAGGTTTAGACAGGTTAAATTTGGTATAGTGCTGACTGCTCACCAACTGAGTTAAATCTTTATCCACTAGGCGTTCAAATGCCGAAATCAAAGGATCCGCGGGGCCCGGTGGGACCCACCGGGATCTGGGCCGAACTAATGAAATATCAGTACCAGGAGCGGTGTCTCCAAAGAACGATTTAATCTTTAGCAACCGGATAAATCGGTGCAAATGGACTTAAGATCAAACAGATTACATTTGGCTGTGGGTACAAAGGATAGACCTTTAGTTAACAGTTCTACTTCAGAGGGAGAAAGCGCCCGGAAGACAAATTGAAAACTGCAGATGGGTCTAAATCCATGGGTCCGAGACTGCCGGAGTGGCTCTGGTGGTCCGTGAGGAAATACTTGCTGTTGCTGCTGCTGCTGCTTCTGCTTGGGCCGGCCTCGTGCCCGTGTAGAACGAGGGGTCTTGGATGATGGTCCGGGATCTGGAGGATGTTGGCCGGAATCTAAAAAGAAGCTGCAATCGAAGCATAGCGAGATGAGGCAGCAGAAAGGAAGGTACTGCAGAGGCGGGCTCCTGCCTTGCCCGGGGGATATACATCTTCGCCAGAGGACTCGCCAGATGAATCGTGGGCAAACGTGACTCGCGGTGCAGACTGCAGACGGGGCTTGGCCATCCATTTTAGACGAAACCAGACTTGTAATCGGTCTCGTCACGGATGAATTTCTGGTATTTTAACCGTTTTAAGTTCAGCACGAAACTTAGAGAGCTGGGTCTGGAATTCTGAGTGCTCCTGGTCAAATGACTCAATAGATACCGAGTGTTTAATGATGTCCAAATGTTTATTTAAGTCTTCCTGAAGAGTGACTTGAAGAGTCTTGGTGGTTTCAATAATCATACCATTAAATCTAAAGCACTTATTCAGTATCTGATTCCATCGGTAATGAAGGTGCTATTGTCCATATGTAAACGTGGTTCTTTTTTGCACTCGAAGGCCGCGCGGGATCCGACGGACTCTGCAATACTCTATAAGAGTTGCAGCATGAAGTTCTGCCCGGGTGAGGCGTTTTTGGATGTCTATGGCGTCAGCCCAAGACACCTGGGGTAAACCCGCAGGAGGAGGATCATCAAAGAAAGGCTGGTCAGAGAGTACTGCATTTAAGTCTGCTTCTGAGTAACTGAAAGTCTGGTCGTCGGCTGCCATTTAAAGCCCAAGGACCAAAGGTAATCCAAGACCAGCAAACCACAATGAGCAATTGCTGCACCTGAAGCAATATCGTAAAATAATGATAGTGCAGACAAATATATAATCCTGACGAGGAACTTCAAAGACCATGTAAAATATAAAGTGTTTTATTCTTTCAATACGGCAACTCCACAATATTATGCAAGCAGCAACTAATAATGGCGTCCCCCGACACGGACCCGTGTTTCGCCGCGGGCTGCATCGGGGGGATCACCACTTCAGGCATTCACACAAAGAGCTGTAACATGAAAAATAAACAAGTGTCAGGAGAAAAAGGACTTACAACCGACCATAATCCATTAAACAGAACGTCACATACCTGTTTACAGCATTTAGAGATAAGCGGGAGCGCAATGACCTTACAAAGTGACAGGTATTTAAAGATGCCAGTTGGCGCCAAAACACCGGGAAAGGCAGCCACGTGAGTCAAAGGACTCCATTCATTGGCTGCCGTTCCTGTGAGGCACCTAAGCAGTACCTAGACCAGCCTATCCTGCTAGTCAAGGATCTTCAAGTAAATAAAAACCATTCAATCTCGCGATTTAAGCCTTTCGGAGATACTGTATCTAGAGTAAAGATCCACCGTTGTTCGATCCTGCCGATATCTCAGGATAATTACCCCCCCGAGCAGGACGTGGAACAACTTCAATGACACAGAATGAGAGATCTGAAAGTGTGTGTGATTTTTTAAGCCAGTGATCAACTAGGGTTCTTTTTCGCGTTGCAAACGGATAGAGAGCAATGCTCTATGATCCGGGTTTTAACCATCCGTGCAGTTTTTCCATACACTAAGGGCAGGGGCAGGAAAGCATATAGACTACCCCGGATGTGGTACAGTCAGAGTGGAAACGGAGTTGGAACTGTCTACCCGTGGACGGATGCCTCACACTGGTAGTCATTTTAGTATACATACACACAGTACAATGTCCACAAGGATAATGGCCAGGCTCACTGATAAGAGCCGGAGGCACTGGAAGATCTGCGTGAATCAATTTATCACGGAGGTTTTTTCCCGCCGGAAAGTAAACCTCAGAGGATCAGAAAACAGCGTATTCAAGGATAAAGCCTCCCAGTGTCTCCGGATCAAATGAGTGATAGGCCGGCTCAGAGTAGAGAAGGGTAAAATAAAATTAGTCACTGATGAATCAACGTGTTGTGAAGGGGTAAATAACAACTCCCTGTTGGTATATAGAGCGCGTTTCATCGCTTTTTTGATGACAGTTCTAGGGTAGCCTCTGGACACGAACCGAGCCGACATCTCTTGGGCTTTAACTAGAAACTCCTGATGGGTAGTGCATAGTCTGCGCAGCCTAAAAAACTGGCCTGTCGGGATGTTCTTGCGCAGTGTACTCGGATGGCAGCTTTGAAAAGACAATAGAGTATTGCGGTCCGTGGTTTTGCGGAAAATGGTGGTCACAAAACGGAGGTCCTCAGCTGATACCAGCACATCTAAGAATGCAATCTGAGAACGATGTATACAAAAGTTAAATTGCAGATTGGGGTTACACACATTGAGATAGTCAATGAACATAAAAAATTGAACCTCTGTACCAACCCACAGCAGAAAAATGTCATCGATATAGCGAAGCCATAGTGGGACATTTTGAAAGCTGTCAACATCGTACACAAAAAGATTCTCAAATTCTGCCACATAGAGGCAGGCCAGGCTAGGGGCCATGGTGGCCCCCATGGCTGTGCCTTTAATTTGCTGGTAGAATGAATGATTGAACCGAAAAAAATTCTTAGTAAGTGCCAATGTTGCTAAAGACATCAGAAAAGAGGTTGGAATCCGTTGAGGACCAATCCGGGAGTTCAACACCTGTTCAATGACCCGTAAGGCATCTGATTGGGGAATGCTAGTATAGAGGGAGACAATGTCAAGTGTCACAAAGAGAAACGGTTCTTGGGGAACCGGAGTTTGGTCTAATAAAGTAATAAAGTGCGAAGAATCCCTAACAAATGATTTGATATTTGGTATAAAAGGTTTAAGAAACAGGTCTACGAATTGGGACAGGGGTTCTAAAATAGAACCGATCCCTGCCACAATAGGGCGGCCTGGGGGATTCTGTAGACTTTTATGTACTTTCGGAAGGGTATAAAAAACCGGGTAATGCAATGTGCGGGGGTAAGGAATTTAGCCTCCCTAGATGTTAAACAATGGCGATCTACTGCCTCTTCAACCACCTGTTTGATCTGCTGATGTAACTGTGGTGAGATACTCGGCAGGATCGAACAACGGTGGATCTTTACTCTAGATACAGTATCTCCGAAAGGCTTAAATCGCGAGATTGAATGGTTTTTATTTACTTGAAGATCCTTGACTAGCAGGATAGGCTGGTCTAGGTACTGCTTAGGTGCCTCACAGGAACGGCAGCCAATGAATGGAGTCCTTTGACTCACGTGGCTGCCTTTCCCGGTGTTTTGGCGCCAACTGGCATCTTTAAATACCTGTCACTTTGTAAGGTCATTGCGCTCCCGCTTATCTCTAAACGCTGTAAACAGGTATGTGACGTTCTGTTTAATGGATTATGGTCGGTTGTAAGTCCTTTTTTCTCCTGACACTTGTTTATTTTTCATGTTACAGCTCTTTGTGTGAATGCCTGAAGTGGTGATCCCCCCCGATGCAGCCCGCGGCGAAACACGGGTCCGTGTCGGGGGACGCCATTAAGTTGCTGCTTGCATAATATTGTGGAGTTGCCGTATTGAAAGAATAAAACACTTTATATTTTACATGGTCTTTGAAGATTTCAATTATCCCAATATTGACTGGGTAAATGTAATATCAGGACTTGCCAGAGACATAAAGTTCCTGGATGTAATAAATGACTGCTTCATGGAGCAATTGGTTCAGGAACCAACAAGAGAGGGAACTATTTAGATTTAATTCTTAGTGGAACAAAGGATTTGGTGAGAGAGGTAATGTGGTGGGGCCGCTTGGCAATAGTGATCATAACATGATAAAATTTAAACATAACTGGAAGGGGGACAATAAATACATCTACAGCTCTAACACTACATTTTTAAAAGGGAAACTTTGATAAAATGAGGAAAATATTTAGAAAAAAATTGAAAGGTGCAGCTGCTAAGGTTAAAAGTATTCAACAGGCATGGACATTGTTTAAAAATACAATCCTAGACGTACAGTCCAGATGTATTCCACGCATTAAGAAAGGTGGAAGGAAGGCAAAAAGATTACCGGCATGGTTAAAAGGTGAGGTGAAAGAGGCTATTATAGCCAAAAAAAATCCTTCAAAAATTGGAAGGATCCATCTGAAGAAAATAGGATAAACATAAGCATTGTCAAGTTAAGTTTAAAACACCGATAAGCCAGGCGAAGAGAGAATTTGAAATGAAGTTGGCCGTAGAGACAAAAACTCATAATAAAAACTTTTTAAAAATATATCAGAAGCAAGAAACCTGTGAGGGAGTCAGTTGGACCGTTAGATGACAAAGGGGTTAAAGGGGCTCTTAGGGAAGATAAGGCCATTGCAGAAAGACTAAATTAATTCTTTGCTTCCGTGTTTACTAATGAGGATGTTGGGGACATATCAGTTCCGGCGATGGTTTTCAGGGGTGATGAGTCAGACGAACTGAACCAAATCACTGTGAACCTGGAAGATGTAGTAGGCCAGATTGACAAACTAACGAGTAGCAAATCACCTGGACCAGATGTTATGCATCCTAAGGTACTGAAGGAACTAAAAAATGAAATTTCTGATCTATTAGTTAAAATTTGTAACCTATCATTAAAATCATCCATTGTACCTGAAGATTGGAGGGTGGCCAATGTAACCCCAATATTTTAAAAGAGCTCCAGGGGTGATCCGGGAAACTGTAGACCAGTGAGCCTGACTTCAGTCAGAGAATAATAGTGGAAACTATTCTAAAGATAAAAATCGTAGAGCATATATAAAGACATGGTTTAATGGAACACAGTCAACATGGATTTACCCAAGGGAAGTCTTGCCTAACAAATCTGCTTCATTATTTTGAAGGGGTTAATAAACATGTAAATAAAGGTGAACCAGTAGATGTAGTGTATTTGGATTTTCAGGTGTTTGACAAAGTTTAACCACTCCAACACAGTGAACCAATTATTTAAATGTATTGTCCACTATGATGCCTAGATCTTTTTCTTGGGTGGTAACTCCTTCTATGGAACCTAACATTGTGTAACTATAGCTGGATTACTTTTCCCTACGTGCATCACTTTGCATGGTAAACTCTTCCATGCAAAGTGAGAGTATTATTTGGATGAGAGTTTATCCTCTTATGGGATCTTTGACCACAAGTGATATGAATACTGCTCAGAGTGCCATAAGAGATATCCCGGACCCCTCTTGGTCCTCGGCACTGATGGATTATATGTCTAAAGGTTTGTCTGTGTGGGAGAAATATGAAGGTCAGCATTTGCTACCTAGTAGTGCTCCAGGAGCACTAAAGGATACAGTGCATGCTTTGCCAATTGTGACAAAAACTACAACAGAGGGTGTGCCACGTCCGGTGTATGTCCCCTGGACATTCATTGACTTGCGCACAATTCTTTCCAGCTTGCCGCCCCTCTCTCGAGGTGCAGACGGCTGGATTATAGCTTTAGAGAAACTTACTATGGGCATGCAGTTAGCAATTGGGGATATAAAAGCATTATTTGCCCAAACCCCTGGGTTGGAACAAACAGCTGTGTGGGCACAGGCCAATCGTCAGGAAGTAATGCAGACACATATTTATGATGGAGATGCTTTTAATTCACATCGCCCTGATATATGGAAAGCACTTCAACATATATATCCTAAGCAGAGAGATTTTGCACGCCTGTCCGCAGCCCGCTGGAATCCTAAGACTACTGCTTTTGATTCCCATTTACATTCTTTCCAAGACATGTTTAATCAGGAGTTGGGCGCTCCTTATAGTGATCCTAATTCGCTTCCTGTTTTTTGCCACATGTTCATACAGACACTCCCTGATAAATTACATAACACTCTCACCTCGTAGTGGGATTAGCAGACATGCATTGGGCTCAAATGAATAGTCATATTTTACACCATGTGCGCAAGTTTGAGGACACAAGGGAGAAGCCACAAGAGGAATTAGTGAAGGCACAAGCTAAGGTCTGTGCGCTGCAGATTAAAGGGTTTGAAGGACAAAAGGTAAGTGAGCAGAATACTAGAGAAAGTGAAAACCTGAGTTGTTTTTATCAGTCTTCTGGGTCCAGCCTTACTCAAAGGGGGGGATTTAGAGGACGAGGATGCCCAGTGGATCGAGGTCCTCAATCTGGACCCTGGGATTGGGAAAGAGATGGGGGAATTTGGGAATGTGAGGAAGGAAGGTATGGCCCCTGATTGGCCAACCCCGCAACGTCGCTTGCCGAGTCTTCAGTGTTTTCAGTGTGGGCAAATAGGTCACTTCGCCCGCGAGTGCCACTACCCTGGCAATGTCCCCACATACCAGAGAGGGTATACAAGAGGTAGATTTCCCACAAGAGGGGGGATACGCAGACCTGTGCCTCAATTCAACCCCAATGTTTGGAATAATAGTGGAAGTCGGAGCCAGTTTGCCCCACCTCCACAATGACGCCAGGCCCAGTTAGATTTTGCTGAGGTACATAAGCCACTGATAGTAGCTGATATCCATGTCCCCATTCATAAACATTAAACACACGCCAGACTTTTGTTAAATGGCGCTACATATGTTGATTTCTTGATTGATACAGGTGCAGCTGTTTCAGTTTTAAGGCAATTACCACCTAACTTCACCTTAACTTCACTTAACTTCAGAAACACAGACTATTACTGGGCTTACAGGAACTTCCAATGTTATGCAATACACTACTCCATGTACTGTTAAGTGGCATGATACTGTACTCACTTGTAAGTTTATCTATGCGCCAGACTGTCCAGTTAATTTGTTGGGCAGAGATTTATTGAGTGAATTTAAAGTGCAATTGACATGCGAAACCCAACCTTCATTGTTAATAGCGATAGCTAGTGCTTCTGCCACTAAACGAGAACAGTTTATACTGAGAAGTCCATTAATGGCTATTAATCAATTTTACTTAGGGAATAGCCACTGCTATTAATTGCATCAGTAGCATGGGATCTTCTTAGTTTTTGGGTAATTGCCAGGTTCTTATGGCCTGGATTGGCCTCTGTTGGAAACAGGATGCTGGGCTTGATGGACCCTTGGTCTGACCCAGCATGGCAATTTCTTATGTTCTTATACATAGTTTACCTCAGGACCTCTGGACAGAGGCAAATACCAATGCTTTTGGTTTGGCAAAAAATGCTGTGCCCCATTACATCCAATTGAAAGATCCATCTTATGGCCCTAAGCAGGATCAATATCCGTTGGCACCTGATTCTCTTGATTCTATTAAGGCCGAAATTGCATATTTTGTACAGGCTAATATTCTAGAATATAGCAAGTCCCCCTACAATACTCCCTTGTACCCAGTCCAAAAGAAAAGTGGCCATTGGAGGTTAGTCCAGGATTTTAGACTTCTAAATGATCTAACTGTTCCTATCTATCCGAATGTGCCCAATCCAGTGACATTATTACATTCTTCCCCTATTTATTTGTACAAAACTTGTATTGATTTGTCTAATGCTTTTTACTGTGTGCCCCTCGCAGATACCTCCAGGCCCCTTACTTCTTTTCAATTTGGCCCTCATAGTTATCAGTGGACCAGGCTCCCACAAGCTTTCCAAGATAGCCCCACAGTTTTTAGTACACAACTTAGGAGGGATCTAGAAACCTTTGAAGCAGCGTTGCCTCCAGGTGTGAGTTGGTGTCAGTATGTTGATGATTTGTTGCTGCCCACTGTCGATGAGGATAGCTGTGTCAAATGGTCACATGAGTTGTTATCCAGATTACATGGTTTGGGGTACAAAGTTAATAAGGCCAAATTCAAATTAGCTCAGACTACGGTCTCCTTTTTAGGAACATGTTTGGGTAATGGGGTGCGTTCCATTAGCGATGATTTAGTCAGGGCCCTTTCTAATTTACCTATGCCTCCCACCACGGTAACTGAAGTCCGCGCTGTTTTAGGACTTCTGAATTTTTGCAGGCTTTGGATACCTGCCTTTAGTGTTTTTTGTATACTTATACAAAAGGAAATGGAAAAGATAGGGTGACTTTATCTGAGCAGGAAGTAAACGAACTGAAAGGACTATTATCTGAAGCATTGCAGGCTCATATACTACAGATATATGACAATACCCAGCCTGTCCATTTGTGGGTAACCTCAGGCAAACGTACTTGGTCCGCAGTAGGTATACAGAATTCTATGGAACCTTTAATCTATGTCTGGGAAATTCACCCCTATTGAGAAGGGGATGACAACCTGCGAGAATGGAGTAGTAGCGTGTGCTTCAGCTAGAGAAAAGTTAGCTCACTATATTCCTTATGCAACAGTGACCATACACACCACTCATGATGTAGAATATTTGTTAGCCCAATGAACATGTCTCTCACTGCATCCCGTACTGAGAAATATATAGCTATTTTAGCTTCATCAGCTACTAAATTGAAACCATGGGGAAAAATAGTACCTGCAGTTGCCACCACTTTACAGCAGATTTGAGAGGCTACTGGTCGTATACTTTGCCCTCATAAATGTACTCAGAAGTTGCCACCAGAAACGATCTCTGGTTGCAAGCCAGCCCTCTAGAGGAAGGAGAACACTAGTTCACAGATGCAGGGGGTCATTCCACCATTGCCCTAGGTTTTGCTGCTTTGCAGATATGACAATATTCTACTCAGATTTTAGAAGAACACGTATTCACATTGCCTCCTCATTGTACAGCTCAGGTAGGTGAGCTGATTGCTGTAACATGGGTACTGACCCACTTACTCAAGGATAGATCACCCCTAACCTCAGTAACCATTTATACCGATTCTCATTATGTTTTTTTCTTCAGTACACCAGCATAGACACAAATGGAAATGGAGAGGTATGGTTTCAGGTACTGGTATGACTTTGAGCAGTGTGAGTATTTGGCAGAAGTTATTTGAATCGTTAGAAGAATTCACTGCTAGAAAAGAGTCTGTTGCCATTGTCTGGGTTAAAGGGCATCAGGACCCGAGTATGTCTTATTTATTTTATTTATTTAACTTCTTTTACTATACCGATACTCAAGACGAGGTCTTATCGTACCGGTTTACAATAGAACAGGGGGAAACCAATTTAACAACTAAGTAGAAAGGTAAAGTTACATTAAACAGGGAGCGAAAACATGGGAGATGGAAGACAGGAAAGATTTTAAACGATAACAACTGGAGAGTGATAAAATTAACAAAAACAATATAGTAGCGAGACATAAACAGAGATTTATCCTAGGCGATTATTAATATAATATATCCTGTGGGAGGAGGAGACATGGGGAGGTGAGCAGGGGGGAGGGATAGGGAAGAGGTCGAAGGGTGAGTCTTGGGAAGCTTATGGGAATGATGCTGTAGATAAGAAGTTGGAACAGTTTAAACCCCAACTAGGACTATCAGCTTTAGTGGTTACTAGAGCACAGGTGAAGCGAATGGGTGCAGATGTAACACTAGGGGTTGATCAGGAAAAGGATCCCTTAAAGGAGGAAGAGGAGACGCCCTTACTTTACCCTGAAGATCTTGTCCCTAGTCCTATTCAGACAGCTTATCAATTACAACAAATGCGTACTGCTGCAGAAATTGAAGAGTGGCTCTTAGCTGGAGCTTCTCCTGTAAGTTATCCTTCAGAGGATGTTTCTTGTATGTACACCCTTCAGGGAAGCCATGTTTGCCTTTAGCTGCTTTACATAGAATGATACCTCAATTGCATTTGCCAGCACATCGGCCTGCAATCCAAATTATTGAGGAAATTACTATGTCCTGGTGGAGTCCTAAAATTCGTTGTGTCATGAAATTATCCATAATTGTAATAATTGCATGGCCAATACATCGAAAAAGGGTTTCACGGTAGCCTCAGGGCACATCCCGAAACCACAGGGCCCTGGTATTGAATGGCACTGTGACTTCACGGACATGGGTAGCCGAGAAGAATCAGGTAAACGCTTTTTATTGGTTTGTGTAGACAGGTATTCACACTGGATAGAGGTTATCCTTGTTAGCGTGAAACAGGGGATGTTATGGCAAAGGTGTTATACTGAAATCATTCCAAGACATGGGTTTCCGCATTGTATAGTCACTGATAATGGACCCCATTTTGCAAACAGGTTAGTGGATCAAATTACCACTCTTTTACAGTGTTATCACAGACGAGTAGCCATTTATCGCCCTCAGAGCAATGGACTTGTGGAGAGGTATAATGGCCTACTGAAAACTAGGCTCCGGCTGTTAATGGAGCACACAAAGCAATCATGGGAGAAGTGCTTACCATGGGCTCTGTTATATCTAAGGAATGCTCCTCTTACTAAACTAAAGCTTTCTCCTTTTCAATTGACTACAGGACGCTGCATGCCATGGGTAACCGCTAGCACTGCTACATTGGACCAATTGCCCGTCTATTGGAAAAACCTTTGCTCTGGTTTAACATATATGCAGTCCGTTATAGGCAGTCATCAGAATACAGATCTGCAACTGTCGGGAAAGTTGGAAATAGGAGACACTGTGTGGAGAAAGAACTTCACTCATAAAACTTGGAAGGATCCTGTGTATGTTGGACCCTTCACTGTTACGGCTATAACTCCTACCGCAGTGCAACTTGGACAAGACACTGTGTGGACTCATCTTAAAGATATTAGACTTCAACATAAACTAACTGATTCTGACAATATTGAATAGGACATGATCTCATGTCCCTTCTGATTTGTGACTTTCATTGCTGGATCAGAATTTTTGCTATTATTTTGTTATTATTTCCAGCATTGCTTCTATTTTGTGTTTTGATTTTGATATTAAGTTGTTGTAAGGTTAGGTTTGAGGTTAACCATTTGTTTTATATTAGTATCATAATTGGTTTAATACCTTGATAGATAAGGATTAGGATTGTTTAGTATAGTAGATAACTTTAGGCAGGATTGTTATCAAAAGTACATTATATATGTTATATTAAGCTTAGGGTAAGAACTGATCAGATTACATAAGGTACATACACTGACGTATACACATATATACATGGTAGATATATAAGGTAGAATAGAATAGGAAAAGGTTGCAGTTATTTTTTAATATTTTTTGCCTCTCTTATACCTCTTTCTCTTTTCTATTGTCTCTCTCCTTTAATTTGTTTTCTTTTAATGGTGATCACCACACGCATGCGTTCTCTTATTCTTTTTCTTCTTGTAGTCTCTCTCTTCTTCCACGTTTTTCTCTTACCCTGGTGTCTGTCCTAAAAGAAAATTCATGGGTGGCCAGTGTTCTTAGAGTGGTACAGCCTATTGATGATACTGATGTATGTTTAGTATGTGTGCCTCATCGTTTTGCCTTAGGACAGGCAGACGGCATAATTGTTGGTGTTAACAGAACAGATTTATTTAGTCCTGACTATGCCCAACTTCCCACTAATGAAACTTGGAGTGCACGTTACCCTGGAGTACGATTTCCCCCACTAACAGGTAACGCCCCAAGTAAATCATTCTTGTGGATAATGAACACAAGTGCACGTTATGACTCTCTCACTAATATTCCCTGTAACTTTACATATAATATTCTTACACACCAGTGGCGTATTGATGCTCAGTACAATTTTAGAAGTCAATTAGATGCAATAGGGTATTCTTCATATGTCATGACTGTATCAGACTTCCATGTATCATTTGCCCCATTCCAATCTAAAACTTTGAGTACACAGACATTCTCCCTTCGTAGTTTACTTGACAGATTACCACATAGTCTCTTTTCTGGATGTGGAAAAGGAAAACACTGTACTTACACAGATATAAATAAGTTTCGAACTCCCTTTGCTCCACGATCACTGTGTATGGATTGATTACAAGCTTTGCCCCAGGAGTGTCTACTTATATGGGTCAATACTGGTGGTGCCAAAGTAAAATATATACTCACCTTCCCCAACACTTCTCGTTCTGTGCACTTGTTACAGTTATTCCTCTTACAAGAGGATATCTCTTTATCCCCCTAATCATGTTCATCATGATGACTATGATAATGTCCCAATCCACACCACCGCTTTAGGAGAAGCCTCAGTCCAGCCTCTCCAGTTGCCCCAAGATGAAGCACTTCAGCGAGTGCTTGATTACATTAATAGTACTTACCCTTTGACCAAAATTCGTTTAGATGCTTTGTCATCTACTGCCTGGTTACCTTTCGGTCCAGTAGCTGCCACAGCAGAATTGGCATGGCCATAGGCGACTACAACCATTATTACATGTAATTGTAATAGAACTTAATAGTGCTATCAATGCTTTACAAGAACAATTGAATGAGGTAACCTTAATGGCCAATATAACAGACAGGGCTTAGATTACATTCTCGCAGCTCAAGGAGGTCTCTGTACTGTTTTGAACAGCTCTGAATGTTGTACACTTATAGTGAATCGATCTTACATAGTTAAGAACGCCATGGAAAAGATTGTTAATCTTGCTAAGCTTAATGTTGCTATCAAGGTGGATTATGGGATTCATCTTGGTTTGATGGTATCTTCAATGGATTTGGTCCCTGGTTTTCAAAACTAGGAGCTGGTTTGAAAGTTTTTATCTGCTTTCTCATGATATTCCTATGTATTGGACTTTTGATATACCTTTGCCTACCATGCATATGCCTCTGCTTTCGACGATTTGGATCTTCCATCACTGCAGCCATACCCAAGATGCCTGAACTGAAAATTATGGTCAATTCTTCATCTGCAGTGCAAGATCAAGTAACTACTATCCGTCAGCGTTTAATGATGGACATACATGAGCTTCCCCATGAATTAAATGGGTAGGGAACAATAGTGGGGGTTAGCATACGACGGGTATGATTCTTACACCTAAGGCTAGCTTAGGATGCAAGGGACAACATAAGACAGGCACCCACGGCCCCACCCATGTGAAGGGTTCTAGGTGTAACCCTTCAAGAGGGGTATGTATGTTATATTATGCACTGACTTTCTGAAGTACCTCATCTCTGCTGTATTCAAGAATGCTAGTTTTAGATTAAGACTACTGAGGACCCTGCCTACGTGCTAGAATGTAGCCAGCCAACACCCCAGACCCATTAGCTGATTGGTCTAATACAGGGGTGGGCAATTCCGGTCCTCGAGGGCTGCAAACCAGTCGGGTTTTCAGGATATCCTTAATGAATATGCATGAGAGAGACCTGCATACACACTGCCTCAGTTGTATGCAAATCTATTTCATGCATATTCATTAGGGGTATCCTGAAAACCCGACTGGTTTACAGCCCTCGAGGACCGGACTTGCCCACCCCTGGTCTAATACATCCTCAAATGAAATAGACTATATTTATCTATAACCAATACTCTAAATGTGTTCTGATTGGTCAGTTAAGGAATATGTAAAGTGTGGGTATATTGCTGGACAATTGAATACCAAGGTATTCACACGATTGCTGTAAGCCTGATACTCCGGGGAACAAAATAATTTGTTCCTCCCCTCCTCTCTTGTTGTCTTTGTCTCTGTCTTTCTTTAAATAAAAGTCTCAAGTTACTAACTGTTGCCGTGATTCTTTAGAATCAACAGTACATTGCTTATATCCCTATTTGCTATTTTTGCAATTTTTATCCTTGGTTGTTGTTTTCAATGCTCTTTTTCCAATATTCACACTTGTTTTATACCTTTCCCTCCTGTCTCTGCCTCTCATTATAAGACTGTACTCCTTGCAGAGACTCGCCCACTATAAATAGTATTATATAACAAAAATACTTTCATACTAGTCTGTTTTTCCTACCTTTATACTTGGTACAACATTATTATGTAATTACTTGACTCTGAAAGATAACATGTGGTCTTGCTATTATAGGTTCTCTCTTCTTTATAATGCACCCATCGTTACAGCTCAATTATAGAGCTAACTGATATCTAGTGGAACTTAGTCATACTGCTATTATTTGTTAGAGAATGAGAGTCTACGTATGAGCCTCATTTACTTTAGTAGGGATAACAATGCACACAAAAGTTTAGTTGTTAGCCTACACATTTTAGCCCATTTGCCATAATTACTTCTTACGGTTCTGTCCTCCCCTACGGTACTTGGGTGTACCACTCTTGCCATTTGTGAGTGGCACAAGAGGGAAATGATATGTGTGCCTGAGCTTGAGACCAACATGGAGACAGCAACTGACCCAGAATCCTATCTTAGCCTTTCTGGCTATGTGAACTTCAAATGTCTTACTGAGCCTGAACTGCAGCAATTCCAAGGTCATCTGGATAGCAGTTGAAGCTGGCGACAGTTTGTGATGCCTCATTATAGGGTCACAAAAGCAGAAGGAAACGGTTGGAACTTCAGGCTAGATTGTCACTACAGGGGCATCTGTAAACACAGCCAAAGATGTGATAATTGCCCTGACCAGCAAGATTCTAACAGAACAAAGGACTATCTAAAGAGTGATGATAAATGGGCCCCACCTTGGAGAAATAAGCAGGGTAGTTTAGGGATAATCTATCATGCTGGTGCCATGACAATCAATGTAAATGATTCTCTGGGTAGTCACACACTTTTAGACTTTCTAACCTAGTACTATATTGTATTTTACCTATAAAAAGGATCAGTTCATGTATACTAGGAGATGCTGGTGGTCAGTTTGTCAGAGAAAGGGCATCCAGCATCTCCCAAGAATACTTATATAGATCGATAAAAA